>NC_138838.1:3746033-4946033 GCF_965183815.1 Platalea leucorodia | reverse complement strand
TTTTAAGAGAAGGTTTTAGCCCTATTAAGAGAAAAAAGACTTTGGTTGAAGCTAGAAGGAAGGTTGGAAGGTTCAGAATTGGATCAGTGTGGTGAGTCTTGTAGAAACAACCCAGAAGATGCAGAGTTCATAGTGTAAAAGTCTTGGCAGTGCATTACCAACAAACTGCCAGTAAGAATTTTCAGAAAACAATCTGTCTTGACTGAGAGAGTCTTTCCAATAACTTAAATCTTGGGACTTTTTTTTATCTGAATGTCCTGATCATGTAACAGTTGGAGTTGCAAGTTGCTCAGGCGACAGAGCAGCTCACCTAAACTTAGTGGCTTTACTATGTGCCAGTTAGCATTTCAGTTTAGTATAGCAGATAAATAGCATTTTCAACTATACTCCTTTAAAAAGGAAATAAATATCCCATTTAATACTAAAGGAAAAGATGATTGATTTATTAATCTGTGATTAGTATGAGCTTGGAAAGCTTTGTAGGCCTGTAAAGCACAGGAACATGTACTTCATGTAATATGAGGGCGAGGGGTAAATTTGGTCTTCAGAGTGCAGCTTGAAATAATTGTTTAAACTGCTTTACGTAGGTTTTCTAATCTTCTTTGTCATTAAACCTGTGAGGTTTTTCTTCAAGGAGGCTAAGAATTGGATCAAAATTAGAAAAGGACATTCATTTCACCTAAAAACAAACAAGCAAATCCCAAGCTCACAAAAAACTGTGCTTGGCTAGCAAAATAATGAATATTCATAAATCAGCAATCAGTATGAAAGGAGGAATTTTCTTGATCACTTGGGATGTGCTCTTTGAAGACTTGTGATCAGTTCCTCATGCAAAATGGTATTTCCAGCTAACAATGTTGTATTCATCCTCCATCTTTATATGCTCCATTATAAGGATGGATTTATTTTATTTTTAGGCATAAACTTGGAAAGAGTTTTTTAAAAATATCTTCATCTTCTAGCCAGTTCTAAGGAATCTCCAAAAAAAAGGAGTTTAAAAAAAATAAAAAAAACCCCAACCAACCAACCAAACAAATAAAAACCCCAAAAAAACCCCAAACAAACAAAAAGTACTTTGCTCTCTGTGCTCGCTGGGCTGTAAGTAGGTGCTGTACCAGCACATAATATATCACATTTCTTAAAACTGGCAGAAAACCATACCACTGTCTAGCATTCTCAATGAGAGGTGGTGAGGTGAGAAGAATGGTCAGAGCAGACACAGGATTATAAGCCATATATTTCAGTCCAGGACACTAACCTTCTTGGCTGGATAATAGTTCAGTTGTGTTCAATTTGGCTATAAAATCCATTTTAAACAACGAAGAAAATCCATGAAATTTAATGCTGTGCCAGCATAATTGCTAACAATTATGCTTGTTGTCTGCATAATTTTTCCCCTGAAAGAGATAAAGGGTAGATAACAAATGTTGCTCCAAATTCTGTAAATATCTCTTTGAATTTAAAGTTTATTTCTTTGGTTGAGTGTACAGTTTGGTATGTGTGCTCTCAGACTTCCAGCATGCATGTTATTTATCCTGGTTCGGGAGCACTTAGAGTGGGTGGGTAATGTTTTGATAAGCATACTATTTTGAGCTGTATTTACTAGATTGTGCCTACTTTGCCGGAGGTATCCAACTCTAGCCTGCAAACCTGGCGTTTGGCATTCTTGAGCATCCTCTTATCAGAAAGAGCGTGTCTGGTGGAACGCATGCGCTTGTCTGGAAGCAGCTGTTTTGCTTTTCCACGTAAATATATTTCGAGTTGCAAATTGTCAAATCTCTGTAGAAAACTTGCATGTTCTGTGATTTTTTTAGTTTTTTTTGTAATCGTAAAGCAACGATTTCTAAGAAATGTGTGCTGAAACCTTTGTGTGTATTCTATAAATCTCCCTTCTCGGCTCAAAAAAGGTAAATCGCTTGTTCTAATGATAAGCATGCTTACCTAGTGATTCATCTTTCAGAAGATGTATTGGCGATTTATAAAAATCTCTGTATCTTCCTGTTGCTTTGTAATACTAGATAGGTTTGGGGTTTTTTTGTTATCACAGGTGCTAAAAGCAATCTAGCCATAGCGGCATGTGCTTCCACGCAAGTTCTCTGTTCAGTAATGACTGGGCTCCCTGTGGACAGTGACTTGGTGGGGATGAGTCTCGCACACTGGCAAAATCTGGCTAGTCCTTTTTATTCAGACCTCATTTCCCATTCAGGAAATGATCTGGTTTTCTGTTGGAGCTGTGATGAATATAAAGACTCTTCTTAGCACAGTTGTGTCAAACTCTGAGCAGCAGAAGTCTGCAGAACAGGTATTTTGCATAGAGAGAGCGCAAGAAAGGACAAACCTCCTGTTCTGGAGCGTGCTTATTAGTCAGAAGAGGGGAAATTGGAAGGGGAGGGTAATCTGATTTCTGTGACACAGTTGGCCATAAATCTGATATACAGTAAAAGCTGCTTTCATTGGTAATGATAAAGAACAGTGGAATAGATTTAGATGTTTAAATGGTTTACTCCTACTTTAAAGAGAGCTTCTCAAATTGTGTCTGTGTGTTTTCCGCCTGTCTCGTTTTTAAGGAACAAATTCAGGTACGGTATGTGCCTGAGATTTCTCCAGCCGGGTTTTTGTTCTTCTGAAAATGTTGGTTGGAGTAACGGTAAAGGACACTGAGGATTGCTGTAACTAGCTGTCAGGCTAGCAAGGCAACGTTTTGTGGGTTGACTTGGACTCGTGTTTAGCATGCTCCCTCTGTGGGGTCCTCTTCGTGCTGTGGTCTGCAGACGCCGTGCAGCGTGTCCTTCGGCCGCTGTGCTGGGGGAAGCGGGCTCTGCTGCGGCAGAAGCGGCGTGGGCACTTTGTTTTTGGTTAGGTGATGAATAAATACAAGCTGATAATGTGTGACACCTCGGTCTTTGACAGTGAAGTTAGTTTGGCAAAAAGTTAGAAGGAAAGAAATGTTCTAATGATCACACCTCTGGAAGAGTCAGAATAACGCCTTTTAACATGGGAAATGGGATGCTGTGGCACCTCTGGCCACGTATGGCAGTATCTGAATGCAGCATTTTTCGACAGGATAAATATTCTCATTTTATTAGAAGTTTGAGTGGGAACTTTAACCTTAGTTTGGGAGTCTCAGTAATTATACTTCTACCTTCAAAAGAAGACCCAGTGACCAGCCCTCATTTTGTTAGCAGATACAGGCTATTCTGGGTGTTTAGCTCGGCATCACGCTGACCTTTAATATGGATCCTTCCCCCCCAACCTCCCCTCCCTGCCTTTTTTTTTTTTGAATGAAACATTTGCAATATGTTGCAACCGTAGTGTCAAACTTCAGCTCTGTTTACCAAGCAGTAAAAGCTAGAGTAATTTTTTCTGTCATGCGGAATTTGATACAGTTTGTCTTTCCAGTTGGTTGCTGTTAAAACAGTCTGATTCTGCTTTCAGGGAACTTACTGTTCCTCTGAAGTGGCTTGCTCCAACCCGGATGCATTTGTTGCTCTGTATTTAGTATTGAACCGTGTGAAATCAGGCTGGCGATGAAACGTTCCTGCAGTTTTCATGAATCCTTAGGAAGAAGCTTATTCAACAGTCCTAAAATGCTGGGCTATCTTTAGTCCATATGAGACAGCTATAGGTAGCGTTAAATGAATAGAACTAATAGAATAAATGAAATATAAAGCAATCTTTGAAGTTGAGCTCCTGCTCCCATCTGTTCAAAAAATGTGACGGATGAGTTGCTGGCTGCAAGTGACGGGGTACGTATGTACGTGTGACACTGTCACGTGCCCCTGGTGTTGAATTCACTGCGTCGTGATGTCCCTTGCTTTCCTCACGGCTTTTATTTGTACTCTTTGGACAAGCAAACTAGCAGTGACAAAATGGAGCAGGAGGGAATGAAACATGAAGAAATTTAATTTTGTTCTGTCTATAGAGTTTTCTTTAAAGCTTTTTAGAGCCCAAGGGCCTGGTAGCATTTGGATAATTGACAGGTATTGCAATATTATTTTATTTTGTCTATTAATTTTAAGTTTATAAAACTTCAATGGTTAAAAATATTGTCTGTTTTTCTTCCTGAAAGTCTTGCTCAGAATACAGTTGTCAAAAAGCTTACCAGAAACTGAAAGTCAAATGAGTACCCTCAAAGCCCTGCATTCTAGCCTAGATTTAAAACAAGACATGAATGTTACCTTATAGCGGCTCTCTTTGCTGATCAGGTTAGGAAAAGTGTCATCTTTTGAAACGTCAGCTTTGGGACACAGTTCTCTGCCTTCCCTCCCCTGCTGAATTCCTCCAGTAGAAGACAGAGAACAATTGAGCATTCTGAGCCTTCATACATAAAAACAACCGAAATTAGGTTTCTTGAATTCTTCACGGCTTGAAGAATTTTACTGTGGTGAATATTTGAGTGTTCCGCTTGCTGTTGTGGAGTCTATGGGAGCTGTTACTTTCACTTGGAAAGTTTTTAGTGCATCCGTGAAGGAAAGCCAGAGCATTTAAGAATTGGGGATGTCAGGGCCACATGTGCAATTCTGAATTTGAGCACTGAACACTATTTCTCATTTTGATTCTCTCTGTTTTTACCTGGCTCTTTCTCTTTTTTCCCTTGTATCAGTCTTCTCATTCTATTATCCTCCTTTGATCTTTTCAGAACCACTTTTTGAAAAAATCATGGGGTTTTTAATAAGTTGTCTGTATATAGTTTTGAAATATTTAGTACAGTAACACCAAAAACTGATGCTACCTCGGTAGTAATTTAAAGTTGAAAAATGGTCTTTCAAAACAGAACAGAGCTACACCATGCATTACTGTGCAGATCCTTTTTCTTTTAACTTCATGAGTAAGTAAATGAATGGTCAATAACTCACCATGCAGTTCTTGTGTTACACTTTTTTAATACGTGCTATGTGGCAGCAAGTTGCAAGACAGTTAGGCCTTTAATAACAGAAAAGTGTACGAATTTTGAAATGCCTGATCCATAAATTTTCTCCCAAGTATCGCAAGTGATAGATTTACTAACATTCTCTTTAAAAGCAGATATTAATGGCCTAATCCACACATGGATTTAAAATTTAGCTGCCTTCTGTGAATGGAATAATATCAGCCTGTCGTCATAGAGATGACTTCTGAACTAAATAAATAGCAATAAGACGAGTATTGAAAGTGGAAGTTTAGTCAGCTATTTTTATTGGCATAGATATTTTCTCCAAATGTCTACAATAAAGGAAACTGTTGTGGTGAAAACTATGATAATGTCTTACTCATAATTTATTGCATTAACTTCAGGCCCAGGAAGATGCTGAGAAGCTGCGTTCGGTTGTGATGCCTATGGAGAAAGAGATTGCGGCACTAAAGGAGAAACTGACAGGAGCTGAAGAAAAAATAAAAGAGTTAGAAGCATCAAAGGTGAGGTGGAGTTGTAACTGTATCTTCATTTATATCTTGCATCATGCTAGTTTGATGCAGATAAGTAAAGTCAAATTTTGTAAGAGAGAAAAAGGTGTATTGTGAAACTCTTCATGCGCAATGCATCTTTTCTCCTGTAGCTCAAATAACTTATTTGGCCTATATATGTTTTCCTGTCTTGCTGTTTTGAGGGTTGGGTTACATGTGTGTGTCATCTGTGCTTAGCTTAAATTGCATGGCTGCAGCTCTATTAGAAATGAAAAACCTGTAGAAAAATAGCTGCTTTGCATGCTCCAACAGCCTGGCCTTTAGATTAATGTCATGGCTTGCAGCTACAGAAAGACTTGCATTTGGCAGAAATCTTTTAATCTGCTTCCATCCAGTATCTGCTCTATTTCATTTTCTAAACCTGGGCATAAAACTGAGGCAATATCACCAGAATTTTTATATCTTAAACTTTAAGCAAACCTCAGATTCATAGAAAGGGATACTGGCCGTTGCTGCCAAGAAATCAATGTAAGTGATTTACCCAGCATTCCTGTATTCTTCAGATATGTCAGAACCCTTATTGAACTTTCTCACCATCTGCGAAGGGTAAATGATGTCTACATCACTGTAAGATAGTTGCATTTAATGTACTGTTTTATACAGAAATGATGATGTCTTCTGTAACAATTATTTTATCTTGAAAATCGAATAGGCTGAAATTGCAAAATAACTGACCATTTGGATGTTTGTAAGACATACAAATAAATACCTTCCTTGTCTTCTGGATCACTTGCATTTTCATTTAAATAGATGTTCATTGCTTGCTGGAATTCTTTCTCTCTCTCTCTTTTTTTTTTTTTTTTTTTTTTTTTTTTTTTTTTTTTTTTTTTTTGTCCAGCTTGGAGGTCTGTCTGAGATTGGGGAGAACACTGTAATTCATTTAACAGACTTAACAATTTTACTCAATTGAGAGTCCATGCTTGAGTGTTTTCCTTCTTCAAGATTCTTTGTGAATTTCTTTATAGGTCAAATTTTTAAGACTGAAATGTTCCTAGGAATAATAGTTCTCCAGGTAGTTCTGCTTTTTCTCTTGATGCAAATAATACTTCCTTTTCATTGCCAGGCTGAATTTGGGGAAGATGAGGAAATGTCAACCTTCTCTTCTTGCTTGCATGCTCTCCAAATGCTTTTGTGGGTTGGGTGTTTTTTCCCTCCTTCTTTTTTTAGGAGGACTCTGTAACTTTTCTTGGAACTTTTCTGCAGAATTTGATTATAAAAATCATAGGTCATTCTTGTCTCCCTCTTTCCTTACAGGCAAAGCCTGAGAAAAATTGATAGTGTTTCAGGAGCAGGAATTGTGTTGGTTTCTCTGTCAGTCCTCTAAAATCTGAGCACGTCGTTCTATGGGATGGGTAAAACACAAGCACACAGCTCTTGGAAAAAAGAGAATAATCGCTTTAGCTGTGTTTCTAATTTATTGAGGGGTTGTTTTTAAAGAATTCTCGCCTTAGGTGGTGATTCTTAACAAAAAAATTAATGTAGTCCCTTAATACTTACCTGTGGTCGATTCCACTTCATTCTTCCTTCTGTCTGAAGTTGCTGATAGTCCTATTTCAAGTCACCTTTTTAGCCTAATGGGAAAGAATTGCTATTTTCTATCTAGCAAGGAGATGTTTATGGACAAACTTAGAAAGTTGTTAAAGTACTTTAATCTACAGCACTATAAATATGCAAGGTGGTATTTACATGATTTATATTACTAGACTGGTATGAGGACTGACTTGCAGAATGAGTGATACATTTGGCTTTTCTGTTGGTCATGATGAAATCTCTCAGATCTGTTTGAGTCATGTAATTTTGTTTTTCAGTGTCAAATATTTAGCTAGATTAGTGAAACAATGCATTTCTTTTGTTTTGGTGTTTTTGGTTTCCCCCCCCCCCCCCCCCCCCTTTGTTCCATCCTTCCCAAGGGTTATTCTCTGGGAGGCAGATTTCTCTATTTCAATGGCTAAAAGACTTGCAGACAGAAGACTTGGTATCCTAGGGCAGGAGAAGCTGTCCCCACCATCAATGGCAAGTTAAAGCCGAAGGGCTATCTTGAACTCTTGAGTTGGTGTCTGTGGCTCCTGTACAGTCTTGAGGAAGATGAAGAACAGCTCTGTGGAGCCAGTCAGGAATTGCCTGAAAGCTTTTGTTTTCTTTAAAATAAAAACTCTTCTGATTCCTAACTCAGCAAACCATAAAACTGAATAGGGCCATAAAGAAATCTTTCAGCCCATTCCCTGCTCCAAGATGGGATCCGTTTGTACATGCATCATGTTTGACAGATGTTTATGTAACCCTATCTTAAAAGGTTCTCACTGGAGATTCTGCAATCTCTGCAGGATGTTTGTTCCAGTTCTTTGTTAGCTTTGCTATTTAAAAAAAAAAAAAAAAAAAAAAAAAAGAAAAAATCCTAATATAATTCTTCAGTCCTTCGTACTGTAATTGCTTTTCATCCCATCCCCCGTGGACAGATTTTCCTTTCTTTTTGCAGCAGCCTTTCATGGGTTTGAATGTTTTTCTTCTTGTCTGTCCCCAAGTTTTCTCTCTTCTTAGGCTTACCATCCCTGGTTTAGTTCAAGCTTGCCTCATAGTCATGTTTTCTGACTACTATTATTACTCTATTTTTGAACCATCTCCTCATCCTCTTTGGAGTAGGAAACCCAAAACCAAACACAGAACTTAGTTGTTGGCTTATCGATGCTAATTAAAGGATTGCTTCATTGTTTGCTGTTCTTACCCTCTTTGCCATCTCTGTGCTCAGTGCCGCTGCTGTTGTGATCCAGCTGTGAGAACTCTATAAATATACTGGTATGTTTGACTTAGCAGAATTTTAATGAGTAATTTATTCAGAAATAAATACAAATAATATTTGCACACTGGTATTTGAGTATTTGTGGTTTCTAGAAATAAACTTGTCTTCAGTGTGTTACCCGAACAGGTGACACTATAACTTCTAAGAGAAAACACCTGAGAGCGTTCCTCCACTGAGACAGTGTATTTCCCTCTTTTTATTCAGGTTAAAGAGCTGAACCATTATTTGGAAGCCGAGAAGTCATGTAGGACAGACTTAGAGATGTATGTGGCTGTTCTCAACACGCAAAAATCCGTCCTGCAAGAAGATGCAGAGAAGTTGCGGAAAGAACTGCATGAAGGTACCTATCTAATAATAATCCTTTTGACTCTTCTACACTGAGAATGCAAAAACACACACAGCTGTTACTTCTTTTCTGATTTCTTATTTGAATTGGATTTAAAGAAATGGGGGGGGGGAGCAGTACTTTTAAATGTGAAAGCCATTGAAATGTTTACAGAACAGTTGAATGTGGAGTTCTTTTATGACCGAGAAAAACAACAGAGCCATTTCTTCTCTCGAGAGATGCTATTGAAATTCTGCTAAGTTCTTAGAGTATTGCAAGCGTCCATCTTATTAAAGTGATTTTACTGGTGTTTTTTATTTGTGTACAATTATGAGCATTATTTCTGTAATGTATTGATATGTCTCCCTGAGGTATGCCAATTCTGAGTGCCTCGTGGTTGGAATGGATGTGTAAATGTACATGCATGCCAGTACAGCGCAGAATCACTGTAGAGGAATGAAAAATGGAACCATCTGTTGAAATAAATAGGGACGTAGAAGACAGACTTTTGAAGCCAGCACTTAAAAAAATAAACTATCAGAATTCATGAATGAAGTTAAGGCATTAGTCTCCTAATTGGGAAATCTTAAACTGTTGGTAATACATGCCTAATCACAAGCCAGCTTTGGGAATTAAGAAGATGCCTTATTTCATCCTAAATAGCTGTTGAACAAAGCCTGACTGTTTTTGATTAGAACAATAATTACTTTTATTTGTGAAAATGCGTCTCTTTGGAAAAGAGGTTAAAAAAATTCTGATTCAGAATGACTTTTTCTATTTTTGAATAGTCTGCCATCTCTTAGAGCAAGAGCGACAACAGCACAACCAGTTGAAACACACATGGCAAAAAGCCAATGACCAGTTCTTGGAGTCTCAGCGTTTGCTGATGAGGGACATGCAACGTATGGAAATTGTTCTGACCTCTGAGCAGCTCCGGCAAGTTGAAGAACTGAAAAAAAAGGATCAGGTTACTTGCTGCTTTCCTCTTTTCTTTTTTTTTCTTTAATACTGTAGATTTAATGTGGTATAACAGGTATGGAAATCACATGTTGGAGACAAGTTATTTAAGTGTGTTAATATTTCAAAAAACAATACCTGACAGTTTTAATAGAAATTCTACATTTGAATGACAGCCGACAGTTATAACAGAAACTCTCAATTTGTGCGAATATTTTAATATTAATGTATATGGTAACTTTAAAAGTAATGTTGCCAGTATTGTTCAATGAAAAGGTAATAATATCTAGAAGTTAATCTTAGAGGAAGAAACAGTCATCTGTGATGCAAAACATCTGGATTAAGGATGTTAGGATAGCAAGTTTCACTTCTTTCTACGTTTCTCCAATACAGTACCTAGCTCAGGCATAAATTAAGAGCTTCATTTTAAATGAGCTTATGCAAATGATTGTGTACATGCTTTATGATTTAGTGTTCTATGATGTCTTTCTTTTTGATTCTTTTTCCATATGTTATATTCCATTGATTAATCAAGGCACTTCTTGTTTTCACGTTTTATGTTAATGTTCATGCTTGTATAATGGCTGTTAATGGGCCATTAGTGATGCAAATATGTTCTATACAATAACCAGTGTAACAGCTATTTTTGTTACCTATTTGGTAATCCCTATAATAAGAATTTTGATGTAGGTAATATGTTCTTTGAATAAAATTATTCTAGAACATGAATTGGCCACTAAACTTGAAAAGTAAGTTTTTGTTTAAGTCAGTTTGGGTGCCTTATGAACACTTGGGTGCCTTATGAACACTAGATTTTCAACCCAAAGAATCCTTATGTGATAAATACTGGATTTTTAACCAAAATAATCTTTTCCAGTGCCGCCTTTGTAGCTTAGTTTATCGTGAAAGCTAATGTCATGACTATTAGGACAAAACTGAATCCCGCTTACATGTGTTCTCCATCAACTGCTGGTTTCTAGGAAGAAGATGATCAGCAAAGGCTTAGCAAGAGAAAGGAGCAGAAGCAAAAAGATTCAGATGATGAAACGAAAGCTTCATGTTCTCTAGCCCAGGAGGAAACCCTTACCCAGCTCTCTAATGAAGAGGTAAAACAATTCGATAGTTCAAAGCAACTTTGAGCACTTGTGCATTCCTCGGGGTGTTGATTACAAATACAAATGCAAACTCGGTGCTCTTTATTCTCTGTAGAGTATAGTTCTTATTAAGCAATGAAAAATCTTTGGAGTTGGACTTGAATATATAAATTTTAATAAAAGTTGGAAGACAATACTTTACGATCCTGAGAGGTGCTGTTAAAAACTGTAATTTACCTTTTGCATTCAGGATGTTAACTGCTGTTAAATTCTCTTGGGATTTATAACCACATTTTAACACACCTAAATGTTCCGAATTAAACCAATTATATCTGAACATTCAGCAAGTGTATTGTAGCTACTTTGCTAACCTACTCGTTGAATTCTGTACTAAACTTAAACTGGTTAGACAAGTCTGAGATCACTGATTATGAAGTTAGCCAGTTGCTTAGCACGCGCAAAATATCATGATGCGTGTGTCTGTATGTATTAAGCTACATCCAACTGTGCAAGTAGAGGTTTTTGGCCACATCTGTTCAGCAGCCAAAAATAAGCTTTTTTTTTTTTTTTTTTTTTGCCAAGCTGGTAGCTGGGGCTCAGAACCAAGTTTTTGCAGAAGCTGCTTGAGCTGTATTAGTAGGCTCATTATAACAGCCAGAAAAAGTGATGCTGCTGGATGTCATTAGTTAGCAAGCCTTTTGGGTGTTGTAGGCAGTCATACACGGGGACAAGCTGAAATTGAATTTGAAATTTGCACTTGTGAAGAAATGAACACACAGGTTGTAACTTGGAAACAATATCAAAATGGGCAATTACTTATCCTTTCCCACTGCATTTTGCTTGTTTATCTGATCATCTGACAGGTTCCATTTTGGTTTTGTAAGTCAAAACAGGGCAAATTAGTAAAAAAGAAACCAAGTTTTGTGCTATAGAAGCTTATGTAAGCTTCAAGAGACTTGGGAATTTGCAGTGTCAACTGGTATTTTGCCTGTTATATTTATCCTTTTCGAAGGGAAAAAAAGTATATACTTCTAGAGTCTGCCCTTTATTGTTATCAATGATTGGTAACAGTTCAGAATGCAGAAAGATGCTCAGAATTGTAATATCTGACTGAAGGTGAGATCTAGTTCTACCTTTTGTCCTACAGTAAGGTTACAACTTTTTCTATTTCAAATACTGTGTTGCATGCTAACACTTCTGCATCCAGATGTGAAATGAGACCTATTGATGGTGACCAGAGGTTTTGTCTTCTGATGTTTTCTTTAATCTCACTTCCTGAGCTACTCCTTAGTCCCTCCCTTAATCACATTTGTTTAATTCTAGGAATTATACACGATGGAGAATTTTACATTTTGAGTAAGGGCATAGTTTCCAGAGTGGTTTTGGTTTTGCTTATGGATTTATATTTTGTTGCTACTTACGACCTTTTTTAGCTGTACAGAATGTGTTTTAGAAGTGGTAAGGTATGGTATTATCAGTCATGTCTCGTAACTTGTCATAATTTGACTTCTGAGCTCTTCTCTGGTGAGCAGTTTGCAATGGAATCATAGAAAGGTTTGAATTGGAAGAGACCTTAAAGATCATCTGGTTCCAACCCCCTGCCACGGGCAGGGACACCTTCCACTGGAGCAGGTTGCTCAAAGCCCCATCCAGCCTGGCCTTGAACACTTCCAGGGAGTGGGCATTCACAGCTGCTCTGGGCAACCTGTTACAAATACAAACAAATGATTTGTTAACTCTATCACTAAACAGTTGTTGTCCAAAGAGGCAGTTTTATATAAGTCCTTATTCTCTTGACTTTTTGTGATGAACTTGGACTCGTATGTATACATATTAAAGTAAATATAAATATTATGCCTAAAAATGCTTAGAACAAGGCATTTACAACAGTCATAAAAACAGTAATACATAATATATTGTTATAAGTTATAAACACCTATATGGAAGTACCAGCCGCCTGCTTGTCTCTGCTGGACCTATTTCAGAAATTATTATTTTTCTCAAGAGGCTTGTTTTCAGTGTTTTCTTTATATGTCTAATGGCAAAGCAGAAGTGCATAATATGTTGGAAGGTATTTTGAAAGCAGTCATATGCTTTTTAAATAAAGCATTACTGCTCTCTTTTCAGTGCTACAAATAAAAACAGATCAAGAGACTTAATGTGCCTTACACACGTCACGGGACAGTTAGTGTGGCTTTTGGTATTGGCATTCCCCAGGATGCCTTTCTGTTTAAGCCCAGCCTTTTCCCTTTGCATTTTATTTTATGTACAAACAATCTTTTAAAGAAAATATTTCTTTCTTTTACAATATTTTGTCAGACACTCAAAGCAGAAGAAAGAAACAGAAGAAGAATATTCACTTGTCAGTATAGAGTAGATTTTAAGTATATAATTCTCCATTTATTTTTATGTTAATGTAAAGTTTTATGTTTTTAAGTTTTTTGTTTTATGAAAGACTTCTGAATTTACTTGTGGAAGTGGAATATTTGCCTTCTGTTGTGTAGATTATAGTTCTAGAAATGATATTCCAAGTATATCTCTTCAGTAGAAGAAACACCTTCTTTCAAATATTGGAAGATGTAAGGAGACTCTGTCCTTGCTTGTCTGGCAGGAAGACAGATTCTTACAAAAGCACTCTGTTAACAGAAGACTTTTTTTTTTTTTTTTTCTTGTTAGTTTGGTTTTGTTTTTTAATTCTAGCTGGTACATTTCAGTTCTCTATCCTTTTCTCTGCCATCTTAAGTTTAGTGATCAGATGTTCTTGCCAAAGCCAATTTAAACTTGCCTTTACCATGTCTGATAATTAGTGTCCAGCGTTCCTCTTGAACCATGCTTCTAGAGTAGAGTATATAATTTTTTCTTCCTTGTTTTTTCAATTCCAGGTGCATGTAAATAGCACCCATGGCTCAGTCCATTCGTTGGATGCAGACTTGCTTCTTTCTTCTGGCGAATCTTTCAATAAATCGGATAATGATATGTTTAAAGATGGACTACGGAGAGCACAGTCGACAGACAGTCTGGGGACATCTGGATCTTTACAGTCCAAAGCTTTAGGATACAACAACAAAGCAAAATCTGCTGGGAACCTGGATGAGTCAGATTTTGGACCACTTGTTGGAGCAGATTCAGTGTCTGAGAACTTTGATACAGCTTCCCTTGGGTCTCTGCAAATGCCAAGTGGGTTCATGTTAACCAAAGATCAGGAAAAAGCAATCAAAGCAATGACACCAGAGCAAGAAGAGACTGCTTCACTTCTTTCCAGTGTTACTCAAGGGGTAGAAAGCGCTTACGTATCTCCCAGTGGTTACCGCTTGGTTAGCGAAACAGAGTGGAACCTACTGCAGAAGGAGGTGAGTGCACTGCCTGCGTCTGCTGTGACCGCTGCCGGCGTGACTGGCTGCCTCTGCGCGTTGTGGGCTGTCTGCTGGGCGAAAGCTTTCCTAATTTGCTTTACATGGAGTCAGGTGCGGAAGGAAACACGTAGCATCATATGTAGCTATTCACTTTTCTCTCTTGGAATACTTCTGTAGGTAAAGCACATCTGATGTAAACCATATTGGTTGGCTCTGTTTTTGGGAAAGTCAGCTTTACTAAATACAGTAGATTTTTGCACTTGGGGAGGGTCTGGCAGAGGTAGCTGTTGATCTCACAAACGTGAGGGGGTGAAGAAACACGGGAGAACTCAAAGAAAAGAAGAAAATGGGAAGTTAAGGAAAGGACGTTATAGTGCATCTGCAGGTGACTAGGGAAGTGCAAAGACAACAAGAGGAGCAAGGCTAACAGTGCTGTTTTGTACGCCAAGGAGTTTTACTGAGGATTGTGCATGGAGTGCAATTTAGAAATGAGCAGCCAAGATACGCGTAACACACAAACCTACCACAAAGGAAGCTTCCGAAAATTGTTGGGGACTTCCATCATCAGAAACCAATTTCTGAGAGCGACAAGCAGCAGATTAGTCTTAACACTGTGCCAGTTTCGGTATGGGTGACCAAGGAAATTGTTGCTTCTGGGTGTTCTGCCTGTCAGCTTTTCAGCAGTTTTATATCATCACAGTTCAAAGTTTGCATTTGGTTTATTGCTGAAAAGAGGAGTATTGTGGGGCTCCTGGGGGTTACTCTTTCAGAAGAGAGGCCAAGGAGCAACACATTAGGGGGAAGAAAGGGGGGGGGGGGAAGATAACAATCCATAATGGGTGAAAAGGAAGACAAGATGGGGGTAAAAAAAAAGGAATGTAAGAATGCAGTGAAAGAGAAGAGGCCAGGCAAAGGCCAGATGAGATGAAGAACTAGTGACATTTTATTTCCTCAACTTGTTGGAACTCGACTTATCTGCAAATCATTACTTAGGAGGTCTCTCCAAACCCATTGTAAAGTTGCTATTTTTGTGTTGCTACTAATTTGTAATATCTGGAGAAACTACGTCGTCGTGATCTCAGAGCTGAGTTAAATCCTTTACTCTTGAGTATTTCCTTGCCCTGTTGACATTTGGATGACCTTTTACTCCAACCCTTTCTTAGAATTCAGAGAAGAAATGCACTGCTTCCCACGTATTTCTAGAGGCAGGACTGCAGGCAGGGAATGCGAATGCCACTCTGTGTGGGTGGGACACGGAGCAGCAAATACAAATACGATTTCAGCTTAAACCTGACTTGCAGCTGGAGCTTTGATAAAACTTCCATTTGTCCCCTTGGCCAAAACCATTACAGTTTCAAAATGGCGGCTGGTTTACTCCTGGCTGCGTACCCCAACGCTTGCCCCCCTTGCCCTTGCTCCTGTTTGGTTTTGGTTTGTTTGTGTGTTGTTTTTTGGGGGGTTTTGTTTGTCTGTTTTGTTTTTAATCTGCCTGTCTTCTACTTTATTCTTTCCCAATTGTTCTTTTAGCTGATTATTCAGTCTCTGATACTAAGGAATACTGGAGGAAGGTATTAAAAAGTAAATAAAGCTTGATGACTGTTGTAGAACAAAATTAGTATGTGCCATTGAAAAATATTCAAAGCTCAGTACAGGAGGAAAAAGATCTAAGGCAGTCCTGACCTGATGAACTGACTTGCTCTTTAAGTGGTTTGTGTTGATTTAAAAAAAAACAACAAAAAAAACCCCCACCAACAAACAAAACCACAAAAAAACCCCAAACACACACACAAAAAAACCCAAAAAAACCAAACACTGTAGTATTGTGTTTATAATTTGATTTGTAATAGAAAATAATTGCATGAAAAAATGCTGTGCTCTATTGAAAGCTTTTCTCCAAGATGTCTGCTTCTGTACAGGTAATTAAGTAATGCATTTCGAAAGGACACACTGAATGACTTGATGAACTCTTGCATGTCATGGCTTATTGCTTTTGTGCTAAAAGTGGGACTCATGCCAGGAAAAGCTGATATCCTGCAGGATCCTGTAGATCCTAATGATTTACATTATCCTTTGCTTTTAGAGCAACTTAATCTTGCCATTACGTGATTCTGCCACTGTCTTCTGTTCGTAATATTTTGTGATCACACAACACACCTGAGAGTATGTAGCACTCCTGCATTCCTTGAAGAATTTTATGGCCTTTATGGCAGGTGATGACTCTGTGTTCTCCAGGTGCAGAATGCAGGGAACAAGCTGGGTAGACGCTGTGATATGTGCTCGAATTATGAGAAGCAGTTGCAAGGTATCCAGATTCAGGAGGCTGAGACAAGAGACCAGGTGGGATTTGTCTTCAAGCTTTAGCACGACTTTTGCCATTGTTCATGCTACTAAGGTTACAACAGTGAACCATTTGCTGTTTTATTCATTGGTTTTAATTGAACAACATCCGCATACTTAAAATCTGGATAACTTCTGACATTTTATTGACATAGCCTGATTTGTTACTGTTATGTGATCATGAGCACCACGTGTACCTATTTCTTAAGGATTTACCTTGGAGAACCACTTTATACGGTGCTGTAAGACCACGCAGCAAAGGCACTGTTCTATAAAAAGTGTTGTGCTCATGCTGAAGTCATATGTTTCATAATTTATATTCTAAAATGCTTTTCATGCATTAAATTCTATTATCTTTGATACTGCAATAATTGTTAACAGCAAAGGGAAAATTAGAGGACCTCATCCTAGCAGCATAAAATGACTGTACAGTATTGGAGGATGTTTGTTTCCTGCCGTATACTGAAGAGCAATTTTCAGATGGGTACGGAAGGCATGAGTCACATTCTGCATTGAAATAAGTGATTGAAGTAATTACATGGCGATGGTCCAGTGCAGTTTGTCCCATGTTTCCTTAGAGGTGTAATCTGTGATGCAGGGTGTTGCAGAAGAACAACAAAGGAACTTCTGGGTTGCATAGGGTTTTGAGAGATTTTGTTTTGTGGTTTGGGGGTGTGATGGGGGTGTGTGTTCAGGAAATAAATACTCCCCTAAAGAATGGAAAATTAAATCATTTTGTTGTAACAACACAGGTGAAAAAGCTGCAGGTGATGCTGAGGCAGGCTAATGACCAGCTGGAAAAGGCAATGAAAGATAAACAAGAATTGGAGGATTACATGAAACAAAGTGCTGAGGACTCCTCTAATCAGGTACAAGCATTTTGTAATCAAGATGGTAGGAATCATGAAATGTTATTCAGAAGTATGTAAGAAGAACTCTTGTCCTCTGTTAGATATGGATGGACTACCTGCTGTAGAGGCAAAAAAAAAAAGAGAATTTCTAGGGTTAGTTATGCTCCACCTGAGTCTGCCACAGTTTCTAGATAAGCCTGACATGTCTCTAAAATCATGTTATCCAATTTTGGCCCTAAAGTTTCATCTTGAAATCCATTACAGAGGTGATAATTGGAATTTGAGTAGTGTTTGAGTTTTGAAATGCCCTGTGTATGAAATTGCCCAAACATGCAAAAGTAGCCCTGTGTTCTTGGTCGCTGTCCTTGTCAGCAGAAGAGTGGTACTATTCATACCACTTGCTCTCATCAATACTTGACATGCAGTTAATGGACTTGTGGTGAAGACATAGAGTTAATGACTATCTGAGCAGGCAGTAACAGTAGTTAGTCCAAAATATGTGCTAGACTTCTTTAAAACAATAGCCTGCTGAAGAGATTTTTCATTCTGACATGTGTACATAAGTCTCCTGGAACAATGGAGCCAAATAGGATGTGTGGTAGTCATAGCTTTTTTTTTTTTTTTTTTTTTTTTTTTTTTTTTAAAAAAGTCATCATCTTTGGCCTGTTAAAGATTACAAAATGAGGTAAATGCTGTGTACAAGACATTGAATTTACTTCACCTGAGCTGGAAGACTTTCTTTCTTCCATCCCACCTAGTATTTTTTCTTATTAAGGAAACAGTAGTCGTTAGACAAAGTCTGTCTTAGATGACAGGAATATGTTTATACATTCTTTCTTTTGGCTGTACCAGGGTGTTCTTGATTAAGTAACGCTTAATTTAACTGTTAAGCATGTGGTGTTGTAGAATAACTTCATTGTAAAGTTTTTGAAGATCTGTGCTTTCAGAGAAAGGTAAAAAAAATAACTTCACCTGAAAGAAAATGCTGAAAACTTAGGTAGTTGCTTTGCCGTTTCCCTTCAGTGTCTCTGAACTGGCTTACATTCGAGTTTGACTAGAATTAACTGTTTATGTGCTGTTTAGACTTTGGTAAATAGAATATAAGTATATTACTGGTATAGAAGCACAGCATGTCTTCTTACTGACTTGAGCTGCATTACTGCTTTACTGAGTAAGGGATTTACAAAATAAACTTTAGTAGACTAGTTTGAAATTTCAGAGTATATGTTAGTAATGATAACAGGCAAGAGAACTTCAGTGGTTATTTCTTCTTCAAAATCTGTTTCATGCTTTATATCTTTGTGTGGGTTTTCTTTTTTTTTTTTAAGATCTCTTTGCTTATGGCTAAATGTCAAAAGTCGGAGAACTTCCTCAGTGAACTGCAGCAGGCATTTTCGCAAGCAAAGAGAAGTGTCCAGGAGCAAATGGTAAGACAGCTTAAGCCCAGAGATCGCTCAAACAGCGCAGTTTGTCTAACCCTTGGAGCTCAATGTGTTTGGCAAAGGCTTTGTCTTGCTGCCCAGCCAAGCTTGGCTAGAGAGAGCTGTGCATCTTAACATGTAAAGTTACTGACCAAATGAGCTCTGATAGCAAGTGCTGGACCTGTAACAGTTTGTAGGGTCAGTCTGTCATGCTTTCTGTGTGTATGCATATTGATTAATATATGATTAATAATAGTCAACTTTTTCCCCCTTATTTGTTATGGACATTCCATGCCCATTTAGTATCTTACTTCACCTCAGATCTGAAGACAGAATAGATTTTCTCAAGACAATTTTTTAGGATTCATCACAGGTACCATCACTAGTGAGTTATTTTCTTGAGTTTTAGAGATGAATGCTCAATGTTTTTACACGTCAGACTTAAAATATCAGCCCTAATACCCAGGAAGAGAGATGTATGGGAACTTTTTTTTTTAAACTATTTTGAGCATCTTGTAGGAATTAAGCCAAAGAACAGGAGCAGGACCTCATTTTCTAGGGCAGAACAAAGTCTAGCTTCCTTAGAGCAATTCATTCCCCTCTGTATTAGAATCCAGTTTCTTCTTTTTTCCTCCCTTGCACAGCATTGTGGGGACTAAGAGCATTCATTCTCATGAATCCCAGTATTGCATTTCTAGGGTCTGGGATTGTCTGTAGGACATCAGGACATTGCTTGCAGGAATGTTCTGTTTGGTGTTCTGTGAGAGCACACCTAATGGAGATGCAGGAGATTCAGAAAATATATTGATCTCAATATGCTTTTCATGCTGTCCACCTATAATACAAAGGGCAGCCTCTGTCCAAGTTCAAGTCCCTGTTTCCCTATACCAAAGCAACCATTCCTCTCAGAAAAGTTCACTGGACTTTTTTTTTTTCCTTTGTAATGCAAGCAAAACTGTGGTTTCTTAATCCTTTTTCTTCACAAGGGATCAGCTGTTTCGATGTTTTCCTCAAAAGACAGTGGGAGGCAGTTTCAGGATGAATGTTTTAGGGTTTTTGAATAACCTGATCTTACAGCTGAGTTGTTAGGTGATTTTAATAAACATCACTGCCAGTTCTCGAAACCACATGTGATTTCCTCCCCCTGCCCTCCCTCCATCAACACAGCTAGCTAATGGATACGTGCAGAAGAAAACAGGGAGACTTAACAGTACTGTATTTATCACTTGCTTCCTCCTATCTGCCTGTACAGTTACGATTGATCTCGTCTTTATTTCTGGTGCATAGGCCAGGCAAGAGAGAACCGATCGTGTTGCTCCACAGAAACGTTTTGTTTCCCTTCTTTACAAAGAATTATCAATTCACCAGAGCTTTGAAAGCAATGATAGTAAATGGGGCATGAAGAGATCTGAGCATGACCCTGAGTGAGAATTTATGCTTTTCTTTACATTGGAGGCTGTCCTGACACAGTCAAGGGAGCAGGTTTCAGAAGAGTTGGTGAGACTGCAAAAAGATAATGAAAGTCTTCAAGGAAAACATAGCCTGCATGTGTCTTTACAGCAAGCTGAAGACTTCATTCTACCAGAAGCAGCAGAGGTAAAACATTTTTAAATCATTAACACAAATAAGGCATGTGACTAGATCTTGCTGGAAGAATCTTCTTTATCAAAAAGCTGACTCAAATAGCACAATGCACAATAATCTGGATTTTAAACCTGTAAGTCTGTGAAGTACAAAATCAGCAGTCTGATCCTACTGTGCCATGATCATGCTTCAGGGTATGGATAGATAGTAATAAAGTGAGTTAACTGTGGCCTGACAACTGCTCTGTTGTCAGTAGAGTGTGGGTTTATCCCAGTTCAGCTAGTTTAAGCTGTATTGTGCAGCTGGGCACACAAGCGTTCAGTCACCATGGCTCCAATGTAGGTATTGATTCAATAAATTAAGCTTAGTCAGTCACTTTAATTTCTGTCCAGGCATTAAGACCAGTAATAATACTGAGCCTTGAATAATGATAAGCCTTGTCATCCTTTTCAAGGCCACTCCCTTACGCTCAAGCACGTCAAGCTTAAAAGATTGTGGGGGGTGAAGGGCAGGGGGAGAGAGTTGTAAGCCTGGGGAGACATGAATCCTTACACGTTCTTCATTTACTAGGGCCAAGCAAACTGTTTGCAATTTTGTTTTAATACCTTGCTGGATGCAAGATCTGGTATGGTGGGACAAACCTCGAGGTAGCATAACTTTGTCTTTGGCTTGTATGCTGGTAAATATAGTACTGTGTATATCTGAAGATCATAAGACAAATCTTTGCTAATCATTGATTTAGGAGCTCCGTGAGCTGATTTTAAAATATCGTGAAGACATAATTAGTGTGCGGACAGCAGCAGATCACCTTGAGGAGAAGCTTAAGGCAGAGATTTTATTCTTAAAAGAACAGATTCAAGCTGAACAATATTTGAAAGAAAATATAGAAGAAACTCTACAGCTGGAAATAGAGAATTGCAAAGAGGAAATAGGTGAGTGGAAAGAGGAAACAGTCTCAAAATAGGCATACTAGAAATTAGATAAGTGAAGACTTGATTTTGTGGTAAGTAGACTTACCTGAATTTTAAATATTGTGCATTTTTGATAGCAGATACACCAAAGCTCTGCAGCTGAAAACAAAAGTACAATTATTTTTTTACCTTTGAGGTACCTTTTTACCTTTGAGGTACCTTTGATGTAGCACGTGCTTAATTCTCCTTTAAATATTAACAGAATTAAACAGGGTATGTCCAGTTCCCTGTGGTTTTCTTGCATTTAAGCTTTAATATTCTTGCATTTAAGCTTTAATATTCTTGTTTTTCAGCTTCCATTTCCAGTTTAAAAGCTGAACTGGAAAGAATAAAAGTGGAAAAGGAACAGGTAGGGAGCCCTTTCACTGTGGAATTTTTTGTGTGTGTGTGTTTTTTTTAAATAAAGAAATTAGGATTATTTTTTTTCTGCTAGTCTGTCAGTGACAATGTGTTGCTGTCTTTGACATCAGCCTCTTCATATCAGAGAAAATGAACTTTTTTCCCATCTGCCTTTGAGGTGTCCGTAACACTTTAGATATATTTTTGTATGATGCTTAGTATGCCCAGTATTGGGAGGGAAAGAGAGCTGAACTAAGGAGGGAACTCTGAGATGCGTAACATTATTGTTCCTTCATCTCAACATGCTTGTGGGATGCTGTGGAGGGCTGGCTTACTGGCGCAGGTAACCTTTCCTTTTTGTAAGAAGGGACACCAGTCTATGCATTTGCACAAATTTTCTTACTGAGCACTGACACTGTACTGGACGCTCTCAGTCTATTGCAACTCCTAATATCAACTGAGAATGTAGGTGCACCTGTGCTGTAACTGCACCTCTGGGGCTTCCATGACCATTTCAAAGGGAGCACACGTGGTCATGCCTGCGACTTTGAAGGACAGAATAGCTGTATTGATGCCAGTGTACGACTGGGACATGTTCATAGTTCTGTTCCTTAAAAGGTCTTTTCTCTGTTTATTAATACGTAACAAATATTGGGTTAACTAATTCCTAACTAATACTAGGTTACCTAATAATAACCTAAATGTCAGGTTTGGCCATTTCTCTCCAGCTCCAAAAAGAAATAAATGGAGAGAAAGATGTTATTTAGGCGTTTTCTGTGTCCCTGGGAGAGATTATTGAGCTGTATTTCTGAGTCCTGGGAAAGACACGTAGGCTATACTTCCTGTGTGGAGGGACTGTGAGAAATTGAAACGTTAGGAATTTTAGTTAATGCTTTTTTTTATTATTATAATATAGTTGGAAAGTTCTTCGCAGGAAAACCTGCAGCAGCTGGAGAGTCTGCAGGAAACAAAAAACACTCTAGAAGAACAGTTGAAGAAGGAGACAGCAGCAAAGGTAGCTATCCTGTCTGGGTATGAAGTATATATGCATCTTCTGTGATGATCAAACTGTGGTCAGAAGATGTATCACTACATGAGAACGAAAAAGGAAGCTTTTGAGCGCTGATAAGATTCTGGCAGTGAAATGGTTTCCGTTGGATGCTGTTTAAATCCTCATCCCAATCACTTTGCCCTTGGATTTGTAAAGCAGTGGATTTGAATTGCTGCTGACTTGAGTATCTGTTTTGGCTTGTCTTCCAAAGTTAGGCTTCAATAACGTTTCTGCATATAGAAAGCTTCCTGACTAACCAAACCTCGGTTTGAATGCTTTGGTACTTTTGAATAAATGTCATTTTGTTGTTGCTGTAGGAAGAAGCCCTACTTTGGCAGTCAGATGAATTAATTGTGATAGGATTTCTCTCTCTTTCTTCCCTGTCCTCTAAAATCTTTTTTTGACTAAAACTGGAGACAGCAAGATAGTTATCTCTTCACCAGCAGATTACTGCCCTTCATCTATGGTTGTGTTCCATTAAAACTCAGAAATCTGCTTTTTTATTTTGAGATCCTTGGACATAGTGCTGTTAAAAGACATGGGGCTTTTTCATGCTTTAACCAATCTAATGAGGATGTTTGTCTGACGAGTATTAGCCCCCAATTTTGCAATTAGGAAAATTGAGGTGTAGAAAGAGCGATTGGTTTAATTTCTTGCCAGGACTCTGAGAATAACCGTGCTTCTTTGCTCTAGTATCACGCTTTAATCAGTTTATACAAGCTTCTCCTTTTTTATTCAGTTTAAGCATAGCATAAAGAATCTCTTTCTCTTCAGGCAAACCTTGAACAGCTGGTATTTGAAGAGAAGAATAAAGCTCAGCGGTTGCAGACTGAATTAGATGTCAGTGAGCAAGTGCAGAGAGATTTTGTAAAGCTTTCTCAGACGCTTCAGGTAAGGGAAATGGAATCCATTTGTAAAGTGCTATTTTTGTTTCTTTACTTCTCCAGAGCTGTGTAAAATAAGAAGTAGCAGTTGTAAATTTTCTTATGTTGGTATTTATGAACTACTTTAAAAGTTATTAGTATAATAAGCTGATCAATCATTCCTAGTATAATGTTAGTATTAAAGGCTGTTGGGGATTTTATTCTGATTACTTGATTCCAGCCGATTCTCAGCAGCAAAGATACATAACTATTGTACTAAAAGGAAATGTAGAGAGCCATAAATGATGGCACCTTTAGACCCTAGTTTTTCATTGTCCATCTCCTCATGTTTTTCCAGTATGTTACTTTTCAAAGCAAATCATTAGGGTGCAAATATTTGAGGACAAAGTAAGGAATTCGTACTGTTTGAAGAACCATTTCATGTATTCATATCGTGTTATATTTACTGCTTTCTATTTATACAATCGAAAAGTCTTATCCTTGCTGTTGTCACTGTTGCTATCCTTGTGTTTCCTCCAAAAAGCGGAACCTGTGGTTGGCGATGAGATACCGAGAGGTGGCTGAAGGAAGGAGTTTTGGCAGGGGTGTTCATCGAGGCTAATTCCAGTTTATCAGGCTGATTTCTCTTTCTTCCTGTTAACTGTAGAGAGCGCGAAGGGACCTGCAGGTTTTGTGTTTGCAGGGTGACTAACTGTCTCCTCAGGGAGCCAGGCTAGATTGGGCTCACCTTCAGTGTCTGTGTTTTTAGAATTTGCACCCCCACACACACATTCCAGCTTACTAGAAATCTTGCTCACAAAGGAGGTACTGAATTTCAGCACTGTTGCCTTCGAGTTCTTGGCCAGTCTGCTTGGTGAAATTCAGCAGAATTAAAAATACAAATTTTTTGAGTCAAATGTTCAGGTTTATTTGGAAAACTAAAACAGGAATATAGGAGATTGTTTACTAGACAGAGTTTAGCTGGATGGGCAATAGGGAACTGTCCTCTTTTGTTCTGGCTGTTTCTGGAGGAGTAGGTAGGACAAAGGAGACTATTGAATTGTCCTGGCTAGTGAAGTTGC
Source organism: Platalea leucorodia (assembly GCF_965183815.1). NCBI lineage: Eukaryota > Metazoa > Chordata > Aves > Pelecaniformes > Threskiornithidae > Platalea > Platalea leucorodia. The sequence goes on along the minus strand of NC_138838.1, from coordinate 4,921,566 downwards.
TTCTTGCTTCTCATCATCCTCTCTTTTTTTTTAAAGTACTGCATGCACTGGTTTATGCAGTTCTTAGAGCAAAAACATATACACCACTTGGAAGATGTGTGGCACACTCTTCCAAAACTTGCAGGTAGTGTAGTAGGCCTTCAGTACTGAGCTCAGTAAGAGTGTTGTAGCTCTGTATTTTGTGTTTTCTTTCTGCCCCTAAGCAGTTCGTACACATTAGTTTCTCAGCAGTTAGTGCTTTCAGTTTGAACAGTGGTTTGGCCATTTCCACCGTGCATAGTACAAGATCTGCTGCGTAACGTGAGAGGTTACCATTGAATGAGGATTTTGGTTTCTTGATAGCCACACAGGGTTATTTCCTTCCCTGACGTTGTCAATGGAGAGCCTGGGTGAGTATGACTCACTGTGTGAGGTGTCCACTGGCCAAGTTAGGTATCAGCAATGGAGACGAAGGGCTAAAAATCAATTAACCACTAGTTGGGAATTTACAACTGAAAGCCTAGGTCCTAATACAAAGAACGTGAAAGTTTGAATGTTAAAAAAAAAAAAAATTGTGATCTCTTTGTGTTCATTTCAACAGTTGTGCTGGGCACTTTTTCAGCATATAAGAAATAGCTTAAGATAGATTATCAGAAAAGCAAGTTACAGGAGTGAGCTTGGAAATGGGACGTTTCCTCCGAGAGCATTTTAGCTTTGATCTTGGGAGCCTTGAAGGCCTGTGTTAGGCAGGTCTCCGCTTCCTGACAGTCTTTCTGTGCAAGGTTGCATTGCTTTGCCCATCTCTTCCAGGTTGCCTGGCCAGCATGGTGTCAGTGGCTGGTTATTAGGCGAAACATAGAGTGACGATGAAGGCTTGCTTGAGCCCCGCAGAAAGTGGCTTTTTATTTTAAAAACACAACTGCCTTATTGTCTTCCTTCCCCCCATTCTTAGCTCTAAACTAAGCTTGCGCTCCTTCACACCGTGCATTTTTCAGCCAATGATAATTTGATCTCTCTTCTGCTTGCACAGGTACTGGGGGTTGCTGACGTGGCCTGTTGGCTCAGTTCTGGTTATGGGTCTATGGTCTTGCACCAGCACATTTTACTAGCTCATTGTGTCTGTTGGTTTTCTGTAGGTGCAGCTGGAGCGGATCCGGCAGGCAGATTCCCTGGAGAGAATCCGTGCAATCCTGAATGACACAAAACTGACGGACATTAATCAGCTTCCTGAAACATGACACCCTGATGAGCGGGCTCCAAGGCTGCATTTGGGGTTTTTAACTCATCTTTATAGCAACATTAATTATTATTTAACTCTAACTGAAAGAGCAGAAGACAACAGAGGAGAGCAATGACTAAGTTTTGTTTCTAGAGGGAAAAAGGTTTTGTACTGGGCAGGAAGAGAGCACAAGGGTGACTTGGAGTGTAGGAAGAAGAACTTTCTAATGGAAACACTAATGAGTGCGGTGTTTCATGTTCCACTGAGTGGGATCAGTCCTTACATTCTGAAAAACTTCCCCTCTTTCAGCCGACTTCGTAACCTAATATAGAGTTTTGGAACATTTACCCCCCGTCTTTCCCTCTTTCCTTTCCCCCCACTACTGTGATCGAAGTAGCTGCTGGAAACCGTATTGTCCCTCCAAAACATTGAAGAGCAAAGTGGTTGAAGTTTTTCTGTTTGAATAGTCAGTAACAGTATTCAGCTAGCAGAGAGAATGAGGTGTAGAGTATGCTGTATGAATATTTTATATTAAAATATGACTTTATTAGCAGGACACTGGATATTGATCTTATTTCATAACTCAGTACTTTTTTTTTTTTTTTTTTTTTTTTTTTTTTTTACCGTTGACTTTGTGTTGAAGAATCTGAATGCTGCTGAAATGTGGTGGACATGAGTGAGCTGTGTGTCTCCCGAACAGATAAATGCTAATCCAAAAAAAAAAAGAAAAATGTACTGAGAATTTAGCTCCTTGAAATTTTTCCGTTGAATTCTGATACTTAAGGAAAAGCACAAGAAATGCACTGTTTTGTAATCTCTTTTCACAAATGTAAATTAGAGTATGGAATTATAGCTGGTCCTTTCTAATCTCTAAAGCTAGGCAGTACCTGTAATCCCTTCTCTGTGTAAAAAAAAAAAAAGAAAAAAGAAAAAAAAAAAAAGAGCTAGGATAAATCCTGTGCATTGTCTGAGCATTGGCATGGGGTCTGTGCAGGTCTGCTTTGCTCTGGTGGATGTAAGTTGCTAGTAAGTTGCTAGTAAGGTGTAAAGTTGCTAGCTTTCACTGGAAAGTCTCAAGGTAAGGTGCTGAATGAAGCAGTCAGCTTGACCCGCCTCTTCTGGGTCAGCGAAACAGTATGCAAAACAGTGATTGCCCTCCCAACCACAGAGCACAAATGCGCTGGAGCTGCATTATTCTGCTGGTTCAAGTTTGAAAGGTACAGTGCATCTCTTACTTTAAAGTATGGTATCATGGCATTGCTGAGTTGACTCCTACACTGTCCCATATCTCTGTAACCGTACGTTTAAATTACACTAGGGAACACGGCAGCAGAGACAAGAAATTCTTGTGATCAATCAGGTGCTAGGTTTGGGTTTCATGTTCTATAAATGTATGGCGGTAACATGACTATTCCTCCTCCTTTTTCTCCTTTTGTTGGGGTTTCAAGCACAGGGTTGGATAGCAACGGTTTCATGTACGGTTGCAGGTGTTGATAATACCGGTGGTGCAAACTGTGTTCTTGAACTGGCCCCTACTTAGAACTCGGTTAAAAGAAAGGAGGCTGAAGGAGCAGATCGTTACTGTCTAAAATTTGTAACTTAGACTTTCCTCCATTGCTTATTGTTTTTTTTTTTTTTTTACATACTTGACCATAGCTCTGAAGGCGATGAAGAAAACCAGAAGTGACAGAAAATGCTCCATGACTATATTTTAAGTGCTTAAATCCTATTTTTAGCAGTGTATATCCTGCTACTAACATAAAGTTAGAACCGGTGGTTTTGAAGAGGAATGCCTTAAAAACAGCCAAAAAGAAGCATACCAGCTCAATTCCTTGCCACTCATTGCAAGAATTAAAGCATTTTATTCACCCTAGCAATTAATTCCTTTCATAATCCTGACACCCAAAAGCCATTTTTCCTACCTTAGTAATGACTAGACTAATAGACGGCAGAGTTGTCGTCTTCCAGATGACACTTAATTTCACTTAGAAGTGAAATTGAAATGTGGCTTAGGTTCTTTCTTTATTAATTGGCTATTATCAGATTCTGGGGTTTTTAACCTTTCTTACTATTTGCTGAACTGTGAGGTGACAGCAGCTGCCTCCTGACGCACAAATCCAATACCAGATGTTTTGCATTCACTTATCCAATGGTTAGCGTCCTATTCTCTTGAATAAACTTTGGAGAAAAAAATATAGGCTTTTATTAGGAGCTGCAGAATGAAAAGTTTTTTCCTATCTTACCTTCCTTCCCAAAAACTCTTAATTGATAACTGGTACTTAACCTGTGCAGCGGTGTTTAAGGAAGCCTGGTGTTGTATGGCAAAACTACAACACATCCTATACACCTCTTCAGCAAGCTGAACACTTGAGGAAATGCACCTGAAGACCTATGCAGAAAAAGAATTTTTGGTTGAGTTTCTGGACTGTCCTAGTGCAAGAGAGCAAGGAAAGCAGCTGTTCGTGGCCTTTCAGCCTCCCTTTCTGGTCCGCGTGTCTGCCCGTTCTCAGCAGCCCTGCCTTCCTGTCTGCTCCAAACAACCGCGGCCGTAGCTGACCATCCGAGCTTGTTTCAAGTAGTGCAGGGCTGGCGTGGCTTTTCCTTAGTGTATTTTTATCAATTGTTGACATGGCTTTCTATAGGTGTGGTGTTGTCAGGTTGCAGGTGATGGCTGCAGGCTGTCTTTCTGCAGTCCGTAGGGGAGGACAGGTGAGTGGCAATCCGTTTGGGATCTTCCATAGACACCGTAACAAACGTAACAGTTGCAGAATGGGGTTTTGCATGTGTGTGTGTGCGTGCGTGTGTGTGTTCGTGTGCATGCTTGTGTATTTTTCTCGGTGGACAGCGACGGCAGGTTGGTCTAGTTAGAGGAGGCTGGAGGTGTCCGCGGTAGGGGACTGAGATGAGAACTCGCCGGAGAGGCCTGGCGCTGACTGCTGGCTTCCTCGCTGTTAAACCAGGCGCTGCGCGAGCTGGGGAAGGATCTTCCTTTTGCTTTGGAGAGGAAGGGTATACGATTACGGTGTGGCTGTTTTCCTTTTTACCACCTTGCTCCATCCTGCACCCGAACACCTTTACTCCTGTCGAAGTACTAGCTGTGACCATTTTAGAGTTGGAACACGAGTGACCTTTTTCACCAACCAGTGCAAATTTCTTATTTTTAAATTAGAAACCTGAGTGGTCACAGCAGTGGTGGGAGATGTGCTCGCCACCAGCAGCTGTCCTGCTGACCCGGGGGCTGTCCCTCGGGGGAAGGAAAGCACAGCTTCAGAAGCTGTACCTCAAGCTTCTGCTGAACTTAAGAAATTTGAAGGGACCTTTAAAAAAAAAAAAAGTGCCAAATTTGCAGAGCAAATTTAAAAGACTGTAAATTAAGTAAGTAAGTGTAGTAAAAGCTCTTGGTGTAGATACTCACAGGATGGATTGCGGTGGTATGGCTCATAAAACAGCCGCTCTTCCCTCTAGTTCTTGGTGGTCTGGAGCTTGATTTGAGTACGGTGGTAAGTGCTCCTCGCTTAGCAAGAGATTCTTGACAGGCGCTACTCCTAACCTGGCGGGACAGCTACGATACAGGGCGCGTGGATTAGAAAACTGGATTCTGTTCACGTAGAGCGTAAAAGGGACGAGATCAAGTTTTGTATGCATTCCTAAACTTGTATAGTCTTAATCTGTACAAAAAAGAAGTGTTCTTGCAGCATGTCTGGTAACCTCGTTACCCAACAGGTGATAACAGCCCTCCTTTCCTTACAGCTTTACTTTGGCACCTCTTACTGTGCCACTTTTGTAGCAGTGCAGTACTACTTTTCAAAACTGAGCTTGACCACGTCACCTTTTCTAAGGGGCGGGGGGCGGGGACAACAATTATTTATTGTCCACTAAGGTTTGTCTACAGCAGATAAAGAATTGGCCTTTGAATGTCAAGACGGACTCCAGAGCCACCTTTTGGCAAAGGCAAACTGAGTGTTTGGAAGTTAATACTGCATTCCGGTGAACCAAGCCATTGGTGTCCTGTGCAATTGTGGATGTAGAATTCTGCTGTCTCCAGGATTCAAGTGTAACCATTTGTTAACTGTATTGAAGGTGTGTCCTTGATGAAGAAAGTGTTCCAAATTAAAAAAAAAAGAAAAGCTGCTGAAGTGTGTGCGCCTCTCTGGTCTCTCGACTCTGCCTTCTGCCGCAGGCTGCCCCGCAGTAGCCGTGCCACGGACCCAGGGTAGAAGCCGTCTCCCAGATAACCCCAGGCCGCTTTCTGAAGGAAGCAGCAAAACCTCCCCCCGCGCCGAGCTAGCTGTAAGTACTGCACCGTAACGGACTTAGGTTTACAATACCTGCTGCACTGCCTCCTTCCCGGGAGAAAAGCAAAAAAACCCACAGCGTGTAAGGAGTCTTATCAAAAGTATTTTATTTGACAGTCCAACTTTACAAAATAATAAGTAAAAGGCATATTGTTCAACATACAAATGTTAAATATACACAGGGAAATACCAGGAAAAACTAAAGCTCATCCAGCCTTTCGGCGTAGGGTCTTCGCCGTGGAGGTGTTAGAAGTTCACGTGGCTTCTGATGTCATTGATCTGTTTTACCATCTCCCTTATGTGTTCTCCCCTTCAAGAAAAATAAATTCAAGTCAAAAAGCTGCAAGTCATTTTTGCTCGAGACTAATCAGGAAGGAAGCTACTTCCTATGGCAGAAGGAGAGTCATTTTGTTAATGACAGGCTGGATGCAGGCTGCCAAAAGATCTCTGGGCAAAAAGGAGACCTAAGCTACAGCCACTTTAATAGTGGCGTAAGATGGCCAGTGCTGCTGTCACAGGCTGGCACGCTTCACGCTTCAGACCATCTCTCCAAGCGCCAGCGTGCATCAGGCAGCCCCTCACGCAGCACAGAGCTTAAATTACAGCCTAGAACCCTGCAGAGAATCGCTTATCTAAGCGCCAGGGCCTGAATCCTGCAGGAGCCAAGCTTTAACTTACTCTTCTTTCAGGACGGTTTGGATGCACTTGCTCTGGTAGGCACTGAGGGTGATGCTGGGTTTTCGGGGGCTGGTACCCTTTTCCATCTTTTTCTGCTGGTATTCCTTTTTCATTTTAACCTAAAGTCACGAACAAAAAGAAGACCCTGGTCAGCGTTGGTCAGCCTGCCAAAGTGAAAGCTTGTCATAGCCACAAACTGGTGTGTCATACTGGAATAAATTCCTATTCTTTTGGGCATAAAATCTTGCTTTTGCGCACTTCCTCTCACAAAGAGAAGAGAAAGCCGGCGCTGAGGCTGAGGAAGGTGTGTAGGCTTCCTTAGGGTTCATACGGAGTTGCAGAGGTTCTGTCTCTGTTACTAACAAGGATCAGAAGTTATCTTAGTATGTTGTTGCTCATTTGACAAAAGCACAGAGTTGCTCTAGGGGAAGGACAGTATTTTATCAGCAGTCATCAGGTGCGAGATGTTGCCAGTAACCTCCCAGCCAGCTAATTCATTACTCACCTGTCTGATAGCGTTGCTCAAGTGCTGCAGCTGGTCGTGTATTGTCTGCAACTCTTTCTTCATATCTTTTTCACTGTCTGATAGAACAGGAAGCTGAGAGTGAAAACTCCGAAGTACTTTCTTCATCCTTCATGTACAAAGCAAGAAAGGTTGCTGAATTAACTGATGTGCTAGACTGGTTACGCTAAGACACCAACACTCTCGCACTTCTGTCACTCTTTCTGAGTCTCAGGGGCTCAAGACTTTACTTTCCTCTTCCCGCCAGGCTCACAGTTTCTGAGCAGCAAGCCGCCTCAGCCTGGGCCTGCAGTAGTACTGAAAAATCACCACCGAGCCCCCAGGGAGAATTTCAGAAGCCCGGTCTTCTAACAAACCAGGCTGGCGCATCCTGCCCACTCTGTTTCTACCTCACTTGCAAACTTCTATACGACAGCAAGCGATCAGTGACGAAACAGAGCCTAGTTTGCACTCACCTGTTCATAATATCTTCTTGCTTCTCTTTGGCTTCCTCATATTTGTCAGCCAAGCGCTCCGCCATTTCCCGCAGACTTTTCCTTTATGCAAGTGAGAAATGTGTGTTTACTTTAGATTGATTGACATGCAAGGCGGTTTGTATGTGGGAACAGGACAAGGAGCCTGAAAAAGCCAGCTGGAGCAGGGAGTGAACCTAGGTGCTTAATTACAGCTGGAAACGCTTCCCCTTCTCGCTTGTCTCACACAGGACCCTGCATAAAGTACTTCTTTTTGTACAAAGATCCGTCATTCCTGAGGTTTGACTTGATAAAAGCAGACAGGTTATACTCACCTTTCCTCTCGACAGTAATTAAGATCTTCCAGTTGTTTCTTCTTCTGTCCCCACAGCAGCTTCACTCTTAAAATAAATACATACATCAAATCAAAGTGCCCACTACAGCAATCCAGCTGAATCAGGATTTAGGCCACACAGAAAATGTGACGGGAGTGAGTAATGCTCCTGGGAGTATGAAGAACTAAAGACACTGAAAAATGGGCAGTGGTGAGAACAAACTCTTCCACTTCGTCCTAACTTTATAATATAAATAACTATCATTTGAAGCAGCAGAGACTTATTTAATGCAAGTTTCCTTTTAGCAGCTTTGTCAGGATTATTGGTGAGGTCAAAGGGCTTCCTGCCACCCACAGGCACAGGCAGACTGACAGCAGCAAGAGAGAAGTATTCTCTGTCTGTGCGTGTACCGTTTTTTGGGGGGGGGGGGTGGTTGTTTTTTTTTTTTCCTTTCCCCTCTGAGCCACTATAGAGATCACGCATTACATCACCCCTGCTTTCCCTGGTAACTCAGTCCTCAGTTCTGGTACTCTGTTAGTCTTACCTGATACCCTTCTCTCATTTACAAGGGTTAGTCCAGCGGAGGAGAGCTTGGCAGTTAGTGATGTCATTTCACAGAGACATTGTACAGCAGTTATTTATGAGGGTTTTTTCCCTTACCTTTGCTGAATTTCCTCTTTTGCCAGGTCTTGTTTCAGTATATATTCCTCTCTGAACACTTGTGTGGCTCTGCTAAGAAGCTGAAGGCATTCTTCAGGGGGCGGAGCAGCATCTTTATCAGCAGACCTTCAGAATAGACGAGGCAGGTTTTTGCAATCTTACTCTAATGTTCCTTGGAAGGGCTAAACCACTTACAGTGGTTATGGGAAGGGCTCCGGGGGGGTCAGTTACGGAAGTGAGGGACTGTAATTAAATCCCGTTGCTATAAATCATTTTTCTTATGAGAGGAAATCCCAAGGTTTCTTAAGATACTCAAAACCCAGTGGGACAAGCGATGAGCAACCTCATCAGCTGCGGTCAGCCCTGCTTTGAGCAGGGGACTGGAGCAAGGAGCCCCCGCTCCCAGCCGACGCCGTTACTTGGTTTGATGCCGTCCCTGTTTGGACAGAGAGGCACGAGCGGGCTGCAGGAGCTGCGCCCCATTAGTGCTACGTCCAAGCTCGTGTGCTGTTCAGCCGGGAGCTGATGCACGCGCAGTATTCCCGACAGTCTTCCCTCTTCAGGTCCCCTAGGAAAACGTATTTACTTACTTCAGAAGCAAGGGATTGGCAGAACTGCGCTGCAGGATGCTTCGGATATGCTTCTCAAAGGAATGCTGTGACTCAGCCAGGATACGGAGAGGGGAAACAGCAACATCTTTGTCTTCCCTGGTACACAGCAGGGGCGGGGATGCAGGATGGACTGTACTTCTACCAAAGAACATCCAATGGGAGAACACAGTTTAAACCAGAAAAATTTAAACTATGTCAGAGTTTAAATGGTAGTTAAAACAAAGTGTGGAATTAATGTGTTACAGCAGTAAATCAGAAGTGTTCAAGAGAAAATATTTCAATTATTATGTGGTAAATCCAGCTCTAGACAAGGCTGGTGGAGCTCACATCCCCCCATCTTTCTGTTTGGCCACAGCTGAAACTAGCGAGATTCATAAATGTCCTTTTACTTAAGAAGAAGGTTCTGTAACAAGGCAAGCAAGCACTCAAATGGCAGAAGGACCTTGCTTTTCAAAGCAGCCTAAAGCAATTTAAGAACACATTTTTTTTTTCCCCTTTCATGCAAACATAACCTTTGTCCATTAAGAATCTCTATAATACTGTCTGTAAAAAAAATTTCTGATTTGCAGATTCCCTCATTATAAAAATGAAGGATAAAACCCAACAGTAATGTCGAGAACCTTTTGATGCAACCCTTGTCCTAATCCTCATTAAAAGTGATACAGATTAATTATGTCCCCTACTAGTAAATAACCACTATAATAATGCTTAAGTGCTCAGCCAGAAGGCAAACTTCATTGTGTGTCACAAGAGGTGCAGAAGTCTGGGGTGAGAGGATCAAAATAATACAAAAAAAGTATCCCGAGCTCCTTTTCATGCAACAGTCATGGATCTCAAACCAATTAAGAACCACGTACAAGAGAGGCCTTGTAATACACTCGTAGGTGTTTGTGATGCAGATCATTGTGGGCCCCAGGATGTCAGAAACGATCCAAAATCCTCTAATCGGAGCAGGTTGCCTGAAGGGAAGAAAACACAAGAATTACCCGGTCAAAAAAGTTCTTTATTCCTGAAGGTGTTGTGCGAGTTCCCTCTTTTGGAAAAACTCTCGCTATAGCAATCGGCCCAAGAACCGCTGCCTGGAATGAGTCCTGCAGAATAACTCTCCTCATACCGCACAATCTGACTGGCAGTCAGATGTCCCAGGACGACCTCGCCCACCCTGGGAGAGGGAGCACTTGCATACCTTCACTGCGAAACAGAAGCAAAAATGGGCTGTGGCCCAGGCAACGTTACCCACTGCTAGTGCAAGGCAGAGACCTCCTCAGGAGAGAGCCCGGGTGCTCCGCGTGCCCTCTGCCCAGGTAACTACCAACACCACTGGAGAGTCACCGTCTGTGCTAGCTTAGATGACTAACGCCTCTTAATAAACATGTTTTTTTGTGTTTTTATTATGTTTAATACATAGCCTTCTATAGAAATTATTAGGCCTTATAAAAGTGAGAAAATAAAGCAGACATAAATACTACGTTGCTTGATCTTGTAACAAGTGGATAAGAGGAACATGTCAGCATTCAAGACTGAGCTAAATCAAGCCTCAGAGCTGTCCTGGGTCAGGTAAATGGAAGTGAAAACTTCTGCTGGTTTGATAGATGATTTTCAGACAGCAACACAGGAATTTAGCTTACTTCCCTCACTGTGCATTGAGAGTCCTGATGCACAGATTGCTTATTTGCATTGTGTTGAACTGACTTCCTTATTTTTAATGGCAAGAATGCAGCAAAAGAGGGCAAATCATAAATATTTTCCATAGCAACTCACTGATTTGGAAGCAATAGAAAGGGTTTGGTTTTTACCTGCATGGCAATGGTTTGGTACAAAGAATATGTTCAACAAAGCACTTCTGTTCTGCTCCCAGCTCTTGTAAACTGTCTTTGTCTTCTTCATCTACAAAGAGATGTCTCACAATGCACGAGATTCACAGTGCAGGGTAGGGGATTCTCGGTATCACCCGCACCCACCACCTTGTTACTACACAATGTAGGTGTTCGGATAGCGATCTCTTCCCTCTACACGCAGCAGAGTCTCGCCACTCACCTGAACCAAGGAATTTGTGCAGTTTATTGATCCACGTCAACCCCACACTATGGACACCAGCTTCGTGTGTGCAGTGGTATCGAGAGGGACATTTTGGATCTGAAATTTAAACAGCAAAAATGTGGAAGGCACTGAACTGAGAAAAGCTCATCCTTTAAACTTTGCATTGTTGAACGTGTGTACCAACTTATGTCCAGTCAGCATTAGCATCTTGTTGCAAGTACTAACTGGTCCCCATCCAAAACGTGAGCTAGATGCGTTAGCCACGTTATTAGAGTTCGGCATAAAATTCAATTACCCTTGAAATACCTGATGAATTGTTCTGAACGATTCCTATCGCACCACACCCATATCAATCCACTAGACTCTAAAGGGAAGATCAGTTAAAGCCAGCAGACCAGCATTCTGCCAAGCTGCTTGTTCAGAAAGCCCCAAACACTTTGTCCTACCCAACCTCCGGCCCCACAGCTACATCGGACAGTCTAATGAGCAGATACCAGTTCTTCCTTCGGGATCACCATCCCTCGGCACTTACTTACGTACGTTGGTCATCACAGATGCAACAACTTCCACTTTATAATCTGCAGCTGAAAGAATTCAGTATCATGTGGCCATATGTAACCTCCCAGGCTTGCTCTTTTCTTACTACACATCAGGCAAATCCTTATTCTAATACCACTCGCTGACACCAATGATAATTTGTAAATAGCTCAATCCTAAATTCATGAAATAAAGCAAGTAAAAGCCAACCACCTGAATGACAGCCCTACCTCGATGCAATTTGATTGGGCAAGAGAAATCGGACTCCAAGGGCTCTTCTTCATCTCCTGATGCCAGTTTCAGTGCAAGTTCCAGTTCAACACATTCGAACACATACAGGGAAGGAATAAGATCAGATCTTGGGTCCCATGACCTTTCTGACTGCAAAGAGGATTGAATTCTTCTGTCAGACATCATTTAAATAGAAATGCCAACACAAACAACATCAAGGAAGAGTTACATAATATAGACAAGAGTATTAATTGTTTGTTAGGGAAAGTAGTTCAAGTCTCTCTTTTTTTACTTAAAAATAAGTTTCTCTCAGAAACATCGTTCCCTCTTAGAAGATCCTCTTTAAAATAGTTCATAGTAAGTTTTACCAAAAACTGATATACCTGTAGGATACACAGAACTGACATGTAAAAGAAAAGCACCAGCGAATCACGGGGACTGGCTGCAATAGGAGGAAGACTCACTACCTCATTACAAAAGAATGCAGCGTTGGCACGTGGCATTCCCTTCCGGGCAGCCTGCCATCTTGCAGCTTTGACTACAGAAACAAAAATACATATAGAAACAACCAGGACAAGGTACCTGCTCCTCATCCTCTTCTCCATCCAGTACCACGCAGTGATAAAGCATTCCCGACTCAGTGGCAATCACCAGGATGTTTGGAATGCAAGGCAGGCAAAGGACAGCACAGGCATCGTAGCCATAGTTATCTTCTGCAGCAGGGTGCATGGGCAGAGGGCCAAGCAGCTTGCCAAGATTCCCAGTGCTGGAATAAAGAAGATGTGTTCACAACACAAGGGGTGGAAGGAGAGTTCCCCATGGCTGCCTGCAGGAGTTTGTTGGGCAATAACTACAAAATAAAGATGATAATAAAAAAAAAAACCACACCACCCAAAACCTAATGGTTTGGAGTTCTGTTTAATTTCCATTAGACAGTAGCAACCCAGGCTTCTGCAGATTATGAGTCTGCACTGCACCTACTGGCTGGAGATCTCACAAATTATCTTTATCACTTAACTGTTTTCTTGCTTAATAAAGCACTTTACCAGCAGCGTTTTGTGGCCTGGCACTTCTCTAGGTAGAACTTCTGAAGGACTAAGCCTATTTCAGTGCGCACAGACAGGGTCTGCTGAAAGCTACATCGTTTCTCATGCATACAGTGCTGTTTCTAACCTAAATACCACACATTTTAATACTCAGTTACACTAGAGCTGCCTTGGAAGTTTTTCCACCATCTTCTCAGTTTTCTGAAGTGAATTTTTTCTTGTATTGTGTTTGTATTCTTGATTCATATTCTTGACCTTTCATTACGAAACATGCCTGCAAACCCTCTATGACCTTAAAATATTTCTTTTCCTAAGATGCCACTGGCTCTTTCAGCCTCATCCAAAGCTAAGAACGTCTGCAGTGTGAACTGAAGGCCCCAAAATACACCTAACAGCCTTGGAGCCGCTGATCTTGTAACAGTCCAGTGGCTTCATTTCAAATTTCTGATTGTAAACAACGGACAGTGGATTCTCAGCAGTGCAAACTGAACCCTTAACATCTAGATGAAAAAAGGATGACACACTATTCTTGGATTTCAGTCTATTAGCACTGCCACAAAGAGATAAAACAGGCTGCGATACAATAAAACTCAGCCCAGCCTCCATGACAGAGTCCCAGCCAAGCTGAGAGATGGCTCTCCAGCCCTAACATCGTACAAGCGCCCCACGACACGCCGGGATGAGCGCAAGCCTACCTCTGGAGCAGGCTGATATACGTCAGGAATGTCTCTCCATTTTCATATAAAATGTAAAGCGGGTAGGCCAACACGTCTTCGCTCCCTCGCTGTCCGAGAATGTTCTTTGGGACCGGCACTAGCGGGCCGAAGTCAAATGCCACCGCGGTCTCTCCCAGTGATGCTGTATAGGCTCTCCTAGGGACAAGTCGGAACACGACCTGAAGTCAGCAGCGATTGTGAGAACGCGTGCGTTTAACCAGGTCCGTCGGCATGTGCTGACAAATTGCTGCTCCACACCCGTCCATCAGTCCTTTGACACGCTATTTTCGGCAGCAAAAGCATGCAAGTGACGTCCTTCTTATGGCACCTCATTTCTGCAATGCACCCACCAGCCAGCCCCCTTTCACAGGATAGAAGAGGAGGGGGTATTGGTATTTCCTGGGTACTGCGTCAGTCTGCGACTTGACTAGTAGAGACCCTCAAGTGTTTCCTTTCCAACCAGGCCGAGAGGGAAATAAAAAGATCACCTGTTTTCTGCATTCCCCTCTCAAAAAGCCCTTCTTAGCCCCATCTTAAAGACAACGTGCATTTTTCAAATGACTGCTCTGACACACGCTTGACTGTACAGTTTGTTACCACTTTCTTTTAGAAGGATGGGAAAAAAGAAAGAAAAAAAGTGCAGTTACTGTGCTAGGAAGAAGTCCTAGCACTGAAGAAGTCCATGAAAAAAAAAAAATCACATCAGATTTTCAGGTAGATTTATCACTTATTGATTAAAAGCACAACTGAGAATACAGAGCTTATTCTGTCAAAAGCATTTCAAAATACAGGAAGCTGCACAAACCCTTTTTTGATTGTAAGAGTCTCCTCCTCGGTGTCTGAAAGAGTAATCACTTTGATGGGCGTGTGAGGCACCTTCAGACTGTAAAACCTAGAGAAGAGAAAGAGCAGCAGTGTTTGTTCAGCTGGCAGTGTCGCACATGTCCCTGCTGATGCAGGAACATCAAACGGGATCAGTCCAAAGTTTCCCCCATCCTATTTTTTATTGGTAATCCTGGTAAGAATGGCAGGACACACATATCTAGTGGAAAATCAGACTGGCTAGGAAAAAAAAAACCAACTAAATAGGTTTTACCTTATAGTGTTATCTGAAGTCAAGAGCACAACATGGGGCTCTAACGTCTCACAGGGATACCAGGCAGCATGCTTTAAAGTCAGAGATGTTGAGCTTGTGAAGAACCTTTCCGCAATAGGAATAGTGCTGAAATAGAGAGCAGGAATATGCATGGTTACAAGAAACACAGCAGTTACTTCTAAAGGGAAGTGGGGGCAAGAGGAGCTAAAGATCCAATTAAAAGGTTTCAAAGCCATTAGCTGTACTATTCTTAAAGTTGGAGGGACAGCTTTAACTTGAAGCCCTTTGTTATTTCCATCTGGACACAAGCTTTTAGCTACCACAGCTAAAAGACCCCAGAAAGACTAGAGAATACTACAGAGAGGCACCTTGCTCCTCAGCATTTGCACCAAGTTTAGAAGGTCGTTTATTTGGGTCACTTGACAGTCAGCAAGTCCCTGAGCCAAAATAACTTCATTTGCCATTGTCCCTACAACCCCAATACAACCAATGCCTTCCGTATCCGTGTGGCCCCAAGAGAGGGGAGGCTGTCGAGGAAGGAGGGCAGGACGAGGATGGCGTTAACCGCCTGAGGTCTCACCCACCTACAGTTCACCGTGGCTTTCCCACCTTCAAACTCCGAATTCTTCCCCCAGCGTTTAGGCAGCTCCAGCACCATGAGCCCCTTCGTACCGATGAGCGCCACATGATGCTGCGTGGGGCTTAACAGCGTCTGATAAACCTCAAAAAGGGGTGGGTTTATGCAGATAAGGGTCTGAAAAGACAAATATTACAGTTAGGCGCAAGCCGTCAAAAGCGCTCACGGAAGTATGGCACATCTTTGCTTTGGACAGTGATCCACACGACGGCTACCAGGTGCAGAACGAGGGGAAAACTTGCTTCCAGCCAGGGCCAAGCACAAAGGCGAGGGCTTTCCCTGAGGAAAGGCCCACCGAGAGCGGGCTGGGGGGTAACTGCCCGGCCGGGGGCCTTCGGGGCCCGGCCCCCCTCAGCCCCGCTCCCGTCACGGCCCCCCCCGACCGCTAACGGCCCCCTCACCCCCTCACAACCGCCCGCCGGCCCCGCTCGGCGCCGCCTCAGGGCCGGGCCCCACCTGGTAACGGCTGAGCCCGGCGGGGTCGGGCCCGCCGAGGCGGCGGAGGCCGATGGCGTGGAGGGCGCTGCCCTCGCCGTCCCAGAGGAGGAGGTCGCCGTCGAGGCCGAAGAGGAGGTTGCGGATGAGCGGCGGCCGCGCGGCGGTGGCGGGAGCGCGCTCGCGGAGGCGGCTCAGCACGGCGTGCTGCGGCAGGGCCGCCCGCCACTGCTCCGCCGGGCCCCACTCGCCCGCCATCGCCGCCTCCGCCGCCGCCGCCGCCGCCGCGCGACCTCGGCGTCACCCGCCGCGCCGCCAATCGGAGGCGCCGCGCCACCCCCTCCGCGCCGGGACTACATTTCCCGGCGTGCCCCGCGGCGGAGGCGCCCCGCGGCTGCCGGCGGGCGATGGAGGCTCCGCTCCGGCGACACCGCGCCCGCTACAAGGGCCCGGCCGCGCCGCCCTGGAAGGAGACCTACCGCCGTGTGAGTGGGGCCGGGCCGGGGCGGGGGGCCCCGCCCGCTCCCTTGGCCCCGCTTCGCCTCCCCGGGCCCCTTCCCCAGTCCCCTCGGCGAGGGCCCGGCGCCGCCGCTGGGGGCCAGCCCGCGGCGGGAGCTGTCACCCCGCTCCCGGGCAACCCCTCCGGGCCGCGTCTCCCCGCCCCGCGCGGCACTAACGGGCTCCGTGTGGTCTCTTCCCTCCCAGCGCTGCATGGAGAGGCTGAGGAGCAGCCGGGCCAAGCTGCTGGAGCGGTACCGCCAGGCCGGGGAGAGGGCGTGCGGGCCGGCCAGGGGCGCGCTGCTGGTGCAGGAGGTGATGGAGCAGGAGTGGCAGGCGCTGCGGGCCGCGGCGGGGACCCCGCCGGCCCTGGAGCAGGTCAGTGCCTACCGTGCTCTCGGGCTGACGTTCGCCGGCGTCCCCGCATCAGCGCACTGCCCGTCCAATGCAGGCGCATCGAACACAGCTCTGCGCGGCTGTAACTTCAGTCTCTCGCTGGTGGGAGTTGGCAAAACTCGGAGCATCTGGGTTTCCCACTTCTGCAACCGGTGCGGGGTGTTGTGCTGCGAAAGCGCTCGCCTTTGGGCCCGCGGAGGGAGAAACTTCCTTATTTCCTTCACGAACTGCGTGTAAATCACGGCAGAGGGCGGGTTCCTCATCTGCGGGTTTCACAGCTGGTCTGTCACTGACCGCTCCTGGGAACGGGAATAAAACGTGAATGTTTTAAAAAGCAAGTTTCTGGAGAGGCTGTGTCCTGCTCCGTTGTGGCTGGCTTTGCGCAGGTGGCTATAGTACAGGTTGCTTTCCGCAGTGCATGCTTCTGCACGTACAGAGATTCACCCGATAGAATAAGCAGGGTGAGTTTATGTCGCCGTGACAGCTCAGTCAGGTGCTGGAGGTTAAGTGAGAAAGTAGCCAGAATGGCTACCGACTGCTCACTGCCTGACGTGCCTTTCAGGTGCTGGAGGACCCCGATGAGCTCGCAGTACTGGAAGAGATCCAACAGGAATTGACCTTGCAAGGTAATTTCTTCACACGTTTTGGGACTCTTACTTGATTTGTAATAGTCCTGACTTCCCAGTCATCCAGACTCGCTGAGGCTGTGCTCCTTGGCTCTTGTAGGCCACGTGACACAGCAGAGCCTCCTTGGAAATCTCTGCAGCCTCTCTAATGCATTGAGAGCCTTTTTGACAGTTTTAAGTGTTTAAGTGGCATTTTAAGGTCTGTGAGAAGCTAGTGAGAGACCAGGGAAACAGGACTGAGGTGCTTGGGGGCTGTAGGAACCCCTATACATCAGTTCAGAATGTTTCTAAAGTGGAAACTCACCCACTTGAGACCGGCTAAAGACTGAGCCATAGGAAAAACCACTGGATTAACAGGAATGATTTCATCAAGTGTAGAAATCTGATCGAAAGAAAGAAAAGTGCAGGAACTAGTGGCTGCCCCGGCCTCCGTCTGCCCAGCAGCTTCGCCTGTGCTGCTTTGCCTTCAGTTCGTGACAGGTGCGCGAGGGTGTTTTGCTGTGTCCTTGCAGAACAGTTGGTTATCGAAGAGTACGAGCGCAGTCTGCAGTTTGATGAAGAATGTCTCAACGCGATGCTTGATGGCTTGGATGCCAGCGACAAGGTCATCTGCCCCGTGTGTAGAAAGTAAGAAAGCCCTTGGCATCGGAACGAGGCTCTCCGCTCTCTTACAGCAGTTTGGGCTTAGAAACAGGCAAAAGCAGCGGGCAAACAGAGGCTGCTGTTACTGTTAATGTCATCAAAAAAACCCTGAGCAGTGATCTCCTAGATCTAAGAGGTTTTTTTGCTAAAATCTACCTTTGTTCAGGTTGTTGTGACGATGCTCATTGTACGCTCTTCCTAGGAATAACCTGACCGTCAGGAGTCACTTTGTTTTTTGCCAGTGTGGATTATACATCAGCACGCAGGTGAGCTGCGCTGAGCGGTGTGTTAGCTGTCACTGCCCGGGTCTACTGCGACGAGGCAGTTTCAAGCTACAGACAGCAACCTAAGCCTAAGATTTCTTTTAACCCCGTTTTTCTCAGGGCATGACAGAAGAGAAGCTACGGTCGCTTCTAGAAAACACTGTCACAGAGCACAGTCACAGGTGCTTTCACAACCCGGAGTTCACGGTGACCAGCGGAATGGAGGAGGAGGCCAGCCTTCTCATGAGCTGCCCGGTGAGTCTGCGTGTCGAGCTCCTGCTGGGATCCGCGTCTCAATTACACGGGCAGAAACCCCAAGTCCGTGGATGCCCAGGGTTTGTGTTGCTGTTTTTCCACAAACTTCCTTGGAAACGGTTTTACTTTTGACCACCAGTAACTGTAGAAGGAGGAGCCAAATTCCACAACTCGCCCTAACTGCTGGATTAGGGAATCTTTGACCTGGCAAGCTCAGGGCCGTACCTTTCTCACACCTTAGCCACGGACTTCCAAGTCTTGTGTGCCGTGTCTGTTCAGGGAAGTGGTTCATGAAGAAAAGTTTTAAAAATTACTTCAGTTTAAGCCTCCTCGGAAGGCTCGCCCATACCTCTTCGAAAACACGCACCGTCCCTTTGGCTCAAGCCAGAGCTAGCAAGTTCTTAGCTTTGCTGCTTACGTAGAATCACCGTGTGCACCTACACGCTGAGGACAGTGTTAGGAGCAGAGCATTTCAAATAGTTTTGAACATTAATTTTATACGTTGCTATAGCTTCTCTGTTCCACTTGCCTTTTGTCAAGGTCTGTGACTCCTGGACGATTCTCCTTTAAGTTGATTCGGCTGCTGCTTTTTGACTGGAAGGGCTTCAAGACTGAAAATCCCCCCAGAGCTGCTAGTGGTTTTATGTATATACTTGTAACTGCTGTGCCAAAAGGCTACTTGAAAAGGCAGTAGTACGGCCTTGACCTGCACTTTTGATGGCACAGTACACGTTTTGAAATAAAGACACATAGTTTATGTCAGCCTTTGTGTGGTCCTTCGCAATGCATCGGTGATCTCGCAGCTCACACTGGCCTTCAGCTTTGGTTTCTGTTTAAACTCCGTGTGAGCTTCAGGTCACAACTGGAGACACAGGTGTGAGCAGAAGGCGGCCGCCCGGCAGCAGCATCCACAGCCGCTCCGTTGGAACCGAAGCCCTACAGCCTCCCTGCGGTATTTCCCTAAAACAGCTACATTAACATTGATATAATAGGTTATGACAGCACATCCTTTTTGTTTTTAAAACAGCTCCTCTAACAGGATATTTAGGACCCCGAATTCTATTCCCTAACACACAGCCAGCCAGCCAAGGCTTCTACGAGATTCACATCTGTAATTAGCACCGCTTGGCCAGCAGCCTTCCTCCGACAGGCACGGCTCTGCTGCCAGAAGGGCACGCCGCCTGTTTGGAGGTGTGGGAACAGCTCTCCCTGGAGAAACCTCCGGGCCGGCACACGCCATCGCTGCAGCAACAGCCCCGCGGGCAGCTGTAGCAACGCTGGCTCAGGCACAGACACGCGCTACCAGCGCTTTCGTGGCAGCTCTCTGGTCAGCAATGGTCCAGCAGGAAGAAGAGAAACCACCAGTTTTCAGTGATATGTTGAACAGATTTTATTCTTCACATTCATTCTTAATTGTACAAAACCCCCCAAGCAGGGCGAGGCAATTCAGGACCGTGTTAGAGACCTTGATCTGGGCTGCAACATAAATACCAATCCCCAAATACAAGCGAGAATCCTCATTCTCCCGTGATGTTCACTGCCAAATTCAAAGTTACTTACTCTCCGTATCTGCTGTGAAGATCTAGTTGGGTATTGCTGGCTGAGCAGTGCTGTGGAATACCCACGCTTGAAGATAAGTTTCCTAGCCTACCTACTGACATTTGACAAAGCTTTTAAGGTCTTCAAGGAATTTAATGTACTCCTGGTGCTCCAGTGCGGTGCTGAGCTCTATTAACTCATCAGCGAACGTGTTGTCCACTCCTCGATCAGCCAGGAAATCCATCAAATGATCGTACAGAGCCTGGAAGCAATGAACAGGAAACTTCCTTAGCAGAGCACAGCGGGGTAGGGGTTGCTTTTAAGATGTCCCACGGCAGCTGGCACTTCTTTCTCCCAGGAAGACCTGGCCTGCCTCCCGCAGGAGACCAGGCAGCTCCCCGGCCCCTGCTGGGCGGGCCTGGCCTTGGGTGCAGCCCTGGGAGGGAAGGGGCCACGGAACAGATCATCCAAACTGGGTCAGATAAACCCAAACCCAACACCGCAAACGAGCCGCGCTCCGGAGATGATCAACTGACTGCAGGAGTCGGCAGGTAAAGTCTGGCAAAGAGTACACACACCAAGCTCTGCCCGGCCCCTGAAACGGTGCTGTGGCCTTGGGGGTGAATTGCTTTGACCAGGTCTGGGAAGGGTGGTATCTGATGCAAATATTTGAGAGACTGCATCTTTTACCACCATCAACTCTTGGTTTTTTTCCTTCTTTTTAATCCTACTTAACTCTTGCAACTCCAGCACGTGTTAGTGCTTGTGGGTTCCCTCCTCGCTCCTCAGGAGAACAGATTCATTATTGCGGCTTGGTGCAGTAATGCTAGTACCTGTCATGTGTTTCTTGGTTTTTTGGTCGGTTTTGGTTTGTTTTTTTTAAACAGACCAATATTACTGAGCAAATGATTAATTTTGGACTTCTGTAATCTGAGTAGATCACAAATCATACACATTTTTTAATTAATTTTCTGTCTCAAGTCAGAGAGGGGGAAAAAAAAAAGCAGCGTGGGATGTTGTAGAGCACACTAACCGATTTTAACACCAATGCTTCCCAAAGAGAGAGACATTCTAGGAGTAAAGTTTCAACCATATGATACACAGCTTCCAACTACGACTTAACCTTTTGAAAGCCTGATATTGAGAACGTGCAAGCAGATGCCAGATTCTTGGGTATTCTTGGTGGACTTGGCAGTGCTGCGTTAACGGTTGGACTTGATGATCTTAAAGGTCTTTTCCAACCTAAACGATTCTATGATTCTATATTATTTTTTAGTGTCACAACTATAAAAACATACCTGGAAGACCCAGAAAACAAAGGCATCTACACGTGGTATCTGATAAAGCTACACTGTTAAACACATAGATCAAAAGATGTCTGAGCAAGCGTCAAAGCGTCTCTGCAGTCTAACACAGCTGCTAGGAAATCAACCTGCAAAGCCTGGAACAGAAGGCGTTTCCGCATGTCGGTCTCTGACCGCCAGTAACGCCGCCAGCACCGCACAGCTGCTGGCCCCATGGCGTAATCCTGGGTTTGCAGCAGAACCACTGCCTCCTGACACGCCGGGGCAGAGCAGGGGAGCCCCGTCTCAGCCATCCGGACAGACCTTGTTCGCAACCCAGGAGCACAGGGAGAGCCAGGCGGGGTAAGCCGAGTGCCCTCTGCAGCCTACGGCCGTGTCACCAGCACTTACCCAGTCCAGGGAATCCGTATTGAGGGTGTAGTTGGTGTCCTTCCAATCCGATTCTCCAGTGGGCTGAAAACTGACCTCCCGAATTGTGAAAATATCACTTTCTTCCTCTCCCTCATGTCCGACCTGAAACAGGAGATGAGATGCAAGACGCACAGTTAGCTCTAACTGCAGGGCCCCTTCAGCCATCTCATCCCAAAGCTAGGGATATGACACTGCAGGCGAAACCCCAAGACCGGTACTAAAGCTGTGCCTCTCCCCTCTCAACGCGCACCTGTGAAGAGAAGCGCAGACATGCGCGACAACACGGGAAATCCCGACGGGTCACTCTACCAGCGGCGACCTGATCTAAGTCAGCAGCCTGATTTTTACAAAGATGTAAAAACCTCTTCTGTGTGGTTCTAAATCTGTCTTCACACGTCCGTCTACCCTTTGTCAGCCCAGACTGGCTGCATAAATGATCTGTTAAGGTTTACAAAATAAACTACAAAGATCAGTCTGAAGCAAAGCTCTCAATTTTAACCCCGCCCCTTTTTAATCCCTGCTTCTCTTTGTGACTTCTCACAACAATGAGATTTGCAAGTTACTGACACAATCTCTCGTTTCGGCCGTTCTTGTTTACCCCTCTCAAGTTGCCGTGTATTAAAGTTAAGCCAGGCCTCCCTTCTCTAATGTAATTCAATAAACTGGCCAATAAGCAGCCGCTCACAAACGCCAGGTCAGGATGCGAGGAATGCAATGGAACATCTCCCCTAAGAGTGTTCTTGCAAACGGGAAGCCTTTTTTCTTGTGTGTGTTAAAAAAAAAGAGAGTTAAGGGGAGACCGCATTTTCTGCAGATTCAGAAAGCCAACAGATTATAAAGAGCAGTTAGATTCAACAGCAGCACAGTTACGCTACAGTCAAGCGGGAAATGCACCGTGAGGCACAGCGCAGAGCTGGCTATGGCTGACACACAACCAGCTTGATACCCACCTCGTCTTCCGGATAATGGCAGTCAAGAACAAGGGTCTGTTTTGTATCATCTTTTATTACTTCCACAACAAAGTTTGGAGTTGATGTAAGATCAGGCTAAATAAGAGAAAAGTTGCATCAGCACTGGAGTCTGAAGAGGAGCCAAAGTGATGACAGTCCAGCCCAGCAACGCAGCCCATCCAGCGCACCCTGTTCCTGGCACCCTCCTTCTGCAGCCCCTGACCTGGCCAGGGCAGCCCAAGCCTCCCCCAGCCTCGCAACGCCCTTCAGCCCCTCCTCTGCTCTGCGCCTCATCACACGGGTAAAATGGCGGCCGGGAGCATCTGCCACCCCCGCCCCGACAACCCAGCGAGCCTGCGGCTCACCTGGATGGGTCCCGCCAAAGTGACAGGAGCTGGGAACAGACTCAGACTGTTTTGATGCAGGAGCTGCTCTCCTTCATGGAGGAAACTTGGCAGGGCACAGGGACCGCCATCCACGCGGACACGTGCGCAGACGAAGCGCACTGCGATTTCTCAGCGGGTAGAGGCACACCCGGGGAGGGAAGCACCGCACAAGTGTCCCCAGTATTGTCCCACCCAGCTGAGTGCAGCACGCTGGAATAAACACCACCAGGCAGAAAGCGCAAGTTAACTGCTACAAACGGAGCGGCTGCATTCCTGACTCGTTCGGCATCAGTGTCACTGCAGATGAAGCCACCTGCCTCAGATTATATTCCTCATTTACAGTTTTTACCAGTATTTTTACCAAGTCTTATTAAACAGGAGCGAGATGCTTCTGACCAACAAGACCAGGCAAGTGAAGCCATGGGAATAGCTTTGCGTTTCACTGACGGTGCCTACCAGCACCGTGAGTTACGCTAGCGAAGTACAAAAGGCAGTACTGATTGCAGGGGGTTGCAAAGGCAAGAGATATCCGAGTTCCTTGCATTTCTCCTCATAGAGCCCTCTCACCCTGCTCTGCATTTCTGCTGCAGAGGAGGGTCACAGCCAACCCAGAAAAATCTGCATTTTGTGACTTAATGCTCCCAAATATCAAGTGAGAGGGGAAAAAAAACCTTAACACTTCAGGGCAAGGTTCTAACTTCCCTCTGCATACCCATCCCTGAAGTGCACATCAAGACTACGTTACCTCCTGCTCATCAGGTTTCTGGTCTTCTTGTGTTTCTTCATCAACTGAGGGTGGAATGCTGTTATTGATGTTGAACGTGACTGTTATCCTTCAAAAGAAAGAGAAGCAGTTACTTTGAACACACTCAAAAAATACCCATCAAAATATCTTCTATTTGAAGCTTCTGTGGTGGGGACAGCGTTGCTGGTGTTGAATTCACGCACCGAGAACCAAACCAGGCATTGCAGTTTAAGAGACACCCCTGAGTGAAGGTGGCTTCCTCCAGTTGCTCTCACGAACAACGTGAGACTTGGCGGTCGGACTTAACAGTTGGACTTGATCTCAAAGGTCTTTTCCGGCCTAAACGATTCTATGATTTTAAGTTTTTCTGGACTTAACTGTTATTTTTAATGCAGGAAGATGGCATGAAACGTTGTAACACGCAATACAGTGGCAAACTTGTTTAAAAAAAAAAAAAAAAGAAGGTGCCTTTGACTCAAGGTGGTAAAATAAAGAGCCTCTGCAACGTCCCGTTTGCACAGACTGGCCAGATAGCAACAGAAGCAGCGTGAGCACAAGGAGGACTCTGGCTCCCGTTACCTGCTGGCCCGCAGGCGCAGGGTGAGCCCTGCCGCGGCCCGCCCTTACCTCTCCCCGGCGATCTTCCGCACCAGCTTGGCCTCCGTGCCGTGCACCTCCAGCTCCCACCCGCCGGAGACCTTGGGCAGGGACTTGTGTTTCTGGATCTTCTTCTCCTCCTTGATCTCATCCGTCAGGAACTGGGCGAAGGCTTTGTCGCCTGGCGGGAAAGGGGAGTGAGGACAGGACCCCCCCGCCGCCACGTGCTCCCCAAGGGCGGGAACGCTCCGTCCCCTCACACGGCCGCCGGCCGCCCCCGCCCCGGGTCCCCGCTCCCCTCAGGGCAGCACCCGGTCCCCCCCGCTCACCCTCCGTGTGGAGGCCGCCGCAGCCGCAGGAGACGCCGCCTGCCGAGCCCCGCCGCGGGCGGAGCAGCGCCGTCCGCCACCCGCCGCCGCCCAGCTGCCAGAGGGAGCGGGCCAGGGGCGGCGCGGCGGCGGGCGGCGGCAGGAGGGCGCGGGGAGAGGAGGAGGAGGAGGAGAGGAGGCGGCGGGGCGGGTGGCGCAGCGGCGGGCGCAGGGCGGCGGCGGCGCGCAGGGCCCGGGCGAGCAGCATGGTGCGGTGCGGTGCGGCGCGGCGCGGCGGGGCGGGCAGAGGACACCGCCTGCCCCGGAACCGCCCGCCCCGCTTCCGGCCCCGGCGGCCACCGCGGCGGGGAGCGGGGGCCGCGGGTTCGAGTCCCGGCCCCGGCAGAAGGGAACCGCAACAGGTTCCCTCACGACTATTTTAACTTAGCGGTAAAAAGCGAGGACAGGAGGAGGGGGCAGGGACGGCACGTACGGAGCACCAGGACTGGCCGCCTCTCCCGCCCCGGCGCTCAGGGAAGCTTTAGGGACGTGGAAAAAAAGGCTGGTGCTTCCCTCCCGGCTGCGCCAAGAAAAAGCAGCGTACGTGGTGAAAGCTTTGCCCCCGTACATCGCCCGCTCCTCGTCAGCCTTCGGGCAAGGCCTCAGCAGTTTACTCAGAAAAAGAAAAAAGGATTTTTGGGTTTTTTTTTCTCCTTTAACAATAAATCTTTCAGAGGGAAGACTGACCAAGGCAAGCTGTTTCCTGGCACGAAGCGTTCCCTTTGTCCAAAAGCCGGCACTATTGCCCTCTCTTGAGCAGAAGCACGAAGGCCCATTGCTGCGCACCACAGGGCGGTAGCAGGAGAGCATCGATAGCACCCCATCGGTAGCACCCCATCGATATCGCCCCATCGCATCGAAGGACCAGGATTTCTGCCCCCAGCTCCACGCCGGTGTTTGAGCACCGCACACGTGAGGACGGGGGCCGTTCTGCAGGCAAAGCACAGATTCACTGACCCACCTTAACATCTCGTCTTTAACATCCGCACACAGACGCCCCAGAATGCTTAAAATGAAGACGCTCCCACAAGAACTGAAAACGCTGGGACTTGTACCTGAACCTCCCGTGATTGTTTCTTCCATCCACACAGCCTTCGCGTCCCACAAAACACCACCCAGGACCTGGATTTTTGCCATCGCTTCTTTATTTTGGGAAAAATATACAAATCAGTTCTAAATAAACACCCATCCCCTCCCTTAAACCGACTGTTAAATTAGACTGCCCAAACCAAATGTGCTTATATTCCATTTTCCCCTACAGATGCAGTCTATAAAACCAAGAAACAGATAGATACAGTGCTTTGATAATTCCCTGCAATTCGTGAGTGAGAACAATTGAAATAGCTGCGTGCTCTTGAAATACCAATCCAAAACTGCAGCTGGTCATACGTACAAAAGTGGCAAGTTTTGCCTGTGCCCCACTCACCGTTTTTTATTTTTCTTCTTTTTTTCAAACCACCAAAGAATGACATTGCAAAGAGGCACGACAAG
The DNA here is from genome assembly GCF_965183815.1 of Platalea leucorodia. Lineage (NCBI taxonomy): Eukaryota > Metazoa > Chordata > Aves > Pelecaniformes > Threskiornithidae > Platalea > Platalea leucorodia. The sequence continues at coordinate 4,895,605 of NC_138838.1, read as the reverse complement.
GGGACGTGCGTCCCTGTCCACTGCGCCCCTGCAGACACTCCGTATCACCCTTCCGAGGAGCAGGCTGAGAGGTGAGACCGTTCCAGGTACACCGGGTACCCATTTACGCTCTTTGGGAGACAGCAATTTGCAGATCAGCACAAGTGACATTGCAGTTAAAAAAAAAAAAAAGTAAGAAAAAAGAGCAAAAGAGGCATTTGCCCCAGTTTTCAAAGAGAAAACCAAGGTAAGCCAATACTGGAGCCCAAAGAAAAGGTGTGTTACAATGCGTTGTGTACCCACGATGCGTGTAACCAGAAAGGACAAATTATTACATGGCAAAGGCAGCTTGTGCCCACAGATCACAAGCAAAGCCAGCAGCTTTCCCCAAGCAAATGCAGTGAACAAAGGCTTGCCAACAGCCAATATGACTGCATCCCTGAGCAGCCCTATTAATGTGTTATAAGCTTTTTTTTTCCCCAAAGTTGCCATTTGAAGGATACAAGGACTAAACACCACAATCCCATCACAGCCCACGTAAACTGACCCCACTGCGCTACGCAGCGGCACTGCGTGTGCGGAACAGCTTCCTCTCCCACCCTTTCAAGCACCTAACCCGCTTTAGTTCAACTCATCCAAAAATCTGTATAAATTACTACACTACGTCAACAGACTCTGTTGAAACTGGAAGTTACCTCTCCCAGAGAGATTATTTTAGAAGTACTTAGGATATAATTTAAAAGCAACTTATATTTTTCCCCCCACCAACACACAGTGATAATGGAATAAATCCACTTCCTTCACATTAAAGAACAAGTTTTCCTTTTGGAGTGGCACTAGCGTCTTCATTCCAGTATTTAAAAAGATGATTAAGTTTGGTATTGCCACTGTTCTCCAACAGGAAAAAGCCAGATCGGTAGATGCCAAGGGAATATGGAAGAAAAAACCCAAATAATAGATACTAATGGTAGATCTGTGGTTCTTGACAATGTCAAGCTCCAAACTTCTAATGGAAAACCAAAGTGTAACTGGGACAGGGTTGGGGGAGGCAGAAGGGGGAGAAGCACTGGTGTCAGAGCAGAAGACGCAAACATTTGATGAATCAAGGACCTCTAAAGAAGCCCAATCTCTAAACCGCATCTTCATCCTCATTTTGCTGAGCCTTCCTGAGGCTGGCCTGATGAGCTGTTGGGGATGGCGTGCCAACTCCAAAGCTAGAAGTGCACGGACAAGAGTCAGAAAAGCCAGACGTATTTGCTGAGGAACAACACACCCTAACAGCAAAAGGGCGAACGAAGATGACGCCAAACATGCGGGCGGCTGGACAACCTCTCCAAGAAACCGGTGCCAGCCCCTGAGGCTTAGATGCAAAGCCGCGAAGACCTTCTCCAAGCAGGCATTCCCATTACTGGCCTTCGCATGGTCCCCAATAAGACGGTGAACATGACATGCAGGCAGAAAGATGTTTGACAAGGTAAAAGACGTAGCACCTCCCTTCTAGAAATAGTAAAAAAAAAGGCATTTTTCCCTGTATGTAGACATTTAAAACTTTTTTCTCCTTTTTTCCCAATAAAACCTGCTAAGGATACAAGCATGATCATCAAAAATACCAAGTCTGCTCAGAAGAGCTCTTAGGATGTCATTTCCTCACATACAGGCCTGTTAAACTTCACCAAGTGTTAAAAACTGGAATCTGATACCAGCGTCTTTCCTCCCCCAGTACAGATTTATCACGCACCCATACACATGCGCACAGAGCACATAGTACCTTCCCCTTTTACAGATTAACTGTTAAAAAGGGTGATTGTTCTAAGCCACGGAGACTTGTGAGGTCCGGCTCTCATGGAGAAGCCATTTTCCTCTAAGGTTTTTACCTGATTGGCAAGGCAAAGCTCTACTGCTCCTGTACATTCATTACAAAACAAAAAATAGTCTTTTAGGGCGAGCCTAAAAACCCTGGCCCTGTTGGTCCCAGACCCACAGGTCAGTTCTTGGCCGTTCGGAGCTTCCTGCGGAAATAGTCAGGCGCCGCATCATACAGCCAGTCCGCGTCCACCACGCACAGGTCCCGCATGTAGCACTTGTTGGTGTGAAGCAGCCCGTTGTAAACCACGCAGGCCGGCTTGCAGTGGAAGAGCACGGACGAGGGGTGGATGGCCACCAACTGGTGAGAGTCCACGGTGCTGTAGGTGCCGTCCGGCTGCAGCTCCGCGGCGTTCATGAAGAGGCTGTGAGCCAGGCAGCGGCGGATGTTTCCAGTGTCTGAGCGGGAGGACTCGATCGGCATGGAGAGCTGTTCAGCAGCGAGAGACGCAAGAGTAAGCAAGCGTGTACGTGCGCCCTCACGGGGAAACACAGCCCCATTTTAGTGGGCTTCCGAGGCAGGCGATATTGTGGCAGAAACCCTGCTAGCATGGGAAATATAAAAGGACCGCTAGGAATTCAGCTCAGGTAGATGTTAGGCTAATCCAGACTAATAGCAAGCAAAAGATGAGCCGCAAAATGGATCGAGACTCTCCTTCTAGAAGTGAGTTTTAGGCCAACTAGCATTCACAGCGAGACAGGGGTGCCAAACAGCGGCTCTCATGTCACATACAGGCTGCAAACAATTCAGCAGCAGCTCTCACGCCGTGCCTTACGCTCTGTGACTGGCAGGAACAGCGCTGATGTGAAAGCTGCTGCTAAATTGAATGCCTGACTCCGTGAAGAAGCCAGCCAGCACAGCTGCTGAGGCTGACGTCGCTCAGCGGCACACGTAGCACAGTCACATCTACACTAGAGCAGCAAAATCCCTTAGGAAAAACTGTCCTCTACCTGAGAAGCCTTCCCAGAGCTCCCCTTGTCTCTTCACCTTTCCTCAATCCACTAAACCCTGCAGCTCTGGGATTTTGGGATACAGCTGCAGAGTCAGGAATTTTACTCGACTATTCATGGGAGGGTGAAAACAAAACCACATTTTCTCACTCCTGGGACTTGGTGCACAGCAAAGTCAGTTTGGGGACAAACAGAAAAATACAAACAGGTGAAACAGAGAAATAGAATACGGCAACAAGTTACCTTTACACAAATGTCCCTGAGCTGAGCTCTGACGTCGGACACAAGCATCATGTTCCTGCTGTTGACAAAGTTCTCTTTGCACCATTCCTGCAGCAGAGACACCAGGAGTTAGAAGGGGCCGTTTCTTCACCCGAGAAGCACGGCAATCTTTGGATACCATGAAAAGCAGAATCCTCCAAAGACACAGTCTTTCTCAGAGAAAAGGTGCTAACCCATTTCCTTGTCGTATTTCTACCCAATTACTCCCCTCTGTCTACACGCCCTCCCACAGTGCCAAGAAACGACATGTTGTTGTTCTCTTCCCACTCAGAATCGCTCTGCAAGGTCACCGAGTGCTGCGAAACAGCACTTGCTATCCCACAGGTGGTGAGAACAAATTATGTAAGAATGACAGATGCTGCAAGGAATGGGGTACACGAGTCTACAGACCTACAAGTCAAACCGAGGAGTTTATAGGGTAGGATAAATCAAAATCTGCTTGTAAATATGCTCAGTCTTTTTGCAATGAATCCTGCCAACAGCATGTCTAGGGTATTTATCAGCAAGTCTCAACACTCTCCCACACCCTCCCGTTTCCAGCTGGAACCAGGGAAGGAAGACCTGGCTCCGATTACAGAACTGGGCTCACAGCTGAGGGAACTGGCGTTGTTCAGCCTGGAGAAGAGGAGGCTGAGGGGAGACCTTATCGCTCCCTACAACTACCTGAAAGGAGGCTGTAGCGAGGTGGGGGTCGGTCTCTTCTCCCTAGTAACGAGTGACAGGACGAGAGGAAACGGCCTCAAGTTGCACCAGGGGAGGTTTAGGTTGGACATTAGAAAAATTCCTTCACCGAAAGGGCGGTCAGGCCCTGGCCCAGGCTGCCCAGGGCAGTGGTGGAGTCCCCATCCCTGGAGGGATTTAAAAGCCGGGTGGATGTGGTGCTTAGGGACATGGTTTAGTGGTGGGCTTGGCACTGCTGGGTTAACGGTTGGACTTGATGATCCTAAAGGTTATCCAACCTAAACGATTCTATGAAGCTTTTGATAATCAGTTTTGCTACAGCCTCTGGGGGAACCTTCGGCACTTGAACAGCTTCTCCAATTACCCAAAGGTACAGGATGAGTAAGTCCTCTCTTCTCATTGCTTTGGAAGGATGCATATTGCATCAGCCATGAAGGATGAGGATGTCACTTTGCTGTATGCCAAAAAAGCTCCTCCCCATCATAAGCCCAGACAGCACTGGCGTCCTCAGAGCATCCTACCTTGTTGCCACTGACATTTTTGAAGGCCCTGTACACGCTGAGCAAGGTAAGATGATCCCCCTCACTGGAGATGAATTTCTTTCTGACGGATTGCACTTCATCCCGCCGGGCGGGGGGATTGTAGAGGACACTGTCCACTGATAACAGCGACACGATGGTCAGGATCTCTTCTGTACAGTGGAACTTGGGGGACAGGAGGATGGTCTGCAAATTACAGAACAAAACTGACTTTTAGTCGACCAAATCCACTCCAGATGGGCAGACTTTTCTGCTCACCGGCAGCCCAGGAACTTTACCGAGCATTGCTTAGGACAATTTCATAAACAGTTGGGCCTAGAGACAACTGTAAATCCTCTTACGGGCTCACCAAGCACCTTTAACAGCAACTGTCACGCTCTCTCCTGAGACCGGCCAGTTCATATACAGTACAGACATGGCGACTAAAATCAATGACAGCATCACACACTTCATGAAACTGCTGAACAGCGCTGCCAGCAATCCTGGAAACTGCAAGGGAATTAGCCTTGTTTCAGCTTCAGAGGTGCCAGAGGAAAGAAATTATCTTTTAAATCTCCCTGAATTTAACAACAAATGACAAGCAAACCAGCACAGCTGCTGGAAAGAAAGCTGCGCTTCGTTAACATACTGCAAATATACTAGTACAGCTGCAGTCACCCCAAATTCCAGACCTTGTTTAAGGAGCTTGAAAGAGAAACACCAATGGTACTGGGAAGAGTACATGAGATAAAAATTAGCCAATTTTTCTGTAGTTTTTACTTTAGAGAACTTTGGTTCCAGTGGAAAGGCTGCCATCTTCCTTCCCAGGGGGGTTAGGACAAGCTGATCTTCCTTTCGCTCCACAGCTCCCAGCAGGTCCAGCTGCTCAATCGCTGCTTGAATAGCATCTGTCAAAACAAGAAGGTTCAGGCTGTGAGGCCTCCTGGCTGACACTGGCAGGGATGTGAAGGATCAGCTGGTACCATCACTACCTCTGTCCCCTGGCCAGAGGGACAAGTACTTTCTGTTTAGAGAAATCAGTGCCCCGAACTGTGGTTTATCCCCCTCTATCCAGTAGAACAATCGCCTTTTCCAATTTAAGTAGCAAAAACAGAGGCAAAACTAAAGCTGCCATCTCTAGCATTGAGCAGAAGGCGCGTGAGATTCTCCATGGCTTTCCTTGGCAGTTAAGGCCCACCTTCATGTTCTTTATGACGCAAAACTGCTCCCTGCTCTGTTTGGAAGCTGGACTCCCCAGCTCCCTGCCATAACCACGGCTGCTCTGATGAGGCTGAGCAAAAGCAATGAGCAGTGAATGAATCTGAGACTTCTGGACCACCAGGAGAAGCTGCAGCAGAGCGAGACAGCTCCCCTTTTACAGCCCTGACCTTCCATACTCTGGCTGGCCTGAAGACATTATTTTTAAGCAATTCCTCAGTGACTCGTTTGTCAGTTTTTCCAAGGCTGCCTTTGTAACGACTTACCAGGAGACGGTTTGGACATGAAGTCAAAGGTGAGCACATTGGGAATTCTCAGGGCCAGGAGCTGAAGCATCACGCTGGCCAGATTACACCTGCATAGGCAGAAAAAACAACCGAGATTGTTCTCTTCTTTTTTTTTTTTTATTTTCTTCTTTTCTTTTAGTTGCCTGTAAGCTGAGATGGAGTCCTCAGATCTGTGCTGCAACTTGACAGAAACTAGTCCAACGCTGGCTGGTGAAGCCTTACTTCCTAAACCACAAAGGGTAGGAGGCGAGGCCAAGATTTGGAGGAAAGTCAAGAGAACTATTGCCCCTGCGTGTTTGGAGACTCAGAGCCCAAACGTCCACCCTGAGCAAACGCTTCCTAGTTTTTCTGTTTAGTCTCCAGAGTTCATTTTTCTTAAAAGCCAACCAGTCAGACCCCAGATCTAGTTTTGCTGTTCAGTTCTTTACACAGTTCCATTTCTAACAGTACATAAAAGAGGTGTGGCAAGAAGTGTGACGGCGTCAGGGTTCTTTTCTCACCTCTGTATCTCAGGTATTGTCATTTTGTCAAACTTCTCAAACTCATCCTCTGTGTAGAGCCGGTAACAGACCCCACTGTCCTCTCGCCCTGCTCTCCCTGTTCGTTGCCAAGCCTGGGCCTTCGACACCCGCTGGACTGCCAACACTTCCAGACCAATTTCTATGTATGGAAAAGCATCGCTTCAGTCAATGTCTGTGTAACGCACAGCTTTGCAAAACATAACTTTGTAGGATTAACAACAAAAAATCCCAGTCTGCCATCCAAATACTGCTCAGACTTCACTTGGTTTAGTACCCCCAAGCAAAGGTAATTATCATGCGCTGTGTCCACAAAGAGATTCGACAGATTTTTACCCCTGCATTGCTGGTACCCCCCCCCACAAACGCACACCTAAAACGTAGGACGTTAATTTAGACAGTGCAGAGGGTGTTTTAAATGAGCTCTCAGCAGGGCTCATTGCCTCAAATGACTTTTACAAAACTGAAAACAATCTCTGCATCGTTCCTTAGAATTCCTCACCGGGGCTGTACTTCTTTGCTTTGACCATGCCTGTGTCCACAACGTATTTTATTCCTGCAATGGTGATGGAGGTTTCTGCGATGTTGGTGGAGAGGATCACTTTGCGACAGCCCTGGAAGGAAGAGCAAACTAAAGCCAGTCAAAAGCCATTTTAGATTAGGTGCAATGAAGAAACGCCACTACTTTTGGCCAGCGTGGCCCAAGCCTACGTACCATTGCAGCATGCTACGACCACATACCATGCTCGCTACGCCAGCTCTCGTAAATCAAGATAATCTCTAGTCCCTAATGAGTTTCTAAAGCGTGCGCTTACACTTCTCGCAACAAAATACACCACCCGGGACAGCTGTTAGCAATATGTCTTTAAACCATTTTGATTTCATTTCTGGCACAAGCACAAGACCTGAATTCTTGTTTATCTGCTGAATAGGTACAAAAGGGCCTGAGGCAGCACAATTTCCTTTTCTTACGGCCCTGCCAAATATTCCCAGCTTTTTAGCTTTCTTAGTATTTGGCTGGCCCATTAACTGCTGCAGCTTTTTTGTGATAGGGACATAAAATGCCTATGAAATGGGGCAAATTTTTGCCCTTTTCACTCCCCCTAATCCTTCCTTCTTTTTATGATCCCAGATGACTTCTCGTATGTATCTGTTAATACCATCCCAGTTGCATCATCTTGTATCACACTGGAACCATTCAGCCTAAAGTCAGTAGACAGTGGAGACGATTACTTACTATCAATACAGACTACTTTAACCCCTTAAATTCCACATGTTTCTTCCAAACACTCATGCAAGCAAACAGACAAACTCATCCTGTTTACCCATCATACTGCCTCACCTTGGGGGCAGCCTGAAAGACGCGGAGTTGCTGAGAGTAGGGCAGAGAAGCGTAAAGAGGCATCACCACCATCTGTGGGCAGCCATCAGGGAGATGCTTGGCAATGTCTCGACAGGTTTTGGTCATTGCTTCAATTTCTTCCTGACCAGTCAGAAACACCAGGATGTCCTGAGAAGAGGGTGCTTCCTGGAGCCAGAGGAAAAAGCAAGTGGGAAGTTAAGATGGTTTGGACAGGGAGGGAGTACCGAGGTTGTAATGAGATATTGTCCTGACAGCAAGTCAGCAAAGCAGGTAAGGAAGAAAGAAAAGACACACATGCTGTGCAACATACACAACAGCCTGAAGTTCCCAATGGATTCACTGGAGGGGAAGGGTAAACTGCATTTTGCAGGACTGAGTCTTAACGGGATGGAGAAATCATTTAAAGTCACATGTCTACTTCATTAAATAACTGTCCAGGACGTGGAAACGAGAGAGCCAGCAAGCACCCAGGTACAAGCCAGTAAACAAAGAAAACTCAGGTGAGAGGAACATTTGGGTATTTGGTATGAACTGACATCAGAGATCTTCGCTTAGCAGTCTCCTTTCAACTCCAGCCTTGATGTACAAGTCCCAAAATCCTAACAGCAGCAGCATCTTCAAAGCATTAAATGCAGGGTAATAAACAGTTTAATTAAACGACCTAACCATCTGGCAGGTTTACATTCAAACATCTAGTCACAAAATGCCTATGAGCTGTAATTTTAATAGATCTCTACTTGCTCTGTGGTTACACTTTGCCAGTAAATTAGAACTGTCTTCACACTACTGTTCGCTTATGCCTGGATTTCCCGCCACAAGCTAAGGCTCCTTACGGCTGACCACTGCCAATCTTTCCACTTCTGGAATAACACCGGCATTTGTCAACCCCTCCCTTGAGCCAATCCAACTCCCTAACCCAGCACGCTCCCCAGCTATCCGCTTTTCCCGGAGGATGCAGTGGAGCACCTCAGGGACATCTCTGATTTGGCAGCATCAAGCTCCAGCCACCTCTTCTGCCACAGCAACCCGTGAGCGCCCCCAGCCAACAATCCACGGCCCCGGGGAGGCGCAAACCTGACAAGACCACCGTACCTGGTGGATCTGGAAGACCGACACCAGTGCTGCTTGGAGGTAATCACTCTGAGGCTGCTTGGTGTAAAAGATCTGAATGGGATGTTGCCGGCCTTCTAAATAGAGAACAGGAGCTCCACTGAAGTACTGGGAGAACTGGTCCACATCCATCGTAGCTGACATGATGATCACCTTCAATGTGAGCATAAGACAGGTTAGCACTGCAGTTTAGACCCAGCAGGACACTTACCAGTCAGGACTAGCCAAAAGTCAGCTTCCTGAGACTGAGATATATGCTCAGAACAGCAAAAAGCACACAGAGTTTGGGACAGGAGAGAGTGATCTTTCCTTGTTAAAGCCATCAGCTTTGGTGTCACACAAGCATAAAGTGTTGGTACGATAAAGTGAGCGAAGACGTGTTAAAATTCTCCTCCAACATTTAATAAACAGACCCGAGTACCCACAAAGCTAGGCTGCACAATGGTCCGTTGAACGACACAGGGCTAGGACCCTACCAGTCCCCTACATGCCTTCCCCATCAAAACCAACACGCTCTCACACACTTCATCATGTACTCACATAAATTCTTGTGCACCTGACACGCATGTGCGACCTCCTTCCCCAATGTGAGCATGTCACACAGCTGTCATATCAGAGCTCCTGTATCCAGGGTGCTCTCAGCAACAGTACGAAAACCTCCCCAAACAACACGTCTAGTCTATAGCTCACACCCGAGGGGCTCGTATGAAAAAAGGCAACATGGATGCGACCAGATACCTTGTTCAGATGTGTCCTATCAGGCCCACACACCTTAAGTTCTATTCAGATTTAAAGGGGCTTTTTAGGAACAGGAAAACAGTCAAGGTTGAAATTCCAAACACTCTGGAAAACCCCAGGAGATACTCATAGCGCCCAGGGTCCAAGCCCCATCCCTCCCCTTTGCTGCCATCCTAGGCGCACATACTTTTAGTGGCAGTTTGCCCAGTTCCTTCCGTTTTGTTTGCGCAGCTTTCACCACTCCAAAGAGCACATCAGTATGGATTGTCCTCTCGTGGGCTTCATCCAGGATGACAACGCTGTACTTCCGCAGCATAGGGTCCCCAATAGCTTCGCGGAGCAGCATCCCATCTGTTAAAAACTTGATTCTAGTTTCATCGGACGTGAGATCATCGAAGCGTACAGTATAGCCAACCTATGGAAGTGATCGTTACAGAAAGTACAAGCACAAAGTTACTTGCGTTTCTCAGTGCCATCGTACCACAAGGACGGACTACAAAGCACTCTGGCCAAAGCATTGCACGTAGCCAACTAGGACTCCAAGGAGACTCGGGAAAGCGTAACGGTGTATTTGCAGTCTGTGAGCAGTTGAGTCTTAGAAATCTAATAATCCACCTAAAGGAAGCTCCCAACGCTGTATCCCAGCTGGCTTTTTCCCAACTAGAAGTCCATCACAAATGCTGCAAGTTTCCTTTCCTTCCTCCCCTGCTAGAAACTGCTCCACGCTCTCCAAAGACTTTATGTAGGGGAAGTCTTTCTCCTCCACTTTTCTCCCACAGATTCACAGATCTGCACAGATCCAGCACTCTGCTCTCCTTGCTGGTAACTTTTGATACAGGGAGCAATGGAAGAGAGTGCAATATTTTTTTTTTTATTCATTAACCAGTATTTTTTCAAATAGAGGAACACAGATGATAATCAAGAAGTAAAATACCACAGAGTCAAACTTGCTCCCCCTGAGCCCCAGAAGGAGGTAAAAAGCCATTTTTTTCCATGCAGGCATATTATTAAATGAAGACTACCTGTTACCCTGTGGCTGTTTTTTATCTTACCCATTAAGCCCTGATAGAGTTCCAGTGGCACTGCAGTACTAAACAAACTCTCTAAAGACTTTGTAAAGAACCTACCAATTTCCCCAGCTCTGTCTTCTTCTCATCCGAGACTCTGGTAGCTAAGGATATAGCTGCTACTCTGCGAGGCTGGGTCACAGCAATGATGCCTTGGCGGCCAATTCCTGCTTCGTAGAGGTACTGAGGGATCTGAGTGGTCTTCCCCGAGCCTGTTTCTCCTAAGGAACATCAAGGGAATAGTTTTCCCCTTCTATAGCATCTTCAAATGAAAGGTCCCAACTCATTTTTTTATATTAACTTTTAACTATATTTCAGGATGGGGAGGCTGAAGACAGGAGGAGGCTGGACAACTTGCCCGAAGTCACACCGTAAAGCAGCAGCAGCCCAGGGGCAGAACCCAACGCCTTGCTCTAGTCGCTAGACCACTCCCCTGCAAAACTCCTTTCACCCAGGTTCTCTCCAGCCACGCTCTGGTTTACAAACATATCCCAGTCTGTCCAGATGGGAAGTGCTTGCTGTGTAACACAGCCAACGTAAGAAGATAATAATGAAGAGCAAGGAATAGACATTGATAAATAAATAGTATAAATCCTACACACTAGGAACTTTCAAAGTAAAGCTGCAAGCAAATTAAAGCTTTCGTCACAACAGCAAGTACCAAGTGATGGTTTGAGACTCTCAGAGGAGCACTCAGGGCACCGACAAGCCAGCAAGTCTTCCTCTGTGCCTTCCTGAAATCAGAGACGGTCCCTTCAGGCTCGGGTGAAGGTCTTCTCCATCCACACAACACAACAAACACTATCCCATTGCCCCCAGGTGTATTTCCAACACAAACCCTGTGTAGACCCCTCTACCAACGACGGCAATCAGCAAAAGCATACAGACAGCTACCATCAGCACCTACTGCAGCATCCGCAACAAAAAGCATCCCTTACTGGGCGCAGTATAAAGCAGCACAAATCACGGGGCTTAGAGGCACCGCAAGTAAAACCGTCTTAAAGTGCAATGTGCAAGGGAGAGCAGAGAATGTTTTCAACATCACTGTCATTTTCCTGCTCATTTTATTACAGCTTAGAACACATCTGTAACTCAGATCAGATCCTCTTCAGCTTCCTACTGGCCCGGTACAAGAATCACTCTACGTGAAAGAGCGCGAGGCTCTGGAAACAAGAGCCCTGTACCCTCAATCCTTGCAAAACAGCAACGGCACAGAGCACACGGGGGGAGCGAGGTGGGAACTGACGAGAGAAGGAGGAGGAAGCATGAGAAATTCAGAAAGATGACCACCAAGCAGAGAAGAATCGAAAAGCCACATTGTAAGCACTGCAGCTGCAGACTGGAAATAGCACGAGCGAGCTTTGTAGCTCACTCCACAGCTGCACAATTTTAAGTGGCATATTATGGCGTATATTTAACAAGCAATAATGACAATCTCAGGATTATACAGAAGAACGGAGATAAATGCAGTCACGTCCATCAGTTACCATGACTGATTTTTTTAAGGGTTCACGTATAGGAGTGAAATACAAAGCATTTTTCATTTAATTCTAATAAATGCTGGGTCTTTAGACTTCCAGCTGGGAAGCTGTATGTCTTCAGCTCCTGAAAGTCAGACAAAAAGCTTATTATTAGTTTGGACTCAAAGAACGCGTAATAAAATTAGCGAATGCCCCTGAAAATGTAGCTGAGGAGACACTTTTTCCAAAGAGGTGGGTTTTCCCATTTGGCTTTAAGTTGACTGAACTCCAGGCAGATGGCGAAACAGAAAGGAGAGAGAAGTAGTTTTGCCTTCTCCACAAAAATTAAGTCACCAGCTGCCTTAACCGGTCAAAGCTCAAGAACAGAACTATCACCAACGCACCGCGTTTCAGATTTGCCCCCGCACCACCTCGGTGCCGCTTCTCCCAGGCCCCGCCGTCCCCCGGCCCGCGGCCGGACCCGCCCAAACCCCGCGCCGGGGGCACCCGCTGCCCTTCGCGGGACGCCGACGGTCCCCGAGCCCCCGCCGAGCCCCGCTCCCGGCTGAGGGGCCCGGGGCGGCGCGAAGGAAAGCCGCTGCCCCCCCCGCCGCGCCCGGCTCCCGCTCTCACCGAGGAGGACGGCGCTGTCGAGGCCGCGGAGCTGGCTCAGCAGCGGCCCCCGCGCCTGGAAGATGGGCAGGCCGCGGCGCTGCGAGTCGGCGGGCGGCGGGTGCCGGCGGGGCGCGGGGGAGGCGGGCAGCATGGCGGGGCGGGGGGGCAGCGCCGCCTTCAGCCGCTTGGCCGGGGGCTCCCCGCCGCCCGCAGGCATCGCCCCGCCGCCGCGCCTCAGGGCCGCGCGTCGCCGGGGGGAGGGCCGCCACGGCGTCACCGCGCCGCCACCGCGCCGCCCGCCGCGGGGCCTTATGGGAGATGTAGTCCCAGAGCCGGCGGGCGCCATCCGCCGCCCCCTCGGGGCGCCCGGGCGCAAGGGGAGCTCAGCAAACCCTCTCTCCTAGCGGGGCACCCGCAGGGTCTGAACACCAGCCAGGAGGGGCTGAGAGCTGGCGAGCGGACGGCATCCTAGCGAGGCAGGTTCAGGAGCTAGGTCCCGCCAATTTATGATCTGGCAGCACAAACAATCCCTGACATCACGCACAGCTGATGATGATGCGCTCTTCCGAGGACTTCGGTATTTAAACACTTTTTTGTGTGACAGGCTGCCCGAGAATGGCTCCAAGAGCAATTAAAGACCAGGTTAGACAGTAACCTGCCAGCAATAGTCAATTTTGCCCTGGGGTGCAAGTAAGCAACACTCCAAAGTTCTTCCCAGTTAGGGATGCTACGGCGCTACTCTGTAACGAGTAAATTAAACATGAAATACTCCACCAGAGCGGAAGGAAGCATGCGAGGAAAGCAGCTTTGGAAGAGGAAGGATGGACAAGCTGCCTTACCAGTCCATGACTCGGAACAGGAGGTCATCCTCGGGAAGGGGCACATCACCCTGCCCGCCTCACAGCGGGGCTTCGGATTCACAGAAGGTTTTATCCCAGCCGCAGGCCTTCAGCTTCATCCCCGCTCCCCAACGTCCCACCAGCAAACTAGCAACAGGCCCTTGAACACTGAACTAACAAAAAGGTTTTGATCCAATTCCTGTCTCATAAGCTACCCTGAAGCAACATTGCCCAAAACACTTTTAGTACTCCTACAGACAAAGATTTAAAGTCTGTTTTTGGGGGAAAAAAATCTCCCTAAAGTTTTTACAACCTTTAACAGATAAAATGCAGATACAAATGGACTCACCGATTTTGTTTATCAGCATCTAACACACTGCTTGTGGACAACGCGTTTCCCCGTGAGATCCCAACACATCTCCTGGACCACAAACAAGTGAAAAACCTGTAGCCAGTTTTTAAGAACAGCAAAATCTGACACTAAATAAGATGATCACATATGTCTCAAGGGTGAGCCTATCCTCCCAAGTTTAGGAGGAAGATGCAGTTTCAACAATCTCTCTTTTTATCGATTACGATATACTCAATAAGGAGCCACCCAGTACAGGCCATAGCGTCTCAGGAGGGACTGAACGTGACGAGCTGAACTGTGCTTAATTCCTTACGTGGCTCCTCATCAGATATTTATAATCAACACAACTCCAAGCTAAATCCCACTCAGTGTCACTGACCTGTGTCGGACACTCAGTCCCCCCGCAACAAACTTCATACAGAGACCACGAATTTAACCTCTTGAGCAGACAAATCCTGTTTCCTAGCAGTTCTGAGAGACGCTTGGGGGAAAAGCTTGCATTAATGCTGTCTCTTCAGGGACTTGCCTTTTCCAACCTCTGCTTTTTCACCAGCTGCCTCAAGCCTACAGGATTATACAAAGGATTAACAAAAAAGGATCCACAAGACATTTTATTCAAGTCATCGTCTGAGATATTTGAGCAGTTCTGACTCCAGACAAGCTTTCTTCCCTAGTGCTCCAAGTCATTTAATAACCGTTAGAAGTGTGCGTGTGTGAGAGTGGATTTTGTAGAACTACCTATTTAAACAAACCAGTAAGACTCAACCCTGGTCATCTGAACACACAGTCTTTGGGGGAAAAGCCATCAAAACGTAGTCTCAGCCTGCAAGTGTATTCACACAGAGGCACGTTCCAGAAACCCAACCGGCAAAACGAAAAGCCTACATTATGCTACATGTTGTATTTCTTACAATTCAAACAAGACTGGAGACAATAGCATCTCAGATTAAAAAACCTTTTGCCATTGAAATAGGGACTTACACTTTCAACCATCTTGTAGCTGTTTTATCCAAGAATAAAAAATGAGTTAAAACCAAAAAAGTTGGTTTTGTCCCCTGTAAAGTTTCCTGTATCAAATAACTTGAAAAAATGCTTCAGAAATCACTTTAAAGAAGTACTTGTGGTCTTGTTAACTGAAGTTGACAGGAAATGGTTTCCAGTTTTAGGTTTTTTGGCTCCACTGGATTAGTATTTTCATTACCAGCACAATAAATTCCCTGACTGGGAAAGACACTGGTAGCCTGGAAGTGTCTTGGATTAGACTGCCATTTCATAAAGTGCTTGTATTCAAAACCATAGAGCTGTCAAAAAGTGTCCTTTCCGCGATGGGGAACGAGAGAGTCCCCAGTATGGAACTTCATTCAGGTCAGTCTCTCCCAGTTGTCGCTGGGTTTTGGCACAGACACTTATTAGCCTCCAAGGCGCTGACCTTCTCCCCATGCAAATCCTCCCGGTCGCTCTTCTGGCAAGGGATTGTAATTAGGATCATCTTCTGGTGTATCAAATATTGCTTTCCTGGAAAACAGAAAAGAATTCTTTTTTTCCCTTTAGAATACATGTTTCACGATAAGGCCAAGACTGCTCTAATTCTGCACATGGACAGCATCCTCCCTCAGAAACAGCCTGCCAAAGCACCGGTGATTTATGTCCAAGTCACACTTGCTCTCCAATTAGGAGCCATCTGGAAGAAGGTCTAGAATTATATGCCTAAATCAACCAAGACTGATGAGATTCAGCTGAAAGTTAGAATTCTACCTCCAGTATAAGGCAGAATTTCATACAGCTAGCATGTTCTCCTAGGACAGGATAAGGGAGCAAAATATGAACGGGATATTGAAGAGCTCCTCACATCTCGAGAAAGGGACAAAGCAAGAGTCAAATACAGGCAATATTATCTCAGTCTCACAGGCAGGATGCAGGCATTGACAGGCAGACTTGAGATCCATAGAAGAGTCTGCATTTGAGACATCAGAGGCTTGGGTTTCCTATTTATTACAAAAATCACGCTTAATCTCCTAGGTTATTTTGCCACTCTCAAAACTAGTTTTAGAGGTTCTTTCTCTGTAGATTTGTTTATCCAGAAACAAAAATGTAGAAGATTCTTTGAAACAAACAAAAAAAAAAATCACGGGCTGCATACAAGCAGTCATTATATCCAAAACGTCTTAAAAGTAAAGTGTGTTTAACAAGACAGTTCTTAGAATAGCTAAAGGGATTCTTCTCTTCACCCAGAGTGACAGGCCATTTCAGAGAAGTCTTCAGAACAGAAAAAAAGAAAATACGGGGGGGTATTACAGGATTACAGCTAAGACATCAAAGAAAATTAAAGCATCTGGGGAAAAAAAAGAAATCCCTAATTCTAGACCCAGACAAGAATCACAAGCAGCCTTCTGAACACAGACATGTAAAAGGATTTAAACGGCAGCCTGAAGACAGGTTGACATTTTTTCTGGAGGAAGAGAGTTACTGAGACAGCACGCATTGCTCCAACAGCCTTAGGATTCCTCCTGCACGCAGCTGGATGCATCGCCCTCTGTGAAAATGGGAAAACTCAAATATATCCTTATTGCACACGTGGAATTGGACACTCAGTTTGTCTAGAGCTGCATTTATCTGAAGGCAGCCCTCATCAGAAACAGCCTTCAGCTGCTAAGGCCAAGTTAGATCAGCGTAGGCCTACAAAAGCGACCAGCACAGCTGTCCTGGGACAGCCATTCCGGCAGCCATCCCCTGGAACAGTCACTTACTGAAGATAAAGCCTATACTGAACAGAAATCAACTGTCAGTGTAAGTGCACTTGTCCAATCAAACAGGTATGACCCAGCAGTTAAACTAAGCATGGGTCTGAATACGACATTTTAATTCCTCAGGCTAGTTCAAACAAAAGAAGAGAATCAGTTCAGCTCTAGATAATTCTAAGAGTGCCGCAGAGCTCAACTTCCAATGTCTCAGCTGCCCTATCGTTTAGGCAAGCTTCTCTCAGCCAGGCTGCTGTACTGCATCACAGATGATTACAGCCCTCTGCACAAGAGGGAACTGAGTAGGAGTAGCACCGCTCAGTAGTACAAACACTGAAGCCTTTTGCCAAAGTTGTGAAATAGAGAATGATTTACAGATGAAAAAAATATTAGATATATTTAATACACAGCAGGACTCTTGGTATTCCTCACACCTCAATAAGAGATGTGCATCTTTGGTACCACCAACAGGCAAAACTCAGTTAGCAAATACTAAAAAAATGTCACCAAAGAAATCAAGGGTTACAAAACCCCCTTAGCCCTTTTCCACAAGAAGTTAGTTCCCACTTACACATCTGTAAAACACCCCCCCCCCTCATTTGGCAACACATGAGTTAAATAAAAGAGCAAGTACGGACACACCACAATTGTGTCTCGGGCTGTCTAGTTTACCAGAAGTTGATGTGACTGAATTATAAACAGTTTTCCATGCAAGCACTTTTCCTACATCCGTTCCAAATCAGACAGCAATACTTACAGGACAGATGGTGTTCTCAGAAGCCTTCCACCACCAGGCTGATTGGGAAAGACATCCTCTAAGAAAAAATATATATGCCCAACGGCAATGCCTAGTACATAAAGAAAAGTCATCTGGTGATTTTTCAATACTTCTCCTTTACAACTTTCAAATGCTTCACTAGAGTTTTCGGGAACAAAAAAAAAAAAAAAAAAAAACCAACCCAAAAAACCCACCACCACACATTGTTTTTTGAATTTTTAGATCTCATATCATATTTTCTGTGAAAGAATCAATGAAGCGCATTGACATCAGATGAAAAGCTTAACTTACACTACAAGACATTAATACAAGGAAAACTGTTTGTCATTATTAAACATACTGATGTCATGGCTTTATTAGAGTTGATAAAAATTGTAATATAAGCTATTTTACTTCAATAGTCTGATGCCCACAATCAGATGACGTACCTGGGCTGATTCCAAGCAATAAAAAGCCAAAGCATCAGAAGCTCTTTCCGTCCTTGTTAGAGTACAAAATATGCTACAGTGTTTAGAAATCAAGAAAAGCCTGGTATAAATATAGCACCATTACACCAGACTAACTAATACTTAGTAAGAGGCATTTAGCCCTTTGGTTTTTTTCCACATTTTTTGTTTCATGTAAAACACAAGCAGGAACAAATCCTTGTGATTCTTGCAATTCCTTACCCAGGAGATCCACAATGATGGAGTTCCCCAAAAGCAGCGAAAAGCCCATCAATACCCAGGGTAGAAACGGGGCTTGAAAGATGAGAAGACCAAAAAAGTTCATACGGACATAGGGATTCCTGCGGCTCCACACATACACGAGCATTATTGTGAATGCCTGACCCAAGAAAACCAAGTTCACGAACAGGCCAAAAAGCTGTGATAGTTAAAGAAAACAGTTCACCAAATAATCGTTGTGAAGTCAAGCATGAGAAGAATTTGACAGCTTGACCGGTAATCCTCCATTTTCCTTACAATTCCTATCTCTACTTTCCCAGGTTCAAGTAAATCAAACCTACTGTTGATCAAAGTCAACACCTATAGCAGGATTCAGGGTAGGTGCAGCATGAATAACACCTTTAAAGTATAATTCAGCATGAAATCACTAAACAACAGCATTTCTCTCGGACAACCTGAGCATGATGACACGCCTGAGCAGTGTCCTTCCATCTGATAATCTCATTTCCATAATCCTGCCAAGCAGTAAAAACCCTGAAAGGCCAGCCCAGTATTTAACAGCAGGAGTCACAAAGCATTCAAAACTACTTTAACACTGTTATTCCTCACACTACAAAGAAAATATATTCTCACTTAAGAAGATAAATGTAACATCATGGTTTCAGTTCTCATTCACATATCTTTAGCTTCACTAAAGCAGTTTGGAACAAAAAAAAGGATACAGTCATTAAAAATCCTCCAAAAAGGAACATAAATACAAAATCTGCCGTCCGACCTCGAAAAGAGCCTTCTTCAAGCATTCGGCAGTAACGATATCTGAAGTCACAGGTCAGGAAAATTTGATTGCAAATAAGTTTAAAGAAAGATCCAAAGGGAAAAGGATTCAATTATACATGAGCTTAGATGTAAGTTTTGTATCAATTTACTTCATCAGCTGGCTCTTTCTGGGTGCCTCAAAAGGGAGGGCAGACCCAGGAGAAAAAAAGTTACTTGGAATTCTCTCCTGCATGTCAGGACCGACCCGCAGGATCAGGCTTGTACAACAAAGCCTTAACACCACAAAAGTAAGCAGCAAAATTCTTGACAACTTATGAAGGAAATCCCGTTGATGTCCATCCATGACATCAGTGAAGCCGGCATTCCTAAACTCCCAGGAACTTCACGGTGGAGCAGAACTGAGCCTTTGCCTACATGCACGTATAGCAACATGCCTGTACTCTGGAGCTCTGCTTTCCAAGGAAAGAAAACCAACTTGATCAAGGATACAAAAAGATCATGTTAAATAAAAAATTAAAGCCCACTGGTCCAAAGAATAAGTAGTTTGTGATTAATCTCCATACCTGGAAATAAGACAAATACAAGGACTTTAAACATGACAGCTTACTTCTGTTGTCTAAATACAAAAGTAAGTAGCAATCTGACTGAAATCTCCTTCACAGTCAACGCATCTAAGAACTATGCTAAGATTACAGGGATCGGCACTCTAACTTCATTAGCTTTTTTAAAATATAGCTTCAACATGAAAAGTCACAGTCATTTGTAACACTCAGTTTTGAAAGGGCAAGCACTTGCAAACTCAACAGTTCACTTAAAAACCTCCCATACTTTAGAAAACACTTACTTGAAAGTGTTTAAATATTAATTCAGGGTTGAAATACAGCTGAAAGGGTGTGATTAGTTCTAATTGCTGAAAAAGAAGAGAACATTCGATGGAATCAATACATCAAGAAAAGGCTTTACACGCCCAAGTAAGTAACCCCCTTTCTCTGTGCCAAAAAGAGCCCAAGCGCTCGGTCAGCACACTGAGCACTCTAGCAAAGGCCTCCTCAACCGCTTCAGCCCCCCTCACGCTGTTGTTATTTATTTGTGCTTCGCTCCTTCCCCGGTGTCGCGGAGGGCAGGCAGAGGGGCCCCGGGAGCGCTGCTGTCCGGGGACCCCCCCGGCTCAGAAGGCCCTGAGGGGAGGGGACCCGGCCCTGGGGCGGGGGAGGCGTCTGAGGTAACCCCTTCCGCGGGTCCCACGCCCATTCCTCTCCCCAGCCCGCCGGCACGGCCCCAACGAGCCTCACCCCCCTCCTCCCGAGCACCCTCCCTCTCCCCCGCGCCCCGCCGGCTCTGCCAGGCTGCGGGCGGCCTCCCGGGGCGCCGCGGAGGCGGCGCCACCGCCCCCACCCACGGGCCGGGCCCTCGGGAGCGCCTGCGGAGAGGCGGGCGGCCCCACTCACCACGGCGGCGGTGGTGAGGACGCAGGCCGTGGTGTAGGCCCGCGTAACGGGCGGCACCTGCAGGTACTCCTGCCGGAAGGTCTGGTACGCCATCTTAGCGCTCCCCGCGCCGCTTCCGCTTCCGCCACGCCTCTGCGCCTGCGCGCACCGCCCCGCGCCGACCCCCGGCGGAGCCAATCGGCGCCGGCAGCGCCCCGGCGGCCGCGCTGCGCTCTCATTGGCCGAGCAGCGAGCGCGGCCTCTTGCCCCCACCTCGCTTTCCCCGCCCCCGAGGGCAGGAGCGCTTGGTGATTGGGGGGCGCCTTGATCTTCGCGGCCACTGATTGGCTGCGGGCGGTGCCGCCCTCCTGAGGCAATTCGAACGAGGCGGGAAGCGGTGGCGGAGCGGCCGGTGGGCGAGCGGCGGCGGGGGGGCTCGGCCCCGGCCCCGGCTACCAGCCTCCATCTGCGGCACTAGAGCGCGAGGAGCCGCCCCGGTGCCTCAGGTAACGGCGCGGGAGGCCGCGGCTGCGCTGGGCCTCCTGTGGGAGCCGCTTCCCCTCCGCTCCGGGCTCGGCCTTCCCGCCTACAGCAAGGCCCGTCCGCCCCAGGGCCTGCCTTTCTCTCCCCTTTCCTTAGGCTTTCGGCCGCCACCATGTCGGTCAATCCCATGGCCTACGAAGCGCAGTTCTTTGGCTTCACCCCGCAGACGTGCATGCTGCGGGTCTACATCGCGTTCCAGGACTACCTCTTCGAAATGATGCTGGTGGTTGAGAGCGTCATCCTGAAGAAGCTGGACGGGTTTCCCGACTGTAAAATCAGCCCCTTCCAAATCCGGAAAAGCACGGAGAAATTTCTTCTCTTCATGAAGGAGCACTTTGATAAACTCTTCAGTAAAATGGAAGAAGTGCTTCTTCAGCTGGTGTTAAACATCCCTAAGAACGTGCTCCTTCCCGAGGACAAGGTCCACGAGGAGTACCCCTACAGCAAAGAACAGTTCCAGGCGCTTCAGGATGAGATCCATCAGCTGCAGCAGCAGTACAGGGCTGAGGCGTCCGCTGGGCAGGCGCTGCGAGCGGAGCTGGAGGAACAGAAGGCTGTTCGGGCTGAGCTTGAGAAGATCGTGCAGTGGTTTGATGGGCTTGACAATATCTGTAGGGAGCACGGGACCGGCAACTTCAAAGAAAGCTTTGCATTCTTGACACAGAATTCTAAGAAACTGCAAGGTGTGCTGAAAGATATTGAAGAGAAAAGCAAAAAAATAAAGAAGCATGATCAGTTATTGTAATGGAAATTCTGAAAAGGCAACAAAAATCATTTAGACAGCTTGCTTAAAGTGAAAGGGGCTTATCTTTCCAGAAGCATCTCCCCCAGTCCCTACTCCTCTAATCCTGCCAGGATCTACAATAAAAGCTGTTGAACTGTGTCAGTTTGCACCTATTTAGCACCCCCCTAGGGAAGGAGGGAGAGAAAAAAGCCTTGGTTTTCTGTGAAATGTAACTGAAAGTGGTTATTGGGAATACATTTGGGGTTGGATAACCTGGCTGTGAATGTTCCTTCCTGACCTTGTGAACATTAACTCTGAACACAACATAGCTTTTGTTTATTTTGATTTAAAATTGTCAGCGAGGACATCAGGACTTTGCACCAGCGTCCCGAAGGAGCTGTGCCGCACAGGCAGCGCCCTATCAGGGCTAAGGTGCCGTCCGCTGCGTTTGAAAAGCCCAGGACTCGGAAGTCCGCGGAGAAGAGGGCGACGGTGACGCTGCTGTCAAGGCTCTGATGAGAAATAGATCTGTTTGCATCAATACTGAACGTCAGCTCAGTCTCTGAATGCCTGGGTTCCCGCTCCACATAATTTTGCCTGTAGGAGGTAGCGTGTGTTTTCTTTAAGCAAGGACAACGTGCCGCTCCGCAGCCCGAAGATGTGGAAGCCACTGGAGGAAATGAGCAACTCAGTCACTTTGTCCTACTTTAGCTCGTGTTGCTTTATATATTTGTTTGTTTTTATTTTTGTTGTCCAGTGTCGTCCTTCTACTAAATAGCAAACTTCATTTTATTCATGTTTAATCAGATTTTCCTGTACAAATGTTGTGAAGACTGGCTGATATGCTTGAGTTCTTTGAAGTCACTTAATTAACCTTGTTCTATCTGTATTTGCTTCAAAATGCATCACGGTCTCTGCATCTTTCCCTTGGCCTCAGCAGGTTTTGAACCTCCTGGACAGACGTAGCATGAAATATCAATGCTAATTTCTACTTTACTAGCATAGATGTTTGAAAGACATTAAACTTGTGAAGAATTTAGAAGTTACTGCAATAAAAACAAGTATGAAAAGCATAAAATACGCCTTGCAATTCTTTATTTTCCGACTTCTCAAAACTTCCTACAGAATCAGCTTGGTAAAACCAGTATCTTTAGACGGAGGTTGCCTCGATGTGTGGCTGGAGACCTGTCAGACTCAGTGGCCACGCTTGAAATCCTCACGGAGGGAATTCATTTCTGGTGTTGAGCTCTAGCCTGCGTAGGGAACGTCAGCCCCTGTGGGGGCTGGGCTTCAGAAGACCGAAAAACAGGGAATCAGGTAAAAATTATTTCCTTAGGAAGCAACTTAGGGACTTAAGTGTTATCTAATATTCTCAAACTTGAAGTTTGAAGAGTAGAAAATGTCATGATTAGTCCAATGGCCGCTGTAGAGTCTTGCTGAAAACGTGTGTCTTTGTCCTCTGCCATTACCATCAGTTTTGTTGCAGAAATCAAGCAGCCGCTGCTCTGTAAATCGAGTGGAGATGCGTAGATATTGTTTCATGTCATGCTAAACTGTAAAGAATAACATTTGCAAAACCTATTAAGAAACAAGAGTGATAACTGGAACCAAGGAGCCCGGGAACGGTTCCCCAAGAGAAGAGCCACAAGCAAGAACTCGACAAAGGGCTGAACCCATCGATTGCTGCCGGTTCTTCAGGGCAAGCTCGGGGTCGTCGCTCTCCAGATCTCGTAAGGTCACGCCATCACGGCCCTCAAAACCATCGGTAGCTTGTGTTAGCCCTGAGGAGGAGGACGTGGCGCTGACGTGCCTGAAACCTTTCACTTTCTGCCTACCACCCTGAATAACGGTGTGCTGCGCACGGGGGACGTCCCGAGCCCGAAGAGCGTCGCACGGCTTCATGCGACGGTGCAGCATCTGCGCAGCTGGGGTTTGCATCGCGGTGGAATGCTTTGGCGTTTGGGCCCTGGTGGGTTGAAGGGTGACCTGGCTTCTCGCGTTGAATTAGATATTTCAAGGTCTTTATTTCTGAAAAAGGGGTTGGGTTTTTTTGGTGAATGAATCATTAATAGGAACAGGTAAGACAGCCATTTACAGCTAATAGAGGTTCTCAACGGGACATTTATTACGCTGAGCTCTTTGTTTAGGCTCCTCTTCAGCCGAGATTAAATGCTGGTGGGCTGAAGACAAAACCATTTAGCTGAAATAAATGACATATGGAGGAGAGCAGATCTGTGAAGGAAAAAAGGAACTTTGCCATGACCCTCTGCAGATACTGGCTCCTTAAATGCAACTGCTATTAAAATCCTGTAACCTAATTTCTCCTCTTTACTTTTGTTCATAAAATCAATTTAAAGAATAAAAGCCTTTAGCCGTGGGGACGGGCGGGATACACAGCGAAGGCTGTTGCCAAATATAATCCTTCCCAAAGAGTAATAAGAAGTCTCACCGGGAGATCCGGCACGGTTCAGTAGCGTAGGTGGGAGCAGTGTATTGAAGGACAATTGTTTTGTGAGTGGGAATAATGCTGGTTTTTTTAAATGCTTACCTGTGAGGTGCAAATAAGCTGTGAAAGTCCTTTTTTAATAACATTTTCAATAAAACAGTGAATGAAATGGCTATCCGCGGGAGATCTAGCGGAGAGGGGGATACGGGAGCTCACCCTACCCAGTGCGGACGTTATGGTACGAAACTGCAAATGCTGTCACAGGGCAAAACTAGCAACAAGGCTCAAGTAGCACCAAGGGAGCAAACTCCTTGAGCCCCATCGCTGGAGCCAGGGCAGGAGCAGCCCCGAGCGCCCCGGGGCCCCGCAGGGCCAGCGTGGCCGGCGCGAGCCCCTTTGGCAGCAGAGGGCACCCCGAGACTGGCCCAAGACTTCGCCTGCGGAAAAGTCTGGTTTATTTTTTCCCCCTTCTCCATAACTTTCCTGCGCACCAAGGATTGCCACGTGTCTCCTCAGATAAATCAGTTGTTCCACCCTTAATGAGCCGGAGACACTTTTCTTTGGGCATCAACTGCCAGGAGAGACCACGCAGGTGTTTGCAGAAAGCTGGATCTGGACGTTCGGAGTTCGCACGCCCTAGGGCTAGATTTGCCTTTGAAGAGGAATTATTCTCATTTTCACTCATTCGTGCTCAGACCCCTGCACTTTCTCCTCTCCTGGCCAGGCAGCTCGCACAGCGCCAAGGTCTCGATCGCAGCTGCGGGCGAGCAGGGAGCGCCAGTACTGGGCATGATGGTTGTACTGGGATTCGCCTGGACATCGCAATCGCTACATGACCCTTGGGTTGTGATTTCAGTGTGTTGCTGTATCACGCTGCTAAAGCAAAACCCTCTGTAACGTCAAATAGGTAAATATCTCAAATAAGTAAATCTGACATTAAACACTCAGCCCTCCCGGTGCGGGATATCTAACGGGCGCGCGCAGGGAGCTCTGGGCTCTGGCAGGGCCGGACCCGCTCCGGCCTCGCACCCTCCTGTGAACACCCCCTCCTACCTGCTCCCCAAAATGACGTCCTGTCACCTGCGCCCCTCTCATTCGAGTCATCATAATGAAATATTTTGAAATAAATTATTTGCTGGTGCTCTGGAGAACGGCGCGGGAGACGCCTTTGGCCAGCACCCGCCACCCTCGGGACACGAGCCTGGGCGCTGCCGCCGCACTTGGCCACCGCGCTTTGCAAAAGCTCGTTAGGCAGCTGCCTGCAAACGCCCCGCTCCGGGCTGCCGCTGCCCGAATCCCTGATTGCCAGGGAAGCTCCCGGCGCCTGTGCAATCCCTCCGAGTAACCTCAGACACTCACGCAGCGTCACAGCGTCTGGCGAAGCCCACAGGGTTTTCCTTCCAGCTTCACCCGCTGCTGCGGCAGCTCGTCCTTCAGCTGCGGGCTCCGACAGTACCGGAGGGGCATCCCCAGCCCCGAAGCCTGCTCAGGCATTTGTGGGTCCCCTCGAGGTCCAGACGCTGGTGAGCAGCTCGACATAGCCTGACCCATCCTCCCTGGCCTCTCCGGCCGCCCTGGCCCTGCTCGCCGGGGGCCGATTCAGCACACGGGAGCAGCGATGGCCACGGCACACGTCCCGGCGGTGACAGCGGTACGGGCACGAGGCAGGCAGAGCCAGCATGGCACCAGGCTGCTGCGGGAGCGGGACCTGCGACTGGCTTTTAAAGAAAGGGGAGAACTTCCACGGGGTTGATTTTAACGCTCATTTTCTCTCAATGGTTGTGCAGAGCTGGAAGATTCAAAGAGCCCCAGGCTGGGACTGAGGTACTTTACAAGACCCAATGTGAAAAATATAACCAGCTGTTGAAAAACATTACCAAGAGACTTTAGCAGGGGGCAAACAGCCCTGCTGTAGCGTGCTTGGTCCACTAAACACCCCAGCAACAGAGCTGGGGTCTAAGGGAACGAAACCACTGGTTTTCTTACCGGAATAACATGCACTCCTGGTCTGGAAACACGCAGGAGCCCCGAGGCTCATCAGGCCCGGGGACGTCCCAGCAGCCGGATGCGCCATCGGGACGGGGAAAGGCTTCAAGTCCCGCTACAGCTACCGGGACTATCGGGTTTTCAGCAAAACTCACTCCAGGGAATAAAAAGCGCTCGCCAGCTGCGGGGAGGACGTGCAGCCGGATTTGCGGCCCCCGCGCACGGAGGAGGGGGTCGGATGCAGCAGGGAAGGAGCCGGCACCGTGTCCCAGGGGTGGCGGTGTCCCCAGATGCCCTACAAACACCTGGGGCTTCAGTTCCCAATGCAAGGGGAAAAAAAGACAAATAAAATTAAGAATTTTTTCGGCAGCATTCACAGCCAATTTGAGCAGTCGGGGCCAGGCGATGCAGCCCTCCTCGACGTATACACGCTGAATGAGGGTGTAATTAGCAGCCGTTAATAAACCCATACCTGGCAAAGTGCCAGCCTGGGGCTGGGGGGGGTGTTACCATATGCCGCCTCATTAAAAGCTTTAATTACCGGCAGGAAACGCTGGTGGCAGCCACACGCTTTAATTGCTTCACCTCAAGCTGGCGGCGGGTCAGCTCCCTCCCTCGCCGGCAATCCCGCGGTGGCTCGGGGCTGCCGTCCCCGTCCCCATCCTGCAGCAGGGCTGAAGGGTCCAACAGGCCAGGGAGGAGATGCTCACGCGACACCATCCCATTATAATGATGAAAAACCCCCTGTTATGCTAAAAATTTTCTTTCACAGGTATTTTGGCTGGCCCAGACTAAGCAAGAGCATCCCCCTTCCTGAAACACAGCCCTGAGAAACCTCCCCTGCCAAAAAAAATAGAGATCGACAGGCAGGGAGACGGACGGGCACTGCAGGGCACCACGGGTGATGGCAGTTATCCCGGCCGTGTGCACGGCGGCTCTCCCTTAATGCGTTTGCACATCACACGCCGTAAAATCAGATGGGGGTGAAAGCGCCGAGCACCTTGCTGGGATTTACGGAGAGCTGCCCTGGTGCTGCTCTCCCCTGCAGCCCAGCCCCGGCATTAAAATAAATGGGGCACAGAAAATGGGCGTTCAGATCACATTAATGGCAAAACATTGATTTACTCAAGCGAAGAAACTCCGTCAGGGCTTGATGCTGGCGGCTCCTGGCGGTGTTTGCTGGACCTCCCCGGAAATTGCTTTAGAAAAGAGCATGGTAAATGGCTTTTTCCTACTGAAGGAGATGGAAAGACAAATGCTGGAAATGTTTGGCAACAAAGGGATCACTTTCACGTGTAAGATTTCTTTTTTCCCCTCCCTAGTTAAACCATAGGAAAGAGGGAGCGTGATTAAACAGCCTTTGCTGGAGGGAAGCCTTGGAGGCAGCCGCGCAGCTTGGTGCGGAGCAGCGTGGATAACGGTAAAGGGCGAGGTTTGTAACGGGGTTACTCCCGTTGGGGCTGCGTCTCCTGAGGGCTGATGACTCCCCCTTCACTGTGGACTGGAAAAAACACGTCCCTCGCGCAGCCCGATGCGGCTTTGGGCGCTTCCCCGGCCGTTCATCCTGCCTCCACACCCATCCTACCAACGCTGCAGTTAGTTTTAAGTGGCAGTCATGGCTCCCGCGGCCAAACTTGTAATCAAAAATGTGATTCAGAGGTTGGTTCAACTCCACCTTGGCTGTAACTAAGGACTCGGGTTTTTGCTGTAAAACCGCCACCCATTTGTAGCCGGACCGTGCCCGAAGCGCAGGCAGCAACTGCTTACCAGCACCCAAACCTGCAGCTCGTAAGGACACGCACGGGCGTCTAATACGGGACCCAGCAGAAACGTCTTCCCATCTTTTGTTGGAAATCATCGTAGGAAATTTAATGTCAGCCTGAAGAGGAAAAAAAATAATAATAAACTAAGCAAACAAACTAGAGAAATAATGTTGAGGCTGGATCGAGCCTTTGGAGCTCATTTCCCTGTCCGGGTGGCGATGCCCCAAACCCGGACACTTTGGAGCCGGTGGCCCCACGCCTGCCACCCGTCCGCCGGCTGCTCCCACAGCCCCAGCAGCTCTGATCATCGTTGTCCCCTTCCCCCGGCAGCTCCCCAGCCCGGCGCCTCGCTGCAGACCCTCAGCCCGGGCAGCCGTGGCTCCCGGGCGGCTGAGCCGGGGATTTTGTCACCTCTCATTTCCCTGCAGAACGGCAATTCTCCTGCTGCTTTGCCAGGCTTATCCCTCCCGGGCTGTTATTACTCCTACTTACACAATTCAGAATATTATTCCCTCCTGTCACCTTAATTTCTAATAATTAGTATTTGGTGTAGTGCTACAGCAGAAGTCAGTTCTTAATGAATATTATAATAAGCACTAAATTATAATTTACTGCTCAAGAAATCCGTTTTGAAATGCAGCCCATTTAAGAGAAAATGAGGGGGAGCGGCTTTCAAGCCATTTACCTGGCTGGATCAAACCCCAGATCGAGTCCCCAGCAAAATCCTAAAGCGACCATAAACGCTGGGGGCATTTACTGGCCTGGGACCCGCCACCGACCATGTCTCGGGGCTGGACGCGCAATGGTGGCAGCGACGTGACCCACCGAGGCGGCACTGGGACGCCGTGTCCCCGGGGAACAAGCAATTATGTGACTTCAATATTTTATTTACTCCCTGACAAAACGCTGGGGTGTTAACCCACCTGGCGCGGGAGCAGGTGACAGCATTAATCCAGCAAAAGTGCTTGTGCGTTAACGAGTCCTCGATGTCCCCGTTTGCAGAGCCGAGCCTCTGCCGGTCCCCGTTACGGAGCGGTTTTCCTTCCTCTCGTGGTGCCGGTTGCAGCGGGTTCAGCCGTGTTGCTATGGCACTGGGGCGCATCTGGGCATGTTTTTCTGAGCTTATCACACAAATCGCTTCTCCGGTAGCACAAAGCAACACGGTACCTTCCTTACCGCCGCGGCTCGGCCGGTCGGGATCGCTGCAGCACTGAGTGACCCGGCTCCAAAGCGGGTTTTAGCTCTTTGGTCACCGATTTGGCATTGATGTGCCAGAAACAACCTGGGAAACCCAACTGGGGGAAAAAAAAAGGATAAAAGTTTAAAGCAATGTTCAGCGGCCACCTTGAGCCCGCAGGGGCTGGTGGTGGAGCTCGTCCCCCCCTTTCCAGTGCCGAGTCAGCCGTGATTTTGGGAGAGCCACAGCCGTCCGTCCTCATCGCCACCCTGGGGAGGGTCACTCCCTTAACAAAAATGCAAAGACTGGGCTTGTTAGGAATAAACATTCCCAGGCGAGAAATAAAGCTGCATGGCTTATAAAATTCAAGCAAAACCCCTCTCTGTTTTAATTGGGGCTGCACTTAAAAGCTGGTAATTGCTATATCCTTTGTTACAAGTAACGGGGCCACGAAGTGCTTTTCGCTCAGCGTCTGCAAAATAAATAGCAGGTTTTTGTCTTAGCGTGGTTTGCGGGGAAACACCAGTCATCATCTCCGTGCGCAGTCTGCTGCTGCAAGCAGAAGGGGAAAATGAAGCTGTAACATCCTAATTTGAAGCATAGATGTGCCTCGTTATCCTCCGCTGGCTGTCGGCGAGGATCGGCTCAGACAGGGACGTTTCTGACGGGATGAGTTTCCCAGCAGACAACAGCTGGCTCAGGGCACAAAGCGGGCTCCTGCTTTCTTCAGGGAGGGAGGGAAGGGAGGTGAGGAATTTCCAAAGCTACGCCCACACTTGGAGAGTTTGCCAAAGCAGATAAAATGGCAAAGCCCACCTAGAAACAACGTGGGTCATCCCGCCAAACTGAGTATTCACCCCCCCCAGCACATCCCCTCCCGACAACACAACAGCAAACAGCCCAGCTCTGCTGGAAAAGCACGCTGCAGGATACGATGCATCCGAGTTTCTTCTTTTTCCACTTACTTCTGCTGCCCAGGCAGAGCTGAGGACCTGGACCTGCATGGGAGACCACTCCTGGCTGGAAGGGGTTTGGTCTCCCCATTTCTGTCCCCTGACCATGAAGCCAAAAAAGTCATCTGGTGGGAATGAGAAGCCGAGTCTGGTTTGCTTAACCAAAGGGACGGAGCACGGTGCCACCCGAGCGATGGGCTGTCGCGGGGGCCGCGCAGCCCGGCTGTTCCCTTGCTCTCTTCCTCCGGGGCAGCTCGTTGCGGTACTCGGGAACCGGCTGCGAAGGCGTCAGGAGAACAAATAAAGCCCAGGGCACCGCGGTGAACAGACAAGACCTAGAGCCAGGTCGCTACAAGCACTTTGTACCTCGGGCCCTTTTACACGCCGACTCGGAGGGTGCGAGCAATTCATATACCCGTGAATTAACGGGCGTGCTTAGCATTAGCGGTTATTGGGCCCATCGTGGGTCTGTTTGGGCAGAACATTAATGACGGGTGATGAGATAACACCTTCACTTTTTTTTTTTTTCCCCTTTTTCAGTATTATAGGAAAGAAGAGCACGCTGCCTCCGCATGCCTCACCTGGAGGAAGGCCCCGGCGCACCGCGGGACCAACCGACCGGTCCTGTCCAGCTCCCGTGCAGTGGCACCGGACGAGCCCGGGTTTTGCAGGTTTTTCCATAACCGTGCAGAGTTTGCTCTCGCCCAGGCCAACCCCTCTAGTTTAAAGCAAATTGCACGTTTCTTTGGAAGCAAATGCAATTAAGGCGAGACAACCTCACAGGCCACATCACAGCAAGATGCTGTCACAGCCGGTGATGTGGTACCAACGCGTGACGGGTGCCTGAGCCTCTTCATCCAGGGAAAAGCTCAGCAGGGAAAGGGCAGGGGTGAAAGGAGGGGTGGAAACCCCGTAAGCACCTCTTTGCTGTAGCTAAAAGCACAGAGAGGGCTTGAACAAGAGAGGACGCGAGAGGCAGCGGCAAGCGCCGCGTCAGGAACCGCACTTAGGCCAAGTGTCATTTCTGTGGACTTTATTGTCATTTTCTCTTCAGTTCTAGAGTACAAAAGCATGCAAAAAATAGCCTCTCTATTCATGGTACATATTTACAGTGTAACGGCCACGTGCCATTACAGTACTGAGTGCATATACATCATGCTTGAATTATAGCAGAGTACATACAGAGCCATATATTTAACATCAAGTATAGCAAGAGACTTAAATACTAACGGAACAGGCCTAAAAACCAGAAACAGCAGCAAAATTACGGCACAGAGGATCCGCGTTATATCCCCAAAAGTTGCAATTTATTTTTCCTTGAATTTACACTATTTTTTTGGAACGCTTTGACCGATGGCTTGTGGTTACTGCCCGAGGGCCTGGGCGTCCGCCAGCAGCGACTCTGAGCATACATGGCTTTTCTTCAGGAGGGGGAGGTGAAAGGCAGCGGCTAGCTCTCGAGCTCCTTCCCTCGTCCCGTGGAAGGCTGCGGTCGGGGTAACAGGGCCATGGGATAACCCAGGTTAATCCAGGTTGGAAGGGACCTGATCAGAGCATGCTCTTCTGTAGGAGGCTCTGGGCCAGAAAAGAAATCCCTTTCACTGCTTTGCTCAGCAAACAACACTGTTAACGTGCCCTGGTAAAGTGAAGTAGTTTGGTACCCAAACTAAGTTATATATACACACAAAACCCAACTACCTGCTTTCCAGCCTGCAGTATTGCTGCCGGACCCCCGACGTGCTCCTGCTCTCAGCAGGACCCCAGCACTGCAGCGCAGTCCTCCTTCCCCTGGAAACGTTTTGAGGCTTACCGAGATCCCCGTCCCCTCGGGGCCTTTCCTGCCATCGCCACCCCACACAAAGGTGAGAGCGCCCGTCCCAAAGGACTGCCTTTT
Source organism: Platalea leucorodia (assembly GCF_965183815.1). Classification (NCBI taxonomy): domain Eukaryota; kingdom Metazoa; phylum Chordata; class Aves; order Pelecaniformes; family Threskiornithidae; genus Platalea; species Platalea leucorodia. Next base: position 4,863,893 of record NC_138838.1, on the reverse strand, counting down.
ATTGTAGCGGAACGGTAACAGCGAGCAGCTAGCAGAACACTGAAGGGGTGGGCTCTGTGCCTGGAAATCACTGATAAAGGTGTCCGAGACCATAAATGATCCTTTTAACTCGCACAGCCAGGCTGCCCAGAGACAACGCTGGAGAGACCAATCCCTGCTGCCTGCGTTCTGAAGCTCTCCCGTTAGCTGCACCATTCAAGGATAACTTGCAATCGTGCGACAGCTGCTCACATACCCGATTGTGCTGCTTGGTGTAAAAAAGCCCAAAGCACCAGCTACGGGACGTTGCTCGCCGCAGCCGGCGGGGGCTGAGGGGCTCTGAGGGCAAGCGAGGACAGGCAGGACCCTTAGAGAGCCAGCACCTGTGGCTGGCGGGACGAAGCTCCTGGTTTTCTTGGGCAAAATGTGAGAGGGAAAGCACCGAACCAGAGAGAGCAAACGAGCTCCCCCAGCCACACACCGCAGAAATGGAGAAAAACCTCCTTCAGCCCCTGCCGCAGCGCTGCTGATGGCTTCAGGACACAGAGCCGTGCTGAAGGAACATAAAGATCCTCCCACCCGCTCCCCCCTGCAAGTCTGGCAATAAATAAGGAATTAAAACTCAGCCTGGGACTTGTTTCATTGAGCTGCAATTCATTTTGCATGGAGCAGCTACGCTGTCCCCCCACCGGGCTCCCTTCGGATGCGGCCGTACACAAGATCAGCTTTCCCACGACCAACCCTGACGCTGCCCGACCGCCGGCTGCTCCCGCCTTCCCCGTTTTATTCCCCAAGAATATTTTCCAGGGCTGCACTTGTCAAACCACTCTCCCTAGGACCCCCAAACAACGCAGCTTGGGTTAGCAACGCCACGCTGCAAGGAGCTGCGGCTGTATTAAGCCTCAGAGGGTTTTGCACCATTTCGCTTGCCTTGGGGGCCAAATTCTGGCACGGAGCAGGGGAGGGGAAGGCCTGCCGAAGGGGACAGGCAGGCATGGGGCACAGCGGCCAGAGCGTGCTGGGCTCACCAGAGGCCCTGTACTTATCAGGGTTGTCCCCCATGGCGTATCAATCACAGGGGACATGTAAGAAGATACCTACAGCTGCCACGTTTTCCGTCTCCGACCCCCCCAACCTCTCCCTGCGGCGGGGAAGGGCAGCAGCCCGTGCTGGTGCCCGCGGCAGCCTGCAGCCCCCCGCGCCTGCGAACCTGCAGCGCTCCCTCGGCACAAAGCTCCAGGTGCGCTTTCAGCTCTGAAACTCAAAGATTGCTCTAACCTGCAAGGCGTAAAAAGTGAACCACCATCCGACAGGAGATGTTGGCCCCAGACATGACACGAACAAGATATGTAACTGATGCCACCATGACCAGCAAAGGACAGGCCTGACTTATCCACCCTCAAAATGATGCTGAAGAAAACATGTCAAAGACACGTGTGGCACGTGATCTTTCAGAAAGCTCAGCCTTTTGCTGTGCAGCTTGCTTCTTGTGTCTCAAGGCACTGAAAAAATAAAAAAAATAAGTGTGACTGGGCTGTGATTACTGCTGCAGGTGATTTAGTTTCTCTTGTGAGCATGGGCTCCTACACGGATCAGGCTGGAGAGATGGTGCTGCAGTCAAAGCTTCCAGGTCTTCCTTCGGCTCTACGCAGCACAGACACCTGGAAACACCCAGCCACAGGCTGGCTACAAATATCCTCTCTGTTCTGCACACCCGCTCCATAGACCTGCTCCTGCTCCAGGGCTAAGTCACGCGGCTACACCATGTCTGCCCACGCTGCGATTTCTCACGGATACATCACTGGGAAAACCACCGCCCAAAGCAGAGCCCCGGCACGGGCACAGCTTGGGGAGGTGGAGTTATAAACACCGCGAGTGGTTACCCATGCATCCATTCACATGCTGCAATACATCATTAAAGAGCTGAAAACCTCATTTATTTGCAAGCGTGACGTTCATAGGGACATATTCCTGCCCAAAGGGTTAAAGACATTCACTGCAGTATTACTTTGTGCCAGTCAGGAGAGACTACACCAGGATTTTTACTTAGCACTACCTCCCAAGACAAAGGCCTAGAGGTAATGATTGAGCAAGACAGAGAGAAATCTACCTCCTGGAGATCAAAACGATGTGCTATTTCCCCTAAAGAGAAATTTCCTTCACAGTCTCTCAATCTGGGCTCATCCCCGAGCTGGAAAAGCCAGCCAAAGCTGACCAGAGCCCAGTAATTGCAGTTCAGAGCATCCCAGTATCTCTTTTCCTAGGATGCCGGTGCTCCAGGAATAGCACAGGCAAGCGAGGATTTGGAGGGGAAAAAATACAGAGCCCGTACAAAAGCGTCCGAGCGCGCCTACGCCAGCTCTTCTCGCTGCTCGGAGGAGCCCTGCCACGCCGAACCCCATCCCCTCCTTCACAGAGAGAAGCGAGACTTTAGCCATCCAGCTAAAGAGAATGACTTTCCTGACGGATAGAAGGGTTGGCTTGCCAGAGATGTTTGCTTTTAAATAAAAACTCTCTCTTTAGTCTCTTCCTTTCTTCAGAGCAGAAATAGCGTTGCTCTGAGCTGCCCTGACATGCACATAAACAAGTAAGGATTTCATTTCAGCTCAGTGAGAAGCAGAGCGTATTTTTGCAGGGGTCCTACCAAGCCTTTGAACAAATCCGAGCGTTTCTCTTGCTGCTAGTGCACCTTTTTCATTTCATTTCACGCAAGTTTTCAGGCTGCTGTCTGCGACGCAATACAGACGGTTTCTGGAGGTATAAAGGAAAAACCCACAAGGCTGGCAGATTTGCTGGAGGAACAAGGTATGACACAAGCCCAGCTGTACAGTTCTGGTTGCTCCCTGGACCTGTGGAAACAGCTCCAGAAGGATTTCCTTCAGCAAAAAAGGGGCAAGTTTTTCAAAGTAGATTTTGGGATCATCATAAAAACCCACCCATTTCCCCCAGTCCCCTCCAAAACTGAAGCAGTGCTTCAGCTACCACTAAAGGAACATGACATAGAGCTCATTTGTAAATGATCGTTTGTTTGGTCGCATTAATTGAGGCTGAGAGCAGCTTTCCTGCAGCCTTGCCCTGCTAGCTCCCACCCCCTTGGGCATTACTAGAGTAACCCCAACAACTGGCTGGATTAGCAAAGTGTTTCTCCATTTCTAAATTATTCTTACCATGTATTAGAAACACAATAAATAACCCCACGTTTGCAGTCTTAGAGCTCTCTGAGCACCACCCAAGTGTTGCTAAGACCTCAGAAGTCATAGAATCATAGAATCGTCAAGGTTGGAAAAGACCTTTAAGATCATCGAGTCCAACTGTTAACCTAACACTGCCAAGTCCATCTATACCATGTCCTCGAGCACCACATCTATCCATTCTTTAAATACCTCCAGGGATGGAGACTCAACCACTTCCCTGGGCAGCCTGGTCCAATGCTTGACCACCCTTTCGGTGAAGAAGTTTTTCCTAATATCCAACCTAAACCTCCCCTGGCGCAGCTTGAGGCCGTTTCCTCTCGTCCTATCACTCGTTACTAGGGAGAAGAGACCGACCCCCACCTCGCTACAACCTCCTTCCAGTCCCATGGGGATAAGGATTACCGGTACTCCCTTTTCTCCCAGAGCTAAGGCAACTTCCCGAGCCGTGCTCTTGTCCCGAGGCCACCCCTCTGCGCAGGCTGGGGGCTCACCCCACATCGCGGCCATCCTCCCCGCTGCGGCAGCCCGGCCCTGCTGCAGCAGAGCTTCACCACGGCCAGCCCCGGGGACACCAGCTGGAGAGAGCCCATTTTTCTGCAAACCAGAGGCCAGACAGTTTGCTCCTACTGGTGCCCCAGGGCTGCTCAGCTCGGCCCCTGGTGTGCAGCAGGACCTGGTGGCACCCCAGCGCTTTGTCCCCAGCACAGACCAGTTTGCCCCAGGAGCAGCCCAGCCGCTTGCATCCACTCCCCATGCAGAAACCTCCCGGCCAGTCCTTCCTCCCACACTTGCAGAGCCCCTGCTGCACTCTCAGCCTTGCCAAGTCCCCATCTCCATTTTCACTCTCTTTCACTGGGTGCTTAAGCCTTCCCTACGAGGCAGCAGCGTCCAAGCACACGCTCGAGCGTGCCAACCCGCGGGATGGATCACGGTGCACAGCCGAAGCGGAACCACAGGCCCTCGGAAGATGCTGAGCACATGGTCGGTGCAGGCAGACGCACAAATGCAGGCAGGATTTACCACCTGGATGTGAGCGGTGCAGAGCACAGGCCCAGAGCAGTAACCGTTACAGGATACAATCCCTTTGCCTGCTTTAAAAATTAAAGGTCTCCTTAATAAAATACATTAGCTGCAACACTATTTCCCAATTTGCCAATATTTACAGGCGAGACGCGGGGCAGAGCCCAGGCTGGCGACTGCTTCTGGGCATCCCACCGAGGTGGCTGAAGACCAGCGAAGGGGAGCGGCAGGCTGCAGATGGGGAGCAGAAGGCACCGGCAGCAAAGCCCGGTTAGGAAAACGTTGGGAACCACCAAACTAGACTGCAGTAAACAGAACGGGAACACCAGTATACCAGTCACTACCAACAATCCTTGCACATGTATCCCCTCGCACAAAAAATTAGGGGACTGAAAGTCCCAAGCCCTCAGGATTAACCTAAAAAAAAAGACAGTAAGATGATTATGTAGTAACCAAATTTAATCGTGTCCTTTATTTAAGTACTATAAAATAAGAATCCAATCCCATTGGCTTCCCAGGGGCAAGTTCAGACCCCATAAAGCTCAAGGGAAAATATTGACATATATTTTGATGGATTGATGTCACTGGTTTTTACTCTCCAAGTGCAAGAGTGAAATTCCTGATTATACACACAGTCCATATAGTCAACAGCCACTGAAATAGCTGCATTTGCCCTTTTAAGTGCAATCTCTCACCTGCTGTCAAACTGTAGAGATGAAGCTTCTAATCCCAAGTTTAGAAGCAATCTATGGATAAAATAGCAGCATCAGCACGTGCATAAAAATTACAGTCTTAAAATAAAATTAAAAATTAAAGCCTTTAAAAAAACCAAAAGATCGAGTTTTGATCTCTTTTGTGTTCTGTAGCTTTCCTTAGTCTAGAAACCCTCCACCAACATCTTCCATCTTAAGGAGCTCTCCCAGTCTGGGTCATTTATCAGTAAATTAAAGTTTAAAAGCATCAGGTACATAATTTTAAAAGGAGCTAAGAGATGAGTGAGGAAAAGAAAATCACCCTTAAATAAAATAAACCCCAAACCTGCCACTTCTTTTCAGCTTTGAGAACAAGGTCCAGGCGCACAGGACCGGGTGCAGCTGATGCAGTGCAATCCCAGCTCTTTGGGAAGAGCGCATTTGGTTAGCCGATGTCCTCGGTGCCCTAAGCCTTTCCGTGTAACAGCACAGCCCAATGCTCCAGATCTCTACGACGTTCAAAGGCTCGTTGCACGTTACAGGGAATATCCTGTAGTTCTTCTCTTTTACGGCACTGCCCTGACTAAAGCCATCAATGCTGGCAGGATTTACACTGTGCAAAACTGAGGGATAAGGAAAGAAGGGGAAAAGAGAGAAAGAAAGGCATAGAGAGTGACAGTGCTCACTCCAAAAGGAAGATCTCATCCTCATTTAACCGATATCCATAGAAAGTTTGCTGTCGATTCCAACAGGAGCAGGACTGTGTCCTAGTATACAGAAGTGCTTTACCTGTGCATGAAATAAAACAGTTGCCCTCTGATCTAAGACCTGGCTCCGATGTCATTTTTTTTTTTCCTGATACTTGAAATAGAGAATGCAAAAAAGCAAGGAAAAAGTCTCTGGGGCGAATAACCCATGAGACAACGTTTGGTTTGCTGCATTACAAATAAAACCACATTCATCAGCCAAGACAGCCAACTACAAAGCCCACACGTGAAGCACAAGTGGAGAGCAAGGCACACACGGAGGAGCGCACGGACATCTCGCATGAGGAACGCAGCCGCTCACGGGGCCGAGCCAGCCCTCTGCCAGCCGCGCTGCCCGAGGACTTGCTCTTCTTATTGCGGCTCTGTTCATCCTTTCTGGTTTTCTGGGTTGGTCTGGTTTGTTGTTTTTGTTTTTTCTTTTGCTTTGCAGGCCCTGGACTTGGCGATGAGGGCAGATGTGTGCTAGACAACACCACGATGGGTACAACAGCAGCAGCACGTGAGCGACCAGCCTGCAACAGCCAGGAAGCTTCAGGATGTAGCTTCATCTTCACGCACATCGGGCAGCTCCGGGTCCCTGCCTCCTTCTCTGCTCCCTTGTTTTCTACATGAATGGCAAGGAAATAAAGAGATTACAGGCACATAGCAATGCAAGAAATAAAGCAGGGGGTGTTTTTTCCAACAGGCAACCCAGGTCAACATCAATATTAAGAGGGAACAGCAAAGAACCAGCCTGTTGTGCTGGTACCACATAAAAAGCTTGGCAATATCCCAGCTCGATGTGCTGCAGTGCTATGGTTATACACTTGCTTGGTCTCTGTGCTCCGAGGACTGAGCTTTGCACTTCCCCGAGTGCCCTTCTCCCATCTGCAGCATCACAAGGAGGTATCTGGTTCTTGGAGAAAGTCTTGCAGACCAGCAGCAATGTTTCCAAATTATCTAGTTTGTATTTGGGGAGTTCTGGTTTGCTTTTCTTTAATCTGATTTTTTTTTTTTTTTAAAAAAGAACAGAGTGATGGTTTGATACCATAACTGTTTCTCCAAAGCTATGCTGTAAAAATGCAACAAAAACTGAATGCTTCTACCAGAACCCAGTTTTCCCTACACAACAGCTGTTTGATTCCAGTTTCTGTGAGTTTGGTCCCCAAAATCGCCCAGCACATGAGAGCAGCAGTCCCTAAGAGACAGCCGAGGTAACTTACTTGCATTGTATGTATGCCATGATAGCTTGTTTTTCAAAGAAACCAGAAATGATCAAAATCATGTTCCTTTCTCCCTCTGCTCCAGCAAAGTCCTGTGATAAACCTGACCTTGAACCTGGAACGTGGACCATTTCCCTAGGTAGGGAGGCTGAGGAACAGCCCTGTCTTCGGTGCCTGTCATCATCCTCTTTAAATGATTTACCACCCCGCACAGGAGCAGAGGCTCCTTTCTCCGGCACAGCACAGGCAGCTCTGCACAGCACAGCTCCCTGCCTGCAGCTGCCTGGCATGTCCTGCCGAGCCCGCTCTGTGCCCAGGGTGCGTTCAACGCTCCCCTGCTGCCCTGAGCAGCTTCTGCCTCTTCGAACGCCTTGAGCCAGCATGGGAGGGGTGCAACAGGTTGACCTGACAGCTGTGCACGGTGGTGAATATCAGCTCAACTCAGGTTGCACGTACAGCAGCTGAGATCAAGGCATCAGTCTGCACGGGAGCCAGGGCTCATGCTGTGAGGCCTGAGGCTGAGTGTGAACTTCCATTAAATAACTGTTTAAGAAATAGGACTGTATTTCTGCTACGTTTTTTAAACCCCAGGCAAGTGAAGCCTGACCTGTGCAATTATCCAAGACACCACATCGCTGTTAACCACAGCAGCTGCAGGGAGATCACAACCACTGCGTTTTTACACCGTGTTTCATGCCCAGCAAGGAATGAGCCTCAGAGCAGTTCCCTCCAAAACGCAGGCAGCACGGGACAGGCATGGAGTGGGACAACCTACAAAGAGCTGAATCACAGCATATATACACACACATTGCTGGTAAGTGCTTAATTCCTCCACTGAGTCCCCATTTAATACCAATAATCTGCCCTCATCTAGGCTGGTGATGTCCCCTTCCTCTCTGCTGAGGACACAGGCAAACTTTGGGGGCAAACTGACCGTGGCTGGGCTGCGCAGTCACTCCTGAAATACATCTTGAAATAAAAAGGGCCGTTCCTCACGAGGAAGTTCTCTATGAAAAATGTAGCAGCAGGCAGTGGCACCAGCTGTCACCAACAGTGCCACGTCAGTCCCCATCCTCCTCCGCCTGCCTTCTCCTAACTATTTTTGGAGAATCTCTGCAGGTCCTTCCTCACTCGGAGCGGGCAGCATCCTGGCTCGAGCTCATCTGTTCGTCTCTGAGCCATAAACTAGGCCAGCCAGAGCCTCCAGAGCAGTGGAGCTGCTCCCAAAGGTATTTAGAGGCACGTGGTTATTTCCTAGCCTCTCACCCCAGACCAGATCTCCCCAGGCCTGGGAGGAGGCCGGGTCCTGCCTAAGCACTACATCCTGAGACTTCATGCTGAGATGTTTGTAAACAGTTTATCACGGTTTGCAATGAATGTTATTTTGTTATTTAACAGAATTAATTGGAGAGACTGCTTCCTGGAAGGGTCTGTGCAACTGGTTGGACAAATGCCTGTGTTTTATTGAAGTCCTGGCTGAGGTGGGGCGGGTGGTCACACAGAGTGGACAATTTTGGTCAGCCCATTGCTCTCCCGGCATGGCATCAGAGGCAGAAGCGCAGGGGAGCGGTGGAACAGCTGGAGCAGAGATGGCTCCGGCTCTATTTCTTTTGCATAACCACTAAATATTAAACCTGGGCTCAAATCACAAAGCTCATCTTTTCCCAAATTCTGTAGCTATTCCCTCCACAAATGTGGGGCTGAGCAGCAGTTCCTGCTAAAACCCAACTGGAGTTTTTTACCCCTCCCTCCCCAAAGAAGGCTGAAACACCGAAGAACCACAAATAATAATAATAAAAGAAAGTATACATAAACATTAGTGTCACACACAGAGAATTACTGCAGTAAAACTGCTCCTACAGGAAGGAAGGAAGGAGCCGAATGCTCTCACTACCACATAAATCACGCAGGCTGAGGAGAGGACACATGTTTCTACAGCACCCAGGGGAAACACAAACACTGAATTACCTTAAAGACGGATGCAAATATACAGATGTGTTTAAGAGGAGCCTGTCCCTGAGAGCAAAACAATGAGACAAAGGAAGAAAGTGATCATGAAGATGATGGCAGCAGGCAAAGGAGCTTGGATTTCTGTACCTAACAAGCCTAGCAAGCAGAGTGAAATGGAGGATGGAGCAGCAGACACATTTACTTGCAGCTCGAAGGACAGATCAGGATGGGCACTGGTAGCACTGGTACAAACCCACTCCAGCCCCTACCACTGCCATTCATATGGCTTTTGGTTGGGTTTGACTGTTCTAATAGGATCTACGTGTTACCGACCTGAAATCTTCCTGGGACTGGAGAGACAGACACCGAGCACTAGCAGAGACCAAGGGAACAGCTTTAGTGGAAACATCTGGCAAATTTAAACCCAACCTGCAGCCGTTCCCTTCTCAAAGATGATGCTGTAAACTTGCCTGCCCTAGGGGGATCTCTGCAGCCTATTTTTGAGCAGCCCTATGGCACTGAGCCCTGGGAATTTCTCAGCATAAAGCTCCCATGAGGGAGGTACCTCTGTTTCTGGTACTTGAAAGAAGCTGTTTCTGCTTGGAGACCTGGGTCAGCCACTTTTTTACCTCTCCCCGCCCAGCTTCCTCGTGCCTGGCTTACATGGACAGTATGGCCCTAAGGGCAGTGATGGCTCTTTTGCTCTCTTTTGGGAAGGCTGGAAGCAGGGTAGGCTTTCTAAATACTGACTGATCCCCCGTACAGGAGCTGACAACCACATTTCATCAATAGTAATAGCAGCCATAATGGGAAAGTAAATTGGGTCTGTCAAAACACAGCAATTAATTTGATAGGTAGTAGTTGCAATAAATGGCAGTAATAAAATGTGGTGAAGCCAGTGCTGACTCAATTAGGAGAAATCTGGAGCAGGCAGAAGAAACGCAGCAAACACTGCTAACAGAAACCCAGAACTTAGCTGTGAACATTAAACAGCTGGGTTTAAAAAAATACTCTGCAACTGGAAAAATTAGAAATGATCAGTTGCTTCTGCAGCCACCGCTAATGACAGGCTTGAACCTGGCCATGGTCTGCAGGATCTACGAGGCTCAATGAACCGCTGCATCTTCTGGGAGATCCAGTGTTGAAAGGCAGGATCCGGTGCTGCCCGCACACCCGGCCCTGGCTACCGCGCAGCTGACGGGGTAACGTGACAGCCGGCAGCGCTCACACACAGCTCCTAGGTGTGCAGAGGTGCTCTCGTGGGAGAGGCAGCTGTTGCAAACCAAGAATTGCTAAACGGGGGCATCTTCATTTTAGTTCCCTTCTGTCTGGTGAATATGCCTACCATTTTAACAGCTGCTTTTTTAACTTTTCAGTGCTATTAAACAAAGCAATAGATAACACCCAGGAGAGGATTTGCTTCTTCCAGGTCTAAGGAGTGCTAAAAAAGCCCTCTCTCCTCCAGTACTAATTTAAGAACTATTTCAAAATCACTGGTGTCTTAATGGTGTCCTCTAAAGGAACAAAGGCTGCAGCAAACATGAAAGGCCATCTGCTATCGCAAAGGCTTCTGCACGAAGCATTTCTAAGAACAGAGCCCAGCACACTGTGTATAGGTAATGCAGAGAGAAATTAAAAAAAGATTCAACCACATGATTTAGTTTTCTCCTCTGCAAATCCCAAAGAGTGATCTTAAAGGACAGATCCATTTTAAGAGCCATCAATTAGGCATCAAATACCAGAAAGCAGACTCAGCTGTCAGAGGATTTCCTGCAAAATATATTCTCAGTATGGGCACAGATGTAAGATGCTTGAAGCAGCAGTGAGTGGGGCTCTGGCAATTTCACATGCGGCCTAATTAAATAAATTGAATGTGAAACTGGAATTTTCAAATTGCTTTTTTTCTTATATAGAAACACAACAAGTTATTTTCTACCTATAACTAGAAGGACATCAGTATTACAAAAGCTGATTTCTCTCTCTCTAAAGGCACTGCCACGGGGGGAAGAGAAGCTCTGTGGTGGAGAGCTTGGGAACTTGTGGCTCGCTTTTCTCTCAGCTCCTCATGGGCAACCACAGAGCAGCGCGGCCAAAGAGCAGCGATGGCTGCAGGTGCTGCCCTTCTGGCAAGTCCCACTTTTGGGGTCCCCTGTCCAGCTATGGGGGTGGAAACGGTGCCTGACATTCAGGAACTCTGCAGAGCCTTTATGCTACAACAACATTATCTGTTCTTGCTAGGTCCTAGAAATTTATAGTAACCCAAACTCAGTCAAAACTTATTTTAACTAACACAGCGCTATTCATAACATTTGCACTGATGTTATATTCTATATGTTTATTAAGGGTGGTTTTACTACAGAACAAACTGCTATGAATGAAGAACTGGATGGGCTTAGTGTCCAGCTCTGTTTGCCCCTGTGGAAACGACACTGCAGATAACTCACTGCACAATGAACATTCCCAATTAGACTCGGTTCATTTAAAAATCAATGTCATTAGATTCAACAAATCTATTTAAATTTAAAGCAATTTTCATTAGATTCAACCAGTATAGCATTTTTCAAAGTTTGAAATAATAATCCACATTCCTGAAAAAAAGCATCCCTGCTGTAGTGTTTAATATACGACACTATTGTTGAAGAGACCTAGCCAATGTCTTTCCTTTAAACAGAAGGGTTTCGAGCTGGCTTCTCAAAGCTCCAGTTGTGCATGAATTAATTTAGGACAAAGTCAATTGTTACTGCCAAAAATTGCCACTGATGGCATGCGATTGAGGAGTTAAATGCAGAAGTTGGTGCAGTGGAGAACTGGCACAAAGACCATTCACATTTTTTTTGGACATCTCTAAGCGATTCCACTGCTGGGTAGAGGCCAGCCCAGCACGGCTGCAGCTCCATCCCTGACCTGACATGTTCTTGTAAACCAAGGGCACACTGGACACAGCAGCACAACAGTGGAAATTATACATGGTTTTCAAAAACCTTTTAGTATAGTCCTGTACAAGGGAACTGAATGCAAACATGGGGCTGCAATGAGTAGACACAGGGAAAGATGCAGGTTTTGTATAGCCTGAGAAGAATTTGACTAGCAACTTTAGAAAGGAGACACAAAAATAAAAATGGAGGCTTACAGCTCATCTTGAAGGCCTAAAAAGATTTTAAAAGGGATTAGACATTGATAATGTGGCTAATCAGAAACTTCACAGCTACATCGGATCAAATGAACTTTACTTATTCTGAGCAGATAATAAAGCACCCGGCCCCACACAGGAACCAGCCACAGCATCAGGGTCAAGAAGTTTTCCCACCAGTTCATTAGTTAGTGGCATGGGCTTTTAAGCATCTCAAATGAAGGTGGAAGGAAACGAGTCCCTCTTGGAAACAGGCTCAAGGTACTAGAACAGCAGACCACCTTGAAATAGCAATTCAGGCAGAGCTTGAAAAGAAGAAATCCTGCCTTGCTCTGAATTAGCTGTCCTGGACAGTGAGAAGCATACAATACATTTTTCTTCAAATTTAGTAAAAGTTCTCCCATCTCAGAGCAATGCAATGCAGTGACCAGGAATGACAGTGAAGATACGGGCAGGGACGTGTGTCAAATTAGCAATAACTAATTTGGAAGGCAATGAGCCAAGGGAAACAAATGAGGACAAATCCCTTGGGCTAAGCTGGCAAAGGAGCTGTGACTGCCATGCTCTTCAGATATGTCCCCACAGCAGTGCTCAGTCTATGGGGTGTTTAACTGTTAAACTACTGTCTAATATTAACTGGTCCTGGACTCAAAGGGAAAGCCTTTACTGAATTCTCTGATACACAGTTGGGCCCTAAAGCATCATTATCCTTAATTGAGCTGAGCCCTTAAATCCCCACACACCCATGAGAGAGAGACACTCCTCTATTTGCATTGTCAAAGGTGCAGTGAGGCTCCTAGCACACCCTCATGGGAGTCTGCTAGGCATGGTACTGGGATTTTGGGTGGAAAAGGATCATTCTGGGACAACACAGCTTTGTTGTGAACTGCAGCCTTACAGATTCTGCAGGGTGAGAACATGAAAATAACTGTCCCAGGGCAGGCTAATAGTCCATCTGTTACTTACTGGACTGATGGCCCAGAATCCTGGCTCTGAAAGGGATCAGTAACCAACATGAGGGAGAAAGAGTTAGAGACAAATAAAGGACAGAGAAATCCTTCCCACCCCCTGCATATCCAAGACCATTGTGTTTAAAAAATTTTGATGAATCTAATAGTAATTAATTTGTCTACTCCCTTTTTAATCCCAATATAGCCATTTATATCCAGCCTCCAAAATATTCCATTACAATGTGTCCCACCATTTCACAACTGGGTGTGTGAAAAAATACTGTATGTTTTCTCAAATGAAAGAGCAACGTCAAAGTGTTCTCCGCTGTCTGCCCATGGGTCTCCATGGTGTCTCTGCCCAGACTTGGGCCCCAGATCACAAGCCACATCATCTCATTTCCAGCTCATAAAACATGCAAACTGCTCATCTGGTGCCTTTTCTGTTGTCCATAAGAGGGAGAGAAGACCTAAACCCTCCAATACATATCTAGATTAGACTCTAATTAAACTTATTTTAGTTCACCAATCTCTAATGGATCTTTGATCACAGTGTATTACAAACTAACAGGTTAAAAATCAGACCCAAGTTTAGCACCTTACCTGTGTTTAGGCCAAACCAATTTTACAGAGAGAACTGAATCTATAAAGAGTACTTAGACTGCTTTACTGCATTGTATTTTAACCCTAGAAGAATTGAGGTAGATATTAGCCTCAGTATTTGATTTAGTAGGGAGTTTTGTCCTTAAATGCTACAGAAAAGATTTGCAAACTGCTTCCTTCATCCTCCCCACGCACCTTTACTCTGCATGGGCAGCAGAGCCAGGTAAAGCTGTATATACGTACATCAGTAAGTTCCCTGGAGCAGACATGGACCTCTCCTCCCGTCTGGTCTGAACCTCGAATGGATTTCCAAAGGAGCGTTTTCTTAGCATGGCCTTCACTAAGATCTTTGAGGAAGGAAAACAGACCAGTGAGAACAGCAGGACTGACATATCTCCCCCTTGTAGCTAGTTCAAAGGAGCCTAACATCAGCTTCTTTAATAATTCAACAGACATTTAACAGAATTACAGCTAGAGCACAAACTAGAGAAACCCACAGAACAGCTATGCGAGTTCCAGGCAGTGTCAAGGCCACTCCCTCGGGCAGCGAACTCAGACCCCTGGACACAGACCATTGCTGGCAAGAGGTGAAGCAGACACTGCCAATCACTGTCTGCCACTCGTGGTGGTCCAAGGCTGTGAGAAAGAGGCACCAGAGCTCTCCTGGGCCATCCTCCCAGGCAGGCACTGTGCAGAGAGTGCCGCCACCTCCTGCGGGTTCAAAGGCAAAGGTCCTGCTGTCAAGGGGAAAGGATGGTTTTCACTCCCCTAGCTGGCTGTTGGGGCAAGTGTCTATATTAACATCACACCACAAGAGCTTTGAAAACATGTCCTCATGCTCAACACCCCTCTCCCCAGTACGAGGAACCCCCAAAGGCACCTGCATCATAGGAATCGCCGAGAGCAGACCTCCAAGCTCGCTACACACAAACTGCCGAGAGAGCCCTGAACACCCACTTGTGATCCCCCAAGGCTGGCAGGCAAGCGCCAGTTATGTACTCCACTGGCAGATACCCTCTCCCTGCTTCTCTGGCCAGGTCACCTCCAGGTTGGGAGCCTTCATTTTGAGGATTAAAATGAAGTGTCTTGCAACCTCTAGATTAATGTAACAAAACACACTTGGGATGCTTCTGGTGTTTCGGGATGTCTGATACCAGACACTTTGAAGGTGTGACCCTCCAGCTCTTATAAGAGCAGCCAGACAGATATAAACAGGGCTGCTCATACGGTCAGGCCCTGCAGAGTCAGGCTGCTGCAGTACTCAGAGACACTGAAAGTTCACACTGGCTTAAAAGACCAAGTTTCTCATGCCAGGAGCACACGTGTACCCTCTCCAAACCTCCTTCACCAGTTGAGAGCTTCAGCAAACTATCGTGCTCTTGACCCATGCAGAGGATGTGGTTGTGGTTTATACATACCACGGCTGGCAAACTCGGGATCGTCTTCACAGAGTTCTTCACCTCCTCCTCTGTCACCTCCACCACAGTACAGTGCTCTTCCTCCAGTGGCAGGGGCTCCTCGCCACCCTTGGTTAGCCACGGATGCACCTGTGTGGGGAGGAACACAAGAGGCAGCTGTGGGTCTCCCTTCTACAGCAGAGCACAATGATGCTGGTGACAACAGGGAAACGGGGGCACAGGACTGATTATGGGGGTAAGCTGCCTGTTGGTACTGCTCCATTTTCCACTTACACCAACGTGGCTCAAACAGCTCCCGTGGAAATCGCTGCCATCTGGTGCCTGGCCAGACGGTACCCCCTAATGCCCAGTGCTGTCACACCCACTGCCACCAACCAGCATCTTGGAGGAACCCAGCACCCTCCGAATCAAGTTTAAAACGCCTTGAAAATCTGAGTTATCCAGAGCCTTTTAATCTTTTTCTCTCATATGCACACATTTCATGTAGGGTTACATGTGCTCGCTACCTGGGAGCATCAAGATCATGTATACATCTACACAAACAAGGGTTTAGGTGCTTAAAATGGAGTACTTGGGCCTGAGTACTGAGGACCTGTGCTACTGCAATGGTCTCCTGCTTACATAAATAAATAACACACTTTGCCACCCGGACACTACGTAAACCTCTACACACCCACACAAAGGAGGAAGGAGGCAGTTTCCCACCATCCCTCCCTGTCGCTGACGTGCTGCTGTGGAAGGGAGCTGACAGCAGGACAGGGCGAGGCTCTGCTACGCACATCCAGGGCTGGATGTTTTGCCTGTCAGGGAGAGCAACCTCCAGTGTTGGTGCTAGAAAGGCCTGCCTCACCCCCCAGGATGAGGAGTTTAATTAGGATGGATGCTTACTGCCTACTGCCATTCCAATGAGTTGGATGCAGGTGTCCAGAGCATTCTCCAAGGGCTTAGTGATGAGCTTCTTTACGGCACTTAATTAAGTTGCATTTTCCAAAGATTGTTAATTGTGCTTATAATGACTCCTTTCAAAGGCGCATCACCACATCCAGCCTTAAGTGAAACCAGTGCACTAAACCCTACAGTTTACCTGGGGTTTGTGGACATTTCAGCTAGGGAGAGGACTGCCTAGCCATATATTCAATGTTCCTCATATGAAACAATTTGCTTTATTTATTTTCATGGTGAACAGCAATTCCAAACCCAGTTGGCAGAGCAGTTAAGATATTTGTCCAGCCTAACCCCCTCATATAATTCTACCGCCTCCTTCCAGCTTTTGCCATGTTTATCTTCAATGTTGACCATCAAAGATTTACCAACTCTAAATGATCACATATGAGAAGCAGCATGGAACTAATGCTCGCCAGCACAAGAACGTTTGCAGCCACGTCAGGATTTTATCTTACAAGTAAGGAACATGAAAGAGGAAGAGGAGGGGAGTGTGAAAACAGGGGAAAACAAAATGGAAGGAACCCAGGGAGGAGCAGGAGGAGGCCTGGAACAGCCACTTATAAACATCTGACTACACAAGAAGCCAAGGCTGGAGCCCCAGTGCCATGCAGCCAGCTGCATGCTACTGCAGAGCAAAGACGCTCCTTGGGATTAGTCTGTGAATGCAAATATGGAGGGAGCGTGCTATCTCATCTGGATTGCATCAGCTGCACACGCTGGGCTCTTCTGTACTCTCTGGGTTGGATTCCTTCAGTGATGGTGGCAGTCACTCCACAGCTGCCTCTGCCAAGAAGCTGCTTGGCCATCATCTTTCTTGGGGGAACAACAGAAGAAAGCTGCCCTTTTTCTATTGCCTCTCGTGGGATGGTTTCCTTGGTTGAGAACATGAGAAAAGCAGTGCTCAAGGCCCTGGGCTGAGCCCAGAGCCCAGCCTGGTGCAAGAGACACATGCTCTTTCAGCTTCAAACACAAGTCCTCAAGCACATTAAGCATCTTCAGTGCAAGGCCAGGGACAAGATCGAGCACCCTGCTCTGCTCTTCTCCCCAGGGTTCTTAAAGGGCTCAGGTTTCCACGTGAAGTGCCTGCAAGAGCTGCCAAGTGAAATCACTTAATACAGCCCCAAAGCACTTCCCACCATCAGCGGCTGTGGCCTCCTGGGCATGGAAGGAAGTGACGTCACATTTCTTCTTGAAGTTCAACCTTCCTACCGTCAGCTTTGGTGGCAAATGTGCTGGTGTTGGCCTGAGACAAGGTGAAGAAGAGTTGTGTGCCCCGCAGAGGATGCTGATGGATCTCTGCAGAAATCTTGAGAGTCTCCAGCAGGTTCAAGGCCTCAGTGGGGTGTAAAGAAAGCGTAAACAGAAAGCCCATGCAAAAACAGAATGAAGCCAAGCCTTGTGAAGCATTGTGCTCTACCAGTCTTAGTCACTCCCTGTGTTAATAAGCAATCCCCCAACTAAAGCTGATTGATAGAAACAAGTATGCTGCCTTGAGGCCGTTGACCACGCAAGCACCAGAGGAACGCATTTCCAGCCCCTGTAACACAGGTCCAACACCACAGCACAGGCTCTGCAGCTAGCAGTCCCCATGACAATGTCGATTCTCCCAGGGATTCGCTGAGGATCAGCCAGCTTTTGAGCAATTTTAATTTAAATAAGTAAACAAGAAAGCTTTTGTCAATATTCCCCAACAAGCAGCAGTGACAGAGCTGTTACATGCTGCAAAATGAGCAACCTCCCTTTCCGAGGCAGTGTGCCAGAGAAAGCTCCCAAAACAAACTCTGGGAATAGCTCTGCCTCATTAGAAGGTACCAAAGGAACAACAAAATCAGCTGAGACAAAAAGACTATGATATCAATGTCCAATTTACCTTAATTTCAGGGACTGTTATCCTTGTTTCTGGATTTTTATCAAGCATGCGCAGGATCAGTTCCTTGAGCTCTTCACTTATCTGTGCTCTGAGTAAAGAAAATAGCAGTATACAGTTAACAAGGGAATTGTAAGTGCTCAAGGCATGCACAGTCCTTACCGCAGTTACTCAGCAGAGAATCTGCTCTGCTCAGAAGGTATTTTCTCTGCAAACCTGGCTTGAGAAAGGAAGGTCTAGTTGGCTTGGTTCCTCCTCAGGCACCATGGTCACTGTTAAGGGGTTTGGTTATCCTGTTCTGCCCACTAACACAGCAGCACACTCTCAAAATGCAGCACAAGGGCTCAGGGGAATGGATCTAAGGACATTTTTGAAGACAACGCATTATAGGGGAATTTCAGAGGACAGATTCTGGGACACCAAAGCGTTACCGAGAGCAGAACTGGAGCTGGGCTCTATGATACAAGAAGGGCACAACTTGATTTGCCAAACCTGCATCACGAGCAACCCTGTGCTGGACAAAACATTCCCATTTGATGTTCAAGTTCCCAGCTAAGCTTGCAGGTTACGTTAATTAAATTGCTTCCATAAATGCTGATGGCAGGCTGTTTGGTAGCTCGGTATTTCCTACCTGTATAGATGAGCCTTGGGGTAACAAAAGGAGGGAATGAACAGACATGACTAAAAGAGAAATGCACCTGCCTGAACCCAGAAGGCATCCTATTCACACGGAGCCCTTGGTCCTGCAGTCTGTCCCTCTAGTCCAAAGGCTTCCATGACTTCTGTTGCTAATGATGCAGGCAACGTCTTTAAAACACACTTGATCTGTATGATCAAAGTGCTACTGAAATAAAATGCCAACGTATGACAGAATTGTATTAGGCAGTTGAAAGCCTGTATCACAAATTACTTTTAAGGAGCTGTGTTTCTGCACGGAGATGGGATCTGGCAGCATAAAATGTCACTCCCCAGCAGGGCTGGATTTCAGATTGAAAACACTGTGAGGAGAAGGTGCTGTGCCCACCTCCTCTGCTCCCTTCCCAAGCACAGGAGAGAATAAACTATCATAAACCTAAATGAAGACCATATCACAGTAAGGGATACTTTAGTCTGATGAAAACAGAGCTGCTGTTTAATAATTTATGAATACTTTATGTAGACTTTGGTTATGGGATCTTTAACAAACAACCACAAGGAAACACTGCTTGTTCAGTGTGAAGGGGCAGAAAGCGGGTTCAGTTTACAGTCTGAACACTTTCAGAGTTGCATCGAGGCTCTGCAGTACACAGGCAATATGGCCCAGACAAGGGGAATGGCAGGATGAGTCCTCAGAGACTTCCCACTGCCTAGGCTGAACTGCAGGAGACAATTTAGGTGGGAATGGGAACAACTGTGCTGCTCTTGAGATGAGTTCCAGGCACAAAGGATCAGCGATGGTGAGTGACAGTGCATTTAGCAGGTCAGAATAAACAGACTCCTAAGGGAGGACCACACTGAGATGCAGGTGCGATGGTGTTTTTAAAATACTTAACATTAGATCTGTGCCAAACTGGCAACAGCTTTATTTAAAATACAAGAAATAGACTATATAATCACCTAACATTTCTGGGCAACAGATTGATTTCTACACAACATAGGATTAATGTCGTAAGGAAAAGCCCTGTAAACAGGATCACAGAGTTTCAGGTAGGTTACAACCAGGTAACAGACTGCATCACCCTGTCTCTATTTTTCCTTCTCTCCATTCTGCCATGGCGCATGCCGTATCCAATGGCATTTTTCATCTGAAAAGCCTGTGCTATCTGGAATTCCTCACAGTCATAGTCCTGTAACAGCTTTCAGGAAAATGCCAAGCATCACAGAGCTCAGCACCCACGTGGGAGGGCTGCCAGTACCATAGATCATTTTAGAGGGTGCCCGCAGGTCAGAGAACGTTGTCCTGGACATCACCAGGAGGGACTACGCAGAGCTTCTGGCTCTCTTAATACATGTCTGGACAGAAACTTCTCCAGCTTGCTTTTTAGTCATGCCAGGATCATCAGGGTGTGAGCTAACTCCATTTACCTTGCATCATGCCAAGGACTCACTGACATGAATGAGAACTCCAGAGGGATAAATATTTATCCCAGCGTCTCTAAGGGAAGGGAAGGGACAATGAGGCTGGTACAGTCAGCTCCATCTCTGTCCTAAAGGTTGTCAGGAAACAGGCAATGAGTTTCCATGGACTGTCTGCAAACAGGAATGTGTCTTTTGTAACCATGGTGAAATAAATTGAAACCAAAATATTCTTAACTGTAGCGAGGTGCTAATTCTGTGGGAGGTCAGGGTGGATCCAGTCCAGTGAATTCCAGCTTTATAGGCATCTCTGTTACTGCCTTTATCTAACAAATAGATGTAGTTTAGACAGCTGTCACTACCCAGTAACTCTCTGCTCCTCCAACAACCTAACGAAGGGTGCAGCCTTTTTTAGACTGGGAGAGCAGGTCACCGAGAAATCCAAATAAATCATGCAGCCTAATTATCGCTGAAGGAAATGTCTGAATGAAGAAAAGGTTCTTAGCACAACCCAGTTAGCCCATTAAATGTTAATAACTTACTGCAGAGACAGATGGGAACAGTCACTTGTAAGCTGACTGCTAACCCAAATATGTGATGGCTGAGAGAACATGGGCATTTTGCCAGGACCCAAGCAAGCAGAAAGACCATGCCAGGGAAAAACTTTTTTTTTTTTTTTTTTGCTGCAGTGCTGTCAAGACAAAATCCTGCCCCAACTGCAGAACAACCGGTGGGAACACAGCAATGTGGCATGACCAGCCTTTGTGCTCTTAATGCCGAAGCCTGGTTAGCTGTAAAACCTCACCAATGGCACAGCTGGCTTGCCAGAGTTGCTCCATACCCAGGAATGGTGCCCATGTTTGCCATCAAACAAGTGGCCTGACCTTGTGGAGGTCCTTGCGCGGTGTGCTCCACACAGCCCTTTCTGTGGGCTCCATCAGCCTGAGCGGAGATGGCTCCGTCCGAGCTATCTGCAGTGGCTGTGCTTCAGTCAAGGGAGAGGTAATTAATACAGCCCATGGAGCCTGGGGCGTGAGTCATCCCATCTAAAGCAGATAGCTAAAAGAGGACTGCCCGAGTACCCACTGCTTTCTGCAGACTCAGAAGGACTGGGACTGCCAAGGCAGAGGTCCGGCCCTTCGCTGTAGGTGTCTAAAAATTCAATGAGCATCTCACAAATAATTCATGTAATAGATGGTGGATACATGCACATATCACAGGCTGCCCGACAACATCCCTCCCTTCTTTTCTAATACCAGATGTGCCGTTCATTAGAGTTTTAATTTCTTCACGTCCGTTTTAAATCAAGTCATTTTATCTCTAAGTTTTTATTAGAATGAACAATTGCATCAAAAAGGTCAAAAATTCTTTGCCTGACTACTGTGCTGCTTTGGGAAGGCAGATAAGGAGACCAGCTTTGGCTACTTCATCTGATAGCAACGAGGAGAAACAAATTAACCACCAACAGAAAGTCACCAGAGGCCTGAAGATTGAGGAAATACCGAGGAGTGGCCAATACATGAAGGGAAAGGCATGGTGGTTTGGTGGTAAGAGACTGAGCACACATCAAGTGTGATCATCTCCAGGCAGGCTCATCTGACAAGACCAATGAACACTGCTCAGTGCTTCAATGCTGAAATTCCCACTGTTCAAATAGCACGCAAGTGGCCTTGGCTTGTTCCCTCTCACCACCGAGTGCACCGCTGTGGGTTAGAGGATGCACTGTGACTGTGCAGCCGGCCATCCCACCTAACACAGCCCAGTAGTCTCCACCACACAGCTCTGATGGTGGCCAACACAGGTCTCCTTCACTGACCAAAGCCGGGGGTAAGCAGCCTCTCAATATCAAATGGGTAAATTAATTTGTTTTTTTCAAAACTAGCCCCAGTCTGCCAGCATGCAAGACAAACCCATATTTTCCTGGAGCGTGTTGGAGGAGGCAGAGGAGTGGGGATGCAACAAACTGTGGTTGTATCTCAGGACAAGCCTCCTTCCATCAGACACTTCCCCCAGCTCCCAGGTAAGTCCACAGAAGCAGCATGTGTTTACTTAGACCGAGACCGAGGTTTATAAACCACATTGCTTTTGAAAACTAACACACTGAATTATTCTGGAGGCTACCACACGGGAGAAACACAAAACCCCAACCAAACCATGCTTCCACCGTCTCCAGGGTCAAGTAGCTGAGGCAGAACTCCCTAGATCCAGACTGAAACCCCTTGGCTTCCAAAGATTTCAAGAGCCATTTCCTTTAGTCCTTATCTGCATGTGGACACAGGAGCAGCAGAGGCAGATGTAATGCCTCGACAACAACGTGAGCACAAAACCCACGTGAAAGACCCAGGTGAACGCAAAGCACCTCACCCACCCTTGTCTGTCCCTCTGTGGTGACCTACCGGCATTTATGCTGCACAGCGAAAAACGCCAAAGACTGAACTTTATTTTACAGTAGCTGAGTAAAGTTTACTTACTCTTCTGGGAACTCTACAGGCTTGTTCTTGATCCTGTTATGAAGACCCAGAATATATTCATCTATAAAAGGGCACTGTAAAACAAACAAAAAAGATTTTCCAGTTGTCAAAGATCTTGGCACTGCTTAGGCATTTGTCATTCACATAACAGAAGTATACTCTCTCTGCGCACTCTCTTGATTTTACACAGAGATAGAAATAAACAAGACCTCCCCACATACAATAAATTGATTTATTCCTTATTAAATAATAAATGCAGCACAGCAGAGGGACCTAAGTAATACAGAACTGGATTGGGATACCTCCCCTCTATCCAGCCTACCAGGTGACCATGAACTACTAATTTTCCTTTTCTCTGCTCCACTTTTTCTACCTGCAAAATTGATATATGATATCACCTGGCTTGTATCACTGCTTTCAGGTCTCTCTGTGACAAGCATCATTTGGAGGTAGGTATTACTATTAAAACACCTGGTTTTCCACTGTAAATTCAGATATATGGATTCAAAGCACATTTTTCTCCATCACAGCTTTTTACACTGCATTAATTTGAACCTAGATTCTGGCTCTTCCTACCTAGCAGGGCAGGCGGGACTGACAGGAGGTGAACTAAGCCACAGTGGATACTGTGGGAGGTGCAGGAGCAGCATATTCACAGGCCCCATGAACATCTGCATCAAAACTGAAGGAGCAGGTACACTTGTTTTAGTGGGCTGTGGACTGCTGGTGGGCCCTGTCCCAGCCTGCCTGGCCAGATTAAATTATGAATTATAAAATAGGTACAAAATGTATGATATTTACTGTACAGGGTCACGTGGAACAGACAAATGTCTGTATTTGTTTTTATATTCCCCTCTTTCTTTCCTCCAGTGCTTGCCACATAGGCAAGTAATATCACCATGAGGTTATAGCAGAATATAAAATCAAGGTTATAGCCCATCACTTGAGGACTTGGCCCCAAATGGGACATCATCATAGACACAGGTCAGAGAATATTTTCCATCCTGACTTAACTCAGTGATATCACACCAGCAATGGAGACAGTTCTGCCTCTGCCATCTTCCCCAGCCACTTCTTACCCCTGAGCCGGATGCCCTATGCCTGTGTGGTGGGATCTGCAGTGGTCCGTGCTCGGACAGGAGGTTCAGGTAACATACCTGCACACACAGACTGCACGTACCTGCTGTACTGCTCACCCTGGGAGAGCGTGGGTGGGACGAGGGGCTTCTGGCCACAGGAGAGGGAAAAGCCATGACAGGATATGGCGTTTGCAGGAGGCAGCTCTGAAGAGCTGGCTCTGCCAAAGTGGACTCCATCTGGCCCAGCTCAGCTCTGGCAGACAGAGCTTTCTGTAATCTGGATTGCTGAAGTGCTGCAGTAGCTTGGGCTCAAACCTACGACTCTCTCCATGCTCTACCTGGCTTCTTTCCAAATACAGGCAATATGGATAACCCCCTGACAAACCGTTGTTGGTGCTACTGATGCTGCTCTGGGGTTTGTAGCACAAACAACTGCTCCAAGTACAGGGGCCAACTCTAGAAACCATCCTCTCCACAGATCACAACGTTAGTCCCTTCTCATCTGCAGGGTGACTGGCAAAAATGGGAGCTTGCAGAAGGTAGGTCTTTGTTTCTAGTATTTGCCTTTATTTGGAAAGGAATGAGTCAAAAGCCCATCCGGCAGACATTCCCATGCAAGGCTCCAGCATCTGAAAGCCAGCTTACCTTCCCGTAAACAAAGCAGTACAGGGTAATTCCCATGGCCCATACATCAAGTGCCTGAAAGAAAGCACGTACAGGCAGTAAATGAGATGCAACACAGATGATCTGAATGAGCTGGATTTTCCCACTGACTCACAGAAGATTATTT
This sequence comes from Platalea leucorodia, assembly GCF_965183815.1. Taxonomy (NCBI): domain Eukaryota; kingdom Metazoa; phylum Chordata; class Aves; order Pelecaniformes; family Threskiornithidae; genus Platalea; species Platalea leucorodia. Next base: position 4,839,784 of record NC_138838.1, on the reverse strand, counting down.
GTATGCATTTAATATTTTCTATTTTATTGTGCAGAGTCTCTCTGAAGTTGGGCTCCTAAAGGCATCTGTAGCATGCCGGGGGAATGAGGACCGTGCTGGGCCAGACGCTGCCACCCTTGTCCTTGCTATGGAACGCAGTGCCCAGCAAGCAGCCCCGTCTTACAGGAGATGACACCATTCAAGGCTGAACATCAAAGAGGAGCTGAACCCCAAAAGTCTTCTTCCAGGCAAAAATAAAACCACTAGACCCTATCCCCACATCTGCATCACAGCGCTTGGCAGTGCCCCTTGTTTCGGGGATCAAGACGTGACCTTGGTGCCCAGCAGCCCCCTCTGTGTCTTGATTATTCTGGAAGGGAATCAGGAGTTTCCTCCTTCCCCTTTGGGCAGGGAAAGGGCTCTAAAATAGCTCCTTTCTGGGCAGGGATCCACAGCAAAGTCTGTCTGCCCGCTGCACAGAACAACCAATGTAAGTTTTGCCTGGACTGAACACAGAATTAGAGCTTCGGTTTTACTCAGTAACCTCCCCAATCCCTGGGTGGGCAACACGCAGAGGATGCAGGTGTGGTGCTGCCCTTTGTGCCATGCCTGCGGGTCCCAGGAGACATCAGCTGTGAGCAAAGACCTACCTTTCCACTGAAACTTTTGCCAGTGTCTGAAATGGCCTCTGGTGCCATGAAGGCTGGTGTCCCTGCTGTGCTGGAAAGCTGGGCATCATTCCCTTCAAATTGATTGCTGACTCCAAAATCAGCTATTTTGACGTGCCCATCATCTCCTAAGAGTAAATTGGAAGGCTTGATGTCCCGGTGAACGATCTTCTGGTAGTGCACTAAAAAAAAAAATAAAACCAGGAGCACGGTCTGTCACAGCAGCCAACGCACCCAGGGGAAACCTTTCCAGAAGGATGAAAATAAAGGTGCAAACTCAGGCACCCCACCCGAAGCTGCTGCTGGATATGCAGTACAACATACTAGGAGTGCCATTTCCTACAGCCATTCCTCTTCGGTGCCTCACTGGGGCGTACACCGGAGTACAACACTCAAATACATGAACGCAGAAACAGCCCAACCAACGGGACTGAGCAGAGCTGTTAGAGAAGGTAATCACTCAAGTCTTGCAGATTTGCTTGACCTCATCAGACCAACTGATGGATTGGGCAACTTGCTATATTAAAGGTTTATGGGATCCAAACAGAGGTTAATTTTTAATTTGTTTATTTTGAAACCGCAGTGCCGTAAAGCTAATCAAATGGGGCAGAACCACAGGCAGAATGAAACAAGCTCAGAGGAGATATTTAGGCAAAATAACACAACTAGCAGCTGAGCACCAAGTCCAGCCAACAGCTCAGAAATCAGTGGGTATTTCCAACTCAAAAAATAACTCTGACCGGGGAGCAATCACCAGCTGGTTGGTGCCAGCGCTCACGAAAAAGCGCTCTCTAGCCATGCTTCGCAATGGGGCCCAGAGAAACAACCTCAACTTGTTCTGCATCACCCCAAATCCCCAGAGCTGTCAGCCACTCCAACCACTTTTGCACAGAGTCCTGGCCAAACCTCTGCCACACAGTCCTTCGGAGCAACAGCTGCTCCTACACGTGCCCCTTCGCTCTGCAAGGCTGCAGCAAAGACTCCAGCTCTGTCCCGGCTCCACGAGGCCAGCTGTGGGCATCAGCTGAAGTGCTTGTACATTCAAAATGAAAGAAACCCTTGCAAAGAGCTTGGAGACTGAGATGCACTGAAAACAAACAAAAATCCCTCTCCTTACAAGCTATCTGGGAAGCAATATTGCAGTTGCAAGAAAGTCATTTCTGTGCCACTGAGTGAAGCAGCAGCAGCAGGGAGTTGCAGTAAAGTGGCCGACTTCTCAGGAACTTGGAGAACAAATTTTAAAATCAAAAAAACAAGTTTCAGAACATGAAATGACTCCGAAAGCAGAACTATAGAAAACGCAAGAGACTTTACTGAACATGACAGGAAAATCCTCTAAGTCTTTACCACCCTTCCCAAGGGAACAGGACCCCTCATCCTCCCTCCTCCTCCAGCCCCAACCTCCATTTTCACATTTCCTTCTTGCAAATGGAGCGTGTTTGTCTTTATACCTCCTCATGAGCACTTTTGATAACTCCTAGGAAATACACAATTGGGTGGGAGAAAATGCTGGTCTAACCCTTTCCTGCTTTACAAACCTGGTCAATGCATTGCCACAAAGGCAGGCTGCCCTACAGAGCATCCCAGCTTGTGTTTCAGCACCAAGAACGAACAAACTTCACGTAACCGTTCTGCTCTTTTCAAGTCAAATTTCCAGCAGGCCATGTCTGGGGAGGGGAAGTCATACTTGCAGATACTTTTTCTGCAAGGACCTCTCCTTAGTTTCAAGCACTGCAAGGGGATGCTGCCCTTGGCACATTAAAAAGCTGATCTGGAGACCCAGTAGACACAAGCTCGCTGGAGAGCACTGGCGCTTACATCCTCTTCCAGATGTGCAGCAACTGCATGGCCACTCTGCGATGTGAGCCAGTTAACGCTGTAACAGCCCGGCTAGACAGTCAGGATAAACACTGAAAACCCTGCAACAACAGTAATTACGAGGAGACATCTGCTCCACAGCAAAGCTGGTGGCAAGCTGACATTTCATTATGGTAATATAGGGAGAGCAACAAAAAAGTGAGGGAGGGGAGTGAAGTTTCCCTTCAGGAGATGATGAGCCTTTCATGCACGTGTCTGGTACTATGCCTGATACCACAGGGCTAAGATTCCCCAAAGCCTCAAAAAAAAAAAATACAGGCCACAAATATATGTGGGCCATACAAGTACCTCCCTGGAGCTAAGTCTGTCAAAACTGAGGGAGTTACACTAGGCAAGCAGGTACTCTAGGCTTTTTATTATTTCTTCTGTACAGGAAAGTAAAAAAAAAAACAGAACAAAACCACAAACCAATTCCCATATCAAATAACTATTTATCTTGTAAAACACATTCCCTGCCTTTACGCAGTCTAATAAAAGTAGAGGAAAAACGCAGGCCGTTTGCCAGATGCTCTGTGTTTGTTCAGTGCCCATCTCAGCCTGGTACCCAGCAGGTCTGGGCACTACTGGCTGTAAGGCACAGGAGGAATATGAATGTTGAACAAAGAAATAAGAAACACATCCTTTGCAAAAATCAAAGCCGTCAAACACTAGGGTCAATGAACATTTGTGCCTCCCAGACCAGAATATCCACATGCTTCACATGACCGTGACAGGCTCTGACCTCAACTGCTCGGAGGAGAAAATTAGCACAAGTGCCTGTGGGGCAGAGGAGCACAGGCTGGGCTTTCAGGAGTGCGCCTGACACATCCCAGGGCTTTGCAACGCAGCGTCAGCCAGGCGCTTCTGCAAACCTGGCACACAGTTTAAATAACAACAAACTGGGATGGGAAGGAGATGGGCACAGAGGGGAAGTGGCTGGCCAGGTCAGGAGCAGCAGTGCTGGGAGCAGTGTCCAACCCACGTGCCGTGCTGCTTTGCCATGCTGTTTGGGTGACAGTAATGAAAGTCTTGTGCCAGCTGGCTCAAAAAACTTCTATCTGCAGATCCTCTCCCCTGTCTAGCTGCCTTGTGCAGAGGCAATAGCCATGAAGGGAGAAGGACAGGGGACAGGAACTGTGCACCACACACCAGCTGGTGCAAATAAACAAGGCTCCATCACAGCTGCAAAAATTGTAAGAGCAAGAGCTCACACCTGCTAAGAAATGATTGGTGTGGAGCTGCTAACCTGATGAAGGCAACCTGAAATCCCTTTTCTGCTCTGAAGAAGCACAGTTCTTAAAGTCCCAGTCTGCCAGCTGCTGTGGGCATCCTCCCTCGCACAGCTATCCAAAACGGGCTTCAGACTTCAAAATGCACAGTCTTATCCTCTCCTGTGCTGTGCCTTGCCACTGGTACAGTTCAGTACAACACAGGGCTGCAGAACAAAGAGTAAAAGATTTCCCCAAAAATCATTCCCAAGGCCACTTGTAGGCAATAGAAAAAACCTGGCTTGTTTGAGAGCTGCAAAAAGGAAGCAGGACTGCTCATCTGCAGGACATTAACACCACTAAGCACAGAAAAACTTCCCAACCCACCAACTTCTGCTGCAAGTCCAGATCTCTTGCAGATAATGCAACTGCAGGGAGAAGTGCAAGGAACAATTAATTCAGCAGGGCTGGCCAAAGGCTGACCGGCCAAATGGCGGGACACAAGCATCACTGCCACACAGTGCGAAAGGAGCCTGGGGACACCTGTCTTGCAGGAAAGGTACTCGTTAAACCAGCATGATCTGCATTTCCAGCACAACACCCAGAGGAAAAGCTGGTGTTATCCCTGCAGAACTCCAGAGGGAGAGCTAAGCATCTCAGAAATAAAAGCCTACCACTGTTGATACCCTCCAGACTGCTAATGACTGTACAGAAGGGACAACCACGCAACCCATGGAGCCACCCAAGGGGAGTAGGTGACAGCCACAGTCAGTTAAACATAATCACCAGCACAAATTAACCCTCTAATTTCACCAGCCTGAAGCATCTGGGAGCAAGTTCCTTTCCTCTGCAGACATAAGAGCAGCAATCAGGAAAGGCAGCTTTGCTGGGACTGCTATTGAATGTCACTGGAAGCCAGGACCAGAGGTCCCAGAAACAAAACACTCATCCTGTCCTTGGGACTAAGGACATGTTGTGACACAGCTGCTATCAAACAGGAGCAGGGCTGCATCAGGCAGAGTAGAGAAGGCAAAGCACTTTCAACATAAATAAAACCCCAAATGTGCATTAAAAAAACAGAAACAAAGTATCTGTATCACCACACCTAAACTTGCTCCATGAGGGTTTGGGGATTTTCTTTTAAACCAACCCATGACCTTCCCTTAGTTCTCTCCATGGGGAAATGGGAACCCTAAGTTGAGTTCGTGCCTTTCAGAGGGAATTTTCAGCTACTCTGTATGCTGCTCAAGGAGACTGGCCACAACGAGACATTGGGTTTTTTGCTTCTGACATTACAGTAACAGTCACAAAGCAGGCAGATGTCAGCCCCGGCGAGGCTGCCCCGAGATCCACACCATCCAGCCATAGCAACGTGGTGCTGGATGCACGCAGCCTTGGGAAGGACCATCCCGTCAGTGCTTGCCTCCGAGGCCCCATGTGCCACATACAAGGTGGACATCAACAGCCAAAAAACACTCATTCCCACGCAAATGTACCTGTCTGCATCCCTCCCAAGGTTAAAATCTATGCTGAGCCTGCCAAAGCAGAGCACTTTACTGAAGCTGCCTTGACAAACTGATAAAACGGTTCCACTTGTTGCTTTTGCCTGGAAAGGATTTTGCTCTAAAAGCAGAGGTCAGCAGCTCACTGGAACAACTTCCCTGGGCTCCAAGATGCTCTCTACTTTCTGTGCTGACAGACCCGATTCAAAGAATAGATCAATACCTCTTCATAATGAAAACGAAACAATGTAAGATATTACAGAGGCCTTAGGAGAAAGTCTGATTGTGCAGCACTCCATTAAATTCGGTTTTATTAGACCCATCCTTCACTTCAGTGGAAAGGTAACAGTATTTCAGGCCTATTTGCATCTGAATAACAATCCCATGGATTTCTAGAGCATCGTCTAGGCAAAGATCCTAAAGCATGTCAGAAATACTTGTTTGCTAGACCTCACAGCTGCCCCACGAACGAAGCAGGTATGAACAGGTGAGGGCGCATATACTACATTTCCATCACTACCTGTGTTAGAAAGCCTGACCCGGCACATCCGAAGTTGGACTTAGTCAAACCCTAGAGCCCCGAGGTGCTCAGAAACAAGAGAAATCATGCCTAAAAGTCTAGACTGTTTCCTGACTTTGGGCATGGAGCGCAGGCACCTAAAAAAAGCCTGCTGAAGGCTGATGCTATGTGGTGGAGAAATACAACATCAGAAGAGGATTCAGAGCACTCAGGGTGTGAGCAACAGTTGGGAAAGGACCATCTTACTCTGTCCCTCTTGATTTCAGAGCCTCTAGCAGGTACGATGCACCTACTGCCTATAGCAGCTGGGATGAACCCACAATTGGGACTCCAAATTTGAGCCCATAGGAAACAACTACCCAAAATAAAAGGTCTCCTTGAAAGTCTGGCTTTTCAGGGCTTCGTTTTGTTTCTTCATTATGATGTATTTTAACTCAGTTGGTATTAGCAGCATTGATACAATGGTTTGGGTGTTCAGGTGTGAAACAGAGGAATCTGGAGTTTCTCAGAGCAACAAGGATGTGGGGTGTGCTGTGGAGGGGCTGCCTGCTTCTCCTGCTTTCACAGCTTCCCAACAGGGGCAGAATAAAAAAGCACCTGCAGCTTTGTGAAAAGCTGCCCATGACCTTGCAGCTGGTCCTTACGGCAGACCTTGTCCCAGGACGGATTCTCTGAAAGCCTCTCCAGCAGCACACCTGGATTACTCGCATCCTTTCAGCAGTTTCAGGCAGTCTGCACCCACTTCTCCCATAACTTCATCAGCACCACAAACGTGGTTTCTCACCTCAGCCCTAGACAACAAGACAGCGTGTCTTTAACGCCAAGAGGCTGTCACAGCTGCCTGGTGGTGCTCTGCCGTTCAGACGCTTCTTGGCCTGCAAACACTCTGGGTGCCGACTGCCCAGGGAATGCGCAGCTCATTTGTACTTCCAGGTCACAAAACATGCCCATTTAGGACACCGCTGTGGCAAATGCTGAACGTAGTCTCTGTGAAAAGCCATCGGCTGATGTGGGAATGGTATTAAAAGAAAACATAGCCTTACGCGCCTCTGAACTGGGGTTAGCAATCCTGCAGAACTAAGCTTGCAATAGTCAGAGCCAAACGACTTCAACAACTACAAAATGAAACTCTTGCAGAAAGCCAGTACTCCAAGCGTCATCGCTGCTGTTAGCACGCACATTGTCCCTGAGAGGATCTCTCTGCTTAGCTGTACCCCGTCACTTGGGAAGGTATGGGGCAGTGCCGAGGTCCTGGACCATCATGGCTGTAAACTGAGCTGTGGCTTAGAGATCCTGCAGCACTTGTATCGCAAAGCAGCGTTCAGGCAGGGTGAATTTTCAGCAGCTGTGGTACAGTAGATGGGGCTGGAAAAAAAGGCAGCTTTTGGGGAGAATCTCTGCTGCTGGGCCAGCTGGCTCCTGTCTGTGCGCACAGCACACAGCCCTGCCTGGGCTCTCCGCAGGTCTCCTGCTGCTCTGCCTCCCTGCTCCATCACTGCTCGTTAGCAAAGCTCCGCTGAGCACATCATTTCTTTCTGTTCAGTCCCTTGGCTGCCTTCAGTGGGACAAGCCAGCTTTTTTCACAACATGTAACTCATTTCTGAAATACGCCTCATTTCTAGATACCGCAGGCTATTCAGAGACTCAATAGGCTTTCCTTTTCATTCAGAAGCAAACGCCTGGGAACTGTCTGCCTAGATTAACAGCCACTGAAGACCAAGAGGGAGCAGAGACAGGAGTGCTAGAAAAAGAGAGATTGTTCCTTGCTCCTTTTAAAAAAGGTGCCTTTCACTGCATTCCCTTCTGGAAACCTTAGAGCTCCAGCAGGTTAACGCCAACTTACTAAAAGCCCATTTAAAAATTATACATGTAAAACTTTGCAATGCACCGACACATCCTGCTGTTTACTGAGGCTGATGCTGAATTATACTTGATTAAAAACAGAATCCCATTCAAGGGCAAAAGCAATCCATATGGCGCTACTGCAGAGCCTGCTTAGTATTACTCTCACATCACCCCTGTAGCAAAGAAATGATTTAACACCCTCCCAAGGAAACTGCTGCACCACCATCCAGAGCTTAAAACAGAAGGCTGCTCTTTGAAGCAATCCTCCGCTGAGAAAGAGCTGGAGGACATGGTTGCAGTGGGCCATGCAAGGGGAACACCTTCCTTCCCATGCTCAGCTCATTGCAGGGGTTTTATGTAGCAGCTGGGGCGAGGATCCCAGCTCTGATTTTCTCAGCTCTGTTCACTCTTTTGCCACGCTCTTGCTGCATCCATCAAACCTCTGCCACTTGAGTAAGTTCCTTAAGCCCAGGTTTTACAAAGGGGGATCCCAACACCCAGTACTTCCCAGCCCTTTGGAAGAGTTCAGCTTCCATTTGTGCTCCATCCTCAGCACCTTGTTGCCCACTGCGCTCCTGGCAGAAGGGATAAGATGTGGGATACTGCTGGTAGGAAGCAACAGGGAAGAGGAAAGAGAGGTAGCCTTGCCAAAGGCAGCCTTTCTATACCTGTCCTCCAGCCCACACGAGCACACCGTATTTCACCAGTGACAGAGGCCATGCAGAGCCTCCTGCCACAGCTATGCACAGGCCAACGTTCAAGGGACCATCGCGAAAGCGGGGAGCAGGGTACATGCAGCAAGCACAGCCAGAACAACCTGCACAGTCTGTGCCGTGGGATGCGTCTAACTCCAGGCACAATCACTTACATAACTGCATCAAACAACAACAACAACCACCAAACTGCCTGATCTTTAAGAGGCTTTAGCACATCTCTCTAAGCTGCTCCACCAGCTAATTACTCTCACTCTTATACAAAGTCCTCATCGATCAGTATCAGCAACACTTGCAGCTACATGAGAGGTGGTTTGTTTTTTTTTTTTATCATGTAAAGAGAGCTCTGCAAGTGATAAAACACAAGTCAGCCCCTCTTCTCCTGGTTGTGTCATTTATAACACCCAGCACCTTGCAGCTGTAGTTGCAGTCAAGAGCCCCCACCTCAACAGGCTCCGTTTTGAGGGGCTCTGAACTTGTGCAGGCAAGAGGCAGGAGCAGGCCTCCATTCCACACATGGGAACGGAGGCACAGATGGATCAAGTAGCTCGCTGGGAGTCACAGGAGAGCATGCAGCAGCTCCATCAAAGACTGGTGTCCCAGCTCTGCTGGCCCATGCCAACACGAGGTCTGAGGAACTCACCTCTGCCAAGAGCCAAACCAGCTCAAACCCATCTACACCACTGATGCTTGAGAGCACCTAGCCCAAGCTTATGTTGCAGTAGATATTCTTCAGAACAGACAAGCCCATGTTGACTCAGCTGTTGATTTATTGGCTTAAATTTCCTTTTAAGATAATGGAAGTTATACTCGCATATTGATGATCAAGTAGATTAAGTCTTATCTCAGAAAAGCCAGCTTTGATCTGCACATCAGGCAGGGCTTCAGAGCATCGCAGGCATTCATACAGGCGCCCTGCAGAGAACTGCTGCTGGAAAGGTAACTTCCCAACGGCTGTAGCTGCGTGTCACGACCCTCCCTTCAACCCAACAGCTCATACAGACGAGACAAGCAATCCTCTAAGGAGGGCACCAGAACTGATACCCTTAATTTCCCGAGACACAGTTGCAGTCGGGAAATTGTGCATTTTCTACAGAGAATGCAGGAAATAATGTTTTTTCTTCCTTTCAGCCACACTGACAGCAATTGTTTCAGCTTCTCATGAGCCAGATAAAATACCGAGCTTGCAGCTAAACAGCAGAAGTGACAGCCGCTGTGCTTCATCTTGACTGTTGAAGTCAGCAGTGTTTTCCCCTGGGTCAAGCTTGCGTGCTCGTTCTACGCTAAGTGTCTGCTCCTGGCTAATGTCACAGCCAGGCTACCTGCTTACACAGACCTTACGTTTGCTTATTCTTATTCCTTACTTCGGCTCCTACTGAACAAAGCTACTTGTGTTCCAGTCCTAAAACCAAACGGGGATGCCTGCCTGGCATATCCCTCATGTCTTTTGATGGAGTACACTTCTCTTTCACAACCTCTCCTGCGGCTCCCATATGTCTCCCGCCCCTGGAGAAGAGTTTAAGGTATCTACTTCACATGTTGAACCAAACAGCTGCTCACAATAAGGAAAACATTTCTGGCCAGCAGACAGCAGCCTGACACCGGAAGATAATCCTCCCATTACACACTTCACCTGGTACTGGTTTCCACTGTTCATCTGCCAAAGCAAACTGGCATGACACCAAATTCGCCTTTGCTCACCAAACCCATTACCGTGCAGTTATTAAATATAAGTCAGTACTGAGTCAATCCAGAAGGAAATTTTACTGCCTTCAAGAAGTCAAACCTGTATTCAGGTATCACCATAACCAGGATATCCAAAGTAAAACAGCAGAATATCTGCCTTTGTCCAGCAAACCTGTAGGCTTTGCTAGGAGGAGGGATGTGTCAACTCCTTCAGTAAGTATTTTCAGCTACATTTACTGTAGAAGACAACTCTGAAATACCGCTGTGCCCTCAATTAATAAGGCTTGGGGGGCTCCAGGACTGCTAGCTTTTTCTAATGGATGGTCAAAGGGGTGGAAGGACAGCTGGCATAGACAAGGACTCTGCAGCCTTGAAAAGCCACCCCTGAAGTGAGATGTGATTGAGGTCTATAAACCAGGGGTGGCACGGAGAGAGCATGACTGTTCTTAAGTCACTCCTGACATCAGCTGAAACCTGCAGGATCAGACTCAATTCCAAATGGGAACTGTTCCTCACAGTATGCAAGTAGGAGGTAGCAAACAAAGATTTACACAAGTTTAAAAAGGGATTGGACAAACGAATGGAACAGTATCAGCGGTTATTAGATAAAGACATAACCTTTGGCCAAGGAAACACCTAAGCCACTGATCTCAGGGTGCTGGAAGGCATGCTGCAGGGTGTGCGGCTGGACGCCCACCTGGCCGGCGCTGCTGGTGGGTGCCGGCTGTGAGGCACCCCGGGCTGATCCACAGCTGCCTGGCTCTGCGGGGAGCACCGTACTCACCTCCCGGCTTTCAGGATTGACTCCTGCCGCAGCTGCTAATTCCTTCAGCAACTATTTGCTATCCAGCACATGTATTTCTGCTGAGTATCATTGGGAAAGCAATGTTTACCTTACTAGAAGGGAGACTCAGGTTTAAATAACCCCAGATAAGCACTACTAGAGGGAAGTTACAAGTGGAAAGGGAGGTAATTGCACATATCCCCATTCACTGGGACGCTTAAGCACATGCTTTAGTTAATGACACAAATAATCCAGCAAAACTTTTCCATCCAAAGCACTTAAGTATATTCTGAAATTACCACTCCAGTGGTACTTACAACAAGCAGACAGCCTGGCTCCCCAGTTCACGAGGGGGTGTGTGCAATGCCATCAGTGCTGGGGAAGTCTTGCATGTGGGAGCAAAAGCACTTTCCTTTGTAAGGCCCATTTCACCAGGATGGGAATTAAAGTTTGCATGTGTTTAAATGACTCCTGAAATAATCTGCACAACTGAGCCTAAGTCTAAGACAGGCGTACGAAAAACAGAACAGGTGAACCAGTAATATTACCGCACTTAAGCATAAAATATTTTCCCAGCAGTTCAGGGGCAGAGGAAGGTATACTCTACCACAGGCAGATCTGCCCAGCTCTCAGACCTTGAACCTGCCTGTTTTTTCACTGACCAGTGAATGAGGCTGAGACCGCGCATGTATCAAAGTGCACTTCCCCGTATTAAACGTACTAAACCCAGAAACCCAGACAAAAGCAGTCGATGAAGCAAGGCAGCACTGTGCCATTGCCTGGATGGAAGAGCTCTCGGCTCTCTCCACAGCGTCTGTCCCTGCCTCCCACCATGCCTAAGCCAGGCTTCCCACCCAGCATGGGATGTTTCTGCTCTCATCACACAGACCACTGCCTCCCTCAAGTGCTTCTCCCCAGAGCCAGCACTCCCGCTGGAGGCCTCCACCCCAGGCAAGTATCACAAGTAACAAGGGGAGTCCAGTCCCCACGGACACACAGTGGCTGTGGACCACATGCCACCACCAGTAATTTAAAAGGCCAGTTCCCATCAGCTTGGCTCCTGCAGCCCCTTCCCACTCACCATGTACCATTTGCACCAAGGGCAGCGCACTAGCCTGGATTAACACCTTGCAGGCTCCGACAGGAATCCCGTTTGCAACTTCTAATTTAATAAAACCCAACCAGCAATGATGCACTTGCTGCTGTGATGACTACGAGCTTCAAGCAGCTGCATGGTTATTGAGTCTCCCAAATTACATAACAATTATGTATGCTTACATTAAAATTACCTTGCAATCTCTAGATTGCCTGGCAACACTTTTCCTTCAGCGTGCACTTTTCCTCTGTAGTTATATAATAATTGCCACGCATTTACCCAGCAGTTCTGAGCGAACACCATTTTTAACTTTCATTCGCTAATAAAATAAGTGGTTACTCAATAGCCCAAAATAAAGTATCCTATTGTTCCTGTTGTTGGGAGTGTTTCGACATCCTATAATTTATTGCCCTGTTTCACTCCCTCTGCCTAGGACTATCCACACTTTGCTTTTTTTTTTTTTTTTTCCTTTTTGGACTATCTTCTAAACTTAAAGTTTCCTCTGAGCAGGAACTGTTACGCCAGCAGCATCCGGCACAGCAGAGCTTGGATCTCCCAGCTGAGGCATACAGGTTCTGCTATAATATGAATGTTAATGAGAACATAAAAAGCTGCAGTCTTCACCCTTGAAACTCTACTGAAAAACAGTCTTGTGCTTCCCATTCATATATACATTTCCACTGACTTCCTGGGGTGACCTGACTGATTTTGGCAGAACCTGGAAGCTTCTGGGCTGTCACAGACCTACAAACATTGATTTCATTCCCACCCACTGGTTTTAGACAAAAAATGAGGTGGTGTTGCATTTCAATGTGGAGATGGACCAAGGCACTGAAAACCACCTGCCTCAGCAAGGTCTGTTATGCTCAGAGACTTATTCTCTGCAGGTTTTTGAAACCAAGGGAGTCTTCAACAAAAGCAAGGGGCTTGCTTGGGCTCTGAGCAGCTGCTGAGCTTGTAGGGGCCACTGGAGATAAGTGAAACTAAGGCAGACATGGCTCAAAGCACTACAGCAGCATGAAACGTTCCTTTTGAGTTTGACACAGCCACATGTTGGCTTTTTGAAAGCACATCTGAAACAATTCCCTCTGGTTTGTGAAAGAAGCAGGTATTTATTTCCAAAGGCTGAAACAGCTGGAAAAATCTCACCTTGCACTAAACAGGGAGAGTGACACGGCTCTGTCTCGCACATGTCTGACCTTTCATGTGTTGCATGCTGCTCATTAGCTGGGGATGATGATCACTTGCTCAAGCGTCCTTGTCCCTCCCTCTGCTGGCTGCTCCGCCTTCAGATTTGCTACTAAAACCGTGCATTTGCACTGCCAAAGTAAGCCAGGTTTGTGAAAGGTTGCCATGCCTGAGAGATGCCAAGCTAACCTACATCAGTCTCACAGAACCTGGCACAGCGCAGCTACCTCCGCCGTCAGGTCAGCAGAGCGATAGCCTCAAGGATGGTGTGGACAAGCTGCTGGATGGAAGAGGAGCCAAGCCAAAGGCCACCTACCCCAGCACCCCATCTCCTGCCAGGGTCAATAGCTTGGGGAAAAGCATCAGGCAGAAAGATGCAACACCTTCAATACCCATAACTCCCTGTTCTAAGCAGCCCGATGGCGAACTCTGCGTGCATCCTCATATTTCATAGTCCTTGATGCTCTTTTCTTCTACAGACTTGTCTAATCACTTTCAGCCCATTTAGTTCTGGCACCCACTATCTCCTCTGGCTATGAACGTCACAGTTTAATTACATGCTATGTGAACGAGTAATTCCTTCTGGTTTAAACTTGCTACCTGATTATTGTTTGCTACCCCTCACTTCCTGTGTTTTTAGAGACAGAGAAGATTCATTGCCTGTTCACCACTTCCCTGACACTTAGGATTTTATAAGCCTCTGTCATATCACCCCCTCCCATGATAAGATTTGAAAATTAAGAGCTTTGGTCTTATCTCTGTGCGGAAGATGTTCCACCTCTGTATAGATGTTCCAGGACCATCCTGATCACCCTTCTCAGGCTTTTTTCAGTTCTAGAGAGCTGTTTTAATAAGACAGGCTGAGCCAAGTTGCACAAAATATTCAAGATACTCCTTGTCTGTATCTAAGAGCTCTTACAGATCCAAATAACTGCATAATGGGCATTTTCTGTTTTCTTCTCTATTTCATTCCCAATAACTCCCCAAATCTTGTTAGCTTTGTTGACCATCACTAAGTAACGGGCTGGCATTTTCAAGAGAGCTATCCAGAACAAAGCCCGAGTGAGAACAGCTAATTTAGAGCCCATTACTATATATGCATTTTTACGTTGTTTCTCCCCCTCATGCATTCCCCTGCAGTCAGCAATGTGAATTTTTATCTGCCATTTTATCGTGCCGTCACTTGCTATCATGGCATCTTCCTGCCAGTCTTCGCAGTCAGTTCTGACAATGACTATCCTGAATAACTAGATGTCATCACCAGTCTCTCTTCTTGTACTCTACCCTTCTTCTGGTCATTGAGGAACATACTGAACAACTCAGGCCACATTATGGACTCCTGTTTAACTGCACTAGTGACTCTTCTCCATTGTGAAAGCTGTATTCCTACTTTCCTGATTGTCTAGTTATTAATCCACAAGAGGCCATCCAACCAAAGAGACTTATGAGCTTCTTTATGAGCTACTGTTAATGGATCTAATCAAAAAGCTGTTTGGCAATTGAAACACAATGCAGTAACAGGATCACCTTATCTACATGTCTGTTGACTCCTCTGGAAGACAAACAGATCTGCAAGGTATGAATTGCCCCTGCAAAAGGTGTATCGTCTCTCCCTCCTCCTATTCAGCCATCCAACCATGCTCAATTCTTTAGTGCATCAACGCGCAGAGAAAGCGGTCCATGATGAGATCACTAAACTACGGGGAGCTGTCTACAAAGAGGACAGCAGAATCAAACAGGCAGAGAGACAAACGCAGCTCACCAGCAGTTTGTCTGACAATGTGCCCAGCTGGTACACAAGCAGTAACTGCAGACCAGCCAACTCATGGGTACCTCTGTGCTACATGGGTCCCTGGTAGCACCCTGGGCAGGAACTGCTCCAGTACAAGGAGCAGCGCTGAGAATAAAGGCAGGGACTTTCTGCTGGAAAAGGGAGAGAAGGGGCTCAGGCTAATGTGAATGAGCAACAGGGGATCCGAGTTGTGCCTTGGTGACAATGCTGGTAGGAGGCTCAGGAGGAGTGGGAACGTGCAGTGCAATATGTTTAAACACAGCATGGGAGTAATGCCAGCTACCAGTGCCGCACCACATCAAAGCACCAGGCTCTCTAACCCACTCCCCCCTGCATGGTACGGATGTGTCGTCCACCCATAAATGCCCAGCTCTACTGTGCTCGCTACTTTCAGAGGTCTGTCTTACAGAAAAGAAAGCAACCAGCAATTTCATGGGTATCCTCCCACTGCTGGCACAGGTCAGAAGAGAAGCCCAGCCATGAAGCCTGCAGCACAAGGTCTGCAGATCAGCAGTGAGCAAAGTGCACCATCTGGCAGCCTCACCTCCCCCGCTGCAGAGAGTGAGAGGTTACATGGACATGCCAGCTCTGCTAAGAGTCCACGAGGGGAAACACCAGCCAGTCCCCGATGCTCCTCAGAGCCCACACTCACAAGATGCCAGCACATAGACCGCTCTACCTTGTGTCTTCAATTCAGGGACCCCTCTTCTCCCACCCCTGCCAGCAGGGACATGTCAACTACAACAGTGCCAGAAAAATCCCTGCTGTCATTTACAGACCTACCATGGCCTCCTTGTACTCTTCAGGACAGGCACTCAGCAAAGAATCTGGCCTCAGCCACACTGGGAGAAGACTTACTAAAAAAAGGTGATGATAATCAAATAGGCTATAAACAAGAAACCTGCCGCTGGAGTCTCTGGACAGAGCCTGGGAACACACTTGAGTCACCAGCTCCCTGGGAGGGCACAGCAGTGCTGCGTTCTTGTCACAACACAGCCCTGAGTGATGACAAGTCAGAAACTGATGCTGTGGAAGGAGTGGACAAGCACTGCTCGCCAGCTCTCCCCATGGCCAGCACTTGCCCTGCTAAGCTGAGGACAGCCATTTGTTCCCACTGAAGCTAAGTGACTCAGTCTGTGTCACTGCAAACACCCATTTTCTGGCTCTGCTATTGCTTTCAAAGATGCTCTCCAAAAAGAGGTAAATAGAAGAAAAAAAGGAAGCCACTATTTTCATAACGCCCTTTCTAAGGAATGCCTGCTCCCAGCATCTGTGATACTGCCTGGGTAAATCTGAGCTGAGCAGGGCCACCACCAACTGCAAACCCCGTCACATGCAAGTAGAGGGGACCTCGCTCGCTCGACTGACAGCCCACCAGAGTAGAGAGGCTGAGCAGGAGGTCGACGCATGCGCTCTGCAAAGCTGCTGTCAGTGCTGGTTGTACTCACAGTACTCGATGCCCAAGACGATGTCTCGGAAGTAGAGCCGAGCCTGCTCCTCGCTGAAGGGCTGGTCACTCGGTACCTCCATGACAGGCCTGTTAGGAAGAGGGAGAGTAATTAAGTACTTTGCAGAATGGCACTATCCCTCCTTGCTGGAGGAGTTTCAGGTTCTCCATCACTACGTCCCCAGCATTGAGGGCCAGGCTCCCAAGAGGTTCTGCGTGCTGTGACACAGGATGGATCCTTTCTGGACATGGTGACACCTTGCTCAACATTAGTGAGCTCAGCTAGCAGTGACAGGTGGCTTTGCACAGTTCCTGAGCCAGCGTGAGCCACAGAGCCCTCACCAACACCAGGATTAACTGCTGCTGTCTGCACAAAATAGGGCAAACACTCCATTCACTGAGAGTCCTAACGGGAAAAGTGTGGTGAAAGAACAAAACTGGATCCGGACTTTGGTTTCTTGCTAAAGCTGCTCATGGCTGTGAGCACCAGCAGGTACCAGGCAGCAGTGGGGATAGTGCCCTTTTCTGTGCACTGGATATAGTGCCTGCTGGGGCTCAGTCCTGAAGCAATATCAGCATGCAGCTGATCTAAATCAAGGCAGAATCTAGACACGAGCCACTGGCTCAAAAGTTAAGTGTGAATATTTCCAGTGCATTGTGCTAAACTGCTTTGAAAACCTATTTTGCTGTTCAGGGTTCAGCCACCATCAGAACTCAGCCATTCAGCCCTAAACAGCCAAGGTTACCTGGTCAGCTTCTCCTCTCCTTTCCTTTGTATGCCACCACTTACGAGATGCACAGAATCCTCTAAAAGCCCCTCTCCGGCCTGTGCCTGCTGAAAGCTGAGGGCAAAGAGGCTGTAAGAGCTAGTCAGCCTCTTCTCTTCCCCAGCAGATGAATGGTAGGAGCTAAGGACTTCACTGCACTGGGGGTTAATTCTGCTTGTGGTTGGCAGCTTGACCTTGCATTTGGACATACGCCCACTGACTCAGGCTGGATTTAAGTGAGCGCTCCTGAGACACTGTCCTTGCAAGCCAAACCCTGGCTGAGAATAGTCCATCACCAAAACCAGGCTCTGCAGCTCTTCCCCTCAGCACCCAGCAGCAAAGCCTTCCTGCAGCATTTCTCTCTTCTCCCTTGCTGCCATTTGACTGACAACCTTCATCTCCCATTTGCATTTTTCTGCCACTGCCTTCCCTCCCTCTTCATGCACATTTTTCTGTTGCTGAAACCAGGGAGAAATAATGTGAGTGGCAGGACTGGCAGAGCCACTAATGGAGTCTAATTGCCTTCTGCTAGAGGCAGACAGGCTGCGCTCAGCCGAGCTGCACATTCCCTGACCACAGCTGAATACAGAAGCTTTTTTTTTTTTCCTCCCCCTCTCCTACAGGATAGTCATCAGCCTGGTCACCAGGGAGACTGGGGAGCCTCTCACCAGCAACCCACTGGAGCTGGCAGCCTGCAAGAGGCTGGGGGCCACAGAGAAAAATAAGCCCTTCGGGAATCTTCCCCATCCTGGGCACAGCTCTCCCGACGTCGCTGTGACTCCATGGAGCTGCAGAATCAGCGCAGGTGTAGCAAAAAGCGAGGAGACTCCCACCACCTTATGACTTCTGCTATGGAAAAATGTGCCAACAAAACAGCCTGCCACAATGTTAGTGCTAGGGGCAAAATAAGGCAGCGGGTGGCAAGTAAGTGTTGACGCAACCGCACACCCCTTGTGCCAGAGGAAGCCCCAGCAGAGCATTCCTATTAAAACTTTTTCTTCCAGGCACCTGATGGGGAATTGGCATCAAATTTGTTTTCCGGATCAAAGCCTGACACCAGGACGTGTCCTCCTAGCCCGTTACTATTCACCACATCATTCCAGGCTGTCACAGTGCAAAGGCAACTACAGCTGGATTTTGCCTCCAGACAGCGGTTTGCCCCACTGTACATATCAAACCTCCGTCTCACCTAGGATGCTAATGATGAACACCAAAAATTTCAACACAAGGGATCCCAGGAGGGCTACTTACCCTTTCCTTAGGAGGTCAAACACTGCAAGAAAAGGAAATCAAGCCATGAATGAATCAGAAGAGGGGACTGGACTTATTTGGTTCTTAGCACCTACAAAACCACATCCACTCCCATACCTGCAAAATCAATTTATGTCCACTCACTTCTCTTCCCTCACCCATGACAAGGACACCAGAGGATGCAAAATGAAAACATTCATCTCTTCAGCAAAGACAAATATCCCCACCTCCCACCAGCTCCATGCAGGGAGACAGCAGGTGCTCATTTATCAACCACATTTCTGCTGCTCTCAGTGTCAACCCTTGCTGATTTGAGCCCCATCTTATTCAGTACCTTCAGGGAGGGTGTTTGGTGTGATATTTCTGCTAAAGTGCTGATACCAAACGAGATGCTGTAAGAACATGTTGCTCCATTTCTGCTGTGTCAATCAGCAGCACAGCTACATGGCTGTCGGAGATAAATGCTCCTTGGCAGAAGCAACTGGAGAAGATTTGTTGGTGTGAGTTCAGGTTTGTAGAGTTCATGAGTTTTTGTGTCTGATTAGGGGGTTAGTGGCAATGCGTTTTTCTGATCCTGTCTCTGACCTGTTCTGCAAACAGGAGAAGGCCTTTATTTAGTAGCAGAGCTCTTTCCTCATGAATTACTAAGGGATTTCTTGCACCTCCCAAGAAATCTGAGCAGATCGCCCTCACCAAAGCACCAGGCAGCCCTGCTTACAGCTGCAATGTTAGACCAGCTGAAGGTACAAACGCAACAAGCCAGCCCGCACTGCCTCGTCTTGCTCTCCAGGCTGAAGAAGCTGCAGCTTGTGGCAGCATTTCATTATTCAACCATCTTGTGCCATTGCAGGTTGCTCAATTTCTATCAGCACGCTCCATCCCCTGCTTTCTTCCCAGTGAGCATGCAGCAGAGAGTGCTCACAGCAGTACTTAATGCCAGCAGTAATTAGGAAAGAGCAAACACCACTTTCTCTAGTTTTGCTTTGTAGTAGAGGGCATTTTTGGAAGGAGAAAGGTGCAGTTATCAGCTGGGTCAGCAGCAGGAGGGAGGAAACACACTTGCAGAGGGCTTAATCCTGAGCAGCGCTGAGCACCCACAGCTTCCCCTTGCTGCTGAGGGAACTGCAGAGGCAGGAGCTTGATTTGCTTTCATTGCTCTGCCTGAAATCACAGGATCCCGGGCAGAGCAAAGGGAAGCAAAGAGGTGATGGGGCACGGACAACACAGCCACTGCTCGCTGCCCAGGGACCAGTGCAACCTCCCCGGGACCCCCAATGGGACCAAGCGGTCTCCCACTTGTCCCGCTGCTATTGCTGCCATTTCTGCGACTGTTACCTTGCTCCACAGGGAAAGCTTGGTTTTGGGGGTTTGGGTTGTTTTTTAGTTTCTTGGGGTTTGGGCGGGGGGGGGGGGGGGGGGTTTGTTTGTTTGTTTGTTTTCCCCTGCAGCTTTTTCAACTTCCTCATGCATTTATTTTCATTCAACAAAAAAGCTTGCTACCTTATCTCTCCCCTTCGCTCCATCCCCAGGAGTTCAGGCCTTTAAGCAATGGCCTCAGCCACCCTCCCCACCACACATGCATCTGCCTTAGCTGCCATTTTGCGATGTTGTCAGAGTGCCACTGGGGCTTCAGCCAAAAGGGAAAAGTGGCCTTTCAAAGGCAAATAGCTTCACTTGCTAGGCAGAGCCCCCTTTCACAGGCGGCTTCAAAAGCACTCCATAATTATTTCATGAGAAGCAGCCTTTGAGCCTGTCTCATCAGGAAACGTTACAGGGAAGCAGAGATGTAATAGGGTCAGACATCCCCCTCATCTGGCCGATCTCAGAGGGCACCTCAGTGCCTCCCAGGCCTGTCCCTCCAGGTTTTGCCCAAATAGGGGTTAGGCTGTGACTGGCACTTCCAAGGTTTGCAGGAGAGGAAGACAAAATGGGTGGAAATTCCTCGCGCTCTGCATAAATGCACGGTCAGCTACAGCCTCCCATCTGAGCAGCCCACGGCAGGGTCTGGGCTCAGAGGCCAAAGGCAGGAGTGCTGCTGTCTTAGGAGGTCCTGAGGCTCAGCAGGGTGGTCAGTGTGTCTGCAGGGGTCACAGGGAACACCCTGAGACAATACTGCTTTCCAGAGTCACTACCACTACCCACAGCCTACAGAAGGAGTTTGGAGAGGCCAACTTCATACCAGGAGGATGAGAAATCATCCTGCACCCTTCCCTTCTCTCCTGGCTCTAGGACTGGAACTGACATATACGTAGGGGAGGGCAGAGCCGCTGTCACATCTTTTTAGTGTCCCCATGGCAAGGAGATGTCTACAGCTATACTAAGACACAAGGTTGCCTTACCCTACCGCAACGGGTCCTTCCATCCTGCTGCCTTTACAGGCATTTAACTTTTCAGAAAAAATAAGTCTGCTGAAGTTGGTACAAGTTTCCTCCTGGTATTGACCCTGAGCCCTGGTATGTGTTACTTGCATCACTAGGTCTAAACCCAGACAGTTCTGTTAGCATATAATGACTCACATACCCATGTACAAGTTGTCCTCTGCAGGATCATCAAGGACCTGTAATTGATAACAGAGAGATAAGGGGAAAGGAGAAAAAGAGAAAAACAGCAGGAAAAAAAATATTTTTAATCAAATAACATTTTACTGCTCCCTGTACACTGTGCTGAGCTGCAGAGCATTGAGAACAACTTATGCCAATATTTAGAGATTCCTGCAGAGAGAGGGGCTTTGAAGGACACAGATTTTCCTGCCTCCAGAAAAATCTGGGCTTCTGCCTGTATTTGGAGAAACAGCTTACCAATAAAGGCACTGTTTGTCCTAATCTGACCTCAGCCAATATTGAAAATGGCACCAAAGCCTTGCACTTGTGTACCTTCCCAGGCTTGTCTACACACAAGTTTCACTGGTCCAAGCTTGCTGCTCTTTCTACCAGCACAGCCAGCTGCCTTCTCTTGGACACCAGCCCAAAGCCCAGCATAAGTATGTCAGTTTGTCATATATAATTGGTACGATCTTGCTTGGAATCACCAGCCTATATTTCTGAACAACTACATTTCTGAACAACTATTTTAAACCAAACAGCTCACCTCTATCAGTTTAACAATGTTGACATGGTCCAGTTTCTTTAAGATGGCTATTTCCTGATAGACTCTGTCCAGTGGTGCCATGGGTTTTGGCTGCTCTCCGGAGGATGCTTTCGACCCTCTGGGAGGAGGCCGACCTGCAATTGTGATAACATGGTGAAGAACTACTCATTTTTCAGCAGCACCTGGCACGCAGGAGTGAGCAACCACTGGCCCCTCTGCAGATACCTCCAGCTATTCTGGAAGATATCATCGCCTTGTTATCATCCCAACACACTACAGTCTCCACCCAGAACAGAGATCTCCAAGCCCCATTCAGACCAGCTCCTACTGGCTTCCCAGCCTGGTCTGTTTGCCAGGTCCCATGGCCCAGCCACTGGAGCCAGGTGCTATCTGAGGGGGTAGGAGAACCCCTGGGAGGAGGGGGTCTGCCCTGCCTAACTTCCAGCACTTCATTAGGCTTCAAAGATGATGAACATGGAAGAGTCAGCACTTCAAAGAGACTCAGAAAATCAAAGCCAGGAACCTAATTACCGAGTGCATTGAATTTCCCTGTGGTTGTGCCTGCCCTTTCACTACC
This sequence comes from Platalea leucorodia, assembly GCF_965183815.1. Taxonomy (NCBI): domain Eukaryota; kingdom Metazoa; phylum Chordata; class Aves; order Pelecaniformes; family Threskiornithidae; genus Platalea; species Platalea leucorodia. Next base: position 4,817,817 of record NC_138838.1, on the reverse strand, counting down.
CACTGCATTTTAACCAGCGCCCCAACTACTTGGGCAGCATTCAAATGAGGCCAAGTTCTGCAGTCCTTGCAGACAACATTTCTACAGAGAGATTTGCCTGGCTGAGGACAACAGGCAGACCTCTAAATGTGAGATACCCACGTGGAAATCCATACTGCTTCAAGAGCTTCTTTTTGGAGAGGACTTTCATAGCCTGAAGGAAGAAGAAAAAGCAGTGTTAAAACTGAACAAGAGCCAAAGTGCTCATTGCTGTGACCCGGGAGTGTGCTGGGCATCAGGGACTGGCGCAGGTCTGTCCTCAAACTAAGAGAAAGTCTTCTGGTTAGTGGTAGCCACGAGACACACAAACACGCTGACACAAGCTTTCCTAAAGGCACTGCTAACCCATTTGTTTCATTAACCTTTTTCCCATAAAAAAAAATAAATAGTTTTGATTGATTTAAAATTGGACAAAGAAAAAGGAGACTAATTTCTGCATTTGGGGCAGGAGTTTGAAGGAAGAGGTAGGTTCCTCTAGCTGACCTTTAAGTACCTGCTATTTTGGATGATGCTATGGCCATGCCGCAAGTCAGAGCCACTTCAAGGCTGCTCCACCTTATGTTTTGCTTTGCCAGAAGATCTAGGAAGGAAAAGAGCTGGAGTGTCACGGCCATACTGCTAACACCCTTTCAACCTCCATCACAGACCTGGAATAGGGCGAGGACACAGCCCTTCCACCAGCTCTGCACTGCCTGGGGAGGCCCTTTGCATTTTCAAAGACTTTTTTGCCCCATAAACCATTCCATGCCGCCAGACCAATACAGAGCACCTACAGCGTGATCCAGCACCATGCCCAAGACCACGAACAAGATACTTCACGGCCATCTGTCCCTGCGCCATCAGAAACAGTGAAGCCAGCTCTGTGCAGGAGTATGGCAAAGGCACAGGGAGGGAAGTGGGTTTTTGCCAATGGCTTCTCCCCCTTCTCATACCCGATCGTATGCTGGCACCATTGCGAATCCAGGCAGCTGAGGCGTGGGAGGGGGTCAGGGTAATTTTTTCTGCCATCCAACTGGCATTAGCATAGTGCCAAAAGGCAATCTGAATTTAATAAACAGTCTCTGCACCTCCATCTGCTCTGTGCATTAATAACCTTTTTGAGGGCCACTCAAACAGCCCCGAGTGGCCCAGCAGATAAATATTTCATGAGAAACCAGCTCATGGTACAATTTGCTTAGGAAAACAGCCTGTGCTCCCAGGAGCTGGGATGGTCACTCGCTCCTTCCCCTAGAATAGGTAGTTACTCCTATTAATTAAGCATCCAAATCTGTAATTCACACTGGAGTGACCCCTGTGAAATATAATTAACCAAGGACTCCCGCAGGACACAGTCAAATGCCAAGGAATTTTGCATTCATACCACGGAGGCAGGCTCTCTGCACGCTACCCGTTTTTAACATGTACAGCAGGCACAGGTCACCAAAACCATTTCGGTGAGCTCCTTACTGAGCTGTTTTTCCTGGCAGAGATGCCACCATGTGCCCCAGGATCCCCACTTCCAATCAGTGCTCCCACTGCAGCCAGGTTCACAGCTCACTGAAAGGATTGTTATTTTTGGTACGGATCCAGTGAAATCCTCTGGATTTGCACCCATGTAATTGAAAAGAGACACTGTGTAGTTCTCAATCCTGCCTGACAGCTCCTGAGCCAACTGTTGGCAACAACGGTGTTGAGAGACAGGCTCAGAAGTGCTTATCTTTTACTTAGCACAGTGCTGTGTCTAATACAGACAGCCAAATGATTCATGGTCTGCTGAAAGAGGATCCAAGATGTGCGCAACCACCTCCAAGGATGGCCAGGACCAAGGCTGGAGGACTTCCTACGCTCCCCACTTTTATCTCTCCATAATGAAAATTTATGGGAAGAATCAAAGGAATTGGTACACCTATTTCTCTTTCAACCATCACCAGCCCGGGAGGAGAAGGTTCTCCTTGCTCCAATCCCACCTTGAGTCCTCCCTGCCTTCTGGCAAGGAGCTTTAGGAAAAAGAAGAAACAGAAGATGCAATTTGCTGCTGAAAGCTCCCAAGTTGCATCAATACTTGGGGAACCCGGCCTGAGGAACTGAACCATCGCCACCAGCCGTGCCCGCATCAGGTTAGTCCTTCCCAGGGCAGGCTCTGGGGAGAGGCTGGACAGAGCAGGAAGGTACAGAGAAGAGCAGTAACAAAGACAAGAATTGCTCTCAGGGACAGAAACGGAGGGAACAAGAGCTACTGCTGTCACCCAAACTTCCTGAAGGATGCTACGAGGGGCGATGGGGAGATGAGTGGGGGTTTCTGTATTGTAGGTGAGCTGACTGTAAACCACCTCTACTGCTGCGGAAGAAGCACCAGGACATGCTTATACCAACTTCAAAGCACCAGTACCTGCTACTACACAAGCAGGGCTGGATCAGAAGAGAGGACTTGTCCCACTGTGCTTTCAAATGCAAACACGGGACAAAGAGCAAACTTCATCATGCAACGGGCCAGAGCCACTTAATTATCACAAGAGCAGAGACGAGAGCACATGGCAGTGAAGCCTCACTGTAATTACAGCACGAGCTGGCAGGACAAGGCTTCCTCACTGAATTGTAGCTGCGCATAATGGGAGCAACACAGGGATGCTTCAGCAAACCTCTCCTTCCGGGCTCACATGCATGAAAGAGCCAAAGACATTTGTACTTGCAGGCAGAGCTAATTACCTAGATAATGCCTTTCTGATAAAGAACCAGCTCAGAGCCAAGCCGAGGGATTTTCCCTTTGCACTGGCAAGCATTCCTTCAGCTTCCTCAGGAAAAGAGGGAGCCTAGAGGAGATTTCCTCCACACATGCCCTTGCACGCACTTTCCTTCCGACTATTCACACATAGATGTGGGTCTGGAACTGTGTGCTTTTCTTTGATGTACATTTGTTATTTAAGTTTACTGCTTTCCTCCTAGCAACCTTGCAGCTGGAAACTACAGGGAAGCCACCCGAGGGAAAGGAGATCCCAGGTTTATGGAAAGGAGGGATGCCTGAAACACAGCAGCTTTCACAACAGTGAGACCCTGAGCCTGCATCCTGCTGCTGGTGATGACAACAGCAAAATGGCCGTTAGTTGCAGGACGGAAAGGTGATAAAATGGATCAAGCCAAGGGAATGTATCACCTGTCCTTTGTGATGCTCTCGCAGCACTCAAGATGTCATTTTATTTGCTAACAGAGAGACCTGCGTTGCAAGGGCAGAAGACCTGTGCACAGTCCCTACCTGCAACTCCCAGGGGAGTGGGATGTTACTCAGAAGTCACTGCTAACCACCTAAATCCTCTGCTAGTGCATGACAGCACCCTGCGAGAATGCTGAGCAGACCAGAGAGCATTTGCAGCCCTTCCTCACCTGTCCTGTCTGACAATGACATCCCTCAGATAGAGTGGCTAAGAGGGAAGCTCTGCCAGGAGAGGAGTACTACGCACTGAAAGAAAATCCTAAACCACAGGCTTAGCTGCCATGCCCATAAAATCCTGCATTTGTCACCTTTTGTCCCAGACACCATTTAATACGTCAGCAGCAGAATTACATCGGCAGGCTGTGCCCCATCCACACTGTGATACCACAGCCAGGATGCCTTCCCGGAGCAGCCGCACTCGCCTGCCTCCAGCCGGCTCCCGGAGGCTCCTGCTCTTACCCTGGGTGACCCAGCTCCTTGCAACCCCACTGCTGAACAGCGCAGGGTGTTAAAGTAAACCAGAGATCACGTCTCTGGTCCTCACTGCACCAGAGCACAGCTGGCAGTGGTTCAGTAGCTGTTATGTGAGCAAGAAGATGAGAAACATGGGAGCCGTCCTTCCCTTCCTGCCTGGATGGCAACCAAAGTGGATTCTCCAGGGGCTAGAAAGTTCAAGGCTCGCTGCTGGCCATCTTCTCCTCGGCAACAGCACTTTGTTCAGCTGTCTCTTTTCATAAACTTGGAAGAAATTTCTCCCCATCACTGAAAACTGGTAGAACACAGCCCTCCATGCAAAGGTTGTTAGGTACAAACAGAGGCAGAGAGCACAATCACACAAATCTTGTTTCTTAGGAAACCAGATTAAAAAAGAAGGGGAAAAAAAGAGAAACCCACTGACAACCTACAATGCTATTGCTTTTGTTCAGAAGTAGCATAACAAATATCCATCATAACCACTTGTCTTTGCAAGCTGATTTAGAGATTGAAAATAGGAAGGAGACATGACCCGAGGCATCACAGAATCAAATTCCATCAGCACAATAACTCCAAACTAGATCTCCGCCTGGACACATTTGCCTTTGCTTTTTATTTGCTGCTTTTTCACAGGGCTTGGCTTTTCTTTTTTCCCCCCCTAGTCACCGTCACAGCAAACAGACACTGAAACCTTTCCAGCTGTAAAGGGTTCCTTGGCAGAGCCCCACGAACGCTGCTGTAACAGCTTCACATGTCCCAGCAGCAGCAGGGACCAAAGCGTAGGGCAGGGACCTCTGCTCTGGGAGCCAGCTTCACATCCCGACGGGGTCTCCTCCTTGGAGGGAGCACTGAGTCACAGACTTGGTGCTGAAAGTTCAGTTTGCTCAGTGTAATACATTCCCTGCATCCGCTGATGTAAGTCAGCACACTTTCACAGCCCTCCACGGCACTGCATTTGTTCACAGCAATGAAGGATAAAGCTCTTTGAAGCACTCTCTCATCTTTAATGGAGGGTAAAAAAACCCACAAAGTAAATATAACCCATCTACATTTTTCCCAAATGTGGTGATCAGCTTTTTTTCTTGAGAGTTTTTCCTAATTCTAGGCCAGATCCAAAACTCATTAAAGCAACAGAAATCTTTCCTTTTGTTTTTAGAGGAGCTAGATTCAGTTCCTGGTACCTATAAACTCTGCCTTTTCAAAGAGAGCTAGCAAAGGGCCCCATGCCTCAGCAAGAATCAGGAATCACACTCTGAATTATACTCCAAAATAAAAATATTCTGCTTTCTTTAAAGTTTTGCTCCTTTTTATTGCAGCACACTAGCTTAAAGAAAATAAAGCAGACAGCAACACCCTGGCCTCATGCTAAAACACTGCACGCGTGAATCAGTTATTAGGGGCTGCTCACTAAAGGCCAACCCAAGGGCTGATTTCCTCCAATTATCTGCTACTGCTTTTCACCACTGAGACAAAAACAACCCTCCAGAGCTAAATTTGGGGAAAAAATAAACACACAGAAGAGGTCCTTCCCAACTATCAGAATCGCAATTGCTTCTACTAACTGCTGGTAACAGGCAATTGCATTAGGTATTCCCTCCGGGGGGTCGGGGGGCATTGCTGCAACACAGCCTCGAACGGGAACGATAAGCAGAGCAGCATGGAAGTTATCTCAGCGCTGGGAGAGCACGTGGGTCAGACGCACCGGGAGGCCTGGGGAGCTAAGCAACCATTAGCCAGTTACGCAATTGGCTACTATTTCTCTGAAGCTTTAAAAAAAAAAAATCTGCCAGCTCCTGGGCTGTTTTAATGTCTTGGAAAAGGGGAGGTCTATCCATCATGGCTTGCTCTCCTGGAAAACGCAACCTCGGACACCTGGAAGGATTAGGGGTGACAGCCCGTCTGCGTGCAACTGCAGCTGGGAAAGGGGGAAAGCTCCCACTGCCTCAGCCGAAAGGGTAGCAAGCACATGAAATACAGACTTTAGCGTTACAGCCTTTTGGCAGCAGTGCAGCCATCTGCCCTTTCTTCTCCCATATGCTGACATTCACTGCAATAAAACGCAGGCAGACACTGCTAATGCTCTCGCTCTGGTCCCATCTCTCCATCCACTGTAGCACTCCACATACCTCCCAGGATCAGCTTCACAGCCCCAGGGTCCTTGCTGAGATCCGATTCAGACCCTGCCTCAATCCCCACAACAGGAGGATCAGAACGAACCAAAGAGCGTGTCCCTGCAACGCTGGCAGTAATGGGGTCTGCACACCCTGTCCCTCTTCGGGTAGCGAGGATGAAACAGAATTGCCCAGGCATGGGAGTCACTCTCAGGCTGCAGTAGCTTTGAAGTGTTTGCTTAGATTAGAAAAAGAAATGGAGATTAAGCGGGGATTAACTAACACACACCAGGCTAATCTGGACACAGGCTTTCACTTTTAGCTTTGATTTGACCAGCTAAATCTACGCCCACAGCGTTAATCTACATTCAAAACATGGAAAAGAATGCAGTAGGCAACACTAACCCAAACCCAGCTCTCTCCTGCTGAACTGTGACAACCGCGCTGCCCGCCCTGGGCAGCCCGCAGCGCAGTGTGGGGATTCCCAGCACAAAAGGGCAGCGCCAAAACATAAAGATTACAATTTTCAAAGAAAAGTATTTTCAGCTGGAAATAAATGCGATGTAATGTGTTCCCCACTCTGTGCCACTGGTCCTGGCACTGCCTACGCTGGTGGGACAGACAGCACATCAGTTTTTACAGAACAAAACCGTCTTGCTGCAGGGCACGGGAGGGAGGACTCGGAGGGCAGCGGAGAAAAGGAGCCAACAGAAACAGCAACCGCTCCGGTGTGGCGGGTGAGTCAGCTTGGAAAGCACAGGGGATGGAAGGAATTGTGGTTCCTTTGCTCGGCCAGTTCTAGGGCACCTTGTCCAGATTTTTGTCTCATCTCTTCCATCCTTCATTTCAAGATATTTCTCCTGCAATTTCATTCCTGCTGGAAGTATGGAACGGCTAACAAATACTAATAGGCATGCAACTCCCACCCGGTCCCTCCAACCTGGTATGTCACTTGTAAATCCAAGAGTCAGGGAGGAAAAGCTAGCTGGGGAGTAGCAGGGAATGAGCATGCTTTACACCTCCACGGCATATTCTTATTCTCCTTTGTGCCAAGGCCAACAGCTCTGTGCACTGGGACAGGGAGCAGCACATGAGTCTGGCTGGGTGCTCTGGTGGGCCCGTTTTCACCCACGTGAGGCCACTCCGTCACAGCAGCGAAAGCAGGACCCCTCTCACCAAACACAGTACAGAGCAGCAGCTGAAGCGCAGGGCTGGACCGGCAGGGCTGTGTCGAGGGTGGCTGGGTTTGGGCTCAACAGCACTGCAACCATCCAGCTCTGCTCAGCACATACCCACCCTGGGATCTACAAGAAACTCTGCTCAAAGCTGTTTCCACAAGCCTTCAGGCACAGCCACATGCAGCAAGGCAGCTTTCCTTTCGCCAGCTGCCCACCTCCTGCTCTCAGCCTGAGCAAGACTTGCCACAGGGCAAGCCCAGGGACACGAGCACATCTCCACAAGCAGATTTTGCAGGAATCCCAGCTGGGATGGTTAGGATTCGCCTGCCTCTGAAAGGGGAGGGACAGACACGTAGCCTTCAGCATAAGAAGCTTTTTTGAATCTGAAATCCTCCAACTCTGGCTTCAGCTCAGCAAAGGATTTAAAAGCCCAGACTTGTCTTCTGCCCTGCATCCCACACCTCATAACATGACAGCAAGGTCCCATTTGGTGTACAGGGAGGGATCCTGCAAGGGGGTAAGATGCAGGGGAGCCAGGCACTGCCTAGCTGGGCCACGCTGTTCAGCATCTTTCTGATCAATGCCCCCCTTTCCTTACAAAACATGCCTGCTCGTTCCAGGCCGATCTTCCAATGCACAGCAGGTGCTGAATACCACCACCCACACGCCTCTAATTTCAGGTGACCTGCTTCATAGCTAGAAAATGTCAAGACAAATCAGCGATACACTTCTGCAGCCTGCCTCCAAGATCCCTGCCTGTTATATAAGGCAGCCCACCCAATTTCCCTCCCGCTCGGCACTGCACACAAACAGGCACGCAGGCAGCAGTGCGTTGCTCCATCCCCAGCGCAGAGGCTCGATTCCTTGCATGCCACCCGAATCAGAAATGTATATGCTAAAAGCAGCAAGGCAGGGGGACCTAGCTCTCAGGGGTGCAAAAGGGAACGAGGAACAGCGATGGCAGTGAGGAGCAGAGGAGAGAGACACTTACATAATACTTGTCATCGTTCTCATTGTAGGCCAGTTTCACAACACCATAGGAACCCTAAAAATAAACACAAATTGCACAGTCAGTTCAGCAGCTTCACTTTGTCTCCTTGCAGCTCAAGGCTGGTAGACCATGGCCTTGCATGGGGGGGGGGGGGGGGGGGGGGAAGACACCTTCAAGGCCCCAGGCCATGCCTAGCCTCGAGCAAAGTCCGCAGGTGACGTGATCCCGCAGTAAGATCGTACTTTTGGCAGCTCTGTTGGAGGCACGGGGCATTTGAGCATTAACAATGTCTGGAGTAGGTAAGCATTAGCCCATCACCTCCTGCCCTGAGCCAAAGCCACCGTGTGTGTCTTAAACGTGGATGGGGAGAAGACAGAATAATTTTCAAGCAGATTTTGTTCTGCAAGCTTGGAAATTCTGCATGGACATCTTTCCTATACTTCTGTGCAAGACCACTTTCAGCAGGAAGCCTCTCCATTTCTTGACAGCAAATGGACTTCAGTGAGGACCAGCTGCCTACTTTCCTCCAACCGCCTCTTGCCCGGGCAGATGCAGGCCTGGATCACTGTTGTATCCACAGCTCCAGTGACAGCCTGAAGCCAAACTCCATTCAAACCACTGTTTTTTCCAGTTCTGTGTCAACACTATACATTTTATGCAAGCGAGACGTGACACCATGGGTAGGTATCATCCCTGACAGATGCCTGATGAATAAATGACTGGGACGAACACTACAGCCTTCAAAACATTTCTCTTGACTTCACTGAGAGCTGGAACAAAAGTCCAGGTCTCAGAGGAGACTGACAAGCCATCTGGCTGATCCAGAAGCACAGCAGGTCCAGCAGACCCTCCACCAACCTCAGGGTGCCGATCTGCTTGCTGTGACCCACAGGGAAGGAGGCAGGGGCAAATCCACCCAAGAGAAGGCCTTATACTCTCCTTAAATCATACCTAAGCCAACGACAAAAGCCATAAGTGGGACTGAAGCTGTGTGAGAGTTTCAGATAACAATCTGCCGTACCACCAGCAGCGGTATCTCCAGCCTTACACCCTGACTGCCGGCAGCCAAGCACACAGCCCACTGAGCACACGGGAAGGGTGCCTCCTCCCACAGCCCAGGGCGTCTCGATTTGGAGTCTGAGCTAATGAAACTTTTGGTGAAGGTCTTTGCAGCTCAGGGTGCAGTCCCTTCTGACTGCAATGTTCCGACTGCAAAGGTAGGTACATCTTCCAGACAGCACCGTCGCTCGTGGACCCATCTGCAATGGTGGCAGACGTCCAAATGTGCAGGTGTCTGAACTGCTCACCAGCCCAGACCTCTAAATAACTTTGGAGGAATCTCTTCTGAATCATTCTGCAGCTTTTAAACGTGGACTAGAATTAAACTAGCATTTAATTCACAGACATAAAACCATAAACTAGCCCTGACGGGGACCAAACACCTGCCCTGATCTTTTTTTTGTTTTCTTTCCTTGTTAGGTTATATTAATGCATCAAAGGCTCTTAGTGTTACATTTGGCAAGCAAACACCTTGGAAGGGAGCCAGCTTAACCACCTTCAGAGGGAAGGAAAATAAATTTAGATTTCAGAGGAAGTAGCTCCACTTTGACCTTGAACAAAACTTGCTCAGACTAATAAGGCAAAAAACAAACACAAAAACCCAAAACAAACACAAATCGCAAGGAGTCTTGGCCAGTAAGATTCCTTGGGCTAGCACAGTCTTTCCACCCGTACTCGAGTGTGTGCATGCAGGTTGCTTGTGACAAACACGAGCTCCAGTAACATACCTTGCCTATTTCGCTCTGCAGCTTGTACTGGTTTAATTGCACGCAGTCCTGCAGATCAAAAGGAGAACATAATTAGAGTATTGGTAAAAGGAAATGACTGAGTTTGGATCGGTGTCAAGTAGAGGCAGAGTGCTAAATAATGAAAGACTAAGTCTTATTTAAACCCGTATATGTTACACTATAAGCACTGCATTTTTTTTGACAGCCCAGGACAAAGCAATTACAGGCTGAATTCTGACTCTGGTTGTGCTGGCGTAACGCCAGAGGCCCCTCCACCCCAATTCCCCAGCATCACTCCAGGTTCAGCCAGGTGAGCCTGACAGCAGCCCCTGGCCTCTTTGCATGGACTGTCTGCATCCGACTGTGCTCAATTCCAAGCAGAAAAACACCCGACCCCAGCTCCACAGGACTCTCATAGCCCGGCAGCTCCCAGCACCCAGGCACCCACACCAGTCCCAGGGTCGCAGCGTGAGCCTGTGCCCATCCCAGCATCAGCCTGGCAAAGACAGGGACCCTCTGCGGGCCATGAGTGAAGGCTGGGGCTGCACCCAGAGGAACCCTCACCTGGACCACGGGCTGCTCTTTGAGGAGAGCACACAGAGCCAAGCTCCTTTGCAATGCAACACAAACAATATGGATTCCCTTCAGCTGATACAGCATTTGCCAAAATAAATCACCCCTAAGCAGGCCTGATCTCCGTTTGCACGCTATTCAGCACTGAAACCCCAAGGGGTGGAAGGGTGGTGGATGCAGAGCCCCAGCAAGCTATGACAAGGGTGTAATGATGGGGTGCTGAGTTACTCGACAGACCGGGAGCCACACAGGGAGTGATGGTGGCCCCAGGTGTCAACTGCTGGAAGCCAAGGTAGAACAGAAGAGCCATGCAGTGATCTGACGCTAAGTCCACCGTTTCCTTTAGTATTGTACTACCTAACGGAAAACACTTTCTTCCACAGCAGCAGCAAAATCTCCATGGCTGCATTTCACTTGGAGCTGACCCCTCCACCCTCATTAATTACAAGAAGAAAATCCCAGACACCACAGAAGCCTGGGGGCTCAAGACCATGAGCTCAGGGCGAGTGCCGTGCACTGCCCGCACCAGGCTCTCCCTGCGGCTGCCCAGGAGCACCCAGGGGACCTGCCCGGCTCAGCCACTGCGACGGGGTCTGTGGGAGGACAACACGCACCTTACTGCAATGCAAAGCTCCTGGCAAAGAGTTCGAGTGCTCTTGTGGGGATATCTGCAGTGCCTGCACTGGGGAGTGCAGGCTGCAGTGGCTTTTGCCTTGGTCCTGACTTAACAGACAGTACTTAACTATGTTGCAGGGGAGGGGACAGCCCCAAATTTGGTGGGGTGAAGGAAGGGGGCAGTTTCCAACCACAGCACATGGTGTGGGCTGAGCCTTAGACAGGACATGCTTCCCCAGACAGTATTTTCAAACACAGTATTTCTCCCTGAGATTGCCAAGCGCTAAAGCAGGCTGGAAATTCACTTCCAACCTCTGCACTGGGCACTTCTTTGAGAACAAAGCTGATATAAAACATGCAGGCAGGTAGATTAGCCTTTCCATAAACCTCAAAATAGCCCTGCAATCTACAGAAGCAGTGCCAGGACAGGAAAGCAGTGCCAGGTGCCTTCAGTCCGTCCGTAAGAACAGGGGGTGTTATGGTCCCGTCCCCATGCAGCATCCTCCCTGAAAGCCACACTCCTGCCTCTCGGGATGCATTAGAGCACTGATGCGGTAGATGATAATTTTGACATTTCCCCATCACCAACCAGAAAACACTCCTAATGCAAGCAATCATCACAGCGAAGGAAAGTAAAGGAATGAAAAATCAAACTGATGACTTTTTAAGCTTGCAAGCAGTGGCTTGTCAGGAATACAAGGAATGATTTAAATCTTGATCTTGTTTCCAGTGAAGGAAGATTTTTCCACCACCCTGACAGGGAGGAAGGGCCAACTGTGAGTAATGGGGCCATAGACATGCATTAACTCTGCTGCTAGCAAAGCACATGTCTTTCCAAAGACAAAAACCAATCCATCAGAACTAGGAGCAGCAAGAGAGGAGAGAGCATGACCCAGCAAAAGCCAAGATGCAAAGCATAAGACTACCAAAACATATGGGAAAAAAAAAATCCCATTGAATTTTGTAGAAAAGACTTCCCTCCCCAAAGGAGGGGGCAGCACACAGGAACCCAAGGTACAGACACGCGGAGGACAAATTCCCCTGAAAACCCCATGTCAGCAGATTCACTTCCCAGCATAAGGCTGTGCTTTGCATCACAGTGATTTTCACAAATTAAGCAGGAACAGTTTTCTGTTCATGTCTCCTGCCCTGGCTTTCCCCAAGCTCAGCTTCGCACCCCTCGCCTTGCACTGTGCAAAACTGCAGTGCTGCAGCGATGGGGAAACGCTCACGAGGGTGGCTGAGACAGGCAGGAAAAGCGACCACCCCTCTGAAAGCCTCCAGCCACCTCAGTACCTCCTGCTCTTCAAACCAGCAAGTTTCCAACACCCCGGTCCGGTTAACAGGCCTCCTCCCCTGAGTAGGGATTACTTGCACAAGTAAGGGCAGGCTTTTACATGTGGCCATATACCCTTTGGTCTGCACTCGGTATCTTGTTTCAAGCCAAGGTAGCCTCTCTAAAGCACAGAGTTTGCTGCTTCTCCTCGAAAACCCTGTCCCGGGAGCCACGGTGGCATTTTTTCCCTCCCACCTGAAGAAGCAGAGTCCTTCATGCGGGACATAATCCATCCAGCTCCCTTACAGAGCACTAATATTTAGTGCAGCTGAGGAGGGACTATGCCTGCTCCCTGTGTCCGAGGCACCAATTCCTTTGACTCTGATCATCACCTTCCCACCATCCCTCTTACCTCTGTCTAGAAATTACCACTTTTATCCCACACCAGACCGGTCTTTTTCTGCTGTTAAATGGAGCTTGCGAGCAATGCCAGGACAGCTGCCTTTGGGTGATGGGTTTTTCAAAAAGGATTGATAAATACTGGGACAGGAACACCCAGAGAGGGTCCAAGGGAAGGGCAATGATGGAGTCTGGGCTGCAGGTCTGCAGCACAGCCTTTGAGAGTTTCTGCTCGCTATCACCGCATCCCTACCCGATCCACACCTCCAGCACTCTCCGCTCAGATAATTACCAGTGAGAAGCACTATCATCTTAGCTTCTGTGGTGCTTCGAGCACTTGAGCCGAACACAGCAAAAAATCAAACCAGATTATAGGTGCTTTCTACCTTTTTTTTTTTGCTTGTAGAAGGACCATAATTCACAGCTCAAGCAACTCCTGACACGTGTCGCTGCAGACTGGCAGGGTTGTTATGTTATTATTTGGTTCTCCTGCAGGAAGTGGGATAATTGTACTATTCCTTTATCAGAGCAAAACACCTATTTTTGGGCCAAGTGTTTCTTAAAGATAACATTGTACAATCCTCTTGATTTCATCAGGCCAATGTATTTGCAACTGCTGCTGATAAATACAAACAGAACAAGAACCTTAATGAGATCCTTTAATGAAAAGCTGTCAGCAAATTAGACTGCTGTGTCCATCCAAGTGTGCAGTAATTGTTCTGCCTTAAAAAACAAGATGCCCCATTTGTTAACATGTCCAAGGTATTACTCAAGAGAGGGAGGGGGGGAATAAATGCCACAGAAAGAAAAAAATTGATCAAAAATCATAAAGCACAGCTAAGTCTAGAGTCCAGGCCCAATTCCATAAATCCAATGCTGCCACCGCTGTGTGACAGAAACCCCAAGAAACTGAGGATTGAGCCTTTGCTGTCTGGGGGGACACTGGGATGGGAAGGAAGAGCCAGAGCTGGTTTCCAAAGTAAGACATTTCAGAAAATAATCAGACTGCTACATACATTCATATATAATGGAGAATTTTGCCCCCTAAAAGAAGCCAAATTCACCAATCTGAAAAGAATTATAAGTTTCAGCAATTCAGAGATACACTTTAAAGAGAAGCATGGGAAAGAAAATTGGGAACTAAAAGCCAGTAATGAAGACAACACCGGTTTAAACTCACCCCATCTGGAAGAGGAAGTGAAAGCAGTTCTAAAAAACCAGACAAAATTAAAATAAAAGCCAGAAAAGGGGTATTAGGGGCAGCAATGAATACAAATTAGAAAGTTGTCCAGGGACAGCAAAGGACACACAGGAAGCCCAGAGCTTATGGAGGTAAGAAAAAAACCCCAGATTTTTAAACAACATCCAGAAACAAGTGCAAATTTGGAAGCCCAGCACCATGACTGGGTGCTGGCAGAAGCACTGGCCACGGCTGGGCAGAAAGTGCAATGCTGAGGCTCAGCACTGCTGTCTGGGCTCACCCACCCAAGACCCTGAAGCTGGATACAGGAGCTCGGGCACCCACTGGGTCCCTAAGGCATCATTTGGGAAGTGGACAGAAGACTAAAAGGGGGCTGGGACCAGTGGGACGAAGGCAGCCCCCTTCCAGCCCCTTTGCAACTGCAACTTGGGCTTTCTCCTTCCCTCAAACCTTGCCCTTAGACAAGTTGGAAATGTAACTTTAAATAAAAGTTAATTAATCCATGGAAAAGAAATTAGCAATGCTTGTGGGGGATTCTTCTTTGAAGAAATGTTTTCCAACTATCTTTGATCTTTTCAAGAGAGCTCTAGTTTGAGCACCACACTAAGACCTCTAGAAGAAATTAGTTTGGGGGACATGTGGGGCTGGAAGGGGAAGCTCTCCAGCCCGCGCTGCGTAGGGGCTCAGTCTCCACCACTGCCCTGGTCCCACCTGGGTTTACCTTTGTGCACAGCAAGGAAATCACGACCTCGTGAAGAAAACCAGGCAGCTCCCAGAGACTGGAGGACCATGAGACCTGGAGCAGCCCAGCACTGAAGTACTGCCTCTCACAGCTCTTGACACCAGTTGCTTCAAACTATTTGGCCAAACAAGCAAGAGGCCCATGATAAAGATGTGGAAAGCCAAGGAAAGAAAGGACAAAGAAGTAACTTATTTTCCATGCCTCTGGGATAAGCCATTGACATCAAGTGTAGGAAAATTCTCTTTGTCAGGTTGTCCTCCTCCCTGCATGCTCGGGCTAGCAGCAGCACCGAGAAGGGAAAACGCACTGGCCCGACTCATCCTTTCCACTCCTGCTAAAGCACACACGGCCCCAGCCCACCACCATGCCGCGCAGGGCCGCCCAGGCAGCAGGGAGCTGGAACGACCTCCTGCTGGTCCCAGAGGATGGAGGAACCATGCGGACACCAAGGCTGGAAGAACCAGGCTGCCAGGGAGTGGGTGGATGCAGGGGAGAGAAAGGGAACATGTGAAAGAAAAAAGGACGATTCAGCCAGAGGAGACTGGAGAAGAGAAAATATAAAGCAATTAACTGTGCTGGCAGGTCTGGGGAGAAAGCCTGGACAAAGACATCTTTTATTGTTCTTCTAGCCACTCTCCAAGTGAGATTTTTCTTGGCTACTTAAAAAGGTTGGCTTGGGATGGCAGAATGAAAAAAAAAAAAAAAGCATTGCATTTTCAAATGTTATTTTCCAACAAGCAGCACCTCTACCCTTTCACAGATACAAGTCTGCCATTTTAGGTGGGACAAACTCTGTCAAACACAGTGACAAGATGCCAATCAGTCTGTACGAACATGTTCACAGAGTCTTCCCCTGGTCCATACAAGCACCTGAGCATCATCCGTGCAGCAAAGCAGAAGCTGCTTTTAGCAGCCATCTCCTCTCGCCATGCTGCCAGCACCAAGCAGGAGCTGGGAATGTCACATCAACAGAGGCAATGTGGGCAAAGTGACCTAAACTCTGGGGCCTGTGCCTCAACTCTGCAGAATTATGTACCCTTAATAGCTTCAGCTTCATCGCTCCTGTGCCACAGCTAAAGTTAAAGCCATTCCCTTCTTAGAGTGAAGCACTGATGGGAAGCAAAGGCAGCAGAAAACCCACCAGCCTAGCAGGCACTCCTACTGGAGAAGGCAGTGCTGAAAGGACCTTCCAAGCCATGGTCCACGAAAAATCTAAGAGGGGAGGGGTACAAGCAGGGAATTGGCCTGTTTTGAAAATTACAGATCAATTTTGATAGAGACATGACAAATCAGGTTAATTAAGTACACAGTAACACTGTCAGGAGAGCAGAACAGGTTACTTCTCTTGCAGAGTTAATACTGCAGATCCAGACTTGTCAGCAGTGGCTGCAAGACACCACCAGCTGCCAACTCTTTGTCCCAGGGTAATTAGCTAATGGGTGGCTCTGGTCAGTTGATCAGGGACTACCTCTGTGCAAGACAACAAGCCCTGGCTCTGCTGCAGCCCTGCCAGCCCAGGAACCATTGTCTTCCTCAGTAAGAGACCCAAGAAATCCTGCTCAGAAGGCAGGTGTTTGGGGTATCAGACCCGGGGATGGGGCGGTACGATTCACTGCCCACTCGCAGCACCATGTGAAGCCTCCCGCAGCGTCACAGGCTCAGCTTCGGCTCTTGGCCCCCTGATTCCTGAATAAAAGTTTTCTTCCCAGCCTGTGAACAAGTATTAAACCACCATTAAAAAGCTCAGCAGCATCTCTCTAACTGTACACGATTCTTCCATCATTCAGCAGAGAACAACAGAAAATTCACCTCTGCTGTATCCCGATATCCAGTCTCCTCATAGCACATCTCTCCATTGTTTCTCCAGATAAGTCGAGGATACAGAACTGCTGACAGCAAGGCAGCGAGCCACCACTCCTGCTATCACTGGAGAGGGAAAGCAGATTTAATCCTAGATTGCTATTAGCGTAACACAGGAAATGTTGATATGCAGCCCCATCCATCGCAGCTCCTGACAGACAGCGCCTGCACATGTGCCGCTGATAAAGCCCAAATGCTCGTGAGCTTCATCTTCATTTTTGCACCGACTGTAACTCACTCGGGCAGCAGCTGCAAGCTGGAGCGATGGATGTTGTGCCACCCAGAAGGCACTGACTGATGCTGGATACTCAATGCAAGGAGAAAGAAGCAACTCTGAAATGGCTTTAAGCAGATGAGAGACACGGACTCGAGTACAAATGTGCAGCTTGCCTAAAACAAGATGTGTCAAAGACTGCTTTGCAGGGAGACCAGGGGCACTGCTGTGATCAGTGAGCTGGATCTTGTCAGAGTGACCTACCAGCCTCCCTGCTCACTGAGGGTCTGTGTATCAAAATGATCAACAGACTATACAACAGCAGCTGCTGCTAAGTACACAGTGATTGTATTTCTCATCACAGGGTTATTTTATCCCCCATGGGACCAAAAGCATCAAAACAGAGTCCCCTGTAACTCTTACAAGCCCTGCCCTTACCTCCTGGCTCTGCTCAGTCTTCCCTGTCCACATGCAAGGCTCTGCTAATTGCTTACAGCAAACGTAGTAAGCAAATGCATGCAACAACATAAGATCTGTTCTCCATTTCTTTGAGTTCCCTGCTGTATCTCGGTTAGCTGTAAGCTTGTATTTGGACTGCCAGTGTCTCTTCACAGCCATGAACACAACCACCCTGCAACAACCGCTTAGCAGCAACTGGCAGCTCATACGCAGGCTGCTGGAGTTGGGCTGCACACAGGCTGCACACTCGCCCTGCTGCCACACACCTAACACTTATTTCTCACTATTCAGTTGCCAGCCTCAAACTTTATCCTATAAACAAGCATCATCTTCCTAGTCCTTTTGCTGTTCCTTACAGGACACAGACACTGTCCCTATAAGCTGGGAAGAAGCAGCACGGCTCCCGAGAGCACAGCTGCAAGGGCGAGCACCCACCTCCAAATGCACACAGCTCTTGCCGGGCTCCCTTCCCCCTCCTGCTACAGCAATTCTCCATTAACATGAATGATGTTTTCCAATGAGCACGGCTTTGTTAAGCATCTGGGCTGGGCTCTAAATAGTTATATCAAAGGGACCATTAAAAATGCAGCACTGCGCAACGGACTGCTGTAAGCGCAGCAAAATGAAGGGCTCTGCATCTGCATTTCAAACTAAGTATTTCCTACCCCAAGGCAGTAGCTATTGCTCCCCAAGATGCAGATGCTGTGGAAGAGGACAGAGTATTTTGAATTTGCTTGTAGGTGGGAATGCGCTAGTCACACTTGACTGCAGTTACTTTGAAACAGATTTCGGACAAGCCCCACTCCTGGCACAGTCGAAGTACTGCAGGATGGGAGAGCTGGCACACAAGTCACGTCCGCTTCCAAGAACTGGCTCCTCTCCCCTCCCCATCTCCCTTATTAAAGCATACGGCTGCTGTCAAAGAAGCTGCAATCTCTGCAGTGCACCTTCTGCAGATATCCTCATATCGGCCGGGGATGCCGCGACCCATTTCACAGCTAACATGACTTGCAGAACTTCCCAGAGGACAATGGCTGATTTGCTCACGCACAGCACCCGTCCTCTCAGATGTGCTAGGGGAAAACACCCACTTTTCAGGAGGGAAACACTAAGCCACACAGATGTTAAGCTCTAGGTCACTTGGACATACACTGGCAAAAGTCTAAACTCCAGTGATCTGCGTCCCTTATGACACAGGGTGGGACCACAGCGGGATTTAGGCATCACAGCTGGGAGCACCACATTGGCACAGTGGCACTGGCAGAGCCACATTCAGCACCATGCTCCCCATCGGCTGGGTGAGGAAGAGTCAGATGGGCGCTACACCTGAGCCCCCAGCTGCTGTCTCTGTCCCGCTTCAGCGCCAGGGCACAGCAGCAGAGGTGAATTCACTGCGTGAGCATCACTGTACTGCCAGCCCTAGAGGAAAAAGAGATTGAAAATGCCCATGGAAAGAGCCTGTCCCTCACTAGAACAAGGTTCATGGTCACAAAATGAACCCGAGGCTTCTCCTGGGCTCACCTCCCACAGCACCAGGGCAGGAGATGCAGCCCTCCCTGAAGGGTAAGGCCAGCAGGTCCATGCCACCACCGCTCCTCTCTCCAGCACGCCACCTCCTCTCTGTTACAGCACCTCTGAGCAAGACCGCGGAGTGTGGCACCCACCAACATCTCCCACCAATTCCCCAAGAACAGAAACACAAGACAAACATGACTGGGAAACAAATTCAGTCCAGAGAAAAATGGCGGGAGATGGAAAACTTGTTTTCTTTTCCACAAATAGCAGATAAAAATTTCAGGAAAAGGCACAGCCTGGGCTTGGGGGATAATTCAGGAAGGAGTCTGTGTTTTTTCCCAAACCAGCTGCCAGTCCTGCTGAAACAATGTTCCCTCTCGGGTACTCTAGACAGCCCATTCCCTACTTAAAATCCTTCCCCAGCCAGTAGGATTTTACAAAACATTTTGGCTTCAAGAAACAGCCATTTACACCACCTTCCTCATGCCTGGCTTTCAAAGAAACCCCTGCTGCACACCCCTTCATGGGCATTGCTGCAGGCTCAACATCTTCGGCACAACACCAGGCAGCGTGGTCCGAACAGCCCCTCTCCCTGCTCTCTGTCCTCCCCATGACAGCACATCACAGCACAGGGAATTGCAACCAGCAGCCACTTCCATCGATACACTTGACTGCTAACAGAGTGTTACACCTCGGGGACAGGTCTGAGCCCAGGTCTGGTACCAGGAAAGCAGCCGCAAGATGAACAGCAGGAATACCCGCAGCCACCCAGAGACACTCCTCTGAAGGAGAGGAGGGTGACAGCCCTCACTTACCACTGCTGTTACAAATGCTTTAAAGACAAAGGAAAATCCTGACAGGAGTAGGAAACACCAGTGCATTTAAGCTCTTCATAAAATTAAATCATGCCTTCAATAATGCCAAAACACAATAGGAGATACATAATCTCCAGAAGCTTAAATCCATAAAATACCATCAGCAAAGCTGCTGCGACTGATAAACTCCTGAAGGGCACACACAGCAGGGACACGAAAGTAAAGCCATTTGGTTGCAGCCCTTTCTCTGAACAGCCTGACAGGCCTTCTGCGTGCTACCGCTACACAACAGGGGTCCCGGCCCCTCAACAGGACTGTACCAGGCAGGTGAGGGCTGAAGGGGCCAAATGTCAGGACCAGGGTTACACCCAACAGAGGTCTGGGGGGTGGAAGCAGAGGTGTTCAGCCATTCCAAGCTAATACAATCCCTGGTTTCAGGGATTGTTTTTCCCCCTTAGAAAACACAGTGCTTTCAGATCTACAGCTCCAAAAGACTGAAGACTCCCATTACCAGTTAAGAAAGACTTACCTTACCTCGACACCACAATTATAGGGGAGAACATGCCTACCTCAGCATCTGATATGGAGACCCGATTGGACTCTATCGTTGGTCTCCTCATTATACGTGGCGATGGCCCTGTGGCATAAGGACCATAACCTGGCGTGTTGCTAGAAGCCAAATAACCTCCCGATGATCTTTCCTGAAGAGACAACTTCCTACTTGATAGGACGGGTCTAGTGAGAGGTCTCTTGGGAACGTGCCTCCAGTGAGCATCTTCTGACCGTTGGGAAGGCAGAAGTTCATTCATTCCCATGTCACTGTTGACCCCATTTCTTTGGATGTCTTTTATGTTATCAGAAAAGACTGTGTCATTTTCTTCAGTGTTGTCTTCACCATTTCGGTCACTTCTGTCTGGGCCAACAGCCACATCTATGGCTGCTACCCGCTCTGCCAGTTCAGTCTGTGTGTCCTTGCAGCACGTGTCTGTGCCTCCATCCATGGCATTTGTTGGAGAGTCCCCCATCGCTGCGTCCAGCTCGTATGATCTCAGGTGGCACTGCAGAGAGCTGCGATGCTAGCACTCACAGACAGCATGTGGCATGAAGGAATCTCTCCATGAAATACCTAAAAGGAAACACAAACAGAGGTAAACTGAATAATAATGTTCACTCAACACAAACATAACCAAGACACCCATCTCTGGCTTCTTCCAACATAAAAGAAAGTGAAGTCAAAACACTGGCAGGCTGTAAACAAGTTGCAAACACTCAGAGGGAAATGCAAACCAAGTTGCCAACACTCAGAAGCAAAGGCAAACCCAAGCATCGAGCTAGATACAAAAGCGATAAAGATGAGATTTTATCTGATGTGCAACAAGTGACACAGCTAAAGAGAACTTCCCCCTCTGTAGCTAGACTAACAGTCAACCAGAGCTTTCAATAAAGGGAGAAGTACAGCTTCTTAACAAGCAGAGGGTAAAGGGTCAAACTTTCAACCTCTTAAATTCTTATTTATAGGGTACACGATTTTGGTATGTATCCAAACCCAATGTGTATAACAACAAATCCACAGACATTTAGGGCTTCACAGTAGTCTCTCTGTTGCCCTGTAGGGCCCTAGAGAGTGTCACAGAATGGCCTGGAAGCCAAGCCATGGCTGGTGAATTCCACACTCAGTTATTTGCAATGTAGTCAACAGCAAAGGCAGAATTTAAGAGCAAGTCTGGTTCCAGGGTTGCCCCTGGCCCCCCACAGTTGCAGCCTGTGTGCAAAAACACGTTAACCTTGCTACCCACCATGTATAAAAGCTATCTTGAGTTGCAAATCAGCAACGCTTAATGATTACCAGCATGTGGGAATCAGCTTTTCCTTTGGAAAAGACCTACAGAACACAAAAATGCAATACAAAGCTAAAACTGCTGAATAAAATCGCTGTTTCCTGGATGCTAATTTCAGCCTCAATTTAAAACAGATTTCAGTCTTCCCAGCACGGTCCAGAGCAGGAAATGATCCTCTGCAGCACGTGGCTGTCATCCCTTAATCACCTCTGAAGATGCAGTGCTGCAGGATGCATCATCTCATCCCTCTGCCCAGTTTCTGGGGACAGTGGGGAAGAACTTAGTTTTAGTCACAGCATCCTGGACTGCACCCAGTGAATTTCAGTGTAGGTTTAACTCTGAAATATCGCAGCCTTTGGTTCTCTACATGCAAAGCAGGTTGTGCATAAAAATCCCTGCAAGCCAGGTGACACTTGCATCACCCTGTTTTCACATTGGCTACGTTTAATTTACGTGAGGAAGGGTGGGGGTGAGCAAGTTCAAAAAGCCCCATCCATCATCAGCCTGGCAACACACGACACCCTCGCCAAGGAGCACGGAGCAAAGGTCGAGGCTGGCTCGAAACTGCCTGACAACACTCAGTTAAACACACTACAGCTGAACTCTGCTGCAAAAAGAGATGACCTCCTGAGTCCCCCGCAGAAGTGCAGCAGCCAAGCTCAAGCAATCTTCTCTATCAATAAGGAAACTAGAGAAAGATCTCAATGGCAGCTTCACCCTAGGTCGCATGCCAGTCACTGGGGACACGTGCTGGGCACTCAGTGTCACAGAAAGGAACCATCCAAATCCACCACGTTCCTCCTCGCAGCCCGCTGTTCATCTCCTTCCCCTCCTTCTCCACCCGGATATAATCTTCCCCCCTCTCCTGCCTTTTCTGCAGGCTTGTTTGAAACAAATTGACAGAAGTGTCACTCACTCAAAACAGTAATGAAATGGTGAGATCAGCTTTAAAAGCTTCTGTTAAAACTATATTTAAACCCTTCAATCCCAAAGCACAAATCCCTGTCAGAGCCAGGATGCAGGCACCGGGGGGTGGCTGGCAGCAGCAAGGGAAGGGGTGTAGGGTTCGGTCCAGCACATGCACATACCTGGTCCCACAAACCCACAGGCAAAGCGGCACAGCCCCCCAGCTCTGCTAGACCTCCCTGCTCTCCCAAACCCCCCAAACCAGGCTGCAAGCTAGAAAGCCAGCTGCAGCCCTGCGCTGGCTCAGCAACCATCCTGTCCTCCAAAATGGATTCGAGGGAAGCCCGTAGAGGGCTTGCTGTCTGCAAAACGCTCGTGTGAGGTTTGCACTTGGAAAGCTTCTGGGCTGACCTAGGAGCATCGGGTCAGGGCAACTGCAAGCCTGCAGCCACCCTGCTATCTTGGAAGAGGCCTTCCTTGCACTCCAGAGCCGGTGGAGTGGCACATTTCCTGACAGGACACTCGCAAGGACTCCTTGTGGGATGCCTGTACACGTGGCTTTGGCTCAAGGTCAGCGCCTTGGCCCCTGGGAAGCACAGCCCAGCCTCCAGCCCAGCCTGCAAGGCAGTGGCTTCCCAGGGTTGCTTTGCATGGCCAGGAAAGCATCAGTCCACATCTCCATCACCAGCAGCCGCCCTCTGCACTGCCGGGGCTGGCTGCAGCTCTCCTCGCAGTCCAGCGCTCCAGCCTGCACATTCCCTTCAATCAGGGAAACTATTTTAAATGATGGGAGGGAGGGAGTAAAAATGCTTTCACCATTTAATCCAGCTTGCACAAAGGGATAGGAGGAAACCTCTGATTCCACCCTGTGCTAAAAACCTGGCTTTGCTCTTCTGCTTACAGAGAAACAAACCCAAGGCCTTTCCTTGCAGCAGCTTTAGCTGCTGGACAGTCACAGCCCACCTCACTCCTAGGGAGCATCAAGAGGAAAATCAACCTGTGACTGAAGTCTCCAGCTCCCCCACCTTCTTCCCTCCTCCTGCCACGAGGTTTTCACCACGTGCAGGAGCGAGGGGAGGGAGGCATCTGCCTGCGTTGCCGTGCGGCTGGACGTGAAAGCCTACAAATCACTCACCTGGATTGAACGCTTGGGTGTCTCACATGTCCTCACTGCTCAGCCAACAGGAAAAAAAGCCAGAAGCACTCAGAACAGCAGTCAGGTCCTGGCAAACAGTGATGCTCGTGTTAGCCGCCTGCGCAGCTCTTCACTGCCCAGACCAGGCACCTCAGGGTGTCACCCCCACAAAAGCAGCAGCACACTTGCACAGCTCTAACCTGCAGCTCAGGCTGCAAAATAAGTCTCCAGCTAATTGACAACTTATCTATATAAACTTAAGCTAAATCCCATAAATCAGTTCATCCGATCAAAACAAAGAGACCCATACAGCATCACAACAAATAATACACTGCTGCTGAAAGTATGCTAAAAAAATCCAGCAAGACTTAAAGAAAACAAATCGTTCATCTGTAGAGCTGGGCTTTGTTTCAGGCTCTGCTGTTTTGAAGGCTTCCTTTTCACTGATAAATCCTCCAAAATTATATTGGAAAGCAATGGTTTAAGCAAAATCAGTTATGCACAGACCAGTCTTACCATGCATAAAACTCAGTACAAAAGGCAATTATTTATTTCTGCGAGGCAAAATCAATGGTGGATTTGCTGTTTGTCAGGCTGTAACACAACTGCACCTTGTGATGGGAAATCCCAGCGAAACAGAGACATCACCACTACCTTCTACAAGCTCCTGCGCAGCTTTGGGCCCAATGCCTTTCACTGGGTCACCAGCCTGATCCCCCACAACACTAAACACCTGCTGCAGATCAGAGGATTATGCTGCAGACATGAACTAAAGCTGCGAACAAGCTTATATGAGCAAAATTAAATTACTCACATATCTTATTTACCATTTTTCCCTGTAGCTGTTCCTCTGCTGCAGGCAGACTGCCACTTCTACGGTGTTTTCCACAATGTATTTATCAAATGGCTGCACATGCTTCCCAGACAGGCACTGAGCAGAGCACGGTACAAGATACTCTTTTAGAAAGGAACACGATTCCGGAGAAAATCTCTGTATTGTACACAGAGGCAGGAGATGAGTGAATGCAATTAATTTTGCTGCTCAATAAAGTATTTCAAAGCATTGTTTGAAAAATAAAAAATTGTAAATCTAGTTTACTGCTTGCTCCTTCCATTTGGCTAACTAGAAACGTTCCTATGAGGAAGAAAAGGCGGGCTAAAAGGCCCTAGGTCTTGGCAAATCCAGCTTCATTTCCCGATTTTGCTACAGGCTACCCAGAAAAGTGACTTCACAGCTTCATGTGTCACAGTTCCCAGGTTAAGAGGAACTATGCTGCCCTCAGCCCACCTTGTCCCGCTTCCCCTTTCTGTATCTGAGAACACATCTGCCCTGTGCCGAGGCACCAAGGGCCTTTGCAGTAAAGTAAGTCACAGTGAATAATAACTATAACAAGCATTTGCCTGGAAAGCGTTCAGGCAGCAATCTTGCTGCTGCTCAGAGTCGGAGGCTTCTTCAAATGCCCGTGGATGGTGTCCTCTGTGCCAGCATGGGGACCGGCAGGGATGTCACACTGAAATCCTGTCTGAAGGCCACATCCATTAGGTGCCACTTGACCACGCAAGACCCACAGGCGCTCTCACAGAGGTCCCAAAGATCACAGAAGGCTTTAGTCTGCCGCTTTAATATACGCTAGCAAGGTCAGGAATGAGGCCAAGTTTTCTAAATGGTACAGGCAGCCATGCACCAGGACAGGCTGCCTGCAGAGGAGATGACATCTCCATCACCAGCATCCTTCAGCTCAGGTCAGACCCCCACCAGGAACTCAGTCCTGCCTTGGGGCAGAGCTGGGCTGTACATCCAGCCCTGTCTTGTATCGCCCTCTGCTTGGGCTGTGTTTCCTTCAGATGTTCCCCCACAGCAGCACAGCCAGGATGAAGAATCTGCTCTGACTGCTGTCAACCAGCATCAGAAACTCCCTTTAAAGGAGAGAAGCAGCAAGTCCTGAGCTGGGCTGCCAAGTCCTGAAGAGCTCCTCAAATGACATTTTTGAAATATTAGGTCAGCAAGTCCCTTCCAGAGCCCGAGCTGTCTCCCCACACCAAGCAATACAGCCTATGACTGTTTCCATCCTGTATTCTCTCCTGTGGTCCCTGTTCTGCAGGACTTTCCCGAGTACTCAGCATTAGTCCACCACCCTGACATGAGATATTTCCACACATCCCCACCCTGACCCCATCAACTTTTTATACACGGGGGAGGCACTTGCCCAAAGTCCAGCCAGCTCGCTCCAGCCCCTTCAGTCTGGAGAAGCTTAAGGGGGACTTCTGTGCCACAGCCATGAGGACCAGAGCAACATCTGAGCTGCCATGAGCCCTGCAAGCACAAAGTGGTTTGAAACACGTGGCTTTTCAGATCTAAGGAGGCAACCACTTATGGGTCTCATTGCTGTGGTGGGAGAGCAGCCAGAGGGTTAATTTTTTCTCCAGCAATTCAATTCAGAGCATGTTGGCCTTCATTTCAGCTCCGCTCACCCCTGGCACACCAAGCAGGGCACCTGAAGATGAGGTTGCCTCCTGCCCATCTCCACTCACACTGCTGCTGCGAGGAATCAGGCCTCAGAGAAGCACACAAGCTTCTTAGCATCTGTGAAAACCACCTTCAGACATCCACTGGCTAAAAGGCAGCCCAAACCGAGCAGCAAAGAACGATGAGAAGCTGCAGCCCTGTGAAGTCAAAAAGAAAGCAAATCCCTGCAGCCCTTGCAGAGATAATCAAGACAGATGTACACCAGACCAGCCATTTGGACTGCGTTCTCACTGGGAAGAGGGTAATCGCTGTTAGGTACCAATTCCCAACTAAAAGCAGGAGACATTAACACAACCCAAATAATAAATAAGAATATACTGTTTGTGTTTTTTGCATACACACCATACATTTGCTTTATCCTGCAGCTTACAAGGCTCTTGTTTGAGAGCACAGACAATCGTGTCTTGCTGAGAAATCACTCGATCCTGCTATAATCATCCTAGTCTTTTTCCCTCTTCTCTCCACAGTTCTTGGCGGTGAGCCTGGCTGTTGTGCCACAGCTGAAAATTAGATCATAAAAGCAAGGCACTTTGATTACTTCTGTGAGGCTCCTAGCACAGCTTTAAAAGTAACCGCTGAATGACAAAGAACAGTATTTTTGCAATTCAAGCACCGCGTGAGAAATTTGAAAAGCAGGTTCAGGCCCCTGCTCCTGCCAGATTTCTTGAATGACAACAAACATCTCCAGACCACAGTCTGGAAAATGCACCATTTCTCTCTCCTCCTCCTTAGTCCATATATGCCTTACCAAGGCAGGGTGTTTTCAAAAGGGATTTTGGGCCCCGTTCAGCCCCTGAGCTACCGACAGCGAGCGCCCCTAGGGCCCATCACTTCATGCTTGTCCTGGTCTCCTCCTCTTCCCCAGGAGAGACCCCGGCTGCAGACAGGATCTGGGCTTTGGGTCCGATGCAGGACTGAAGCTTTCATGTCCCTGGGTGTAAGGTGTGGATGCAGATGTAAGACAGCAGGGCTGAGCTCAACAGCAAGCTCCCAATATTATCATGTAAAAAGTAAAAGATACACGCCTTCACACCATGAGGGCCATGTAACCAATCTTAAGAGCAATTAACAGCATGTTTTAAATATGTTTTGAAACTAGCCAGGATGCTGAACTGAAATCTCCAGTCTACCAGCCTACAGCACGAGAGGTAACAACCACCTTGTGCACAGAGTACTGAGCTCAGGAAGTTTTACAAAAGATTTCCCAACTGCATTATATTTCATCCCTCCACGTTCTAATTATATGATTAAATAAATTTGCATAATCAGATGCAATTACACTAATTGCATATATAAGCAATCATCAACCAAAAATTACTCTGAAGAAAGTTTCTACTTAGGGAAATTCCTGTAACAAGAAAACATTGAGGAGTGCCAAATCTATCTAAGCGAGAGTGATATTAACATTAAACACTCCAGATAATGCCGATGAAACAGGAGCCCTGCCAGAACATTATTTGACTGGAAGCAGCTATGTCTACACATTTTAACCATGGCTTCGGTGGGGACAACACCAATGAATCAGAGAGTTGTGCTCCTTTGTACTCAAGCCCTAGCTACAAACTGCTTTTGTATGGCAGGTTTAGTTGCCATGTTTTATAGCAGAGAGGTTCAGCAAGACTTGTGGACATCAGACCCTGACGCTAGACTATATTCACTTCTGCTTTAGCCTTTTAAAGCTGTTTTATCAGCATATGAACATTGGAGGTGGTTTTATTTTTCAAATTACAGCTGAGAAAGCACGAGAGGCACTCAGCCCACGTATCCCACAGGTTCTGCTTGCAATGATGCTGCGTGCTTCCACTCGCTGCCTCTGCAACATCGCAGTAGTGACCACAAACCCAGCACATCCCAACACCCAACTCCACAGATCCACACCATCCCTGCAGACAACCTGAGCTCAGATTATAACAAATCCCATTTGCCCTTGTGACAAGGGACACAAAAGCCTTGTGGGGGAAGGACCCCGGCTGCTGTGCCAGTCTGACGTGCACAGCAATGAAGGACAGGAGGATGGGAGAGGCTGGCAAGAGCAGAGAGCACCGAGATCGGTTGTACTGCGTCACCATGCAGCGAATGTCCCAGCATGTCCCCAGCCACACTGGATGGTTTGCCCTGCCTCCAAGTGACCCTAGGGAAAGCAATATGAAGGAATTGGGCTTGTTAATATGCACACACAGCCTGGACAACATCTGAATCACTCAGTTTGGTGTCAGAGGAGAGCAAAAGAGACCCTCCATTTCCAAAGCTGCTCCTGTGCATGCTCCCATCTGGCACTCAGCCGATGCTGACCCAGACTTCAGAGCCTGCCTACCCCAACCTCCTCTTCCAGTACCCGTCAAGAGTGCAGGAAATACCCCAATGCAACTTGCAACATGGACAGGGAAAGCTGAACCCCAAAATCCAGTGGCAAAGCAGCCTTCTGACCACCCGCTATAAGAGTACATGCCGTTACAACTTGAGGTTGCACAGGTCGGCATGGGAAACAGCAACTCACACAGGGAGGTTCCTTGTAGGGTCAGTGCAGAATTTGTGCAGTGGAGGGAGCAGATGCCTGGGGCTGAACAGGGAGGAGGAGGAGGAGGAGGAGGAGGAAGAGGTGTCATGGTTGCTGTCACTTGCTGAGCTGAGAGGCATGTGATTCCCAGGAGAGGGGGCAGCAGTGGCAGGGAGCACAGCTTTCTGGAGGTGGCATTTAAACAGCCGGCGAGGAGGTGCTTCAAAAAATAACTGAGAATGTCAGATTACATGAGGTTTGAAAGCCTTAGATTATTTGTAAAATATTAACAAGCAAGGCAGTAGCCAGACCCCATTGATTCATGAGCAAAATAACTACCTCAGAATCAGGGAATCTTTAATATTTATGGTCTTCATTGCAATAATGACTTTTCAGACGTCTGTACCATGGGGAGGTAAGTAGTAGGTAAAAAAAAAAAAAACACTTTCAGATTGTTCTAAGGGAAAGGCATTTGTCTCAGATGAGCTATCTTCTGCTGCAATCTGTAAGGATACCTCAAAATTGCTACAGAAGAAGATACAGTGATGAGCAAACCAAAATGAAGAATTCAAGAGGAACTGAATGGCATATTAGTCTGCAAGGGCAAGGTCTAACCCTCCACAATGGCCAAATCCCCTCTGTTCTCATGGGAGCAGAATTGAGCACTCCAATCAAACCTGTCTCTAAACCACTGCAATTGCCACAGCGTCTTCGGGTGACTGTGCTGCGAAGCAGGTCACATCCGATCAAAATGGGCCCAGGGCGCTAGCAAGCAGCCTACAGAAAGCATCTCTTACGGCATGGAGAGAAAGAGGAATATAAAAGAAATAGAACCAAAACCACAACGTACAGCAGTGAGCACAAGCCCAGGTTTGCACGAACAGACACAGCACATGGCATCTGCCCTCTGTTTTTAGTGTAAGGTCTGTTTTTTGAGCCTGATAAGCCCAGCCTGCAGCAAAGGCTTCAGGAAAGCAGGGGAGCCTGCCAACCAGGCAAACCAACACACAAACATCAAGCTGTGACCCTGAAGAACAGAAAACAAGTGTAAGCAATGGCTGATCTTCTAGGATCACTCCCTGGTGGGGCTACAGGCTCCCTCCTGCACCCAAGTGTGACAAGGAGCCTGCAATAGGTGCTTGCACATGTTAAACCAGAGACCAGAAGCCACAAGGACTACACATCCTATACAGCTGTGCCCACCTTCCACTGACCACAAGGAACAGCCTGCCTGCTCCCTTTGCAAGGCAATAATGTTTAAGGGTGGCAGCCTCCATTCAGCTGCCTGCTACGCAGTAAAAAATAAAAGTTTTTTTTCTTTTTAAATGGAATTTCCTGTATTTCAGTTTGTGCCCGTTGCCTCTTGTCTGTTCCCTGGGCACCACTGAGTTGAGTCTTGCTCCATCTTCTTTACAATCTCCCCCCATGAGGCATTTACACACTTGGAGAAGACCTTCTCCAGCCCCATCCCCTACCTGCTGCCAACGTCCACCACACATGCAGGAACCTCACACCCCTCCGAGGGTTCCTCCTCTGCCCAACTGGACTCAAAAGCTGCAGAGAGGAGGAGCAGAGAGGAAAACACACCACCCTCCTCCTGCCAGGAGGAGTTTACAGAAGTCTTGTAAAAAAAACAGGTTAAGTGGCATTGCATTCAGCACTCTGCAAACCTACGCAGGTTACAAGTGAACTGAGGGGTTTCCCAACCATGAATGCTGCCAGCTCAACCCAGGGCCTGCAGCTGTTTTTCTACTTAAATTGCCAAATTTCTGGGATATATTCTGCAGCAAGGCCCTGTGAGCCTGAGCAGCACCCTGCTTCCTCAGTGGAGCCCAGGATATACACTAGTAAATAAATAAAGGAGGAGGGAAGAAGCAACCTGAAATTGTACAGCCAGGCTGCTTCTTCAGCAGCGGTGTCTCAGCCCACAGCTGCACATCGGCACCCAGCAGACAGCCTGCACACTTCCACACTGTTTCTTTCTTCCTCCCCAATTAATTTATTTCACCAGCATATTTCTCAGTCCTGCCTGCCTCCTCCCCTGCACCCATCAGCACCTTCCATACCAACTGCCATGGTTAACTCTGCTTCTGAGGTGCTCACGGATGCTCAGATTTCCTATTGCTGCACAATATATAAGAATTCAACGACAGAAAAGCAAATCACTCGGAACAACGCTGGTATAGTTTAGGAGCAGCAAAGTGGGATCTGGGAAAGCACATGTATAGATCATCAACACAGCAAAGTAATTCAGCATCAAGATACCTTTGCTAGCCTCAGATCTCGTAGCACAGATCAGCATTGAAGTTAGTGGCGTTTAAAAAGCATCTACAACAAACTGAACAAGCCACCAGGCAAGTTCACATTTATACGTGTTGGTCTTGGAGTTTTATCTTCCAGATAAGGAAAACGCTTTCAGCTGCCTTTGAGAGATCTGGAGGTATTTCAGGGAATATATCGAGTTGCTTAGTTCTGTAAGCCAGCTTCAGTGAAAAGTCTTTCTGGCATTTTGTAAACATTAATTTCCAGCTGTTCCAGGATTGCCAATCTACAATAAAAACATACAGCACAGAACACTGCAGGCTTTCTTCTTCCCAGTGGTTCAAATATGGGTGGAGATTCCTATTCAAGGTGATCTCTGCAAAGAGTTTTAACCAGGGAAATGATCTCAGCACCCATCTCTAAGCATCCATGGGTGGAAGGTCTTCATCAGCTCTGCGAATCTGCATACCCCAAGGCAAGATGCAAAGCACAGAACCACACAGGGCAAGACAAAAAGCGGTGAACACTGTAAGAAAAGACAAGTGGACTTCAAATTCAGAGCTCAAAGTATTTGCTGTATTTCCACATGGAAAACTCCCATCTTCTGATAATCCTCACATCTTTTAGAAACCCCAGGACTTCAAAACACGGCCTCAGTTAACCTGCACAAAATCAAAGACGGCAGCAGAGAGGCTGTCTGTACAGAGGGAACAGGCTCCAGGGGGGATGAGCGACAGATCCTGCAGGAGTCAGAACCAGGTAAACCGCCCCCACGATTACCCTTGTCCGTGCACCCGTAACCCACGCTGCTTGGAAATGTAAAGGGTAGCAGGCTTCCCAATTCCTTTGAAGCCTTAAGCTTTAGCTCTTTAAGCCAAAATGCACTTTCAAAGCCCCAAGGTCAATGACTGGAGATTATCCAGCGAGTCACTAGGCACAGGCTGCTGGGGAGAAAGCCATTCTTTTGAGTCACTGCAATGCTATTCCAGAAATTCAGGCTGATGATAATCTCAGCATTTGTCAGAACATGAAAAAGGCTTTGCAGCACTGAAGGACCAACGAAAGTTTCCAGGTGCGGTTTTATTTGGAAAAACAAGTGTGAAAATGCCACCCTGGGGCACCCTCATTGCACCCCTGCGATTCTGGCTGTGCACAGCGAGCCTGTGGCTGAGCCGCAGTCACGGTCAGAGTGCCACGCTGCCCTGGGACACCAGAGCAGTTCCCCCATTCTCCGTGGCTCAGGACCAGTACTGCGTGACCTAGTCCACCAGCCAGATGCTTTCTGAAGCATGAGAAACAATGCAAACCCATCCAACAGCGCTGTCACTTCTGTAGAGCTGCAACAAGAAGAGTAGAAAAATGCACATTCCTGGCCATCAAGTCAGCAGGTGCAGGAGGAGGACAGGAGTAAATCTGCTGGCAAGGAGATGTCCCCTGCTGAGGGAGGTGCAGTTTTCGACAGCAACACAGGATTTAGTCTTGCTTCGCACACCCCAGCCCTGTCCCCAGCCCCAGAGAGGCATGCTGAGCTACAGGAAGAGCTCCCCAGCTGAAGACATAGGGACAGAAGAGACACAGCCAATATTGATGGCAGCACCCATGGAGCCATCGCTTTGCAGAATCAAAGCCTCCCTCCCAGACTTGGACTAGGGCTGTAGCACCCTTCTCCTGCACACAGCAGGCAAAGCCAAAGAGCAATGTCCTGAAAACCCCATGGCATTTAGAAGCCAGCAACCCCCAGAGGGTTTTTAGGCTCATCCCTGCTCTGCCCTGGGCTCCACTGCAGATGATGCCACTTCCAAATACAACCTGAATTTGGCAGTTTGGCGCCAAAATTTTCAAGGCAGGGGAAAGGCGAATACAGTCCAAGAGGAAAGCAGGGAAGGAAATACGATCTATGCAGTTTAACAGCAAGCAGAGACACGTGGAAAGACGGGATGTGGTTTACAAAGGTAGTTTGAGCATTGCTCATCCAGCCTGGCCTGCCCCATGGCCAGCAGGAGAATGCAGAAGAGAAAATCTAAAGCCAATTGACTTGGGCACCAGTAGCAATACCTGTTCCCATCAGCCATCCCACGTCCCACGAGACACGCCTGCGGTACAGGTCAGGGTATCGCTGGCAGATGAATTACACTGCTCTGGCTACTCAGATATCCTCCTCTAGTTGCCAGGGGAAAAGAAACCAAAGAACACAACTCGTAACAACGTAAAAAAAAAAAAAAAGAGCAAAGCATGTGTTTAAAAGCCTTGCTGGCTCCCAGCCAGGGTGCTCAGCACCTTCCAGGATGCACGGCAGAACAATTAGTCTGTATGCAGCCACCAAGTTTCCCAACACACTACTTCTCTCTGTGATGGAGATGTCGGCTCTACTCCAGCAAAACACTTAAGCACATACTTGAACTTTAGCTATGGTCTCAGGACATCAGAAGGGGCAACATTCACGTGCTGACGTGTGAACAACACTGAAAATCTCAGCCTCAAAAATGTGGAAATACTCATGTGAGTGTCTGGGTGAATGTGTTTCACAGCTGCCCAGTTACACTGGAGCTGTCTCAGGGCTCCTTTCACAGGAGGGGAGGAGGACAACAGCATTTTCTTCCACATTTGCATTTACAGCTCTTCCTAGGCTAGCAGGGCTCACATCAAGGAAGCATCGGAAGTAATTCCTATTGCATTCCTCTTGCATCCATCCTCTCTCCAGCTTTCTTCTTTCCACCTGTACAAGCTGCAACACACAAACAGCCCCCTTGAGCTCTGCGTGGCAAGCGAGGAGAGAGCACCACAGCACCACGGCTGTGATACCAGCGCTCCCCATCAGCCCCGGGGCACCACACGCTCCACAGAGGCAGGGCTGGGCTCAGTCCGGACGAGTTTGCAGCTGCCTGCACAGAAGACATGGGGAGCGAGGACAAAAACCAGCTGTGGGGTGGCAGAGGGCTGCAGGAAGGTCTCATGCGATCATGCAGATCAGCTATGCTCGGATCAAGTCTTCCAAAATCACTGCTCCCATCATAGGCTGAAGGTACTCCAGCATCACACTTGGATGCAGCTTCTGCTCAGTTCCTCTCGCTTTGTCCCTCTCTGGCTCTAAGCCACCGTGGCTGTTTGCTTTGCGGCCACTCGAGCCCGTGCGAGGTGCATGGCGGGGGGCAGGGAGCACGATAAATCTCCCGTGCTTTCCTGATTGCTTGTCGATGTCTGGGAGGCACACATACACACTCATTTGGAAAGGGATGCCAGAAACACCCAATATCATCAACCAAACACCAAGCAGAAGGACAAATAAACCCACAGAAGTAACGCACTTGGAGGCAGCTTTATCTGCATTCCCTGCACGTGAACTAACCTCACCTGGAAGGTTTTCTGTGTGGTAACACCGCCAAATTGCTAACGTTTGCCTTTATTATTATTACATTATTATGTATTAGTTTAATTCCTTTGCCTGTGAGTTTCAGCAGCAATCTTGTAAATTATTTACTTTTAAAAACAGAGAACAAAGAAACTTCTGCAATTAAAAGAGGCAAAACAAACCGGAAAACTCCTTGAGGAAGTGATAAATTCCTCGACTTGAATTCTCTGAAAGGGACTGCTGGTAAAATCCTTCACGCTTGTGACCCAGGAGATCTAGCATAGACAATTACAGAGACCCTAAAACCTACAAGCCTGTGAATTATTCTCTAGTACCTGACAAAGGGCACTCGTAAGAAAGCTATATTTGGCTTTCCTTTCACCAGTTCTGTTTAACAATAAAACCCTATTCTTCAGCTTCCTGTTTTTGAAATTTTAGCCCAGTACATTTCAATAGGAAATTCTCATTTACATACTATCTGTCACCTGCCGTGACCTACCCGTGTTTTACAGATGGTGCCTATTCACCAAGGGCCGAGAGAACATTTACAGAGAGGAGTTTGGAAGAGACGCTCTTGCTCAGGGTCACCCAGAAGGCTCCACAGTACTCAGTAAGAGAATCCCAAATTTCTGATTCCCAACCTCAGGCTACTTCATTTGACTTTGTACTCTCCCTATAACTGAACGCACCATTGTAAGAGTAATTCCAGCATCATTTTTTGTAACAACACTACATCATCATTCCTGTCAGAAATCAAAACATCTGCGCTGGAGTCATGCTTACAGACCTGTAATCGACAGTCAGTGCATCCCCATTTTCAACATCTGAAGCACTGATAAGAGTTTAACCACATCCAGCTTAGCAAAGCCTATGCCTAAGCCGTCAGCAACACCCCGTGTTGCTCCCTGCACAGCTCTCCCACTTTGGCTGCCACACAGCCACGTGGGTCAAGTAAGAAGCAGAGATCACACCATGCCACTCTGAGCTCACCTGAATCATCAGGAACCTGGTTAGATCAGGAGTAGCTTACGTTGTATTTGTTGCAGGATGACTGAGATTAGAAACAAGGAGAAAGACTAGGAAGAAGAAGGAAGAAAAAAAATCACAGTTTATTTGCTATATAGATAAAGCTGGCAGTGGATTATGAAGTAATTTTTCATCATTTCCCCAGGTTCTCAGATATGCTATTCACACTTGCTTAAACATGTGCATGTTTCTGAACAACCAGGTTTTAAGTCAACTTCTTCAATAATTTGGTAATGAAAAATATAATTACATATAAATAAGTTGAGAACAGCAGGATTTTATTTGCACAGCAATCTTGAGAGTGCTTCAGGGGCCAGCTTCCATCTAGGGATGCTTTTATGTACTGCTGGTGGCACAGGAGTTTTGAGAATAGGCTCAGACTTGCACCTACCCACAACGTGGACTCACTTGAGTACTCTGGGAACAAAGCTTGAGAAGTCTGATTTGAAGCATGAGATCACTCTGCCTGACCAGGAAGCAAAGAACAAAATTAATTATAAGTCTCATAGTGCTGTAAAATTCAGGCTAAGTACCTGGGGTGCACCTTACTTGCCAGATAGAACTGTTTCCTCTTCTGTCTGATAAACCATCCCATCCTGTTCTTTCCAAAGGCCTTGATTTGATTATATTATCTTCCCTCCCACAATCATTCTTTTTTTAGATTTTTTTTTTTTTTTTTTTTTTTTTTTTTAAATTATCCAAGGGGGAGGTGGAAATTTTAAGCTCATTGCTATCCATGCCATTCTGGAAGCACCCAAAAAGAGAAGCACTTATTCTAAAAGTGACTAAGATGTGAGTCATCTGATGAGTAAGTACATTGGCTCTAGAAGTCTCGTTCAATCCATGACCAAATCCAAATCATTTCATTATCTAAATCACTTGTCCATTTTACATGTTAATGCAGCAGCACTCCAAGGTCAGGAAGGGGTTCCCATTTCCTACGCCAGTGTAATTACTGCTGATCTTGTCATCCTAAGATAGACAGAGCACTGCTAGGAAACCCTAGGCTGAAATAGCAGAGGAAAACCATGTTAGGAATTTGCATTTTAAAAAGTGTTCTGAAAGTCAGCCTTAGAGATGCCTCCAACCTCAGCTAACACTTGGACTAAGCACATACAAGCTGCTGGCACCAGCCAGTCGTGCAGCTCAGCATCCCTGCAAATGCAAACACAAGGCCTGCTCCTGGCAGCAGGGACAGGCAGAGCCCGGCTCCCGGAGCCAGCGGAGCTCAGTGCAGGCAGGTGCCAGGACTGCAGCCAAACTCTTTCAACATCCTTCTGTTACTCTTGCAAAAGCTCTTATATGAAGCTGCAAAAGCATTAAGTTAAACCACTTATGGTACTTAAATATCTCTCCAGTCTGGAGGAATACGAGCATCTCGCAAAACAAATGCACTCATCTTCACAAACATCCTGTGGGATACATTCACGAGGAGGGAAATAGAGCCTGGGGAGCAGATGTCATTCCCGTAAATACTTCTTAAGAAACCCCAACAGATACCTTGATGCCTTTGAAATGCTAGCTTAAGATCTGACAGCAGGTCTATGGCAGATGTCCCTCTGCCCTCTTCCTAAAATTCAGGTGAGGACATCGGTCAGCAGGTCTGGTCTCTCCTCTGAAGGCTCCTCGCACCACTGTGCTCCATCAGGGCAGCCACAAGCAAAGATGTAGTAACACACCCAGCAAACAGCCTGGGCACCCCCAGAAATGAGCGATCTGTTCAATCTGTTTTACAGTCCAGTGCACAGCCTTTCTGTGGGGCTGCTGAGTTCTCCATGTTCAGTTAGCACAGCACAAAAAATACACTCGTAAGTGGGATAACTTCACAGAATTATATTAAACAGTTCTGCACCGTACTGCTGGCATCACACTATGACCAATGTCTTGGTGCTGCATTTCCAAAGTTTTTAGGTTTTCTGAATCTTTCAGACTCACAGGAGAATGCAGCCAGGCTTTTCACCTAACTGGCCAGCCTTGCGAGCATCTGCCTTTACATAAACAAATATAAAACAGAGATTTCTCACCAGGGTGTGCATTTGCAATTTGCCTGTGCTGGACTAAAGGTGTTAACAGTCACCAACACCCACCTGCTTTCCTCCATGGAGCTGAGGCTGCTTTGCTTTCACTATTCCCTTTGGCCCAGAGGAAAACTTTGCGCCCCGTTGCACTGAATCCAGTGACCACAAATCAACCTCTCGCAAACTGAGGTCAGATAACAGTGCTTAAACCCATACAGACAGTCAGCCTTGGCTGCACAGCTGCTGTGCCCAGTGCGGCAGTGATCTTCCTCGTCTGAAACGTTAGACCATGTCTGCCCATGCCTCCTGGCCATCTTTCTACGCCCCCTCCCCTCCAACAACTTCAACTTCGTCACTGAAATAATCTGCTAACATGGAAAATGACCCATCTCCAGTAGCAGAAGGGAAGAGAGCCCAGATAACAGGCTGGCCTGAGGATGGAGAGGCTTACACCCAAAGAAACAGCCCAGAAAAACCTGGATGTTATAACTCAGTCAAAATTACCACGAAGCAGATGCAGCAGCTGCCAGCATTGATGAGACAGGATGAAAAGGCTGAAAAATCTCTAAAGACAACTGCTGCCTGCAGGTGCAGGTATAAGATCAGCAAAGGATAAGCTGGTTTTCAGCATCATTACAAGCAAACACTGCTAAAGCTGCAGGTGGGTCGACACACACCTCTGGAGGGCTTGGATGGAGGTCCTCGGGACTGACAGCTCAGCTGTGACCACAGCCCAGCTGCGACCACAGCCCAGATGCTGCCAGGATAGCGCACGCACTTACACACACCTTCACGCGTGCACACAAATTTAAGCAAACAGCTCCGATCCCACCAGCACATCATCAGCTATTGCTCTCCATGGCTATTGTATCAGATGCACAAACGAAGTCTCCAGGAGGGAGGAAAACCCAACAGCCTTCAAGAAGAGTGCACAGCAGCTCTACCACGAATCCACTTCACGCTGCTGCATACAAGTCCCCTCTCCCATACTAAAGGCATCCTTCAAAATAAAGGATAATTGCCAGCTCTTCTGCTATGGTTATAACGTCATAAGATCTGTCTACTCCCTGCTGCGGTAACCACTCCGTGTGTCTGTCTCCATCCGAGCCACTTTCCCAAGCACTGATGAGGGAGCAAGACTCCACTGGCCGCCTCCAGCTCTCCTGGCCATCACACAAGGCACTCACTGGCTGCTGGAGGATTACAGACTGGCACACCGCTGCGGCACTTCGAACTTACACCTCTGGCACTGGTGAAAAGCAAACCCAAAAGACAGGCAGATCCTCTCAGCAGACAAATAGCTGTACCTTAGGGAAAGAGAGGGGCAGGCAGAAAGGAGCTTACTCTTATCCTTAATCCCTTTCTCTGGGAGTCTGCTGCAGAGACGTAGGACAGTCTCACCCCGGGAAATACTCCCTCAGCTGTTTGCATCCAACCTGCAGTCAAGGCAGGTCTGCCTCTGGGGTAAGTGGCAACACACTGACGCAGCTCTCTTTCCTGGTAGCTGAATTCAAAGGGGACTGTGGGGAGCAAAGAAGCAGTAGGAAAACACCCAGAATAAAACAGTTTATAAAGACCCACCCATTACAAGCCCCTAGTTTCAGGTTAAGAGTTTCATCCTGCTCCAACTGGAAACCACTGGTGAGATTTCATTCACCCTCTGCTCTGTGACAGCATAAATCCCAGAGAGGTTAGCACTTCACATGGATTTCTCACCCCCTGGGAAGACTCCTTCCCACCCCACCGTAAGCACATTAGTAAAGTCGGTAACGACAAAGCTCCCCAAGGATGGAGCTGTGCACAGCCACCACCGTGCTGTCCCCCCGCCGGCACCGGCTCTGCTCCGTGGGGGACTGCCGACTGCGGCCGAGGCAACTTCATCACCACTCTGTTTTTAAACAGCCAGAGCTCTCTGAAGTCATTAACTCATAAACATTTCCTGTCTGTTTAGGGAGCTCCATTTTTACAAGTATTCATACATGAAAAGCAATCACTGAGTACATTCAAGAAGAGGTGAAATCAAGAGAGGAAGAAGCTTTTGCTATAAATAGTGGAACATTTCTCAGAGTGCATGTTGTGTAGCCTGGTTCCTCCAGCTCTATGCCGCATTGTATTTTGTGCCACGCAGCCTTTAAATCCTGTTACCTTCAACATCTGCATCTTCACTTTAAATATCTTGCTTCCCCATACTGCTTCTGTATTTTTCAGAAAGTCAAAGCCAGACACAGCATTTGTGGCCTGCCCAGGGGAGACACTACTCTGACTAGCTAAAAATTTGTACTGTCTCCCCTGCTTCCCCACCCTTCTCTCCTCCCTTTGCTATATCTTGACCTTTAGGCAAGAAGTTTTTGAGTCAGGGTCTGTCACCAACTGTCTTTGTACAGCACCAATGCGACGGGACCCTGCCCCGCCGTCCCCACAGTATGAACCATAAACAATAGAAATGCAAAATTCTGCTTGTACAGGGTCTGGTCCAAAGCTCATCGAAAAGACGGCTCTCTTCAATGGCACGTGGACCACAGCCATAATACCAGCATGAGCAGAAAAGAGCTATTTGCAACGCTAACTATTTGGGGAATACAATCGTGCAAAGACATGATCTTCCAGCAGAATGTCTTCGTACTTTCCAACAGACCAAAAAAGTGTGTGCACACGTATATGCATGTTTTTATCAAGCGTTTTTGGCATAGGAAGCATTCTGATGCCATGGTGACGGGTGCTCTTGCAAACCCTTAACATAATAGATACAGATAAACCTGAAGCCAATTAGGAAAGCAATAGGGCTGTCCTTACATGATCCACAGCTACTATGAAAGGGACAAAAATTTAACTCTCATGAAAAAGATCAAAACAAAAACCCAGCTCCATTGTTAAAGAGATTAATCAGACTCTTGGAAAGCTCATCAGGCATTGGGTTCAATCTCTGCTGTTGTTATTAGCATAAGCCCTGTACAGCAGTAACAAAAGACTCGCCTGAGTCCCACACTCTGGGTTCACTTTGCAATGAGATTTGCTCAGGCTCACAGCAGTTAATGTACACACTTCATTAAGGGGACAGGGCCAAGTGGAAGAATTTGGCTGAAGTTTTTACTGCAGCAAAACAAAACTTAATGTCCCTTTTTATAAGGGTAGGACTACCAGTCTCTCCTCTCCTGGGCAAAGCCAGTATGGGAGAGAAAGGAGCAGGCCCCCAGCAGGGTCTGGGCACGATGCTGTGCAGGCACCCACGCTGCTGCAGGCCAGGCACCCAACCCACGTACAACAAGAGCTAGTCCTTCCCCAGGGAGATCACAGCCGTGCTGGGGAGAGAGGAGAGCTGGGGGTGTCTGTATGCAAGGTAGGTAAAACCACGTCGCATGAGCAAGAGCGAGCCCAAATCTGATGGGGCATCGGCTAGCTGAGGGCTTTGACCAGCCCATCAGTGGCAAGCCACAGATGGACTTACAGCAGGAAGGCTCCTTCCAGTGCAGCAAAGAGTTCAGCCAAGAAAAACAAGCCAAAGCACAACCCCAGAGTGGTTCCCCGCCACTGCGGGGACTGGACGAGGCCCCTTGTGTGCTGCCAGCTCCCGGGAGAGGCTGCAGGGACATGTTGTGGGAAATGGGTTAATGGCATCCAAAGAGAGAAGTCTCCACAGGAGTGCTAACAGGTAAATGGAGTGCAGGAATGACAGCCTGCTGAGAAACAACATCCTGCACCCCTCGTTGGGCATCAATCACGCGTTCCCAAAAAAACCCCAAATTAGAATTAAATAAGACGCTGCCGCCTCTGCACCAAAAATTATTCATTCCATAAAAAGCATTTTCCTACATCTTTCTTATGACGCTTCCATTCCTCTCCAAGCCCCCTCACTCCTCTCCCGCAGGAGTCATTTGACTAAGGAACTTTTCTGATTGCAGCATTCTGCAAACTTTTTTTGCTGAAGGGTTAAATGAGCATATCCGTGTGGGGATGGCCGACGCTGGGGGAAAGGGCCCACCTTTGGTTACACTAGCAATAGCAAGGGAAACGGGATTCTTCCCATTGCAACTGAGCATCACATCTACTTTGCTGAAGGCAGAAGGAGTCCCACCATCCCTTCCACTGTGATTTTATCATATTATTCTTCCAGATGTGCAGAGTAGAACTAAATAACTACCTCAACACATGCCTCATTTGCTTAGGTCTTGTTAAAGCTAAACAAATGCTTAAGAGCGCGTATTGCTTAGGGAAGAACTGCTGGATGGGATCTGTGCTTTGCTCACCCAGTGCTTTGGGTGGGCTCCACATGAATTAAAGAGGTTTTCCAGTCACAGCTCGGGAACCTGGGCAGGAAGAGAGATGGTGGTGCATGGTCTTACATACAGCAACATCTAATGATGGGTCCAGGGAGGACATGGAGTCAGCAGGTTGCTGCACAGCATGCCCTGCGAGCCCATGGATTCAGAAGAGGTTGCACAGCTGGGACAGGTAAGAGTCACCTCCTTTTTTTAAGCAATTACTCTGCACTTCTCTATTCCAGTCCAGAGGAGGAATCACCACTGTAGAAGCAGGGAGCCCAAGTCCCTGCTAACAGCCCAATGCTTGGGAGCCAAGTTTTACTCCTGACTGTCATCACTTCACCACACAGAGTCAGACACATTAACCCCACCTTGCTGCTTCTCCCCAAAATGGGGTCAGCAACTCCTCATCCTGGTGCTGGGAGGACTGAGCCATCACCAAGTGTCTCGCCACTCCCATCCACTTGCAGATCTCACTCACTTCCACCGGTGCTTGCACCAAGTGCCACGCTTGTCATCTTCCACTGCTCAAACTCCCAACTTCCATAAATC
The DNA here is from genome assembly GCF_965183815.1 of Platalea leucorodia. Taxonomy (NCBI): domain Eukaryota; kingdom Metazoa; phylum Chordata; class Aves; order Pelecaniformes; family Threskiornithidae; genus Platalea; species Platalea leucorodia. The sequence goes on along the minus strand of NC_138838.1, from coordinate 4,776,012 downwards.
AACTGCAGCACTTTCATCTCCTGCAATGTTTAACTGGGACAAATGCCAGCGTATACATTGCTGGAGCATTGCTTGGTGAAGAGTATACAGAGCCATAACACCAACCAAAAGGTTTCAAGTGGTAATTAATCAGCTACAATAATAAATAATACATATACTTTCAAGTGTTCACTCATTTCCTGAATGCCTCCCATAAATATCTAACCAGTAAAGCACACTTTGAACAGTGACAGTTGTATCTTTACCCTTCTGAGCTAACTCTGTGCTATTTACTTAAAATAGCAAATTCAGTAGAAGAAAGGTAACAGGATTTTGGAAGTATTTTGAGCACTCAAACCTGCTCTGAACAACAAATACTTAACACAAGTGTTTAATCTTTTCTCAATCTCACATTATTTTATAGACAATTTTTATACACCTGTTTTAATCCTTTCAGCCAGCCAGGCTGCTGGTCAACAGCCTTCATCAGCAAGCATCACACGGGATGCTCACTGGTCAGGCTTCACTCCTGCCAGGGCAGAACTCGGGCGTGCAGCCTCATCGAAACCAGCACCAAGATAAAAGCCTGGCCTCAAAAATACAGCCCAAAAGCAGCCTTCACTGCCTTCATAGCCACTCACTTCATACAGCCCAAAGCAGCCTTCACTGAAGTACAAGAACTTTGCTTTCAATGCAGATGGAATTTCCAGTTCAGGCTTTTGAAACCAGGTGTTTTGTTTAAAAAAAAAAAAAAAGAAATCAGTGAAAATGTCCCTCAAAAAAGGAAAGTGGAGTTGTCAAAACAGCTGGAATGCTCTCCACAGCCTTCGGCATTCGCTAAAGAAGGGGCTGGGAAAGGTCAGTGTCATTTGGCTCTTAGCAAGGCTTAAATGAGCTTCAGCCCCTTAGGTGGGGGCTGGTCAGTCTGACAGGGGTTAACTTACACCACTGAGCCCTGGCACCCTGCAACACACCCCAGCGTAGACAGTTGGTGCCAAAAGCTGCTCACCGCTGCCGCCCTCCCAGGGAAGCTCCTCGGGTGATGCCAGCCTCACGCTGGCCTCTGCACCACGTCAAGTCTCTACCACGGCACAGGGACACTCAGCCGTAATTACCCATCCCATCAGGGCTGAACGGGCTTTTAAGCTACATATTTAGAAGGAAGGTGCAAAAAAACCTACCTTAATATTCCAGCTGGTACCTAATCCCTTAAACGCTCCTGGAAAGGTGCTTTTCATTTCCAAAGAAAAGTGAGTTAATGTTCTTGCCAGTGCTGTTAATCAGAGCAGCAAAGCCTCTTTTCATCGTGCAGGGCCCAGGTGACTGTTTCCAAGGGATTAGCTGTTACCGCATTTAGTTCAGTAAAGGGTTTATCTCAGCCACGTTCACAAAGGCCGACTATGAAGACATTCGCCTGCCGAATTCCCGTGGGCTCACACCTCGAGCAGCCACAGGGCTCAGAGCACACCAAGGGAAGGCATGAAATGATAATTGCTAGGAGTAGGGAGTTTTTCACTAGTCTGTGGCACAAGAAGCCAGGGCAAGTGACAGCTCTTTTTGAGGGATGCGGCCACTGCCAGCGGACTGGGCTCTCCAGAGTGGAGAAGGGTGAGAGAGCTGGGGGCAGGAGAGGGAAGGTTTTCAAAGCCCCCCTCAGGGCAGGCACCAAGTCTTTCAGCAATCTGTCTGCTAATGGTCACAGCAGCTGCCATCAGGGATGTCTGGTTGCCAAACCCGTGAAACAAATATTCCAGAGAGCTTCTGAAAATTGCATGGGGTGAAACCATTGGACTTGTGCCACCAACTTGAATCTAGAGCTCAATCAGACTGCTGAACACTGTGAGCAAAGAGCAGTGCTAAAGGAAGCACTGGTGTCTGCAGCCACCCTGAAGGTTTCAAAGGAGACAACCAGTTAAACATCCAGGCTCTTCTCAAACCAGTGCAAGCTTCCAGCTGATGAAAAGCAATCATGTTTTAAAAATCTCCCTCCGGCATTGATCAAACATTTTGATTCCTAATTCACTGCCTGCTCCATCCTCTCGAGCAAGGACTCAGGTTTTCATTCGTGCCAAAGACAAACACTGAAGCTTTGGGACTGCTTCCTAAACTCTTCAGCAGACCAGAGGGAAATTCAGATTTTTCCCTCTTGCTCATCGAGAAAGCAGGCTGGGGTGGGGCTGGAAAGACTTACAAAGCCCTGGGCTCCCAAGGATAAGAAATTCCACTCTGATACTGCCTCCCCTGCTTCCCCCCAGCCTTGCAGGGGGCTCTGCTGGCATACCCGCCCCAGCTGGCTGAGCACGCACTGTCTGCATTGTGCCAACGCGGCTGCCTGCAGCCCCGGAGAGCACGTTTATAACAGCAGTGTCAAGTGGCTGAACGAAGAAGTATCAGAAAAGAGGGCTGGAAGGAGAATGCCTGAAGATACCAGTGAGCAGGACATCACCAGGCATTCAGAAAATGACAAAGGCAGTTTTCACAAATGGAGGGGGGAAATAAAGGAGAAATGCGACTGAAGGTTAGAAACAATTTCCTAGTGTTTGGCATGCTCTAAAATTAGTGCTGTAATGGATCTCATGAGCCAGCATTTATTTTCTATTCTAAAGACAAGAATTCAAATAAGCAAGCTGCAGCAAGTGAAGCGCTTGCTTAGCTGAACAGACAACTTCTAACACAGGCAGCAATGCAAACCTGGCTATTCCACTCCTGCAATCTCTTGCTCTGGATTTTCCTAAAGGACAACTCAAGTTGGAGACCCATTTTTGCTTGACCACATTACAACCCCACCATTACACAGGTGACAGAGGCTGCAGAGCAGGGAGGACCAGGCTACCCACGGCAGAGGTGCTCCAGAGGTTTGCTGCATTCATACAACCGTATGAGACAACTGAAGGAGTCCCAAAATTATTCTGCCTGGATAGGACCCAAAGCGGCAGGTTACGTGCCACACTTTGGGAACCCCTTGCTGTTAATCATCCTGATGGATGTCACTCCTGCTGTCCCCAAGGAACAAGCCCTGCTCACCTGGCTCCTGCCTGGGCAGGGAGACCCCAACTGCTCCGCTGTCTTGCTGTGACTGCACGGGGGCACAGGGCCAGCCCTCACTTGGCTGGGCTCGGACCCACTCCAGCCCCCAAACCCCGCACATGGGTTGGTGCAGCCGGGCCCCAGGAGGGGAGCAGGGATGCCCACTGTTACACATCAGCATCCTGCTTGCTGCTGCACTGATCTGCACACCTTGAGGACCTGGCCCACAAAGTTCTGGCACAAACAAAGGCTGCGTGTTTTTTAACTGAAAAAGCAAGTGGCAAATCACTACAGGCTTTACCTTGCAACTCTCATAGTTACACTCCCTCTCTTTCAAACATGCGCACACCAGGTAAAGGTACCTAAAACACCATGAGTCTGAGGAGCGCCAGGGACTACCTGGGTACCTCTGGAGAGGCCACCAAGGCCGGGAGCAGCAATGGGAGCACTGATGTGATGCACCCATTGCTCTTTCAAAGTTTCAGAACAACTCCCTGATGGCAGAGGAGAACTGGCAGTGTCACTCGGCTATGAGGTGTCAGAGATATTTCAGGCAGCCAGATATTCCCATGCAGAAACCCAGAAAAAGTCACCTCCTCACTCCCCCAGCTGCCTCTTTGCATTATTGCTAACATGGATGTGACTCACTAGAGTTGGGTTTGTATTAAACTCCTGAAACAGATTGTTTGGCTGTTATGTAAATCCAGTAAATGTTAAAATACTAGAATAAATCAGTCAAGCAGTTACCATAGCCAGCTCTCCAGAGACTTCCAAGAGAAATTTTTTTTTTTTTTGGTAGGGAGAGGTGGCAAGTGATGAGGGGGAAAAATAATAATAATTAAAAAAACCCAAATCACAGCAGCCTTTCAGCAGAGGGAGAGCTGTGCCAGTGGCTGCAGTACCCCCATCAGTGCCGCTATCAGTGTCCTGCCCAGCTACACACAGGCAAATCACCCCATTGCTGCTCTGCACAGGTGAAGTTACACAGCACCACCTGCACAAAACACAAGCTCTGTGTCATCAGGGCTGCCTCCTTACCACACCACATGAAACAGCAATGCAGCCTCAGGGGAGGTCAGTATGATAGCACCGATGCCGAGCACTTCAGCCATACCACACTTAAAAAAAAAAAAAAAACTCAAAACCGGGCATGAAGGTGCTACTTCCCATCCTGCTGCCAGGAGGGAGGTTCTGATTTAGGAGCTGCCCCTCTCCCACAGAGCAGAGGACATCTGCCACCCAGAGAAAAGTCTCCTGCTCACAGGGACATCAGCAAGCAGGCACAGGAACAGATTTTAAAATTTGCAAACACAAGTGTTTTTACCAGAAACCTGACTCCAGGATTTTAAACAGTCTACAGGCCAAAGGATTAGTCAGAAAAATTATCTGGCAAATAATCTGCAACAATAAGCAAAACCAGAGCATATCGCCATCTGCTCACAGATACCTCCTAAGACACAAATAAGAAGCCTTCAAATTAAAGCCTTCACTTTGTATCTAACTGTTGATAACCAAGCCGTCGTACTCCATAAATACTCCTATACCTATATTAGCCACAAAAAAATGAAACAGGTAGAAATTAGGACCCCAAATCTTAGTTGTAATGTAACACATGCATGTCAGTTGAGCTGCCACTTGAATGGGCCACATCCAGCTTCAGAGGCTGCCCCAAGTGCCGTATTCCCCACCATACTAAAGAGCAGCTGGAGCCTGTGGGTCCCTAAATACATGAGCCCCTCCAGGATTAGGACACCACTGGGCACATCTGGACAGGCACATCTGGGCAGTAGACAGTAACCTGCCTGGCTTGCGTGCAGGCAGAGCACAAGCTCCATTTCTAACTGCCCCAAAGATAAGACTGTAGAGCAATATAGTCACAGCATTGAAATGAAGCGGAAGAGATCTCTGAGCTCTGTTTAATTAAATATAGTCTGGGAAAGTCTCTGCTTTTGTTAAACACTGCCTCAAAAGAATAGAGCTGAGTAATCCACCAATGGGGAAAAACATACTCTTTAGCTACAAGGTGTTATTATTATAGGCTTAATATCAAAACGGCTTGTTCAGCTTTTAATATTAGACTGGAGCAAATGCTCCCAGCCTTGGCAAGACTCAGAGATACTACAGATCTACATTACACACCTACATAAGCACTCAAGGTTCATATGGAGAGGAGTCGGCTGTCTGGAGAGGCAAGGCATTGATTTGCACCAGGTTTCCATGGCACAGCATAACTGGTTAGACAGATTAGCAGAAGAGCGTGCATGTTGTAGTGGGCACCAACAGGGATAGGAGCCAGCACTGCAGCAAGGCGAGTGAAATCAGTGGCAGGAATTGATCTCTCTGACCAGGGCCAGCAGCACTACAGATGGGCGGCTGCAGGAACTCCAGGCACAGACAATGCAAGCACAGGCCATCAGGGAAATGCTCCACAGGTGTCCTGAATACTGAGGGCACCTTGACCAGCACCATATGTTCAACACTGAACTTACACCCTGCTTAACCTCAGGCTACTGCTTCCTCGCTTTCCCCTTCTGCAAAACAGAGGTGATCACACATAAACACTTAGGTAAAAGGCTTTGGAGCGGTGGATTAAGCAGTATTACTGCTACTGAGTCTGCCCTTGGGGAATCCAACGGCAACAGCAGCCCCCGATTGCTCCGTGCCGCTGCAGCACTGCTGGGGCTGGCGAGGCATCGCTGCCACCAGTGCCCGCTCGCCTCCCCGCAGGTGCGGCCAGCCCCAGGCTGACTCCCATCTCAAACACCCATGCCATTACAAATAATAATTGTGACAATCTGAGACTTCTGAGAAACCATGACATTTAAGGCTGTTTTTCAGCATTCGGTGAAGAAGAATTCCTCCCTTCTCAAGTTGAAAAACAAACCCTTTCTCTTTTATTTGCTAATTAAACACATTCATTGTATTCAGATCTCATTTTTTGTGCATAATGTTTTGCCCATCTGTTTGATTAAAAAAGAACCCAACCACCCAGCTTCATTAAGCTAATTAGACGCATTCAGCCATTGGTTAATATTCTGAAGTACTTTACAATTATTCTCCCCAGTTATTAAATCTCTGAGGATTTTATTTTCTGTCCTACACTCTTTATTAGCCAGCACCCAAGTCAAACTGCATTTGCCCACTCCTTACCCACATGCAAACATCCCACCGACTCCTTCAATGGTTTGTGATCCAAGACTTGCAGATAAATTTGTGCCTGGATCTGACACTGTTCAGTTCACTCCAGCCTCAAAATACAGCACCTTCCTCCCTCTGTGCAACAGGGGTTCAACGCTGCCTGCCCAAGGACTGCTGGAGGATGATGAAGTGTTAAAAAGAGCACCGCAAATTGTTTCCTGGAGAGTTGCATCCAGCTGAAGACTGTAGAATTATTTATCTTTCAGGGATTTCTCTTTTCCATATTTACTTCCCATATGAACTTTTAAAGGGGAAAATATGCTCTCAGAAAGGCTCAGGACACAGTCCAAGATAGGCCATCCTGGAAGATGAAAACTAACACCAACTGAACTGGTGTAGCAACGGCATGGCAGTGTGACATCATGCAAGCTAGCCTTGCTGGCAGCCCTGTGAAGGCTTCTGTAGTCTTCTTAGAGTTAAGGTTTCCGTACTAAGCTGTGGTCAGGCAAGCTACCTGCACCCTCGACCTCCAACATGCCAGTCCCCCCAAGCTCTCTGCTCCATTGCAGAAAGCCTGCAGCAGCTCTGAGGCTCAGTCTCCACATGTCCCAGCATCACTGCCCCACTTGCTCCTCCAAAATGACCCAAGCTTTGACCAGCACTGCCCCCCCAGCAGGCCAGCCCTGAACAAGAGCAGTCCTTGCTCAGCCTCAGAAACGATCACAGGACAAGAATCCTTCAGGACCAAGCAGCATGGGCAGGCAAAGGGAAAGAATGGCACTAGAAGGATGGCAGGAAAAAGACTGAAGATGAGAGAAGCAGCATTAAGTCACCTTGTCCTGGGATGAGCAGAAATAATGACTGGAGCCCCTCACCGTAACATCTTCCCCCTCTACCCAGCCATCCATTTCCATGAAAATTTGTAACAGTACATCTTTGAAGCCTTAACCACTGTGAGACACTTGAGTCCAGGAGGACAAAGGCTCCAGAAGCTGATGGGTGGCAAGCGTGGGAGACAGGACTGACAGAGATACACAGCAGATGTATGGCTTGTCTTTTACATAGGGTCTGGTTTCAGGTTAAAAAAATTGGAATACACTTTTTTTACAGCAAGCTCCGATTTACATGGTTCTAGTCCCAAGTCCTAGCCCCAGCTGACACCAAGACCTCCCATCTTGAGAAGGAGCTGCAAGAGATAACGATGAAACTCTGCACTCACATGCATTATGAACTCGTGACTACTCTTCCTTCCTGAACCAGCACTAAGTTTGAGATGTAGGTCAACAGCTTATAGAAAACAAGCCAGCAGATCGTTTATAGGAAAAGCCATACTGAGTCAGGCCACATATCCACCTTGCCCTGGTTTCTGTCTCCAACAGGGGCCAGCAGTGGATGCTTGGAGGGGTGCTGGTGCAGAAATTAAGAGCTTAAAAATAGTAATGATAATCAGGAAAAGTTTGGAGCTTGTCCTCCTGACAGTGCCTCCCAGCTTCAACCAGTCACTCAGGGAGCCCTGAGAGAGCATCTCTGGATTCGTCTGCCACCATTTTGAAGCTATTTATTTTTTCAGCCTCCACAACACTGCAGGGAATTGAGCTCTGGAACATGACAAGCACTGCACAGAAAGCACTATTTGTGCCATACCTGCCGGCCATGCAGGGAAGTTCAGGCACCCCCAACACCCATCTCCTATGGTATTAGAGAGGATAAGCCCCCCCCCACACACACACACACTCTCACTGCCCCATGGTAGACCCCAACGCAGGATCAGCAGGAAGGCAACACAGAAACTCTGTACAGTGTTACAGAGCAAGAAGGAAGGGAAAGGGAAAAAAACCCCTGTCCTCTTCTATTTGCTTCTGCAATCCCAGCCCAAGCTCTATTATTTGGATTTAGAGAAAACTGCCAGTATTCATTCTCTTGGTATAAAAAGTGGTTACACTTGCAAGAGATCACTTGGTGGAAATGTAACTGAAGGAGGAAGAAATTTAGAGGTTGATGCAGCTATGATTTGACATGGGCTGACCTGGGGCCTGAAGAGGACCTTAATGACATTTCCTTCAGGCCAGCCTGTTCTCCTTGGTTCACACTGTAATTAGCTTTCCCTTTTTGACATCCAGGCAGAGAGCCTAGACCACCACTTGAAAATTTGGCCAGGTTATCACAACTTTTCAATAGTCTGGCAACAGCACCAATTAATATAGAGCTCACTGCCCCACTGTGCTTAATGCCGTAAGGCACACAGAAAGGCAAACTTTGGCACAAAAAGCTTATAATCAAAGCAGGCATTAAAAAGAGAGCTTAAGAAATCATCCCAAAAAGGCTAGTGCATTTAAGAAGGTCCTAAACTCCCTTGAAAGTCTAGCCCCAACTGGCACCTGCACAAACAAGCCTACCATGTCTGTTTAGGGAGCAGCAGCAAGGAAAACCCTGTCAAGTGACACAGGGCTATCCTTTGAGGTGTGATTTTTCAAAAGGTTCATACAATATACAGCATCTGTGACAAACGACCACTCAGTAGATGAATCATACTCCCAGATTAGAAAAAAAAAAAAAAAAAAGACATTTTGCTCCTTCCTTAATGCTTCCTTTCATTTGTCTTCCAGGTTTGGAACCTTCCAAGCTCAAGGTTTCAGCTGTTTCTCTGTGATCCCAAGGTATTTTCTGCATGCCGTTTATAAATGGCAAGGGGAAAGGCATCCAGTTACAGGCCTCCAGCAGGTCTTGAAGGCACCCAAATACCATAGTCAGGCTGCACACAGAGCTCTTAATTTGGGTCTGTGAAACTTGCCCAGGGACCATGATAGAGTGAGCTCTGAAAAGCTGCAGGCAGGGTGGGATGATGAGCTCCCAACTGCCCCTTCAGCGGCCCCCAGCTTTTGTGAAATTTTATTCCAGCTAGACTGAACAGCCAACAGAGGGAGGGATGTGGGGTCAGGCCTCATTCCTGACAAGCTCTGCCTCCCTGAGCACATGGCCTTCCCCTGGGGAGATAGTCAAAACCAAAGGGAGAGCACTGCAGGCTGGATCTGAGGTCCTGGGAAACACAAAACAAGCTGCTCTGCTGCATCGTCCCTCCCCCATCACCAGCAGTATTTCTTTGTCTTAGCCTTAAGAAGAAAATAAAATTGCCAAGGACTAATTCAGGCTCTTCTTAAAGTGCCACCAAGGAGGAGGTGAGCTCTGCTGCACATCCCACTGGCCATGAAGGAATCAAGGGACAAAGAGGGCTGGAAAACTAATGCCCACATTAGCCAAAGTAGAGAGCAGTGCTGGCTTTCAGCCAGGGGTTACTCCAGATGTGCTCTGCATCCTGCATCTTGGGCTTTGGCTGCTTTATACACTGCTTTCCTCCCTCATGTCCACAGCAGGGACAGCAATCTTGTCCCTCTGCTGAAAGGGCCACAGGTCCCAATAACAAAAGCAGAAGGCTGCAGATTTCCAAAGGGACAAATCCAGTGCTTCACTTCCCTGAATTCCCTTTATTCAGGCTGAATCCACCTCCTGCCACCAACTCCAATCACCTTCCCAGCATACCAGTTCAGGGAAACTGGTCAGTACCCATGGGGGCAGAAAGCACCATCCCACCCATCCATTTGGGAAGAAAGCAGCAGCCTCACAGGGAAAGCTGTCCCCCATTAACCCAAATAGTGCAAACAAGGTGGTGGTTGGTCCCATCTCCCTACCACCTGGTGAACAGTGTGACCCAAGCAATCTGTGCCAAAGCTGGTAACACCAATGGCAGCCCCATAGCATTATGTGAACTATGGATTTACATCTTCCAGTGAAACCACCAGCTTCTCCCAAACCCAAAAATCCCTTCGGTGGTTTCTCCTTGGAATCAGCCACTGCACCAGCCAACCCAGAGGACAGGAGAAGGATGCCACTGCCTGGGAGAGATCTGCAGCAGTACACAAATGCACCGCAGCAGGGACACCTACCCTTCAATTTGCTCCCCTCGCTCCCAAGCTTCCTTTTTGTTTCCCTTAAGATGATGTCTGCAGCTAAATGAACACATTACAGCAGAAATTTTATTCTTAATTTGTCCCTTGGGTGTTTTGCTGACCCTACCAAGAACTATATTTAAATGTGCAATTTCCTGGCTAGGCTCATTTGCAGTCCCTTCCCCCCGGCTGCCTGTGCAAGCCTGGCCCAGAATCCAATTAGCTACTACCACCCTTTAAATCAAAGGAATTAAAAAACTCAAACAAGAAAAATAAAATTAAGGATTTTAATTACATCACTCTTATTATATGTCTAAATACTTACAATTCCCATGCTCTCTGGGAGGTGGACTTGAAAGACTAGAAAAGTGACAAGTTTGCAAGCAGACACAATTGTAGCCAGAACAAGCAGTTTGACTGGAGAGAGACTCTGCCCACCCTAATCAGAGCATGTTTGGTTTAATTCACTGCAGAGGCAGATGCAGGACCTGCCTGGCACCAGGCGAAGGAGCAGCTGCTCCCCAGCATCTGCAAGAGGTGTGGCAAGCCCAACAGCTTCCAGCTTCATACATGAAGGAGCAGCTACAGTCCGTCTGGTTTTAATGCAAGGAACCTCCTTTCATCAACATCACCCCCAGGTGCCTGGGAGGGGTTATCATTGCAATTTTCAGAGGAGTCTAAAGTAAAGGGACCCAAAGCCAACAGACACTTTGGGCATCCCTTCTACTAGGATCACAGCTTGTGGCAGTTTTGGTATGGGGAATGGGACTGGGAGGAAACATGGAATGGAATAGCAAGGCTGTGGTTTACGCTTGGTCAGAGACAGACATCTCCCACAGACAAGCCCAGAGAGCACCCAGCCCTGTTTCTGAATAAGTGACCCAGCAATCAGAAGACTGGTTTGCTTCTGGGATTCTGCTGGTGTCACGCTTACTCCTTGACCAGTTTCAGCTCGTCAGGGTGACAGCCACTGCAGCAGTGTACTGTGTTCCCAACAGCCCCAGCTTTGCACAGGAACAAGGCAAGGAGGATGAATGCCCCCTCCCTGGAAGTGTTCAAGGCCAGGTTGGATGTGGCTTTGAGCAGCCTGCTGTAGTGGAAGGTGTCCCTGCCCATGGCAGGGGGGTTGGAACCAGATGATCTTTAAAAGTCCCTTCCAACCCAAACCATTTATGATGCAGATTCCCAAGGCCGTATAGCCCAGGTCTTCACCATGACAGAGAGGTGTTTCACTCCTTTCCCTGTCACATCCTTTAAGACTCCAGCTTTTGCAGGTCAGGTTCCCAACTGAGTGTTGTTGTGGCTGTTCAGACTTAGCAGTGACCTCAGAGCATCTTCAGAGTCCCTTTTGGGCAGGCTTCTCCACAGCCCCTCCTGCTCAGCAGCCTGTGCTCCAGCTCTTGGCTTCCTGCCTGCCTCCAGGAGCTGCTCAGCTGATCCCCACAAAGCCTCTGGCTCTGGTGAATCTCCACAGGACTGTCTAGCCAGAGGATGGGACTGCACAGGGTGGGAAGAGCCAGGCTCTGTGAGGTTAGAAGCCATCAGGAGAGCAGACATGCCATTTGCCTCAGAGCTGGCTGACTGCAAGTGCCTCAGCCTGGACACCGGAGTTTCCAACTGCCAGCACTGCTCAGCTTGGGAGATACTGGGGCTGCAGAAAGGTTCCGAGGAGGTCAAGGGCTTTGGAATAGCCAAGTTGCTGCTAGAAATGGTGCTTCTCAATGTCAGCAAGTAAGGAGTGGCTGGGATGACTTTGCTTCAAGGTGTTAACTGTCCAGGTACAAGCAAGCTGCCTTCAGCTGCTGGCAGGAGCTCAGTCCATCCTGAACAGTGCAGTCACCTGTACCTGCTCCTGAAAAACACAGGGGCTTCACTCAGGCCTCTTGCCCCTCAGGAGCCACACCTGCCACCAAATCAGGGGACTGCAGAAATCCTACAGATGAACCAAAAAACTCTAATGAGAGAGTGTTAGACAGCTCAGCCTGCTGGGGAGTGCAGCAGGAAGGAGCTTAATATGAGTCACAGGCTTCTGGCCAAGAAAGTAGAACAAGAACTGCAGAGGCACCAAGTGATCCACAGGTCATGACAGTGGAACAGACAGCTTCAAAAAGGCTCAAATCAGTACACTTGCGTGGTGGGACAGGGATTCTCTACAGCAGGGAGCACTGCCAAAATAAATGTATTAAAGCACAATGGCAAACTATCTTTCTTCATTGACTCCCCAGTCCCACACCTTTCCTTTGGAGGGGAACAGATACACATGGACAGAGCTGTCAGACACTTCTGCAGAAAGCCATCAGCTAGGAAGAGCAAATTCCTCAGGAGATGAACAGCTCAGCCATCTTCCCCTTCTCCTGCATGCAGCCACACTGACAACTTGCAAAGACACTCTGCAGAGCTCTCTAACATGCTAGAAACTAGTTTGATGGTGAAGTGTCAGCACATTTCTAGGTTAATAAAAGCTGGGACATGGGAGGAAAGAGGGAAGGAAGGCAACTGATTGTCTTAGACAAAGAGACTGGAATGGATTTCACAGCAAGAGAATGTTTCAGGCCAAGGAAATATTTATTCATACCTAAAGAACATGGAATATTAAGACTCTGGAAGGCTTGCTTTCTTCCACAAGACCTTAGTGGAATGAGACTCAGCACTTTGCAGTAACCACAACACACCCTCAATGAATCCAGGTGGTTTTATCCAGCTTACAGCAAAAACTCAAATACCTTGGCATTGCAGCCATGCCATTAGCAGGAGGCTGGTGCACCCACTGCGAGCAGCAAGCAAGGGTGAGCAGTCTCAGCCCTGAGAGCAGCAAGGGCCAGGGACCTCTCTGGGTATGAAGGGAGGGGGCTTCCCCAGGGAAGCTGGGCAGGCACCAGACCAAAGGCAGCCCAGCAACACGCTACTCTGGAGTCAGATGAGAGACATCACTTCAGCTAACAAAAAGCTCTTCGGCCTTGCACCCCCAGAGCACTTGCAGTTCTTTGACTCAGATCTAGAGGCTTATTTTCCATTGCTGGGGCATTTCAGATGCAGTTATCACCCGTGCCTGATGCTGTACAGAGAAAGCACTGGTCCCTGCTGTGAAGTGTATGCTCTTAACACAAGAAACAATGAGGCAAGCAGATGGATGCTTGGAAGAGCATGGGGAAAGCCGTACTGGTTTTGCTCATTTATTCATTTGGTGGCTGGGAGGGCATGTGACAGAAGAACTGATTCCCACAGGTGGAACATAATCTTATACTGCCCTTTTGCATCTGTGATAATCATTCTGGGTGGCAGACAGATACAGTGGCATTCAGGTGGAGCAAGCCACTTTTTGGCTCCTTGGAAACAGCAAACTGAAAATCAACACAAAATGCCAGTTCCATTCTGCAGTCTGACTTAAATCAATCTATCTGGCACTAAGGAATAGACTCCCAGCAATTGCTATGAATAAACCATGCCTTTTTACTATTGCTTCAAGGCAAATCACAAGCACTGCTCACATCAATACTGTATGAGAAAGGAAAAAGCAGAAGCCCGAGTATGGAAACATGCTGGAAGATATGCCTGATCTCTCCAACATGTAAGTGCACAGTAGTAACGTGGCCTGATTTGCCAGCTGAGAGCACTGAAGTTCATGACCACTACTACAGGACAAAGGCAGGCAAAGCCTACATCGCATCCGTGAATGGACTGGACTGACCCGACTGTAGAGGAACTACAAGCCCTCAAGTTTGCATAAACCCCTTTCTTCTGCCTCTTTCTCAGATGTTCTCACTTCCCCAGCCTTTCCTCTGCCAGTGCTGTGCACATTAGCCAAGCTGAGCCAGAGGACCTCGTCTTCACCGTTCCAACAAGTCGGACCCTGCACACACAGTAACCCCTTGCCCCAGCCCTGAGGCAGAGGCACACGTTTCTGTTCCCTCTGCCCTCAGCAAGGGTTGGCCTGACAAGCTGCACTCAGGCATCTTCCACTTCTCCAGGCCCGTCTCTCAGCCTGGGGATGAGGTGCTGACACAGCAAGGCAAAAAAACCTCATCTCGGGTCTGTTTTACACTCTGCCTCACAGAGCAGGGAGCCTCAGATATCACTAACCTTTGTCAGTCAAGATACCTGACAGCTATAGCAGGGTCAACCTGGACTTCAGCATCAAAGCATCTCATCAGTAAGAGGTCAGTGGATGAATCTTCTGTCCTCATACTCCCACTTGAGGCAGGCAGGCCATTAGCCCAAGCAGACCCAAACCCTTCGTTCCAGCACAAGTAATGTCACAGAACAGCACTACCCAGACAGCATTACCAGAAGCAGGTGTTCAGAAGTACCAAAATTAAGACTTGACTTGTCTAAGTGCTTGGCTTATGCATGTGTACTATAATAATTTTTGTCACAGGAACACTGCACCACGTCCTGCTGCCTTTCAAGTATCTTGATTTCTTTGGCACAGGGCTACCGCCTTCTATATCACCAGTATCCAAACCCAGTTCTCTCTCTCCTTCCCTCCCAGTTTTTCCACACTGATCTGTAACCATTCATAAAAGACAGGGAGGGAAGCTCTGAAGAAGCAGAATACACTTTTCCAAGGCAGCACTCAACTCTCTTGAGGGGCAAACCCATCCTTTTTCTTTCCTGGTACCATCAATTACTTTTCACACACTGCAGCAAGGAAGCCTCCTTCCCTAATGGAGCTGTGATTCATCCTCAGATCACATCCATCCCAGGCTCCTAATAAGGAGGCAGCTCACACATCTTCCAGCTTCTTGTCCACAAACAGGCAAGGCTGCATGTGCTGGGGCTGTATGAAGGGAAGGGAGGGACTGGTAGCAAACACCCAGCATGAAGCAACAGCTACACATCCTCTTCTAGCAGGGGTCCCTTTGAGCATCCCAATTTTTCTCCAAGAGCCCACATCAGAGCAGCAGATCAGACTAAGACCACCAGCTGCATCTAGCACATGAGGAGGTCCAGAGGCAGGAAAAAAGCTCCAGTGATGCCTGCGTGTTGCCAGTGCCATGGTGAGGAAGCACAAAGGCAGGAGCTAGTTGAGAGTAACTTGACAGAGCTGGATGCAGCAGCAGAACAGCACGGGAGCTGGTAATTAGAGCCAGCCTCAGGTAGGTATGCCTGCAGACAGTACTCTGCAAAGCTGTGCTGGCACTTTTTTTTCCTGCCGGTGCCCGATTCCTTCTGCTTTATCTACTGTAGATGTGACAGCCTACAACTGTGGGCTTCGTGAGGCTGTGCCCATATTACCTGTATATAAAAAAAATCCTATCCTCGCCAGCTCTTTTGTGGTTTTAGGACTCACATCTATTCTATATAATATAAATCTGAACTACTGCCGGGGGCAGGGGGAAGAGACAGACACCCATGATAAAGTCTCTCATGACTACAAGGGATCAACAGCAAAAGAGCCTTTGAGTTAATATGTAAGCCATGAAAAAGCAGGGCAAAACGAAGACAAACTATGGGGTGGCTGATCCAAGCTTTGCTGCACTCAGAAGACTACAAGATAAAATTGTGAATAATCTCCACAACAGAGGGACAGCTGAGAAACACAAGCCACCAGAAGGAGGACAGCAGCATCCGACTGCAGAGCACTGCTCCAGTACAGTACCAAACTGTCAAATGTAGGCACTGAAGTCCAGGTCACTAGAGTATGATGACCTCACACCCCTTGGTATGACCGATTCATACCTTCACCACAGTCACAAATCTAACACTAACACATCTTCAGAAGGTGCTATTCAGCCTGGGCTTCCACAGCATTTCTTTATTCCTCCTTTTTCCACCCCAGCTGAACCCCTCACATCTGCTCCTAGTTTAACACCCATGCTAAGCACTCAATGTTTGGGTCTATCTGTGAATTGGAGCTCCAGGTTACCAAGGAAATCTGTAGCCAGAAGAAACAACTGAATGAGTCTTCCTTGTGTTAATCTAACATCCTACATACCAAATCATCCTTCTCCAGTTGAAAGCCTTGTGGGTCTGTAGGACTTGCTTCTACATAGCATGCTTAGGGTTCAACAGCCATAGCAGAAATCCACATAAAATTAGAATACCAGAGATGAGATTTTTTTTTTTTTCCTCTGAAGTTGAAGAAAATGTTATCTGCACAGCTGTGCAACGTCAGAGTCTTGCCCTGCACAGTTTCCCGCTGGGAACAGGGACCTAACATCCATCCCAAATGTGTCATTAATGCTTTGTCCTCACAAGGTCACACAATTATGGAACCACTTGGCTGAGAAAAAACAATCAGCACACCCCAGAAACATTCATGGGATATTGCACAGGAACTGCAGGCTTCAAGGAGCTGCTCTCTTCCTCCCACCTTGGCACACAGCTCTGTGCTCCTGATGGCTTAATACTCTCTGCCCCATCTTTGCTCCACAGCAAGGACTCCCATCAAAACCCCAGGCTCTGCTGCCAGCTGAAAAGGATGGGACATAGTCCTCACTTATACTGGTGTGAGTGAGTGCAAACTACTGGACACAGGGAATTGCAGAAGGTAGCAAAAAAAAAAAAAAGTGAGGTAATGAATTTGGCTCCACTGACCTCAGAGGAGCAGTTGCCACTCAGCAGCAGTATCCGCAGAAAGTAAGGCTGGACTTCCATGGCTTTCCTGCTTGTCCAAGACATACACACAGCTGCTCTGCAGAGAGTGCAGCATGGGAACAGGGAAAAGGGGAAGGATGAATATGTATCTTTGAGATATAGTCAAATGCTGCTCCAGCAGACAGTGGCACATCACAGCCTCACTGTTTACACTCACACCAGAATAATTAGAGCAGTCACTGTTAACTAGCTAACAACTTCACCATAAACTCTCTGAACAATACTGAAGAATTAATCACAACATTTCACAGCCTTCCCTGAACACAGCCACGAATCTGCAGAAACACTGAAACCACCCCAAACAGGCTAAATTAATCCCACATGGCTTCTGGCAAAAAGAACTACAACTATTTCAGAGATACTCGCCCTAAAATAATGCTTGCCCAGGGCAGCAACCCAAAAGAAACAAGTCCTCAACAAACCACACCTTTATCCACAACGCATGACTCAGCTCATGTGCTGGGTGCCATCAAGAAATAAAATACAAGGGTTCATATTCAGCCAGGTTCACTCCCTAAACCAGCAGGTTTCTGGACTAAGAAGCTCCCAGCTGCCATGGGACAGCCTTCCCTTTCAGCTGCAAGCCTCAGCCTGCTGAGAAGCTGTGTCCTCAAAAGGTTTTGACCTTTCAGGAGAACTTCCCCATCCAGGGACACCAGCACATGAAAGCAATAAAAAAAATTCTCCAATGTCACGTACTCAACACTTGTGACAAATATTTATACTTCTCCCTCTGTTTCTGTCCATATCACTTATGCCAAAAATAAAACTGAAGACTGGAATGGAACAGGAAAGTGTTTCTAAAGACTTAACCCAGTAGGAAAAGTGACCAAGAAATCCAGACTGCAAATTCCTAAGCAAGTTACAACTGCAAGTTATGCAGTGCTTGACTGCACCCCATCATTAAAGATGAAGTCTATAAAATGACTGTATTTGTATAGGGTACAGGGAAAAAAATAGACTGGAAAGCAACACAGTAGCTGGAAACTAGGCAAATAGGAAAGGTTGAGTCAGATTTCCAGATGGATTTTTTGGTAGCCCTGATGTTTGATTCTGGAAAAAAAAAGTTACACTTGCTAATTCATAGCACCCCTTGAAGTAAGGCACAAGCCTTCCCTAGGAACCCACAGGAGAGCTCCCTGCTTCACCACACCTCTGGTTTCATCCCTTCTCCCTGGTCCCTGTCACCAGGTGCTACTTCTCACCCAGACCAACACCAAGGGCCCCCATCTGCAGGACAGGCAGCTCTGGGCCTGAGGCACACTACACTTGCTGGTGCAGGGCTGACACTGCCACCCAGGGCCTGAGCAGCTCCATTTCTTGCCAATTCTGCAACATTCTCCAAAGGAATCTGCAACATCCTGGTTTGGCCCAGAGGTCCCTGACTGAGCATGTTTTCTGTGATTAAGGACTCAATCTTTAAAGCCACCACCTGCAGCCAACTACACAAGCCTGAGAAACATCTGAGTTTTGAAGAGCTGGAAACATGCATATATACTTACACCTCACCCACCACCACAAATCAGCAGCCACCTTCCCACACATCCATGAAGTCACTGCAGCTTCTTCCCACCATTATCTTTCAGATTAGTATCCTACCCCAATCTATCAATTATCAGGATTTCTTCTCTTTAGAAGATTTCAGACATTTTTCTCCAACCATGCTAAGCTTAACCACTGTCTTAATTAAAACAACATGCTTCACTCCATGACATTATTTGATATCATTCATTTATCTGCTGTACCCAATGCTTTGATGCTTTATCTATCACAAACATCACTAACTAACCTTCAGATCTGCCACAATGACTGCATTATGTCAACAATTGCTTCAGTACACTTCAATCATCCCCACTGCTTTTACAGCCAGCTACCCACACTCATTTCTTCAACCACATATTTTCTGATGACTGGGTCACCTCCCTGCACGTTGGATGCTTGCTTCTCAAAGCAAGTGACATCCTGTGCCAAAAAATAAAGGACTGAAGATCAGAGGAGAAGAAACCATGAAGGGAAAGACTTAAGAGGAAGAATTTTGATAAGGGTTACTGTATACCTAGTTTTCCCCAGATGTGTCTGCTTTCCTACCTTTTAAGGCACAAGCCAGTAACATTTTATCTCATACCAACTTTATATTTGGCTTTTACACTGACAGCTTGGGCCTCACTTTTGGCCAGAGTCCAAAGGGGTCACTTGCCTCCTCATTGACCCTCAGCAAATGGACGGGCTCAGCTTCCTGTCGTCACCAACTGCAAAGCTTCGGCAGCAGCGGCAGGGCCGAGTAGCTGCACGCATCTGCCAGAGGCTGTGCAGGAAGAAGTCACCCCCTCACACACAAGTTAGAGGGGGTCAAAACCCACCCAGAAGCAGTGTTTGCCCACCCTCCTTCACACTCAGGCATCAGGAGAGCTCCTACTACAGCCTGATGCTGCCCAAAGCTGGGCTCTGCCCCGACCTCACACAAACCATTTTGCCTCCCACCTTTTGCCTCCTTACACTGCCTAACACTGTGTGCTCAGCACCCTCAGACTCCCAAAGCCAAGCACAATCTCCCACATAAGCAGAGCTCCCCTGCACCCAGTGTTTGTCAGTGCTTTGAGCTGCTGAGCAGACCCATCGAAACTCCACCTGCCCATCATCCACCTGCACTTAAGGGCAGTAATGGGTATGCTCTCTCCAGGCATCTTCCCAAGGCAGAGTAATTGCACATATTGATTTCAGATGTTATCAAACAAACCGCCTTCCACAGCTCCAGCACAGACACTATCCTCACGCTGAACTCCCCACCAACACACATCCCTTCCCGTCCGCTAGCTTGGCATGCCCTGATTTGCACCAGATCTCTCCTCTCTGCCCCTCAGCCAGGCAGATACATACTCTGGAGACCCAAACCACACCGCGAATAGTCTGTAGAAGCCATCCAGCACCCCCAGCCTTTTCCTGAAGCCTCTTACAAAAGAAGTTTCTCCTTCCCCTGCTCCTGGCTAGCAATGACCCTATAAAGGCTCTTCTAAGGTCAGCACTGACAGTTCACAGAAGAGTTGGCTTTCACTCAGTACTGTTCTTTCCACAGTTCGAGAGAGGCTGGCATGAACAACTGGGTTAACACACCCTTCAGCAACTTCAGGGAACAAACACCAGAAAGGGGAGATGCTGTACGCTGGCAAGCAGACCCTTGGCTGAAGTGCAGAGTGACACGCTCAGCAAAGTGCCATCTCTTCAAACCCAGCCAAGGTCTAAACCATTGCATAAGCTCCTGTGGTGACCGCTACCTAAGCAGTGCTCCTTCCTCCAGCAAACAAAACACTGCCACACTGTCCTTCCAAACATCTCCTCTGCCACAGGTTGATGAGATTCCCGCTGTAGCCACCCCACAAGAGCCCACAAGGGAAGAGAAATCCCACAAGCCTTTCCCAGCAAAAGAAAGCTGGGCCTTGAAAGTCAGGTTAGTGCAAGGACAATTAATTGTATCAGGCAAAGGCATTTAGGGCTTAATGAACAACCCAATTAGGGGGCAACTGTGCCCCCAGCAGCACAGTCTCTGAAAGCCACAGCAGCAGTAAAGCACCAACAGGCTGTGTGACACGATGGGTGCACCTCACCGCTCCCTGGGGCAATGCTGGGACAGATGAGGTCCCCTTGCAGCTCAGCTCTAGAAGAGCAGCTCTGCCCACCCTCTCTGGGCCAGGAGCTGTCCCGGGAGCATCTGTACCCACACATATCCCACTCCAAGCATGCCAGCTCCAACCCACAAGACGGATTCCAAAAGCAGGGAGAAGAAATAGCTGGAGACAGTTCCAGATTGAAGGCACTTCATGCCAGTGAACACAACTTGCCTCAAAAAAGAAAACTGTCAGGACCCAGTGGCCCAGCACCTACTATGACTTAGAGCTTAGCCTTCATACCATATCAAACAATAACATGCCTGAACTCCTCGCTGGAATGATAAGAGGCTGGTGCTTACGCTCCTGGTTGCTAAGATCTGGCCTTCTCCAGGCAAAAAACAAGGGAGCAAGCCCAGGAAAGCAATTTATTGCTATGCCTGGAGATTAATCCTATTCACACCGCGCACCCCAGCCCCAGCACGGGGTGCAGCACAGCAAGCTGCGCCACGCACAGGGACGTGTTGGAGCACAGCCCCAGCATGCTGGCTTTGGTTTTGCTCTTCAAGCAACTGAGATAACGGCTCTCCGCTTGCCTTATCCAGTTTCAAAAGCAACACTTCAAAGCCATCCCATGTCAAACGCCAGAACAAATTGAAGCTGCCAGAGATGCCTCACAGGGAGGAAATTAACACGTTATGTGAAGTGGCGCTGTAAGCTTAACTTGGAATCACAGACCATTGTAAGTAGAAAAGCAACAGTTTCCCATTAAACAAAACCTTTACCATTAAGTTACAACTACAACAGAATGGTAATTTCAGCTTCATCAGAGCAGCTGAAGACAGCGATATCCCTGCAGGATCAGCAGTTTTCCTTGTTCACAGCATACAGGCCTTTGAAAGCTGCTGTTTATTTTCCCTCAGAGCCAAGGTAAGCAGAGAGAAGATAAGCCCCTCTTCACACCAGCCTGGCTGCAAGGTGTGTGCTCTGAGCCGCTGCCAGGGCAGGACAGCTCAGACCAAAGCACTGACCCGAGAGAAAATCCAAACTCTGAGGAGCTCAGACTGATCCCCAAGGGCAGCGAGGAGGATTAGGAAGCAGTGACAGACCTGCATGGAGCTCACCACACTTCTTACCTTCTCCTCTGCTCCCTCTCTCCCTCACGAAACAGGCGAGCGATGACTGGTGTGACGGGAAAACTGCTCAAAATCCCTGGTTTTTGAAGGATTTTTTTTCTTCTCATTTGTTTCTGTGTTTGGTAAAAGCAGCGGCTCTGGAGCTGCCGTTGCCCAGCGCAGTCCCGGCCCCGCTGCGGCGGCGGCGAGCAGCTCCCCGCAGCCCGGGGGGATGAGCCTGCTGCCCCAGCCCACCCGCACCGCCGACCTGCCCTCGGCCGGTGCTCACCTCCGACACCCGCACCTCGGATCCCCCCCGCCGCGCCCCCTCCGCAGCCGCCTGCGGAGGAAACCCGCCTTGCGTCCCCCCCGCGCTGCACCTGCCCCAGGCAGGGCTGAAGGCGGGCGACCCGCGGGGCGAGCAGCGCGGCCTAGGCGCTCCCCCAGCCGGGGCGCTCGGCCCCTCACGCCGCCGGGGCGGCGGAGACCCCGCTGAGGCGGCGGCCGCGGAGGGGAGCGGAGCCCGCCTCGGGCGCGCGCCCGCCCCGCGCTCACCTGTGCTCGGCTGCGCCCGGCGCCGCCCGGCTCCAACGTGCCTCTGTTTGCAGCGCCCGGCGAAACTCCCCGGCCCGCGCCCTATCAGCGCGCGCCGCCCCCGCGCCGCCGCGGCCAGCCCGCCCCCCATTGGCCGAGCGGGACCTGAGCCCCCGCCCCATTGGCTGGCGGCGGCCGCGCCTCCCGGGGCCCGCGCGGCGGCCGCCCTGTGGCCGTGCGGGTGAGGCGGCGCGGGGCAGCGGCCTGGCGCTGCCCTGCCGGGCACGGCCGGGGTTTGAGGCAAAACCCCCCTTTTTCGGGGGCGTGTGGTGCCCAGCCAGAGGCACATCTGGGCTGGGGGCAGGCTCTGGGGTAAAAAGAGGGGGATTTTTGCCAATATAACCAGGCAAAGCGGTGCTGGCAGGGCAGGGAGCGGGGGTCCGCTGGGCCCGGCGGTGTGTTCCAGGCTGAGGCACGGGGTGTGAGGCATGGGGGACAGCCTGGGGACGGGGTGTAAGGGACACGGTGTGGGGACAGGCCGCAGGCTGGCTGCTCCCTGGGTCGTGGTGCCGAAGCGCCGTGCCTGTGTTGTGCCCTGGCACCCAGGAGGCAGTGGTGAGAGTGCACATCCTGGGGCAGGGCGGCCTTGTCCTCCGGGGTGCTGGCACAGGGGCGCCTGCTCGCCCTCCATGTGGCCGGCTGTGCCCTCATCCAGGCTTCATCTCTAGATTAATAACAGTCAACCCTGACCATATGCACAAGCATTTTCTAAGTCTTACGGCAACGGGGAGGAACGCTGCACATCACCTAATTCCACTGCCATCACTCAAGGAATTCCTACAAGCAAATGCCCTCTATGTTTCATGACTCATGTTTTGGCTTTTCTTTTTTCCCCGCTCTCTTTTACCTTCTTGGCTCGTGGTTGACCGTGCCCCTGGGTCGAGGGGTTCCCACTGCAGCCCCACACCCAGCTGTGAAGTGTGTTTCCCGTGGGATTCGTGAGGATGTTGATTTTGTGACAAGTGACTCGCGGCCGGGCTCGCTGGGCTCCGCTGCGACCCCGCTCACGGTCAGGGTCCCCATCAGGGGATCTTGGCTTTAGCTGGAGAGCAAGAGTTGAATTAAATCCACATCCTGACTCAACCCACTGCTGACTGCTGCTCCTTCCCGCTGTGACAACGAGCAGATGGAAATGCCTGCACCTACTTCCAGCGGGTCTCAAATAATCCTCTGCTTTGGAAACAAATTAATTTATTACCATGGGTTTCATATCTCAAAACAACTCAACATATTAATAATGCAGCTTGTGGTTTACTACCAACTTTGTTTTCCATCCCAAAAAACCTTGCTCAGGTTGTCACTGTGTTTAGAGAAGTATTGAAATGTAATTAAGAGACACTAATCATTAAAACAGCAAAGTTGTTAAGCCTTGCAAAGACCATGAACTTTTTCACTTACTCATTCTGTGGATATGTGTTTTACAGTCAGACATAGCCTACTGCGATTTACCATGTGCATCCAAGTCTTAACGTTTCCTGCAGAAATGTGCTTTGTCACCCTGGTTGGTCACAGGCAGCTGAGCAACTCTCTACAGATGAACAGGTTTATCCAGGGCTAATGCCCTTTCACTTCCACCTAAAATATTTGTCCGTTCTGTTTGCCAGTTTTCAGTCAAAAATACTTTGAACTGAAATGTTTTGAATTTCACTTGACACCTTTGAGACCTTATTTGCCTACTATTAATCTTTAAATTGGCTAATAAAATAATGGATCCAATTATATGACCACGGCATACTCTGTCACCTTATTTATTTTGCAAGGAAGAAAACAAAAAAAAAGTGTTTTTTGCTTTAACCAGCAAGCTAGAAATCCAGTACTTGTGTGGTTCTAAACTTGACTATTAGCGAGTTGTTACATTCAGTGAAATGATCCCTGCTAGAAAGGTAGAAAGGATCGTTCCTTCAGCTCATCAGAGAGAAAAATCCAGCAGAGATCCTCCATGAACAGGAAACTCTGGGGCAGAGAAGGGCTCTTGGACCAGGTGAACAGCGGTGTGACACGAACCAGTGGGAGGGTGGCGGACCCTGCCATATTTTAGTGACCAGCAAACGTGTTTTCAAGTTTTTACTATTGGCAAGTTGTCAGTTAGTCTCCTTCAATGTATTTTATTCATAATTCTGATAGTGTTTCCCTGGTTTCATGTCTTTAACTATTATTGGGTCCAGTTTTGAACTTCAGATATACATAATTCCTTCCTGCGGCAGCCAGAGCAAAGAAACCAAAACAAAAATATAAATGATGCATCGGGGGCCCGTGGTTCCTGAAGGAGGACTGTTGGGACAGCATTTCTCCACCCTTTGATAAACCACTGGCAGCTGGAAATGCTTTTTCATTTCGCTTTCCATGCAGAGAGCCTTTCTGACAGAAATAAGAAGTCGAGTTCATGCTTCCAAAGCTTTTGCCTTCTTCCAGCAGCTCAGATATTAGCTAATGATCATGCATTAGATGATACCATCTCAAGTCTGCTCCTCTGCAATCACCAATTAGATATCATCTCAAGACAGCCACCTGGGCTGTCTGTTGGCCATGGTGGCCTCTCAGGAAAAGCAAGACATGCCCATGAGCAAAAGCAAAGCCTCCTCCCAGCCCTGAGCAGTGAAAGCCCCAGCAACCTCCTTCTTGGATGCCCGGGTATAAGTGCCCAGGATCCAGGAATGTGGCTGTGCCCATGGAGAGACTGTGCTCCTGGGGCTCCAAGGCGCAAAAGATGCTCTGAAAGACCGTAACATGTGTAAAGTAAAACATGGACCCGTTTCACAGGGGCTTTCAGTTCAGTCAAGCAGGGCCATGCTTATACAGTGACAACTTAGCTTCTCCTGAGCAATGAGTAAAACTTTCAGCCTCCGGCTCCTCTTGCCATAACTACTACTGAGAAGTATTTTCTAGGGTCTCAGAAGTCATTTGGGCTGATTTGCGTTTGGCTTTGAGATGTCTAGAAGATGCTGACTGTTTGGAAAGTGCTGAGGATTGTCCCCTAAAGACCTATCTCCTTCAGCATCAAGAAGTTTAAATCACCAGTGACATCTGAAGCACGGTTTTAGCACCAGCATCAGGGTTTGAAACTATTGCCTCTGGCAAAGACTTGACCTAATGAAATAACCTGGTTAGCTCGTCTCAGTCACAAGCTGCTATTTCTTCCAGAAAACAAACCAAAACCAAATCATGTGCCTCAATTTCCCTTTTCATCATACACAGGTGATTACACTGCAAAGCAGCAATGACCAGTGCAAATAGAGTCCCAAATAATGTCTCTCTGATGCTTTGTCCATGATGGCTATAATAACATTAAAACAAGACTTTGGTATTTCTGGTCAATAATGATTAGGTGTAGTTGGTTGGTAATTTATTTCCCACGTGTTTTCTGGGTGCAAGGACTGGGAGGATGTTTATTTAACCTGTCCTTGAGTTACAGTCATGAGAGGGAGACTTTACATTTCCCCAGGCATTCCACAAGTATGTTTAGGTAAAAAAAGAGTTGAAGCCATCATTTCTTTTAAGAACAGCTTGGGCCAAATCTCTTTGTGGTGCCATAAAGCTGAGCAGGATCCGTGCTTGGAACCGGTAGGCAGAGCTCTGTTAATTGGAACGATCCTGATTCACCCCTGTGAAAAAGCCCCTTGGTTCTCTGTGCTGTTGCTATATTCAGAATCCATTTGGACACTTGACTTTTACGCTTTCTAAAATAAGGCAATAAAGCAATTAGAAATAGATAACAGAAGGAGAGAGCACTTCACCAAAGAAAGCAAAAGAAAATAGCGTGGCATAATTAATACAGAGCTGGCAGCAGCGAAAATGAGCTGTAACAACTGGACTGTCACCGGGAGTAAGACTGCAGGCTGAGCTGCAGATGTCTGAGGCTGCAATGGCAGAGAGGGTCCTGTCGCCACCCAGCACAATCTGGCCAGAGAATGCACGTCTGTGGGACAGAAGGAAATAAAAGCATCCTTTAGAGCTGGGAGGACATAAATGTTCCTGTCAGTCCTCCACCATGCATCGGCCAGGGGATTTATCCGACTGAAAACATGCTCCCACATCCAAAGAGAAAGGGAATTAGTGCAACCAGAAAGGCAGGTGCTTTTTTAGGGAAAAATCCCAGAATGTCCTACGTGGAGGGCTGGGTTAAAAATAAAAGGGAGTCTGCTGTGCCAGAGAAAGAATGAGTGGGCTCAGAGATAGGAGAGATTGCACATGGAAGGAGCTACCTCTTTCTTTAGTGTTATTCATTTTTAATTTGCATTGTTATAGTGTCTGGAAGCACCAGGTGGAAATCAGGGCCTCATTGTGCTGGGAATTGTGCGCAAACATAATGATTAAATGTTGCCAGCTCTGCAGAGGTTGCAGCATCACTAACCAGCATAATTATTGCAGAATAAGTTTTTCTGCAATTGCTCTTCTGGAATATCTGTGCCACTTGATTTCTTTCAGAGTAACCACACCTGAGGGGATGAAAAGTTATATTTGTACTAGGTCCAACCTGGTAACCTTCACAGATAATAATAACTGTTCAGAGGTGGAATCTGCTCACCACTTTTGCGTACACGTTCAGAAATTGTTTGCTTGTGTCATGGTTTCTGTAAAATGGGAATAGTAACACTGCACTTACGGCTCGCTCCCTTCATCTGACACTGATGATCGGCCAGGAGTCTTCTGTTAGACCCTTAGAGCACTCTACTGTCAGTACATCACATACGAGGGCTTGTTAGTGCTGTTTGTAATGATTAGGGATTAGCTGGAGAAGATATATTTTTTCTTCTGTGTTTTCTGGCTGAAAGGACGGGAGGCAGTGTTTGATTTGCTGAAGGTTCCTTTTCTATTGTACTTTTCTATTAGTTAAATAACTGTGCAAAAAGCAAAACGCAATTAAACACGGAGTTTAAAAAACCAAAACCCAGCCCTCAATTGTCACAGCATAAACAGCAAGCAAAACAGCAAACGGTCACTGAAAGCATCTTTGCGCTATGACCAAATCCCTTTGGGTTTCTGTGACACTTCGGCTCGCTGCTCAGAAGTCAGAGCAGCAGGATACGCTGGCTGCATTTTTACAGCTTCAAATACAGACGCTTTCTGGCCATGACAGATGCCAAGCACAGGAAATTCCGCCCTGACCCTAAGAGCAAGAGTAGGTCAAACCAGACGGAGAGGACGGTCCTGCTGCTCACCCGCGCTTCCCCGCTGGGATTTGCACCGAAGCAGGGAGCTGAGCAGCGCTTCCTCCTTGCTCTCCCACCCCTGAGCACCAGCTCCAGCCTCCCTGGCACAAGGAGGGACCGAAACAAATCGCCGTGGCCTTGCCCTGCCTTTTCATACTGCAGAGGGGACCAGCGTATGGTAAAACTAGACACTTCCTCGGTTTCCTCCAGCCAGCCATCGCTCCGCATGGTGCCCACCTGAAAGCCACGGGCCCTGGGGGCCCAGTCTTAGAGAAGGAGCTCGTTTTGGTGAAAGAATTAAAATGATAATATCTCATTCTGCCGATTGCAGAGATGGTTGGTGAATGAAAAGCAAAGAAAAGGATCCCCACAGACTGTGTATTTTAAAAAGCAAGCAAGGAGATGAAAATAAACCCTCCCATGATTTTTAAAGCAGTCTTGGGATTTTTAGGGATCCCAGCTCAGAGATTTTGAATAGCAACTACAGGGGTTCATTTACAACTAGCATTTTTCCTAATTTCCTATTCTGTCTTTTAATACTTCCTAGGAAACAATAAGGGCTTTGCATTACAAGCAGCTTGAAAGATTAAGCAGGCAGAAACAACCCCCTGCTCTACCTGCAGCCTTGCACTGGTTATTTTAAGTTATGACTGGAGATTGACCTGGTTTAAGTGGGTGCAAAAGGTTACCTGAACACTCTCGCTTCACTGCCTGTAATCTTTGGCAACTGAATTTTCCCCAGGCGTGTCTGCGTGAAATAGTCTTCCAGTCCCCTCTGCTGGTTGCAGCTTGCTGGAGAGCTGCACGGTTGCACCAGACAGCGACTGTGCAGTGCTTCGCCTCGATGAGGGCACCAGCCCCATGCCCTCAGCGCCCGCTAAGGTGGCACTGGCTCCTCCAGAGACCAGGGAGCTTTCCCTCACCTCTGCATCTTTAATATAAGCACCTGGCCCCTCTCTTACACAGGACAGCATCATGAGAAAAGGTGAAAAAGTTAGCTAAACAGATCATCTTAAAAAAACCCCACCCTGCCTGTGAAAGCTGAGGCATCCTTCTGAGAGCAAATAATGTCACCACGGGGAATGTATGGCTTGAAATGTTTGTTGAGCTTATGACCAAATATCACCTGCAACTGTTTGTGGCACGTGCCTCTGTGTCCCTACGAGCCCAGCGCGGTGCGTCCATCGTGCAGGCTGCTAGCTCACGCTCCCCACCGCAGCCAGCAACATTGCAGCCGTAGGCAGAACAATCCCTATAGCTTCTTTACTGACTTTCCTGCCGCAGCTGGGATCCAGTTTTGAAGTGACCAAGGCAAAATTTCCTCCAGGGGGTGCAAAACGACATTCAGAGAGAGATTGTGCATAAAGTCTGAGCTGATGCATCCTGCAGAACCGAGCAGAGCCAGCAGCACAGGGCAGGGGCTGCTCGTAGCAATGTGGGGCTTGGGCGCAGTTCATGATGTCCAACTGCACAGGCCGAGTAGTGCAAATCTTCTAGCAGCGAGGGGAAGTTTTGTTCCTGGGTGCAAAGAGCTGGTTTGTGAGGCTACCGCCGAGAAGGTCAATTCTGACTGGCTAATACTGACCGGTATGGGCAGCAGGAGGCAGAGCTGGCGCAGAGCAGCCGTTCTTCGTGGCCGGCAGCGTGCCAGTGCTCTCCGCCAGCCAGCCTGTCTGAAGAGGAAACCCAAGTGACAACTCTGATAACAAGCCCTGCTCATGGCTGGAGGCCCAGGGGCCCTGCACGGGAAGGCAGAGCCCAGGGGAGCCTGCACGGAGCCCATCGCAGATGTCCCATGCTCCAGCCCGATTTACAGGATTGCTTTGCATGCACAAATCCCCCAGTGCCAAAAAGCACTGCGTACCCCGTGCCCCAGGGCAAGCATGGGCACTGCAAAGGGATGTAGTAGAAAAACTAAAGGTTTATTTTTTGTAATAAAATACATCCTTACAAAATAACCATTTTTCTCCCGTGCTGAGGGACTGGGCATGGTTCTTGCCAGCTCTCCTTCCCTCCCCCTCTCCTCACTTTGGAGCTGTGCAACGGTGCCGCTGGGGAAGGAGAGGCAGCGATGCTCTCCCCAGGGGCTTCAGGGTGCGGGACGCCCTGGCACGGCCCCAGCACACCAGGCAGGGTGCAGTGGGAGCCCTTCGGAAGGGCCCGCAGAGGCAGCAGACCCCGGTGCCCTGCAGCAGGGCTGGTGGAAGACCCCGAGGGTGCCTTAGTGGCTCCCTGATGCCCAACACGAGTTTAACCCACCCGCAGCATCGCAGTGTGTCCCACCAGAGGCAGAGTGCCCGGCCGGCCGGACCCTGCCCTGGCTGCAGGGCGACACATTCCCATGAGCCGGTGTCGGACACTGCTTCTGCTGGCCTTGGGGCTGGTGCGGGCTGGTGATGGGGGATGGCGACCGTGTCTTAGGAGAGGAGGAGGAAGAGGGTGCAGGTTTGTCGGTCAGTGTGGATTCTGCCAAGAGAGAGAGGTGCACAGTGATTTCTGGTGTCTTGCCCCCCCCGCTGTCCCTCTTCAAGCAATGCTGCCATCGGAGAAGTGATGCCAGTCCCACATCCTGCAGCCAGTGCTGCCCCGCGAGCCTGCCCGCCCTAGGAAACGCTGACCCCGGCTTAGACATTACAGCCCCCACCTCAGATCTCCTCCGTGCCTCCCTGGAGCCCTGCTGCCTTTTTGGGGCCCTTGGGATAGCCCCGAGACCCACAGCCCTCACCCCTGCCAGCCGTATGCCAGCAGGGCTCGGGAAACACCACTCACCTCTCACTGTGTGTTGTCCAGCTCCTTCTCCTTCTTATGTGACTTCGACTGGGGGTTAAATGAGACAAAACGATGATTCTTTTCAAGATCTGCCCCTTTCTAACGCCAGGGAAAAATGTGGTTGAACAGCAACTTCTAACCCCCAATGTATAAGCACAATTTCAAATGAATTTGAGGGGAGCTGTTTTCACATCCTATGAAAGGCCACGAAACATCCCATGGCCACAGAGATGTTCTCAGAAAGCAGAAAAGGGGATATTTTCCAGTTTGCTAAAGCACTGGTCTGTCTCTGCTTCCCTTAAAGCAATGCAAGTGTTAACAGATACTGGAACGTCTGGGGATAAAGGGAGGGAATAAAGCTATTAATAGTGAGTCACACAGAAGATCTCTATAATTTAGGAGAGGAGATTCACAGATCCCAACCTCTGACAGTCCCAAGGGCTCAGGATTCCCACAAGCTCAGGAAGGCACCTGGTTGCTCGTCAATATATTGTATAAATGTTGTTTCTGTTACAGCATCATTACCCATGCACGCATCCGCACTCACACCCACAGGAGCCACTGCAGGGGAGGGACGCGCTGTTACTTACAGGCTCCTGTTCCGCATATTTGAATTTCTTCTGCTTGTAATAGTCCCGTCCTTGGAGAAAATGCAGCAGGAGCAGGTCGCAGAGGACAGAGGCCTTAAATCAAAGTGCAGTTAGGGTTGGGGCTGCCCCCCCAGCTCACCTGTGCCACCTTGTACTTCCAGCTTGCTCCAGTTTGCCCTACAAATTAGGGTCCCTTCTGCTTCAACCCACAACGTGGCAGCTGATGAAGAGCGTACAGCCCCTGAATGTCCATTTAGGACAGAATTGAAGTGTGCTGGGTTCAGTACGGGACAATTTAGGTAAACAGAAGTTAAGTGCTTCCACTTTAGGTATATGCAGAGCACAACACACTTTGGGTCGTGCCAAAGTCTTTAATGACTTTAATATTGGTTTTCTGTTGTGCATGAAATGCTGCCTATCACCTCCAAACCCCCCTCAGTACTGGATCTAACTTGAAACTATCAAGGTACCAAGACACGGCCCCACCACGAAAGCCGGCTTCCCCTCATTCGGCAGGGCAGCAGCTCCTGCTAGCAGAATTCACGTCAGCCAGTAGGCAGCAGGAATCTATTTTCCTGAGCTAGCGAGGCAGGAGAGCACCTCCTTCTGCCCATCCCCTGTTGCCTGAGTGGGAAGCGGTATTTCACTGCTGCTCAGGGACACTTCCCCATGGATGTCACAGGTAAGGAGAATAATTTGAGAGTCTCCATATAGAGGCTGGAAATATCTGAACTTACCACTCCAAAAATACCAATTCCAGAGCCGATTGTGGTCATGGTTGGGATGATGTCAAATTTGCCTGCCTGCATAAAATCAGAGGAAAGAGGTGATATGTTACAAAAAAAAAAACCAAAAAAAAAAACGACAAAAAAACCGGTGCCATAGCTATAGGTCAGGCTCAGCTAAAGAGCCTTGCAGCAACCCAAACCACAACCACAGCACAGAGAAACAGGAGCTGGGCAAGAGCTGATTTTAAGCTCATTGGTCAAACAGAAATATATGGTAGGTTGGTTTTAGGCTGACACAAATTGAAATTACTTTGCTTCCTATATTTTTAATTAAAAAAAAAGTATACTCTTCAAATATTCCCAGTGGGAACACAACGAGGAAAGCCTTCTCTCCCAGTGGGATGAAAAAGACAAAATAGAAAAACACAAATGTTCAGCTTTTGGAAATATTAGTGAAAGGTTTTGACTTTCCACAGTCCCCCCACCCAGCCATCATGACATTTTTTGGGACAAAGCCGCTGACCCAAGGAAACCACTCGCATTGGTTTTCCTGGCCCCGTGAGACCCCGGTGCTGTGTCACAGAGCTGGTACCCGCCTGAGGACATGGCACTGCCGTCCTGGAGAGCCGGGGGTAAACCCCGTGTCTGGCCACCCTTACCTTGCCATTCACCAAAATGTCAAACCGGATCCCAAACACCTTGTAGAGCGTCCTCTTGTCCGTCCCATTTTCTTTGTAGTATTTGGCGTATCTGTCCAATTGGATGGTGAGCATTAATGGCTTGCCAGGGTGTCTAATAGCCCCCTGCAACCCAACGGCATCGGGATCTTGGCAGGAGCAGGACAGGGGTCTGGGGATGCACCGGCACGGACCTGGTCCCGACCTTCTCCTTCATCCCCCCGAAGGAGCTGGGCTGTTGACGCCTCTCTCCTCTGTGCCTCAGTTTCCCTGCCTGCACATGGGAGCTAAAGCTCCTGCTTGTGCTGATGCTTGGTGACCCCAAGTGCTACGTGACAGTGGATGTTAGTGCAGCGCTAATGGCAGCTTCACACAGAGCTGCAGCCAGAGCAGCAGCTCACGCCTAAATGTCACGCTGTGGCTGAACGCTTTGAAGCGTGGGAACACGCGAGATGACCTCGCACCATCTCCAGTCTTTCAAGGGGTTTCCCCGAGAGCTCAGCTGAGCAGGAGAGTCTGCAAGGGCGAGGAGATGTACAGGGAAAGGCAACGGGGTAATTTTGAGGCCAAGGCATGGGTTATCATTTTTCTCATGCCATTCTAAAGAGAGCACTGCTGTCTGACACTGCAAAGATAGTGAGTATTTTGGAGAACAGTCCCTGATCTTTGACTATCCCTTGAGTGCTGTGGGATCCTGAAAGATGTTACCTCTGAATCCTGCCGGGAGAGTTAACAGGGGTTTCCTTACCTGAAGTTGAAGCCCGGTGAAACGTTACTGTCGTCATTGTAAAGGCCATGGAACTGGTAAATGGGTTTGCAGTACCGGACGGGCCAGTCAAGGTCACAGTTCCAGTCTATGGTGATGCCCACCACTCCACCCTGCAGCCGAGAGAGGAGTCACGAGGTTGCCCCGCTCGGCACAACCTCCTTGGAGCTAGCCTGCATGGAGAAGCTCCTTCTCTCCTCATATGTGGCCTTTCTTGATGCTACGAGGTGCCCTGGCTCTCCAGGGTACACGGACTCCCACTGCTGTCTCAGCCCTCCTCGGCAGCCTTGGCTTCATGCCCTATACATCACCTTATGCAGAGGCGCTTGCTTCTGCCCTAAATGCTGGATACACAGCTAGATTCATGCCCTCTTGTGCCTGGTCAGCATCCCGTGCAAAAGGCATGGTCCTGAGAAACAGTGTCCACTGCAGATCCCCCACGGTCCTAGAGGCACAGCCTTTTCTTGCCTGATTTTACCCATAAGATTTGCCTGCCCTGTGGCTTAACCCTGCCATCAAACTATTAACATCACAGGGAAAATCAAAGGCAATTTAACAAGGTCATAGAGGAAAGTGAAATGAACCCATGAAAATCAGAAGAAAACCTCCTCTAAGAGGTTTTCTGCTAGGAAATGAAGCAGTCCCTCCTGAGCTCGGTCCAGGCTGTAACTAGCTGTGCCCCAGAGGCTCATCTTTTTGCACCTTTAATATATGCAAGCCTTGGATTTTATTTAATGCCTGGCAAAGTTAGCTTAAGGCTCTGCAGTGCAGAAATAGCAGATACTCTTGCATACCGCCCTGAGAAGCGTCGGACAAAGCTGCATTTCTGAGCCTGGGGAGAGGCTGCAGTTTGTATTGTGCAATGAGCATTATTTGACCATGCAGCCAAGGCTTCTGAGCTCAATCGGATGGGATTTGGCCACACAGCTCTAGTCATTTGTTGCACAAATTAAAACAAACTGAACCCTGGATTTATTGCCAGCGGGTCAAATCTTGTCAATCTTACAGAGGAGTTTCCAAGAAAGGCTTAAATATTAGGCCATGCCCAAGGAGATTCATAATCTTTAAGAGCTAATTCTGACACTGCCTCACAAGTCCTTGAGGAAACGGATCCCTCGCGTCTCAACAGCTTGGGGACGATTGCTCTGTTGGCGTCTCCCTCCACATGTCAGCACGAAACATCATTTGAAATTGAAGTACCTTAACAGCCAGGAAGGTAAAATTCTGACCCGATTCCTTCACTATGTATCCCAGGTCAAAGACGGGGCATAAGGAATCGGTGACTTTGTGGTAGGTGCATTTCTTCAGGTACTGTTTGGTAACGCTCTCAACCAAGTTGCGCCTGTGAAGGAAAAGAGTGAGAAAGACTCTGAATAACCCAATAATTTGGGTGGGAAAGGACCTCTGGAAGTCCCTGGTCCAACCTGTTGCTCAAAGCCAGGTAACTTCAAAGCTCAGGGCTTTGTTCTCCTCCCCCACGTGCTCAGCAGACCCCGCAGATGGGGAGAGTGGGTGCTTTGCTCCCACCCCATCGGCGACTCATGTCCCCTGAACCTCCTCTTGCGGAGGAAGCCTCTCTGCTGTTTTCTCTCCTACAAATGGTCTACACCTCTGCTTTGGGTTCGCTGCTTTGCCTGCTGCCCAAACCCATTTCTTCAGCGCACGTCTGCCTGTCCTCACCTCTTCTAGCAATCCCCTCTCGTTGCTCAGCTTTGCAAACCCTCCTGTGGCCTCCACCATCCCTCCCAGCTGCCTCTCCCATTGGCATGTCAGCTCGTCCATGGGTTCTGCCAGGCAATGCTCCATGCACCAACAGTTTTCATCTAGGACAGCTCATGGATAGCGTATCCCACAGCTTTTACATTTAGCTGGATTTTGCCGTCTGCTCCAGAAAGGGTGAAAAGGGAAGGACAGTGTCTTGCTTTCCACCCCACTCTGCTCCTTTGCCTAAAAATAGCCTTTCTGTGAAGCTTCCCTGACCCAGATGGGTTTGTAGCCCTTGTGCCTTGCTCAACCCTGTCCCATCGTTTATGCTCAGCAGTTAATTAGCAGCAGCGATCAAAGGCAGGCAGTTTCCCCATGACCCCAGCCGGCTCCAGCCCCTGCAATGGCAGCCAGCCCGGCCGCCCTCACCTCCCAGGACCCGCTGTCCCTCATCGCAGCCCCCCTCCTGCCCGCCCTCGCTCAGGTTGCTGCCTCTCCTTGCTGCTGGTGGGGGATCCCCTCTCCCGGCCACCTCCTGGGATGCAGCTCAAGGCTGGCTCGAGACTTTGCCGAGCGTGCCGGCTGCCAGAGCATTTAACCTTGGCTGCAGCGCAGGGACATGATCGGCTTAGAGAGAAGAATCCGCCGGCTTCAGCACAAATAGCTTCTGTTAATTTGTTCCAAATCAGATATATAATCAGTGTCATCACAAATCCTCTTACATGTGCACCTTTGGCCAGCGGCACCGTTTCCAGCGCTGCCTGGAAGGGGCCGACCCTACAACCCGCTGCAGAAGCGGCTGGGAAACATGAACGGTAAGAGGGGCCTGTGCTCATTTCTGGGCAGCAAGCTCGTCCTGGCTGCTCGCACCCCACTGAGGCAGTTAGTATTTTACTGTTATCTTTGAGGAGGAAAAGGGAGAAGAAAAATGAAGAATCAGAGAAACTGTAGTTTCATATGCATCATATGAGAGTAACGCAGGGGACATTAATTCCAGAAACCTTCTTTCCTGTAACTGCAGCTATCAGCTGAGGTGGGACAGATTTGGGAGGGAAATGTCTCAGTTCCTATCAGCTGATTAGTGATTGGTGATTAGTGCAACAGTTAGAGTAGACCTGGACTTGCTGGTGAGGGACAGCATCCTCCATATCAAGCATCCAGCTACACCCATGGTTTCCCCTTAGGGACACGGCTGGGTGAACCGAGCAGAAGCTGTTCCCTGAAACCTCCTCTTACCTGGAAACCTTGAACCTGGGGAAGGTGATGCTGTTCTTGATGAACAAGGTGAACTTCTCTGCTTCTGACAACAGGGCAGGGCTGAAAAACACAAGCATAGGCACGTGTCCATCACTCAACTCTCCGGCCGCTGGAGAAAGCCCCATTTGGTAGAGATTCATCCAAACTGGGACAAGCAGGACCCAGAAAAACTGGTCATCTCATCTCTGCCCTTTCTAAGCGAAAAATACCAACAAGGTTCGGAAAAATCCCAAGGAAGGAGGGAAGTGCTTGTTAGGGGACAGAGATGGAGTTAGGTGCTGGGATTTCAGTTAAGAAACCCCAAAAGCACATTGAAAGAGAGCTCAAGGGCCCTGGGTGCTTCTCTGGGCTCTTTGGGAGACCCATGGCTGTCCCTGCAGCCCCCCTGCGAGGAGGAGAGTCAAGGAGGAACAGGACTTTGCATCCACCAGAAGGTGCTTCACAGTGGCCCATGGAGGCTGGAGGTGGAGAACATCTCATGGGCAGAGCACAACTTTATTCTGAAGGCAAACGGGACAGATGAGGGCTGCTGGTCCGTGCACAAAGCACCCAGCAGAGATGGGGGGAGCCACCAGCGAGGCGGGGAGCAAACCGTGCCAGGAGAGGCACAACCCCCTTGAGGACACCAGGCAGCCCCCACCAGCCACAGAGTCTGCATCGACCCAGGCTGTCCTGGCAGCAACCTGCAGAGCCCCAGCTCGCTCTGCCCTGCACCGAGTGTTGCTGGTGCAGCTGGGGTGGGACCGGGGTGGAAAGGGCGGCAATGACATCGTTGCTTACTTGGGAACATGGTCATCAACTTCAACGGGGCACCAGCCAAAGATCTCGCAGGTCTTCACAGAGCTGTTGAAATGCACACACTTGCCCGTCATGAGCCCTGTGGGGAATTGAGATGGCTGCTCACACCCCTGTATACTGGGAAATCCCAGCCTCACGCTGGGATGGATGGGATCTAGTTGGAGCTTCAGCCCTGCCACAGACATCCAAGGCACAAAATGCTCAGGGCTTTGGTGCCCCTTTATAAAAAGGGTAATTAATTGTGGCCTCTCAGCTCAGGGCAGTGGTTTCCCTTGCACTATTGTACAGGGGAGTAACTGAGCATTTTTCTTGCTAAAATACACCTCAGAAAATGCCTAGCTGTTAGAAAGATAGCAGCTTGGGGGAAATGTTTTAGTATTGATTAACACCTTTTGTTGGGAGAGGTTTTTACAGCTCAGATCTCTTTTGGAAGAGGAAAGCAGGACCAGCCCAGGTGGGACACTCACCTGGGATGTCAGAGGCTTTTCCCAAACCCCGTCAGCTGGTGGTCCAAAGCAGGTTGCCCTGCCAGACACCCCAGCCCTGCGGCTTCACCGGAGCACGCTGTGCTCAGCGTGTCTCACCAGAAATGGCCGTGCCGGCGCCTCGGGGCCCCGTGCCGTACCTTGTCCCTGGCGGCTGTATTTCCCTTTGCTGCAGTCGCTGTCCCGCGAGCAGAGCCCGGCGTCCGGCAGCTGTTTGGAAAAAGCAGGCAGCCACCTCTCAGCATCACATGCCGCGGTTTCGGTCCCTCTCTCCCTCCTGCCTCACCACACAGCATTTTCCCTAGGGGAAATGCTGCTTGGCTGCAGCCGGAGCCTTGTCTGTACACCGCTTCCCAACCAAGGATGTCCAGATTAAGCAGGAAAAAGGAGGAATTTCTTTTCTAAACTCCAGGCAGATGCTTTTATTCAAGCCTCTGCTTGATCATCTCAAAGGGAAGACAACTTAATGGCTGCTGGCTGGTTTTCAGCAGAATAAAAGCCTTCACATAGCACTTGCAAGTCAGGGACGATAATATGGGGCCAGACTCAGGCTTTCACCAAACCTCTCAATGTCAGGAAAACTCCTTCCCCAGTGCCACCGCACAACCCCCCTAAATTACAGAAGCTGAGACCGCTGAAGGAAGCCAGCACATTTACCTCCGGGCAGGTTCCTTGTTTCTGTCCAGGGGTGACAATGAAGTTGGTCATCACCACAAACGAGCTGTCCCCCTGCGGAGACACAGCCAACGAGCTCACAGCTGGCATGGCATTTTCTGATGGAGCCTCTCCCTGGGGCAAGGGGTAGGGCACCCCAACCACCGGGCCATGTCCAGGCAGACGGCACCTTTCTTCCTAACTCCGCCACGGCTCGGGAAGCTGGTGGTGGCCCTGGGGAGCTGCAGTGCCACCAGCCCCAGGGACAGTGGAGGACCCCCCTTGCTGCTCGACTGGAGGCACCAGAGGAGGCTTGATCCTTTTGGAGGCAGCCTCAAACTTGCCCCATTAACCATGGTGGGTCCCAAGCACTGAATGCTCCCCAGGGGTGATATGTGGGCAGAGGTTTGTGGCAGGAGCAACCTGCTTTTCACCACAGGGACACCATGTCATGGTTAGCCCCATGGAAAGCCTACACCGAGGAGCCCGTCTGTACCCCAGCACATGGGTAAAAGCAGCGGTCGAGACAAAAGCAAGACCCACCCTGCCTCCTTACCTGGGGTGGGAAAACATAATCCACCACATCCCAGATGTGAGGGCCCATGACGCTCTCATTGGTC
Source organism: Platalea leucorodia (assembly GCF_965183815.1). Taxonomy (NCBI): domain Eukaryota; kingdom Metazoa; phylum Chordata; class Aves; order Pelecaniformes; family Threskiornithidae; genus Platalea; species Platalea leucorodia. The sequence continues at coordinate 4,737,818 of NC_138838.1, read as the reverse complement.
AGCATCAGGCCTTTCAGCTTCACCGAGACCGAGCTGACGATGCTGTCCTGAGACTGGTAGCCCTTCTCGTAGAGGAAGACCCACCTGGATGGGGAAAGGTGGTAGGATGAGCATGGCCACCGGTGCTCATCGGCAGGAGCCCCAAGTCCCAGCACATCACTGTGGACTGGGGCTTTTTCTACCAAGTCTCACCTGGGGATTATTTGCCAAATTTCCTCCAGCTGGATGAGGGACATGTTGCTGAGCTCTGCCACCCTTTTCCTGAGGCATGTGGTAGCTGCGGGACCTGACTTCCACGGTGGGATGATTTATTTTGGGGACTGGGACACATTTTGTGGTTGAGGGTATGTGAAGGCAGGTGGAGCAGGGTGGCCATAGACCATTTGGGATTAAAGCCTACGGTGAGTTTATGGTGGTTGGTGGGCTGGGCTTGGTGACCCACCCGGACCCTCCTGAGCCACTTCATAGGCACTCTCCAAAAATCATTACCTCCAGGGCCAAGGCAGGGGTAAGTCTGGATATGGCTCCCATCCAGGGCCACCGTTCCCCATCCAGCACAGGGAATTGTGGAGCTGTGGCCCTGGGTGCAGGGCTGGGGACACTGCTGTGGCTGGCATGGGGCTCTCCCTACGTTTCCCAGCCCATCATGCAGCCATTAGGTCTGGCTCCTGACACTATTTAACCTATGGCATAAAAAAGCTGCCACTGGATTAACTCTGACTCAGGGAGACTATAAACACGGGCGAGCAACCATTTCGGGTAACGCTCCTGGCGGCGCGGAGCATTCCCAGCACTAAAAAAGGAGCGATCTGGTTTTTGTCCCCGCTGCCGCAGCGCTGGTCCCGCTGGCCATGACAGCGGCAGCGCGCTGCCTGTGGGACAGCCTGCGACGCCAGCCCGGCGTGTCAGCCCGTCCTCGGGCACCTGACTCGTGGGCATGGGGGAAAATGGGGGAACCCTGGGTGCTGCCTGGAGGTCTGCCCTACGGGTGCCAGACTTTATGAGCACCTCTTGGGGACAATGCTTTTTGGCTTGCAGCCTTATTGGCATCCCAGTACAGGGGGCGAGGGGACCTCAGGGACGGCATCGGCCCCAGTACCTGGGGATGAGATCAGAAATTCAGCACTGCTGCCACCCAGCTGGGACCCCCAGCTCCAACCTCCTCCTCCAGGCAGAGGGCCATACTGGGTTACACTGGTTACACTGGGCATCTTCCCTGATGCCCTCAGGGCTGCAGGAGGCTGTGAGCTGGGAAGCACCGTGGTGGAGCGTTTCCCTAAATCTGCCTCCAGCACAGCCTCTGTGGCTGCCACCTCATCCCTCCCTGGCAGAGGTGACTGCGGGCAGACAGGGCTGGGCACCCTGCCACGACACAGCCTCCCCATGGCAGGGCAGGATGAGGCCCTCACCCTGCCGCTGAGCCATGGTCACAGCAAACAAGGTGTCATGTCCCCATCATGCTGTAAATGCTGCATCGAGCCCTGCCCAGGTGGTAAAAGTCCCCTGGTGTCACTCCCCCATGTGGCAGAGCCACCAGCGCCTCTTCCCTCGCCAGCCCCATCCTGCAGATCAGCCCGCAGCCTCCTCGCGTGCGAGGTTTTCAGGAAACAAAAGCCAGAAAGCGAAGTCCAGCCGGGGAGCGCATGGCATCGCCTGGCCAGCAGCGATATCGCCTTATCTCAGCCTATCAGCAGAAAGAAGAGCTGCTTCCCAAGGGTAACACCGGGTCTCTCGGTGGGGTCAGCCCCACGTCCCTCCTCTGCACTGACACACATCCCTCCAGCACAGCCATGCATCGGCATGCATCCCCATGAGCATCCCACGCCTGCTGCCAAGGGGACCAAACCTGGGGTAATTGTAAATAAATAAATATCTGCCTGTGAAACTTGCTTTCAAAGAAGAGAAAATCTCAAGCATCGTGGCTTAGTGCAGGCAGGGAACTGGAGGCAGTGCTGCAGGCAGCGAGGGGATGCCAATGGCCACAGGGGCTATGGGCAGCTGCACTCACAGGCAGCCTCTTGCTAACGGAGCCTGACCCCACCAAGACAGCAAAAATGTGGGAATTACAGCAACTTCATGCCAACCTCCTCCCCTCTGCCCCTGGCTGTCCCCTGCAAGCTGCTTCTCTTTTTGCTCCCTCCTGGCTGCCTGTCCCGTTTGAGCTGGGTTGCTTAAGCCACGTTTCCTTAGGAAGTCCCGCTCTGGGCAACCACCTCTGCCAGTTCCCCATCCGCAGGAGCGGCTGCCCCCGGCTGGGTTTGCTGGAGCCTGGGGGTTTCATGGGCTCAGCCTTTAGGAGAGCCAGCACTGCTCCCAGTAACACCAGTCTGGGCTGGTGCAAAACCCTTTGCAGCGGAGCATCCTTGAGACCTTGGCTTGGCAGCAGTCTGGGATGAGGATTACCCTTGTGAGGCAAAGCACTGGTGAGGAGGGTGGGAGCGATGCGGGGGTCCCACGATGACCCACTGGGAAGCTTTTCCCCCTTTCCAGGGGATCTGTGCTAAAAACCACTGCTCCCCTCAGCTGCTTGCTTGCACTGAGCCCTGGGAGCTACTGCCTCTCCTTTGGGGCTGCACTAGGCACCCTGCACCCCCAAATACCCATTTTTTCCAATTCATGGCTGGATAACCCCTTGCCCTGCAAACCTCATGCCGTGGGGCCCTTTCCAATGGAAGGGGTGCTGGTCTCTCTCTCGAGGGCTGAGCCCACAGCAACCATGGGGGCACAGCAAAGATTTTTATCGCCCCTTGCATCCCATAGCACAGCACTTCGTCCCACACCAAGGGGACAGGGACCGAATTGCTGTGGCAGGAGCAGCAGCCCCAGGGCACCTGAGGACACACATCCTCGCAGGGCTCTGAGCCCGCCTGCTCCACTCGCTGCCTTTTTAAAGCAGTTGCTCTTGCACGGCGGCTGCTCGCAGGGCTGCCTCCTACAAGCAAAGCAAACCAGGGATTTGGAGCGAGGCTCCGTCCTGGCCCCAGCCGCTGGGCTGGCTCTGCCTCCCCAGCAGGGTGGTGGATGGGGAGATTTATGGTCCTGCCTCGAGCCGCTTGGGTCGCACAAATCATCGTGCTGGCCCCAGCTGCCTCTTAGTATAAATGAAAATAAAAATAACAACAGATTCTCAGGCCACCGTCCAGCATCTCAAGTGGGATTTGGATGTGGCTCAGCGAGGAGACGGGGCCCTGGTGCGCGGAGCAGGGCTGGGCAGGGCTGAGCCTCCAGCCCGCACCCACAGCCGCTTCTGGGGAGGACGTGGGCACCAGGCGGCCGTCTGGAAGACCCGTGGAGGGACACTGGGCAGCATGGGAGTGGCCATGGCTGGGGGGATGCGATGCCATCAGCAATAAACTCCCACCGCATCAGAATATCATCAGATATATGAGCCCCTTCATCTCCGTTGCTTTTTAACCCAGTGGCAAAGCATTAATTCGGGGGAAAGCAGGCGCCAGGGAGCCTTACCCGATGATGTACGCCAGGACGATGAGCTGGATCAGCCGGAAGGTCAGTCCCACCTTCTTGTTCCTCACCAGCACCATCCTGGGGGTGTCATATTCGAAGAGGAAGGAGGACACCTTCTCCATGCACTTCTGCCCCATGGCTGCGCCAGGGCTGTGCCGCAGCCTTCCGTCAGCCCCGCTGCTCGCCGTGACGTGGGTCGGGCCGTGCCTGCCGCCGCTCGTGCAACTCCTCTGTTTGCAGAGAGGAGGAAAAAAAAGAAAAAAATAATAAAAACGCTATCGGCGTTGCTCTGTGTACATCTGGGCTGTCGGGTTTCCTCCTCTGCACAGGGACGGGTTTTCCTCTTCCTATAAGCTCTGGGCTGGGAGCAGCCGGTGCCCTACATGGTCCGGGGGTGGGACGGGGTGCGGGAGGGTGCAGGGCCACCCTGCTTCCGAGCCCGTGTGCCACTGGGACAGAGCTGCCCGCCCGCGGGGGATGCACCCTCGTCCGGGCAGGGGCCCTCCCTGGGGACGGAGGGGCTGCGGGCAGGGCTCAGGGCGAGCAGGCAATGTCGGGATGGAGGAGATGGTGGAGGTCCTGGGAGAGGATTTGAGGAACTGGGGTTGGGGTATCATCTTTCCTGTCCCAGCAGCCACCTCAGGCTGTGGGTGTCCCATCCTTGTCCCTAACCCATGTCCTGCTCTGTCCCCCAAAGGCTGCCCCAGGAAAGGGGTTGGGAAAGGGGAGGGTGGGGGCACAGAAACCCCAGCCCAGCAATTTGGAGGTGACCTGCAGGGCAGCCGGGCGCCCGGCTTGGCCTCCTCCCGCAGTGAGGCTGCCCAGCGGGGGCTTGGCCGGTTCCCAGCACTCGCACAGGGCTGGGCTGGGTGCATTTCGAAGCATTTTCAGCATTTCCAGCATTTCCTGAAAGGCACAGCCATGAGCGAGCCTGGGTCACAGCGAGGGATGCTCGGCAGGGTGGTGCAGGCACCGCTTTAAGTGAATATCACTGAGAAGGGGCTGGATTTGTACATGCCAGACTGAAATTTGGGACCTGACATCGTTGCAGTGGGAAGCTTTGGTGGGGGGGGTTGGCTCATTGCTGGGGAAAGCGCAGAGGCGGTGGACGGGGGACCCTGTACCCACACTGCATCCCACCAGACAGCCCCAAGGGCACAGCCCCACAGCGGTGAGCTCTTTGCTGGGGAGCAGTGGAGCTGGGGAAGATTGTTTCTGGGGGAAACATCCTCTGTTTCCCCCAAAAAGCCCAGAGTCCAACAGCTTCAGCGCTCCCCACGAGGACAGGCTCCATCCCATGAGCCCCAGTTCATCCATCCCATAACCTCAAAGGAGGTGCTGGCTGCCTGTGGCCACTGAGGCTGCGACAAGGTCCCTCTCTGCATGGGGAAATGTTTTTAGAAATATGGAAAAGTTTAACCTGCTGGGATAAATCTTTCCTTTCCGGAACATTTCTAACATCATCACCTTTCATCTTCAATTGCCCATCGCTTGGCGTCACGTTGACCTATCGACTCAATATTTTACAGACCTGACAACCATGAAACGAGTGGAACAAATCGATTACCTTTGCTGGGCAATAGGGAGCATGGGGGAAAAAGCAGATGAACCATTTATCCAAATCTTGCGGGCGTACCAGGAACCTTGGGCATCAAAATCAGACGATCTCACGTTACAAGTGACGTGACACCATCCCAACGCCCCAGTCCTCAGCAACATGGGAAGCTGGCAGACAGGGAGCCAAAAGCAAATACAAAATGCTGATGCTAATCATATGAGATTGAAGGCTGATACTGCTATTGAGCAGCGCAGACAAACCTTATAAGCTTAGATATCTGTCAGGAGAGAAGCAAATAACTTACTGTATGAAACGAGGCCTTTTAGGGAAGGCTGCTCACCCTTGCCAAAGCCATGGGGATAATGAAAATAGGACAGCTAAATTTAACAGCAAAATGACTTGTAAAAGAGTCACTTCTAACCTTCTCTCTGGTACTTGGAGTCAATAAAATGGTTATAGCATGGATTTAGCTAAAATATTTTCCATTGGGAGATAATATGCATCTCCCATTTTAGTTTCTCTTGGAGCCACGTTGCAGCTGGTGAGCAGGGCCGGACCCTGTGGATGCAGCTGGGGCGATGCGGGGAGCAGGGGACCCTGGCACGAGAGCACTCGTGGGGCCTGGGTCTTCTCCTGGGCTGCTATCAGCACCCAGCACGGGCACCCTCTTGGCCATGACATCTAAATGTTTGAAAAAAATCATAGCCTAAACCCTTGTGGGCTCGCACGCCACAGTCGCTCACACCTCTCCTGCTCCTGCACCCTCCCTGGGTTTGCCACTCTTTAAATTACTTTATAACAAGGAAGTTAATAGGTTTGGGATGGCATTGCTAAGCTACCTGGTTCCACAACAGCGACGTGGGTGTGCGAGCGGTGCCAGCTGGCTGGCGTGCCCACATCCCACACACCCCTGTTTGCAGGGATGCTTCTCCCGGTGATAACCCGCATGAGCTGCTAACACACCTCCCCGCCTCTGCCAGGTGGTTATTGCGGGGAAGGGCTCTGCTTGGGCTGTTAAATTGTTAAATTACCTGCCCAGACAGGGCGGTCGCCCGCCGAGAGGTGCTGAGTTCATGGGGCTGTGATGCTTTCTGCTGCAGCTCAGGTGCTGGGCTGTCCTGATGCGAGGTCAGGGCTTGCTTTCTGTTTGCAATAATCTGCTGTGATAATAAATATATTATTGTAAAGCTTAAATGAAAAATAAAAATAAAAAAAAGAATTAGTTGAAAGGGGGTTTTATAAGTATACCGTGTAAGGTGCAGCCCAGACGGGTGCCCACAACCCGCTGCACAGATGCTTGCGCAGCAGCTGTAACCTAGGGGATGTTTTTATCTTGGGTTCCTGCAGACACAAACTACAACGCTGTCGATACACTCACAGTCATTTCCTCTGAACAACTTTTGCATATCTCGGCTGCTTTCAAGCAGAGCAGGCGGGAGGCCCCGGGGGTGCTCTGCCTGGGCTGACGAGTTGCAAAGACCATGGATGCTGCTGGAGGAGCGGCGGCAACTTGAGCTCAGCTGCAGCAGGTCCTAGGCACCAAGGCTGGGTTTGCGCAGGGCACAGAAAGCGCTGAGCTGAGCTTGACCCCAGCAGCATGCAAACGTGGGAGCAAGCAGGGTGAGAGCAGGACAACGCGAGGATACAGAGGGCAAAACCAGGTAGAGAGAAGAAAAACGAGCCCATCTAGCTCCACTGCCCACGGGAGGTGAAAATGGAAATACCAACAGCAAATGAGGCACTAAAGCCCCTGGGTTAGTGCCCGGCGTTGAAAAGCCCCAGGACCAGATTGCCCAAATGCTCTCCTGGGTCAGCCAGCATTGCCTGGGCCCCAGCACTGGGCTTGGCCTCATCCAGCATCTCCTTCAGCTCCAGCTGGGTCAGACGCCGAGGGCATCGAGGGCTGGTGACCCACCGAGGGCATCCCTGGCAGTGCTGCCACGGGTTTAGCCCAGGACTCAGTCCCTGGCTGCAAAAGCAACTCTTTCCCCCCTGCCTGTTAAACAAACTCAGCCTCTGCTTACGGCTGTTGAGAGAAAAAATGCAAAAAATGGTATTTTTAAGGGAGACATTTGGAAATGTGAGCGCATCCTTGCTTTGAGCTGGGACACGGACCCAGAGGATGGAGGAGCTGCTGGGGCATAAAGGGGGGGGGGTCTGAAAGTCTCTGCACAGGTCTCGAGCCCACCTGCACCCAGGAAAGCAAAGCCGTGGTAGGCATTAAAGCTACCAGGCCTTTCCAGGCTCTCAGGCATTGCTTTTCCAAAAACTTCTTGGGGGGAAAAAAAAAAATAATAGATGAAGCTCATTACACAATCCAGACTCATGCTTGGCAGCTTCCAGCACGGAGCTCTGAATTTCAGCACAAAAATGTGCAGCACGCTGCAAATCCGAGGATGGGGAGGAATAACACAGTGGCAAGTAGATTTAAAATATGACGGTGGGTGAAAAGGGGACCTGTGGTGGCTGAGGTCACCAGGAAGAGCCCCTGCAAGTTGGTGGTTCTTCCTAGAAATGTTGGCCACCACAGACCCCCTTGCCCCCATCAGCCGGAGGAGATGCTCAGACCGCCCCGCTGGCCATAGGAAGGGGGGGAGGGTGTGGAAAAAAATTGGCAGATGAGAGCAAGCAAGGCCCTACGAAACGGCATGTTCAGTTTTCTTTCCAATTTTAACTTGTCCTCGACCTCTCTTCGCTCCTTCCCAGCAGGGCTGGCTCTGCTCCGTGCCCTTCCCGTGCTGCAACGTCCCGGCACAAACAGATGGTTTTGGTGGTACTCACCCCACAGAAGCGGCATTTCCATCCCCGCTTGCTGCGGCAACACATCTCCCTGGAAATACCTTGGCAGTGGTTTAGCCAACGCCAAAGCAAACACGTGAACCCGAGATGCTGGGGGTACCAAAGGGCATCGGCGGCCCTGTGCCGATCGCAGCCGCAGGGAGCGTGGCATGCACATCCCGTGGGGCAGCTGAACACTTGCCATGGGGTACAGGGACCTTGGATTTTTTTGGGGGGTAACACCTGTTTTCTGAATCATGCCTCTGAAAGACCTGCATAGCCCCAGCAGTGATGGTCCCCAGCGGTCCAGGGACCGATGCAACATCAGGTAGGGAAGTTGAGGGAATTTTACCTTCACCGCTATGTGCTGAGACATCCTCAGGAGTGGCTGGTATGGGGGACCAGCTTGAGGGCCACCTCCAGCCACAGCGGTGGTGCCCCTCATGCACCGACGCTGCAGACCAGGCCTGCCTTTGGAAAGAAGAGGCCAAGCAATGGCCCCTTCCAAAAATCAGCATTTGCCTGGGTGTCCCACGTCCCTGTTTGCAACCCCCTTTGGATTACAAAGGTTTTGGGTTACCCTGTGCAGCACCTTTCTCCTGCTCGTAGCATTGGGAAGGGGCACGTGGGGCCATATCCCAGCAAAAACGCACCATGGCCAGGTCTTACCATAAACTCAATTTGCTCCATAACACGACCCACAGCTGCAGCAGGATTTTCTGCTCAAAATATGACCGTGGGCAGAGCTCTGGGCGATGTGGAGATGGAAACACACCCCCAGAGGAGGCCAAGTTACTTAATTATTCTTTATTTAATAATTATTTCTTGTGGAGGTCATTGCAGGGCTTATTTAAGCCTCCTCTCTCAGCTGGGGGAGATAAGGTGAGGACTATTCTGGATACAGTCAAAATTAGCACTGTTATTTGTATTCTTGTGCCCAGAGAGCAAATTAGCTGGTACTTTAAAAAATTCCCAACAGTCATATCATGCCACTCCTTTCATTTCGCCTTTGTCGTCCCATGCCAGAGACAAGCTCAGCTCCATTTCTAGTTTGGCTGCTCTGAAAACCCACAAGAAATCCTGATCTGGTGAGCACAACTCCTTTTACGGCTGAAGAATGCCCTCAGGCACTCCCGTACAGCTCCATGGGCTCCCAAATGTCCCCCAAATCGGCCACAAATAGGGTAAGAAAAGCAAAAAAAAAAAAAAAATTAATAAAACAACAAAAAAGCCCAACAAAAAACCCCAAGAGTCATCCAGCAAAATTGCTTTTATTTCTGTCATTTCATAAGTATAAAACAAATCAGCCCAATATTGTGTGAACAGAGTGGATCGTATGGATGTGACCATGAGGAGCCTTCTCACGTCTTCACGACACACCTGGCTATTTACAGTCAGACAAAGGACATGATTTAGGAAGCGGTAATTTGTGGAAAAATATCTCTCATATAACAAAATAGGAAACCTTGTTTCTTTCAATTCTACCCTTCAGATAACACCCTCCCACCCCCCCAAGATATAATGATTTACCTTCCGCTACGAAGCACAAACTCAGAGATTTCTAGATTTGGCTGTTTGGGCATCTCATATTAAAAAAAATCAGCATATTCCCAGATTGAAGCCACTGAGGGCACCTGCCGGCAGCTCAGCGGTTGCCCTCCTCTTGGTCCCAAGCACCCGGATCAACCCAGCAGCATCCCCAGTTTGGACACCAGCTGGGGGTACCCATGTCCCCATCGCTCCAGGTGCACGCAGATTTAGGCTCGGTTAATGCCCCACTCACACCAAAAGCTGAATGGCACCAAGAGGACAGGTCCAGGGAGCGCAATTCACCCCGTGTGTCCCCTTCCCCACCGCAGCCCTGCAAACCCTAACCCAAACTGTGCCGTGCAAGTTCTGCATGGGGTGAAGGCCTTCTCCTGCGTCCCAAAAACCTGACCCCTGGGCCATCTCCCCGCTGGGGACGAGCCCTGCCAGAAAGTGCCACGGCAGAGATGGGGGGGAAAAAAAGCCCAGGTGGGACTGAACAGGGACGACTGAATCTCTGGCATTTTGTATACACGGTGATGGCTATGCCAGGGATGGACCAAAAATCACAGTAAGTCTTAGGAGTTGGTATTGGGGACTCCTGTGTGTCTGAGTTTCAGGAATGACATGATCCCAAGGTCACTGAACCTCATGAACGTCTCCAACCAACTGGGACAGCGTTAGCCTGAGCCCCTGCACAACAGTTATTTGCTGAGTGTTGTGGAGCAGGACCCTGCCTGGGAAGCAGCACCATCGACCTGACGTACAAAAGAGGGACCAAAAATTGCTGCCACGTTGTCTTAGCGCTCCTCTGGCTACTTCTGCCACGCACACCGTGACTCCACTTCAATCCCAGATTTGTTGCTGTTACAGGAATGAAGTCCCCCAGCCCCTATAGTAAAGCCTGTCCCTCCTACTCCTGACTTCTCCAGCGCCTGGTGGTACCATCCAGCCTCGGCTGAGCACAGCATCAGCAACACACACACGACATCTTCACAGTGCCAAAATCTCAAACACGCAAGTCAAAAACCTCATCCAGACCCGGAGCCATACGGTGGCCGCATGACAGTAATAAAACCTAGGATGCAGTATGACTTTGCTTTGAAGAGCATCTCTCTTTTTGCTTTTCCAACGTGCCTCCCAATGGGATCACGCACCACAGGGGGAAGAGCTCATCCAGCAACTGGCCACGAGAACATGACAGCCCAAAAGGGCACAGAAGACTTGTCACAGCCGCTGCCCAAAGCTGACCTGCTGGGTGCTCGCTCCAGGGACGCGGGACCCTCGCCTCCCGCCTTGGCTGTAACCCAGCACGGTGCCTGGCCCCTGAGAAAGGAGTATAAAGTGCTCGTGGACAACCCCGTGCTGCCATTCCGGCACGTTCTCCGCCGTGCATCTCGCATCGCTGCTTCCCTGCGCGGGGGAGGATCTGGCACAGCAGCCCACCGATGCTAAAGGTCTTGCTGGAAAGACCTAAGTTTTATTTTAAAACTTTGAATATGCCAGGCAGCACCATCAAAATAAAACTAAAAAGGAAATAATTCCTAAACTCTCTTGTCAAAAAAGCAAGGATCCCAGAGGCTTTCCCCCTAAGCTGCCTTTTTTAACAAGCTCTTGGGCAAAACAGCCGCCGAGGGCCCATCTCCCTTGTATTGCACACAGTCGGATGCCTCAGTAAGACACAAGACCCGATCCCAAAGCGATGGTCTCGGCTCTGGGATCTCCAAGTTTGCACAAGAACGCGCTCCAGCCTGCAAAAGCACCCAGCATGCTGCTGGTGGCATACACGCAATAAATAACTACTCCGTGATTTATCCTGACTCTTCACCAAAGCATAAAGGAAAAATAATTAGATCTGTGGATATTTTTCTACTTCATTAACATATTTGAACTATAAGCCTCCGTAATCAAAAAGCATGGAGTGAAACCTGTATTCTACGTAATTAAAGGATGGAGGGAAAAAGGAGAGACATGGTCAACCGTTCAGAAGGGGAAATGGGGATGTGTCAAAATGGTCCCTCCTAGCAAGGGGGATGCCTGCTCCAGGTAGCCTTAGTGCAGGTTTCCTCCACTATTTTCTAGGTAGATCCAGAGGCTTACAATATAAAGGCAAATGCAGTTGGCTGCTGCTGGAAAGAACAAGCCTTTGGCTGGGACACAGCTCTGGTTTCTTGCCCACGACGGCTTGGGTTTTGGCAACTCCCAATTGCAACACAACGACTGCACAAACAGACCGACATTGCCCAGGCTTGCAGCAGCACAGCATCTCCATCAACAACAAAATAACAGAAACTTGGCACTTCTGTCAACAATAAAATCACAAACTCAGCATCTCTTCACATAGCCTTTCTGTTAGTGGGTTCAGAAGGATGCCTGGTACAACCACCCCCAGCTCTCTGCTGTCAGGTGAGACTAAGCAAAATTTACCAGCAGGAATTTAATAGAGAGTTAAAATTTCATGATTTCATCTCTGCTCTGAAACAGAGCTCTTATTTTTTTTTTCCTTTTAGGTCCATTAGAGACTCCCATCCATTATTCAGTACTCATTAGTGAGACCTTTGCACAAGAAACTCTTCCACACACATACATACTTGGGTAAAATCCTACACCAGACCTTAAGCCCAGGGAAACCAGTTTAACTCAGGTGGTGCAATACAGAGTGGATGGACGAAGCAGATTCCCGCAGGCACGACGGACCGAGGCCACCATGTCCCAGGGAGATGCCATCGGGCAGCTGAAAGCCCCGCTGGACCCTATGAACGGGGCTGGGATGCTCTGAATCTGGTCCAGCCTCCCCCAAACTGGTTTTCAGCCTCAGGGAAACACAGAAGCAATTTCCTCTGAAGTCACCGAGCTGGTACTGGGTTAAATTCCCACTGGTTCTTTCCCGGCACAGAGAGCTGGAGATGATCTGTACTAAAATAAGGTGAAATCCACCCCTTTGGGGAAGGGCAAATCACACGTCTACAGCGTTAGTCTTACTGAAGCCTTATTTTGAAGGCTTAAGCAGTACCTGGGTCATGCCCTGGCCCTCTGCGCCAGGGTGAGTCTCATCCACGGTGAAAATCTTTAAAGGAGGAATTGGTTGCCCCATGGGATCACCAATTAAATCAATTAGACATAACACATTTGAAAAATAAAACTTCTTCAAGACAAAAAGTATAACATTAAAAAAAAAAAATCAGCAACAACTTTCTAACCACAGAGTATCTATAAAGATCTTTTTAAAGAGCTCCATATTAAAATTCCTTGAATACATTATATATTAAATACAGTAACAACATTTCATGCAAGGTTTTCTGTACAATTAAATCAGCTCAGTAGTATAACAATTCTGTACATTCCCATTGGTCTGGGGGCTCTGCTCATCTTCAATGCTGGTGATGGAGAAAAGAAAGGATAGATGATATTTGGCACCTACCGTACAGAGGAAGAGTAGCTCTCAGCCCAGGTGAAAGAGAAACAGAAAAGCACTGGAAGCTTTTAAGAGGCAAAAAAGTACAAAAAAACCCCAACAGCAAAGGAGCAAAATGCTATCTAAAACCCTGGTTCTAGTGCTGTTGCTGGAATTTAAGAGAAAGGAAAGAGAGAGGGTCTGGCTAACTAAATATCATCAGGACGGATCATAGGGGAACGCTGAGGAAAACAGGAGGGAGGATTTGGAGAGCTGGAGAAGAAATCACCCCCTATCAGCTCCTCAGCTGACGCAGCTCAATGGAGAAAGATCAATTTACTGGATCCGCAAACTCTCGCTGCAGCCTGCGCCACTCCTGCTGCAGAAAAATCCCAAGAGGATAAAATAAAGTTGGTGCCTTATAAAAAGGGATGCCACGACAAACACCGCTCACAGAGAAGGACTACGTTATGTACAAGCATACATTCATTCCCGTCTCGAAGGCAGATCACCGGTGTCAAGGATGTCCTGTGCAAGACAGCGATGTCCTCCAAGGCAGAGGACACGAACTCGTGGACATGCTCTTAAGGACTTAAGCTCTACTCCTGCTAGGGAAATAGTTAAAAATCAACCGAGTACAGAAAGCATGACCAGGAGCGAGCAGTAGACATGAGGAATGCAAAGAAGTTGGTCATCCCCATGCTTTGCTTTAAATGGTTGCCCCTACGAGGAAGATGGCTACGGCTTAAATAGTGCAAGTGGGATCTAATAAGACGTTGGACGGAGAAGAACAGACAAGACTACGTCGCGCTTTGGTGTCAGGTGAGCCTGAGAAGGTGCAGGGCTTTCCACAACACAGAGATCAAACAGGACAGTGTGATAAATAGAGAGAACTTCACCTTCCACCACACGCGCCTGGCCTCGACATATTAACACGCGTCCGTGAGATCCACACCACCAGTGGTCACACCTTGAAGCTATTTTCAGCTGCTGCAGCAGCACGCAGGCGCTGTGGCCACCGGAGCAGAGCGCAGCAGTTGCAGCGATGCGCCCACCACCACCACAGACATCATCGAGGGTTGGCAACCACGACCCGCAGCGCCCTCGCCTCCCTCCCCTGCCCTCACCCACCACCAAGCCCTTCCCGGCCCCGCGAGCTGCCCTTGCACATCCCGCCCCGCTGGGGGACGCAGCCTCCCGTCCGCACTCAGCGTATTGCCTAAAATCCCGACTCCCCCCCCTTGATCTCCTGTGAAGGACGCCTTGCCTGAGCTCAACCCATCACGGTGAAAATTGGAAAGAGGGTCTCAAATTTTGCAGGAACAAATCACCAAGGAACCACGTTACAACAGCCCAGGTCCACACAGCTCCGTCCCCAAACCCTACGCCAGCTGTCCAGTAATTGCACTCTTATGTACAGGAAAAAGAAAGCTACGAAACAAAACAAAATCAGTATTTTTCTTTTCGACGATTCACCCGCATTTGTCTGATAGTCGGACACATGCATGTCCTGCTGGCTTCTAGCGATGGTCACGCATGCAAGACTTCAGTCCGAGTTACAAGTTAGGGATCCTTTAGTTAGGAGCGTTTCCTTCGTGTCATTCATTTCTTGTCCTCTTCTCCTGAAACGAAGGGAAAAAAGAGAAGAAAAAGTATTGGTGAGGGTTCAAAAGCAAACCAGCTCCCTGTTTTTGTTATCAAGAGAGGTTGCTCCTGGGTTGATCCCAAAAGGGACCTGGGATCCCGTCTGCACAGAGCTGGCCCGACTGCAGGGGCAGCAGCTCAGGCTGCACGAGGAGGATGCCGGTCCCCGGGCGAGGAAGGCTCAGCACGCTCAGCCTGCAGGAGGTAGGAAAAGGGATGAGTTGGAGCCATGCAGGCAAGAACAGTGGGAAGGTGAGCAGGCAGGTAACGAGAGCATCAGGGAGCACCCAGGGAAAGGCAGTGGTGCAGAGAGGAGGAAGGTCACTGCATACCACCGCCCATCCCAAAGCCCCATCTCTGCCACAGCCAGACAGATGGATGTTGCTCTATGAGCTGACACCACTTACACACACACTATATATATATATATATCTATTTACATCCATATATACCTCCAGAACAACTACCAAGCACAAATCTACCCATTGCAGCCGCTATCCCAGCCCCAGGGCTGCCCCTCTCCCTTCTCCCCACCCTACTGATGGATGGAGTCAGACGTGGAAGGTAACAGGCAACACGTGGCCCAAAGGAAAATCATGGTGTTCAGCTTGACCTTGGTGTGAGCAGCCTTGAAATCTCTGCCAGAGCTTGACTCACACCAACTAGATCCCCAGTTTTCAAGGATTCAACAGCAGCGTCCCCGGGCCCCCCGAGGCAGCAGCTACTCTTCAGCCCAGGGGTGGGAGAGACCCTGCTGGCAGCTCTGCCTGCCCAGAACAGTTTTTTTCCTGATAAAACAACTCACAAGGCAGCACTTTCTGAGAAGAGTTAGAAAAATCACTTATCGTGAATCTGTTGACCCTATTTCTCTATCTTTCATCGCTGCACACATCACCAGGCACATCTCGCAGAGGACCGCTGTTAATGTGCTCTTGATAAATGGCAGTCCTGCCTGGGGTTACCAGCGAGGCTCAGCGCCTGCGCTGCCAACCCTGGTGATGACAAACTTCCAGGGGAATTAATAAATAAATAACAAGGGAGCGAGAGAGAGAGAGAAAGAAAAAACTTTTTTGCAACTTCTGCCAAAATTTCTTTCCAGTGCTGGCTGGAGAGCCCAGCCCTCACATCCTGAGATAAAATTGATTGCTACAACGGCAGCATCCCTCTGGATGACCTCTGCACCGCGGGCTTCAGAGCGAAGCAGGGATGCTGGTGACCACGCTGTATTAAATCTCATTGCAACGATCAAAATTCATCTCCTCCGCGTTGCAGGGGTGTCTCTTCAGCAGCTCCGGCAGCTAAACAGTCCCCACCGGGTAACACAACGGTGGTTATTTGCCAGCCACAGCGCTTCCCCTAAATGCTTTACGCTGTAGTTGTGCAAACCGGGGGGCGGCCGCGCTGTACGGTGGGCAGGGACAGGAAGGGGACACAGCTGCAGCGTCGACAGCGAGCGTTTAACCACGGCAGTTGCTCTTCAAAATGTTCCTCTCGGGCCTCTAACCCCTCCGGCACAGAGCGAGTCGGGTGTTTCCATCAGAACTCAGAAAGTGAGTCAGCCGAGGGTCCGGCACCTACTTTGCTTTAATAGGATGCAGGTCCCTACGTGCCAGTGTCTGGCTCTCCTCTCTGCACACCGGTGGCAGGAGCAGGGGGGATGCAGGGACCTGTCTGCAGCACTGATGGGGTGGTCACGATCCATCTAGATCCTGCCTCGCACCAAGTTTCACAGCCCTTCAACTCTTGCAAACCTGTAACCGAACAACGCAAGCTCATCTCCTACAAGATCTGCTCCCCACCAGCACAGCCGAGGCTTTTCGGGAGGTTTTTCCTTATTGCTTTTAACTTTCCTCTTAACACGTTCCTGTAAAAGGTGATGCTGGAGGGATGCAGGCTCCAGCCACCAGCCCGGATCACTCCCTCCACCGAGGGAAACACTGCAGCCCTCGTAGTTCTGAAAATTGCACATCTCCCCCATTGCACCAGGGCACCCTGAGCTTCAGCCCAGACCCCAGGAGAAAACCGAACGGGAAATCCTCCTCCTACCCCTTTGCAATACCAGGGCAGCAGCACCGAGAGCTTCCCTCTGCTCTTCCATTTCTAAAGCAGGGCACGTGCGCATACATCAAACAAAAACAGGGGCGGGGGGGTGGAAATAAAAATAAAAAGCAAGGGAGCAGAGCTGTAGAATCCCGTCTGGAGAGACTCCAGCACCAAAAGGTGCGGTGCTGCTCTCCTTCAGAGCATCCCACAGCTCAAGCGAATGACTTGGCCTGTGGGGACGCATTCCTCCCCCGGCGCCAGCGCCCAGCCAAGGTAGCTCCGCACAGAGATTACCCTACAAGGGCAGCCACGGCCGCTCGCTCCCAGCTCTCTGCCGCGCCGGGGAGAGGGATGCCTGCCTCCTCCACTGGGAAAACGGGTGGCTGCAGCAGCCCCTCCGCTCCCGGGGAGCTTCGGGGGCTGCCCTCCTCCCCAGGTGCAGGTACACAGGGAAGATGAGGGCGAGAAGCTCCTTTTTGCTACGTGCTGGAGATTTTTTGTGATGGGACACAGAGATTTTGGTCACTGCAGATTTTGGGCTGTCTCGGAGGGATGCAGAGCCCTGGCAGGGAATGTGACGCACTTGTCACCGCACAGCCACCTCTGAGAGCTGCTCTCCTCTGGGAGGATGTTAAATAATAAAGCTGACGCCGACTTTGCAGCCAAGAGGACAAATCTCCCTTGGTGGTGGAGATGCTCACTCAAGGGTGCAACCTTGCCTGCACATCAGCTGCGGTGGCAGGAGGCTGCAGAGCGTGGTACCACTCGCGGGGGAGTGGACAGGTACCCGGTGGGGACAGGGACCCAGTGGTCTGGCCACCACCTTGCAGCTCCGCAAAACCTCCTGGGGGCTGCCGTCCTCAGCGAGTGTAAGGACAAACGGCTGCATGAATGCTAATCTGCCACAGAACATGCCAAGACAATTCTCGTGCATCAAAACTTCTGATTTTCAGTGACGCTGCTGCTGTCGGGGCAGTTCTGCAGCTGTGTTGCAGAAAGCACCCACTTCTTGACTTGCCCCTGCTTTTACCACAGCACAGGTGAGAAACGGTGAAGCACAAGCACCTGGGCAGGGCTGGCTGCTTAACACGCTGAAAACAAGTGAAAACACCACAGTGGCAACACCGACACCTGCGATAGGTTTGCTTCGAGACGGTGAAGATGAGGAGTCCCAGGGATGGTGCAGGAAGGCTGGATGAGAGCGGGGTGGTCACAGCAGCGCACTGATGGTGCACAAGCACCAGGGTTATCTCCGTGTCCTGTCTGGTTTTTGTACCTTTTGAGAACCACTCAGAAAAGAGACTTCTGCAAAGTCTTGGCACAGATGCCTGGAAACCTTCCTCCTGCATGCCACAGGGCTCAGAAAGCAAGACACTTAAATGTACAGAGGACAGCAAATATTAAAAATACTAAGAGGTCCTTGAGGGTCGTCAGCCCTTGTGAGCCTGCCAGCATGTATCTGTGTGATGGACACCTGAGAGGGTCTTGGAGACGCGTTCCTGGCCAGAACACCTGCAGGTCCCACCAAGCCAACCTAGCTCAGCCATGCACTTGCATTGCATCCCAAAACTGAGACAGCAGAAAACGCAGAGGGGCCAGAGATGGAGGAAGGCAGCGATGCATGCAAGGCATGCAAGATGAGAGGCTAGGAGTGACCGGGATGATGAGGAGAGGAATGTAAAGCACTGAGACCACGGTGAAAACTGAAGTCTCAGCTTTGTGAGGCTTCAAGGACAAGGAAAATCCAGCATAATGGAAACACGACTTATCTAAATCTGATCAAAGGAGAAACTTTTCCATGCAAAACCTGCATCAGCAGAACTCACAGCTATACATTTGCATCCCTCAACTGAACGCCCTTGGCCGTCCCTCAGAAGGTCCCACGCTGGAGACCATCCCCAAGCACTGCCTTGCAGAGACCAAGCAGCAGCCTGGCCCCTGACCAAAACTGCCATGCAAATGGCTGCTTCACGGGCTTTTTAGACCTTATTTTGAAGCAAAGCACAGAGGTCAGTGTGGGAAAGGAGACCCTGTCTGGGTACGGGGTCCTTGGGCTCCATTATTGGCTGGTTTTCCAAGCCACATTCACCCGGACACGGTCCGAGCAGGTCCCCACCACACACGAGCAAGACTTTGGAGGAAACACAGGAATACGGCATTCACGGATGAGACACGTAAGAAAGCCAACCCTTGCTCTGGAGTCCTGCAGGTTTTCAACTGGTGCTCCCCGCTCCACATGTGTCTTACCGTCCTGAGAATGCCTGGTAAAAAAATCACAACACCACATTTAAAAGTGGCTTTTGGAGGTTTTTTTGTTTGCTTTTCAAAGCCCAGAGGAATTAGGAAGATGCAGGATTTCAATTATTCCTTTCAAATGTGATGATTTAAGCATGATTTTGCCCTGTAGCCATGACTGAATAGCTGCATGGGATTGCTGGATGAGACAGAGAGCGACCCGTGAGCATCAGCAGCATCGTGACCGTGGGGATGAGGGTGGCTCAGAGGACCCGGCACATTGGGAGCAAGGCATGGGAGGAGGAAACACTCTGAGCTGGTATGATGGGACTCAAAAGGATCATACGCCTGCCAGAAACCCCGCTGTGCTCAGAGCTGTGCTGGCAGAGCTGAAGAAGAGCCCTTCCTCCAACAGCACTGAGTTTTTGTAGAGAAATGCAAAGTGTGGGAGAAAGACAGACTCATCCCCAGATCACAGATGGTGAAGTGAAGACCAAGGGCATGCATGGGATGCAACAGCCAGGAATTAAACCAGCTCTCCTACGCCCCAGCCCAGTGCCGCGCCATAAAACTGTTGCTACAGGCTTATAACCATACGATAAAACAGACCCGGGTGATGCAAAGCACCTATTAGTCCGTTGAGAGATGCAACAGTTAAATAAAAATAAGCTAGAAACCATTTATATCTGGTCTGTAAAAACAGGAGCCCCTGCACCTCTGTTTCTCAGCAGAGGCTTCGCTGAGCAATCGCTGTGGTTATCCATCAGCTCACCACAGAAAGGAAAGCTGACGTGAGCACCCCCAGCACGCGGGGACCCGGTGATGGGGAGTGCAACCACTTCGTGATCGTTTCCTGCTTGCAATAATTTCCCATTCATTATTTCCAGCTTTTTGCATGGTTCTGCTCCATGAGAAACCAAACAGAGCTGTTACAATGCCCCCACATTCCTCCCTGCCAGGGCTGGATGAACCTGCCTTCAGCCCTGAAAGGCAAGAGTGGCTTTGCACAGTTATCCTGGGTCGTTATTAAAGGGTGAAGGTAAAAGGAGGGGTTTGCTAGGATGCTGGTTGCTCAAAGGGGGAAAAGGTTTGAGCAAGATGACGCTGTGGAAGAACCTCGAGTCCCCACATTCAGGTTGCTCATCTGCCCCCCCAGGGCCACCACATCTTCCTCCGGCAAGGACAAGGTCTCTCCTGCCCTTCTTCTCCCTACTGTCACTGTTGGGGCAAACACACCCTAAAAAAATGAATAAAATCTGTTTTCCTGGAGAGGGGCCAGCCCTGTGGCAGGCACAGCACCGCTCAGCAGCCACGGCCCCACAGCTGCTGCCGGGAAAACCTGCAGGTTCAACTCAGCGCCGAGATATCACCCACAGCAACATCTTTTGCAAGAAAAAAAAGACAAGATAAGGGCTGCCTAAACACATGCTGTGATTTACAGCACGCAGCCCAGGAGCACAGGGGAACCGCTGCCCTGGTGTCACAGAAGCTGCTTCTCCCCCACGTGTGCCACGGGACGGATCCCGAGAGCTGCTGGCCAAGGGCAATCCCATCGCAAGGCGTTCAGCTCTCGTTTGATCTTAACATAGAGGTAGCAAACACAAGATAAGGATGGCCACAGAGGGGTGGAAGACTGAGGGGAAAAAGGAAGGATTCCGTTAGAAACCAGTATTTGATTTGTTTTGCTTTAAGAAAAGGGATCCGGTTCCCAGAGGTTTGAGAGGAGGTGGATAAACACACATGGCAGATTTATCTAGTGCTCCAGCTCCTAAGGGAGTATTTCAAGCAGATGTAAGTACCAACTGCTCTGTCTGGCGTGGCACCCAGGAAGGAAAGGGGTAGGAGAAAAAGTCCCTTTTTCACAGCAAAGGTGGATGAACATGCAGGTGCAGACACCACACGAGCAGAGGAGGTGAGGTGTCCATGAAGCCACCATGAACCCCAAGCAAAGCGCCATGGAGCAAACACAACCCAGTGTGGTGCAGACCATGCTCACCATCCAGGTGGTTGCGGGAAAGGTACTTGAGTCCTTCGTCCAGCAGGATAACGGGCAGGGAGATTTTCATTACGACCACCCACTGCGGCCAGCTCAGGGGGGTTACCTGGAAGATGAGCTGCAAGGAGGAAAGGATTGGACATGTCAGTAGGGAAGGAGGTGGGATTTTTTTTGTTTGTTTTAAAGGTCAGGTTGTTGTATGGCACAGGTTGAGAAAGGGTCATCCCAGGTACAAGGAGGGAGGATCCAGACAGCCTGAAGAACAGGATTTCTTCAAGGTCTGTCATGATCCCAAGGTGGCTCTTGGCCAAGATCAGTCAAAAACAACATCCTTCATCTCTCCTGCAGATGAGGAAAGTGAGGCTCAAGCTAAGACTGTATGTGCTCACAGGTGCTTAGCAGGGGACAAGGGACAATGTAACCCCCTGGGCGCAGCGACCCACTTCATCTTAAGCACCCTTAGGCATCAACTGAGGCATCACCAGCCTTGGACTGCAAAGGGAGGTGATGCCTCCAAAGGGAGCTGAGATATCCATACCCATTTGCGCTGCCTATAAGGAGAGCTTCTGACTTAAGTAAAGTCTCATTGGGGCAGGGTGTCTCCCAGTCCCTATGTTGGTTTGAGTCACAGAACCTGGTCCTGAGGGCACATGCTGGGGACAATGGTCCCAGAAGCTTCCAAACCCAAAGATTGCTCCAGGGGATGCCCTTGCCCACAGAAGAAGCCCCCGGGGCTGCACGTGGAGGTGGCACAGGGCACTCACAGGCATGGGCTTGACGTAGAGGATGAGGAAGTGCAGAGCCATGGACATGACGATGGCCCCCAGCAGCCAGATGTTGAGCCATGGTGGCATCCGCAGCAGCGACTGGTTCTCAGAGACGCTGCGAAAGCGAGGGGACAGCGTTAGCCCCAGTAACCTCCTGCTCCCCGCGCCTGGCCGAGCTGGGGGTTCCCACTCCTCTCCAAGGCTGTACGCTATAGCCCCTCTCTTCCAGACCGCTCAGCTTTAGGCTTTGCTGCGATTTCGATCTGGACACCCATCTCAACGCAACCAGCCGTGCACAGATTAGGACCAGTCGTTAACAGGGCCAAACTGCTGACAGATGCAGATCCGGTCCTTCCTCCACCGCTGTCGATAGCAGCACACTGGCTTCGAGGAGTTTATTTACAGTGAGCCCAGTGGTCCCCTGTGAGAACATTCTGAATGGCTCTGCTGAGTCAAAGCAAAGCCCTCAGCCCACCAACAGATGCTCAAAGAGATCCTACACAAAATCAGTCATGCGTAGAGCATACAGAGCAATCCTGCAGCCGCCCTACCTGTTCAGAGCGTTGCACATTTCGATTGTCACCAGCACAGACAGTGCCATCGTGGTCGGGTATCGGGACTCAAAGATCTCACAGTCGATTCCTTCAAAGATGGGGTTGTCCTCGGTGCACCTCATGAAGTTCCTCTGTCGGCACAGGAAACCGCTGGTAAATACACGGCGGAGCAGCAGTGTAGGAAAGGCAGGAAAGAGGAGGAAGAGGTCGACTGGTTGGGGGGCACATGGTGAACCTTGATTATTAGGGGTGCTGTTAAATATCCCACAGTTCAGAGGAACTGATAAAACTGTCTAAAGTGACCCAGCTTCTGCTGTGGTTGGGGCTTTGGGGTTATGGCTGGATAGTGGCTTAGAGATTTTTGCGTGCAGTTAATAAGGTGTTTGAACACACACCATCCAAAATATCCATCAAAAATACATCCTCCATTGCACGTGACATTGGGGTGCGATGGCAACCGCTTTCCCACCACTTTGTTCAGACCTACAGTAATGTAAAAATCAATCCCTTTCAATGGGGGATCAGGTACAGGAGCTACTTTCACCTTTTTTGAATCAAGTTTTTCCCACCGTGCTGGTTGCTGGCAGAAGCAAGGCTGGAAACATGAGCCTGAAGGAGAGAATTTGCTTTTATTTTAAATTATTGTCTTCTCCACCAGGAATTTGGGAACACTACAGCAACCACAGAAGAAAGATAGAGGAAAGACCCCAATGCCCTCACCCATCTGCTCAACATGTCGGCCCGTTCCCCTCCCGACTCACCAGCTGATGGAAGGAGACCTGCGGTCCCTCGGCGTCGTACAAGAACCACCAGGTCGCTGCGCCCACCGTGGCCAGGCCCACGTACACTGTGGCCGAGAGAGACACCCTTACCCCCAGGCGCCTGGCAAGGAGCCCCCTACCCCATGGCACCCCATGCCCGTCCTCGTCCTCTGCCCACCGGCACCCGCGGGGGCTCACCTCCAATGGCCAGGTAGCGGAAGAAGAGCCAGCCACTGATGAGGGGCTCCTTGGGGTTGCGGGGCAGCTTGTCCATAATGTCCAGGTCAGGGGGGTTGAAGCCCAGCGCGGTGGCCGGCAGCCCATCTGTCACCAGGTTCACCCACAGCAGCTGCACAGGGATGAGGGCCTCGGGCAAGCCCAGGATGGCCGTCAGGAAGATGCTGCAGGGAAAAAAAACCAGAGATGCCGAATTAGATGAGCTCCAGGGCAGCCAGAGGAAGTGTCTGTGTTGTGCAAGTGGCGAGCGAGCAGGAACCCTGAATCCAAACACCCCAAACTGAACATTCACCCAAAGTCCTGCAGACAAACCCACGCCCCTGAGTCAGGATCCTGAAGTCCAGGACTGAATTTTGCAGCTAAAATTTGTTCCTGTTGCTATTAAAATTTGCTTTGTGGTCAAAACCCAACCACTGACACCATGCAGATTCCCATTGCTGCTGAAATGCAAGGGCAAAGGATGCCCAAGTGATTCCAAGGCTGTGCCCGCATTGCTGAGGACAGCACTGACTTACTGGGAGGGATGGGCAGCGGAGAGGGAGAGCTGCCCACGACCTGATGCAAAGTGTATCGGTGCGACCTGGTGACAACAGCCCATCCACAAATATCCACATCTGTCTTAGACGCTGGCATGGGCTTAAATAGGCAGTGCATTAACAAAACAGCTCCGGGGGGTGGCGTGTTTGTAAAACCACAAAAGAAAAATCCCCCTGTCCCTGCGGGACAACGCAGAGCTACTCAGTTTGGTACCTGGGGTTACAATTTTGGGCACCACATGCTGCCAGGGGCAGGGGACACAACCAGGTCACCTGCTGCAGGGGACGCATCCCCACCACTGCTCCCCCCAGCGCAGTGCCCGGTGCAGGAGGCTCTCACCAAACGACCTCCCCAACGTTGGAGGAGATGAGATAGCGGATGAACTGCTTCATGTTGTTGTAAATGGCCCTGCCCTCCTCAACGGCTGACACGATGGTGGAGAAGTTGTCGTCGGAGAGCACCATCTCAGCGGCTGACTTGGCGACAGCCGTGCCCGACCCCATGGCGATGCCGATCTCGGCTTTCTTCAGGGCCGGGGCATCGTTGACGCCGTCGCCTGTCTGCATGAAATCGTGATTAACGGGGTGCAAGGGATTGGGCCGGGTGAAGAGGAGGGGACCAAGGGGTGGTGGGGCATCCCTGGGGGACTCACCATGGCGGTGATCTCGTGGAAGGACTGGAGGTACTCGACGATGCGGGACTTGTGCGCCGGCTCCACGCGGGCAAAGCATCGGGCATCACGGCACGCCCGCCGCTGCGCCTCGGGGGGCAGCTCATCAAACTCCCGGCCCGTGTAGGCTTTGCCGGCCACATCCTCGCTCTCTGAGAAGATGCCGATCCTGCGGCAGATGGCCACTGCTGTGCCCTTGTTGTCACCGGTGATCATGATAACGCGGATGCCAGCCTTGCGGCACATCTCGATGGAGGAGGTGACCTCCTTGCGGGGAGGGTCCAGCATCCCCACGCAGCCCACGAAGGTCAGGTTGTTCTGGGGGGGACAGCCCCAGACCCACATGAACCCCCAGGGACGCAGCTGCTTCCCTCCCCGCTGTGAAACCACCCTGGGCACGGGGATTTCCCCTGGGAGGAAACCTTCAGGAGGTTTCCTACCAAGAGCCCCATGGATGCACTCTATAGCCCCAGTGCAACGGCATGTTCCCATCCCCTCTGCTGCTCCTCACACCTTTCCACTTTGCTTCCCTCCTCCCTGTCCTTTGTGGTGGCCCCTGGACCCCCCCATGGGGATGGATGCCCAGTGGGATGGGGCTGTTGGCCTCAGGACCGGCCCCGCTGCATGCAGCTTTGCACCAGGGTTTGCAGTGGAGAAGCTGACCCATTGCACTGCCTGGTGGCCGCAGAGAAACCAGAGAGAAAATACTGCTGAGGCAGCTGGAAGTGGGTGGAAAAACTTTGAGAATAAGGAAAAAAGCTCCTGGAGAAAGCCCTTGGTGCCATACCTCATAGTGGACGAAGGCAGCAGAGTCGTGCAGCTGCATGGTCTCCCTGCGGACGGGCGCGTCGTGGGTGGCCAAGGCCAGGCAGCGCAGCGTGTCAATGCCCATGCCCCAGTCCCGGATCCTGCCCAGGATCTTCTCCCGCACCGGGGCCGTCAGCGGGACCCTGGCAGTGCCCACGCGGATGTGGGTGCAGCGCTCGATCACGCTTTCCGGGGCACCCTGGGGAGGAGCAGAGCGCTTATGAGCTGGAGGATGAGCATCTCTTGCCAGCACCGAAGGAAGTGCCGGAGGGAGGGACGGCACCAAGTTTGGGCAAAGGAGAAGGAAATCTCCCCAAAACTCTAGCACGCACATCCCGGCACGGCGGCTCAGCGCGCTAGATGGCAGCCTCCGACCGAGCGCACCGGGACCGCAGCCGGGAAGGACAAACCCTCGCCAGGGCACCAGACAGCAGGATCTGCTCTGTGAGGGATCTGTCTGACTCCTGCAAAACCTACATGTCTGCCCGGGATACTCCCACCCCACGGATCCCCTCTCAGACCTGGAGGGGATTAGGGCCGTAAGTCTCCGCTGAAAAACTGCGCTGCCAGCGGGATGCTCAGTGGATGCTTGCGATGCCTTTGCGATTCAGGAAAACATGTCCTTTAGCATCGCAGCATCTCACCCCATCCCTTCTGACCTTACAAAGGACCCCCGACAATGCTTTTTAATGTAAAACTTGCAATCTTTCTATTGCTCCTCTTAAAAAAGCTCACCCAGGACCGCCAGGGCCACAGATGTGGTGGCTCTGGAGGGTCCCAACCTGACCTGGAGGACAGAGTTCACCCACTCAGAAGATCTCCCAGTGGGAACAACAACATACAAAATTTGTCAGAGTCAGCAGGGGGGAAATTCCTGCCCCATCTCTTCTCTTGGGAAGAAAATGCCCTTTAAAACACTATTTTATTTCTGGTTACAGTAGAAAGCTGGACATCGCCCTTTGGGCATGACTGTCCGGAGGGTCCAAGCCTTTAATAAAAGCAAGCACCCAAGTTTTGCACAGAGGCAGTTCTCCCCTGGCCCCAGCACCACCACACTCAGCACCTTTTCCTTCCTCTAAATCATTTTACCTCCTTTTTTTCCTATCAATACTGCAAAGACTCACCTCCTCCCTGACCACACCAGTCTACCTGCTGGCTCCTGCCCCCCCCCCGACAGCTAAGGGAGGAGACAAACTGCAAAGCATCACTGCCCACTGCAGTGAGGGCCAAATCCTGCTGGGGTGTGCATGGGGAAGGAGGATCCTGCAGGGTGCTGAGGATCTTCTCCCCTACCTTGACGAACATCTTGCTGCCGGCGGAGTTGTGGCCGGGGCCGGTGGGCGTGCAGTACACCGACATGGACTTGCGGTCGCGGGAGAACTCCAGGGTGCACTCCTTCCTCATCAGCTGCTTGATCACCTGTGGGGACGGCGTGGGGCTGAGCCGGGACATGGTGCTCTCCGCCTTGGCTAACAGCCCTGCTGAGCCGGCACAGCACCAGTGATGGGAGGAGAAAGGCAACCACAGGAGCCAGGAGGGATGGGACAGTGGAAAAAGCAGAAGGAGCTTTCCCTGTGCAATTTTTCGGGAGAATTTTAACTCCTCCAACTACACCATTGCTGCCCAGCCCACAGTGCATGCCAGCGTGTGCCAGAGCTTTATTTTATTGACCCCACATGGGATGCCAAACAGCTGCTGTAGCCTAAGATAAAGCTCCGTTTGCCAGAGAGCCGGGTGAGACTTTCCCCCATTGGGCTCCAGCTGCGCTGCAGGAAGGGGAATTGCATCCCACTGATTACAGCTGAGGGGTTTGCCCTGATCCTGCACCCACAGGGGTCAGTGGGAGCGGGAGCACCAGCGACACCCAAGGCTGGATTGGTTCCCATCAAATTAACCAGCATTGCAGCTGAGACTAATTAGGCTCATTTCAGGACATGCTAATTACCCTGAGGACTGCCAGCTAAGCACTAACGATCACCCACTTAGATGGTACCCACAGATTTGCAAAGGCAAGGACAGAGCAGGGGCTGCCCCAGCGCATGGACCCATGGCACAGGCGGTGCCCACAGGCAGGCTCCTGCACCCCAGCACCCCCCAAAACCCCACCACAAACCAGGCTCTACTATTGCTCCTACTTCGTTACTTAAGGAGCCAAACGCCCACAAGATAGCAGCCAGCCCTCCTCAGACTGATCTCCCTCTCACGCACCCGCACCAGCACCACAGCAGCTGAGCCCAGCTCCTGGGAGGACTGGTCTTGTCCCAAAAATCCCATTTAATGAGCAGGGCAACTGGGGCCGATCCAAAGTATTTTCTGGAGAGGGCAGCAGGGACGTTGATGCCAACCTTGCTCTGCATGGCTCAGCTGCTTACACAATTATTATTTTTTGTTGCCAGGAAGGTGTTGCTTGCAATGGGGACACAAGCAGCTTTTTGCACAGAACTTTTACAGCAACTTAAATCTAAATAAATCAGTGAAGGGGGCAAAGGAAAAGAAAACTCCTTTTGGGGTAAAACCTTGTAAGTTCAGAGTTAAAAGGATGCTCCTACTGCAATGAAGCTGCAAGTGGGAGCTGGGGAGGTGGAGAGATCTGCAAGGGGATTTGCCCACGCAAAACGCGGGGACTGTCTGTGGATATAGCAGGCAAACACCAAGCGGCTCTTGAAGGCGAAACCCAGCACAGGGTATGAGTGCAGTGACTACACGTAGGCGGGAAGTTTTGTGCCCACAAAAGCAGTGCTGTCCCCGCTGGGCACTGCACGCTCAGTGCAGCAGCAAGGACACCTGGGAGCAGCCAGCTGCCGTGGAAACCCCGAAATCCCACTGGAGATGTCAAAGCACAGAGGCACTGGGAGCAAAATCAAGAAGCAGTGAAGAAACGCTGCCAGGAAACTCCAAGGAAGGGTTTTTTGTCCCTGCCCAAACACAAGAGCAAGGAGAGAAGCACCAGTGACTGAACCCAACCCGGCATCTGAATGGAAGGGCAGTGATGGGCACACGTAACGAAGCAGCTGCCGGACTGATGTACGGCTGGGAAATTCCATCTCCCTTATCAGAAAGGGGTCAGGGGATTTATTATGACCTGCGCAGACCTATCTGGGGAAGAAATGCCAGAACAGAGAGCCCTTCCTTTGAGCAAGCAAAGACCTTATAAGATCTAACCATGATACCAAAGCTGAGTAAATCCAGACATGAAATAAAGTGTATTTTCACCAGGAGGACAGGGAGAGCTGGAGTAGGGGAATAGCCAGCATGGGATATTTTCACATCAAAAATAGATATTTCCAAAGAGCAAGCCTCGTTCAGGCAGGCACGGCTCTGGGGAACAGGGTTTGGTTCACGCTATGGAGGATGGCTGCTCAGCACAAACCAGGCACCTAAAGATTTGCTGCAGAGCTACAAAACTCCAGACCTCCTCATCTGCAGCCGGAGCTCTGGCCATCACCAAGGGGTTCTCTCCCGGCTGAGCAGGGATTGGGCTGAGTTTGAGCCTCAGGGATCGCCCGCTCCAAAGCTCCCCGTGGCCCCAGGTGAGTCCCCCCGGCCCCGGCCCCCAGGGCCAATGCACTATCTTCTGCTCCAAAAACAGCTCAGCCCCCTGCGAGCCAGGAAATTGCATCCTCGCGGCAGATCAGTCCCTTAGATCATTGCAAGTGGTTATTGCTCAAATAACAGTCATCCCAAAGCCCTCCTCTCCCTCCCATCCCCCGGCACCGGAGCTCACAGGAGCCTCTCCCCACTCACCGAATTGCAGGCGTTGGCTCGCTCCACCTTGGAGAGTTTGCTGGTGTCAGTGTTGAAGACGTTCATCTTCTCCACCAGGCACGTCAGGGCTGTTTCAGTGGCTTCCCCCACCTTCTCGTAGACTTTTTTGGACTAGAGGGTAATAAAAAAAAAAAAAAGGAGCTGGAGCTTAAGCTTTAGAGCACATCCCCTACCTGCTGCTCCAACCAAGGATGCTGTCGCCCACGGCACCACCCTGGGGCTCCCAGAGCATTGACCTGGGATGGGCTGAAGCCAGGGCAGGGGATCCCAAGGGACAAACCTCTGCTGCAAAGGGGCCCGCAGGGAAGGGAAGAGCTTCACCAGTGCCCCCCTGCCGCCCCAGCCCCGGTGCCCCCCGCACCTCGTTGTAGTCCAGCGAGGAGTCGTTGCAGAGGGCGCAGATGGTGGCCAGCTCCACCAGCCCGTCGTACTGCCCGCACTGCACCGGCTGCTCGTCCTTCAGGCTGCGGGGAGAAAACAACCCCCAAAGCCTTACACTTCACCGGGTTAAACGTTCAAATAATACTTAGCTTCTCCTATATATCCCTTGTAAAATTTTCTGAAAAGAGGGAGGAAGAGCCCAGTTAAAGCCCCAGACTTGGCAATAAACACTTGGGTTCGCATTATGTGTTTTACCAAATGCGGCAGGACTAGTTGCAAATAAAATATCACAGGAGGCAAATAAACCCTGAAAGTGCCGCAGAATAAAGGGGGCTGCAGAGGAGCTCAAAAGAGCATTGGACCTGAAAGCAGGGGCTGTCAAAAGGCTGATGATGATGGACAAGAAAAGGGGCAAAGAAATTCAAGTTAATGTTCACTCCCCGAGGGGTTTCCGATTGCTGGGGATCCAGAGGAGCTGTAGGACTGGCAGCAAGTCCCTTCTCCTCCCCGTGATGCTGCTTCGTGCTCCGGCGAGCCGGAGGGCACCCAAGGGAGCATTTAAAAGCAGCAGACAAATTTAACAACTGCATTGCTGTGGCTGTTTCCAAGCAAGCGGCGAACTGTGGCCTTTGCTTCCTAAATAGCAGCTCTTTGCTATGTAAAGGAGCACAAATGTCACTGGAAAGGAGCAGCCCTGAACACACCAGTCAAGCCGGACGCTGCTTCTCGCCTGCTGCCCGGTGGCAGAAACGGCAGCAGTGGTTTTCAGGGGAACTAAAAAATTATCCCGACTCCAGGAGAGGTAACTGCAGGTTAGAGCTGTATAAACCCAGCCGGTCATCTGCTTGCTGGAAAAATAATTTGTCAGGCATTTATTAGGATCAGTTTATTCCACTGCTGGTTCCCAATGGAAAGAACATTTTGGAGCCCTTGTTACAGCTCAGGAGCGGAAAACAGGGAGCGGCCAAGAAAATCTGAAAAATCTGTTTGGTGAGGGACAAGAAGCCGCGCCGGGCTGAGAGCGGGCAGGGGAGAGCCGCTGCCTCCTGCCCAGAGGATGCTGCCCGGCCCCGGCTCACGGGCAGGGGGAAGGCCGCGGGTGGAGGAGGGAGCCTACAGGCACTTTTGGCTGGGTTTTGATGTTTGGGAAGGTGGAAATACCAGGGATGGCTTTTGCAGCGTGTGATCCTCTGGATATTGCTGGGAAGGGATGGGGGGATACGTCCCCATCGTTGGCTGCCCCTGCACGGAGCCGAGCGAGATCCGCACGCCAGGAAACGCATCAGCAAAGGCGCTGCTGGATGGGTGCTGCGTGGAACACGAGCAAACCCGAGGCCAAGCAAACAATATCCCCCACACCAAGACCAGGCTAAAGCAAAGCCACCGAGTCCTCCAAGCATTTCAGTCCCACCAGCCCTGGGGTAATGGGGGGATTTCTCTCCATGACACCTCAGCGAGCCCTCGCATCCCCCCTTGATGCACAGGGCGAGCATGGGGCTGAAACAAAACTCAAAAGCAACACGAATCGCTGCAGATCAATGCAGAGCCTCACCACAGGCAGTCCCCGGAGGAAAGGGGACACTGCAGCTTCAGAGGGGAGCAGACACGAGTTCAGCTCCTCAGTCCTCCTCATTTAATTGAAACGCACTGGTTGATACCAGCTTATGACCTGGCTCACTTTTTAATAGAGATTCCTAGCCAAGGATTGAATTGGCTCTATAAATATTCATGAAATTAAGTCTGAGGCTGGGATGAATTATAGTCGCTCCACAGATGAGCAGAAGGGATCGCGGTGAAGAACATGCTCAGGATCACACAGCAAAGCAAAGGGGAGCGGAGAGTGCTCCAACCATCAGCTGAGCTTCTCATCTTCCTCCTTCCCAGACTTCCCCCACACTGGGGATCATCACCTCCCTTCGAAGGAGGGGGAATAAACAAACACAACGGCAGAAAACCCCATTTGTGTAATAACACACCAGGGAAAAGCCCCTGGCTTCCACTCCCCGCCCTTGGCTGCAGCTCAGCAAAGCCCACGTCTCCCCCGAAACGTGTCCTGACATCAGTAGGATCGTGCCCCATCTCAGCTGTCCCTGCCGAGGACGCGGGGCTCGGGGAGCACTTTTCTGCCGGGGTTTGCGGCCATTTGCAAGTCCCTCCGCACATCGCCGGAGGCGCGGCCCCTGGACAAGCTGCCAGCCCCAGGTCCTGCTTGGGGCAGGGGCAACAGTTGCCAGCCGACACTGAAAATGCGCAGGCTTCAGAAATTTGGAGAATGAGCACGTATGGCGAAAAGCCTCGTTCATCGCTATTCCCACACTTGCCGTCTTCTCCGGTTCAAAGCGGGCTCATTTTATCGGGATTGCTAACAAAGGGGGAGCCGAGCGCGCGGGACACCCTTTGCTGAGCAGTGGGAGGGCAGCAGGCAGAGCCGGGGCACCCGCCCCCCACATCGTGTCGGGCAGGAGCCGGCGATGAGGGATGGTGAAACAATTGCCCCAGCTCCCATGCGACGCCTGCAAGCCCAGCGTGGCCAAAACCAGCACTCAGCGGGTGTCCCCACAGGCGGGGTTCAGTGCAGCTGCAAACCACCACGGAAACCCCCCCTTTCTCTCCAGCTTGCCAGGCGAGCCTGGGGTCCCCCAGCCGTGGCCACGAGCTCGACCCTCCCGCCTCGCCCCGACCATGCTGCCAGCCCAGGGCCACCCCGTGTCACCCGCGAAGCGAAGGGGACCCACACTCACATCTGTCCCTCGGGGGCGTAAGTGGAGCCGGTGATGCTGAACTCGTGCAGGCTGCACTGGGTGCCCTCCACCTTCTCCATAATGAACATCTGCGAGGGGGAAAGATGGAGACAGAGCATTAGGCAGCGATTTTTGGTACAACCCACGTGCCCAGCCTGGAGACCCGCCAGCCGGTACCGTCCCAGCAACGGCCCCACCGGCACCAGGCTCAGCCCCCTCCCTGGTCGCCCACCACTCCTGGCCATCCCTGAATCCTTCCAGCTCTCCCCTGCCTTTTTCATGTTTGCCTCTTCCAGTTCTTTTTTCCATCGGAGAGGAGCGATACTGAGCCAGTTCCTAAGAAGGTGCTTGTGTTTTTCTTGGAGCAGAGGAGGAGCCAGGTCCGGGTTTCCACTCCTGCCCCGGCTGCCCTGGAAAGCCTCCGCAGGGCAGGATCTGACCAGCCAGGAGCTGCGGGAAGGGGCTGCCCCTGCCGCCCTTTTCCAGCCACCTCTCGGCCACCAGCTCGCCTTGCGTGTTACTGGGATCACAGCTCCGCTCCGGGCACTGGCAGTGTGGCAGCTCAGTAATAAAGCCCCGGGGAGCCATAGAAGTCCCACATGCTCTATTTTTAGTGATTTTTGTCTTTCAAACTCCTTCCAGTTTCTCTCTTGCTGCTATAGTGAGAGCGACAAAACAAAAAACCTGAAAATACAGTAAAAAGCCCCCTTCTCCCCAAGCTCTCCCAATCCCCCCTTGCACATCCCACCCTTTGGTGATGTCCAGCGGCAGCAAGAGCACTGCCCCACCCCAGCCGGGGCGACAGTTTGGCGACGCTCGCTTCTGCGTAATCATTATTTATGACCCGCGCTGAAGCCAAAACCCAACATAATAAATAAATAAATAAAATTGGTTTGATGAATGCATTTCCTCAGCCACAAGCGCCTGCGGGGAGCAGCCAGGAGGGAGGACGGCTGCAGGAAAGCGATGCCCTCAGCTCTACAGACGTGCTTGACAGCTCCAGAAAGTGGGTGCAGGGGCAACTATCCCTCTCCACCCCGTCTCAAATAATTTATTTTCCCTGTTTATTTTCCTCAGATCATTTGAGATGTTCCCCAGGAGAAATGGGGCAGCATCACTCGGCACCAGAGATGCAACAGCTCTGGGTACCATCTACTTCTCTCCCCTCTGTGCTTCCTCCGGCAACTAACAGAGGTTAATTTACTATTATTATTAACTACTGTTAATAATACAAGGACACCCCGGCAGTGCAGCCACGTTGGTGGTGGGTGTGAGACCTCCCCATGCAGCCCGGTATCCCCCGGTGCAAGCTTAGGGCCAAGCCGAGGGACAAAGGCCAAGCTCAGGGAAGCACATTTACGGCAGGTTTAGCACCGGGACACCCTGGCGGGTTTTCCCACCTCCGTATTTTACAGGTTTGGGCAAATCAAAGCAGGAGATTCAAAGCATATGTCTCCTACTTCTGAGCCCAAAGCAACCTCCCCACAGCTTCACAGCTATTTGCAGATACCCCGTTTGCTGGGCTATTGCCCTCAGCTCCTTTCCCACAGCCCATCCTCGAGGTCCCTCACCATCCCTGAAGGGTTTCAAAGAAAATCACAAGCCAAAGGGTTGCAGAAGAGACTCGGGACATCCCGGGCCCTCCGCTGGGGCACTGAGCTCCTCTGGCAGGAGCTGCAAACACTCATGCATGAAAGACCACGATAAAGAGAGCCAAAACATGCATCCCCTTCGGCAACTGAATTGCCCGGAGATGACGGACTCCAGGAACAGAGGCGAAGTGTGGCTGAAATTTCCCAAAGCAGAGCCTTCTGCAACACCAAAAGGGACCTTCGAAGGGTGAGCATCCTTCATCTCTTTTTGAGATGTTCAACAGCATCAGCCTTCCAGAGAGCCAAAATCTCCCGGTCTCTTCAGAAAATGGACTCCTGCACTCAGAAATTCCGACCGGACTCTTAGTTATTAAAAAATCTGAAAGCATCCACCCCAGCCACCGGTGTTTTTGCCTGATATGAGCCTGTTTGTTTTCAAACGCTCACGGCTACAAAACAATTACTACTTTCACAATAGCAACTTTCTTATTAAAAAAGGAAAAGAAAAAAAAATAAAAAAATCATTCCAGGCCCTTTATTTTTCCATGCCTATTTAAAAAGGTGCTGCGTAACCCACAGCAACCAGAGGTTATATCAAATTTCCTGCCTGCTCCCGGCTTGCGTGACTGGCAGAGCGAGGGGGCGGCCAGGGCACTGCAAAGGTGTTTGCAGGTTTTTTTGGCGTGATGTTTCGGCAGATTGCCAGGCTGAAAAAAGGGGGCAGGTTTGCAGGCAATGGAAACAGTCTGGAGGAAATAGCTATGTCTTAATCTGTAAAGAGGATAAGGAAGGTTTCCATCCTGAAAATAATAAAAATAATAACAGGAGCAATAGAAGGAGGTGGCAAAGCTGCCCACCACAGCTTGGCTGGGGAGGCTGCTGAAGAAAGATGCTCGCAGAGGGGCTGTCTGACCCCCTGCGTGGCCACGGTGAACACCAGCTCCAGCATCCAGCAAGGGGAACCCAGCCAGCACCCCCAGGGCTTCCCCCTGCTCACCCCCCTGCCCTTGACCCTTTTAAAATCGTGCTGGCAATTTGGGGGTTTAATGCAACAGAGAGAGGGAAAGGAAAACGTTACTACGTGCTTCTGAAGAGCGCACCCTGCTCCTCGCCTGGCCCCAGATGCTGCCGGCGTGTATTTTTAGAAAGCAAAGGGTGCGCCGTCCCCGGAGCAGCACAGGGCATCTGGCTGCAGGCTTGCAGGGAAGAGAGATGCAAAGGATACATCTCCATAGTTCTGTATTTTCTGTAATATCTTTAAAAAAACTACTCATCAAAAGGCAGACAAGATAGGATTGCTGTCTGGAATAGTAACAGGCTGTAATCATCAGTCATTTACCCATCAATCAGCCCACAGATCAGCATCATTTTCCTCCTGCGCTGGAAGCAGCCCCGGCCGACAGGCACCCACCAGCAGCCGCCACAGCCGGCGGCTTGGCCAGAGCCCCTGGGAAACCCCCAGCGAGGTCTCCCATTAATTAGTGACTGCTTTAGACAGACAAAATTGCCGAATCAGGGCACAGCGTCCTGGAGATTAAAAAGCAAATAGTGCCAGCACAGCTCCTGGGCGGCTGCACCCGGGACGGGAGTTTGCACGTCCAGGCTCTGCTACAAAGTTTACTGAAAATGAATCCCTTTCTGCTCTTGTTCCCCAACACACCAGCCATCTCAGAGATATCCAAACGTCACCAGCCACCTCCCTCTCCTGGACATGGGGTGCCAGCATCTCCCCCCTCCAGCCCCATCCTGCTCTGCCCCACGCAGCAGCGGCCCTGAGCCCGCACAGCCACACTCGCATTTCTGCTTCGGGTCCTGACTCAAATGCCACCCTCGTGCTCCTGGAAAATTAAGTTATGGTGCATAAAAGGGTGCCGCAACTCTTAGGAGACTGATTTAAATGTGCAAGAGCAGAGCTGCAATGCCTCTCTGACTCCTTCTCCCATCACTCCCATCTGCACGGTTATTTAATGGTTGGGAGAAGGCTGTCCCTGGTTGCTCCACACCTTGGGCTGGGTGAGATGGTGGTCTCGGAGACCCCCAGTTGCCCATAAGGTGAGTGACAGGAACCACAGGTTTAATCTGATTTACTAAGTGGGTTTGTGGCTTTACTACGTTACTGCAGAGCTGTAACCTCTGGCGGACTCGAGGCCAGAGCAAAAGCACCAAAGCCTCGGCTGCCCCAGATGGACGAGGCCCCCGGCACAAAGCCCTTCAGCGGGCGCTTAACACCCACGAGCATTTCGAGGGCACCGCTTCGCCCGTGCTGACCGCATGGCATCCATATGCATCCTGCTGAGCTGGCTCAGCCAGCGCCCTGGCCACGAGTCCTGGGTGCCGAGCGGAACACGGAGCCGGCGGTGCAGCCCTTAAAAAACAGCCGAGGGTTTTAAAACAGACTTGAAGTCTTTCGAGAGTCACTTTACAGCTCTACAGGCCTGACGCCGGCAGGGAGACGTAAAGGGACAGCACCGCTCAGCAGCATACCCTGCGGCCAAGCAGCTGCGCTCACCCAAATTAAATGTGTGTGTTAATTAAATCGCACTCAATTAATACATTTTTCCAGGCTATCGATAGGCTTTTGCACCCCCATAGCTGAGCCGGCTGCTTGGTGCAGGAGCACGTCCAGGACACGCCAACGGCCGCCCAGTGCAAATATTTACCCACCCGCCGCTCGGCAGAGCCGCCGGCAGCCTCTGTACTGCCTGCGTCAACGCGGGAATCCCTGTCCGTTAAACATTAACAGCCGTGTCTCTGTGTCCTGAGGCCATCGCGCCCTGGGAGTCAGGATTCAGCCAAGTGAATAACATGGATATCGGAAGGGGGTTGTGGGGAAACGGGGCAGAGGATACATGGAATTTTGAATTGAAATTTTTTTCTTCCAATGTGCTGCTCTGCAAATTTTAACTTGGTCCAAGTTAGGGCTGACTGAAGCTAAAAACCTCATGAGTGCTGCTGCCCCACTCCGTCCCCCTCCTGCCCTCTCCCTGGCTCAGCATCACCAATCCTGCCTCTCCCAACCGCCCCACACCACGGGAGACAGTGGCACTTCTGCCCCAGTTCAAGGAGCACATCCTCCAGCAGGAGGTGGTTTGGGGAGGGCATGATCATGTCCTACCTCTCCTTCTGCAGTCTGCAGAGCTAAAGAGACCCCAAACGCTGGGGTCACCCTCCCCTGCGTCCCTGGGGCAGAAAATCAGCGGTGTCCCGTGGTTCGGCCAGGGGTGGCACGCACCGCTCTGAGCTCTGCATTGCTGCAGCCCAGCAGCGTGGATACGCTTTGGCCACTCTGTCCCAACAGCCCAAGAATGAAAACTCAAAAATTGAGGAGGTAGGAACAAATTGGCCATTGTCCTGGCATGAAAACCAGCCCATAAAAATAACCCCTAGTATTAATACAAAAGCGGTGTGAGCACGTGCCTGGGAGCGCCCGGCTGATAACCAGGAGGTGTTGCCCCACCCCGGCAGAGCCACGTTTCTGACTCCATCACCTGCACCATCACCATGGGCTCAGCACCAGAAACCGGAGGGACGGCAAACGTGACACGAGCCAGCCACGTCCCCACAGCCCCGGGGCAGGACCTCCTTCCAGCAGTATCTCGCTTTAAATCATTTACAGAGCAGAAATATCAGACATTTCCAGTCATCTGTAGTTTGTGCTGAGCAAACCAGTGGCCAAAGCCCGTGGCCAGCTTGCAGCATGGTCATGGCTTCCCACCACGCTACCCAAGTGTCAGAGAGGAGGGATGGTGGCCAGGTCCATTTTTCCCCACAGCAACACATTTTCCAAGGTTCTCCTATAAAACCGACGCGCCAAGGCCATGAAAAAAAGCTTTCCTGAGACTTGAGGATTAATGGGGAAACTGAGAAGTACTCGGATGGTCCAGGCGTTCCTAACAAGTCACCTCCCTGTATGGTCAGGCACATGGGAGCAAAGCTCTTTGGTAGACCAGGAGCCTTTGACCTCTTTGCCAAACCACCCCAGGCTCTGTCAGAAGTGTTTTTCGGTCCGAGCCCAGCTGCGCACACCTGCGGATGGCAGACCTTCCGCCAGGCGAGGACGGGTAACCGAAGCACCGGTTTCACCAGGTCACGAACATCTTCTCTTGACCCCTGGATTTCTGCATAAGTTCGTCATGGCCAGCTGGACCCATGCGTTGCACTGACACCCCAAGTTTTGGCCTCACAGGTCCAGGCTTTGTAATTTTGCATGGTCCAGGATTTCTCACTGGTTTGGTTAAAAACAGGGGGAAAACAGGCAAAAGAGCAGAGGAGGCTGATTGCATTGGCTTCTCCAGGAGCTCTATCTCAACACCACATCCCAGCAGGAAGAAATGCTCTCTGGAGAGAGAGCCCTGAAATAAGTCTGCAACACGGCACCTCCAAACTGGCGTGCTCATAAAAGTGAGTTCTCTCATTACAACCATGCCAAGAGAAGCCATAAACCTGATTGACTCTGGTCAGGCAGAGAGGAAGCTCAGGGCTTCCTATAAACCGTCTTCCATGCTCACCTTCAAATTCCTAATATGAAACAAGTCTGGTGAGGACAGCAAAGCCCGTCACCCCAGGATGGGGATGGAGCAACGCAGAGTGCTCAGGGGCTTACAGAGCGTCCCCCCTGCACCCCAAAACCCAAAATGCCCCCGGCACTCACCCGGCAGACGGACATTTGGTTGGTGGTGAGGGTGCCGGTCTTGTCGGAGCAGATGACAGAGGTGCAGCCCAGGGTCTCCACCGAGGGCAGGCTCCGGACGATGGCATTCTTCTTGGCCATGCGGCGCGTGCCCAGCGCCAGGCAGGTGGTGATGACGGCTGGGAGGCCCTCGGGAATGGCGGCCACCGCCAATGCCACTGAAATCTTGAAATAGTAGATGGCCCCCCGAAACCAGGAGCCCCCGTGGACAGGGTCGCTGAAGTGGCTGACGTTGATGACCCAGACGGCAATGCACACCATGAAGATGACTTTGGAAAGCTGCTGGCTGAACTCGTCCAGCTTCTGCTGCAAGGGGGTCTTCTCAGGCTCGGTCTCCACCATCTGGTTTCGGATCTTCCCGATCTCAGTGTACACCCCTGTCGCAATGACAATCCCTACGGCCTTCCCAGCTGCAATGTTGGTGCCCTGGGAGGGAAGAAAGGGGCCAGAGTGGACATGCGGGCATAAAACCTCTCAGCCTGAGCAGGGAAATGGGTTGCTTGTTGTGAAAGGAGAACGAGATCTTGGTTAAGAGGAAAATGACATATCCTGGGATTTTACATAAACCCACCCTAAAGCAGCAGGAGACTCTCCTGAGAGCTCTCTCACCCCTTGAGGACTTGACTTCTGCCCGAGAGGAGCATGAGCAAGGAGGAAACACAAATTTGCAACAGTTCCAGGCTCAACCACAAACCTTCTCCCCATCTGTAATGCATCCTACTTGATGGAAAACCTGCTGAGTTTGCCCAAGGCATTTAAGGGCATCAAGTGCCACAGCCCAAATGAAATCCCATGGAAGCAGGTCCTCGTTTTTACAGATTTGGGGCTCTTTTTATGGATTCGGGTCTTTCTCATGCACGCACTCCCTTTCACTGCTCAGAGACCTCCTGTATCCATCAGCATCTTCACTTGGCAGCTCTTTGGAAAACCACAGGAGAGTTGGGGACAGGCATAAGGGACTTACAGAGAAAAGCATGTTCTTCTTGTCCTGGTTGACAGCCCGGGGGTCAGGGATGGGGTCAGCATGTTTGATCACCGACACAGACTCCCCTGCCGAGACAAGACGGGGGAGATGAACCACCCGTGTTTCCTCTCCAGCCTCTGCCCAACGCTGTTATGAGCCTGCATCACAACCCCCATGGCTTTTTAAAGCAGTACTTTCCCACCAAACCACCAAAACATCCATCATGGGGATGTCAGAGCTGGGCCAAGGTGCTCTGAAGATGAGGGCTGCAGAAAAATGACCTGTGTGGATTAGCGGCCACGAGCTCCCGTACAGCCCAACGGGATGGGGCCAAATCCCCGCGCCAGGGAGCCCGCTGGCTTACAGCGCAGGTTTGCACGGTCAGATGGGGTTTGTAGGGCAGCACAACAGGAAAGGTGCCCAAAGCCCTTCTGCTGAAGGTTTATATTTTGTTCTTTGCAGATTTTCCCTTTTGCTGCATCTCCTTTTGCCCTTGGAGAACTAAATTAATGCAAAGCCACTTTTCAGGGAGACTAGGCTCCTTTCCCCATGTTTCTTAGCATTTTTTTGATTGCTTTTCCTTCCCTGCTGCTGTATCCTAACTCGATGTCTTTACAAAATCATGCATGAGAGCTGAAATACTGGAAGCCCTTTTTGTTGGTTGATCATTCACCGGCCTTCCCTGACAGCAGAGAGAAAATTTTTGAAATATCATGGATTATCAGCCTTAAGGGCTTTTCCAATGCTTAAAAAAAAGCCCCAAATATTGTCACCTCTCCCTGAACCTGTGAGGCCTTGTGCACCAGTGGTCACTGTGCGACGGCTGCACGGAGGGAGCGTGGGCAGGGACTGAGAGCCCCCCGTGAAACCCCACGTGCCGCACAGGAAAGCCCCACACTTTGCGTTTTGCAGGAGGGATGCCCAAGCACCGGGCACATCTCACCTATGCCATGACTTTTAGATGACGCTGGGACCTCCCCAGGTCCTCAATCTCATTCTCCCACCCATTTCCCACCCCAGCAAAGCATTCAGCCCAGTGTCAGCCCCGAAATCTGGCTTGGGGCAGATGGCAGAGGGAAAGCTCTGCCTTCAGCAGCCGCCTCCGCCCCACCACGCCTGCACGCACCTGTGAGGATGGACTGGTCGACCCGCAGGGTGGTGGACCGGATTTCGATGATCCGGATGTCCGCCGGCACCTTGTCGCCAACTACAAGGGCAAGAGCAGAGCAGCTCCGTCAGGCGGGACCAGCAGCACCCGCTGCCCTGGGGAAGGGGACGGCAAACCCGGAATGCGCCAGCACAGCCAGGCTCTGTCCCCAAGGCTTGGGGCCACCAGTTTGCACCTCGGTTCCTGCTGTTTCCCCTTGTTTTCTATTTCAACTGTCCGGTCTCCAGGGCAGGGACTGGCTTTTGCTGAGAATCACCACCACGTCCCTATGCGGTGCAGGCGCATGGCAGCACCCAGCCTGCAGCAACGATGGGTCCAGCCCGTGATTAACGAGAGTCCTGCCCCGGGATGCCTCCTTTCCACATTTAAAGCTTAATTTTGTATGTCTGTACTTTACAAGTCAAAAAAAGAAAGCTGGAAAGAGGCTCCATCAGTTGCAATAAGCCATTGGGCAGCGCAGTAATGGGACCTTGAGGAATTTCTAATTTTAGGGGATTACCTTGCACAAAAGCAGCCAGCCCAGGGAGCAGGCAGCAGTGCCGAGGCAGAGGGGTTTACTCGTGCCGTGCCAGGCACCCTCCACCCTCTCCCATGGACCGACCGCCTGTTTCAAGCATCACATCTCCCTGTACAAAATTCCGCAGGAGTGAGTGCTGCCCCGTCCCTGCTGCACATGGATGCTGCTGGGGCGGGTGAGCTGCCCGCCAGCCCTGCCCATCCCCTTCCCCAGCTGCCACCTGAGCAAAACTAACTGCGGTTTGAGCCAGATTTGCCAGGACAAGCAGCAAAGGCAGGAGCTCTGCACGGGGCAGCCAGGTGAGCAGAGGACCTGAGCAGGCTCCCAGCAAGCCCCCACGTCCCACCCACCCTGGCTGCACCTCCGCAGTGACGTGTGCTCCTCCGCTGCGGCTGGGACCCCCTTAACCATCATCACAAGCAGCGAGCACCTGCATCCCTCCTCCTGCCAGCAAGCGGGCAGGAGGGCAGGTATCTTTTCTCTTCCTTTTGGAGCGGAGCCGCCGCAGTTAGAGGCACAGGCGCGTGGTCCTCAGGGCAGCAAGCATCACACCCTCTGCCCTCCAGCCAAACGCCAGCGTGGCCCTGCCTGCTGCCCCGCATCGCCTGCCTTGCCACAGCCCCATCTCTCCTCTTCCCTGCAAAAACCCCACAGCACCCCCCATCTTGCCTCTTCCCTGCAAAAACCCCAAAACATTCCCATTTTGGAGCAGCCTGAGCCTCCCAAGGCCACTCTTAACCCCGTTTCAGGGCTCCATGGGCCAACTGGAAGCTGTTGACACTGGAAGACCTTTCGTGGCCAAGACAAACAGCCGTCCATGAGTCCCCTGGCATGGCATGGTGGTTATGGGCGAAAGCAGCCCCATCAACTGACAGCCACTGATCACCACCCACTGAGGTGCATGTGCTTCCTTAAAAAACCCATTTAAAGCTGCTTTTCCCACTGGGTTTCCTCCTCCTGGCTCTTCCTCCTGCTCCCTTATCGGCTGGACGCAACCGCACTCCGGTGCTTCGGAAATATTGAGGCAGAGAGAGCCCTGGCTCACAGCACCTTACATCACGTTACACAACACTGCCGGCTTGGCCGCTAATGATCGTCTCAAGTCCCAGACTTTAACGAGCGCTTCCTCCCAGGGCTCGTAAACCCCCCCCTCCGAGCGCAGCGGGAGGGGGGCTGGCATCGCTCCACCGCTCAGCCATTTATTCCAGCTGCAGATGCGAGGGCTCTTGGATGCAGCGTGCAACATCTGCTGTCCGGCCAGACCTGCCCCGCTCCCCATCACACCCGTTTCTGGGGGGCTGAGCAGGGGGTACTAAGCACAGGGACTCACCGACCCCCCCAAATGCTTCCCTCAGACTTTGCAGCTGCTCAAGGGAGTCGGAGCACCTTAAAGGGAGCAAAGAGCTCCTCTTCCCTCCTGGGAAAGGCGGGGAGGGTTTGCAAACATTAGCTCAACCTGCAGATGAAAAATCTGTTGCCAGCATCTAGAGACAGCGACAAGCCCTGGGGCCGCGGGGGTAGCATCTGCTCAAGGGTGGATAGTGCGATAGCATCCCAAGGGACTCGCACGGCGCAGGACAGACGTACAGACCTGGCAGCTGCTGTTAGCCAGCTATTAAACATGCGCTGATCACCCAAGCACTGCAAGTCTCCCCCGTACCGAAAGCCAAGGGAAAGAGAGGAAAACGGGAGGCAACGCTGCCCGAGCAAAGCAGGAGCGGGCAGATGGGGCAGCACCTGACGGAGCTCCCTGGGCAATGCCCTGCCTGTGCTTTTTGGGCAAGGCAGAAAGCTGGTGCTGCAGCCGAGTTTAATCCCTGTGCAGCTGCCTGCACAAGGACTCACCTCGATTGCCTTCTTACAAAAGGGCAAAAATCAGCTGGGTTTAAACGGCTTGCCAACTTGCAGCTTGCAGCCACCATTCCCCTCTTGTCTTAGTGCAGCAGGTTTTCTGCTCCCTGCTGCCAAATTCATTGCATTTGCACATGCAAACAGAAGCCAGTCCCTCCTGCCTGCGCTGCCCCTGCCGTCCCCAGGATGTCACCTGGATGTCCACTGCACATTCAAAGCTATTGCTCCTGGTGCGCTTTCCTATCAGGCAGCCTGACAGCATCCTCATCGCTTGCTATGACCTCCTAAACCCACAATTTGCTAATTAATTGGCTAATAATTTGCAAACCCTTCCAGAGGAGAGCTCAGCTCTTTCCCTCCCAGTTGTGATACTGATTGTGCCATTAAAAAGTAACATTCAGCCGCTGACGGGCCGGCAGCAAGCACGGAATTTGGGGAAAGATGTCAGAATTTAATTAATTAATAATTAATTAATTTAATTAAAGGCCAGGTCAGCAGCTGGAGTGCATTGCCGGAGCTGGCTTGGGAGTGCCGCCAGCTCACCCAGCTGAGGATCTGGCCGGCGCTCCTCTGCTTGATCCTCCCTGCATTATTTTTATGTTCATCTTCCAGCTGAAGCCCAACTGGAAGACATAAATAACAGCGAGCTGGCTGGGCGCGGGAGGGATTGCAGCATGTTTCCACTAGCAGGGCCACGAGGAGGAAAGGAGAGGATTAGTTTTGCGGCTCTGGGGGTTTACGGCATCGTTTAACGAACAAACAAAATGGGATAATTGAAATGCATCCTCTTTAGCTCTGGTGGGGCAGGCAGGAGAGTCCCAGGCATCCTTCGCTGAATGCAAAACCCCAACAGAAGGGCTGGGGGTGACAACCCGACTGGGGAGGCAAAAGCACCCTGCAGCTGGTCTCCTCTGCCTCTCACCCTCCTGGAATAACAAACCCCAGTTACCAAGGCAGCCTGCCCACACAGGCAGGGCCAGCGCCGCTGCCTGCAGCACTGAAACCCCCCCACGCTGGCAGCAGCGCTCGCCTGGCACCGCCGGTGCGGCACCCAGCACCGGCCCTTCACCCGCGCCTCGTCCGGGGGATGCGCGTGGGAGAGCCGCTTCCAGAGAGAGGGAATCTTGGTGGAAAAGTCCAAGTTCTTCCAGTTCTTCCAGAAAATGGGGAAACCCTCCCAAGACACAAAACTTGTGCCAGAAATACACACTTTTTTTTTTTCTTTTCTGCTGTTCTCTACTGCCCTATGCTCGGGGCAAAGCCTCGGTAGGCTGATGAGCCCCAACTTTGGCCCAGATCATTTCACCTCCCTGGATTTAAAAGAGAAACTAAGATCTCCAGTGTACAACAACGAGGTGACTGGGTGGCCGTGCCTCCAGAGGAGATGCACCCGGACGCTGCGGCAGAGCCCTCCTGCCACCCGGACCACAGGGTGCCCATCACCAAAGCCCCCCTGGCCAGCACCACCTCCCCATCCCACCCCCTACCCTGGGGTGATGGCACCCTACCTGCTACCTCCACGATGTCCCCAGGGACAATGTCCCGGGCTCGGATCCGCTGCACCCCGCTGCGGTCTGCGCGGATCACCTTCCCCATCTCAGGCTCGTACTCCTTCAAGGCTTCAATGGCGCTCTCGGCGTTTCTCTCCTGCAAGCAGAGGAGGAGCAGAGCTGCCGGCGGTGGGATTGCTCGTGCCAGCAGGCTCCTTCCCCACCTGCTGCAAAGACAGGAGCACCCAAACCCCAGCCCTGGCTGTGGCGTTCATTTGCACCGTTGATGGGACAAGCACCACGTCTTCCTCAGCTGCGCTGAAATGGTCCCTGCTGGCTTAAATCACAGCAGGTCCTGGACACCGCATGGACCTTTGGGCTTGATTTTCTCATTCTTGGTTTGGGAAGCAGCATATCCCACCCAGATATATTTTTCCCCATCCAGTAACTCCCCTCAGATCAAGCTGCAGATAAATAAATGGCCTTACAGTGAATAAATACCAGAGGGAGAGCATCACTGGCTGAGGCATTTGCTCATCCCCCAGGAGGGATAGAGCGAGGTGAGGGGCAGCAGCCACCATGGCTTTCTGGTGGACAGGGAAAATT
Organism: Platalea leucorodia; assembly: GCF_965183815.1. Classification (NCBI taxonomy): domain Eukaryota; kingdom Metazoa; phylum Chordata; class Aves; order Pelecaniformes; family Threskiornithidae; genus Platalea; species Platalea leucorodia. The sequence goes on along the minus strand of NC_138838.1, from coordinate 4,693,080 downwards.
CTTCCCTTGGAAAACGCATTTGGCCACGGCCAGGAGACAAGGAGCATTTGCCTCAATGGCAAATAAGTGCAAGATCCTAAACTCCAAACTGCAAAAGCTGCCAAAGAAAGACTGAGGGAACGAGCCAAGAGGCACCCAACAACTGAGCATCTGCGCTGGGGCATGGGGCAGCACGGCCAACATGAAAATTGAACCTTTGAGAAAGGAGTTTCAAACGGCAAGAAGCAGCCAGACCTTCAAATGGAGCATCTCAGCCATGTGGAGCAGAGACCTGCAGGGCAAGCGGCGGGGGAGCTGCGACTTACCTGCCACACGCCCACCACAGCATTGGCGATCAGGATCATAATAATGACGATGGGTTCCACAAACGCTGTCGTGGTCTCCTCTCCTTCTTCAAACCAGGCCAGGATCTGGTAGGCAAGAGAAGAGAAGGACCACAATGTGGTTGAAACAACAAACGCCACCGTTTTAAGAAGGATGAAACAAGAGCCAACCAACACGTGGTGTTTGCTGGAGGGAAGACAACCCAGAGTGGTGGCCAGCCCCACACGGCTTGGTTAAAGCATGGACTTGCCATATCCCACTGCCAGTGCTTAACTCGGGTGCCTCCACTCTTCTGCTGGGGATAACCTAATGCATCAAATGAGCAAGGCTGGAGCAGAGCAGGCTTCTTATCCCCCCGAGCTCCCTCTCCATCCCACAAAGAACCCATACCATACTACAAATGAAGCACGCACGCACACACGCACATATTTTCACTCCACAGCAACACCTCGCTGCTCTGCGGCAGAGGCACCGGCATGAAGGACCTCTGACACAGGGGTTCACTCCTGCTTTACTGATTAGCAGAGCCGCCGCGGCAGACTCGGCCATCAAGCAGATTGCAACAGCTCTGCAAATTCACCAGCAAACAGGTCGCTGCGTGTTGTTTCAGGAATGTATTGAACCTCACAAGGGACCAGCCACCCTCCTTATCCGCCCACGAGTCGTATCCAAAAGGAGGGGACACGAGACTCAGCTTTGCCATCCCACTGCCAAACACCCTGAGTATACTCAAAAAATAAGTATTTCTTCAGTAGCTAAGTGGGAAACTTCTCCTCATGCACAGCTGCTCTCAAGGTAAATTATGGGCAAAACTGAGCTAACAGCTCAGTACCCAGGCACCACGAATAAGGCTCAAATCAGCTATCAGGGAGCGAGGTGCCGCTGATGATGAACACTTCCAAGGCACCACGGAGTGCACGTACAAAGGAGGTCATATTGCAATTACTCAGTGCCCCCCGTAAAGGCAGCTTTGCTAATCACATGGGCATGGGGTTTAGCTGATCCCAGATCACCTCTCAGCAGTATTAAGCACAGAGGAGGTCAGCAGTGCTGGCGGGTGCCAGCTCACGCAGCCTGGCGATGCACCCGCTGCCGGCTGACCTCGCCTGCATGCCCTGGGGAGGAGAAGCTGCTCTGTGCTCGCAGGAGGAGCTGGGGGTGAATCATGGCTTCTCCTGGGGAAAGGCCTGTAGGGATGCAGCCTCTTCCCTGGCGATGGCAGGAGAAGAGCCCGGCAGGAGAAGAGCCCGGCAGGAGAAGAGCCCGGCAGGAGAAGAGCCCGGCAGGAGATATGCCACTGAAGGAGGAAATGTTTGAAGATGAGCAATAACACCATCTGGGGAAGTAAAGGCTGGATGGCACCAGGGACACCCTGAAGGCACCGCACTGGCAGCTCTGGTGGCAGGAGCAGCCTGGGCTGGGCTTCATGCCCTGCTAAATACAAGGAAAACCCAACCCTAAGCAGCTCTCTGACATTACCCGAACGTAACATCATGTTTTCCTCCTGCATGACGCACCGGGAGGCATATATTGTCAGCGAACATTAACCCTGCCCCACACATCGGCAAAGGTGTAAAGGAAAGCTATATGCCCTGCATTGTGCCCAGCCATACCCAAAACCTGCCCTGAGCATCACCAGCTCGGGCATCACCAGCCCGGGATCTCCGAACCCTCCCAGCCACGCAGGCAGGACGGGAAGGCAGCGAACAGCAGGCAGGAGGCACCTCCCACGCGGGCAGCCGCAACGCTGCCAGTCCCGCTCAGCCAGAGGGAGGAAAAAAAAATTAAAAATTAAACAACAGATTGGATTTTCTTTTTTAATTGAAAATGTGAATGCTTCCACACAGCAGCAGAAGGGCTCCGGGAGGGAGACTTCACTCCAAGGAGGGCAGCTGCACAGGGTTTGGAAATGCTCCCGGCCCCGTCTTTGCCTGCATACGCAGATGCGCACGCAGGTGCCTGCCCCGCTGCCTGCACCCCAATGGAGGTGAAGGTGATACGTGGGATTTCTGAGTTGGCTTCAGGCACCTGAAGCGCTGCTCTCTCCTCTCATCACTCATCACCCATCACCCAGTGCTCTGGCCAAGAAAAAGCAAGCTGTGAGACGTCCTAGCAGCCTCTTTGGGCATGCAGGGACGTGGTGCTGGGACCCCCCAACTCCCAGCATCTCCCAGTTCCCCAAGGATACACGGCTTGGCCATTGCACCAGGAAGGTATCTGCACCATGGACACGCACATCTTCATGCATCAGAGACACTGTCCTCTGTTCAGTGGATCCTGACATGAATGTGGTCATGCTGACACTTAATACTTTCAAAAATAGCCAAGGAAAAAATAAAGATAAAGAAAAAAACCTTTCTGTTTTAACCATCTACACAAGGTGAGGCACAAGTCATGTTCTACTGGATGAAACATGGCATTGCAAAGCAATCAGTAAGAATTAAAATCCGAGAAGGGACTTGCAAACAGGCTGTTTGGGTCCTAACTCAGTGAAGAGCCTGAGCACAGACCTCAGTCCCGACACTGGCCATAACAGCAAGTACAGGGGGAAGGAAAGCTCATAGCATGAAAAATGGTGAAGGGAAAACATATAATGGATTTAAGAGGGAAGCTAAAAGACATAGTAACAAAGGCACCTTCTAACCTAAAAACATAGGAAACTGTTGATAAAAATCTTGCAATGAGATAGAGACACGTCCGAAGGACCTGCGCTATCGCAGGCAGGGTCTGCAAACAATGACAATAAACTGTGGATCACAGCAAAAAGCATCCCAGGACTGAAAGCTCTGGGCAGCCCCCACCTGCCTTTGGCAGCCCCTTCGCAGCCCCGCTCTCGCTGGGGCTCTGTGCTTGCTCTCTCCAAACGCCAACCCTAACCCTCCACAGTGCCCAGGGCCAACACCCATCCCACCCGGCATCCCACCAAGACGTGCCCAGGACTGAACGTTTCTATGGCCCTTTTCTGCCTTTGTCTGGTACAGTCTTGGGGAAACAGAAAGAAGTCCAGGGAGTTTTTCCAATATACCACTTTTGGGTGGATCGGCATTACTGAAAAATTCTACAGTCCCATCTTTTAAGTAGATACAGTGATATTGTCACTATGCCCTGGAAAACCACTGCGCTGCTGCTACATCTCCTTCATCCAACATGCACCCTCCTCTGGCTCCTTTGCTCCTCGGCTGCCCGCCGGGTCCGGACGTGCCCTGGAAGGTGCCCGCCCCCACGCCTGGGGTACTTACGAACGACAGAAAAGCTGCCATCAAAAGGATGCGGACAAGGAGATCTTCAAACTGCTCCAGTACCAACTCCCAGAGGGACTTTCCTGGTGGGAAAACATGAAGCCAAGCACAGTCAGTGCTCAAAAAAACCCCCAAAGACAGGTAATTTAGACCACAGAGGCCACTAAGACCAATAGGACCCCGTCCCTCCCTTGCAGCAGAGCTGCTCCAGTGCCCGTCGGCCATGGGCACTAGTGAGGACACCCAGCACTGCAATGGGGGATTTTTCTCTCTAATATTAAACACCTTCATTTCTGGCATTGGCCTGGTTTTACTATGTCTGTTTTTAACTACAGAAACCAAATCCTCTGTGCTTCTATTCACAGCTGGTAGTTCTGTCATCACAGGAAAGCTCTGCTGTCAGCCCAGCTTTCTCTGGGATTAAAACCAAGACTAAAAAACCCCAAAGACTCCCCCCTCCTTGTCCCCAGCACCCTCCACCCAGACTCAAGGCACGTACCCACCCTCACCTCCAGCCCACAATTTACCTTCTTCTGCAGGGAGCTCTGTGGGTTTTCATCGACAGCCCAGCAAGTGTAACAAAGTAAAAAATGGTAAAAATAAAAAGATTAGTTAGTGATTTGGGCCCAGACTAGCAATCCCTTCCCTGATGCCCCAGCAGTCCATTCAGTACCCCAAAAATGCAACTTGTCCTGCACATATTCCCGCATCAAGACAGCTTGTCATCGAACTTCTCTGACGCTGCGGGAAGCAGCGCCGGACGCTCCCCGCACCAGGGAAACATCACTTCCCCGCGGCAAGCGGCTCCGGCAGCATTTAGTCCTGCACTCAGCCTGCCTAAAAACCACTCCTCAGGAGCTGCCCTCTCCAAATCCAGGACACAGAGGTCCAACCATCCTGTAAAACGCCCTGCCAGAAACCCAATACGGACCCGCTGGGGACTGTAACTTTCAGACCACATTTCCTATTTATCAGTTGTACTTTACGGCCTGCAATGCTCTAGGAAAGAAATCCAAAGCCGATGCTCAGCTGGTCCAAGCTGCCCTCCCAAATGCAGCTCGGTGGGTGCAGAGCCTCCATCCACACTGCTTCCAGCCAAACCCGAGCCCAGTCACCTGCACAACCTGAAAAAACCCCACGGCTGCCGAACACCCGCCACGGTCTCCCCGAGACTCCCACATCCCCATGGGATGACCGTTACCTTCGCACACCACATGCACCGAAGGGTCCCACAGCTGCTGGGCAATACGCAAACCCCGGTACCCACCGAGGACATCACTCCTGCTTCCTCACCCGTGCAGCAATGGGTGTGCTGGCCCTGCCGCGGGCAAGGTTTGGCTGGTGGACTGCAAGGTCCTGCACCCAGGGAGGGCTCAGGAGTGACCCCCCTGGTTTTGGCTGCTGATGGGTGCTGGCATGGGTGGGTGTCTCTGTGTGCACCCGCTGTTCCTGCATTCGGGGTGAATCCTTTGGTTGCCTGTAGAGCAGCTCCCAGGGGAGCCGGCAGCTGGACCAAACCCTCCACCAACTGCTCCAAGGTGGCGAAGTACAGACATTGCAGCTGTCTAATGGAAAAGGAAATCCAGGAGGCGCTGAGCGTAGCAGAGCTTGCTGGAGATGGAGAAAGCAAAGCCGCAACCATGCATCAGCAAACCCTCGGGAGGGCTGTGCTGGTGGCCCAAAGGCATCGCACAGCGCTGCAAGGGACAGCGGGGCACCAGCACTGAGGTGACATGGCACCGGGGCAGGGGACCCGCTGCCTCCATCCTCTGGTGCTCTGGGGCAGGAGGGGACCAGACAGAAACCCCGCAATCCCAAACCTCCCAACGGGGAAAAATTCAGGCAGAAGCCTCCCAAAGAGCTGTCCCAAAGCCTCCACTGTCTGTCACCGACTTCTGCGCCCCATGGGGTGACAATAAAACAAGACGCTCCTCCAACTCCTTGTGTTTCTGGAAGGGAATAAGGGACTGGCTGAAGTTTAAGAGGAATTGGCCCAAGGCAGACGCGCTCGATGCCCCGCCGCTGGACCAAACGCGGGGTTGTCTCCAAGCAACCCCAGCACGGAGCCCTGAGCGGGAGCAGGAAGCGAAACCGGCTCGGCTGTTTTCCATCATCTATTTTCATTCAGAGAAATGAAAAAACAAAAACCAAACCAAACCCACCTTCACTGAACCAGCCAGTGAAAAAAAGCCTAAACGTGTTTATGCTTCAAACTGCATCAGCTCCTCAGTGTTCACAGAGACACTTACTACGAGTTGTTTTAAACCCATGTCCCTCCTAGATAAGGCTACTCCGATCCCCTGCCATCACAAGGAGCAGACAGACCCGTACGTAACACCTATAATTATTCTTATATAGCAAAAAAAAAAATAATCTTGGAGTGGCTTCAACGTTTCAAATCACTCTGCAGAGCACGTCAGAAGGAAAGTGGCTCTTCTCCCTTTTGCAGCCGGCTTCTCTCCACCCCCGGCTTCCTCTCTCCAGCCCAGAGAGCCACCAAAATTAAAAGTAGAAGAGATCTGCTGCTGCTATTTCCATCCAGGCTCCATTTTAAGGGTGCGAACGTGCGAGATGAGAGGGCTGGGGGCAGGCGGGGTGCCCCGAGGGAGGCGGCTGGGGCTCCCGCAGGTCTCGGCTCTGCCGGGGTGCCCAGGGGTGACTTTCCACCCCGAGCAGCCACCCGAAACGCGGCGGTCCTCTTAGTGCTTCCCCTGCACGGCGTTTGCATGAAGAGCCGCAGCGATGCCGTTTGCAGAGCGGGGACTTTGCATGAGCTCTTGATTAAAGCATGAAAACAGGTTTCCGTGAGCTCAGGAGGAAACACGTGCAGCGGGGCGGCCAGCCGAAATACCGCCACTGGCAGACTGACACTATGCCATTGCTGTCACCAAACTCCAAACATTAGCAGTGCTGCTGCAGGCACCTCCCAAAAAAACCCCAATTTTGAGTATCCTGAGGACCAAGCACCTCCCTTGCCATCAGTGATTCCTTCCGCCGCCCTTCACGGGGCGGCTCAGCACCCATTTTGCACCAAATATCCAAAGAAAAAGGGCAGAAAATCACAATAAACTTACATTTTTGGGTCTGAATCAAACAAAGCCACCAGAAAACAGGAACATTTTTGGGCTGAAGCCTTCCCCTCTCACTTCCAAAGTCTCACTAGAAATAAGAGGGTTTGCCACTTGCCAAAAACCAAGTTTTATGTGAGTCAGCCCTGTGGCACCGGGCAGCGCAGCAGAGCTGGCACCGCTCCGCCGAGCTGCAGCACCGCCATGTCCCACCCGGCCGGGAAACCCGCCGCAGAGGCAGGGAACCAGCAAAAGCCCAACTCTGCAATTCCCTTGGGACAACATTGTGAGCACAGACAGGCTGAAATGGAAACTCCCAGCTGGCACCTGAATAGCCCCCTTCTTCGGTCGGTGGCTCACAGCTCAGCACAGAGATCCTCCTCTGTGCCCAAGCTCCCCAATACGGCCAGAAGACAAATGCAATAACACCACCAAGGGTAGAAAGTGATAACGGTTGCTCCAAGTATCCTAAAACGGGGCCACCCACTTGCACCACAAATTTTCAGCTTCTCAAGCTGAGCAGTCCCAGTGCAGGACCTGCAGCTTGCGGACGTGTATCTGCAATTTCTCTGCTACTGCTCTTCTGCGTGGCGGCTTTGGAGAGCAAAGACAAGAAAGTAGAGGGTGATGGGTGCCTGGTGGCAACCCCTGGAGGTAATATGGCCATTCCCACCAGCGGAAGAGCATGCTCTCCTCTGCGTTATCGAGCAGTGCAGGCAGCCCTGGCTCCACCACAAAATATCGATACGAGATGCTCTAAGGGCACGCAACAAGCCCGGTCACCCTGGGCAGACGTGGGGCTGGCATCAGGCTATTTTAGCTGGAGGTTGATCTCCAGCTCCTGCCAACTCAAACAGGGCTGGCAGCCCGCGGGCTGGCGCCTGCAACATGGCAGGGCACGGTAATCAGGTGATGAAAAGGTAAATAAACACGGGTGCCACCCACGAGCGAGGCGGCATGGGTACAGGCTGCCGTCCCGGGGCTCTGCGACACCCTTCGTGTCCCCAAGGAGACCCTGGCCCGCTTTCCGGGCCAAAGCAAACAAATAAAATGTGACAGAGTAGCGTTGGGGTTGCTTTAAGGAAATGTTTGAGTTTCTCCTGCTGTAACACGATCAAAAATCCCTGGAGCAGCACAGCCCTATAGCAGCCAGCATTTCTCCATTGTGCATTGAGGTATCACAGACCACCCTGCTTTTGGGGAAACTGAGGCACAAGGTGACGCTCTCCCAGGCCAGCACACAGCAAAGCAAACCCTGGTGCGTGCTCAGACCCAGCGTGTGACCCACAACAGCAAACATCTTGCAAGGTGAACACTGAAATACCATTTTCCCCACCGTTTCAGGAACTTCCCTAGGGTAAAACCAGATTTCCCTTATGGGAAACACTTCTGACACCAAGTGATGTGGGAAGGGTAACGGCACGGTGCCCACTATGGGGGATAACGGTGAGCATCATGCCTGGGTCCAGCTTTCTGCTCCAAATAATCTCCTTCAAGCCATATTTCTATGTTGTAAACTAATTTCTTTTTTCCGCATGCAGGGAAGGGGAAATGGACGGGCAAAACGAGGGACGCATCTAATTCCTGGACTTTGCCAACAGGCAGGAAAAAGGGCCCAAGAAAGTAGTGAAAAGAGTAAGAAAACCCCTAAAATATCTCCAGCTGGGACAGCAGCCCCCCTCCCGTGACATAAAGCAGGATCCCAGGCAGGGCTGCTCTGGGATCCTTCCGCCGTCCCACAAGACACAGGGCAGAATAAATTGTTATTTTAACTGGCTGCCTTTCCCAGGGCCGGCTGTGCTGGAAGGATCCCGTCCCAGAGGGATGTCTGCTCTGCTTCATCCCCAGTGACAGCCGGCACCACCGCACATCCCCGGCGCTCCGCAAAACTGCCGGATTGCACAACTGGGAAAGGCTTTGCCGGGTTGTTTGAAAGCAAGTTCAGCCCATCAGCTGGTTGGTGTAAATCACGCCTGGGGATGGAGGTGTGAAGCTGCTCATCACCTTGCACGGTCTCACTTGAGCTGCAGAAGTGTAAAAAAACAGGGCTTGCAAATGAATCCCGGATGTTTTAGCGTTATCTGGGATGACAAACACTCAAAGCCTAATGGTGCTAATGCTACCCGACCTTCACAGAGGACAAAGCGTAGTTATCTACTTATCTCGGCTGTGTATTACTTAAATTAACCCACACAGCTTTGCTTTTATGTGCAGCTTCACGCCTAAGTTTCCTGAACACCGCTGCATCCCTGGAGACCGTCCTGCACCTCGCATCTCGCCCAGGCTCCGACCATGCGCGGGGCAGGATGTGGCTCCGCTCGGGAAGAGCGGGACCTTCGGGGTGCCGCTAAAGGGGCTTTCTGAGGTTGCTTCAGCTTCTGCAGAACAAGCTGGGCTTTGGCCGAGGTGTCACCCTCTACCCGCCCTGGCACCCCTTTGCTTGCTGAAGTTCAGCCTGGCTGGAGGGGACGCTGGGCCCACGGACACCATGTGCTATTGCACCAAGATGGGTAGCTAAGCACACCACAGAGCTGAATTAGCCGTTTACCAAAAAAACCCCATACATTAAAACTCCCCGCAGCCGTCCATCCACATCACAGCAGGACAGGGTGCTGTCCCGGGGCACCCCCATCGCAGGGGGACTCGCCAGCCCTGACCGCAGCGAGAGGGGCCGAGGCGAAGGCGAGGGCAGGGCTGGCAGAGCAGCAGCTGGGTTGGCCCGCGGGGAGCGGGCAGAGCAGCGGCTCGCACACCCCAACCGCCCACGCACGGAAATCGCATCCCCGGGCAGGCGCAGCTGCGGCGGGCGTGTGTGCGGCACGTGAGCCCGCCGGGCTGCAGCAACCGGCGTCTCCAGCTGCACTGAGTGCCTGTGACCCAAGGAAAACAGCAATTAACTGTGCATTAAAAAGCACCTCGCGGCTGCAGGCACGGCACTGGGAACATCCTGGGAACATCCCCATCCTCGTGCCGGCCGGCCGCGGCTGACCTCTGCTTTGCACCACAACCCGCTCGCTCCCAGAGGTTCTGGCTCTTCCCTGTGTCCGCCATCATCTCCAAGGAGCCAGTCCCAAAGCCACGGGTGCTTTTCCTCCTGTGTCTTTCCCTCCTGAGCGAAGGCGGTGGCGGCCCTGGGTGTGCCATGGGTGGGGGAAGCACCTCCGGCCCCCAGCACCTTATTTGCTTACCGCCTCGCAGCTGCTTTTTCCTGTGCGCCGGGCAAGTTTTGGTTACGCTGGCTGCCCGCGACAGTCGCTCGCTCGGGGCTGCTTCGAAAGGCGGCAGGAAGATAAAAGGAACAAGATACAACCCTCCCTCCCACGGCAAACACCGGCGGTTTGCTGTTCCTGTAACTCCCCAGCGTTCATCCCTGCTCAAGCCCTGCCTAAGCCCTGCCCCGTGCTTTGCAAAAGCCCAGTGCCCCTCCTGGCTGGGAGATCCACAGCCCCAAAAATAAGGAAATTTGGGGCCAGAGGAAGCACTGGGGATGGCAGCAGCCTGGGGCGGGTGAGCGCTGGTGGGGCAGCACGCAAGGATGGTTAACAGAGGTTTAAGGAGCAGAAATCTCCTTGCTGTTTTCCAGGTGATGCTTTAGTGTGAAATGATCCAACCGGTTTTCTGGCACCTGGACGTAGTAAATGGCTGGCACCAAAAATTTCTGGTTTGGGTTGCAGGGCTTCCCGCGGCAGCTGGGGCTCTGGACCGACTGCTCACCCTACCTTCACACTGCTCTTCCAAACCCGCCGGTACTGAACCCAGCCCAACGCCCTCAGTCCCTCCAGGATGGGGACAGGGTCCTGGGGAGAACGGGTGCATTCGGGCACCCGCAGCCCCGCTGCTGTGCTCAGAAGGGAGAAGCTGAAAGGCTCATTTGTTCCTTTTCTGGCCAGCTAAGCTAATCTCTGCAGGTCAGGGAATTGGAAACACAGTTATCCTGGACATGCTCCTCAACGGCAGCGAAGCACTGTGCAAATCTGGCCTCGCGGTATCTCCTTTTCCCCAGAAAATCAGCGCATCCCCCTGCTGAAGGATAAGCCACCACCACTGCATCCCGCTGTCCGGGTAGAGAGAAACAGGGATGGAGGTGGGAGTGCGGCATTGGGCCGACGGTCCAAGGAGCTGTGTAAAATAAGAAAAAACCTGACCACCCCACCCCAAACTTCCCTTCCGTTATCCTTGGAAATGGCTTATCCCCAAAACATCAGATAGCACAAGCTTCCCTCCACCACGGTGCAGGGGGTCCCAGCATGGGGCCACAAAGCCCAGCCGGCACCAAGCATCCTCCTCCCGTGCCACGGCAAAAAGCAAATTGCTTCCCTGTTGATAATCCACCTCCTTTCTTAATGCTATGAAAATAAGGGGAGAAGATTTTGCCCATTTTGCCCCAAAAAATGAGCCACCAGCTAGGCTTGCAGCTCTGGTACCCACATGGCATGTGCAAGAATAAAGTCTTGGGGAAATGGAGGGGAAATGGAGCTGTAGGTGGTGGCCTTGGCCCCCCGTCCCTGTCCCCATCGGCACCCACAGCGGATCCCGGGGCTCGTTTTGGGAGTGGGCGGGAGCGGGGCGGAGGAAACCCGCGGCTCCAGCCTGGGATGGATTATGTGAGCAAACTAAAAGCAGCGGTTTGTTCCCTCCTGCACCAACGCAGTGGAAAGAATTTCCAGCTCCGGCTCCTGGGTGGAAAAGCTAAAAATCTGCGTTTAAATAGTAACAGGTTTTGGAAAATGAAAAAGAAAAAAAAAAAAAACACCACAGGAGCTTGAATAAAATAAAGTTTAAGCTGAGGTGGGTTTTTTTTTAGTTTTGGGGGGGGGGTTGGGGTTTTTTAGCTTCTCCTTATCTCTGCTTCAAGCAGACCCTTCCATAACCTCGGGGAGAGGAGAGGGAGCGACTCTGCTGTGTCTGGGAAACTTCTGCCAGAATTGCCACAACCCCAGCCCACAGGGCACGCTGCAATTTCAGTATATCCTCTTCTTGCACCCTACAGATATCATTTTATTTCCTCCTTTATTGCCCTAAAACTATTTTTTCAGCTAATTTCCCATTGATACCCCAGTGGTAAGTGTTAAGTAAATTGGGGTTTTTTGCCCAATAATGTTTTTTCGCCCTTTAGGGCTCCGCTGCAGCCTCCTGCCCTCAGCTGCTCGGCTCTCGGCTGGCCCTCGCATCACGAGCACGATACCCAGACGCCACCAGATGCCAAACCCCTCTGACCCAGCACGGTGGCAGAAAAGAACCATCCAGGCCAAGGAAAAATGGCTACGGTGAATTCGTAACCCACGACGGACCGCCACACACCGCCACAAATAGGCCACTCGCAGTGAGTCCAACACCCGGCGACAGAAAATTTAATTACATTTTCCTGGCAGCGCCGAGGAACGGTTTAGGAAACCAAACACGTGGAGCTGCGGAGGTGGCGGTGCCAGGAGCCCCGGCGATGCCCCGCGCTGCCGGGTCACCTCGGCCACCCGTCCCTGCCCGGCGCCGGGAAAACGTGCACGGCCCCGAGAGGCTTCAAACGTCTCAGGGGAGGAATTACAGCACTGAAAACTGGGTTGCACCTTTCAGCTGAGTTCTGCAAAACTTGGGGAAGAGCAAGGTCAGACCGTGTTTAGGTCGTTTTTTTTTCCTGAAAAACAGAAAAAAAAAGGGATATTGGGGCTGAAAAGGCAGGTAAGAAAATGAGACTAGGATGCATTTTCAAAACAGGACGCATTTGCTCCTGGAGGACAGATGCTGCTCAGCACACAGCAAAGGGCTTCTGTGGCTTGGTCGGGGGATTAGCGTCCCCCAAAACTGCCACCCCAAGGATCTGGTATGTGTTTACACTGAGTCGAGCATCTTTGATGAGGCTGTAAGCAACCACTGAGGACATCACACTTGCTTAGCATGCAAAATAAAACAATAACATAAATAAGTAATAATTAAAATACTGAATAATAAAAATAATAAGTAATAATAATAATAATTAATAATAAACGTAACTAAAGTATTCCACTAGCCAAGTGCTGTGGAAAGCCTGGGTGGCTCCTGGCTCAGGCGCATCCCGCTGGCAGCATCCCTGCTCAGAGGAGGTTTCTCCCACCGCCCCGCGGGGCTCGGGACCAGCCGGTCCCGGGGCTCTCAGCGTTAAAACACTCGGTAGCCACCTCTCCAGGAGAAGGCAGGCAGGGAAGGGGTTACCTTCCTCCCCGGCATAACCCCAGCTTTTTCCCCACTGTAGGGTGCCCACCTCGGTGTGCGACACCAAACCCTCACTGCCCTCGGCGGGAGGGGAAGCACTTCGACATCCCATCCCAACCCACCTCCCGCGTTAACCTGCCGGCACAAAACAACATAAAACGTCCTCCCTTTCCCCCAAAAAGGGGCTCACTCTGCAACACTCATGGCAATTAATTTGCACACGCAGTTAATTTGCTTTGCCACTTCTTTTGCTTGACATCTTGCACGTGGCAGGTTTCGGACTGAATTGCAACCGGTGTGGACCTAACTCCCCGGACACCTGTAAGAGCCAGCCCACGGAGGTTTGCAAGATGAAACTCCCCAAAAGCACAGCCTCAAACCAGTAACTTCAATTAAGAAAGAAAAAAAAAGAACTACAAGATATTGCTTTTAAATCCCAGCAGCATTTTCTCCCCTTCCCTGCCAAGATGAGGAAGCTGTTCGCTCTCTCTGCTCCAAAAGCTGGTATTTCAACCCATATTTGAACTGATATTTCAATCGATCCTGCTGCCGCCTGTAGCTGAGCCATAGTGTACGAGCTGGGCTGTATATTTATGGATCAGGAAAACCCGAACTTTGGGTTTTTTTTTTTCCCATTTGTTTGTTTTCTGGAGGAAATGCCTCCACCACGGCAAACCTTTGTGAAATTCAAAAGTTTGAATAGCGCATCTCAACCCATCTCCCATCTGGCAGTAAATAAAATCAGGCTAATAAAACACAGCCAGCGTATCCGCAGGGTGGTGAATCCTCCGACCCCGACCCACGCAGGTGCTGATGAGCTGCTTTTCAACTCAATTAACTCAAACTGAGATTATTATTATTAATTTTTTTTTTTTTTGCAGAACTCCTTGCCCCAGCTGACCTGGCTCCCCACACACACACACACACACACACTTGCTTTTTCTGGTATCTGTTCTCAGAGCATGATCTATTTTCAGCAGTCCTCTTGGATGGGTTTTCATGGAAAATGAAGTCTACACTGCCCTTAGTTTAGATTATATCAGAAGAAAAAAATTTCTGTAGGATAGAAAAGATCTGTTCTTCTGGATGGGAAAAAGGGGTGAGTTGCACAATTAATATGTTTCATGGATGAACTCTCTGGGGATCACACGTCTCTGTAGTTGACGCAGTTCCTTTCCTGGGGCGAGATATTCGGAGATCCCTGGAAACATGAGTCCCATCTCGGCTGTGTATAGTATCTGTGTGCATGTCTGTAAGGATGAAATATTATATATGTATGTATAGATACCTATATACATTTATGTATAAGGATGAAATCTTTTTTATATATGTGTATATGCATAGATACCTATATACATTTATGTCAAAAAGGGGTGAAAAAGGGAAGAATAATTTGAGTTAGGTTTCTATAGATAAAAGAGGAGCCCCAGAACTGGCCGGAGCCGGCACTGCAGAGCAGCCCCATCTCCTCCCGGCTCACTGCAGGACTCCCCTCCGGAGGGGAGCGGATCAAAGCATTACTGCTCCTCTAATGGGGTTTCCATTTGCCTGCAGGTAACAGAAGGTCCCTGACCTCCAAAGCGCGCAAAAGACTGGAAAACCTGCAAAAACCCCAAGGATGCGGTGCCCCGAGGGGAATCCTCTGCGGTGGCCGGAGCGGGAGGGCCAGGGACACAGCGCCATCGCTTCCCCTCTCCCATCCCGCACCGCTGAGCCAGCCTTTTTTATTTTTATTTTTTCCACTCACTCTCGACATTTTCCTTATTTTAGACCTTCTGTTGACTTGGAGGTTGCAAAATGGAAAAGGAAAAGTGCAAACGGGCAGGTAAAGGGAGGGTTATCCTGACCCCGGCTGCCCGTCTCCTTGGGACGGGTGCTGCTTGCTCAGCAAAATCCAGCTGAGCTGACGTTTTACAGGGCAAATCCCTGGGGATTCGGCCATCGCCGGCTGCCGGAGGGGCCGGAGTCCCTGCTCAGCTAATTGAGTTCCTCCTCGAGGATCTCTGGGCTTTCGCTCCCCACGGCGAAGTAAGCAGAAGAGAGAATCTCCCCCGCCCATGCACCCTTCCCAAAAAATAACCGATTTTTATCAGCAAGAAATGCAAGAAAAACTGTTTCCAAACCAGAAGAAGAAAAAATAGAATAAAATTAAAGAAAACATATAATAAAGCAAACATATAACATAGAAAAAACAGCCCTTGCATTTGCTCGGAGGGCAGCTCTGCAAGGACTCCAGGGATTTTCTCCAGTAAGAGGGGGGAAAGAAAAAAAGAAAAAAAAAAGGATTTTGGCCATCCATTCCCCCAGGGGGAGATGGACCGGCCTTGTGGACTGGTCCCAGCACAACGATAGCTTTCCCACCCAGCTCCCGGGAGCAGTATGGCCACGGCCGGTGGCTTTGCGGACCACAGGGATGCGCTGGAGGTGGTTTCACCGGGATGGAGCAAAATCCATCAGCGCCAGGGCTGCCCTCGGCATCAGTCCCCCACCGCTCCCGCAGCCACCCAGACAAGGACACCCGACACAACCCTGCCCTTCGGTCTGAATTAACTCACATCCCTTCCCCGCCTCCCCCCGACCGCTGGTTTAAAATACACATAGTGGCTAAATAGCAGGAAACACCCAAAGCAAAAATACCGCGGACAGGAACCCAGGGGCACAGGGGACACACAAGAGCAAGAAGCGGATTTCCTCCCCAAAACATCGCACCTCCGATGCCGATGGTGACCCTGCCACGCGGCCGGGCCGGGCCACCAGCGCGGTGTCACTCATCCTCGAGTGCCTTCGCCCTTCAGCCCTCCAGAGCCCTAGATGGGCTCGGACCTGTTAGATCTCAAGAAGGAATAAACATCTTTTTATTGTCTGTGTTTTGCTTCCTCTCCATAAAGAGACCCTTTATCCAAAGTTGTCCAGTGACTTGCAAATGTTAGTGTGGGGGGGAAAAATATTATATATATATACATTAAAAAATATATATATTTATATATAAATATAATTTTTTATACATATCTATATAAATGTCAAATGGGATAGAAAGAGATACATAATCTCAAATGGGAGAGAGATACATATATATAAAATCTCAAATGGGAGAGAGGGAGATACACATAATCTCAAACGGGAGATATATATATTAAAAAATATGGGTTTACGTGGGAGCACAGGTGGCGAAGCCAGGACCTCCACCGGCACATCCAGCAGGTTGCTGAACATTTAAATTTTAGGAGGATTTTGATGATCAGAGCGGAGACACCTGCATTTAAGGGTACTATAGGTCTAGACTTCAAAAAGAGGTACAAAAGTTCAGATTTCAGCCACCACGGGTCACAAAGAGATGCCATCGCGTGCCCTGAAGACGCCTGCTGCCTGGGGACGCGTGGGACCAGGCAGTGCACGGGCACGGACCCCGTCCCAGGAGGTAGACGGGACGGCTACCAAACCACAGCCTGACCTTGGACTTACCACCTCTGTGGCTGAGAAAGAGAAAAAGCTCTTACAGAGTGATAATGAGCAGCCAAACCTCAAAACCTGGGAAGTTCCCACAAAAAAACAGCAAATACTAGTTATAGACACGAGGTTAATTGCTAGCAAGGATTAATTCAACTTCTCTTCAACAGAGCAACACTTTGGATTCAAATCCGACCCTCCTTTCATGAGACAACTGGCTCAACTCTGGCAAGTCACCCACCTTGGAAAAGACCCATTAGCACTAATTGTGTTAATCCTAGCAGGAATAACGAGTCTCCTGTCCCAGCATTGCTCATCACCACCCGCGCCGTCATTGCTCAGACGCTGGCGGAGCAGGCAGCTGCCTGCAGCCCTGCCTGTGAGGGGTTAACCGCCCACGGAGGAGCCTCTGGCGCACGCTCACGTCATGGAAATACTCAAGTAACCACAATTTTCTCTATTGCTTTTTTGGCTCTGGTTCTTCAACATTTCTACACTTCCAGCCCAGCTCTCTGCTACCTGTTTTCCAGCAAGGTAATTGGTACAGACAGCAGCTCGACCAAGCAGTCGGTAATTTTTTTTTAATATAGGTTACTATTATACTTTCTACCTCCAATACTACCAACACTGAGATATAAAAAATGATCATGAGTCACAATACTGGCAAAAAAAAAAAATATCAGATGCACAATAATAAATGGAGGTGGGATGGGGGGTTGGTGCTTTCTAGGTTTTGCTGGGTATTAATATTGCACCAGGTTGGACTGAGCCCCAGACAGCTCTGCCCTGCTGCTGCCTGCCCACCCAGCCCACCCACAGCGGCCGTGGGCCCCTCTCCTCCATTCCTCCCACCTTCCCCAGTCCTCCCAGTCTCCCCAGCATCAGCTGTTTCTCCTGCCTGAGGTGTACTGACTGCCCAGGAGGGGCTGCCTTCGTTGCCTTCACTCCACCTGAGATGCAATGGGAGGTCATCCATGAGTGCTACGTGACAACCGGGGGAAGGGGACAAAAAAAAAAGGGGGGGAAAAAGGGAAAAAAGAAAGAAAAGATAAAAAAGCGAGCAGAAACCCACATCCCTCTCCTGATAATCACAACCTGCCTTAATATTTCCACCCTGTAATTGAGACCGTGAGTGCCAGCAATGCTCCTGGAAAACATCAGCCCAGCGGCTTGGCTCCTGGTCCCCAGCCTGCTCCCAAGCGCCGCCCCCTCCGGACCACTCTGCCAGCCAGTTACTGAACTAACCCACAGCAAACCAGCCAGCCCAGGAGACGACGTCCTCCTCTTCACACCACCACGGGTTGCGATTAGCAGAGCAAGCCACCGGGCCGGGCAGGGAGCGCTGCCCCACGTGCCAGAGCTGCCCAAGCGCCCTAACGGGCTTTTCCCAGGGGAAAAAATTAAATTGGCGGTTTAGAGCATCCTTGTGCAATGTCAGCACCTGGACGCTTGGCCTTACCTGCCGACAGAGGTTTGCCATTCTGCTTTTACTGCCCTAATTCGCCATGGAGTTCAGCTTAGGTGTTGCTCGTAACTCCTTCATACTCCTTTTACCAGCCCTGAAAACATTAACGGGGATGGGGCACCCACTGACCCGCCCGGCGAGCTCAATGAGCCACAAGAAGGATTTTGTGGCCAGTCTGGACACGGCGATGCCTCGCAGGGAGGAGCCCCTTCTCCAGGAGCGGGGCTGGACCAGCTGGCCGAGAGGCACAGGGTGCAAACACTCAACACCTGGCTCATGGTTTACAAAGAATAACCCTAAAAAAACATTTTGGAGGGGCATCAGCATCCCAACCGCCTCTGCAAATGCTGCACATAGGAGAAAAATCAAAGCTGGCTCCTCCAGAGGTTTGAGTATATGAAAAAGCATCAAATAACCTCATTTTTCAGGACCAGGAAAATGAAAGCATCTCAGGGTTGCGTGCAGCCCTGCCAGCCCTGAGAGGTTTCTGATGCCTTTTGATAACCAGTTCAGATCCCCGCTGCAGACTGTGGGGAGGGAATGGGAACACCGGTCTCGGGGGGGGGGGCATGCACCCCTCCTCGCCGTAGCTCTCGAGTGCTGCACAGGGCGGCTGTCACCACCAGAAAATAACAACCATCTGCTTTAAATTGCCCGAAGTTGCCCATGCTCAGCCCTGCTTCACACCAGCAGCTGCAATTTTGGGTATCGAGCAGGGACGTCCCGCGGGGGCCCGTGCCAGAAGCTTTGCCTGGGCTGTGGATGTGCCAGGACAGACCCGACCTGCAGGACAGGGGGCATTTAGCAGCAGCCAGGAGCCTCCTGCTCCCACCATCCCATTTGCAGGAGGAGATCAAACGCAGAGTGAAAAGGCAGCGACTTGGATGCTTCTCAAATTAAAATTCTCCTTGGTAGGAAGAAAGCAAAAGCAACACCAGGCATCAGGTGATGCTTTTTATTCAAGAAAAATGGTTTTGAGGAGAAACTTTAAAAAGAAAAAAAACACACAAACAAACATACTTGCAACATAAATACCAATAGTATTTTTCAGAGATTTACCCTGGAGGGGTATGACCATGGAAATGCTACTCAATAGCTTAAAATCAGATCTGGCAATTGGAGAAGGCTTAAAACACGCAGAACACCCAACGCCACTGGAAAGGCAAAGAGCGAGCAGCCACGTGGCTGCATGGTGATGGCGAAGACTGCACCAGGCGGGCAAAAATGCTCAGCTCCAGGAGGAAGGTCAAAATAGGCACCTGAAATCCTGGGGAAGAGGATTAGCCCGGGGGACGAGGGATATTCGGCTGGTTTTGGAGGACCCGCTCCAGCCCCTTTCTGGAAACGGCACATCCCAAGCCAGCATCCAGGCATCTACAGTGCATCCGACTCCTCCTAAATCAGCATTTCATAGCAGCAGCTCCACCACCCCCAGCTTTAAAACCAGCAATGAAGTAAAAATATTAATGAAATAACACTTGCGCAATAGGGGAGGCCAGCCCCAGGGGTACGGACGAGACCTGCACACAAAATCCCTTCCCCCCCAGCCTCTCCTCACCCTGGAAATTTTCCCTCCCTGCATCCTGCAGCATTTTAAGAGCAGACATCAGTTTTTCTGAACACTGCTCTTTATTCACAATGCTTTTTCAAAAGTAGGTACGAAAGCGGGGAACCTCAGAGGACAGCGCAGGGATGAAAAATCCCAAGTTTCCTCTTGTGCAATTAGGAAAATTTTGTGTAGTCTCTCCCCAAATTTGAAGGCGCTCGCAAGCCTTCAATGCCTCAGCATTTCTCCTAAGGGAAAGGATTTGGAGGAGGAGAAAAAAAAACCCCGTAGCATGTTTATGAATCAGACTGTTAAGCGTGTGTTTCGGGGGTGGAAAAGGTGGGCGATGCGCAGAGGAACAAAGAGCAGAGTTAGATGAGTCAGAAAATGCTGCTTTTCCTCTCCTTACCGGCATCTCAAATATTTCAGCGTGAAATAGAAATTTTCTTTCTTTTTTTTTTTTTTTTTTTTATTATTGTCAAGAGAGAGTCAGAGCGTAACCTTGGCTGGTTAGCAACCGCCGGCAGCTAATCCGACGTTAAGAAACGCACCGCAATTAGAGTACGCGCAGGGGCGCGTGCGTGCACACGCGTGTGCCGATGGACGTATATACACAGGCACGCGCAGCCCCGGGAACAGGCTGGGAAAAGGAGGGAAAGAAATAATATTTCCGTGGGTTTTGCTGCTGCTTCTAGCAAAGCAGGGGCTCGGGTGTGCGCTCATGCCAAAGAGCGGAAAGCTCCTCGTGAATGAGTCTCGGTGGGTTTCGGGAGAGCGGCAACACGTCACAGGCTGGATCTGGGCTGGGGGATGCCACCTCCTCCTGCCCAGGTAGGCTCAGGCACACACGTGCAACAATACACACAAGGGCTCCCAGGTCCTGAAATAAAGCTTACAGAGACGCAGAGAGGTGCGTTACAAAAGAAAAGCCAATTGACTGGTGGGCTTTGAGCTCGCACAGCGCTGAAGCTGGCTTGAAGAACGTTTAAATAGTCAGCACGTAACTACTGTTATCGTTGCACCTTGCAGCGAGGCGTGGGAGGTTTTGAAGAGCATCGGGTACCACGCTGGGGGTCAGCCCCAGGGGCGGCATGGGCATGGGCGAGACCCCGAGGAGGGCTGACGGGCAGGGTCTGATCCTGCCCGGTGGCGTTTCCAACTGCAGACGGCAGCAGGGCTTTTGCTTCGGAGTCAGAAGAGATGAAATACAAGAAGAGATAAATGCCCCTATGCTGCAAACAGCCGAGCACTTGACTCCACTGACATTCACAGTCCATTTAGGTTACTGATGAAGCAAATAAAATTCTGCATATGCATTAACGCTGGCAATATCCTGCCTGAAATGTATGCTCATTTACACATGGAAATCCATTTAGAAGAGAGAAATCAGAGCTATATTTAAAACAGAAAATCACTTGACTGTCCGCGGGGCAACTCCCGTTTACATCTGTCATTCCTTGGCAAAACCAAAATCATTGCAGGGTGAACTGCGCCCCTGGTTTTACACTTAGAAAGAAAAACGTTTGCACCCCTGCATCCTCCTGCTCAGTCTATTATAAAGTGAGACGCGCATTGTTTACTTTCATATTTTTCTTTTTGGAAGCGTTGTTAAAAGCAACCTGTGGAGCTCGGTGCTGGTGGATGGGAGGGGGCACAGGGGAGCGTCCGCCCAGCACACGCGGAGCGTCGCAAAGCGTTTATTAGTTAAAATTGGCTTTGGAGATTCAGGAGCCTTTTGAGAATCGCCATGGTGAGACCTAAATGTTCTGCGGCTTCTCCAGCTTCCTTGGCAAATGAAATGGCCATGCTGACAGCGCCGATGACAGATCTGAAACTAGAACAAGAGCTCTTCCTAACGGAGAAATATCTTCTTCCAGTCCAGTAATCTCTATCTCACTGCCTAGCTGCCAAGCCACGAACTGGAGATATTAAATAATCAGTATTGCTCTCTCTTTCCTCCTGCAAATGTGAATGTGAGCGCTGGAACTGAAAAAGCAATTTTAGGCTCCAAAAGAATACCGCCTCCAAAAAATATATATATTTTTAATATAAAACATGCCAATGGCCACTGCTTCTCACTTAGCGTTGGAGCTCGTTGTAGCCAGTATTTTTGAAATGCAACAACACAATAAAAAAAAAAAAGCAGACAGCAGCTCTCTAAAGTACATCGGGCGGCAGTTTTTAAGAAAGATGATGTATTTTAGATTGTGATTCACAACGCCACTGGCAGTTTGATTTCAGGTTTAGAAGGAAATGAATGAATGTGAGACAGGAGAGTGCGAAAATGAAACTAGCTGGAGCTGAAGGTCTGCTCTGAGCTTCAAGCCACGCAAGATTTGAATTTTCTTCCCCCTTCTGCACAAGCTCAAGCGAGTCGCCAAACTGCCCTGCACTTCCGCTGCCGGAGCTTAATTTAAGCCTAAATTAAAATGCAATTTAATACAGGCCATCTTCAAGACCTGCGCTCGGGTGCAAGCCCAGCTCGCTGTCCCACGCTGCTCCCCGCAGCAGCTCTCCCAAACGGGGCACCCAAGGGTGCCCCAGCGCAGTCGGGGAGGTCGGCTCCTGCTGCTGCCACACAACTTGCAAGTTCTTGCCATGCTGGAAAAAAGGTTATTTGCTTAATATCGAGGTTTTAAACCAACCAACCAACCAAAAAAACTCCAAACAAACCACACAGGGGCCCATTCTGCATGATTTTAAGCTGTGCTAATCTGTCCACATCTCATCCACGCCACGAGAAAAATATAAATACTGCACAAAAATTGCAAACATTCAGAATTCTTAAAAATCTTTGACCACATTTTCACTGATGGTTGCACTGCCCACGTTACTGCCCTCAGTGTCTGGGCACACCACGGTGAGCTGTGCTGTACAGGAGACGCAGAGCTCTGCTTTGAAGGCGAAAGCCATGGGACATCCCAAAGTCAGAAACTCTTGCGAATCAACAGCCTGCAAGAAACCCAGCACTGGGCTGTATGGGAAGCAAAACTGCAAAGAGAGGCAAGCGCAGAGCCATTGCTTGCAAGAGGGGGAAGGAAGAAGAAAAAAAAACAAAAAGACAAACTAATTGCCACCGCTAACCCTTTGCTTTGCACCTACATCATACGTTCGAGCTACCTTTTTCAAGGCAGAGAGCCCGGTGCCACGGAGCAGCCAACGTGCCTGACTCAGCAACGATGATTCACTTGGGCAAACAGGATAAAGCCACCGTGAGCCCTGTGACGGCGATGCCTGTAGGTGACACGCTGCTGCACGGCGCAGACCGCCTGTACGGGCCGTCATCCCCATATTCCCGTGGGGCCGAGGGACGGCACAGAAACGTTGGGAGGAATTATACCTTGAAATCAGACCGGCACACCTCTTTGTTAAGGATGCGTTTTGCATTCAGCCCCCCAAAGCAGAGCGATCGCTCCCCCCTGCCTGACCAGATGGGTCCCCAGCTGCCCTCCCCCAAAACCAGGTCAGACAAGGGCAGGTGTGATGCTTACACCTTGTGCGGAGCGCTCCATGGTGAGAGCTCCCGAGTCCAGTCCTGACCACACCGACTCAGGGAACGGAGCAGAAGCTGCCCGGTACGGGGAGTGCTGGTGGGAAGGGGGCCCCGAGCAGAGCCCAGCAGGCAGGACTGCTGCTCCCAGGGCTCGTCTGGAGGAGGCACAGCCCTCCGATCCACCTAACACAGCCCTCCCAACGAATAGAGATGCAGACAGCAATCCTGCCAGCATCTACCCGGGCTTTCCTTAGCCTCGTCTATGAGAATTAAGCAAAAAGCAGATGCAACAAGCTCCAACCCAGGAGACAGTTTACACACTTATCTCCTTGCACAACTTTGAGAAAGGACTTGCTGCTCCAAAGCACTGGAGCAAACTCACCCTAAACCCCTCCTGTTTCCATCTGCAGAGTTAACGACCTACAGCTACCGCCTGGACAATCAAATCACTATTTATCCGGGTAGGTTTGGGCACCCCAGCAAGTCCCTCCTGTGCACACTGAGCACTTATAAAACACGAGTTTAAAAATGCCCCTTATCAAACCCAAGAAGATGCCCAGCTGCTCACAGAGGGTTCCCCGGGTCGCAGCGAAGCCGCCACACGTCCCGTCACCCTATCTCCCCCTGCCACCCCTTCCTCTTCCCCAGCAGCACCCCGGGCCCAGCCAGGGCCGTGGCGGCCAGCAGCGGGGTCCCCCCGCCGCGACACCCCTCGCCTCGATTTTGGGGCTTCCCTCTTTCACCCACAGGCAGTGGGGGAACTTCCCCCTCTCTCTCCCGGCGACACAGCCGTGTCCCTCTCCGCTTTCAGCCACTCCACCAAAGGAATTAATACCCCGCTAACTGCCGGTGCCGCCCGGCCACCCGTACTGCCATTAATGAGCCCTTAATGAAGCCGGCAAATAGTCCCTTCATCAACAGGTGTCCGGCGGCAACTCCCCACGGCTCCTCCGCAACGCCCGGGGCGGGGGGATGCTCCGGGGGGCCCCCAGGGCAGCACCCCGGCCCTTCCCGGTCCCGGCAGGGAGGAAGGTCCCGACGAAGGGTCCCAGCCGCCCCCGCTGTCCCGCTGGGGCCGCCCCCCAGCCCCTCCCGTCCCCGCCGGCAGCATCCCGCCGCACTGACCATTGGGGCCGTACTTCTCCCGGCTGCGGCGGACCTGTTCCGGGCTGAGCCCGCAGCTCTCCGTTACACCGAAACGGCGGAGGACGTCGAGCACCGGGAGGCTGTGCGCCGCCTCCATGCCCCGGCGGCGGCCCGGGCCGGGGATGCTCGGGGGGGCACGGAGGGCACACGGGGCACCGCTCGCACCGCGCTGCCTCGGCACCTCTCCGCCCGCCGCGGGAAGGGGCGCCCCGCCGCCGGGCCCGCCTCCTCCGGGCGGCACCGCCCTGCCGCCGCTCCCCCGCCTCCCCCGGGGCCGCCGCGCCCAGCGCCGCCCCCCGCGGGGCAGCCCCGGGGACCGCGCCGGGATCCGGCACCCCCGGCACCCCCGGGCTCCGGCACCCCCGGCTCCGCCGCCCCCCGGGCTCCGCCACCCCCCGGCTCCGCCACCCCCCGGGCTCCGGCACCCCCGGCTCCGGCGCCCCCCGGGCTCCGCCACCCCCCGGGCTCCGGCACCCGCCCCTTTGCAGCCCATTTCCCCCCCCCCCCCCCCCAAACCCTTTCGCCCTTTATAATATTTTTTAAATTATTCCCAAACTTCTCGGAAGTGATGCTGGCGGGCAGGAAAATCCTGCCGCCGAAAGGGAAAGAGCCCCAGGTTGCTGGGTCAGGTGCTGGGGACGTGGGAAGGGGTTGCTCAGCCCCTGCCCGGCCAAAGCGTGGGCTGTGCGGGGAGAGGGGGTCCCCTCCATCAAGCCCCAACCCCGCTCCTCCCGGCCAGGTCCGTGTCCGCCTTCCTCTGCGGGATCAGGGGCAGTGTCTGATGGCAGCGGGAGCCCTGGAATTACAAATCGCTGCCTGACACTTGTTAAAACCACCACCGACGGTGTCCCCATCGATGCGCCGTATCTGGAGAGAGGCAGCTGTGCTGCGCCGCCTTCGTCTTTTGAAATGTGAAATGTAAAATGTCACCGCAGGGAGACGCAGGAAGGCACCAAGGCACCTTGCGCATGGTAAAACCTGAGCATCAGTCTCACGGCGCGTGTCCCGCGCATCCCGGGGCATCACGCTTCACACCGCTCAGCGCTCCTCGTCCCCACGGCACAAGGCAGCGCATCCGTATTCGAGGGAACGGGCTCATTCTGGAGGCACTTGTGTGTTTACAGCGATTCAGCACGGGCTGGCCTTGACCCCCCTCGCCGCCCTGTTTAACCAGGTCCCCGTCCCCTTCCTGCTGGGCTCAGGAGGGGCCAGCGCCCCGGTTACACAACACAAGCGCTTTACATCACTGTTTTGCAACACTTGCTCGCAACGGGCTACTTAAATGACTGTTTCTAGCAGCAAGATGACTGTTTCTAGCAAATCCCCCATGCAGCAGACACCAGCAGCAGCAACGTGAGGAGTCACCCTGGTCTGGAAAAGGAGGGTTGCCCCCAAAATCCAGGGGTGCGACCCAGCTAAGGGTAACGACCACCCCCCACCTGCAGGACTTTTCCACGTAGCGCGCCTAACGGGGCTCTTCACTCGAGCAGTTTTTCTGTGACCCGGCTAAAACCCGCTCCCAGTGACTGTCCCCACGTGAACACCGCCTTCTGACTTTTCAGGTACTTCCAGTTTTCCCACTGCACCCACCACTGGAAGAAGCTGACGGCAACCAGTGCTGCTCTCCAGCCGCGGGGAGCAGGAACGGGCCAAGAGGCAAAGACAGCTGGGGGGTGACGAACCCAGCTCCTGCAGAAACGTACCCAAAGCAGAGCCCAGAGACGGCGGCGAGCGCGAGGAAGTGGCAGCAGCCATCTCGGGGAGGAGCTCTAGCTTATTTATTTCTATATAGATTCACTTCTAGAAAATGTTTTGCAGCTACCACTGGAGCGGAGGTCCTGAAGGAAACGTAGGTTCATTTTTTTTAGTTTGTTAAACTCATTTTTTTCGGTTCACCGCAGCCGACGGCGTGGGAGGCGGAGGGGTGCTCTCGCCGAGCTGCAGCCCGGCGGGCCCCCCCCGAGCGGTGCCGCGGGCCCTCCTGCAGGAAGCACAGCTCCCAGCCCTGCGGTCTGGCCTCGCTTCAAGCTCTGTTGTTGTATTCATCTGCCTCTTGTGACCGTTTTGGGGCAAAAAGTGGTGTTTCTGCTGCTGAGCCCGCCGGGCAATAGTGCTGCCTTCGGCCGGGGTCTGCCCCGGGGCTCTCTGGCTCATAGGGCTGAGCGGTTCCACCAGCTGCCTGGGGAGAACGAAGCCAATCTGATATTATTAAAATACGATGTGCTCCCGAGAAGGCGCACAGAGGACTTAATGCGATAGATCACCCCCAAAACTCGAGAACTGCCCTCAAAGCAGCTGCTTTAGCAGGGTGTCAGACTGGGCTCCTGCATCACCCAGCCTGGCCAGGAGCCCGCTTACAGGCAGCTGCCCGATCCTTGTTACCCTGCTCCAGGGCAAATGTGCTGCCCCTAGAGCAAGGTTTTTGGAAAGAGGTTTCTTCGTGTCCTCCTGGACATGATTTAGGCAAGGCCCTACACCACAAACTGCCTTCATCTGCACCCGAGAAGATGGGGGTCTGATTTAATGCTCATTGTTCAGATGAAGAATGAGGCAAGACACGCTGAGCTCGCGCTGCATGTCCGTGTATGTACGACCAGGAGACCCTCCTTTCTTTCCCCAGCATCTCCTGACCCCTTTATCACATTCTGCAACCGCAGCGGTTGAGACCATGGGTCCCTCCAGCCCAGCAGTGACCCACCCCACACGTGAGCCCCTTCCACCATGGGCAGGCGCCCACAGTGTTTTCCACTAGCACCCTTCCAGCGTTTGAGCATTTTATTCAGTAACCCCCAATGATCTCTCCTCCAAGCCCTCATCTCGGCCGCCCTTGGGGACATGCCACCTCCCTGCTCACACCATGCCCCCAGGCAGGGCACCCCACAGCTCTGCTCAGCACCGCATGAAGACCCACTCCTGTTGTTTCTGCTCCTCCCAGTTTCACCGGATGATGCCAGTCCTTGTACTGGAAGAGCGCGTGAAGACCATGTCCCAGCTCCAAAAGTTAAAGTTTGAGAAAGTTGGGAGCGATTGAGAACAGAGTTACAAAGGGAACATCTGGCAGCCCTGGTAAGAGGCAGCACCACCCACCCCACCTATAATTAAGCAATCCATGAAAATCATCAGCGACTTGGAGCTGTAAATTAGTCCAACAATCACCAGTGAGGGAAAAGGGTCTGGAGTGAAAACACTCTCCATATTGTAAGCAAAGGGCCTGTGGCTGCTGGGGCAAGTTGGGCTGGGGGGAGTGGGGCTCCATCCCCGGCAGCCCCCCTGGTTTGGGGGATTCCCTTCTGCAGCACGTCAGCCCTGAAACGAAAGGCAAACTTCCTTATTTATCTTGGCTTGCCCCACGGTTATAGTTTTTGGAGGTAGACGAGCTTAAGAGGGCCATAAAAAGAAGCAAGGAGTGGGTTTAACACCTCCCAAGCTTCTGAGGAGGTTTTTTACGCATGGCTGCGGTGCGGGAGGGAGAGCAGGGCCCAGCTAGTGCTGACCAAGCACCATTCGAGGCACGGAAGTCAACAGCCGGTTTTGATTTTGATCTTGTTTCTACAAAAGGAAATTGGGACTAATTCTCCTGAAAGCCGTGGCTTTGCACTGCCGTGCTCCTGGGCTGGGGGCGAGGGGGTGGGACGGCCGGAGCCGCTCCAGAGCCCGCCAGAGCCAGCAGAAAGTCTGCCAGCAACGCCGAACCGACGCCTCGCTCCTCGCCCCAAGGATTTTACAATCTGTGGAAGATTAATCTTTTGTCTCCACTTTGTTCCTCAGAGATGAGGAAAAAATTATGTTTGCTGGAAAGGCTGAGAGAGCAGCCTGTGTGCTGGTAACCAGCCCCCAGGCTCCGGCTCTGGCTCTGGCTCCGGCTCTGGCTCCGGCGTGTGAAGTAGCGATGGATAACGCATGCTAACCGAGCCCGAGCACAGGCTAGCCACAGGTTTAAGGACTGTCAGTGGCAATTATGGCTTGAAGGATGGGAGAAAATGTACAGGGCTTTTGGTTGACTGTATTTCATCCTCTTCGTTTCTGCGGCGTTAGGGTCCGCATCTGCACTCCTCGCTCAGATCAAGTTTGTCTTAACTCAGCAGGGAGTTACGAGTGGGTGATAGATGCAGGAGCCAACGCTGGCCATGTGCATTTAACACCGTTTCGGGAATCTCATTGCCGCCCCCTGAGCTCACCTGCAGCTGCACACTCACATGCCCCCATGGGTTGCTCCCAGGAGAGGAGCAGTGAGCCTAAAAAGAACGAATTCAGGGTTAACCGCCCCAAACAGAGAGGCTAATGCCACACAAGGAGGTGCGAATCCCTTCTGTCAACAGCTCTCGCCTCCCTAAAGCAGCCCGGGGTTGTGTGCAGCTGCCCTCTGCACCGCTCCAGCACCCTCCCCGGCTCTAGAGCTGTCACACAAAGTGGCATTAATTAATTAAAGGCGACAGTGCCACTGCCATTTGCCATCCCGCTCCCAGGCTTTCTCCCACCACATCCCCCCAGTTCACATGCAGCAAATCCCCATCCACAGGGGAGAGTCAGGAATGGCTTTTTTTCCGCGGCAGCTTTGATATTTGCTTTTCCTATGGAGGAAAAAAAACCCAAACCAACTCCTTGAAATAACAGTTTGAGGCTCTTCTAAATGTTACACGTCGGCCGACCTTTCGGAGCCGGGCTTAGGGGTTTATTTTTAATCCCCCAGGCAGGACTCCCAGCAGCCGCAGGCCAATTCTGCTCCCCGAGGGCTGGAGCCAAAGAGCACCGAAACACACTCAAAGGCAGCATCAATCCTCACCGCCGCAACGCTCAGGGCTGGAGCTCTGGTATTTCCACCCTTGCTGGAAATAAATACCCTCGGCTGTGCATCCTGTGCACCCTAAGGTGGTGTAGCAATGTGGGGACCATCAGGATTTGGTTTCTCGGAGCATAGACGCAGCCGTTGGAGGTGGCAGGGAAGCGCCAGCCCTGCCGTGCATCCCGCTGGGGCGCAGGGGATGATGCGGATTTGCAGCACGGGGCTGCGGCAGTCCCGGCTCTGCGGAGCCCAGCTGGGGCCATGGATGCAGAGAGATGGAGATCCTGGAAACATCTGGCCAGCATCGGATTTCGAGGCAGGCAGGGGGTTCCGTCTAGGGAAAATGAGGAGGAACGGTCCGTAGGGACAAGGCGTTTCTGTTGGGAGGCGATGGATGCACGGGGCAGTCACCCTATTTTCCAGCTCTGCTCCCACCGCAAATGGCTACGAGGAATAGGATTCCCAGGGTCAGGCAATATTTACAGTGGCAGCTATAAAGCACATGCATTGGGCTTGCCTTTCCTTTCATGGCACTGTCCCGAATTAAGCTGGAAATGGGGCTTGCCGAGGTGCAAGGCCCCCGCTGGGGCATTTCCGAAGTGATCGCCCAAGCTCTGCCGTGCCGGATTTGAGCGAGGAGACCGCGGCATTTCTGAGCTCCCTGGCACCTTCCCTGCAGCCAGCAGAAGCACACTTAGGAGCCTCTGTTTACGAATCCAGACCGATATTGGGCAATTATTTTTTTAAAAACTGTATTCCAATCCCTTTCGAAGGTAGGAAAATACACTAATATCCATCGAAGGGGGAACACCGTGACACTCGCTCTGACGCTCAGATGGGTTTTTCCCTGATGCAAAATACCTCCTGGGAAAAATCCTGCCTTTGTGGCGTGTCATTCCTGGGTTTTTTGCTGGAGTTTAGGAAACAACGAAAGCAAATAGCACAACAGGAGGCTCCAAGGCAGCGCTGAGCAAGCCCAGAGCCCTGCACATACCTGGAGCTGGGCTGGTGTTTGAGGTGGTTAATTCAGCCCTTTCGTTATGGGCAAAATTTCACTCCACTTTTCCCTCCAGCAAAAGCACAAGCCAAAAATGGAAAAATGTCTGGTTTTAACTAGGCAGAACAAACGATTCCGGCTCTCCATGGAGATGCAACGTTCACCAAGGGGAGGTAAGGGCTGGCCGGCACGCTCGGCGCCGAACCAGCACCACTGGGGTTTTGCCTCTCTTTTTTTCACATCTACAGCGCTTTTTCTCTCTCCTACCGAGCTGGAATCGCACAATATCACAGTACCAGAAACCGGCCCCTCCAACCACAGATCTCCTTCGATAGCGGACAAACACATCACGGTGGCTTCAAAGCCAAAAATGCCCCTCCAGACGGAGGGATGCGACCCGTGGTGCAAACCAGCCGCGGCGCTGCCCGAAGGGATGCCCTCGTCCCTCCTGCACCCCGGCCCCGCGGAGGGGTGGGTGCTGTGGGGCCGGGGAGGAGGGTGCCCATCCCAGCATCAAGCAGCCTTTTTGGAAGCGAAGGGGACATCGGCACCCGACATGCTATGTGCGATGATTTGCTGGAGCTGGTTTTTTACTGTGGAATTTCTTTTTCAGGCTGATTTCCAGTTCTAGAGGGTGGCAAACGGGAAAACCGGGGGTTTCATGACTGCACCGAGTCCTTCCACAGTTTCCTAGGAGATTGAAGATTGGCTGCCCGCACGGAGCGATGCTGAAGGCAGGACTGGAGCTGGCCCCCGGCCCTGCACCATCTCCCCCTGCAAGCCACTGAGGCCACGCTGCTGAGCCCTGGGACTGCCCTGACCTCAGACAGCAGCTGAGCTGCACAGGGAAAAATAAAAATAAAATAAAATACAATTTAAAAAATTTAAAAATTTTAAAAGATTTAAAAAAAAATTTAAAAAAGCGGGAGGGGGGGCCAGGCTTCATGCACTGGCCAGTGGGACGCCCTCCGCGCGGCGGAGGAAGGGAGCTGGGATGTGCCAGCTTCAGCTCTTCAGCTGTGGAGGTCCCACCGTGGCCGTCACATCCCGACCCCGAGGAGGGGACCCTGGACGTGGTTCACTAGGATGGAAACTAAAACCCACGCACAGCCCGGAGCCGAGCTTTGCAGAGCGGTGAGCATCCCTCCTTCCTTTGGGCTCTTCGCTGCCTCCAAACCATCAGAAATGTGCCAAAATGGGACATTCAGCGGCACGGTTTCAGCGGCAGGGCTTGGGGAAGTGACCTTTAGCGAGGACGGGAACCCCGGCCCAGCCAGCCCTGCTATTTTTAACCAAGTATCAGGCCGAGCGATGGCGGGCTTCCTTCCTCTTTCTCTTTCGTGAGTGCTGAACAAAGGAAAACCAGATTAACCTCCACAAACCCTCCACTTTGAGGCAGGGAAGCCCACGAGCAAAAAAAAAAGGTAACCCAGCACATTTCTGTACAGCATCGGGATGGACAGTTTGGGCTGCGAATTTCTCTGCGAGTTGGGAAAATACAGCAGTGACTCTACTGATGCTCTTTTAGACAATAAAAAATGCAACCAGGGGTAGAAGGGACCAGTTTGACTGGGGAGTCAAGCTGGAAGGAACAGGGGAAAAATAAAAAGCAGCAGCATTATTTTTTCCAAAAGTCCCAGGATCTTGTTCCAACACTTCCTAAACAAACAAAAAAAAATAAAAGGAATTTTTCCCTTTAAAGTGACACAGATTTAGCTGTATTTAAGAAGGGAAGGAATAAAAAAAAAAAAAAAAGGGAAAGGTTTCCTTTGTTGTAGCTCACTTTCCCAAAGTTTTTACTTTATTTTTTGTCTTGAAAGGAGAAGCCAAGCCACCACCGCCCCAAGTTGATGCCTACAACAAGAAAATTTCTCAAACACCTGCAAATTTGCCATGAATTACCAACACACATCTACGGCTCCAGGACACCTCATTCTTCTGGGTGCATCGATACCCTGAAACGTGTGAGCCACATCCCTGCCTGCAGGATGGGCAGGACAGGACCAAACCCCCTTGTCTTTCCCTAGAAAACACAAAAATGTTTTGCATTAAAAATCTTTAGAGAATTGCCTGTCAGTCGCTGGTGTAATGACTGTATTTATAGATTCCGATAATGTTTCCACTTTTTTGCAGACTACCTGCAAAATACAGACACTATGTGGAGTGAGATATATATGTATTTAGGTATATATAGCTCTCAAATAAATCGAGCACTACCTACGCGCAACATAAAAGAAATTGTTTGCCAAACACTTAACATGCTGCTGTCGGTTTCTCCGATTCTCTTCCCTGAAAAAAAATATATCCTACATTAATCAGAGAGCAAATATATAGCATGACAGGAACAGCTTTTGGCTCCGCAAAGGAACAACATGTGCGATTGCTCAGTTCATTTCGGTTTGGATGCCGAGCCCAGAAACGCCGACGGCTGCTCACGCCGAAGGCGGTGGCCTTTGCGGGAGACGTAAAGCTTTTTTTCCACCATTTTTTGCCTGCTATTTTTCCAGCTTGAGGAATTGGTGATGGTTTCCCGGCTCAGACGTCGTGCCTGAGCATCCCTCCACATCAAGTTGCTCTAGTTCTTCTTACCTTCTTGCTGGGCTTGGACCAAGTGGGTTCAGGCTGTGCCTGTGCCCTGCAACCAGGGGCTAAGGAGGGAAAAATAAAGAAAACAAGCCAAAAAACCCCGATCCTTTGAAATTCTCCTCTTTGCACGGCTCCAGGGACTGGGGCTTCGGGAGCAAACACGTTGCTGAGGTGTATGGTAATGTCGTGAGCAATGGCCCTGGTGTTGCCTCAACGCCCGGAGCCCGGCTGGGATGACCCCGGGAGAGCGCGGGGGGACTTGCCAGCTTCCCACAACGCAAGCCACGTCTTGGCCGTGTTTGTGCAGGTCCAGCCTGGGTCCCCAGCCAGGGCCACCACCGCTGGCGCTCGCCATCCCGCAGCCTCCCTGCAGAACCCAAACCTCATGCAAAGCCATTGGGGCTTCGCCAAGGGGAAATGTCACACCTCCTCCTCCTCAAACCATGGGCCAGTTCTGCCTGCTTTTATTTTTTTATATATATTTTTTATGAAGGCATGGCTTGCTTTGCACTCCTGCTGCTCTTGCTCACCCGAGCGCAGAGGCTCTGTCCCAGGGGGCTCCCTCCATCCCTGGACTTTCCCAAAAATTACTTTTCATGTGCACACAATTCCCTGCCCTGGAAGGTGGCTCTCAGGGATCCCTGCAGTGCTGCAGCCATTGGGGCCGTGCATGGGGAGCCAGCAGCCGGGAGGAAAAGGCACCCATGTTCCCCTGGGCGATCAAGGGTCTGCAAAGCAAACTGTCTGCCGAGATGTCCCGCCGGTGCGTTGGGCAGGGGAGAACAGGGGCTCTGGGATGGTGGTGGGATGGAGCCAGGCTTCGCTTGCCGCCCCCGGCACCGGCGCGGCGGAGGCTGCCCTCGGCATGGCGTCACTGCGGTCAGGACGTCGGGAACAACCTTGCCACAAAAATTGAAGCCGGGAATCTGAAAATAAAAATATCACACATGATTTCAGGCTTGCTGAAAGCATGATTGACTGTTTAATTCCCCCCCACACACACACTCCTTTCCTTCTAACCCGGGTGACTCAGCCCTGGCACAGCCGCGGAGGCTTCTCCTGGCTCCTGCCCTCGCCGCGAGAGCGGAAAACGTACCCTCTCGTAAACGCCGGCAGCGATAATCAAGCCCAGCACTTGCGGGGCCGATCGACTACTGCCAATTAAAACAGAGCCGGCGGTGCTCCCACGCTCAGCCGGGGCGGCAGAAGCACCCGCCGCCGGGAAAACACTCTCCATCGCCCAGGGACGCCGCTGCTCCTGCTGAACCCCAAACCACCAGGTCCGAGAGGGCTGAGGATGCCGAGCAGCTCCGCTGCTGGGCCCGGGCAGCTGGTAAAGGCAGCTGCCTGCGGGGTCTGGTGGGGTGGGAAAACCAAAGCCAATGATGCTTAAAATGTGCTGCTGCCGCAGGTTGGCCTCTGCTTCCAGCAATCACCATGGGAAATGCTCCCCATCAGCCCAGGTCTGCGCTGGGCTCGGTGCTTGGCAGGACCAGGTGTGTGGAGGAAAATAAACCCCAAAGCTCAAGGGGAAAAAGATGAGACCCATGGGATAACTCATCTCCCAAAGCCACTTCTTGTATTCCTATACAAAGCTGCAAAGAGGAAAAGCAAGCCAACAACGTGAAAAGCATCAGTTCCGCACTGAGGAGCTAGAAAAATACTGCCGGCTCCTTTAGGGCTGGCTTGATGCAGGGCTGCCTGCTCATGTCGGCCATCAGGGCCAGGGTGTTTTTGGTTTGCTTTGATTATTTTTAGTATCTGTAAGTCTTCATCATTTACTAAGCAAAAGTAGCCTACTACGGGTAGGGAAGATAAACCCTCGCCTGGCCCAGCTCCCCTTCCCGGCAGCAAGGAGCAGTCAGCAGTTTTGAAGTTCACCTTTTGCTGATGGCCTCACTGCTACCGAGGACAACCCCAGCGATTAAACAGAGCTGACCCCATCCTCATCCCTCTGCTGTTTCATTTACACCTCCCAGCTGTGATTTTGCTATTCTGTTTCTGCTCCCTTGCTTATCGCGGGGCCGGGCAGGAGGAGGGCAGAGGGATGCGCTTTACCCACAGCCACCACTGCGTTTCCCCACTCTCGCCGCTTTGTGCGTCTCCCCCCGCGCCGTGGCCAGCGGTGTGGGATCCCCCCGCTCCCCCGGCAGCTCGCCTGGCGTGGGTCAGCGCTGCACCCCGGCACGCCGCGGCCCTGACGGCGTCTGGGGCTGCGCTGGGCCCCCCGCGCCAACCCACAGGGTTTCGTGCGAGTCCTGGTGTGCTGCGTGCCTGCCTGCCTCTTCTCCTGGAAGTCTCTCACACCAATCTTGGCTTTTACATTATTTTTACACTCCAAGTTTCTAGCTGTAGACATGCAGCGAGTGCTCTCCAAATGCAAACCCCAGAATTCATGCGTTTAGAATCCAGCATTTATTTTAAAAAAAACCCAAATTCATTGCTCTGAGGCCCAAACTCACGGCTCTGGAGGGAGGACCACACAGGGCATCTCTTGTTACCGGTGGGATGCGGCTGTAGGACTTGGCTGCCTCCATCCCCGCTGAACAGCAGCGCCTGGCGGGAGCTCGGCTGTGCTGGGAATTCCCGCGTCTCTGAGGGATCACCGGGAATCCGACCTTGACCGCTCTCAGCTCTCCACAGCGGCAGCACGAAGCCGGGCTGGGAGAGACCCTGTGGGTATGGCGGAGGTTTTTCCACCACGGGTCAGTTTTCCCCGGGGAGGTTTAATGCAGCAGGGAGACGTTTGCTCGGCCCTGGCCAGACCGCGCTGCTCTCCACAGGCATCCAAAGGCCCGTGACTCTGCACGACAAAACATCCCCCAAAACTCGAAAGCAAAGGCCGTGGGGTTTCCTTTCTGCTTTCCCAGCCTGTAAAATGACACTTGCCTATTTTCAGGCTTCCCTGTGAGGCCAGAAACTCTCTCCCCACAGTCAACCTGATCACACAAGATCATGAGTCCCCAAGTGCACCTTAAGTACAATACAAAGAGCCAAATTTACTTTTAAAACATAAGTATCCAAAGGCGCATAAAGCCTAAGAGGGTTTGCAAGCCATGCAGCCTGCATCTCTCTGAAGACAGAGTGGAGCTGAGCCCTTGTCTCCCACATCAGATGCAGCCTGTGATAAAAAGAAAAGAAAAAAAAAAAATCACAAGAACATTTGCTGCTGGAAACCGCTCATGGGAAGGGCGCGATGTCTGGAAGGAGCCTGTGCACACAACGTGCGCCAAGGAACGGGATGAGATGTGATACCTCCGCATCCACGCTCGGCGCAAGATGCAAAGAGCATCCCCCAGTTTGGGGCCCCCCGGGCTGCCGGCCGGGCACCGCGGAGCCCACCACGAGCACCCCGCACGCCAGCCCCAGAGCAGCACAAACCAAACAGTTAAGTAAATTTAATTTTAACATGATGAGGAGGCGGCTCTCTGCAGATGGCATCAATACCAGCTTCACTGCCAGCTCCACGGTGTGTCATCGGTTCTGCTCAGCCTTAAGTGCTGCAAATATAGAAAACAATGTCATTGTTGCTAGGATTTTCGGGCTCCGGCTGCCTGGCCAGGCTGAGAGTGCGTGGCGATGCTGGGGAAGAATGGCCACAAGGAATGGCGTTATTTCAGGTGAAGAGGAAGATGAGTAACTTCTCCAAAGGGTGAGTCCTTTCAGTGCACAAATGCATTTTTTAAATGGCTCAGTTCTCAGTTATCAGTAATGCTCTTGGCTCCCATGGGCCTCAAGGCCACTGAAGTGTGGGTCCGCTGTGGGTTTTGGGATGGTGGTGAGAGCCACCCCCAGTGACCCGACGTCCTGGGTTTGCTCAGCCCCAGCCCCGAGCGCTGAATTCACAGAAACATCTCAATGTCAATGTGCAAAATGACCAGAATTTGGCATTTATAAACCACCAGACATCCCTATTTACCCCTGAAACTCTCTCCCAGTGCCAGACTGACCACAGCATCAGGGCAGCAATGGGGGGTGAAGCCCCATTAAACCCCCCCGTGCCTCCTCACCGCATCCCACTGCATGGCCAACACATGAGCCATGGCACAAGGCGAACGCTCCAGCAGCGGTGACCCCATCTCAGGTCTGCTGCTGCTGCCCTGGCAGCGGTGAGGACACGGGACAGCGGCTTTGCCATCGCCTGCCCGCACGGCTGCCCCAGCCTCGCCTCCCGGGGTGGCATCCTTCGCACCGCAGGAGCCAGCCCCTGCCCTGAGCTTTCCCGGGGCATCAGGGCAGGCACGGCGGCGGGTTCCCACCTCCGCAGGCTGCCCACAGGCAAATGCACCTGCAGCGAAGGATTTTGACTCTTCTGCTCTCAAAAAGCTATCCATTTCCCTCATGCCATCCAAATTCAGCTGCCTGGAGACCTCTACTTTTCTCCTTGCTGTCCCACAGCAGCTACCAGCGGGCATTGCCCTGCCTGCCCAGGGGTTGCAGTAACGCACCAGGCAGCCTTGCATTTCCCATAGCCCTCAAACGAGCTGTGAATACACCCCTCCGCCCTGCAAAGCCGTGCCAGCGAGGCCGTTGCACAGCCCTGGGCTCCAGGCACACCGAGGAGCGGAATTTCAGGGCTATTTAGGCTGCCACGAGGCTCACCATGCTTACGGTGCTCCATCTTGAAGCATCTAAAGCACCTGCAGAGGATCCATGGGAGGTCTGGGACTTTTTGGAGCCTGAAGCAGACTCTTCCAAGTCCCTGTTTTGCAGGAGGAGTTGCAGGCAACACCGTCACTCCACTCAAAAATGGGATTTCTCTTTTAAAAGCTCTGTGCCTGATGACTACTGGCTCCGAAACTGCTCGGGGCGGCACACATCTCCTGGAGGCGATGCACCCTCCTTGCACACCCCATGTGCCAGCTGCGGGGAGATGCTAGGAAAATGAATTTCCACCTAATTCACCGGTGATCCCCTATGCAGCCTGGGAATAGCAGTCAGAGGCTACTTTGGCTGGGAACTGCAAACCATCTCGCCCCGTTCACCGGCAGCAGGACGCAGGGTGTCCCTGGCGCGGGGCCGAGAGGATGGGGACGGGAAAGGCGAGGGGAACGGCCTCGCACAGGAAAGCCTGCGAGCGCTGCGCCGTCCAAACAGCTGACACCCAGCCCCAGCCCAACCAGCTTCTTGTCCGTGAAAATACACAACCGTGACCTATTTCCAGGGAATGTGAGCGCCCATTTAAACAAATCCCTGATAAATGAACACAAGAAACCATTTCCTCCCTATTTCCTTCCATTAAAAACGAAACAGTGCCATTAATCACCAATAAAGAAATAAAACCCCTAAACGATCTGTAGTGACTGCATGAGTCAGGTTCCTCTCCTCGAGCTCACGGCAGACCTGACCCCAGGCACGGCAGGGCTAATCCGGCCCCGCTGAGCCAAACCACTGCTCTCTCCTACCTTCGCTACATTAAAAAAACCGAAGATAGGTAGCTGTTGTCCAGGGCATGCCACGTGCCAGGGTTAGCTGATGCTCAGCCCTGTGTGCGCCCCCTGTTTTATTACTCCAATTAATTTATTTTTTTACTCCATTTTTTTTTTCCTCCAGGAAAGCTTGGGTGCAAACACCCTTTAGGAAAATCATGCCCCACATCAAATATTAAGGTCTTTTAATAAGAGCTGTCATTCTGCAAACCCTCCTGCAGCCTCCGGCCACGGTGACCCTGTCATCCTTCTCCCTGCCCACTCCCCTCTAAAAGCAAATCCCACCTCCAAGACGGCAGTGAGCAAACGTCTCGGTGCCTGTGATGGC
Source organism: Platalea leucorodia (assembly GCF_965183815.1). NCBI lineage: Eukaryota > Metazoa > Chordata > Aves > Pelecaniformes > Threskiornithidae > Platalea > Platalea leucorodia. The sequence goes on along the minus strand of NC_138838.1, from coordinate 4,655,043 downwards.
GCTAACGGCCTGGGGGAAGCAGCCGGTCCCTGGGACACGACGTCCTGGCCAAGCGCTGCCAGGAGCGGCTTGCTGGTACACGGAGCAATTATCTCCGGCAAGGATCCAGATGCTGTTTCATAGAGGGTGCAGGAATTTTTCCTGCATTTGCAGACTTGGCTTGCAAAGATAACTTCGGGCTGGTTTGCTTTTTTTGAGCCAGATTAGGATCTTTCTTGTGCACCACGCACGGGGTTGTTTACTAAATGCTGTTGGCAAAACACAGCCCACCACAAACCTCAGAGGCAGCCGTGCTGGATGCATGCAGCTCTCAACGCCGGCTGCAAGAGACGGTGCAGCGTCTTGCTCCAACATCAGCACCAGAGCTGGCTGGGGCAGAGGGGTCTTCTGTGCCCCAGCAAGCGCTGGGCATTAGGAAATCACTCAATACCTGTGCAAACCATGCAAAAGTCTCCCTTTCCCCAGGTAGACTGGCTATTAACGGTGATGCTGTGGACACTGAGCACAAGATGTCCTTGTTTCTGTAGCTGGTCAGAGCAATGCCTGCATTCCCCCGTGAAATGGGGGGACTTGGTCTCACTGGGGTGCTGCGAGGGTGAGCACAGCACAGACCGTGGGGTGCTCAGGCCGTGATGCTCGTGTTTTACCTGCAGGGTCACAGCCAGGATGGTTACGCAGCCGTAGGATGGGGATGTCGGCAGGTGCTGTCCTGCCTCCTCCTGCTGCCTGCTGCATCCTCCAGTCCCACCATGCCCATGCTGGGACCGTCCCCAGGAGAGGACCTCGCAGAAAAGCAGGAGACAAACCTCAGGGTCATCCCCACCACCGCCGTCCCGCGGGCAAGGCACTCGGTGCTGCCCTTCAGCCTGCAGCCCCAGCCCCTCTGCACCAGGGAGCCAAAACTCGCTCTAGCCCAGCACGGAGCGAGACGCTTCCTGCTCCGGCGCTTATCTCCATGGCCAGGCGGCCTCGAGGAAGCCGAACACCCTCGCGCCGTTGCTCGGTGGCTGCCGGCCAAGGGTGCACTTGTGTTTTGCACAAACATGGCGGGGCCAGGCGCTCCTGCTGTGGGCACGGCACGCGGGGTTCGGTCAGCAGCGTCCCGGGGCGGCAGCATGCCCCCGCGAGCAGCACAGACCAAAGATAAATATTTTTGACCTGATCTCACTCTTCCATCACGCAAATCTGCATGGACGCATCCTCGCCGTGCACCTGGCGATCCCGGCCCCGTGGATCCTGATGCTCCCCTGGGGACAGCCTTTGGGGGACGTGCTTCGGGGCGTTGTGGGTCTCGCAGTTCAGCAGAGGCAGTGGCGTGACCCCACGTCTGTCGCTTCCCCGCGCCCGGACCCTCCGCGGTCACCTCCTCGCGAGCGCTCCAGAGGATGCCAGCAACGGCCGCAGATCAACCACAAACTGCCACTGCAGCGTCCCGGGGGCAGTGGGCTCCCAGGTGGGCAGTAGGGTCCCCGGGGGTGCCCTCACCTGGGGCACGTGCAAAGCCCCAAACACCCCCCAAGTATTAAACCTCTCACCGACATGCCAGCGCGGCTCCCGCTTGCACGTGGCTTTGCTCCTGCGTGAGAGCTCTCAAGGGGGAGAAGATGACCCAGCCCCCGTTGTGTCCCTCATCCCCCGCTGATGAGCTCCACAACCCGCTTCATGAAGGTCCAGCAGCGTGACCCAAACCTCGGGCAGCTCATGGGATGCGTGCCCGCAGCGCTTGCTGTAGCTCACGGGTGGGATTCAACCACGTACCAAGTCCCTACTCCTGAAGAGCAAGGTTTGCTCTCCTGGCACAGGAGCCACTTACCTGCTATAAATGTCCAACCTACGCCCAAAAACCTTCCTGGAAAATCAGTTTAGTATTGCTTGAGCACACAGCAGCACTTGTCCACCATATTAAATTCACTCCGAAAGAAAGACGGACCATGTCTCCAATGGCTGGGGAGAATCCCTGGGGGTTTGGTCCTGTCTCGTAGCATCAGGTGACCCCAGCACGGGATGGCTTCCCACGGAGGACCCGCAGACCCTGACATGCACTGCTGAGGTCTTTCTTGAGGACATCCCTGGGGACAGGGCGCCAGAGCAGCCATCCCTGCCTGCACACCCGCTGCGAGGCAGCTTTGCATCGACTTCTGCACGTATTTTTGCAGACGCTCTAAGAGGCAGGGTGGGAATATCAGGAGGAGATGTGCTGCAGGCAACCCTTGTGCTCTGCGGGTGAGATCTGACATTCGAGGTCCCCGGGTGTCCCCGGGCCATGGGAGTGATACAGAACAAGGGATGCACCCCAAGCTGTTGCTGCAAAACAACTATAAGCAACAAATAAGCACGAGCCACTCAGCAAACCTCGGCTGACAACTCATGAACAGAAATAGCACTGAATTTGCTAAATAAATCGTGCCGGGAGTCACTTATCTCCATTAAAATACCCATGCACAAGGGATGCACCCCTACAAGGGGCTGGTGGCTGAAAGCGCCACGGCCCCTCGCCCCGATGCTGCCGGCACTTTGCACCATGCAACCGCCCCGGGGGCATGAAGAAATGCCAAGAGCGTGCAAAACCTCGATAAGGTCAGCGGGTAGGAAATGCAGCCGAAATCCTTGAGTTTCGTAAGGGGGTTGACAATAGCCCGGAGAGCTGCCAACTTTCCTTTCATGCGCCGAGCAACAAGTGCGCTCAGAAACTTCAGGCTCTCTGCAAAGAAAAGGGCTGAAAAGAAAAGAAATTTTGCTGAAGGAAGGAGTTTTGGCATGATTTTATGAATTTCAGTTATTTTTGCTGTGAGATGGTGAGAAACGTCCCCTCCAGTGCGACCGAGCCAGGGGCTGCCCTTGCTCGTCCTCAGCCCAAGAGGGAGCAAAGGAAATAAATATCATGAAATTCAAGAGCAGAAGGAAAACACAGTGTTTCTGGATAAATATTTAGGCTTTGCTATAAACTCCCTGTTGCAATGTCTCCCATTGCAGCCGGGCACTTTTTGCATTTCAAAGTTGGGATTTTCAATGCAAATGCTGCTGAGCAGCCAACCCTGGGCCCTGCCATGGTCCGGAGGACTGCAGGTGTAAGGGCACCCTCGGCTCTGCCGGCCACCAGCCACGGGTTTTCCTTGCGGGGAAATCCTCAGTCCTGCTGGAGCATGGGATGAAGGCAGAAATCCTCCGAGGAACTTGTTCAGGAAGGTGGGCAGGTGAAGCAATTTCTCATCCCTAATGGTGACGGGGAGATCCGAGGGTTGGAGAGGTGATCGCGCCACCCTGCTGGGGAAAGGGCAGCTTTAAGCCAAGTCTTTATCTAGCAGCAGAAATGGATGAAAAAGCAGCATATCTGGGAGCTGAGCTCTGCAGTGGGTTTGTGCCCTAATAGGGGCTGCAGAGACGCAGCTCCAAAGCCCCAGTGAAGCATTTGGGCCCCTGGGACACTGCTCAGGTCCCAAAATCCTCCCTGAGTTCCTTTGCTGGAGGCTGGGGACCTGGTGTAACCTCAGTTTTGGGCAGAGCCAGGAATGGTCACAGGGCCTCACCGCCCCACCACCCCAGTGGGGCCAGGGGTCCCATCCTGCCCCTTCCCAGGGTGGCCAACAGCATCCCCAGCCCCGGCAATTAACATCCGCACGGGTCGCTGGGCTTGCAAAGTGTTTGGGATTTGCATTTGATTAAAATTAAGTGCTAGGAAAACAAAGGCACGCCAGTTCCTTATTGCAGCCGGGCCAGGGCGAGGTCCGATGGCGCGACTGGCATGAGGGAAAGAGCGGGGACGGGAAGGACAAAACCCCCAAATTCGCTGTAAAAGGGGGTGAGGGTAGGGGCTGGGACCTGGGGAGGCTGAACGTCAGCCAAAGCAAGCACGCTCAGCGCTCAGGACGACTCGCAGACCTTGTTGGGTTTTGTCCTCTCCGCTTTGGCGCAGAATTTGTATATGGAAAAAACATGCCAGGCGCACGACAACAGACCCGCTCCATCTGGATAAATAGTTAACCGAGTAGTCAAAATAGCTGGTGCTACGAAACAGCTGCTGGGACAGGAGACAGCGGCAGAGGAGAAGCATTGCTGGAAAAACGGGCCGGGAGGAAGGAAGCGCTCGAGCGAGGGGATGTGCCAGAGGGGAGGGGGCAACAAGCGGTGGCAGACGGCCCTGCATGAGCCGAGACCCCGCGACACTGCCAGGGCACCCCGGTGTCCCCCCGCCAGCCTCCCCTGGGCTTTGCTGAGCCTCTTCCCTGGAGCATCCCAAAATGTGGTACTGGAGCTCCTGCCTCAAGTGCTGGTGCCCAGCTCGTGCCACAGGGCCAGGACATGGGGGTGCCCCACAGCGATGTGGGGGGCACAGCAGGACCCCCTGGCCGTGCACTGTCCCCCCAGGAGCTCAGCATCACGGGGCTCCCGGGGGGGATCGGTGCTGGCTGCAGTTGCACCCACAACCCTGGGGTCCCTGTCTGGAGGCCTCGGACTGGGGCAGCATCCCAAAAAGCTGCACAAAGGACCAGAGGTCTAGAAAACCTGCTCACCAGGAGGGCTGGAAGCGGGAACAGGAGATGCAGGGTGGGAGGCGATGCTGGACCCACGGGAAGCAGAGGGAGAGCTCACACGAGGCAGCACTGCACATCCCCCCTAGGCAGGGCATCGCCAGGGACACGGGCTCCCTGCAAAGGGCTCTTAAAGGAGGGACTGGGCCTTTTCCATCCCTACTGATTAGGCAGGGCTTAGCCCTAATCTAGACACCTGAACCAGCTGCCTACACCTGCAAGCTCGGATTAGCTTCCCTCCACCTGATGCATAAAGGCCACGTTTTCACCAAAAGGGAAGTTTTCCAGCAGGAAGCTCAGGGACAGTGAGCTGCTTGTCCCCAAACCCACGCGCTGGACCCCAAGCAAAACCCACAGCCCTGGGCTAGATGGGAGCTGCTGATGCCCGTCAGGGCCGGTTTTCCCATGGGCGAAGCAGGGAACGGCCTTGCCGGCTGGAGCGCACACCAAGGAGCTTCCGCAGGAACTGGGCAGCCCCGGGGGGTGCAGGGCCCCCCCAGCCGTGACACCCAGCCACGCGCATTGTTCGTTGTGGGACAGACCCGGCACCTCAGCGGTGGCTTTTCTTGAGCACGTCCCCAGGGAGAGGGAGGTTCAGGCTGCTGACAAGGGGCTGGAGCCTCGGCATCGGCTCCCTCTCCCCAGATCCCCTCCTTGCAGACCTCCTGCAGCAAAGCTCCCAATGGGAACAGCTCCCCAGGATGAAGGGGACGGAGCCTCTCCTCACCCACGGGTGCTGGGATGCATTGCAACAGCCTTCGGTTGCAGCAGCAAAGATGTTAGGATCGAAGGAGTTTGGATGCACAGGAGCCAAGGGAGATTTTTGGGAAGGAAAGGCATAACAAGGGTTGCAACGCCGGAGCCGCTGCTCTGGGGACAAGTGTGGCATCACGAATTTTGGGGTGCAAAGCACTCATGTCCACCTTGCTGCAACACGCACCAGGGTTACAGGGACAGTCCCTTCAATGGGTCTCAAATCCACCTCCCAAAGGAAAACCCCAAGCTGAGACTGGATTTTGCCATGATGTGATATCACATGGATGATTTAGAGCCATTTCTGAGCCCGCAGCCTTCCCAGGACCTCTCCCATCCTTCACCTCTCATCTATTGCTCCATGAGACACACAGAGCATGTTCCCACCGCAGGCAGGGACGTGGCCACGCAGCCCTCGCCTGGCCCCGTTAGTTCTGGTGATATTCGCAGCGCTAATTACCCAAATCACTCCCACCCTCTCCAATGCAGGGAAAATAACCGCAGCGATTCCCACAGCTGGAAGGACGTTACAGCATCCACCCAGGGAGAAAACGCACCCGCGCTCGCCCGGCGAGAGATGGTTTTGCAACAGGAAAAGATTTTCTTTTCCAATGCTACTTGCAAGACCTCCAGGTGCTACCTGCAGCGCTCGCTCATTGATGATTTCTAACTGATTTGCTAAATCACAGCGATGCCACCGACAGGAGCAGCAGATGCTCCGGGGGGGTTTGAGCACGGCGGTAGGAAGCGTCGCAGATGGCTCCAGTCCCGAGAACCAGGCAGCGCAAGTGCCTGATGGACACCGAGGATTGATTAAAAAATTGTTAAAAGATACATTAACCCTTCGAGAATTATTATTCTATGCTGTAGCTGGACAAACGGGAAGGAGAGATCGCTCTGAAATTTCTGAGTTGGAAAAGGCCTCAAAATGTCAACGTTCCCAGGGAAAATTTGGAAAAAAAAAGTCATTCTGCTTTGGCCAAAACATTGTATTTCTGCAAAATCACTTTGTTTTCTTTGTGATTTTTCAAAGTGTGGTAACAGAATGCAATATAAACCAAATGATTTCCAAACAAGAGTAACTTGAAAATGAAAAAATGTAAATATTTGTCCTGGTGGAGTGAAAAGGGCTGCTCCAACATTGTCAAGATCTTCCCTCACCCCTGCTCCCCCACCCAGTGTGTTTTGCTTTAGTTTTTGCAAGAAATCAACAGTTGGAGAAAGCTTTTGGATTTTCCAATGGAAAAGAGCTGGAGGGACGCCTTTTCTACAAGTTCCGCCAATTAGTGCCTGGCTCCCCAGCCCCGCAGCTGCTGTGAATTTTCCATTGCTGGAAATCTTAAATATCAAAACTGGATGTTTTTCTAAAAGATAAATCCGACCGCGGGGCAAGTCAGCAGCCGCTGCCGCGCCGCACGCCGCGCTCCCTGCAGCCCTCTTCGTTTACAGAAACATCCAACCGAGCGCGACCAATTTCTCCCGAAAAGCCTGTTTGCCACCCAACGGCAGCTTGGGTTTGCCTGACCGCGGGGTGAGGAGCGGCGGGCGCGCCGGACCGTCGCTAAAGCCCTCCAGCTGTTCCCCGCGCCCCTCCCGCTTGCGCACCCCAGCGCTGCTCCATCCCTGCCGGAGCAGCTGCCCAGATGTGCCTGTGCTCCAGCTGTGCAGTGCTGCTGCAAACCCGCGGCAGCCCTCGCGCATGTCCCCACGGAGCTGGCATCAGGGACGTGGCTTGTTTTATAGCAGATCCTAAATAGCTCGAATTTCGGGAAGCTTTGACAGATGCGATACGGCGCTCAGGGCCAGCACGTGCACGGGGGGGCGGCCAGCACGAGGCCGGGCGAGGTGCGAGACCTTAGCGGCGTTGCCAAACCCAGCCTTGGTTTATGAAGATCATTAAGGTCTTTTTTTTTTTTCTTTTTTCCAAATAGTAACATACACACCACGTACCAAATACATTGCATTAATCAAAAATACAATTTCCAACACATTAAATATTTAGAAGCGACGCCAAAGCAGCAGGACAATAAATAGCAATAACATTCGGGTGAAATAAGGAGGAGGTTTCGTTTAATTATTTCGTTGCCAGCTTGTGGCAAAAGTAAGGTCAAATCCTGGAAACCCGCTCCCTGCCTCCAGCCCGTCCTTGGCACCGGGACCATCGCGCCTTCGTGCCCGGCCGGGGCTGTGTGGCCCCTGAGGCTTCTCCCCTCTCCTTTTCAACATCGCTTTGGGTTCCAGCAGAAAGGGCTGGAGCTCCGGCGCTGTGGGATTAAACCTCGAAGCCCGGGGGTGGATTTCTCTGCCCGGCTCCGGAGATTTCTCAGTGATCTCGGCACAGCAGTGAGTCAGCCGGCAGCGGAGAGCGTGACTCAGCCGCGCCGAGGTTTGGTGCACGGAGCAAGGAAAGCAAATACTGGCAGCTCAGCCGTGCCGAAACAGCGGATCCCACGGCCCCAGTGCCAGGGACAAACCTCAGCTGCATCTGGCGGGGAAAGAAATAAAATGTAGGAAGAGAAAAGCAAGATATTTATGGTCAGGTTGCTCCAATACCGATCAAGACAAGCTCTCTTTGCTCATGGAAATGTTTTTGATATCCATCGCAAATTGCTGTCCTGAACCTGGTGCAGGAGAAACACCCTGCGCAGGGGCAAGGCTTGCAAATGAAGGGAAATTCCCCCAAGATCGTTTCCACTTCTGGGTGTTTTTCTCGGGGCACACAGCAGCCACAACTCATGAAGCCGATATATAGCTTGGTTTGTTACTGTCCCTAAAGGGTGACACCAACCCGAGGGAGGGCTCCTGGTGCCAGGACAGGGCCAGGGTGCTCTGGGGGAGAAAACCTTGCTCCACGCCGCGCCGCAGCCCGGGAGCCGGGGCAGTTCTGGTTGCCTGAGCAGGTGCACGAGGCCAATATCCCAAAAGCATTAATTTGGGGGGTTTTATGCAATGGGGAGAGAAGCATTCAGTGAGAAAACCCCATGGTGTATCTGCAGAATTCCTGCTGAGGGGCTGTGGGGACATCACCGTCCCCTGGCCTTCCCAAGGCATCTGCTTCGCCCGGGGGCCTCGCTGCAAACCCTGCTGTCCTCAGCCCCGTTCCACCACGAGCGCAATAACATTAAGGGTAAAAGGCGGAAAAACGAAGCCGCGCCGAGGGGCCCTAGCTGAGCGGGCTGGTTTGAGGCTGTTGCCTGTAGAAAACCGGTCCCAGGGGAGCGAGGAGTTTCCTTAATTGGGAAGGGCGACAAGGGTACGGGACCAGGGCAGGGCTTCTTTTCAGTAATTTTATTTAGGTGGCAGAGAAATCTGACGGCAACAGAAAGGAGCTGGAAAAACAAACAGGTGTGTCCGGCAGCAAAGGGGCCGTAGCTATAGCAATGGGACAGGCCCTGTTGACAAAAGGCTGCACAAAGGACCTTCTTTAGACATTAAAAGCCGTTTATTAGCTGGCAGGGCTCCCTGGGAAGGTGCCGGGGCTGCTACCAGGGCTGTGGGAGGCAGCTGCTGAAAAAGCAGGATGGGGGACATGCAGCGGGCACAAACCTGCCGCCTCCAGCACCCCCCGGGCCTGAGCTGGGGTGGGATTCCTCAGTGGTCCATGGAAACGGGACGGTCGTGCAGCTCCCAGCGCCACAGCAGGGTCCTGGCCCTGCAGCAGCTACCCCAAAGGGAACGGTATATTTTGGGGGTTCCCCCCGCTCTGCTCACCAGGACGCTGCTCTTCCAGTGTCACCATTTGTGGTCGCAGGCCGGGGCTAACGCTCGCTGGCTTGTAGAGGTCTCCAGGGTCTGGGTGGGGACCGTAGCTGCTCTGCCTGCTGCCCTGGCTGGACGCTGCCCTCGAGTCTCCCTTGCTCCCGTCCCAGGCACCCGCAATGGGAGAGGCGAAATGCTGCTGCCGGGTTGTGCCGCCGCTCAGATGGCAGCGCCCAAAGCAAAACCACGAACAGCAGCAGGTCAACTCAACACCTGAGCCATCACGCTGCATCTGGGGGTGCAGCATCCCCTAACAGCCACAGGGCCCTGTCTTGCCTTCCTCCTCCTGCCTCCCCTGCAGAAAGGGGGGGCTCTGGCTCAGCAAAAACCTCCTGGGACATCTGACGCAGCCAAAGGAGGCACGTCTGAGCCAGGAGCTGGGCTGTGCCGCCAGAAAAGATCAGAGGGCCAAGCTGCACCGTCGCGAGTGCAGAGCAAGGCCTGGGGAGCCGGCAGCTTGCTGCCAGGGGCTGGGTGGTGGGACACAAAAACCAGCCTTGGCACAGAGAGATTCACATTCAGGTTGAGTTTTGCTGCAGACGAGGGCTCCTGAATACTGAACTGAACCGCTCACAAGCTGGGGCTGAGCTGCCATTGTCTGTTTTGACTTATCCGAGACTTTGCAGAAGACTAGTTTGTAATTAAAGCCATAGATCAGCGCTGACAACTGCGTGAATCCACATACAGCTGCTTGACGCCACATGAAGATGCCTGCAGCTCGCAGCAGCCTGGGGTAAGAGGAGCCCAGAACTCACCGGCAAGCAAATTTTCCATTTCAGGGCTAGTGTGGGAGCCTGAGGGATGTTTGAGAGAACCAGTAAGCGGTGATGCCTCTCCTTTCAGGATCTGGCAGCCGGAGGGCTGCCCAGAGCACAGCGGCATTTAGCACCAGGAGATGCTACATGGGAAAGCACAGGGACATCATGGGAACCGGTCCCTGAAATAGAAGAGGAGACCACAGGCAGCTTTATGGGTGCAGCAGGGATCTGCCTTCTTCCCCCGTGAGCCTTCCAACGGCCTCATGCAAAGGGTGGTGTAAAAATCAGAAGCCATAAGTCGAGCTAAGACAGTCACCCACAGCTTACGCCTGTGCGAGTGAAGCGACCGCCGCTCTCTGCTCTCTGTTAGCTCAAGCTGGGCTGAAGTCTTGCTGAACCAGGTGAGGCTCTGCGGTTCTCTGAAATCCTCAAAGCAGGAAAAATCTTAAAAGTTAAAAAAGCCAAAGGCTTCCTTGGGCAGACAATGGATTGCAGGCATCAACAGCCCACGGTGGCATCATGCCTGTGTCTGTCAGGGCAATAAAACTGCTGGTGGGTCACTCGTGTGCCAGCCACGTCCCGAGGGGGAACAATCCAGGTAAGGCCAGTGCTGCTGCGCGGCGTGCAGCACCCCAGGGTGAGGAGTAGCGGCTGCTTTCTGGGGGAAATCGAGAGCAGGGCTTTTCCCGCAGGGAAAGCAAGCTCCCCCTGCTCAGGAGCCTAGGAATAAAACACATATTGCAAAGGGCAGAGCTGTCCCAGCAGTGATACACATGGGGTTTGCAACTGGGAGAAGCTGCAGAGCTGCTTTTAGCCGCAGAAGCCGGTGCATCTCCTGCTGACCCACGCTCGGACCCCAGGAGCCCAGGCAGGCGCCCGGCTTCCCCCGCGGTGGCCCGTGGCCAGTGGCTGCCGGAGCCGGGCAGAGCTGGCAGCGTGCACCCAGTGGCGCGGGGCCGCTGGCAGCCGCTCCGGGGGCGGGCAGCCCCGCCGAGGCCGTATGCCACCGTTGTCGCCGTACCAAGAACAGGCGCTTCCCGGTCCCCGCGACGGGACACGCTGTTCCCAGCCGGCGAGCCTCGGCGCTCGGCTGCCTGGCGAGGGCTCTGGATGTGCTTGAGGCAACGAGCTGGGAAGTAAACGCATGATTTTTTTGCAGAAGAAAGACCTCGTGGAGCAGAACAGCATCTCTAATTCCTCGAGTGCCTGGCAAGCACAGGGGACAGGCACTGAGACCTCCTGGACATGGGTCCACGCTCCGCATCCAAGGATGCCCCCCTCACCTCTGTGAAGACTTAAAGAAAAGCTATAACCTCTCCGCAGCAGTCGCTGCTGGTTTTAAGCATTTTTTGTGCAAAATTCAAGGGGGATTTGCTTTACGCTCCGAGAGTCTTTGAGCTTCTGGTAAATAAAGCAACTATTTTCAGCTCCCCGGGTCCTGCCTCCACGGGAGGTTTGCCTCCCTCGACCGAATGAAAAGGCAGAAGCCGCAGCAGCGAGCCGGCGCGCTGGGGAAGGCGGCGAGCAAAGAGCACAGCCTCCCAGATGCCGTCAGCCTTGAAGAAGCTGAGACATCTTCTGCAGAAAAATGAGGTGCCAAAGATCAAAGGCATCACGGCGTATTTTGAGACTGGCGAACGAGTGGAGGAAAACGCAATTTTTCAGAGCAATGCAAGAAGGAAAATTATTGAAGGCAAAGCGATGTTGTTTAAAATCCAGCAGCGTATCCAAAATTGACCCCACAGAGGATGAAACGCTCTTTTCTCTTTAAATATTAACACTCCCAGTATGAAGGAACAAAAACATTAAAAAAAAAAAAAAACAATTGATAGGAAGAAAAAAGCCCAACCTTCTACTCCAAGGAACATAAAACCCAAGGCGTGAACGGGGCGGGGGGGGATTCTGTGAAACCATTGACATTTTTGATTAATGAGTTTTCTGTGGGTGGTTTATGTAAAGGAGAAGGGTAAGAAACGCAGACATGACTTATTCTCAAGCAAGCTGATGAGACTAAAGGTCTCTTGACTCAACAGTTCTCCTGATTCAAGAATTCGTCTTTTTTTTTTCTTTTGCCTTTGCAGATTTTGCTGGATGCAAGAGAAAGCCGTACAATTTGTGAACTTCGTATCAACAGTGCGGTCTGTTTAGGCTCCAAGGCAACAAAACCGATTCAAAGCCTGCCTTTAAATGCTTAACTAGATGTGCTTAACACTACACCTTAATGCCATATTTAATTTAATCTAAGATAAGCACGGTGGTGAACTGAAGCCCTAATAAACGTCTACCTTTATATGTATATTGAAGTCCTCCTGTCATAGGAGTTACACTATAGCAGACAACTTGTTGGAGAGAGAAAAATCCATATAAGGTGCTTTTATTGATTAGAAAGCATAAAGGCGTAAAAGGAAGCGTTCCCTGTGATTCCTCAGGCATTAACGTGGGATCTTTCACCCAGAAAGTCAGACCGAGCTTCAATAACCTGCGGTCGATGGCAGGAACTGCACCACAACCCGCACCTGCAAAGCTCTCCCAGAGCAACGCTCAGCAGCTTTCCAACAGCACAGAAATAACTGCCACCTAGTTTGATCTGGCTAAAACCACACGGGGAACACACTTAAATAACGCAATTCCCAAAACACACTGCACATCACTTCGCCACTTTTCACCTTGTTTTGCCCTTGTCCGCGTTCCTGATGCGGCAGCGATGGCACTAGATGAGCAGAGCAGCTCCTTTGGAGTCCAATGAGGTATTTTGGTGGTTCCTAGAAATTTTATGTGGTCGAGGAGGTTAAAACCTTTGGGTACCTGAAAGGCAGCAAGGTGAAAGCTGAGCTCCCAGCCCACCTCCACAGAGGTGCGTTAAAGATAAGGGGAATGACTCATTACAAAGAGCTAAAAAGAATTTTGTGTGTCAGATATGAGGCACGAAGTAAGAAGGTGTGATGACCGACCTTACCAACGCCTCCTGGAAGAGAGCACACACCGCCTGAGAGCAGCCTTCAGAAACCACCAGAAAGCCCGAGTGCCGGTTCCCTCTGTATCCCGAAGGGAACGCCGCGCATCTCGCCTCCGCCGAGCGAAGGAGCCACAAAACGCGGCGCTGCGGGGAACTTGCAAGGCACAGAGCCGCCCTAAAGCAGGTCACAAAATTAAGAGACAACTGGAAATGTATTACTGGAAATGTATTACTAGAGTCACTGCCCAGAGCCATCAGAGGAGAGAACACAATTAAGCTCGCCACGATGAGCCAAACCCCAGTCTCTCGCAGGCAGGGATGGGGAACACCCCCGGAGTGCTTGTGAAGGGAGAAGAGGGCCTTCACTGCCGGCCGCGGCCCGCACCGCGCGTAGGAAACGGAGCATCTCCTCTAGCGCTCACGCACGGGCAGGTATCGAAATGGCTCGCAGTCAGCACGTTTGATCATACAGCTGCTAGGAGATGCTAACAAAGTGTTTTGGAAATAAGCCTGCGAGAGAAGGTACCGCTGACAAATATTTGCGGGCGCTTTAGTTTTACATTTCGTTAGTTTTCATAAAATTGATTTTTTTCCACGCAATACAAGCTTAAATATTTATTTGCACTGTTTTTTTAAAAAAAAAAAAAAATGCAGTAAGATTTATGGAGAGTCAGACAGTAAAGTGGGGAATGGAAGCAAAAAACGAGCTTAAAAAAAAAAGAAAAAAATCATTAAAGTAGTCAGGAAAGCATTAGTAGGAGAAACTCCCCAGCAAACTGCCTAACGCTTAAGTGGAAAGACTCTGTCTCCAAGACAGTCCAGTTATCCTTTCTCCACTTCTTTTCCTGTGTTCCCTAAATCCAAACATTCTCAGCCCTCGAATATAAAAAGAACAAATCTCTGAACGCTAAGGACCACTACAAAACTGCCTGAGATTTCCATCTGTTTATCAGGAATGCTTGTCCATGTTTCCAGTTGGAGGAAATAAGGGTTCTGAGGTTTTTTGAAGTGTTTATTCCTCCTTAGACTCATACCCATTACGAGCCCCACCACAACACTGCAGCCTGGGTGTGAGCTGGGTCCCAGCTTTTTATTATTTGTACTTTCTTAGGTAAAAACCAGGAAAGATTACTGCAGAATAGACCTCATTAAATTAGACCTGACCATCATGGAAAGAATGAGCTTTAATCTTACTTCCTTCACCTCTTACTGAATTCCTTCCCTATTCACAGTGGATTTCTCTCTTATTCACTTGAATCGGAATTGACTTTGCTTTAAATTCAGAGGCGGGCCAGATTTGTTTCCCCCTACAAAGCCCAGCACAGTTCCTGTTTTCCCAGCCCATTTTACCAATGCACACTCTTTGTTCCAGTTATTATCCAGCCTGACCTCCTACAGACTAACTGGCTGAGTGTCGAAAAGCATCCTCTTTATGCATATTAATCTGTTTTCCAACATTCTAGCAGCTTTACCTAAAGACCAGGTCTTTTTATAGGCTCCCATGGTTGTGGTCGTCGTTTGTCCCCTGAAAACAAGGTACGATGCTCATGCTGGTGGCTTCCCCAGCAGACACCAACCGCAATCTGGTTGCGAGAAACCACACTCGCCATTAGAGAAGGAAAGTACTGAATCAGATTACTGGGCCTCGCTCTGCTCCAACGTGTCCAGGTGTTACAGCAGGGTGCCTTCTCGGATTTGCAGACGGTCACGCCAGATTTAAAATGGTACGAAAAGGGCAGGTCTTGACCTAATGGTTGCAAAGATGCAAGACCCACTGGAAACGCTACACCTGAGCTAGGCTGGGAAAACTCAGGGCATTTGGGCCAGTTCTAAGCATAGTGCAGCCTTCTCCTAAAAGTAGGTTTAAAATAGTCACCCACTTTTAAGTTAGCTTGCAGCCTAATTTTGATCCCTTGGAAGAGAAAGAGTCTTAATTAAATTGATCTGAAAAACAGTGGTTCCCAAACATTATGGCTGTGACCTCTGTTACATTCCAACGCCTGGGACCACGTTAAATTTAATAGCAGATTAAACTGAATTTGTTGGCTTTATCACCTTGCTTACACCGGCTGAAACCTCTAACCTGGTTGTCTCAGGGAATGGTCCCCACTCTCCCACAACTTCACAATCATGCTATTTATTTCTATTTAATAAAATTACCTAGTAAGACCATTCTCTGAGCACGTGGAACCAGTGGAAACAACTTACAGCTTTAGGTAAATACAGAAAGATGTCGACTTCCTCACTTACGCTTCCCTGAACAACCCTTTCCTCAAGCCAAACGCAAGGCAAATAAACTTTTAAGCTAAGCCCGTTGGCCTAGGCAGGTGCAAGCACCTTCGCTGATGAACACCACTAATTAGAATCAAGAGCTACTAAGACAAATCTCAGCTTCACATGAGACATCTGGGACTCCAGATGTGTGCTTCAGGTCTGAAAGTAAACAAACACAGGCATGGAAACCAACACGGATCCATGGGAAAACTTCATTTTTAGGGTAAGGCCACGGGAATGTAAACAGCAGGGCTGGAATTTAAGAGACGACTCCAGAAGCATGGACCCTGCCTAGTTCAATACACTATCAGATATACACTAACGGCATGAGGAAAAGCGGGTTTGCTTACAGGCACTGAAAACAAAGAATCGTAAGAAAACCCCTGGATCTCGCTGCAAAGTCAAGCATTTAACATTCAGTGAGGAGAGGAGAAAAGCAAACAAAAAAACAGACACCAGGTTGTACTTTTTTGTTTTTATAGAATTTTTACAATATATTTCTCTTCATTTGCATATTTTACCCACATCTGTAGCTTTCTTTTTACATGTTGAACTGAACTGGAATAAATCTAAAGGTCTGATATATTTTAAACAACTGATAAAAATTGCAAAGTAGTAAACCTGTAAGAAAAGAAATTATAAAACTCTCTTTTTTAAGTGTTTAATGAAAGCAAGTAAAATGTATCATTAGGAACAATATGGTTTGTTTTAAACACATCATAGGTCATTCAGGCAGGACAACTTTTTTTTTTTTTTTTTCTTTTTTTTTTAATATTAGGCACATTTTTTTCAGCATACCTGTTTTCCAGACAGTTTTATACTATTCAATATTATCATCCGCATTCACTTGGAACTGCTGCAGGATTTTCAAAATGTGATTGATCATGAATATTCATTATCAGTATTCTCTTCCTCTTTCTTTAAAACTATTAAAACTATCCAAAAAAAAAAAAAAATCAGTGTTTCTTATCTCTTAAAAAATCCATAATGAATGATCGAGTTGTAAGGCAGCAACAGATTCAGTGTCAGCCCAGGTCACAGTCCTTCAGTTCCATCTAGTGGGTAGAAATTATATTTAGTGGACACTGTTCCTAGACAGTCCCTTCAGGGCAAGACGACTGCCTCACAAGGCCAGTTACTGCTGGTAGAGTAAGTTAAGTGGTACACCTAGTAAGGAACACTGGCCACTCCTGTGTCATCCTTGCAGTCTCATGTCTTCATACAGAAAGCAAAAAGACAGTCCAATGGAAAAAAATGTGAGTATGAGAGCCATGACAGGTTCTATGAATGGTTTATTTACAGTCTTCATCCCTGATGTGAAAAAAGAAAAAAGCCTTCTTTGACTAAAACAGGCAGATCTCACGAGCATGCTACATGCCTTAGCAAATCAGCCCATTGCATATCCTTGACTGCTTAGCCATGGGTTCACACTGAGGCAGTGAATAGAAAGTCCTACTGCTTCAGAAGAGCAATTTCAAAATGCTCACCTGGCCCATCGATATGACTCCCTAAAGTAGCCTTAAGGACGTCTCATTTTGGCGGAGCAACTCCCCGTTCCCAGAATCTGTTCATGCTATTAGGAAGTGGGACACAGTTGGTTCCTCAGGGATCTCTCAGACACCCCTGCAGTGAGACTGCAAACTCAAATACGTTACTCGGATGTGGGAACAAAATGATCCATGCATTAAAAGATATGCCACAACTTTGATAACTCCCCTCCCATCGTGATCTCGTTCAGGAAGGAAGGAGGGCTTTAACCTTCAACTGCGGTATACTGGAGGAGGGGTTTCAGAGCAGTATCTCTCCACCTCCTTTCAGTCTTTGATAAATAGTACGTTTTTCCTGAATTCTGGCATTCTCATTTGCTAAGAGGGCCACTCCATTCCTGAAGGCAATGGCTTCAGCATAGTGCTTCTTGGTCTTCAGTTTTAAGTCTTTCAGGCAGAATAATCACATTCTGATTCAACCTCATCCCCTGAAGAAGCTTTGCACTCACCTGGCTGAACAGAAGTCAAAACGTCTTTAACTACAGCACCTGAGGCCATCCAAAAAAAGGGGGTGTATTACTGCACGTTTCCCTCTCAGAGGGAGATTGGACTACCCTTAAAATTCCAGCCCCCGCTGATAAGACCATCAGTTCAGAGGTCATCCCCCAAAGCGGTGCTCCTGTGCACGTTGCACATTGCTATTTAGGCACCACTCACCTTTTGGCCAAGCAAGGTCAATAAGCATAGTCCCTTCTGACAGAGCCACTGCCTTTACACACCCTGCATTCAGTTACTACTGAAGCTTTGTAGTAGCCTTTTTTCCCATATCCTAATGTTGAGGTGAAGAAGGGAAGAAGAAAATAATTAGCATAAAAAGTTCTCTGAATTCATACTTGACAAGACCAGCTCTATGCACTGTATAAGAACATACAAAATACGCCCCTAAATCCTTCCATGTTCTTTTTAACTCTTTGGAAAGGGAATAACCAGTGTAGTTGAGCAGGAAGAAAGCCAATTTATTTCAGCATAGAAGGTCTGCAATTCATTCCATGTTCACTAAGAGTAATGCAGTTATTGCTCTATAAGATAAGCCTGGATTGATCATTAACCCCCACCCTGAGTGCTGGGAGTCTGGGTTCCCAGTTGCCGAGAAAGACCTCCTAAGCCACTAGTATCGAAATAATTAAAAGACAAAAGCCTCATGAATAATTTCTTGGAAAGATGTGACCTTCGAGAAACATGTAAGTTCCTCAGTTCTTCATATTACCACTGCTTTGTGAAGGGACGCTGGCCTTTGCTCTCTGCACTAGAATCACGTACTATTTAGAATAACACATTGGAGATTAATTAAAGGTAAGAAGAGATGATTCAGCTGATTGAATCAAAGAACAGGAGAAACATTAATCTCTTGCACGAGGATGCTCTGAAACTGGAATCCATTAACTGCTATGCGAAATCACCCAGAATTTGTTTTACAACCTGTAGTTTAGTAAGGATTAAAGTTCTTTTCCTTGGGTAGTAGCCTTCAAAGCAAAAGCAAACATGACAGGATTCAAGTGTGGACTATTTCTGTGTCAGCCCACCAGATTCTGGTTTGCCTATTTCACGTCAATGACATATAATAGATGCTGCTGACGGCGTCACTCCGAGTTCAGCCGTATTTTCAAAGCTGTCACGTTCCATCAATCAAGTTTCCTTGGGAGCAGACGATACCAACGCGGGGGCCTTCCATTCTCATACTTCAGCTACCTTCTTTCGTTTACTTCCTCTGAATAAAAAAAAATATTGTTCTGTTTACTCTAACATGCTACAATATGTGCATACATAACTGTAGGCGACGCGTGAGTTACTTCAAGATGTGCTTTTTCATTGAAGTGCGCTTTTACTTTTACAAATTCTACATCAAGGTGGAAGGAAGGCAGGCTGCAGAGTGCTCATACACTGAAGCTGAAGGAACTTTTCCTGAACGGAGTTAAGATGTTTGTTCCAATGTCCTATGGACAAACTACTCTATCCCATGCACTCTGGCCTGAGCCAGTATTAAACATTCCAGAAACTTGTTGATTTGTTCGGATAGTTAATGGCAAGGCTGATAGCAGCAATGTTTTTCAGGGCCTAGAAGAGAGAAGGAAAAACAACATCACGTCAAAGATTGTCCTCAATCCAAAACCGTAAAGGAATCCTTGTATGAAATGAAACAGAAACAGATAAATAACCATCCTGTTTCTACCTGGTCATCTCCTGGTAGTGCAGTAACTGTCATGCATCCAGGCAGTTTCAGCAAGGCAACTGCATTTCCAGTTGCCGAAAGACCAGCCCCCTCCCCCATTTCCACGTTTTGGCAGTTGCGAGGTCAATTCGGTAAAACAGATACACCTGATTACACCCAACAGCCAGTTTGTGGCCCATCATCTGACTGTTAAAGGCAAACAGCATTTGCACGTAGTTCATTTACAAATTTCAGAGGCCTGTCACAGTATTGTAAAGCCCAAGTACATTCATATCTATTTTATAAAACTCCACTGGGCAATCAGAAATCATTCATTATCTCTGTCTGTCAGAAAAATATCACAAAAACACATTATCTCTGGGGTTGTGCAATCTTATTACCTGTGCTGTGCAGCGATGAAGATGATCTTCAGTATTTAAGGCAAGCAAATACTCCTGTAGAGATCCAAGCTCCTGCAGCCAGAAAGCATTCAATGAACACCAACGTTTCTACCAAAGATATCATCCTAGTAATTAACGTTAAAACGCTGATCATTGTAACAGTCCCCAAGAACGAAAGGTGTCAGAACTACACACAAGACTCTCCTGGACTAGAACAGAGTTTGTGACCACAGCCATCAGTTCATTACAGACCGTTCATATGTAACGTTCAAAATCAACTCAAGGAAAAACATATTCAAATACCTTTAAATTAATTATTAAATCAGCGTTCCTCTCAGAATAAAGAGTGTCTTTAGGGCCTACTGCCTCAATCGCACAAGGAAGAGTCATGACTCTTACTTAAGGTCCCACGATGGATAAGGCAACAGTATGCCCCTCTATTAGAATTTGCTACCAGACTCCGCAAGCGTTAATGTGTCTAAAGCTCTGATGAACTTTGCCAATATAAAGGAAAACTGCATTTAGTTTAACACTGAACTACGTATCATTCCCAGCACTGGGGAGAGGAGGGATACAAATACAGGAACTGCTTACAGTAACTCTGTTTTCTGTAACAAAGAAGAGTTCTGCAAGTGCACGATGAAGAGGAAGGAGAATACCAGGCTTGGTCATGTCATGACACAAGTTGTTTTCCATATGGGTGAAGAGCTGCCAGAGTGGCTTCAACAAGGTGAGGTCACAGTCCCTGGAAAAAAGTAATTTAAATGAAACAGTGATGAAATAGTGAGTAACCATGATCTTATGCCCATTTCTGGGAGGGAATTAAAAAAAAAAAAAAAAAAAAAAGAAACCAAACAAATTTAAGAGAACAAAACCATGCGGTTTTGACAGTTAGATGTATAAATGAAGGAAGAAACAAGAAATATTTTAAAATCTAAATTCAGTCGGGTGTTTCAGCACAATGAATTTCATTCTGAATCAGTGAAGTGCAGAAAACCTCATATCCATGAATATGTCTAAATGACTTTTCTAAAACTGAGCGGCCTCCTGAAATGAGGACTTTAAAATAACTATATACATCACTTTGCTAAATGCTCGAGCTCCACTGCTTGCAATTATACAATACCGAACTACAGCACTAAGCAGGTGATGCCCTTGTATAGAGCAGACAGACAAAACCTGATATACAGCTTCACAAACAATTCCAACCCTGCCTCCTTCCTACTCCTGAGTTAAAGCTAGCTAACCCAAATGTCACTTACCATACAGACAGGATGACAAATATCATTCAGTAGGGGGGAAAAGAGGGGAAACTCAATTTCAGAATCTATCATCAGATTAACACAAGAAAAATATTAAATACTATAAGCACAACAGAGACTCGACCTTTTAGCAATTAAATTTGTTGTCCACATGACAAAGCAGACATTTTCTGATGAAAAAACTAAGGGAACTTGAAAAAATAATAAATCCATGATTACAAGTAATACCAAAATCAGTTTTTCAGACTTGGCTGCAGATCAGTGTATCTAAAATTTACAGAGTCAAGCAATGGTTTTATGTAATTGTCCATTTTTATTACTATATGTGAATATACTTTTTGACTTCTCTCTATCAAAGTAAGCTAGTACGATGCTGCTGTTTTCATGATTTTGCTTGTTCTTAACTGAAAGGACATAACTGAGATAAATGTCAGCGTTCCAGAATTGCTGACTTTGTTTCCAGCATTTCTATTGAGTTAATGTGAGTATACACATTTGCAAAACACTGTAAAAGCTCAACAGCTTTTGAATGTGTATTTTCGTAAGAAATACCCATGCCATACACACTTAAGCATTAGCACACCTATCCCTTCTAAAACTCAATCACAGGCTTAGTGGTACAACTAACTAAAAGTAATAATTTAAAAGTTATTTCCTTTACATAGAGAATCAGATCATCGTTTCACCAGTTTATTATTCCATCCTCACCTTAACTCTGAAGTACGACTAATACAAAGAGAGTAAATTTCTAGAAAAATTAATTTAAATGTATTTTTTTTCCTGTTTTGGGGAGATTTTTTTTTTTCTTTACAACAAAATTTGAATTCATTGAACCTTGTTAAAAGCCAAGAAAGAAGAGAAAATATTTACAAAACCCGCTTATAATAAATTTCTGCTATCAAGGCACTGTGAATGGTATCTGAAAGGCAAATTAAGAATACCTACTTCAAATCATGGTTTTTTGGCTTCAAAATAATATCAGCGTAGTAACTTTTTCTTCTCCTGCCCTTTGCCTTTTAGTGTACAACGTAGAACAGTGCACCTACCTCTGGGCGCTGCACTGCACTATCTTCAAGAGCAAGTGGATAGCCTTCAAACGCTGGTGACCAGTCTGACGGCATGCTACCCCGACCTGCCATTCCCAGATTTTGGCCAGTGGGAGGTGAGGAACTACCCTTTCCTCAGACAGCATCTGCTTTAGAATTTCAAACCCTGGGGAAAAAAAAATAAAATAAAAAAAAATCAAACAGCTGTTACTTTTGTAGGGACCCATTCTGTTCATATATTCAGTTTTCTCCATATATAAGTACTGCTCTGGCAAGCAAGAAATATCGAAGAAAAACACCAAACAAATCTGAGATAATTCTAGATTACATCCTGACATCGCAAATATTTTCTGGGGCAAAATTTAGATTAAAAATTAGAAAGAATCCTATCTGAAATTAAAGCTTTGCCCAAATCAGGCAAACCAAACACGGGTCCTCACTATTATGTGATATGCAGTAGAGTTTTGCTGATTACAAGTCATCCACCAGCTTCAATTCTATTAAAAATATTTAAGCTCTAAAATAAACTAACAAAACTTTTCATGCTATATCTAGAAATTAGGTCCAGAACCAGCCTATTTTAATGGATAACTACTGTTGAAAAACACAATTACAATTATTTCTGTTTCCAATTACAGCACCTTGGAGTGTTCACTAAATCCTGTGTGTAATTACTGTCATACAATGAGACTTGAACGCAAATAACATTATTATAATTATCTCCAAGTCTCTGTGAAGATTTCGTATTTCTAGCATAAAGTCCCAGCAAGCAAGAGACATCAGTCAAGTTTCAACTTGAACAAAACTAATCGCGTTATTTCCAAAACACTGGAGACAGCAAATGCTAAGTCAAAAAAAGGGATAACCACAAGTCTGTCAAAGCTCGTCAAAATAACTCCAAAAAGTCCTGTCCAATACCTTCTGAGCAGTGCTTACCTGTCTGAAACCTTCCAAGATGACCTGCTGTCACTGTAAACTTATAACCCCACTCAGTGTTACTCATGTCAGAAGTAAATCGGTAATAGAGTGTGTCTCCTGCGTACCAGGGAAGGAAGAAAATCCACGTTACTACCTTCTGAGTTAGTTTGGCTGTCACAAATACAATTCAAATGAAAAGTCTGTCATAAATTAATCCTAGATATCATTATTCAAGAGAGGTGATCTTTTATTTTTTTGGTAATTATGAAATGCACAGAACAGTATGATAAACAGGAGGCTGAAACAGAAGGCAGAATGGTTTCCACTGTATAAACACACTTACAAGAATTATGTCTCTTAAGTTTTTGTCAACTACATAGAAGAAGAGGGAGTTAAAGAAACTCTATATTGTACACAGTTAAACTTTACTTTTCCAATTGTGTTATGGATCAGTTATGATTTATGAAAAAAGAACCTCTACATAGGCAGCCGAGTTCACAGTCCATTAAACAAAAGGTTAAAAAAATACAAAAGTAAAGTTGAACTGCTTTTACAGGTCAGAAAATTAAACTGCATGCTTTTACTCTAGGGAACAAAACTGTTAAACTTAACCACTTAAAAGTGGAAGAACTATCAAAATGTTTGACCATTTCACTATCAGGCAGTGGAACATTCAAGAAGTTCTTGTCATTGTAGCATCTACAGCTTCACAGAGATAAGCACTGGTAGTTAGCTGTAACGCTAAACAAAACATATCCTTACCTATTGTGCTCTGTAATATTAGATCTGGTTAAAACTTAAAATTTCCTTCTGTTTCATGAAAAATCCTATCGCCCTGGGACAAGCATGCTAGTTTTCGCTGGGAAGCAGAATTTTCAAATTTCACGAAGAAGAAAAATTTTGAAAATACTTTTTAGGATTTAAAAAAATATAAAGAAAAAAAAAAATCTAAAACCCGGCTCCTCTTTTCATCATGAAATGGAGCCACTGCTCTCCCCTACTCCTAGGAGTCTTGAGAAAGCCCTGCCATCAAATGAAAAGCCCAGAAGCCTTCAAATGCCTGGTTTCAGCTAAAGCCTGGTGAGTGAAATCAAGAGCCTTAATCCAGACAGCCTTGGCTGGAAATGAAGTTTCACAAGGTGAAACTCGAGTTTCACAGCCAAGGCTGCTCCAAAACAATGGGCCTCAAAGTTCAGTTTCTTGGCAAACCTCTGCAACTATTTGGGAGGAAAAGGAGGACAGAAACGAGTTCATAAAAATCCAAAGTCTTTCTACAGAGCACACATTTGTTTCTAACTAGCACCTTGTAACCCAAACTGCTTTGCTAAGAAAGTTCCTAAATCTATTTACAGCTACTGACAGTACTCAAAGTCAAAACCTTCCTGCAATGCCACAGCGCTCAGTGGGTTAAAGCAACTTAACATAGGAAGCATGGGACCATGCAGTCCTTCAGCTCACTGGCATTTGCTCCTGTGTTATCAAAAACGTGCTTAGAGAATACAGACTGAAGTTGTCAGTCAAATGACTGATTTTTTTTTTTCCAGCTATGCTCTGTGGCAACAACTGGCGACAAGGCATTGGCACACGCTATTTGCTCTGAACGCTAGTATAGCACAGAGACAAGAGATAAGCCTATCTTTTTTTTCTTTTTTTAAATGTGCTTCCTGTGGAAAGTAAGACAAGGCAGAAACAATGTAAGTGAATATCGTGCAGAACAAGGACTGTGTTGGAACAGAATCAAGATTAAAATTTGTTTCCAGTAGCTAAGTGCATGCTTTGACTGAGGCATGGAAAAAAAAAAAAAAAAAAAAAGGTCAAGTAGCAGAACAACAGATAAACCTACTTTTAAGAAACAAATGCAAGAGCAGCACATCAGAGCAAACAGACTGGGACAAGAAAAGGATTCCCCCCCCCCCCATCTCAGGAACATCTGCATTTAACTGTCATCTTTCTCTCTCAAGAGTCCTGGATACCAGCAATATCCCATACATTTGCACTGTAAAACACTGCATATTCACCTGGAAGCTCAAAATCATTCCATTTCTGTGGAGACCCACTGAAGCTGTGCCGATCCTGCTGGAAATCACTGCTGCTGGACATGAGCAACTCATCACAGCCTTCTTCTGTATTACACTGAGAGTCAAATTTGATTGAGAGGTAGATAGCACCGGGAATGTGAACTTTATCCTGAGAAATAAACACATGGTCTTTGTATACTGTAATACTATATCATCAAGAAGCCACGTAACTTTCACCATACAAACAAGGGAGATATAACAAATATTACAGCATCTCCACAGGGGAAAAAAAAGTCTTCGTTATTTTTATCAGGAGCTAATTTAACAAATGTAAAGCATGCTCTATTTTTGCATTAGCTGTTAGGAGTGTAAAAATTAATTGCTAGCAATGCTTTGGTTTTTTAAAAGCTGTAATCATTGCTGACATTGATCTCATTGCCAGAATCTAAATGTTTATATGCATTTTAAAAATAAAAATCAGAAGAATCAGAGCTGCAGTGAAGTTAAAAATCCCAGGACTGCCCAGCGGCAATAATTACTTAGCAAAATATAGTAGAAAAACACCTTCAAACAATACAAAGAAGAGGAAAATCAGGAACTGTTTGTGTCAGGAGAATATAGTCTAAAATGAGAAATACAAGAAAAAGAACTCCACTCCTAGCTTTCATCTAGGAGCACAAGGAAGTAACAGGCCAAGTGAAACAGACCTTTGGATGAAAGGGTAGAAATATTTGCTCATTAAGGCCCTGAAACCATTTAACCATAGGATCTGCTTCAAACACACGGGTAGTAAAACCATTTAAGTCATTCACTTTCCACATGATTGAATTAGGACTACATTAAAGTGTCTTATTGAACGTATTTTTTACAGGGCAAGGCCTCAGTCATTTGGCATCAGCCTCTTCAAAAGCAAGACCGAAGAGGACATTTCACAGGTGCTTCAAGCACAGAAGTCCCACAAGTATACACACGCAGCATTAATATTTTTCAACTCGTCTTCCAGTCATGCAAATCCACTGCACTGTAATACATGTATAACTTACCTCAAAATTAGTATTGTTGTTATAAGGATGTTTAGATTCACGCATCTGGACTGCCATTCCGGGCTCCTCCATGAACTGGCAAGCTGTCAATGCCATTGTTCCTAGCATGCTCTCACTGCACCCATGCAGTACTTTCTGTAGAATCTGGGGAGAAGCAACACCTCACGTAAATACAATTTGCTATCAAAACAACATTTACAAACTTACATGCTGATGACTGACACAGGAGTCATTTCTAGCCACACAACATTTCAGAAGAGAGAATTGAGCTACTAGCAAGAAACAAGACAAATTCACAAATGATGTCGACAAGTGTCATCTCCATAAGTGCAGAAGATTTTACTCTGTCCTCTGTTCCAGATCTTTCAGTCTTTATCTGATAAAAACATGGCAGCTATTAGCTACATCTCTTTCCACAAATGCTAGAATCAAGGCTTATCTATAAAGTAATTAACAGTAAACTAAAGCTGTAAACAACGAAGATAATTTTAAAACAACATTGTTAACATAATAAACGGACACCTTTACCTTCTATACCTACAGGTTTTGATTTGAACAGAATATGTCATATGTTTTAGCCTTCAAAACGTACAACGCCATGTATAAGAAGGAATGATTAAGTATCAGTTAAGTGGCTACAGTGTTTGAAAGCACTAGATGCAAGAGCTCAGTCTTTAAAAATACAAGTAACTGCCATCTAGTCTATCAGGACACACTAAATAAAAATTCTGAACAACCCGAGTCTCCACTTTTTCTTATTTTTCAAAAGTGCACAGAAGGTCTGAATCGGGAGTCCTGCTACTCGAGGCCCTCTCCAGGTCATTATAGCAACCTATGACACCTCTTCACCTGCAATTTTCTAACTCCTCCTATAAAACGTAATGCAAGCTCAGACAAAAGGCTTCATCTCCACGTCAGCCAGAAATGGATTTCTTGGGGGAAAGGAGTTTAAAAGGCAAAGGCAGTATGTAGCATACTTCCCTGAATGCATTCTTTGCCTCCACACACTTGCAGAACAGCCTAAGACAAAGGCTACGCTTTTGTATTTAATATGCCTTAACAGATATTTATTCTATCAGTTCATCCCATCACTTTCTGAACCTATATAAACACCCTGTGGCAACAATTTCAATGACATACTGTGTCAAGAACCAGTTCTTTTGGTTTGTTTTGGACCTGCCACTTATTACCTTAATCTGACACTCCTTTGTTTTCTTACTGGGAGGGCCAGTGAATAATACTTGCTGTTAACTTTTGTATGCTGCTTACTGTTTTAAAACTAGAGAAATAGGAACAGACTTTTTCATTACTCCTCCTCCCTCAATGCCCCCACAGGGCAAAGATCCAGGATGAAGAAAACCAGTTGGTTCCTCATACCGAAGTTATTCCACGGCTATAATAATCCCTGCCACTCTTCTTCAGACCTCTTCCAGTCGTACTGCATCTTTTTTTTTTTTTTTAAATGAGATGAGGGAGGCAGGTCACACGCTGTAGTTCACATGCGAGCATACTAGTGGTTCAGTGGCATAACGATGCCTTCTGTTTTATTTTTAATTCCTTCTTTGAAGATTCGCAGCACTTGATTTGCTTCGACTGCAGTGAAGCATTGAGCTGACATTTTCATTACAACATTCTATTATAATTCCAAGATCACTTCCACCACGGTAACAGTCAGCTCATCAATGGAGTAGCAGGTATTACAATATACACATTGAAATCTAACAAAAAGCAGCTTTCAAAACGGACTGCCTATTTTACCAATTTCTCGACAAGATTTATTTTCCCATATAGCTCTTTCATAACTGAAGAGTTGTCTCCACGGAGCTAGTTTTTCCATTTTCTGTTAACAAAATCAGTACATTAAGACACTGACAGATTCCAACTGCTTTTTCAGAACTAATTTAAATTTTGGAGTTTCAATTTAGTTTAAAAAAGGTACCGCAAGTATTTTTGTTAGTCAGAGTCTCGTGGCATGTAGGCACAGGGCTTGTTCACATACATAAGTGAAATCCACTTACTTTTTCCCATAGCTGCTTTTCCTCTAGCTGCATGAGCATGTCCAGTATGTATGTCATATGGGCTGGGCCACTAAGGTCTAGGATTTCCTCATTTATTGCCACATCATCTGGCCACTCAGCTAACAGTGATGCCAGCACATGCCTGGCATAAAGAACAGCAGTTGCCTCATTGACACGATACAGGTAGTCCCTCACAGCCTTTTTACTTCTAGAGTCCAGCTCCTTGTGCAGGAGTATTGAACTCTTAGTGCGACGTTGCTTGGCATAACTGAGCTGTAGATCACTCTCTGTGTTGGTTATCAGTTTCTGGGCGACCGGATTGGTTTCTTCTGTTGCTTTATCACAGAGCGCAGGCTTTGACTGCAAAAAAGAAACGCAAGTTTGAAATCAGGCTCTCAGCAATTTACTTCCTTATGTTTGGATATCTGACCAGTCCATCAGACTGCAAGCTGAATTTACAAATGAATTTGTCTTTTACGTACTGAAAATCAGATGCATCAAAGAACACAAAAGTGTGATCTCTCACGCACCTACAGGGACAGAATTCCTCAAAAAGACTGTTTATGTCAACAGACTTCACTATACACTGATGCATTCATGACTGTAGGCACAAGCAGAAACAGCAGTTAGAATTCTAACCAGAAGCGTTCATTTAAGCCGACCTGCAGAGGTAAAGCAGCAAAGCGCATGCTATTTGTGACACAGAATGAGGCAAGTTGAGAGGGACCTTTAGAGATCGTTTGGTCCAAATCCGACTTAAAGCTAAGCCAACTTCAAAAATCAAGGCTTTGTCCAGTTAAGTTTGGAGAATTCCCAGGGGTGGATATTTCACAGCCTCTGTATAAGCTGTTGTAAGGCCCCCTTTTTTTTTTTTTCCCCCCTTATAATTATGTGAAACTACTTCAGGAAGCCCTTGATCCAGTTTGCTATGCACCTGATAGACAACTGCGCTGGTGATACCACACAGCCAGGAATCAGCACCCAAAATAAATCAAAGAGCTGTGGGACCATGCTATTGAATGCAAAACCTCAAGCTTGCAAGTGTACTGTCTACTTTACACAACAAATGTTTTGTTTCCTTGTTCTGCTGAAATTACTGTAAGATAACAATAATATGCTAAAAAAGTAACACTTGGGCATAAGCTTACAGTAATTAGATACAATCTCTCCTGTATAAGGAGGAAATTACAGCCTGCAATCACGATTTGTTCTCCTGACCTGAGAATCAAGTTCTCTTGCTTCCTTAAAGAAGAAATTACAAGGAAAAAATACTCGCTTCTTGTACCTGCTCATTCATTTTGATGTAAAACATTAAGAACAGATTATTCCAGATGTTAAAAAAAAAAAAAAACAAACAAACAAAAAAACCCAAACAAACAAACAAAAAAAACCCAAAAAAACCCCGCAGGTTTGAAGTTACTAAGGAAAACTGAAGTTATTCAATGCCTAAATTAATTATTTCACAACTACTTCTTTTTGTGGAGACGTACGTACCAAACAGGGTAGGATGATCATATCTGTATCGACTGCTTTTGAACTCTGCTCCTCCAACCTCAAACGCTTGCTGGGTTGCCATTTCTGAGCCAGCGTTCGGATCCTCTCATCTGTTGTAATCACATCTCCATCAAACCTTAAAGGAGGCAAAAGGAAAAAAAAAGCCCCACAAACGTGTTTTGAAAGTAATGCAAACTAAATTAGTGCAATTAAATGCAAATTAATCTTCCCACCTTCTGTTTTAGAAAGATTCATTAAACTCTACATATTTTTATCATATTATGTTAACTAGCTTCCCTGTTCTAACAAGTCAAGTATTTCACATGTTATAAAATTGTTCATCTCTGTGAGAACATGGTGGCTCCACGACATGCTTTGATTACAAGAAGCCACATGTAAGCTCTCCATTCTTCCTCAGTTAGGATAATTTAGAGACATAGTAGATCTTCATATGGGCGTCACCATATTGAAAAGAATATGCAACGTATTTCAGAAGATGGTGACTTGTTTCCATAAATACAACTTAGTAGGAGTTTATTTCCTTACTTTTTCACACATGAAAACCAAATCGTATCCTTGGAACAATTTCTACTCGGTACCTATTAGATTTTAGCTTACCACCCACACCTAGTAACTTTGTTTTTCTGCTGGACCCAGTCATTCACATACCTCTTTTGAACCTCCAGGAAAAAAGAATCTGTTCTTTTCATTTGCAACTCATACATGGCTCGAAGAATATGGAGAGGTGCATTAAGTGCATCATGTGTCATCTGAGCAAGGAGAAGAAAAAAAAAAAAAAAGATGACATTACAGGGGAAAAAGAAAGACGAGTTTCTTTAAGAATGACCTAGGTATTATTTTCCCACTTATCATCTAGGTAAGAGAATTAATGAACATAATATGTGGATTAGTAAAAATGAAAAGTAATTTAGCAAAAAGCTTTATAATGATTTTGTAGTGTTCATTACTGTAGTTCTAGTTTATTTCCTTTAGATAACAATACATTGAAATCATAGACCCATATTCTGTAAATTTAGAAGAAAACCAGCCATATAAACTACCAGCTATGTTATGCAACTAGCAAATTCACTGTAACTTCAAAAGAGGTAAAATTAAGTTTAAGTACCAAGAAGCATATTTTGGTGGCTTCATCCAAACCCTCCAGAGGATCAAGTTTGTTCTGCTCTAAATCAACAGGACCAACAACAGGTTGCTCCACATCTTGATCTTGTTCCCTTTCTTCCAGTTCAGTATCCTCACGTTCAGCCAGGGAACTGATCTCTTTCTTTGAGGAATACAGCATTATTGACAAAATCTATACAGAAAAGAGGTAGCATATGGTGTGACAGCTGTAGATATTATTAGTGTAGCTGCAATCAGCATTTTATAAGAACATTATAAGACTCGGACAGTGGTTAACACATCCTACTCTAAAAAGAAGCAGCAGCTAAAAAAAGAAGAAAAAAAACCAAACACACACACACAAAACACAAACCCAAACCATTTCCCACTTCACAAATGAGTTACACCTTCCAGGCTGCTACAGAGACTTAAAGTGATTAGCCAAAAGTGAGGAAATAATTATGTAACCATTTCAGTACATCAAAGGTTTGAGGATTCTTAGACAAGAAGAGAGCAGAGGTGACTATCTCCAAAAAGCCAGCGACGCCCCTACACACTCTCCTCCTTCGAAAACATACCATTGGCTTCAGCACAGCCAACAGCAGTAGTACTCATAACAGGAAAAAAATAATGTTATGCACTTCCTTCGTCCTCCAATTTGTGTCAGCCTCAGTTCTGAGGATTAATGCAGGCAGAGCTCTGGCGAGACATTTTAGTGCTCGGAGCAGAACACTGATTTGGTACGGTGCTGCCCGAAGGGGAGGAAGGTGGGACACCTCTCTGAGGCAGGGCTGGTTCTCTGGCTGCAGGTCAGGAGGCAGCAGCATCCCACAGTCCAGATCCAGTTCTGCAGTATTTCTAGCCAACCCCTTGGAGCAACTTTTCAGAGGAATTTCAGGGCATTACACTTTCTCTCTCTTACTGTTGCTACAGTCCTATGTATGAATTAAGACAACTCTTGCCTATGATAAAACATAACTAACAGTTGAACCACACTTATCTTCCAGCAATTAACTAACGTTCAGAAAGAATGTGCCCACAGGCGTATTGATCGCCCCACGTTGCACTGCAGTAATACCTTGTACATGTCAGCAAGTAACGCAAGTAAGGTTTTTCTTTGAGATTAATTATTATTTTTAAAATTGAAGAATGGCATTTTCAAGAACAGTCTAAATAAAATTCGTAAAAGAAACTGAGTAGGTGATTAATGTCTCATCTCGCACATTTCTTTCAAATACATTTAGATTAATTAAAATCAGCTCCTGCTTTAAAGAAGCTAGACTATTATCTACACAATTATGAAGGACAGAGAAAGGCAGATTCAGGGATATGGTTAAGTGAACACTTTTATAAAGACTAATTAGAAATACTCTTGAGACTTTCTTCACAAAAGGGAAATGCAGTGCCATAACCTTTCATGCCACTGTGTGCAGCCTGACTTTTTACAAAACGTAACTTTTCTTACCTCCAAGTCTCTGAGAAGCCAGGTCTTACTGAAGCCAGTTCCTTTGCTACATTTCTTCACTAGAAGCTTGAGCAAACCAGATTGAAGAAAGGCAGCTTGGATCTCCTTAAAGCCATGGATCTACACACAGACACACACAGGTAAGTAAGTAAAAAGGGAACGATGCATCACAATGCTTGCAAGGCCTTACCACACGGCCTCAGATAAATTTCCTGCCCAGATGAACTACGTTGGGAATCTTTTTCTTTCATTTCCCTAAAAAACCCCAAAATACAAACCACACTTCAAATACCTTAAGAGTATCATCTATGACACACACACAGAGTAGTAACTGGATATCTGTTTTGCTCTGACAGTCAAAAAAAAAAATACAGATTCCCACTTCAAATACTTCAGGAGTAAGAAAAGGCACAAGTGAGCTTCACTCCACGAAGTGTTATCCCTATAAATTTCTTCTTCAGCTTTCATGAATTGCCAGCCCCCACAGAGGAAAAGCGATCCAACTTCCAACTCAGACTCACGAATGCTATTTAAAGCCTAGCAACATTTGCAACCCCCTACAGACAGGGGATAAAAGGAGCCAGCTGGGAGAGAAATGAACTTGTGTTAGTTCCCCAATGTGCTTAGTCAATACCCAAGTTCCTGTAGTGCAAGGCAGAATGTGATCTTTTATTTATTATATTCTACGTGTCAGGCAAAAGATACCTTAAGCGTTCTGTAAAGCCCCTTCAGAGCGAGTGACAAGACCCAAGTTGCCTCCACTGCCTCAGCATAGCTACTGTCCATGCTGGTTTGCAGAAGGTGAGTGGATATGAGGACAAAGTGCTGGAGGTACTGTCTCAGCTGGGTCTGGGAATCACTGCCTTCTTCTCCACATTTCTGAATCAACTGATAGTCTTTCACTACAAGAGAGAAAAACCACAATTCACTAGGTTCATCTTAAAATGTTGTGAAATCATTTCTTACCGGTAGATATGAGTAGGCTGAGACATGAACCCGATCCATCTGTGAAGCACATTCTAATAACCACAGTTACATTAAAGAGACTGTAGGAAAAACACTTATCTGCTTTGCTGTGGCAAAATTATATTCTTGTACTGAAATTGTCTCAGATTCATTGAACAGTCAAGAAAATATTTCATTTTTCAGTGCAAGTTAAAAAAACCCTAGGTAACTTCTGGTAACAGCTGATCGCGCATATTTGCACATAAACAGTACAGCATACAAAGCAGCGCATGTTGTATTTTACAATTAAAATGGGGAAAATTCTGGCCTGCAATTGATATGATGAAATCAATCTTGCTGAACTTACTGTTTAAAATGTCAACAGTAAAAAAACCAAACCAAAACAAAAAAGCTTTTATATTCAAATTTATCTTCAGTATCAAAAAGCAGTTCAGTCTGTTGATTTTTCCAAGTGTCTTTTAGAGAACTTCAATAGTCAAATCTTAGGACAACCTGTGCTTTATTAACTTCACAATATTAGGTCATGTATGCCAAAGCTGAAAACCCTTGCTCCTACAAATCCAACTGATTTGTTATATGTTAAATGTTTAGCTTGGGTTGCTTTTAAACAAGGTGAAAATACAGGAGGAAAATTCTTTCTGGTACAACAAATGGGACCCAGGAGGCAGCATCTAGCTCTGGGGTTTTGTTGTTGTTTTCTCGTGGGTTTTGTTGTTTTTTTTTTTTTTTTTTAATAGCCTTTAGACACCATAATAACCAACACACTCTACTGATGTGTCCTAGATTGGATTATTCTAAAATATACAGACACATTTCCTGGAGTATACACCATTTCATGCTGTATAGCTCTTTTACGTTTTTGTCTCAAAGTTTAGGGGTATCCAAACTGTTTTGACAAGTTCTTCCAGACAGAAGGAAAGCAGAGAAGATAGACTACTGACATTTTGTAAAGCACATGATTAAAGACGTTAGGCCTGTCCCCACGGCATGCTTTTTTTACAGGGTCAGGAAAAAACAGCCAACACGGCACCATTTCAGAAGCAATCAATCGATAATGGGTATGTGTCTGTTTGTTCTTAGTCTTCATTTGCTACCAGGTAGCAAATCTTGCCCACAGTGGGAACAGGCACTTCATAAAAACGCAGAGTGTTTTTGGAGCAACAAAATGGCCTGTCCCAAAAATGTTCAGGCTCTGAGTACCTTTCCTTTATATAGCAGGACCTAACTACACAGAGGCAGCATGTGCATTTTTTAAATTTGCAATTGTTTTAGAACATTAAGCACACATCTGTAAAGGATAAGATGCAAGCAGTAAGCAAATCTCAAAACAGAAACAATTGTTTAATCAAAGGCCTATTTCTGAGATTCCTCAATTAATAGGTCAACAGTTTCCTAAATCCTTTTCTGAATAAAAAAAAGTGTTAAAGTTTTAAAAAGAAAATTAATCTCCATAATCTTTACTGCAGAAGCTTCACAATTTGATTTAATCTATGAGTAGAAAATCAGGCGACTTACTAATACCGAAATTCAAACTCTGCAGACCTGCATCAAGTGGTCTACTTAAAATATGCTTTTGGGTATCCATAAGAAACTGTAAGGAAATGCTCTGTGATTCTTTGATAAAATAAAAATGTCACAAAACCTGTTTTTCTCTTTCGGGTTTTGATGTCTACTACAACTGCCCTGTTCTTCTCCGTGAAATGCTTCAGGATGATCACATTATGAGGCTCATTAGCATTATCCATGTACACAGAACGAGTCCCCATACACAGCACCTGAAATCACAGCAAAAGTTTCAATTACGGTTTGGAATACTTATTTGTAAATACACAGTCATCTTTTATATTGGTTACATTTGCTTATACTTGGTATTGCATTGTTTAGCTGAAAAATCTGCTCGCTGCCAGGTATTTGCTGATCTTTAGAAAATGGCTGTTCCTTTCTAGAAAAGAAATGCCTATAACAAACAACTTAATGCTACATAGGCAATATATCAGAGTTATGACTATCAAGAGTGAGATTGATTTGTTTTGCTTGCATAAAAAGCCCTTTTTGATACTCAAACATACTAAGCTGGTTTTCTCAGGATAGTTATAAGTAGCACTCAAAGAAATACAAGGCAAAACCAGCTACATTATTCTTCATTAAATAAACATTAATTGTGCGCAAGTGGAAAGATGTGAACTCTGACATACACCATGTTTTGACAGTTTATAATGGATGTCCCCAATTGATGAAATCCATAGTGTTTAGAAATAGAAACCTAAAAGCTCTAACCAATTTTGCTTCCTTTAGTATCAATAGGCCACTTACCTCAGGAAACCCAACCAGCACCAATAAAGTGAAGATATTGGTGTGCTTTAGCTGGAAGGGCAGTTGCTTAATGCAATGGTCAGTGAAAGCAGCGATCACATTATGCCACTGCGCAGAAGAGTTCAAAGATCGAAGAATATCTGCCATGGAGCTTGCCCAGTCCAGACCTACACGACTGGAAAGCAAGAGCAGTCTGTATTAGGAGGGCTGACTACAGACTTACCTGAAACTATTTTTCCTCAAGACAGCGTATCATTGTTAATCTGTCATAGCTATGACTTTCATATCGTTACATGACTGTTTTTCCAAATATTTGAAGCTTTCACGTCAGCTGACACATGAATTCTATTTTGTTTTCCATCACTAGAGCATAAATACTACTGTTTTCTTAAAGGGTTTACAGTCCCAAATCAAAGTGCGCCTGAACGTTGTCACCTTTAATTCCTAATTTTAGTTTAGAGCTCAGAAGTTTTTCTTTGCACAACAGCAAGTGGTTTATTTCCCTCGTACGTGACTATCTGCTCTCTTTGTGGACTACACAATAATCTAGAGATTGTCCTCCTTGCTCTGAAGTTAGTCTTTGAGAAACATCTTTCCCTTAGCTGATCATCTGGATGATCTGCCTTTAAATTTCATACGCTTTTCTATTTGTTTACGAACCTTCCCTGTAAAACATAGCTACAATGAAAAATAACACTGTCATAATAACAGGCATTACATTAATCTTAGAATGCTTGAGAGCTTTCTAAAGATCTTCAAAATGGAACATCTGCCCTGCCCCTCCTTGCTGTTCCCAGTGCAGTTTTACTGTACAAAAACCTCTCTCTAATACTCTCAGATAAAAGGGCCAGATCCGGAACACAGCACTGGTGATAGTTACCACATGACACACTCTCCACCTTTCCCAAGTTACACAAGAGATATGTAACTCAACGGGAGAGAATTAATGTCATACACAAAAACATAGGACTGTATTTCGGTTTTTCTCAAAGTTTCCAAACCTTACTTCTTCTACCATAACATGCTATGTAGGTAAGCACAGGAAATTAAGCCACTCTTCAACAGATGGCCTTCTTTTGGAAGGAAATCAAGAGATTCTCACTGCAACAAGGGCTGCAGATGCTAAGCCCTTCCCATGATCAGGGCACAGGTTTAATCGAATTTCTGTTAAAAAGGCTCTATGCATGAGGCACACATAAAAGAAAATTAGTATTAGTCATCAGAGAGTAATAGGTTTAAATTAAAAAGCACCTGTCTAAACACACAGCTCCCAGACTGAACAGAAGATGCGTTGTCTTCCAGCCTTCTGGCACTGTAGACCCATCTCCCGCAGCAAACAAATTATGTTTGGCTGAAAGGACTTTAGCCACTGCAGCATCCACTTCTGCAGGCATGAGTCTCAGGATTAACTGCCCCAGAAGTCCCAATGTTAAATGATAAGTTTCATTTAGGTGGCCAGCATTTGAGATCACAACCTGAAACATCAGTGGAAGTATTTGTTCCAGGTTAATCAAAGACATTGTGGAGCCCTATGGAAAAAGAAAAATCTCAGTAAGGCAGGGAAAGAAAACAAGAGTTTCAGTCAAAGTCATAGCACATACAAAAATCTTCTGTTCTAATTCTTTTTCAAATGGGACAAAAGGAAATGAGAAACTAGGTTCCCACTTCTGTTGTTGACCTGTTAAGCTGACCTGACATGTAAACCTAAGCTGATGGTTTAAACTTTGCAGCTGTTGAACAGTTAAGATAGACTGCTTTACAGATAAATTAAAATTCCCTTCCCTCTCCCCCCACGCAGGAACGAGCCCTTACATTCCTCAGTAATATGAAATGTCTTAAGACATTCTAATTCGCATTTGATAACATGTAAGCAACAAGAGCCCATCTCCCACATTTAATTTGCTATGAATTTTATTCATGTTATTTGTGATATCTAGAAAACCACACAGATTGAAAGTAAAAAGAACTAACTGATTTGAAAGGTGGTAACATAGCCGCCAGCAGTCCTAGAATCCTCTTCTGCGAGCATTCAGCAAACACTTGTTCCTGGCTAGGTATTAAAACCTTCTCTGCTTGCTTCTGGGCTGAATCCTCCAAGAGGGAGTCATCTGCTTTTTAAATTAAAACAAAAGAAGAAAATCCCCAAAATTACATTAAAAATAAAATTTTAAAAAGCGATAGCTTAATTTTTATAATTCAAGTGTTATTAAAATTTGAAAAGCAAGTCATTATAAAAGCGTATAGAAGATAGTAGGTAAAGAGATTTATACCACCTATTCAAAAACATAAAGGACAGAACTATGGACAGATCCATTTTACTATCATAATTCCAACAATACTAGTCTTTAATAGAATAAGACACTTAACTTCTGGTTCCAAGTAGGTAAGAATTCACAAGTATTGTGTTAGACGGGAACTATAATCTCTATACATGGATATATGTCCGGTGGAATTCTACTCTGATTTCTAGAATCCTTTAAACCCATCGCAAGGTAGCAGTTGTTCAAAGCAGTATGCTTGGCAGGTTTTTACAAGGCAGACAGCTCACTTGCATTAAAGACATTTGCAAATATATAAAAATGGAACAAAAGGAACAACAACAAAAAAAAATACAGCTTTTTGCTCTGCATATGAATGGATATTTCTGTGACAGGGAAAATGAGAAATAATCTTTTACCTGTTGGAGAAACATTATCATCCACAGACAAGTCTGACTCTTGTCTCAAAACAGCTTTCTTTGCAAAGGCAGCTTTACTTTTGCTTCCTTGTTTTTCTACTTTATCTTCTGCAGGAGACTGGATTTCACTGTGAGCATCTCCTTTCCCCTAAAAATAAAACAGATGCTAAAAGATTAAAACAAAATTTAATACCTGCAGAAACAGCCAGGGAAAGCAGCAGCCAGTCATCTGCATTTGACAAGCATTTTTCCTTGAATTTCAAAACCTTTTATTGGTTAAGAACTTCTTGATGTATGCATGTCTTAATCTTCTATACAGTGAAAATATATTTTTCTATTTTGCTCGTATCCCTATGCATAAAATTATTACACTGTAATAGTTTTATAAACTGTATAAA
Source organism: Platalea leucorodia (assembly GCF_965183815.1). NCBI lineage: Eukaryota > Metazoa > Chordata > Aves > Pelecaniformes > Threskiornithidae > Platalea > Platalea leucorodia. Next base: position 4,617,177 of record NC_138838.1, on the reverse strand, counting down.
CTGTAGGAAACTCGTTCTCCTATCTAAACAGGGCTAACAACTAGGGGAAACGACAACCCTTTGAGAACGAATGTCCTCCGCCCCTTCCCTCCAACGCTTTTGTGAATCAGTTGCCTGTAAGAACATAAGGTGATGCCTTCGTCTTTGATCAGCTGGATCTAATAAAAAATGAACCAACCAACCAACAACTGTTCTCTTGCCCTCCAACTTTTACCTACAAATGAAATCATTACTACCCATTATTTCAGTTACATATCCAGAATAGGATGTTTAAGCCTCCAAAGACGCACATCTAATTGGTATCGGGGGTTCTGTAAATAACGGGTACTTACATTACAATGCATAAAAGAGCCTGTGCTTGGTTTCTCATCTCTTCCCTTCACTGCTTTATCACCAGTATGACTTTTTGGAGCACCATCTGTGGGAGGACTGACTGAAACAGTGTTGTTCTCTGAGAAGGATTCACCTTCTGGTAACATGCAGAGGAGAGCTAAATTTTTCAGACCTGAAAGGAAGAAAGTTATAAAAGCTAGTTAGCTGTTGAGTGGCAAGACAAGCAAAAAGCAGAACTGAAACATTCTGAAAGAGAACTGCAAACTTCCCCTCACACACTTCTTTTGAATATCGACTCCATCAAAAAGATGTTCCCCATCATGTTCACTTAATTATGTAGTTCCCATAAATAATAGTGATGAACAGGTGGTGACATTTTCCATCTCAGAAAGATACCATCAGGGTAGAAGTCTTATTAAGAAAGTGTTAGAGATACCTCCCAGTGTAAATTATGAAAGATAAATGAAATTTGACTTAGCTTTTAATCTTTTGACCACTTAAATATCTATACAATAAAACTGTATGTTACAGATTAAATAATGAGTATGCATAAGTATTTGGTGGTGGTGGTGGTATTTCAGCTGTATTAGAGCTGCTCAAAAAAACTACCAGTAAACTTATTTGAACTTGAGTCCATAATTTTTGATCCATTCAACATAGGTCTCTATTGTATCACCCTATTTTCTGTAGTAGGTCTTAGTTCACAGAAATCCTCATCTCCAGACAAACAGACACCATCCCCAGAAACTTATCTCATACCACAAATAAGGCTAAAAAATTCTTGCCAAGAGATGCAGAACAAAAAAACCATTTTCCACCAAGCTACTTGCTTTCCTTCAAGTCCTTCAGTTGTCAGTAACACATTAGTAACAGAACATGAAGCTATATTGATTGATCCCTTTACAACATCTAAGATGGAAAAAAAAACAACCAAAGAGTTGCCAAGTTGTCTTCAGTATTTATGTAAGCATAAAATTAATTTTCTCAAGCACTCTATTTTCCATGTTCCAGTGACCCTGAACGACACTTGTTCTACGTTTGCTTTCTACATAAACAGTTTTGCTCAGTGAAGTACACAGTAGCTTCCCCTTTCCTTTGGAAACTCAAAGTGAGTAATCACAGACTTTTCTGACACTTGCTAGAAACCATTGTTTCAGTGAAGGAGGAGCTGACTCACCTTTTCCGTGCTGTGCTTTCATCAAGCAGTCTCCGATGAGCTGTATACACTGATGTTGCAGAACTCTGGCATGACTGAGGACCTGTGAATCTAGTTTCTCTCCTTCTACTTCCTCCCCGTTTGCCAGATCTGCACTGTAGAGAGTCAAAGCTGCAAACAACAGCCAGGAATAATTGTGGACGTACGGCTGGATGAGCCTCTGGCGGTCACTGATTCGAATAGTCACCATTGGATACACTGTGATGCTGTGAGTGGGCAAGTGACTGAAAGAAGAAGGTACATAATTTTGAAATGTAGCTGCTTTCTTGCTGACAAACATAGTTAGAAACACACGACACCTTTACAGGAAACTACGAAAAACCCAACACGTTCCAGAGTTTCAAACTGTAGATCTTCAAGTGCTGTAAACTGTCAGAGCATCACTGACTTCAGTAGTGCTCATTTAACAGAACCTGAACTGTCATGAGAGCTCCTGCTCTAGAAATGAAATTTTTTCAAGATCGTTGGCGTCAAGCACTGAAACCTATGTTGTCTAACCACAGCACTGTGCATTTATTCTATCCTGTCATTCAGGGTTGATAACTCTCCTTCAGCAGCTTTCACAGCCATGGCTAGAAAACAATTGCTACTAAGTTACTGCAGAGGTTGGGGCAGGTTTCCGAACAGCAGAAATTTTTCCTAAACTGGTCCTATATTTGTTATGGTTCCCTGAAGGACACCAACTAGGTGTTCTGATGTCAGACGCAACCTTGTAGGAAGCGACGCGAGAGTGACTGACTGTACTTAGTTGCTAATTATCGCTTTTCTGCCAAGTGAAGTGGGGGAACAAAATTGTATATTTAATACCTGTCAGAGTATTTCTTTGCGGAATAGCACCCATAGCAAAGGTCAAAGTCATCACACACGTTGCAGTTCATTCTCCGACCTATGATAACTCCTTGACAGTGATCACAGGCATACTCCACGTTAACCATTTCATGGTCATCCTCGTGTCCTTCGGGTTTAACTCCACCTGTAAAGAAATATTTTAAGATTTCCCTGTAAATCCTTTTTGAGAAAGGATCTTTCTTAATTTCAAGTTCATGTTCAGATTAGGAAAAGAAAAGCTTAACATTTCTAAAATATCCAGAAGTGTCTTTCACTTTATTTGACGTATAACTTAGAAGACACTATTTTGCCTTTGAGTATAGGGTTTTGAGGGTTTTTTTAATGATTCTTACCAAGAAAACAAGTTTTACACAGATCCATGTCATTGCACTGCAGACAGCGGTAGCGATGCCATGGTGCAATTTCATCACAGCCATCACAGGATATGTCCACATTTAACAGGTCACAGTAACGAGCAACAAACATGTGCATCTAGAGCAATAAATGGACACCATTTACTTGAGTATTATTTTCTGACTTGGAGAAAGCTCTTTTTAGACAGAAAGCAGAACACTTCCCCCGCCAAAAAAAGATGGGGATTTTTTCATCATTTTAGACTTTTGAAGGCCTACAGGGAGCCAGGGATCCAACTCATGAAAAATCAGTTTAAGTCAGATTCCTGTCTCTCCTTTATGCTTTTAAAAGTCTCCTATTCACCCCTTCTGCAGATAGATAAGCAAATGATGAGGTCACCTTTCTCTGCTTCTCTGGGTCAGCTTGAGCTATCTTTTCATACCAGGTCTCAAACATTACATCCTGACATTCATCCATCCACTCACAGTTTTGCTTGTAGTCTGCAATTTCATCTTCTTCACTCCACTGACTAAAAGAAAAGCAAGCTCAAAATTAAGTTTGAATGCAACCAGGCTTCCCTCTAATGTAACTTGGGATACTTTTTTTTTTTTTTTTAAAGAACAAAGTGCTATAACATGCTAATAAAAACAGAAGTCCAGTTCACTTGGTTAATAAATGACCATACAGACACCTGCTTCTTCCCTCTGTGACAAGTTCTTAAATACATATGGGGAGCATAATGCAAAATCAGAAAAATCCACACTTATAAAACTGCTTTTGGTAATGCTGGCAGATCAGATGGGAAATTTTAAAAGCCTTTTAGCCTTTACATTTGCTCATGTTTAGGAAATACAACTACTATAAAGATGAAACATGCAGGTGTTAAAACATTTGATATTTATCAAGACAAGAAACAGCACTATCTACCTCCTGCTACACTGCTAAACAAGTGAAATGTTCCAGCAGTAATCAGGTTAAAGATAAAATTTTAATAGTTTTTGCACTAGTAATGCTACAAAAATTTTCCAATACTTCAGTTAAGCCCTTGGATACTGGCCAAAATTTTGCCATGCTTGTTAGTCCTATTTTTATGGCTTGTTCCAGCACAAAGTTCAGGAGCCTTTCTTGGTAAAAATGGTATCCATAGTTAGTACCATGTGAAAGTTGCATTCTTCCTGACTCACCAAATGACACTGTCATGAGTACTTATGTTTTCTTGTGATGTAGTCATAAGAAGATGTGGTAACTGAATCTCAACAAAGAAGGAAAGATCGCTTGGTTCCCAACTCATATCCAAAAGGTGAAGGAGAGTTGTCTCCACACATGATAAGGCAGGAAGCAATGATCTAAATAAAAAACAAGACAACAAAACGTGACTGCTCTAACCTAAAGCTGAAATTGCATATTTGGGGATTAGGAGGAGGACAATCACTGTACACTGATTTCCAGGATTTACTCTGCATTAAATTAACTATGTGGCAGAAAATCAGGTTTACTAATGCATAAACTTACACAATTGAGCAAGAAGCATGGCCAACGCAATTTGAAATAAAGATATTATCTTTAATGGATTCAGTTGAGATAGAGCCTATGCTATTGCCTGAGCATTAGCAAGAGGGTCTGTCTCTTCTCTGCAGTACATTTTCTTGACATTTGCAGGAACTTGTTCTCTTTGAACCTTTGTCATGTTCCGTTGAAACCAGACAAAGGACTTGGAAGTTATTGGCAGGGAAACAGGACATCGCAGTCACAAAATTCTCATTTCTTTAGGACACCTGGCTATAAATCCCACCAATTTTAACCAGGATGCTACCAAAACATGAGCTTTAACATTAAAGCATGGTTGCAGAATTGTGATATTTACTGTGGCATTACTCTTACTGAAGTATTCCACAACAGATTTGCTATTTCTAGTATTTTACTATTAAGCTTCAGAAACACATTGCAGAATTATAACTAAAAAATGCCATAACAAGTCAAAGTTCTAACATTGATATTGTGCTTTCCTGCATAGTATTAATAAAAAGGTACCTTGGCATTTTTGATCACAAGATCAAGGTTCCTTATTTAGTTCCGTAAATAATGCAAAGAATAGTCAAACATAATTAAGACAATAAACAACAAGTGACAGGGGAAGAGGTGAGGAAGAACATTAAAAAAAAAGTCTCGCATAAGTAATGCAAGCAAGGTACTGTACCTGTCATTAATAGTACTAAATCCCTTCACAGAATTTACCAGGAACAAAACAAGCTGGTAATAGGACTCTCGAATCTCTTTGTGTAGCTCGGCACCACAGCCTTCCAAGTTTCCAAAGTAGCTAGAAATTAAAGACTCAGTTTAGTAGTCTAGAATTCACTGCTACATTTCAGGTAGCATGATTTGTGCAAATTTTACAAACAGACAATCTTTTAAACACTCCCCACAAGTGGGAAGGATGTTCATTTTGTTTAAAATGCAGTCTGCCACTTTCAAAGAAAAATAAAAGAATCCTGTACCAGGAATAAGAAGTTAAGGAACAAAACAGGCAAAGAGAATATTCTCATGGCACTAACGAAAGAACATTCCTTCAAATTAAAAAGGTGCTTTATAAAAATCTAATCAGGATCTTAAAGGAAATCAGTGCACTGCAAGATGACCATAAAAAGCTCTCGACAAGTGAGAAACCCGCCGACAGAGTTCAGACAGCACTGTCCAGACACACGATAGAAATCAAACCTAAATTCACGAACCAGAACAGCATAGTATTAGCTCCTGCTTTGAGACAGTGCTTTCTAGTTTTAGTGCTTTCTAGTTGTGCATAAAATTTGAAAAAACTTCCAAATTATCTTTCCTTACTTAGAACAACAATTGCACATGCATATAATCGATATGACCTTTTTGCCTCTTCTTTTTTTTTGTGTGGATGTGGATGCCCTATAACTGGTACACAGCACTGCAGACCTTAGCTTGCACGTCCATCACTTCAGCCTCTGGCACACGAGTGGAAGATATCACCCCACAATTACATTTGTCTTGTACAGGTATCACATCCAAAGTTATGAAAATTCATGAGCAAGCAAATGCTTGACTAACGAGATATAACATGCACCGTTCTGGGAAGTTAGTTCTTCTGCCAGATAGGTATTACCTTGATTTACAAAGTTCATAAAAATTATAAAGATGCAATGCTACATAAATAATTACCAGTTAAATGGGTTAGATCAGTACAGCTTTACTGGGCGAGAAAGAAACCAATCTAGAATTAGACAGGAACTTAAACTAAAGTAATAACTGAAGACTCTACAATCTTTTTGAGTTTGTTTTGATCTGGTTGGAACTGTAAACATGTTTCTAGGTATCCATGCTGTGATTCAACCACATGATACTCACTGGCATGAACAGCTGTACAACTAAGTCCCACTTGAAAATAATTATTACTTTTTTTTTAAATGAAGCACACAAGATCTGCATGGTAGCCTAAAAACTAATCCTCAGGTCATATTTTTATTATCCACATGGACTAAAACCCAATAACTTTCTACTGTTTTCAATATACACAACTGGGAGAACACAAGGACTAAGACACATTAAATCACATGGGTGAGACTTGTCTAAATTTACTTACTTTGTAAATTTACTTACTTTGTAAAATCTTTCTGACAGGCTAGAAGTTCTAAGAGAAAAAGTACACATGGTGGATGAAAACAGTGTGGCTGCCCAAGTGAGTCTAGGCACTGGCGGATTGTCCTGAGCACTTCCAAAATACTCTGCCCTTGGCATTTTCTCAAAGCAAGAACCTTTAAAACACTAAGAGCAAAAAACATCCATGAGGACTTCAAAACATTGTGCTTAAAATAACCCAAGTAAATCACAATTCAAGAAGTACTTGACTAGTTAAACAAGAGCTTAGTATCTAAATTTCCAATTGTATTTCAGCAGCGGTATATTGCAGTTGGAGTGAGTGATAAAGCTTCAACCAGAATCCAGCACTTCTTGCACCAATCCAAATTTTAGAGCCTAAAATAGACAAACTGAGAACGGGAGATCTCTCTTTTGATTTACATTTTCAGAATATCAGGTAATTTAATAAGAGATGCAACTATTCTATATTTGGTATCAAGGATTTCTAGTACTGCTATAACCATGTCTTCACTGTTTGCGGACAAGAACCAAAATGCCGCTGTAAACAGATCTCAGGAAACAAGACAAGAAACAGCCAAGTCACTGTTTTTCACATTCTGAAGTTCTACGCAATAGAAGTGAATCAAAGGAAATAATACTCTCTGCGAGCCCCTACATGGTAGTGAATAACTGAAGTTTGATAAGTAAATCTGACAACTACTTATGTACAAAATGATTTTCAATGCTATCTTGCAGCTAAAAGATGTTTTATTCCACCTGAAGAGGGCTGAAGACAAGTTTCTGTATTTTATAATTGGCAACATTTTCAATTTGCTTACCTTTCATGTGAAAGTGATTGATCCTTGATAAAGTCTAATGTGTTTTTCAATATAGGATATTTCTCCTTCACAGTAGGCACAGCTCTCGGCTCTTCCATTGATCTGAAAGACAGCAGCCTTAGCCTTCCACGGCTGAACTGAGATTTTCGTGTAGGAGTGGAAGGAGGTGATGACATATCTTCTTGCTGTGAAACTGTATTCTCAACAGGCTTACTATGAAATGTAGATGCTTCTTCCGTTTGGAGGGGGTCTGGAATTTGTTTAATCTTCGTATCAGATTGTGTCATTTGGCCCCCGTCTTTTGAAACAGGATGAGTTACTTCATTGGAAGACAATGAGTGCGCTGCCTGGAAGTCCGTGTCCACAACAGAACCTTTTCTTTGGCATTTATCACTGACATACTGTTGGACATCATCAGTACCTTGGGCTTCCAAACTGTCTGAAGCAGAATCTTTCCTCTTTGCTCTTACAGGCAAAAAATTCAATAACAAAAGACTCTTCTGCATACAAAGTTTTGCTGCAGCACAAAAATTGAAAGAGTTAAAATCATGACAATAGGATGCCAAACTTGCTATCTTCTGCTTAGGAATAAAGTGATTTATCTTGTTTCTTCTGAGCCAAGACAGCTAGAAAATACTGTTTTTCTTATTATATTGATCATGATGCTATCAGTTATTCAATTCAAGATTTCCAAATGCTAAATTTGAATAATCATACTGAAGCATACGAAGCACACAATAGTCAATGAGAACACATTTTATTCTAATAACAATCAGTTGCTATTCTAACATCAGTTAATTGTGTTAACAAGTATCTACGAAAATAGATGAACGTAAGTTCAGAACCAGGTGACCCAAGTGAGAGGTCACTCCCTGTCGAATTTTCTCACGTATTATTTTCTGCAAAGAATAGCAGAACACAATCCCAGACAGTTCATGTAATATACACTCATTTATCTCTTAAGGTATTAAAAAGTAACCCCAGTTGCTAACTTACATTTTACAGCAAAAATAATATCTAAGATTTACAAGGCAATGCTTTACTAAACTACCGAGAACACTTATACATTTGGAAAGGCAACACTTACCAAGAGTTTCTGGGTTCACCTCACTTGCTTCTGTGTTCTGCTTCTCCTCGGTATCAGTTCCCCTACCCATCAGGGATTTCTGCTTCATCTCCAACTGTAGACAGGACATTAAAATAGTTAAAATATGACCCGCCCTGTATATCTATACAGCAAGGCAGTATGAAGACTGCATCACATTAAAGGAATTTAATTTCAGGAACAGATGACAGTATTTACTATTCCCTACTGCAGAACAAAACACCCAGTAGTCTAAAAGAGCAATACCTAAACTATCAGAGCAGATAACACAGCCTCACATCGAGATGCTCAAGGTTTGTAGGCTGAGACCCTTCCGTCTTATGACTGGACGTGCATCAGCCCTCCAAGATAAAGAAGGCTTCCCCTTTGCCCCCACCACTCAGGAAAAGATATACATCTAGTCATGAGGTAAGATTCTCCAAAAGCTTCATGTCATCTAACTAGTGAGTCCTGCCAGATGCAAACATCGCCTGTCATGCAAGGGGTACAACGCAATTACTCATCTTAACATGCATCTGCACTCATTGCATCTCTAGTGCATCAAGCTGCTGGGAATTCTTGCAGGCAGGAAAGAGGAGGGAGGAGGTCACACGATACTAAAACAGTCAGTTTGGTGGGCCCACATCTGAAGGGCTCACAAGAGTAGCAGGAAAGCAGGCCATAGACCAAATTAGCTGTTCTTGAAGGCCACATAGTTGTTAACATTTAGACTCTCCTGCAGACTAGTGAAGTCTAAATGAATTTTGACTCTGCAGGTGATCACGTGGACACCTCTCACCAGGCTGTGAGCTGGTATCACCAGCTCTTGACATAAGGCTTATATTTCAAGGAAAATTATGTGTGCAAAAAACATACTCTGAACTGCAGCCAGTTACTTGCTTGTCAAAGATGCAATTATTTCCTTTTCTGTTAGCACTGCACTACTGTGAGAATGACGTTTAAGACAGATTTCTTTCTATGCTATACCTCAAAAGAACTCCAACTGCTATGTAAGAATCTTCCTAATAAACACCACACATTCTTGCTGAAAAATAACACAAATATAACTGATTTTGAGTCAAATTCAGTCCTAAATACTCATGATGACACATCTGGGGCTGAGGGAAGGAGGAGAGTGTAAGAATGCATTTAAATGTTTTACGTTCAAAGTTTAGAAGTGAATATATGTTCTTCCTAAGTGAAAACAGTTGACTGAAGGAAAACATGGCTCCACCCTACTCCTTAACATTGCATTGTAAAATACTAAAGTAAATGACATTAATAGATATCCTCCTGAGTGATCTTACCATCCATATTCTAATTGAATCAGCCAGGGAATATACTTGTGCAAACTCATCACTCAAAGGCACCTTGCCTCCACTGTTGACTGGAAATGAGAGAAAGAAGATGCCTGTTTATTTACAGCTCCATTTTTACACAACTTGACTACTTAACTAAAATTATGCTAGAGCCTTTCCTTTGTCTCTTAGTCAATATTTGGAATTATGCCTGCAAGAAAAAAAGGGAATAAAACCTGCCAACTTTCATATGCCTTAAATACATAAACTGCACCTTGACAGAGTTATTTGCAAAGTTAAATCACGAATATCATTCTTGTCTCCTCCCAAAATTGATGCCTACAGCCATGGAATATAAAAACCTCTCCCTATACATGCAAATATTACTAATGCAAACTGATATCAGAATAATCAAGAAATGCTTAGTATTAACTTAAAGCTCTACAGATGTATTTAGTTATCAATTTTTTTTCCCTTTTGTTTTATGCTATGAGTTTCTGGAATGGACTTTCAAGACCAATTTACAAAAATTAAAGACCTGACATAACAGTTTCCATCAAAACTGGCCTGACAATGACTATGGAGAAAAAGACATTCCTGTTCAGGGTCTTCCCTCTGCCATTCCCCCGGTTTTAAAAAAAAATTTTTTTTTCCCTCCTTCTTTTCAGCACCACTTGTACATACTTCACATGGCATAGGTGAACATGGGTCCTGAAATCAGTCTGCCCCAGCAAGAACGACGGATGAAGCTATTAACATAATAGTCGGACGGATATCTTATCTACTCTTATCCAAATTAGTATTTTCCTGAGCTACCATAGTTTTCAATCTTACTCAGAAAATTAGATCAATTGTCAGACATAGACAAAATGACTGAAAGCAATAAGCACTTTAGTCATCAAGTCAGTCTTTGTGTCAATCATTGTTACCCGTAACTTTATAGCTCAGAATGTAAGATGTTTAGCTTCAAAATTGTGACAGAAAGTGAAAGCCTAAAACGAAACCCTTCAAAACCAAGTAACACCTTATTATCCAATACTTCAAACATATCAATAAGCTTAATGGAAGGATGGTGTAAGTTAAAAAGTTGTTCATTTTACCTACTGAAAATATATAAATTGTAATACAATGGACATTATACAAGTTAAAAGCAAAACATTACCTTTTACTTAAAAAAAAAAAAAATTAAAAAAATATATATATTTTGAGTATGCCAAGGTTAGTTTCCACAGTATAACATTCTGGGAGGTAATTCATGCCTCCTCCACCCCCAACATTTAAAAACATGTAGAAGTTGGGGCTGGCTTTTTAGAAAAGATACAATGAGAGTGGAAAATGGTATAAGAACATCTCATCACTGGGAGCCACATTGTTCTGAATTAAAGCCCCAGAGGACATCACTGCTCTCTTTGGGTATATTCTTACAAGGCTTAGTCAGTAGCTTATGATGGTTATTAATATTTGGGCAGAGCTCTGAAGGTAAAAGCATACATTAATAAAATATAAACACTCTAGAGATAAGGCTTACCTAGTCTACCTAAATGATGATTTCTTTATACAGAACATCTTTTTAAAAACTGTCCCACTAAACCGATTTTTGAAAGTTTATAAACTGAACTATAAGATCGCCTTTTACAAACTTTAAGCCTTCATTATTAAGATAGTCTAATATTAGAGTTACCATATTTTTGAAGCTTCTCATATAAATCTGGAGTGAGATACACCAAAGCAGCAAATGTTGAGTTCACAGCTTGATCAACAGTAGAACCAGCAACTATATCTGTCTTTGGGGTCTGTTTTTTACATGCCTGTATAAGTCCTTTGAAAAGTTCAGATTTTTGCCCACTGAAGTCCTGGGCAGGATCTGATTTTGCAAACTCGATAAGAAAGTTACGGCAGTCATCTTGGTGAGAGCTTCTAGCCTGGAAAGAATGTTAGAAAACATTTAATATTACCTGAAAAATTGTTGCAGCTCCTTTCTACAATTATCTACTGCAGTTGAGCAACCTGATCTAATGAAAGATGTCCCTGCCCAAGGCACGGGGGATGAATTAGATGATCTTTGAAGGTCCCTCCCAACCATTCTATGATTCTATGAAAATGGAAACTAATAAAGGGCGCAGAACAACAGCTTCTTTCCTCCTTGATATTTGAATTAAACAGCGTGAGTGATGACCACTTCAGTACAACAGCAAATGCTTAAGGACGTATCAACTAATTAAGTCTGAAAGGAACTGTGTGATGCCTAGGGGTTTCATGCCAACGAAACAAAAGCAGTGAGTAGCAGGGAGAGGTAAGTACCTCTTTTTTATCTTGGTGCAGCCTACTGCTTTGACTGGCTCCCAGGCGTGCCTCAGGACACATCTGATGCCTGAAGACAGGTTTCCACAGAGGAGAATTAAGAACTGACGTTACTTTCAAAGGAGGCAAGTCTGCTTCACTACCTAGTTCTGCAAGAAATTCAGAACAGACACTTTAGTTACTAAGTATTTTTGTTCATTTTTACAGATTAATGAAAATAATAAATATTAAACATCCAGTAGGGGGGAAAAAAAAGGTAATGTAAATAGACTGAACAAGTAATTTAACAACATTCTCTAACTTCTGTTTCTCTAATGTGGTGCAGAAAACCAATGTACCCTTTCTTTAATGATAGCATCAATATTTTATCTTATAGTGATAATATGTTGCATTATGGAAGGACTTTAATTTAAAAATTTTTGCTGTACTGATATCCATAGAAATTCCCAAACCATTTGCAAGAGAGTTTAAAGCTTTGTCTCCAACTAAAGACATAATAATTTGCTGTATGTAAGGAAGGTCACAATTAACAAAGGAGAAAAACATTCTATGATAAGAACACTTCAACTAGTTCCCTAAATCCACAGTAAGTACTTGCCTAATTTTCCAAGGTAAGTACTGACCACCTGATTGCAGCAAGGACTCTTTAACTCCGTTTAATTTCTCCAAAGTGGTGAATGAATTCAGATTTAGCAAGCTAGCTAGAAGTGTTCTGGTTTTGAAATTAAAGGGTAAAACAACTCACTTCCTTGTTTTTCTTAGGGCACCCATCTCACATTTTGTATTTTAATCTTCAGTGGCCCAAATCCTAACTCTGCTTAACTTCTGGAATTAGCCAAACGTAATTTGATTGGGCAAACTCTGATATTACTTCATAAATGTAATTCAGCTTAGTATGATGACTATCAGGTGTTCATCTCTTCCTAATATTGGCTTCTGACTATTAGAAAAATCACAGTGATCCCTGGGACATTTCCAGAGTAGTCCCGCAGAACAGCGCTCAGGCTTGCTGCACAGAGGCCAGAAAAAACAGATACAGCTCAGTGACCAAAGGCCGTTCAGCAGCAATACAGCAAGTCTTCCATCCTCAGTCAGGAGGGAAACGCAGAAGGAACTTTATTTTCACAGGGGACTCAAAACATAAAGTCCTTGTATCTTCTATTTATATGGCACCACAACTTCTGGAGCTATGAAGTGCACTCACCTCGTAGAGATTTCAGTGCCATGCTTCGGGAAGCCAAGCGCCCCATCAACCGGGATACAAGAAGCTGTAAATCCAAGCCCCAAGAAACGGCAACATCTGGTAGGCCATAAGCAGTGACGGAAAACTTGTAGCCCCACTCATTATTACTGCTGTCAGAGTGAAAGAGAAACTGCAGCCGTGGGCCAGCCTTAAAGGTCACTTTCTACAGAGCAACAAAACAGTCATTTTGCCAAATGTACATGACAGGAAGACGTTTCAGGGTAATGAATTTCCTTCAGCAACTGTGGTTTTTCAGTATTACGTTCTGTCCATAACAGATCTAATTTCCCCCACCATCTGAATGAGAAACCCACAATACTAAGCAGATAAAATTTCTGTTCAATAGCTTAGTGAGAAATTTCATAGATGATTGAGCTTTAGAAGTCGGAGCCATAAAACAATAGAGAAGTGTCCCATTTGAATAGGTGTCACTGAGGAAAGAGAGTAGCTGCAGGAAGCACTACGCTCATCTCACAATGTAAAAAATTGTGAGGGCAGAATGTCAACAAGCAAGTTTTACCCATGTAGTTACTGGCAGCTAAACATGATCATTACTTTTCATTTTGACTGACTGCTCCTTTAATAACAGCAACAAAGAGGGATTCTTTACTCATTCACTCCTTTTATTTGCACCATTGCACACTTTCTTCCCCATCTCCTGCCCCCCACCTTTAAGAGGCAATAAACACACACACACGTGGAAGTACACATGCTTTTAGACAATAGTTTTTCCACAAGAATCGTAAGAATTTCCTAAGATTGGCTATATCGCTTGGTTCACAATTTTAAAGGTGCTCACCTTAGGCCACTTCTCAGTGCCAACTTTTGTATCGTAACGAGTTTTTGCACCTCTGGCATCGGTAAACTCCAGGTAATCATACCTGTGAAAATTGCAGTTCATTACTTCCAAATGTACTTTTGAAGTTTTGGAGGAAAATGTTTGCTTTTGGATTTTCACAACCGCTGCATCTCAGAGTACCCTGTCACATCTTTCTGAATCACACCTGCATTGCTTCACATGACTGCTAAGGAATTTATTTCATGTTTCAATGCAATAGTCCCAGCAAACACAGACCTGCTTTCCAGCAGAACTTTCCCAACCCCTCAGAATTGGTAACGGGTGCTAATTTTAACATCTGGCATATGCCTTAACTAAGCGGTAGCTTGATATGTTACCAAAAGAAACCAAGCCAGTAGTTTTGCCTAAAGAGGGCAAAATAAATACCACAAGCACAAACTGTGTTGGTCACAGCAATACTACAAAATAGATCAAGGCCAAAGGAAGCAAAATTCAAATGAACAGCATGTCTGTACATTTGCCAGAAGTGGCTTTCAGCACAAGAAGTCATTCAAAAGAACACATTGTATATTACGCAGAACAATGAAGAAATTGAAATGGCATGCTTGGAGTGCAAGAAGTATTCCTTGCACATTGAAACATGAATTGCACCTCTGCAAATAGGTATTGGAACGTAACACAGCACAAGATTAAATTACCTCCTTTCAGTTTCACATTTTTCATCAAATTCCACCTCAAAGTAAGTTGCCCCATGACATAGGAAGACTGAGACCTCATGGCAATTATTTTCATAGTTATGAGGTGATTCCATTGTCCACGTTCGCAATACTACAGGCTGTTCTTGCTGCCAGCTTTCCATTTCCACCTGTAGAACAGAAATGCATTCCTGAGATACAAACGTAAAGCATTGAAAAAACCAAAATTACCACACTAGAATTTTGTGTCTATGCTTTCAAGTTGCCAGATGTACCATACAAGGTGGCATTTAAGAGGTTACACACTGATTTACACCTGAACTAGTTATAAAGACACCCTTGATAAACACGGTAAAGAGGCACTTCTAAAGCAAAATTCATCTAGTCTACCAGGAGAGGAGACAGTCTCAACCCCAGAAGAGCCTACAAGTCTCCAGTGATAACAAAAGAGAGCCTAGATGACTAATGCAGATTTAAACATCTACACTACAGACAGCCAGACTTTATTTGCATCATCACAAGCAATGAAGCTAAAAATGTTAAGCACATACTATTTTTAATGTATTTTCCTCTTTCATCCTCAGAATCCCTCCTTCCTATCTACCTAGGCTTCTCATTCCAGTTGTACTTTCTGGTCACTTTGCTTATCTTTCGTAACAGTACAGATATATTTCTAGTTCTTCACTCAGTATTTCATTACACATCCCATGCTTTTAGAAGCTTTCCAGCTCCTTTCAGACGCTCACCAATAGTCTTTAGTTACCTTATGAGGCTCACTACAAAGGCTTTTCAGTGGTTCTATCAAAGTGCTGAATCCCTGTAGCAGAGTACAGTATGGAATGTCTAAAGTGCAAAAATCCAACAAGAAGATGACCTAGGAGAAAACACAGGTCTCATGAAAACGCGTGTAACCATAGCCATGCTACCCGGGAATAGTACAAAATCCCGATGTTCACTTACCAGCTGACGAGTTGCCATAGCAAAGACAGAGTTACTTATTTTTTCTACTATTGTTTTGCCACTATATTGAGATAAAAGTGACTGCAAAATCGTTCTGATATTTGACAGGAACTGGCCCACATCTAAAGAGAAAAAAAACCCTTAATAGCCACCTTATGGATTTGCTACCACAACCTGCTTTATCAAACACTTAAGTGCATGGTGATGTGCACAAGAAGAAAGACAGCAGGAAAGGCATCTGCTGCCCCGAGGCAGTGACACTCAAGAGTGAAAACAGTTCAGAGAAGTTTTCTGTGATGTTTCTACTGTGGAAACAAGTCATGCTTATCAACGATATTAAAAAAAAAAAAAAAAAAAAAAAACAGGAGCGATGAGTAATTTAATCAAACACTCCAAGATTGTTTCAACAATCAAATAGCCTCCTCTCTGTGTAAACTCTTGTGCAGCTTAAGTAACAAATGAGGCTAGTAATTTTTAGCTGTAGCCCTACTCCATTTTAAAATGTAAGACAGGAACACAACAAACTTATTTATATACAAATAACATAAATATGAAGTAATTTTACATAAAATTACACCTCCATTAAGTACTTGGCCCAATTAACTACTCAATACTGAGCTGCTGCATTAAAAAAAAAAAGCTGTAGCAAAACACCCCTTAGAAGTGTCCAGCTTCTTAAGTTCCTTTCTTCTTGCTATTATTCCTGCTATTACAAGCATCTTATCAAAATACGGGAAATTTAAAGAAACCAAAATGTTCAAATGGAAGTCTGTAACTATATTTTTTTTTCCAGAATTTGACACCCAAAACTTACTGAAATGTTTTCTGAAGATTCTCCCAACATAAAATTACCAGTAAGGTTAAAATTCTAAGTTGCTCAATATACCTACAAATTGCTTCCTAGAGACATTAGAAATGCTATCACAGTTACGAGTATGCCTCAGGCAACCACTGGTGAACCCTTATTATACTGCAATTTGCAAAATCACATTTTAAAGTCCCGTATTACACCACATCTAATTCTGTATTCAATCCCAGCACTTACAGTTTTTAAGAATTTCTACAGCAAGATCCTTGGCTGAATTATCGCTACCCTTAAGTTGCAGGTAGCACCATGAAAGGAGGCTACCTTGAACAGACCAGAATAAGGAAGACAAGACTGTGCCACTCTCTTGCTGTGCCACATCCAGCATCATCATTTCACACTGAAAAATAAAGAATGTAACAAAAGGATATCCTCTTCTGCTGCAGAATGACACACAATATGTACTAAGTAAACTGTAATGGACATTATCATCCCATTCACCCCACAAAAAAGATTAAATGCAACTGACAAGCAGCATATAACACCATGAAGCAACTACTGTATTTTGTTTTGATAAATCTCAATTTTAAGTAGGAATATGAGTCACTCAATGTTCTCAGCACATTTTTTTTCTGCATATGTAAATGACCCTCCTCCATTTACACTTCCCTTAGTGGCATGACCAATTCTAACCTCTCAATATGGGATGATTACTTCTGTTTCCTAGTGTTGGTAGGGTGCCATAAAGTCTTGTTCAATGCTACGGAAAAATTCCTGATCTTATACATTACTTACCCGTTAATGTTTCAAGGAAAATATTTCAATTGGTTGGAAAACCTAATCCTACAGACTTGAACAGCCATGAATAGTGTTATCCAGAAGAACAGAAAAGCTAGTTTTTTAGCATACATCTCAGGCACGCAGCTTGTGTTTGAATGAATACAAAAATCATGGCAAAGAAGTAGGAAGAGAAACAGTGCAAAGACAGTTACCTCTCTCGCTGCCACTAGCAGAAGGGTATCCATGACTGATAGCACTTCACTTATGTCAAAATTTGCAGAAACTCCTTTCTCTGGTAATAATAAGAGTCCACCTGGATCTTGATCACTACAAATCAAAGATCATTTTACTAACCAAGTGGCACAGTTCCAAAATACAAATTTAGTTATCCTTGGGACAAATCTGTAGAGATCCTACTGTATCATTACTAGGAAAACCAAAAGGGTGTGTGTTCTGATGACTCCAAACTGATTATATCAATACCAACCATCACCATGGACAATCACTTAAAAAAAAACTGGAAGAGAGCCTAGGAGAAGCCTATGAGCAGTATACTGTGATTTCAGCACCAACTGTTATCCTTGGACAATGTTTTATATAGCTATTCAGTTAACATACATATTAAGTAGTAGCATTCTCCTTTCTAAAGCAAAGTCCATTGATTATTTTGGAGAATTATTTTCCAGAGGAATAACATTTTTAAAAAGGATTAAATATGACCTTATTAACAGACGTGAGGTATCAGACAATTATTTTCAATTTCAAGACTCCTTACCTGAAGTGAGTACACAAGGATCTGAAGGCAAGATGTACAGATTGCTTATGTTCTTGCTCTGTGATGTTTTTCTAGAAAAGGAAAAAGATTTATTTTTATGATATGTTCTGTTTCTCTCCTCTGTGAGAAAGAATTATAATTTCTGTGGTCTACTATTCATTTTTGGTAAGAAAGGCAGGGTTACCTCCTCTTTCTTTGAATAAGCTGCAGAGAGAGAGAAGGGGCAGGGGGGTAAAAAGAGGCAGAGAAAAAAAAAAAAGTTTTTACTTTAATGGGACAAAGCGTGCAATAGTTGACAACAAGAACTCAGATTTGTCCTCTTTTCTGCATAAAGCAAGCAGGTACTAAACAATCAATTTCTCATTTAATGTTTTACCATCATGGTGAAGAGCTGGTGTCGCCTGGTCTGTCTATCTGGGAAAAAGATTGCTGCTCCACTGAGTAAGGTGTTCTTAACTTCCTCTTTTAGCATTTTCATTGGCATGAAGTTACTGTCCCCCATATCCACTACTGCTCATACAGAAAGGAAACAAAATTACAAGTTCAAATTAATACTCCATCTAATACATTAGAGGCACAATTCAATTAAATGTGTTATTTTACACAACTTCAACTCCTTGCAACCCCATCATACACATAGAAAGTGAGGGGAAACTTTTTGGCTTCTAGCAAGAGAGATTTTTCTAAGCATATATTTGGTCACTGAGTAAATTAATTCTAGGAACATTAAGACTTGACAACTATCAAAGCTAACAAAGTTTTCAAGATGTGATAGATCCTATATAAACTGGTTTATCTCTAGCTTGCCTTTCAGGAGACTGTTATGTAATTAAAAAAAAAATTACTCTTGAATAAAGAGGATACCGTCCTACTTCCAATGACATCTAACGTGTAATTCCCATTCTCTTCACTGGCTCCAGAATCTTCCCCGGCTTTCTGTAAACCTTATAGGCTCCTTGTAAGATCATTTATATTTATATGAAATATCAGAAATAAATGAACTCCAGTAACATTAAAGGACCACATTCCCTGCTGGCTGAAGCAGGTGACACGTTCAAAAGACGTTTTCTATTGCAGCTGTTTCCAGACCACATGTTGTCAGAAAGTCTACAAAACCATTTCATAGGGTCAAGGAAAGTTTCACTGTGATATAGACTAATTAGCACACAGCGACCTGAAGAAGGAAAAAAGGAACAGTAGCTGACTTGACCTCTAGCAATAAATATCTTTTCCCAAATTATAACTCTTGTAACATGCTTGTAAGCCAGAACTGACAAACCATTAATGTATTCAATATAAATTACCTTCACACAAATGTCTATAAAGCTCTTCTGCAGCTTCTGTGTGACCAAATGTTTTGCTCTGAGACGTTTCTTGAGGTTTTGCAGTTTTATTGTCTCCAGTAAGTACAGAGAAGCAGCTCTGGAGAAGCTGCAATAGCAGTGTTTGGGCAAAGATGCATTCATCCCTGGGGCTGTAAGAAAACATAAAATGAACAGAAGCAAAAACTAGAAAAGAGGCTCTTTTGCACCAAATAGATAATGCTATGAAAGTCACTATCTCAGATGGATAAAAAACACCGAGTAGAGAGCACACAGCCAAAAAAAGTACAGCTACCAGCTAAATTAATCTACATCTCAAGCTTCTACATAACATTAGAGTTAAAAACACATACGGCAGCAGTAGGAAAATGTTATTTATGTAAATGATGTAATTTAGGAAGAAGAAACTGCTGCAACTAAACTAAGTGTACTTCATTTATACATACACACACAGATTAGTGCTTCACCACCCAGTAAAGTAGTTACTTACTTTTGGTGAAGTTTATTGTAAAAATTCCAGAACAGCTGCAAATCAAGGCCTGTGAAATCTAAAAATGACTTGTATTTTAATCCACTCTCCTTCTGTTGAACCTTAAAAAGGCAAAGAAAATGCAGGATTGGAAAATCAACTCTATACAGAACATATTTATAAGAAGTAAATCCCTGAGCACCAGGCTTAAAGCAGCCTAGTTTCCTATAAATTTGCAGCTAACGTGAATTCCAGCATTAAAGTTCTTTCATGGATATTCCAGTGTCTAAATGTGACAGTTCACGCTGAAACCTTCCCTTTCACAGAGCTACTAATAAGGACTCTTTCTCCACTTTTCAGATGCCCAGTCCCCCATCCCTGTCCTTCAATACCAAAGCACTTTACAACCTCTACCTCTTCACCTAATTTGATTGAAAGTAATAGCCAAAAGGAGACTGCCCACGGTTCAGAATCGAAGTCGCAAAGGCACAGATGCATGCCCTGTATGAACAAAACATGGTTTTGACCATGCATCCTCAGAAGTAGGGTACGTTGTGCTGACACTCATCGGCACGCACCAGCCATATCTCTTAACAGTGTATGTCTCACCCTAGATATTTACAGAACTATTTCAGATAAAAAGAGGACGTTTTAATCTATGCAACTTTTCTAGCTACCTCTCTAAGCACTTTTCCCTATGCTTGCTTCAGCAATAGCTGCACTATCTAACAGACAGTAGAGCATCCTTCTGTTGCAGGTACTTCACGCAGCAATGTAACCTGATGCTGAAAAATGGTGCTTGACTCTCTCCTAGACCCAAAGCGAGCACGCTCCTAGTCAACTTCAGTAAACATACCCAGAATGCTATTTTTCAGAAACCATTTTTTTCTCCACAGCATGGTTTTAACAGTTACTAGTACCTAGTAGCAAGACCTTTCTTTATCCATTCACAATTACTGTTAGCACAGCCTTATTACTTTTAGCATAGTAAATACACACTTAAAAAGAACTAAGAAGTAAAATACCAGGTCCTGTGCCAGCTGCTGAATGAAATGAAGCGTCTTCAGGAGAAGAGTTGTGCCACAAACTGTATCATCATCAGTCTTCTTGCACTGCAAGCAGTTCATGCTTCTATTGGGCTCGTCTTGCATAGGCCGAAGATAGCCAAGTACATTCAGGCCTTGAACTCCGAGTCGTTCTGCTGTGTCTTGTCTCGTGCACAAGAACTTTATCATCAAGTACTAGAAGGATATAAACACAGCACAAGATTTAGTTTTAAAAGTTAGCACAAATTTGGTTATTAAAAGACATGAGCGCACATACGTGAGGAGACTGCAGGTGGGGAAGGGGAATAAGGGAAGCCTTATTCCCTGTCAATCACCCCCAGAAGTTTAAAATGACGAGCCTGAGATTCAGGCTAAGCTTGAACTCCAAAAAAACCTCCCACGTTCAAAAAAGTCAGTGATGCTTCTGTGACCTCTACAAGCATCTGCAAAGTTAGTTAATTCATTATCAGTTCCATTCATTCTGCATACTCTGTTCCTTGCTCTATAGCTACAGAATTTTTGCAGGTGAAAAAACAATTAGCTGCATTTAAAGGCAAGCAGAGGATCAATATATGATATTTAAAACAGACTTTTATGCAATCTGTCCACAGTGAGGTACAGAACGCAAAGCTGAAGGGAACAGCAAGTTCTGCCACCCAAATGTACTGATTAACTCTGCACACTCACAAGTCTCAGGGACTAAGGGTTACACAGACAACAGCAGAATGTCTTAGCAAGCAGTGACAGTTTTAGAAAAGTTCCCAGTTGACTTATAACTGTGCCACCACTTCTGCCACTTTCCACAGTACAAAAAGGGATTGGGGAACTACGCAACAGCTGACTCCAGAAACAAGATAAATGCAGATCTGAAAAGCAAAGTTTCCCACTTCAGCACTACAAATCAAAACCCATATTCTGCCACTCTTGAAACAGAAAAGTCCCACATTCCTCAAGAAAATCAATCTAACTGATGGAACTGCTTAGTAACCGTTTATCCCTTAAAAGAAGGATTGAAGAACCTGGCTCTCAAAGAATAAACGCTATAACTATGCAGTAGTGAATTTGTCTAGATATTAGAATAAAGCGCCAACCATGTCATCCTTTTTAGAAATACTTCCTCTTGATAAAACCAGTCGTCTGCGCGTTATCATGTAATTTTGCATTAAATTTGATCCTGAAGCACCATTTAACTACAGCTATATATGTGTACATACAGAAAAACCGAATAAAACTCAAGAGGGCAGAAGTTGAATCATTTGTTTAACTAGAAGCCCATTGATTTTTACCTCTACCCAGAAGAGTTCTCCTTGCACAAAAGAGAGTTATGTTTATTTCAATTGGCATTACAACAAAGCACAGAGACGAGCCTCTGCTCACTGTGACTGGGCCAATGGGTTTTCATGGTTTCTTACTTGGGAAATTCTGCATTGCTGCATTTTGACATCAACTTCATCCCATTCTTCTTCCACTTCAAACCAGCCGATAGGATCATCATCTCCCAAATCATCACATGAACAACTGCTTCTATGTATAAAAGAATGGAACAAAGTTTGTAAACAAAAAGTTTAAAGAAACTACAAAGCTGTTGACACTCTACAAAAATATTTTTAGCATGTTACGGCTATAAAGATGAGAAGAGAGACCACAGGAACTTTCACATACCCAAACTCTGTCACATGCAAGATAAGAAAATTAAGAACATCTTTTTAGTCATGGTCGCTAACCTCCCCTCACTCCTAAGCAACACTTCTGAGAAAGTAATTTAATAAAAGCTAATGAACATATGATCTTCCTATAAATTGTTTCTGTTATCAGTGATCTGCACCTCAAGTAGAAAGTTTATTTTGTTATAACCCTTTTTAAACAGATCTTTAAATCAACCTCTTGGTTGAGAACAACAGCTATATACTTATTTCCTCAAACACATCACATTGAGGCTCATTAAAATCAAACAAGTAACAACTAAATGATGCGTCATTTTTAAGTCACTTGGAACAATTCTCAGTAGCTCAAGTGGCATTGCAAAAAGATCTAATATAATATTTATTTTCCCTGTATTCATTACAAAAAGTCCACCTATACCTGTTTTTTAAAAATTGTTTGAATTCCCTCAGCTTCCATTTGTCATAGCTTTCAAATCTTTTGAAGTGTTCCTCTGCGTGGAACTTTTCCGAAGCACTATTATAAGCAAACACCAGCCCACACTGGGCCCCGATGGCACCTCTTCGGACCTAAAAGAACAAATCCAGAGCAACGTATTAAAAAGCTAGCAGTAAAAGGAGGTGTTGCTTTCACAGAAAAAATGTTATAGAAAGCAACTAAGTACTGACAAAACTGATCTCTGGAATTGCACTTTTTACCTAAAGAACAATGAAACACATTTAGAGAAATGTTATGAAAACTTTTGTAACTCACTGAACCAGGATCCTCTACGTGGTTAATATTTGCTACATTTATCACTCTGCATTAACTACACTTCCACATATTAATCCTCATTCTAATCTTGTATACTGTGACTTTAAAAAAACAAACAAAACTAAACTTATGTATCCCAGTATCACTACACTGCAAAAGAGCTTAGCTGCCTCTCCAGCTCCAATTAGAATTTACTTGCCAGAAGTCCATCCATGTTTAATTGTCTTTGACATTGAAATATGCATCCTTGTTCCAGGAATTAAACTATTGCTTCGTCTTAAATAAATAAATAAATAAATTTGGCTGCAGAAATCTCACTGAAGTTTTGTCCCAGCTGTGAGATTTAATCACAACATCTTGCTTTTAAACCAGATAAAATTGCACCAAGTGTTCAAACTACACTGATGTCTCTAAAAAGCATTTGAAAGACCCTACATTTAATCTGAACTCACATACTATATACATCTTGAAGTCTGCTATTCAGGGTTGAAACATTATTTTAAGGTATTTAATCCTACAAATAAATCCATACTCTTTAGAAAGAAACCATACACCTAAGGCTTACTGGCTTGAGTATATTACAAGATACAGACAAAAGCATTAAAAAATACATGTCTTTACTACATGCTTGTAGTACCCTGAAGCAATTTAAGACCTCCATTTCCTTAAGTTCCCTGTGACTTACATAAAAGTAAACCCCTAAAATAACACTAGTGCATGACTAATTTAATATTTCAGTTCATAAGAAAGAAAAAAAAAAATATTCTAATTCACCTCTACCATTAGGGAAAACAGGAAGCCTTCTACTTGAAAAGCACAGCAGAACTACATACCTTTATTCTAATTTGTGTCACTTGAAATGAAGATTCAGTTCCAGTAGAAAGAATGATACTTGCTCTGGTCTTCCCAGTTTCAGTAAGAAAACCTAAAGCAGCAGTGGGAATGGAACGAGTTTGGAAGGACTGCTAGTGCAAACTGTTTGAAAGAGAATACTAAGATTGTGGACTGAAGGGGGGAAACAAAACCATGATGCTTTTCTAGTGAAATGCTCATTAGGAAATTTTTCTAAATAAAAGAGTAAAAGACAAGTGAAAAGACTGTATCACGTTAGTATACGCTCCCACAGAGCATACACTGGTCTCTCCAGCCACTCTCTCTCGGGGCTGCAACATCTGCAGCAATTTCAAGAGTGTTTCTCCATTAAAAGTTATTAGGAACTCCCAATTATTACTTTGGCTTGTGGCTCTGTTCACCGATAAAATTCACTGTTCCCCAAACTCTGATCCATAAAACAACAGAAGACAATCCACAAAATAACTAAAGAATCAAACACTACACAGGAGCCAACAAAGGGGTAAAATAAGCATTTAGAATATGCCTGATTTGCTATCACAATAGCTTTCATTTACCCATAGCACTGCCCAAGACAATACATATTTTTAAAAAAAAAAAAATTAGGTTGTATTTCACTTAAAAAGGAGGCCAAGAAACACAAACTTCTTTCTTTAGGTTGCATCCAGTACATAAAATCATTGCATTAACAAAGACAGGCTTTAAAGGAGAATTAAGTTATGTGTAGTCAGTGAAAATTTCAATTATTTTTACCGCATCTCTCCACCAATATTGGGGAAACCAGCAGTGGATGACTAATGACTTCAACCCACAAAACGTGCTCTAGTATAAATTTTCTTTGTGACAGCTCATTGCTGAATATCAATAATTCTCCCCAAAATCCAATCTTTTTTTGGTTTGTTTTGTTTTGTTTTAACAATAAACTGGCTCCTGAGAAATCCACCTTGTTGTAAAACAGAATTTACATATTGTTTTGGTTTTTGGGTTTTGTTGTTATTGTTTTGCTTTGTTTGTTTGTTTGTTTTTTAATTACAGAGCTTCCATATCATAAAACTATCCAGTAGCACCAAATATATATGGAACAGCACCACAGCCTGGCTAATAGCCTTTGTGTCTGGTTGAATATTCTGGATTTTAAGTCCAGGCTCTTACCATCCCCAGTCCATGGCTCTACAAGGAGGTTTTCGGGCCCTGATTTATCTTCTTTTCCCTTTACATCACAAGCTTGCAGAGTTAGCCGTAAGGGTTTTCCTGAGTAAGAAAATCAACAGGTTTATCAAATTTATAAAAAAAACCTGGAAAATATGCTTTCTAAAGTTCTGCATACAGAAAACAAATGGAAAAAATTACAACACATCGAGATTTTTACCATTGTCAGACAAAAAAAAGGGGGAAGAAACTGAAGTATAAGAGACACGTTAATTTAAAATAGCTCAAGTTTTAGATACAGACAGAAGGGCAATGAAAAATCACGACAACTGATGTTCTTTCAAGTGCACACTTTGGAATTCACAATACATGAAATATCACTCTTGTCTTACAAAAAGCAGCAGCTGCTCTGGGAAAAACGAAGCAATTTTCAAAACTTTTTAAAGTAAATACTGATGTTATAATTCCAAAATAATTAATGGTTTCTTTGGCACAAGCCACGAAGTCCTGACAAAACATACTGAAAGGCAAACAAAGGGAAAAATTCTTCGTGAGAGGCTAATGATAATCTCAGAAGTTGACACCTGAGAAAATACAGATTTATCAAACAAGTACAGCCAATACAGCAAAATCTTACCACCTTATGCCAGAGCACGCGCAGCTCTACACTTATGACATACTCAGATTAATTTATAACAGTGAAAATAAAAGAACCGTAAATAGATGTTAACGACATTACATTTAAAACACATTTTAAATTTGTGCACATCTGCAAGAATGACCACTTACTGAGGCTAAACATACAAAAAAGTGTGTTATTGGAAGAATAAAAGTACTTGACGTCATTTGCCTGTTATACAATACAAACACTATCACCATCTTGATATAGGGGCCACTATCTACAAAGCTCATGTTTTCTCCCTCAAGACGATGCCACCCGGTTCAATTCTCAGATCACAGAAACCTGATCTAATCACCAACTTTTAGGGCAATTCTTCTTGGTAACAGTTGTTAATTTAGAAGTCTTGTATAATTTTAAACCCCAGCAGAACAAGTAAAACAACTCAAGGCTGCATATTGTTATAAGTATGTACAGTAAAGGATCCAACAATTATTCACTTACCGTATTTATACAGCAGGTTCTGTCTGACTGTTGCCATGGAAGCGATAAGGGATGAAGCCTTGTATGGGGTGTCCAGATGATCAGTGATTGTACAAAGGGAACTTATCACTTTAGCGACACTCCCCCTGGCTAAGGCAAAGGCCAAGAGTGTGAGTTCAACCTCTGGAGTAGTACAACAACTGGGGAGGGAAAAAAAACAACAGTATGAAAAGAAAACTCAGGACACATTGTTTTTAAATAAAGACAAATAATGCTCGCATGGAAAAAATCTATGGTGCCTGTTTCTTAATGTCTTTGAATTTTTCAAGGTACTAAAAAAAGAGCAGGTGAGTAAAAATGAGATAAATTTGCTATACAAATTCTTCTAAACCATTTTCTACTGCATCAAAATACATCAACACAAACTCACCTTGTTATTCGTATAAGGAAGCTATCTACTTCTTCCAAAACATTTGGAGATAAAAAGCTTGAAAAGTCTGTAGAGCCCGGTGTCAGGGATAGCGGTGGCATGTGTTGCAGTGCTTTCCTAGTAAAAAGGACAGAACATCAGAAAACCAGACAGAATCGGAGAAAACAGCCTTCTAAAATGAATTAGACATTTGAATCTTCATGCTTTTTGTGAGCAGGTCTCTACGAATAGCTTCTGAGTGCAACAAATGTATTTACACAGAGAATCTCTTCAAAAGGTAAAACCAGTATTGCATTCTAGGCAGGTAAAGTTCAACGACTGCTAGGTAATCTTGAATCTAGTCGCATAATCTCAGACTTAATGAGATAAATAAATCAAGGGGTTTTGAATTAAATCTGTGACAGCATTAGAAATAGCTTAGTGTCCAAGTACTGCTTCGTTTTAAATAGTTCTAGAATTGAGAAAGAGCCCGTTAATAAAGGGAAAAATACTTCTAAACTCTTTCAGAACAATTACAGAAACTAAGAGAGAAACTTGTTAGCTCAGATCAGAATTTTTGTTTGAGTTACAAAGATAATGTCATAACCCCGGACAATAGGAATTCTGAAGCGGTTTCGTCAAAGTCATTCTATCCAATACTAAAGCTTGGGTTTTTGCTTTATAATTCTAAACACTGAATTTGTAATTCCTGAAAGTATATTTTTAGTCAAGATTTCTCCATTATAACTTTTTTAGGCTTTATTAGCTCAGTATTCATGTTATATTTCTAAAAAATATCTAAACTGTAGCAAAACTGAAGGCCCTCAGTTTTAGTAAAGCTTGCAACTATGAACCTTCCTCAGACAAAAGCATGTATAAAGTTACCTAAACTTTAAAGAGGATTCATAGATGACACAAATTAAAAGACAGGCTTAGTGGACTTTAGCCTACAGTATTCATTAACCTAACGACAGCAGTGCTCTTAAGCATGGTGGCATCATGCTAGCTAAGCTCTACAAAAGTTGATGTGGGTGTGTAGCGATTTTATTAGGATTCCAATCCTTCAAGTCATCAAGCAGAAGTGTTTGGCAGTCAAACAAGGAAACGTTACACAGAAAATGGCCAATCACCGCAACCAAACATCTGCACAGAGATATTGCATATACCTGACTATATCCCCATGTAATGCATGACAAGGCATTACACAAGCAAAAATTTGCTGAAAATTAAGCTAAATTAAGCTCCAGTCATAAGTGGAAGGTGTACAATATTTATAATCAATAAAATTAATAATGAAAATTAATTCATTTTAGGCTTCTCAAAATTATTACAAGTCAAAGGATAGGTAAAAAATGTATTTTTCAGTGTCTGTTCAGTCATGGCTTAACAACTAGATTAGATACAACAGCTAGGAGAATTACACTTGTTTTAGTATGTGCAAACGGATAAAAGAGAAGTACCAAAATTTAAACAGTGCCATAGCTAAAAAGACGTTTAAACACCTTAATGGAGGGAGTGGAAACCAGTTACACAAGGTAGATTAGTTTACTAAAGCTGGAAGTATCTTAAAAAAAAAAAAAAAAAATCATACACCATGGAAGTTTGGTACTTACTGAGTATTTTGTAAAATAGTGTGAACGAAGGCTGGATTTGTTTCCATGGAAGCTGTTACCAGAGAGGTCAGCAGAGACCAGTACCAGATCGCAGAAGCATCGCACACAGAGACGCCCACCTTCTTAACTCTTTGATAACCGATGGCCCTGAGTCCATGGATTCTGGTGTCACATCCATCACTAAGGCAACGCTTGATGTTTATCTGTACATCTGTCAAAACACAAAACAGAATTTTTTTCCCATTTCTTCTGCTGGATTAGGTCTAGAAGAATCCAGATATTCAAAACAGTAATTACTGCAAAGACTCTTAGAAAAATAGCAGCAGATAAAATAGCAGCAGATATGTAAGAGTACTCCCACATACAGACAACTATACACATGTGTTTCTTCACCATGCACCCTACGATTTGGAAAATTTAGCCTTTGAATGGCTTATGTGATCCATTACAAATTGCACAGCTAGAAATTAGGAAAAAAGGAGTAAACGACCCTCAAAGTGGAAAACAGATTATAGATTATTTCACTAGTACCTTTTTACCTACCTACATAGGAAGTACCTTGGGAGTGGTAGTGGAGAAGATAGGGAAAAACAGTAAAGCCTAAATGCAAATTTGTAAGTTACATAAAAATTTTCACATAAGACCTTGACCATTTTGCATAGCTAACATTGTCCTAGTTATTTCTGAGGAACAACATCCTTACTGCCTGCTTCTGTGGCAGGGAAAGTTCAGCTTCGTGAAAACTGCCTATTTGAACCGAAGGGACAAAATTTCTGAAGCTGCAGAAACCATCTTAGGAAGGAGCAGCTTTCCTCTGATTGATTCCAATGTAGCACCCACAGATCTACCAGACTTAAAAATAACACTACTTGAAAATCCTTAGCATAAAACCTGCTTTACAAAAATCATCTGACCAACTTGAGTTTTGCTACCAAAAAAAAAAAAAAGTTGCTCAGAGCAGATTTTTTGCTAGATACTATTATCCGACATATGCTTTCACTCTGCAAGCAAAGATATTTTAAAATTGCCTAGTGCCTTCAAATTGAGAGGCTAAAATTGCATCTTTAGCCATTCTAGCTCTTCAACCTTTAGCCCAAGTTAGACAGATGCCATGAGAAAGACTCAGAAGACTCTCTTATAGGCTAGAAATTAAAACAATTTCCCTGACCTAAAGATGAGGCCAAAAGTTTCTACTCTAATGACTGAAATTTCAACACATCATTCTATGATCTACCCAACCTTTCACCTTCAAAAAAGCAGCAAAACAATATACCAATGGTATCTTTATTGACTCACACATCTGACTAATGTTAGCGTTTTCCAACAGTGTTACGTAGCCAGTGATATTGCTTGGAATGTGAACATCTCGGACCTCCTGAAGACTGCTGGCATTCCTTCCCACTGCCACTGTGACTTGCTGTGGCATGTAACTCTGGTCATTAGCTGCCACCGCAATGGACAGATGTCGCAAAACAACATCTGGTTTCATCTTTAAACTGCAAAGCAAAGAAGATAAAACAGTTCTTGCAAAGAGAAGGTAAGCCAAGCAATTCCCTTTTAGCTAAGCTTCACTCAGTTTCCACTTCTACAAACACAAATAAATCCACTGGAAATTACCTAATGCTTCACAGGCGTTACCAACCCCATATCATGGTGGACAAGTTAGAAAACTTGTAATTGACTTAAAAGACAGTCACCTCTGACACCGAGAATGTAGAATTTTCTACTGTTCCGCTTTTCAACTGAGAATTCATTCCTCAGGAATGAAAATGTAGTCTCAATAATGACCAAAATGAGGTGTGGTTTTTTTTTTAAAGTATACATTCTATACACACTACCGAAAAACCACTAAACATTTCTGTTTCATGGAGCAGTAATGTTCTAGACAGTGGGAAAGTGCTTCCGTTCAAGAACTGACCACTGCCTCTCTAATACAGTTTGGAAAGCTTAGCTACAAAACAAGGGTATGTGTCAGCATGGAAGACGCATGCATTTTACAGGTGAACACTTTTACTCGGTGATTAGGCCTTTAAACTTTATGCAGAGATTAATGACTTCTGCTTTCAACTATATTCATCCGTCACTCATTAATTCCACAATTTTTTTCAATTACACTCCACTGCCTGTAAAACCTAAGGACTAACTACCCCAAAACTCAGCTGTGTATTGCTGCGCTGCTCACCGTATCCAATGCGAGCGAGCACTCCCATCCGACTGCCAGAAGGATGTAGTTTCTCCATTTGTCATCTTGTCAATATCAGCGGAATTGGATGAGGTTTCTATGTGAGTATAGCACTTCGTGACAGACTTCAGTTTGTCCGACTCCTGATTACCATTCAAGTCACTGGGGTATTCTGCAAAGAAAAGAAATCACTCATAACATCCTTCTTTTGCTTGTTTTTGAGAATTATTATACCTTTATAATAATTATCTCATATAAATTAACTTGTTGGCACAGAACACAGCTCCTGAAGAAGTGTTTCTGACAGAACCTAGAAGACAGCAAAGTTTCATTTCAGGTGAAATCACAATAATCTCAATCTACCACTTGCAGTATGAAAACACCTACCTTGCCTGGAGTTCAATAGCCTTTATCTCCTCCTTTCATACTGGCTTCATCAGAACTTTATTATTGTTATGTCAAAATACAAAGAAACGAGAGGAAAAAGCAAAATATGATGGAGAAAACCTCAATTCAGCTATTCTAGGGAAGCGACAAAGCAGACTGTTTCCCCAAGTAACTTGATCTGTTTCAACAGAAGTGTAGAGATTTGAAAATATCAAGTCAAGCTGTGAAGAAAAGGAGCCCTCCTTCTAGGGAGACAACCAGGACAGTCCCATCTGAAATACAATAAAAGATTCACTACCTCCACCCCAAAACAATAAATTATTTTTTAATACTGAACAGTCAACTTCAGAAAACATTCACCTTCACATGGAAACTAAGTTTCCAGCAACTAGGAGAGATATTTGACTCAAAAAAGTATATGACAAATTGGTAATCATCATTCTGAAACACGTCAGGAGCAAAATGAAAAACACCCCAGTGTGTTACTCAGATTGCTAGGCAGTTAGGAAACATATTTATGTCCCTCAAAAAAACAACAAAAAAACCACAGAAGCATGCAGATCAACTTCATAAAAAGTCACGCCTGTTAAAAATTAAACATTAAAGAAACCTTTTTATTTTATCTGTAATCCCTTCTTCAAGCTATGGTTACACTACCATCCTCAAAAAAAAAGAAAGATATTACATACCTCTCTCTTTCAGGAGAAGTCGATCTAAAGAATCCTTCAACACAGAAGACCGCATAGTACAGATATTGTTGAAGTACTCCAACACTGGGTAAGGGATGGCAGTACTAGAAATCCGATTGCGGTGCAAGAATCTCAGTATCATTGAAGCATGAAGACCAAGACGCTCTTTTGATTCAGAAAATATATCAATAAAACCTAGAAAAAGACATTAGTTCTATCTTTGTTGCAACACCTGACTTGACCAAGTCATCATTTTCCGCCTCTACATCTTATTATTAGGTAAATCCAAATTAAGCACGGGAGCCAATATTGGAACTACATTCAATCACATGAAGTAGCTCAAGTTTGCAGCCTTTACAGGAGTGTGAAAGGTGCAGACAAATGTTTTCGCCAGTTACTTGAAATGCCTGAAGGCGTTCAAAACAATCTTAGTTCTTACGCTTATTTTGCTGTCCCAAAAGTTCCAAACCCTTACCTTCAATATCCAGGTGAAACGGATGCTGCCTGGCTAATGAGCTGATGTACTCGCATCACTCACCTTGAGCTATGCTACGCATCTCACTTTGGCACTGCGGACTATTCCCAAAGGGCTGCCCAATGCCTTCCACCCACTTCATAAGAAATTTCAGCTCCTGAACAGTGGTACGCTGAATCACAGCGCATTTAGATGCACAGAATACCGCCCCGTAAGTACTCTCCTCTGACTTATCTATTAGCCAATTCTAACACTGCTTGTCTGATCCTCTAAGGCAAATCCCCTTTAGCCACTTACCATCAAAAGCTTGGAAGGAAAGCCAGTAACTGATACTTATCCCAGAAATCAAATTCTGGAAACTGACACTTTCCAAACTACACGCTACAAAATGTCAATTATGGTTTAGCAGGATTTCCAATGCTAAATAACAATATAATAATAATAAAGTATATGACTCATCACCTGAAACGGACTCAATGGAGGATTTATTCCTCCAGTTACCGAGTACATGACTGCATTAGTGAGGCACTCACCAAAATTTTGCAAGGAACATTTTCTGTCTGTGAGATAAACCAAACAAGGATAAGAAGCTCCCCAGTCACACAGAGAAGAAAATATTGGTTATTTATGAAAGTAAGTTAGCTGCATGTAATTATGGAAAATTTTTAATTTACAGCAACTTGTTTGATACTAGAGAAGCGAGAATGACTTGGACTATGGTTTTGAGAAGATTAGGACAAACAACACTATTAAAGCAATTTATTGAAGCAGCACTCCTTATATAGGGCAGGACTTGGGAAACCATTTGTTTTGTCACTCTGTTCTCATACCTGGAACTAGTGAACAAGCTTGCAGTTGCCTGATTACATGGCTAAGCTCCCCTTGAAGATTAGCTCCACTAGAATTCTTGAGAGCCTCCAGCATATTCTCCACATCTACGGTGCCATCTCCTTCAGCATCAAATTGTGCAAAGGCCTGAAGAGAAACAAAAAAAGAGAATTTATTTCAGCATATTTACTTTAAGCAGAAATTCAAGGTATTTCATAGAAACCGTAGCAGCAAACATTATAACAACATTAAATAAAAATCAGAAGAATCCGTTTTCCATAGTATTGAATTCCTGACAACAGGGAACAGCCTGGCTGGAAATCTGCAGACTTTAGCAAGTTTTAAGGCATTTGCACTGCCTTCCTATAAAAGTCAACTGTAGTTATGCTTAGGTGGAGACAGCACATCATCTATACCAGTGAATCAGCGCTATCCATCCACCCGACGTCTGTGACTATGAAGAAGGTGCTCACAAAAGAACGCTAAAAAGCTCTTCCGTTAAAGGGTGAGTTAGTTCTAAAAGCCGTACCATCCATTACTCATTACTGTTGCATCCACCTCGCACTGCATCCACTCAAATTCTTTCAGGTTTTAAATATTTTCTTTATTTAAGAAAGTGTCCTTACAATCAGAATATTTTTTTAAACGTGTACTTCCTTCTATATACTGTCCTCCTACACAAAATACCAGTTTAACATAGTTTGTCAAAGTATTTGTGAAAACAATGGAGAGAGTTAGAAAAGATTTTTTTTTGTTGTTATTGAAGGGAAGCATTGTCAGCTTTATTAACTTTGACCTTAACATAAATTTTTAATACAAAAAGTTGAGCATGTATAAAAAGTAACTCACACAGCCATGCGTTTCACATCTTTGTACTAACGAAAAGTACAAGATATTTTTATTCAGCTAACCCTATAAAACAGAACCAAGGTCATAAATGTAATTTTTTTAACTAGCCACTTCAGAGAACTCATGATCCAGCAACACACTACTATTAAAAAAACTAGCTGTATTTTTACAATTGTATTTAATTTGGAAACAAACTTCTGTTTAATTGCTTAAAAAAAAAAATGAACGTACCCCAAAAAGAAATGCAGTATTTCAGAAACATCCATTTTTTTCATATAAATTGGGAATGCACTCACAAAAGATATTTCTTTACACGCAAGACTTTGGTCTCCCAGCCCTGAACTCGGTATTTCAAGTTCAGCTGCATAGCCAAGTAAATTTGGCCTCTAAGAACGGATCACCTCACAAGTATCTGACAGAGTCAAGAAATCACTGCTGTTCGGGAGGAAGCTTATGCTTGAATCTCTTGGTTTGCTACCCGATTATCAATCTTGATGTACCATTAAAAGCACTATCCTAGAGAGAAATAATCCAAAATGATAAGATCAAAATAACCTGCCAATTAACCATGACATAATTATACCACTTAAATGAGAGCAAAGTCCTCAGAAGACAACAGAATCAAAATGCCGTGTTTTAGCTGGCTAAAGCTCCAACGGCACTTCTGCGGCGCAGATCTGAATTTCAGCTTAGCATTTTTATAAACCCTTGTTAAACATACAGCTGAACCCACGCTAACAGCGATCACCTTTAAAAAAACTTATTCTTAGCAGCAAAAAGGACCAGTGCTGGGCATCCAGTAGCTACCACAGCCAGTACAGATGACTGGTGCTGGGCATCGGTGGATACTGAAGCAAAAAACTAAGACCTTTGCTTGAGGACAACAATACAGAGGGAATTAATTTTAACAAACACAACTCAGTTGCCAAAAAAATTCAATGTACGGTTTCATACCACGCCATTCTTGCCATCATGACTTTTTCTCCTCATGTTTGAAGTCAAACTGTGCAATTACTAAAATACGACGTGAACAAGCGAGCAAGTTTTGTGATATTACCGGTGAAAACAAACCACACACAAGACGACACAACTGGATCTGCTGATAGCTACTTTAAACCGATTTCTTATACTTTGATGCAAGGGAAGATTACCACATCTATGCTTTTCCTTGCATCTTAATACACTATTTTATTATTTTATTTTTAAACTCTTCCTATGATCTCAGTAGATTGTGCCAACCCTAGAACTCTCAAATTATTTTTTTTACTGTTCAGTATAACCTAAACTGTATATTTTACAGAAAACATACACAATTTCCACTGCTCAGACAAGCTGCCCTGTGCAATGGGGGTCTAAGCAAAAAAAGGAAAAAAAAAAAAAATCAGTATGCAAATCCGTACTCAGAGCTTTTGAGTTGTGTTCATGACTGGGACATGATACAAATGCAGCAGCAGCTTTACCACAACCCAGCTGCATTCTGCTCCTTAATAAAAGCATTAAGTCCACACACTTCCTACCCAGTTCAACCTTGAACATGAAGAACCATAAAAGAAACATCTTTCCTGAGAAATGGTGGCTAAGGTGATTACTAGGATACATGGCACATGGAAAAATCACCCCGTCGTCTCACAGGCAGCTCAGGAGCTGGACAGCATGACAATATCTAAAGTGTGAGTGAGGAAAACTCTGTATTTCATCCTTCTCTCTCAGCAGAACTGAAGCATTCATGTTTCAAGCAAAAGCTGGATGCATTATATGATAGCTGCTAAAACACTAATGATTAAAAAATTATTCAGAAGTTCAGTTTATCTAGAAAACAGATCTTGCATTTAAACAGAGGTTCGTTTTGTCCACAAAGCATTCAAAGTATGTGGTTCACAAGCCCCACACTGAGAACAGAAAAACTTAATGGGCAGATCAAAACTTAGTCTATGCTAGACAGGATTCTATAAACATTAAGAAGTGAAGCCTATTGACCTGCCACCCACAAACTAACTTCTCATCAGTGTAAAATACAGCCTGGAAATCTAAAATACTACGGCCCATGGGCTTGTGCCAGTTATAGAAACAATGACATCAAGGTTTTCCACACAACTCCCAACATCTCAGCCTTGCAGGACAGACTAGATGTGACCACATATCCGCACCACGATAAATCCTGTGACAAGTTTTTTCCCCACTCCGAAGGGCCAGGGGAAAAGAAAAAACAAAACAAACTAAAACCTATATTCTTCATGGAGAGGAGGATGTGCAATACAGACAATCCTCAAAATATTTCTGCAGCCCGCAAAGCTCAGTTGTTTGCATTAACAGAAAGAACCCCGATGTACTAATTTCACTCTTACTGTCGTTACAGTGTTCTTTATTGGCTCTTGTAAAGGAACTGGAAATGGAGACAGCATTTTAGCAAGCTACTTAAAACAGTCTGGTATAAACATACCTATCTGTACAACAAAAGTCATCTCCTCCCAGTTTCCAGGAGTTTTGTTAATACGTCAGCACTGATTTCAAGGAGCGCATGTGTGATTTAACAGTTTACCAAGTTATTTTACTACTCAGGAGCAATCCAAAGACAGAAGGAAGTCACTGGTGAGACTCAGGAACTGCATGCAGTAAGAAATTCAGACAGAACCACTTTCTCAACTGAGTGTGAAATTCCCAACAGGGTATTCTACTGCGTTTTAAATGCTAGCTAGAGACTAAAGCTAAAGATCAAATGTTCTAGATGTCAAGTTCCCCATATCCCTTCCCACAGCAGAAAGCAAACTGTACTCTCTTCTACCATCAACACCTTACCTTAAGGCCTTCTGCCTGTGGAGGGGGAGCTCTTTCTTACACTGCTTTCTTTCTTACACTACTTTCTTACTTACACTACTTTCTTACAAGTTTTCCAAAACTCTTACTTTACAATACATAATGGGATACCAATGAGATACTTGACAACTTCACTGCTGATTTTGAAAAGCAACGATAAAATGAAGTCTGGTAAACTTAGGCTTGCTGATACCGTCAAGAACTATCTCAGAGGAATTCCTGGTACAGAACTTCCTATCTGTGCTACCACCAGCTGCACGAGCGGTAGCAACAGCAGAAATATTGTTGTAAATAACCATTTTATTCAGGAGTGGCTGCTGAGCACCGTCACTGAAGAGAGGCATAAATTAAAAAAAGCTACCTATAAGTTGACAGCCTGCCTATCGGTAGCGGCAGCCACTTTTTTTAACCTTGCTGCAGAACCCTCCGGTCTGGCCTTGCCCCGGTTAGCGGGCAGGGGGGACCGGGCTCTCCACGGTCCTGCCGGCACGGAGGGCCCGGGAAGAGCCCCCGGCTGAGGGAGCCCGGCCCGGCAGCAGCCAGGGGCTCCCTCGCCTCCCGCCCCGCTCACCCCCGTCCCCGCAGCGGGGCAGGCGGATCCGTCGGGAGGGAGCTTCGTTGTTTCTGCCGGCTCGGCTCCCCTCCCCGCCCCGCCCCGCCCCGGGCAGAGGCCCGGCCGCCCCGGCCGCCCCCTCACCTCCTCGCTCTCGCCGCGGGAACCGGCTGCCAGGCGGGAG
Source organism: Platalea leucorodia (assembly GCF_965183815.1). Lineage (NCBI taxonomy): Eukaryota > Metazoa > Chordata > Aves > Pelecaniformes > Threskiornithidae > Platalea > Platalea leucorodia. Next base: position 4,579,929 of record NC_138838.1, on the reverse strand, counting down.
ACGCTCTCCAGCACCTCGCAGAACTGCTCCAGGCTGACGGCCTCGTCGCCGCGGCTGAGGCGCTCCTCCAGCCATCGCACCAGCGTGCTGTGGTGTCGCGACACCAGCGACTCGGGCAGCGCCGCCTCCCGCAGCCGAGCCGTGGCTTCCCGCAGCCGGGCCTGGTCCAGCAGCACCTCGGCCGGGGGCAGCGGCGGCGCCGGGCTGGAGGCGGCTGCGCCGGGCGGGAAGGGAGCGCCGGGCTGAGACGCGGCGGCCGCCCCCTCCATGCCTTCCTCGGCGCCCTCCTCCTCCTCCTCGCTGCTGTGGCTCGCCGCCGTCCCCATGAGCCCCTCGGAGGCGCCGACGCTGCGGCCGGAGGCTCGGCAGAGCCGCTTCTCCTTCCCCCGGCTCCGCCCGGCCCGGCTTAGTCAGCAACTTCCCGGCCCGCCGCACCTGTCAGCTCCCGGCCGGCGGCGGCCGCGCCACACTGCCGCCAAGCGACACCCGGCGCCGCAAAGTCCCGCCCCGCCCCGCCCCGCCCCGGAAAGGCACGCTGCGGCCGCGCCGCGCGACACTCGCCGTAAAGCGGCGCCGCGGGGAAGGATCGTCTGTGTGTCCCCACACACACCACGCTGCCGTCAACCGCCGCCACGCTGCCGTGCGGCGAGGAAGGCGTCGTGAAAGGGGTCGGGCGGCTTCGTGGCGGACACGTGACCCATGTGGCGGGGCGCGGCGGCGGCGCTGCTGGGCCTGGGGGCCGCCTGGCTGCTGGGCCGCGGGTTCGATCCCCGCGCCTGGCTGCTGCCGCCCCGCGGCCGCCTGCTGAGCGCCGCCGAGCTGGCCCGGTACCGGGGGGCGGCGGGCGAGCCCGGCCTCTACCTCGCCGTGCTGGGCCGCGTCTTCGATGTGGAGCGCGGCCGCAGGCACTACGGCCCCGGCGGAGCCTACAGCGGCCTGGCAGGTACCGCTGGCGGGGTGGCGGGGGGGCGCCCGGGGCCGCGGGCCTGACGGGGCCCTGTCGGGGGGCTCAGCGCCCTCACCGCCCGCCCGCCCCGCAGGGAGAGATGCCACCAGGGCGTTTGCCACCGGCGACTTCACCCAGGCGGGGCTGGTGGACGACGTCTCGGGGCTGTCGGCGGGGGAGATGCTCGCCATCCGGAGCTGGCTCTCCTTCTACGGCGACAACTACCACCCCGTGGGTGAGCGGGCCCGGCCGGGCGCCGGCGGGACGCGGCGGGGTGGGCCTGCCGCCGGGCCGTGGAGGGTCGGGGACCCGGCGCTGCGTAGCCTGGGTCAGGGTCTCTCCCCTGCGCTGCTGGGGACCAGGTGCTGGAACCTGCGAGTCATCAGCCGGCGCCGCTGCTAAATCAGACCGAGTTTTAGGTCCGCTTTCCTCTAAGGCCAAGCTTAACGGTTTTCCCACCCTGAGCTGTCAGCTGCAGCTCTCTGCCCTGCTTTTATTCGTCTCTGCTGAGCAAAAGGCATGGAGCCGGCGTTGCGAGTACCGAAATGAGCGCGACTCGGGAGACTGTGGGAGCAGCAGGGCAGGGAAACTATTTTGGGGATTGAGGTGCATGGGCGGGAAAGACTTCTGGGTTCCGCAGCTGAAAGTGGCATTGACTTTGTGATCTTTAATGAGGCTGTGCCTGAGCTTGTCCTGTGTGCATTTATTAATGTGGGTAAATTGCTGTGTGATCCAAGAATGGAAGGGATGTAAGCTCAGTTCGGTTTTAAAATTGGGCCATGGCGAGATTCTCCTTTTTTTTGTCTTCTAAATAACAAATTTTTCAAAAAAACAGAACTGTTCATTTTCCTTGCCTGGCAACACTGCGGTCTTAATCGATGTTCTCTCCCAGGGAAGCTGGTGGGCAGATTCTATGATGAAAATGGGGCACCGACAGAAGCCTTAAGGCAGGCCGAGGCTGCGATTGAGGAGGCTCTGAAGTTCCAAGCAGAAAGCGAGCAGAGGAAGCAGCAGTTTCCACCCTGCAACTCTGAATGGAGCTCTGCTGGGGGCAGCCGATTCTGGTGCTCCAGACAGAGGTAAACCCTGCCTTCCTGCCATCGTGCTTGGACCCTTCGGAGCAGAGCATTTCTGCCCTTTTTTTTTTTTTTTTTTTGGACGCCCTGAGCTTTGTCATTGCCTCTCCTGCCAGGAGTGGTGTAGGAAGATGTCCTGGCTCCTGCAGCCACCGCACTCCACAGACTGCAGGTGAGGTCTACTGACTTCTCCACAGAAGAGCATAGGCTGGTCCTAACGTGCCGAGTGCTGGCATGGCAGGAATATGCCGGGCGTGGTCCCGTCCCCTGTCTGCGTTCCTCAGGCTGTGCTTTCTGACAGAGGCAGAGCCAATCGGCAAGGAGCAGCGGTGCCGTTCTCCCTGTGCCAGGTCTTGCTGCTGGTGCTGTGTGAATCGGGGTCCTTAGATTTTCTCTGCCAGTCCAGCAACCGCTGATAGCCTCCATCCAGTCTGGAGTCGCAGAGAGGTGTAGGTTGGGCTAGTGAAAATGTTCTCTGGCGTGAGGTAGCGGAGGAGAACTCTGCTCGCTGACCTGATGAGCAGGTAAGAGGAAAATAAAGTTTCATCCCAATCATTAATGCTTTTAGGAATTTTATTTCTGAGGCAAAAACCCTTCTGTCACACTGGAATCAAAATCGGGTTTCAGAATTTGCCACATGTGCGCATGATCCTTCTGTTCTCAGGAAAACAGGACAGAAATCCCACAAGGACCATCTGCTGCATTCGAACAGGTTTTCTCACCTATCAGGAACGCAAGGATTAGCTCATGTTTTTCAGACAGTTTCACAGCCTGTCTCACAGGCTACTGTCACAACAGTTTTCATTTAAAACCACATAAAGATGAGGTTGAGCTTTGAGTAGTCATTTCCTACTTGGCCTATTTAGTTGTACTCCTCTCTCAGTTTAGGGACTATTTGGTTTGAAGATGAAATAGTTTCACAGACCACATTGCAAAATGCTTAGGCTTCATTTCAGTACACCAGTAGCACCGCGTACCTTGGGGGATCTGTTTCTATGCGTGAATGAGCTTGGGTGCAGCCTTGGGACCGGGTGTTGTGTGGCAGTCGCTTGTGTAAGAGTTTACAGGCTTAAAAGATGCAGCGGTTAGGAGAAGAGGCTGGATTTGGCCTATAAAGAGACACTATGAAATAGTTGCGGAAGTACTTGAGACTTTGTTTTTTCTTTTGCCCTAGTTCTCAAAATCACTGTGTTCGGTCACAGCACAGAAGGCGGCGTGTGGTTAGCTGTGAGCAATTAGCTCCCCCCAGAAAAGGCATTTTGCCATTAGACATGCTGTGCTACATACGGCTATGATTCCTTTTCCAGCAATAGAAACGTGGGAAGCAGACGTTGGTTGCTCCCAGAAGGGTGAGAGCGTGTAGCAGCACTGATGAAACCAGGTTCAGGCGACGGGTTTCTGAAGCACAGCCAATAAGAAGGTATCAGAAAGCTGTGGGATGTTGGCTGTTGGGATTAAAGTCTACCTCAGTGAGTGCATTGTTAGTTCTAACTCCCCCAGATTGTCTTGGGTTTTTTCTAATGATTCTCTGTTCACTGGAAGCATTTTCATGAGTTTGAATTGTAATTTATTTTAATTCTCCATTCACAGTGGGGGAGTGAAGAGAGACTGGACCGGAGTCCCCCGGAAGCTGTACCGGCCTGGTTCGAGGGGGAGTCGCTGCGTGTGCGTGAGGACCACTGGTCCCCCGTGGGGCCAGCCGGACTCCACCGAGCACGGCGACAGAGGCGATCTGGATAACCCTCAGCTGGAGGAATACGACGGCTGCCATCCGCTGGCCGAGCAGTGTGTCCTAAAGGTGTGACTCCGAGTGCTGGATTCGAGGGGGGCGTAGAGTCCTGCAGCAAAATGTTGCACCTTGCATGGGCAGTTGCAGCTCCAGCTCCATTCCCTTCCATCTGTCTGTGAAAAGGGAGCAATAACAATTTCCTGTTATTTGTGGCTCTTTTTTAATGTGTGGAGACAGAGTTGAGAGAAGGAGGAAACACTTCAGCCAAGTCAGTGGCTAAAAAATCAGTACTGGGATAATTTCTTTTAGTGCTTTATTCCTACGGTATTTTTACACCTGGCAACAAACTGTAAGATGCACTGCCTGAATGATATTTAAAAACTGATTTCGTGTGTGGTCAGGAAAGAGTTGCTTGTGTGCATGGTGGCAGGTGCAAGGTGTTTTAAGGCAGCGAGGTGGTGAGCGCAAGAACTGCAGCATCACCGACCTCAGCTTATGCAGTGTCCTCTGCCTACAGCATTGTAGTGCTAATGCTCCTTCCCAGGCACCAGACTGACTCCAAAGAGTTTAAAGGTTGCAGGGAGAAGCCTGCATTTCTCCTATAATTAAGGTACGTAGTATCTATGAACTGGTGCAGTTTAATTATACACAAGCTTTATCAAATTCTTGGAGTACAGAAGGCAAAGGTCATAGCTGTATTTCCTCATTGAGTGTTTGTATTAGATACTGTGCAAAGAAGATATTGGAAGCCAGCTATGAGGATCATTGTTTTATATTAACCTCACCATCCTGGGCCTCTGATTCACTACTTTCAGACTGCTCAGATAAGGGTTTTAAATAAGTTTAAGTTTTAAATAGGCAATAACAAAAGCTCTGTGGTAACCTGACCATCCTGCTGTAATCGCCTGCCTCCTATTTCCATTCTGGTATGTGACCTCCTCCCATCTGGTACGTGTCCCTCAGGCTACAACCTGAGGCTGGATGTATCCTCACAAAGCCCAGCTCCCTTAAAGACCATATATATTTTATCACAGCTGGCAAAATTCAGTAATAAGCGACTCCCAGAAGAGCAGGGCAAGTTATTACCATTTCTCTGTGGGGCTGAAAAGGACAAGGGAACACCTGTGCAGGGCCTAGGTGCTATAAACCCCAGGCTGCCGGGAAGCAGTTGCTGTTTTTCATGGAGTCTACTGTTAGAATCAGTTTCTGGTGTAGCTGCAGCCTTGAGAGAGGCACCCAGATTACACAGAATCCAGCAGTGGCACAGATCCATGCTGAGCTGTGTTTTCTTCCTTAAGGCAGCTGCCACCTATTTATAAACTCATTAGTTGAGAGCTACTACCACCTCTAAAGAAAGTCCCACAAATCTAAGTAATTAGTTAACAACTAGTGAGATTACAGGAGGCCTGGCAGTGTTGCTTCCAAGCAAGAGTCCTCACTTCATTGCCGTGACAGCAGGACAGATGACAGCACTTTTCACCTACGATGTTCAGATGAGGCTACAGCTGCCATGGATGGGAGCCATACAGCAATTTAAACATGTAATAAATGTTTGGAGTTTTGCATTTGTTGGGTTTTTTTTTTCTAACCTGGTTCTTGTGTTTCTTTTCCACCATAACTGTGAAGGGAAGTCCTCCAAGGCACTTTCAGGCAGATGTGCCAGCTCTTAGCGGTCATCAGTGGAAGCTGTACATGTAGATGAGCGGCAGGAGAGCCCTCACACAGCGTTCAAGTCCTCAGTCACGCTTTTAAAACTGAAACTCAGCCATGGGCTTGTGCCATCTTTGAGATTGGAGTGGGCTACTCACTTCACATAGCAATCCTAAAGTAGAGCTGTGTAAAATCTGCAGGAAAGAGCTGCAAAGCAGGGCTTCATTGTCTCCACGACTTAGTGGGCATTGTAAGCATCAGCATGCCATTTGCTTTTGGACACATCTTTATGAAGAACTTGTATTTAGAGGTCAAACCATTCCCAAAAGTGATTGGCAAGTGTCTTTAAAAGAGCTTTAAAAGTTGCAGCAAATTCCAGATTATTAAATACTGTAAGGAGTAGTTTGTAAGTGGAAATCAGTGTCACAAGTTGGAGTCCTAGTGAAGGTGTATCAGCTGTGTAACTTCTAAGCAAGTTTCATCTTGCTGTAATGCTTGAGCATTATGCAGATAGTGCTCAAATGCTGAGGGGAGGGTTGTGATCTTAAGAGCTACACAAAAATCAAATAAGCTGCTGCAGGAAGGAGAGATGGGATGGTGTTGCTTTAAAGTAAAGTTGGTTGAAAACGAATTCACAGCTTATTCCTCAGTTTAGTGTTTGGAAACACAGGGGGTGGGGGGGGGAAGTTTGTCTTGCACAAGGAATAAGTCATCTATTAAAGCAAACAAGGAGACTCCCTCACTGACCTGAAGTGCTCCAAGATTATCTTGTTTCTACTCAAAAGAGTAGAAATTCAAAAAAATTCAAAAGCTCAGCTAGATTCTCCCATGGTAGGAAAGGGCAAGAAGAAAACAGTGATAGTTACACAGGGGTCAAGTCAACACAGTGCTCTAATAAAGCTCACCATTCATCTGTACTTTAGGAAGTTTTATTAATAAAAAAAGACTAATGCATCACAATCTCACCAAGATGTTCTGGTTGGTTTTGCTATTGCACTGAAGCTTTCCTTTGCCTGAAGTAAAGCTGCAGCAGTGACGTGCTCTTCCAGGAGGCTAAGCTGCCCACCAGTATACCACGGAATGCACTAACAGCGTGTTACTGGGAGTCAACTCAGCTCAGCTTGTCCGTTTAAATGCATCTGAGCCAAGAAGTGATTTACTCTGTGAACCAGCTCTGGCCTGTAGAAGTTAGGATTGTTTCGTAAGAGTGATTATAGGTAAGTCTCGTATAAGGCATTGAAGATGACTATATGGTATAGACTTGAACACCAGCCAAACTTGACAGCCAGAAGACCAGTCATAGCACTTCCACAACACTAAAATGAATACCTGGAATAATTTCAGACTGAAGAATAAAGTTGTCATGCCCAACTGAATGTTATATCCCTAGTTTTCCTTGTGGCTTGTGAAGGATGGCTTGCAGAAGGAGAGCTGTCTCTACAGGAGAAGATACTTTCTTAACAAGGTTTCCACCTCACGATGCATTATCTAGTTATGCATTTTATTACAAGTAGAATCATTACACAACAAAGTAATGCATATTGGAAAAAATACATTTTTACAATGACTCCAGACAAACATTGCAGATAAAATGCCATTGTTCTAAGACTTCCTTTTCTATTTCACAGAGGGTATTAGAAGGTTCAGAGTTATTTTTGTCACTCATACAAGCTGTGATTTTTCTAGAGACGAGCTTGCTGCAGTACCCAACTCTGCTTGTTACAGGTAAAAGAGGACTTGCCCGTTAACATTTGATCTACAAAAAAAAAAAAAAATCCAGCCTTGGCCTCCCATATTGTTACGTGTTAATTTATAAGCACTATGTGAGAAGTTGTACAAGCCATTGCTCTCCAGCACAGGAAGTCATTAAGGCATCTGTCAGCTTTTAGCCAGCAACTTGCTACGCTGCGTTAGTACCTTCAACGCTAACATCCTCACTCCACTTAGTGGTGTGAAACAGTGACTACACCTTTTTCAGACACACAAATTAGAACTTAAGCCAGACCGCATTTTGTGCTTGTATAAGAGTGCTGGATGACTGCAATCAAAAGGAATCCAGGCTAAGAACAAAAAGCTACAGTATGAACCACCGCAGACTTCCCATGCAGCCCTGAAGTGCCTGAAGCCTGGTTTGACAGCATCACTTCCCAGGGACAGAAGTTAGTTTGTTTTCCATTTACCCTGTTGTTCAACGCTTGGCAGACTTGAGTCTCCAGTGAATAGATACCACTTAAAGACAGCAGGGGTAAGAGGGGTGGGGTTTTTGGTCACAACTGTAGTATGCTACAAAAAGGAAGAGCAGTTGTTTATGGAGAAATGTGTTGACCACTACTACATTACCAAGTGCTTCCATTCACATTTGTACCCTGCAGTGGAGCATTGCCAGCAAAACTCCCCCAAAAATCTGAGAGGTCTGAGAGTTCAGACCAATACCAGGCAGAGTGCATAAAGGACTGAGCCCCACCAGTAGTTTGGTGGGGTCAACCTCTTTAGTTGAAGAGCTAGAAGAGAACTAACTTGGGTTTTGGTTCAAGTTGTGAGCTTTTCCCCTTTAACTCTGGCAGAAAGCTATTTAGAGTTGGCTGGAAGGAAACTATCTCAAAAGGCACTTTAAAATGATCAAGTTTGCTGAATTTAGTTGCTTTAAATTTAATGAACACTTCAGGCTGTACGTTAGTTTATCAATAACCTTAACTTTCCTTTCAGACTTCAGTGAGGCAGAAAGCTGGTACAGTATTGGCTGTAAAAAGCAAGCTAGGAGCATTACATACGGTTTCCCAGATCCCTCCCAGAGTTTCAGGCAGTTATAATTAATATTCTACTTTTAAAAAGAACAACTAGCCAGCCTTAAACTTGCCATTCAGTTAAGCTGAATTTTCACAAGATCTACATTTTTCATCATTTAAAAAGGTTGCTTATTCTGTTAGAACTGAGCTCCCTGTTCCCTTGCCCCTTCCATCAGAGAAGTCACTGAAAAAGTGATGTTTAAATGCTTTAGCAATTACATGTTGTGCAGTTTTTCCAATTAAGTTGAAGTCTATAGGCTGTGGCCTTGGAAGAACACTCTTCTACCACTATCTTTCAGTGTTGCGAGCACTGACTTACCACTCCACAGCACTGCAGCTCCAAATCAAGAAGGAAGTCAACATGTTACCATGGGATACACTATAGTCAAGACTTCTTTCACCAAATGCATTTTCTCTCCATCACTGTTATCTTTCACTGCTAGAGACTTGCAACCAGTGGTATTCTGAAACATCAGAAAGCAATGGACTGGAAGTACAATGTTTTTCATCATCCATTTCACTCAGAAACACCAAACTGTAGCTTGCAGTTAAACGCTTCAGACACCATTATTTTCCACCCCATTCACATAGAATATTATGCCAGAGGTGCGCCATTTGTATTAGTAACTGTGTTACAGGGACCAGTTGTGTTACCCAGGGCATTCTGTCAGAACGTGACAGCAGGAGACATTAAACAGGGAGGCAAATTTGTATTATCATCCATTATTCTTCTCTAGTGTTACAAGGGTGAGATTCCAGTTATAATATATGCATATTGGAAGATCAAAGTGCAGATCAAGTGAGACTTGACGTGAAATTCATCGTGCAAATGTCAGCAATTACACCCTCTCCCATCCTTTTCTTGTACAAGTTTGAGAAAAGCCTCAAGCAAGTCTCCCATAAAAGCAGCAGTCTGGTTTATCATCTCATCTTACTCTTTAAGACTGACAAGTCACTACTCCAACCAGGGCAACGTGTCACCAACTTGTCCATATGGTACACTGGAGATAACAGTCATTAAGTAAATGCACACCAGTTCATGGAGTAGAGATGAGGAATGCTGAGCTGAGTCTAAACTAGGTTCATCTCCCAGGATGAAAACAGCCTTAGCATGGCATGTAGTTTTGCTTAAGTACACATTTTTTTTCTGACTGAAGCCTTTGCCCACCAAATCATAATCTTGTCTATCAGCAAAGTACTTTCCTGTTTATATAGACAAAGTGGTGTTGGATTTTTACAGATTCAGCATGTTTAAGAGAGCACAACCAGCCTACATTAAAATACTGCAGCTTAATCTGAATGCCTAGCACCGCACTGCCAGTTCAGAATCCTTCCTTCAAGGCCAGAGGCTTAATGTTAATAGGAAGCCTCCAAATACGCTCCCACTCACCAGCAATCCTGCTGAAAACGGACCCAAATTTAATGTCTAGAGGTGCAGCACATTCTACACTGGTAGGGTTACTGACTCTCCTGCAGCAGTTAACCAGGGTCTTTAAACCAAAGGAAAGTGCTACTCTCCCTCATGGGATTCATAATGCACTTCAGCATTTATTGCTGTATTGCTAGTTAGACTACTTAACCAGTTTTAGTGTTTCTCCATTTAGCATATGCTTAGGCCTTTCAGCACACTTATGTTCATTTATACAAGTTTCATGAATTGGAAGGACTAGCAACATAAATATGAAAGTGCAACGAAGTAGACTTTGACAGCTCTAGCAGGGATGAGCAAGAGTATTTACTGGCTAAACCAAATCTTGCACTTCTCTTGAACATGCTAAAGCTAACGAGACATTTACTGAGGAGGTATCAAGATGTGGATCTGCAATTCTGACTGCTTTGCATCAGATGTTGTAAAGCTTTCTGTTGTAAGGCCACAATTCTTGAGCTATGCTTCGAACTACCCCCATTTTTGAAGAGTTTCTTAAATGAACAGTGGTTGCAACAGCTCAGTCTAGCTTCAAAAGAAGTCTTCTCTAGAGAAAGGGAACATTTATCTTTAAGACAAAGCAAAGAAAGATACCTGGTTACCCTGAAACTTAATGCCATCTCTACTAAGCAGCCTGAAAGCCACAGGACTTAATAGAGTTGCTCAGTGCAAAGCACCATGTCAAGGACAGACCTGTTTTATGTCGATTCAAACATCAGCCTAGCAATTTTAGCTTCCATACCCCACTGCAACTAGAAGAGGGTCTAAATTCTTTTGTCACTTGGTTTCAACAATCCACTCGAATTCCTAGTGAAGTCTATCACAGCCCAATACATTTACAGTCAAAGTCATTTATACCAGAATATATCATAACAGGGTCCTTAATTAGTTCAGTCTATTGCAGAAGACATGTATAGGCCTCCTCTTCCCTATCCAGAGGGCTTGTAAGCAGAGCTGCTGTCAGGAGCACTGACTGGGAATCTCTTTACTTCCACAGCATACTAGGAGACTCCTCCCAGAGTCAGGACATCAAAGCAGATGTTGCAAACTCGAACTGGCTTGTTCAGATCAAATTTTATGATAGGAATCTCCTTTGTTGAGCACTTATGGCAGAGCAGGCGTCCACAGTGTCGGCTGTTGATAGAAGAGGGGTGGGAGAAAAGTGAACTCACTCACAGCAAACACTAGGGTTTTACTGTTTGATATTCTTTACCAATGACAGTATCACTAAAAAGTAGGAATTGAAATGCTACATTTTTCTTCTGATATCTCTCATGTAATAATTGAATACTAACGCCAAAAACACACGCTGCTTCTATACTAGTCAGTCACCTAGTACAACTTCAACTGATGCATGTATAGTTTCTCTGGAACACTGGGCTAAGAGAAAAATCTTAGCTTAACATCCATCTAACCCAGCATATTTTGTAGAAGTTCAGACCAGTTAAGAAAAGACAACTCGTGTCTACACAAGAGCAACTCATGTCAGCATCTTCAGTCATTTCCACATCACAAACAGCACCCCTAGCCTAAGCTGGCAGTGGCTGCTCAAATCTGTCACCTGTTTCAGAGCAAGTCAGCCCCACTACCGAAAGCTGGCATCTAAATCCTCTGTTTCACCACTGGAACTTTGACATGATTTCTCATTTCCAACAAAGCGGAATATTAAGTTCACAAACTGCTTAAGATATAATCTTAGTCAGACCACAAGTTACTTATCTAAGGACAGGATGGAATGTTTCAGCTAAATTACTGGTTATACACCTACATTAACATGGAGGTTTCCTAAACCACCAGAAGGAACAAGCCTAGCTACATTTGGAAGAGGAATCCATTTCCTTGTAAGCACAGCAAGATGTGTCATCTTACCAGTGATGCTTTCTTGTCGTGACTCCAAATTTGGCAGTGCATTCATAGCAGTTGGAGCCATCACACCAGGGAGGTTCTTTTGTCAGCATATCTGTTAGAGGCAAAAATGTAAAGGCAAAATGGGCTCAGACACTTCTTGCGTACACTGTAACATTAAGGAGGCTTCTTCCAGTTTTAGGTTGCACCCAGTATAATTGATTTAACTACTCCTGCAGTAGCTGCAGTCTTGTTTGTAAACAATATATAGCTGCTTTCATCAACATCACATTATCCACAGCGACTATACAGCAGAAGTTGAAAAGCAGTATCTAGGTATTAAGCTACATTGGACTACGACACCAGCCAGGAGTCTCCATGTCCATCCTTCCAGAAAAAGTAATATTTAAGTTTGCCAGATCTGCATCATGCAACTTTTCAGTTGATCATGAGAAAAATTAGTATTTCTACCCCCCAGTTAAAGTAGCAGAATATTCAGAAGTTCAGCTCCTCTGGAATTACTGTCATCCAAGTCAGATGTCCAGAGTTCTTTCCTCCACCAAGGTATCTCAGAAGCATAAGCTAAAAACACCTTCCAACTGTAGCCAGTAGTACTTACCCAGCAGTCTAAAGAGAAGCTGTTTTGTAGCAACTTGGTAGTTGAAGATATTGACTCCTTGATTATTGTTAACTCCAAGACGAGCCCCAGCTCTCACTATTGCACGACACAAGTTAGCATTTCCCTTCATGTAAGCCAACAGGAGCACTGAAAGATAAAAGCCAGACACTTCCCTGTTAACAAAGTGGTAGGTCTTGTGTTACACTCAGTCCAGAGCAGGATCTTTAGTTCTTTTCAGTTTCCATGTAATGTTTGCATCTTACTGTATTTAACATACTACTGCCAATTATTCCAGTTTTAAAAGTGACATACCATTAATACAACTCAAGTGACTTTCAAGTTTAATAGCTGTTGAATCTCACCTACCTGTGTTTCCTTCAGCATCAGGTTTGTCTAGAGGGTATTCTGGCATACACTCCAAGAAGAGGTCACAGATGGCTGCTGCATTATCTTTCCCATATTGTCCCAAAATATGCATTGGTGACTGGCCTCTGGGGGAAAGAGTTTGTTAACCTGATCAAAGTCTGCTTGCCACTACAGTTACTCATCCAACTCTCCTTGTTTTCAAGTTTGATTCAGACTTAAACAATGCTACACTTAAGTAACTCACTACATCACACACAACTGCCTACTTTAACTTCCTTTTCTTGGTACACATCATTTCCACACAATTTAGACACAGCATGCTCTGCACACTTCACTGTGAAATTAGTGTAGAAATACTATAATCCAAGCCAAATCTTTGGGTTTTTTAATCTAGTCATACCAGCATATATTTTAAAATAAATAGACTATGGTTCTTTTAGTCTGTTAAGACTATACTAATTACCTAATATTAAAGGCTTCGGCATCTACATTGCACTCTGTGAGGAGGACCCGGATATTGTTTAGACGGCCATGCATCACTGCCAGATGAAGAGCTGAAAAATAAGAGAGAAGCTTCAAGAATCTGAAGTAGTTGATGTCAGCAATAATGACAGCCTGATAAAATTAAGCACTCCCCTTCCACTTCCCCCACCTTCCCTCTCCAAAACTCCTTCCACCAGCTTTGAGTTCTTGGACTTCCATTCTTTTTCACCTTTGAAGAGTGAGCCCATTCAGTGGGCTCTCTCTACCACTAGGAGATACCATTAACAGACCTACTGAAGCGTTTACATCTACTTGTAGAACTTCAGAAGTTTACCATTATTTCCATTTTCATCTACAGCTGCAAAGTCTACTCCATTCTCCAGAAGGACTGAACAAATTGTGGGCAAATCTTGCTGCGCTGCTAAGTGAAGAGCAGTCTGACGATGCTTAGTCAGTTCATTCACCTGGGCACCTGCAAGCAGCTGTCAAGATGCAAGAAGGAATATGTTCAAAGATGTTTTCGGGGCTATTAGCCAACAGCTTATTTCTGTGAATGAAGCACACAAGACTCCACTGTACAGAGATACTTCTAGGCCTCCAGCATACATAAAATGCTATCATTACTGAGCTGCTGCAACTTGTGTTCATGTTCAAATCTGCAGAAAGTGCAAGGCAAGGTTCTTCCTTTGAAGTGAGCCACACTACCTAGCGATCGCTGCAAATCAAACATGCTCATACCAAGGCTACCGATGCAGCTCAGCTAACAGTACAAGCTAAGGGAACTTTATGCAAGTCTGAGTTCTGTTTCAGAAAAGGTGGTGTCACCTTCAGCTGCCTTCTCCAGCCTACAGGCAATGTGCGTTAAGGCAGAATGTGCATTTTTAAGTAGAGAAAAAGTTACTCTCCAGTACGTACCAGATTACGCACAATGATCTCTGAGCCAGCTTGTACAGCCAGGTGGAGAGGTGTTAGTTTGGAGGCATCCTGGACCCGGGAGTTTACATTAGCCTGTACACTTATCAGGAACAGCACACTCTCAATGTCTGAGTTCTGAACAGCTACATGTAGGAAATTCCGACCTTTATTATCAACCTGTAGCAGAAAAGGCACGTGAAATGAAATTTATTCTTTCTGTAGAAGAGCAAATTGTTATGTAGTAGGACATATTTTCATCAAGAGACACTTGCTCCCTCTACTTGAGGTGAACTGTAGAGCCTTTTTCCTTTCACTGCTTCACATTAGAGACTTATTTGATAGATGTGACTATCAAATAAACTGAACTGAGAAGTTACCAGCTGCAACTGCTCACTCTGGTCTGCTTCAGACTATTTCTACTTTATAACCTCATCATTTCTTGACCACACACTGGAGAGTATTATGACAGACAAAAGGTTAACAGCTGTTGTAGTAAGTACTGAGCAGCAGTTAATGATAAACTCTGTTAAATGAAACCAACTTGAGTCAATCTGGCAGTTAAGACCTGAGAAGGAAGCAACATGCAATCCTGCCACACTGATGCAAAGTGTATTCATTTTTTGGCTTAATACCAAGTGCATGTTGTTGTTCATATTTGCCTTGAAGCTGATGTTAAAGCATATTTACAACCAGCTGTATTTGTAACCACATTTTAGATATGAGAGCTCACTAAGCACTCAAATACTTTACTAGTAATTAAACTTACATAGGGTAGGAAGAAACTCCTGAACAGCTGCCTGAAGTGTCACACCAGAAGCCTGAAGATACAGTTGGAGGTTTTATAGTTCAGCAGTGCAGCATAACATCTGTTATTCAGCTTTTTTAGGTCAGGGTTTCTATTTTGTATAGCTTTAGGAAAGCTAAGTAAGAGATGATTTTTTTCTTACTAGTCCAGCATAAGACAAGAGTAGAGTTAGAACTTTCTCTTTATATATACACATATGCCTGTTCCTCAATTTAGTAATGACAAAATGAGATAAGGTTTGATTAGACACTAGCCCTTCATGTTCTTACTCACACATAGCACATACACACCTACAGTTTCCTAATAAATCCTGCTACAGAAAACTGGCATCTGACAAACGTCACTGCATGTAAAGCCACAAAAGGATAAAGCAGAATTTGCTGGTGGAATACCTGTTACCACAGACTAGTGCAGCAAGACAACCAGCATGCTTTGAGTACTCCCAGCTTACCTGTTCAGCAGCTCCTGGTTCCCTCTTCAAAATTGCTTCAGCTGCTTTGTTATTTTTATACGTCATAGCACATGCAAAGGGAGTCATTCCTTGCCTGTCACGTACGTTTAGCTTAATATCTGGATGTGAAATCATAAGCTGAATGATAACATTATGTTGGTTGCTAATAGCAACATGGATTGGAGTTCTTCCTTCTGCATCCTAGAAGGAAATCAGGAAGTTTGTTACATGAAGATTCAGGAATACACAAATCCTTCCCTAACTCTGAAAAGTAGAAGCAGCTTATTAGTTCTTAGTTCTGTGACACACCCAGCTGCCTTCAGCTGGGGCACCAAACAGTTGCAGTGGGAGCTCAAATTCACAGTGCAAGTGAAGCAAATTGGTATTTGTTTCTCCAAATAGGTTGACCTCAATCCTGTGCTATATAGCCATTGAAGTAGCGCAGAGTAACATTTCCCATGCAGTCAGACATTTTGGGGACAGAGATGAGCATTCAAGACCATAGCCAAGCATTCCAAGAGAATGCTTTCAAACTAGTATTACTTTGATGTATGTGATGTTAATACTTTACAGTATTAACAATTTATAGAATTCAATTTTTATCTGAAAACGATGTACAGACCACAGTATACCAACCTGAAGTATCATTTCCATAGATTCAGCACTACAGGTATTTCCCTAGCTCGACTCTCAGGTACTAGTGCTAAGTCTTCTGGAAGCGAAGCACTTTGAAGTTCCCTCATTAAAAATATAACAGCATCAGGCATGTTTGTTATTCAAACAGTACATTAAAGTCTAGCAAATTCAAATAAGGTGTTTAATCACTTGTCTGCATCAAGCAGCAGTTTACAGCCATGGCTGCTTTGTGACTGTGTTCTGTCATTCATTTTGATGTAATTTTCAATAGCATCAGGACCTAGAAGCGTTAGGCATTCATTTCTTTTGTTGCTATTTGTCAAGCTTCTGTTTAAGGATTACTGTGTAATCAAAAATGAAGTGTAACTCATAGTTACATCACCTCAGTTTACTCAGTAACAGAAGTCACTTCCCAAACATACTAACAAAGTAGAGTATTCTGTAGTTTTACACTCTAGCTGGTCTAACGTTTAATTACAGCAGAATACAGCCCTGCTCCTGCCTTTAATTCACACTAGGGACAGAAGAGTTGAATTCCCATCGTTACATCAGAAAACTAACACTGCAAGAAGTTTTCTGTATCATTATTTTCCTTCAGTATAGCTTCCTGAATTAACCCATCATATGGGCAGATAAGCACTAGATCTGGTAACAAGGGACAGGAAAGAAAGTGGAACTGCAGCCAGCCATCGCATTGGCTCAGCCATAATAGAAGGATGTCCTTTTTCCTGTCAAGCAAAATACACAGCTGAGAAGGAAGTTTGTTTTCACTACATTAGAGGCAAAGAATCAACTTTAAAGAAACTGTGCACAATTTCTCTACATACCTGAGCATTGACATTGGCACCAAACTCCAAAAGGCACTGGATCACCTCTTCTAGCCCCCAGCAGGCTGCCAAGTGTAGGGGTGTCTGTCCATCATGAGCTTCCTCTTCTCCTTCTCCATTTGGGCCTGGCTTTCTGGGACTATTCACATCACAACCACTAAAACAAACATAATACAGTCAATTTATTATGTTTAGTCCAGATTTAAACTGTTCCAAACAAGGGTCAGAAAAAAGTTTGCAAGAGCTGATCCAGCAACTGCTGACACAGTCTACATAAGCACAAGTTCCTGGTTTTAGTTTGATTCTTGTCATCAAGAACATGATGCTAATATAGACAGAACGTGTCTTTAAGATTAGCCAGACTTCCATAAGTGCCATCCACCCACCAAAAGTCTAGTGAAGCTCATACCTGTTACTGGCTCAAAATAGCAGCCAATTAATTTATGCCAGGAAAATATCTACATGCACATTAGAAGGTTTGTATTTTAGAATGGGGTCTGACCTGCGAATAAGAAAGCATGCTATTTGTTCACTGTTTTCATCAATAGCTCTATGAAGAAGAGTTTGTAAGCAGCCACTTGGTCCTGACCCCCAACAGGTTGAATCACAGCCATGCCTAACCTGGAAGGAGAAGCACAATGAGACAGTGAAGTTTTTTTACATCTCCAGCAGGCTCCTACTACTTTATGTAGTCCTTGACTAACATTTCTGAAACATTAGCCCTTAGATAGAATTTGAGATGCCTTATCTATTCTTGGGACAGTCATTGAATTTCAGGAAGCTACTTTAATGTCTTCTGGACCAGTATTTTATTGGTCTGCTATGTAATACTTAATTACATAGTGTTTACTAACAATTCAGATATTCACTCATATACTCTGAATAGAGAGGTCTTAAGCCAGTTTGGGTAACAGTTACCCCACTTTCAGCAATGATAAGCACCTAAAGCAAGTCAAGTAGCATCAGCAGACATTGCCTTTAAAGGTCTGGCCCATTTACTTGCTTTCCTATACATTCAGGTAAACAGAGATAGTTTTTTCCAGGAACTGTATTTCTACTATTTGTATTCTTCTACTACAGAACTACTTACTCGAGCAATGTGGCCCTTAAATAAGACTTGTTGCTTAAATAAGACTTGTTCCACTCCACTTTACAAACTATTTACAAGGCTAATACATGAGTAGTTTCAGTGCTGACTCCATAAAGATTCTTACCCAATACCAGCACAAATGGTCAAGTACAGTTACAAGATTTATTTCTCAGGTCATCCGCACAGCTTTTAAACAGTTGTCTCTAGCAGACAATAACTGGATATCAGAGACAAAGCTTTCAAGTAACTTCCTTATAAAGGAGACATAAGGAAGTCCACTTATGTATCCTAAGAAATCTCCTGCTGGATCACCTGTGCCTGAAAGTAAACAGTCTTAAAAGTAAGTATAAGCCTTTAAACGCCTTCTTGATGGAACTTTAAGACGCAATAAAAACCAGCACATACTTTAAAGCAAAAATATGGGTGTTCAGTTTTATTCAGGAAGCCCATCATTCCACAAGTCTGGTATGCTACAGACTGATACTTTTAGTAGATCCTTACTCTTTCCAGAATCAGGAATCCAGATAGCGTATTCTATACTCTTATTACAGTGGCTGTGAGATATTTGGCTATGCAGACTACAGTGTTTATAAAAGACTTCCCAAGAAAAAGAAACCTCTGGTGAAGAAAAACCTCTAGAAGTTAGATAGTGGTATAGGACTACTGTTCTTTTCATGCATTGAGTTTGTTTTTGCTGATGAGCCCTTTGTTGCTAGCAAGATGCACAAAAGTGAGACTATATTAAGTCAACTGACAGTCTTACCAGAGTTGATGCAATATCTTCCAGGTTATTTTCTAAGGCAAGCCATAAAGGAGGATTTCCTTTCTCATCTGGCACAGACATGTCTGCTCCCCTGGTACAAATAGCATCAACCACAAGAGGGAGCTGGTTTTTTATAGCTAGCTGTAAGGCAGTCTCTCCATCCTGTGTTCTGTAATAAGTACAGTTTGAAGTGTGTTACTACTGCATTATAAAGTCAGGCCTCATGTTACAGTAGTTTATTGGCAAACCCAAGAATTATCTCCTCATATGTGCATTTTTGCTGTGGTCAGACCACATATCGACAGCCGAGCAAACGCACCATATTAGTTTTTCATCACAACCATGCAGTTTACCTTTCTTCCTCACCCTACTTTAGAGCAAGTGATTAATTTCTGAAGCTTGAAAAGCACGTTAGTGTTCTTAGCTCAGACACTGTCATCATTTCCTTAAGTGCAGCCATTAGTTTAACAGAGTTCCTTCAGAGCAAGCCTACTGCCACAGAAGTGAACAGCTTTGTCTGCACTGTAGTAACACTTCAAGCAACAGTCAGAAATACCAACTGTTAAAAAACTAAAGTTAGACCAGCAGTATTAGGCAGTTTGTACCTGTGACATACATTACAGTATAGCTCACCAAATTTCAAAGACGCCTGTCAGTCACATAAGCAGATAAATGTTTTGTTCAGTCTAATATCAGCTTGTCTAGGAGATACTCAGGAGGCAAGTTTATCAGAATCTTGTTGCTGGAGCTACATCTAATTAGTTTAGATGGTAGAAGAGATGGAGCTACATCTAATTAAGAAAACATGCAGCTCCAACAAGCTGGCAAAGACATTATACTATAGTTGAGTACCATGTCTCTAGGACTTGAAAGTCTGTTACAGAGGATTCTGTTCTACCTAGAATTAAGTGGCACCTCCCTTTGCAGCCTCAAGAGGACATGCTGACCAATGGAGCTATATGTAGTTCCAAGTTCACATATGTAATCCCTCAGCCATAACTAGTGCCATAAAAAGAACACCAAACGCATAACTATGCACAAATCGTGATTTGAAACCAACTTCAAGCCACTATACAAAAGGCAGTCATCACTACCCACTCCTAAATACATATCCAGTTGAGTGTTGTATCAGTTAAGATCTTACCTGACATTTATATCTGCCTGATGTTCCAGCAAGAAGAGTGCACTCTTACTGTCTTGTCTCTGTATTGCTGTATGTAGTAGAGTCTGTCCGTCTGACATTGTGTCATTGATGGACGCCCCAGATCCAAGCAGCTGAGCTGCTATTGTGTGCATGCCTAAAGAGTTAAAGCTCATTAGTATTCTACCTTCAGTTCTATAAAAGACACACTGAAATTAATAAATACAGCTTCAAGCTTTCAATTTTCAGTAAGTACAGTAAGAGAGGCACTGAATCAATGCTAGGGCCTATTAAAATTTACATACATGAGCTAAACCAACTCATGGCTCTACTCAGCCTGAATATTCATTTACAGGCTTACTGAATATTGATTACTGAGTCCTTTTGGTTTTGCTTAGACACAAGATATGGCCTGGTATACAGCAAAGCTTTCCCATTAGTTCTGCCAACCTAAATGTAGTAGAGTCCTCCTTAACTGTACCTAGCCTAATCCTTGGTATCACTTCAGACTTTTGTCCAACAAACATATTAACTTTGGTATTACATTCATAAGCTATTCCCTTGAATGTTGCTGTACTAGATGTTTAGCTTAGTTCCTCCTCCTTTATCTTGGAAGCAGATAAGGGCAATGGTAAGGAGAAAGCTACATTTTGGTTTCCTTTAATTGGAAAGGAAAGTGAAAAGCCTGGACAGTAGAGATGTTTGTTACATATGGATGCCATCTAGCACTCCTGTACAGAGCAACACCACTAAGCATTCTGCCTCATCTCAAGTCCAGAGTATGAGTAGTGATCCCCCCTGCAGCTGCTGTTTCCAGCTCAGCAGGACCATACTTAAATTGATTCAGTAGTGACCACACCACCTCGTTCTTTTGATCATGTCCTGATACTGTTGAAAAGTCACTTGGCTGCAGACAAAAATATCTAAACCATTCCCCTCCGCATTTCAGACAAAAAAAAAAAGCATCTTCTGAATCAGTATTTCAAGATCCATTCCCCTTAACAGCTACTTAAAGTAGCTCACCTTCCCTTTTGTAACGGTCAGCATTACTGTATTAACCAGCGTCTAGAACAGAGTTAACCATGAACAGACAATATGGTGATCTGATATGAAAACTACCAGGGAGTTCAGTGGAACAATTCCAAAGAACTGCAAGTACAGTTGTGGGCAAGAGGCTCCAGGCTACCTGCTAGTGAACAAGGGAAGCTGTAGGGCTAGAAACCTATCAGCAAGTCAGACGTGAACATCCAATATTAGAAGCTGAAGAGTCATCTAAAGCTCTCCTTGACAGCTTCTCACTAGCAGCACAAGCCAGGACATGAACACACACCTCCTGTTTTGTCTTAAAAAAAAAAAAATCTTATCCACATCATAGCTTCCATATCTTTACAAGTTCTCATCTTGTTTTGAAGGCACATACCTGTCCAAAGAGCCAATCCCAGCACAGTCTGATCTCTTGAGTCCTTTAGACTAAAGTCAGGAATAATTTGCAAGTTGTTGGTAGCATGAAGAGCATTAGCTAGGAAAAAAGGTATAAGGAATTAGAGCATTCTTGTACTTGACCTGCAGTTGCACATTGAAAGCCGCAGGAGTAGCAATGCTACATTTTGAAGTAGGCTGTTCCTTTAGCAGTCAGTTTGAAAGATCTGAGCATGATACCTTCAGTTTCCCAGATGTGATACTGCTTAGGATTCAGGTAGTATCGCTACTGCTACCTAATCTTAATACTTGTACTAAAAAAATTCAGCTTTCTAGCTAAGAGACTTAACCTGCCCCCTTTCTACCTCCATTTCCAAATAGAGTGGCATATACAAGTTCTGACAATGAAGAGTGGAGGCTGTACTGCAAGATGGTGGCAGCATCCCTCCTTCTCAGCTCCCTGGGATGGAGGATATTCTCCCCAATTCACCTACTCCCTCTAAATCCCACTTATGGTAGGAGACAAAATAGGCCTTGCTTCCTGCTGCTAGAAAGGAAAAGCTGAACTAGTAGCATTTAATAAACTGTCATCTGCTAGTATTTCAGTACTCAAGTCTCAACTCTACTACAATACTAGCATTACTCTGTACAAAATCCTCTTACTGAAAGAGTTGAGGGAGGCAGAAGTCTCACCACAGAAAGGTGCCTTTATCCATATTTGATTCCAGGATTTACCTGAAGCAAATGCTTTGATGTGGAGAGAAAAGGGATCTCAGTTGTACAGCTAGAACACAATGTTGCGCTCAGTGTTCAAGTCTATTATCTACAGTAGAGAATTTAGCAAGATTTATGAGCAAATTAATTTTTAGTCTTAACAAGCAGATTATTTGAATTTAGGACTACGTTTGGCCAGTCTTCTTAACTGCTCTACTTAAACAATTTTTACAGGAAGACACGCTTTATTAGTAGTTCATCAAAACAGTTTAGATGCCACCTTGACATACCGATCCACTACAGCATCAATACAGTCTGAACCAGAAAAACCCTACCTTTTTGTTCCAGGATGACTGACACCACGTCTGGGTGATTGTAAGCAATAGCCATGTGAAGGGGAGTTTGCAGATAAACATTCTGTGCTGTTGGAGAAGATGCATCCTTCTGACCAAGCACTGCTTCTGCAGTCTGGATGTTTGGATTGGCTCCTTGTTGCAGAAGTTCTGCTGTCAGGTTTGCTAGGCCATGCCTACAGGCTGTATGCAGTGGTGTTTCTCCCTTTAACAAACAGAGTACTAGGTTAACAGCTTGAGACACGAAACCCAGAAAGAGAAGTAGCTTTTAAACTACTATGCCCACAAGAATCGGTGTGAAGAGCTTGTGTCCTAGTAGCTGAAGCTCCTTGGGACTTTCAAGCTACAAGAGTTAGCCTATATTAAGGCCTTTATTACAACAGGCACTGAAGGAAGTGTTAAAAGCATGTTAAAAATGAGGGATGCCATGAGAATGTAACAGTTGTCTGATCGCTAGTAAATATCTGAAAACATGCAAAAGGCTCAGCAGGTGTTCCAACTTGCTTTAAGCTATGGTTAGCAATGAGATAGCATCTCTGCTATCTTATTTCTGAAGAGAAACAAGGAAACTTTCAGACTACAGTCTATAAGTTTCTGCATTTACCCATTTGTTTTGGTGGTTGACTTTTGCTCCATGAGTTGCTAGGAAGAGAGAAGCTGCCTCATTTCCTGCACCAGCCGCCCTCTGAAGCAAGCAGTTTCCTAAAGAAAAACCACGAACACTGTTAATAGAGTGCTATTCCAACCACACTTTGATACTAACAAGTGTGTTAGCACCTTCTCCGCTACCTTACAACATTAAAATTCAAAGCCAACAAGGAAAATCCTACCTACTAGTAGTCCCCTTGCAATGCTGGACTGTCATGTGCACTACCATTTAGCAATTATACATTTTGAAACTGTAAAGATGACATTAGGACCTTGCAAGGAGTCCAGATTTTCTGTCACTTCCTGCAAGTCAAGCTCAGCTTGGGACCTGTCAGTGTTCCAACTCTGGGTAAAGCTACTACCACCTACCATTTATTATGCAGCAAATGCTGTTGAAACCTCATTCAGCTCCTCAGAGTGCAGTTAGCATTAAGCAATTAACTTACAAGCCTTCTACCTACACAGAAATACAAACCTCTGTTTTACCTGTTACTGTGTCTGGAGCATCTGTATTGCTGCCTCGTTGGATCAGCCTTGCTGCAAAACTGTTCTCATCAAATGAGGTTCCATTTACAACAGGGGCATCCTCAAAAGGGTTTACAGACTGATCAGACGATACAGTGATATACTGAACTGCAAGCCACAGAGCTGTGCTTCCTTCATGATCCTTCAGCTCCAAGTCTAGTCTAAAAATAAGAGTTAATGTTCCCCAATTTATACCTTAAAAAGTGGTCCCCAATGCAGCTTAAGTTTCAAGTGTCTGAACAGCTGTACTAGCTTATCTAATATCTTGCTGACAACTTTCGCTTGCCAAGAAGCCTACGTAGCTCCAGTTACTTCAGAGAATTTATGAATACTCTGAAACAAGCCAGACACCTTTTAGTGACTACTAGATTTAAGCTCATTGCTCCTAGCAGAAGCGTGGCCCTGGTAGATTTGGGCTCTCACTAAACATAACAAAGAGGCAAATCCTCTTGTATTTGAGTAAATTGTATACAAGAACTGCAAATTCAACTACAAAGAAACTGAGTCAAATGAAGTATTCTGCTTCATCACCCTAAGAAGTCACCTGTATTAGCTTTAAGCAGCACCCAAGCTGAACTCAAGAACATATTCAGACATTTTAAGAGTCTTATTACTCCTTTTAGCTCCACTACAAATGAAGTTATTGCTACATTATTTCACCTAGCCCTCTTTGAAAAAAACACCGAGATGCAGTTTGCTTCCTGTTTCAGTAGGGTAAAAACTTACTTGGCTTCTGGCATTTTTCTGGCATCTTAAGTTATGCAAACCCTTTACACTTTTGCATCCCAAGCCCATTGCTAGCCTTATTATAAGGCAAAAAGGCATAGAAGAGTTGTTAAACCAGTTTTCACACCTTCACTGTGCAAGGTAACCTCAGTGTATTTTACATTTAAGTGAGACTTACTGTTTGCACTGGAGAAGCTGACTGAATACCGGTTCATTCCTGACCACAATCGACACATGTAATGGGGTCCTGCAATTGGAGCAAAGTACAGTTACATTAGTAATAAGTGAGATGCTTAAGATTTTGCCCATGGTCACCAACAAGCCCCTACAGATTTATGCAGCTAACTTTTGTCTCTGCTTTCAGAAGGGCACAAGCACTTCTTGAAAGAGCAATCTACCCTTTTAGTGGACACGACTCCAATTAATCTAGTAGTAAGCAACTCTTTACGCTAACATAAGAGCTAACCTTCAAGGAAAAAGAAGAGCTTGACCTGTCAGAACTGAGTAGCTGATATACTCCAAGTCTTCTATACCATTTTATGTACTTCTTTGCCAGCCCAAAGCAGTTTACAGGCCCTACACTTCAGATAAACATACTGCAGATACTGGCTCTTTGACATAATTCCAGTTTCACCGACAGCTTCAAAGAGAAGTACCTTTCAGGAATACTATTTGTCATCTTAGTTTGCTTGCTTTACTGTTCAGTGATTCAATAAAGGCAAATTAATTGTGTGCCATGTGCTCCGACACAGTCAACTCACCTCAGCTTTCTACATCTGGGCTTAGTCATGACAGGGTACCATTCAGCCTGCACAGCTTTCCACTTTGAGTGCTACCCACAGGTCTCAAACTGGATTAGTGAATTCACCTTTCCTGCTTCCAGTATCACCTGCGCTTCGCTGACAGACCTGAGCAGGTTCCTAGTGGGCTGCATCTAATCGCTACAGTGTTATCTGTTAAACTAGTAACAGACTTTACTTCACCCAGTATTTACCTTCCTTTGCTGTCCTGCATATTTGGATTGGCTCCTGCCTGTAAGAGGGACTCTGCTATCTGTGCCATCTCTGCCATGACATCTGGCAAATGCTTCTTGGGGCTGTATGATGCCACAAGGTGCAGAGGAGTCTCCTGGTCTCCCAGTGTAGCAGCATTCACACGGGCACCGTTTTTAATGAGAAAGTTTGCAGCAAATTTATCTCCTTTTGTGAAACAAAATAAGGTTATTTATGGATACCACTGGAACCATATATACTTTATATAAGTCCAGAAAATGGATACACATGATTTCCCTCTATACCGTACAATCATTCCAATACAAGCGTCCGCTCTTAGAATGCCTTAGCAATAGGTAACTTCAAGAACACTTCACTGCAAAGTCAGGATTAAAATATTTCATAACAAAAAGTGTTTTGCCCAGAGGTTACACGTGACCCAAGTTCACACACTAGTTCACTTGCTATGGTGAGAGTGAGTTTGCTAGTTCCTCTATCAAGACAAATCCATTGCTGCTTTAATGCACAATTGGACAAATGGTGAGACTAAACATACAAGTAGTTTTTGAACAAAAGGTACTATTCCAGGGCATCAGTCAGAAGTGTGTAGTTGAAGTTAGTCATCATCTGCTCAGTATTGCTACGTAAACAAGCAATAACACAGCTTTTGCTCTTGAAAGTTTAGGCCCCATGGTATATAGGGTAAGGGCCTCAACAGTTAGGACCCACCATGCATGGCATTCCTAAGAACTCCCTCTCGAGAGCTTCTCAGAAGTCGGAACTTAGGCCCACTGCACTACATGAAACCTTGGACTTGAAACACCACGACGCAGAGAATGACTTCAGGATAATACTAATTGCCCTTACTCCAAAGACTACTTTGAATAGACATATTCATGAGTTGCTTCTCCTGAATGCAAGACTGGAGAACAAAGACGACTGTTCTCCTGTACAAGCAATACAGATTGCTGTATTAGCTCTGCCAGCAAAAACCAAAATCCCATTTTCTGATTTCCATATCTGACATTCCCCCACTCTGCAGTGATCATAAGAAATAAGAATCATGTGGCAAATTCAGACAATTTGCTTTAGCTCCATTTCCAGAACACGTGATTGTTAACAGTGATTAATTCACTGAAGCTTTGGTTACTGAAAAGCAAGCGTTCATTCTCAGAGCTCTAGCTTAGACTGAAAGCAGACATTAGAACTAGAGGACAAATCCTAGTGTTAAGTATGAAGATCAGCCTGCTGCAATCTTTCTAGTGCTTTATAGGGCTGCAGCCATCACAACACTGACCTATGCCTAGAAGGTCTCCTACTCCTGCTGCTGAAGTTTCATTCACAGGATCAGACACCAGCATTACCCTGTTTAGATATGCAGGAGATTAAAGGAAGAAGTCGGGAGCTGTAGTTTGAGCTCACAAAACAAACTACTTTTAAGAGTCCAAAACAGCTTGCTGTTAAAAATAAACTTATGCTTTTAATTTGTAGCACTACAATACCCGTGAGGTCCAGTCACAGGTAAGGTTCCTGTTGTACTTGGTGTTCTGGAACAAAGCTGCCAAAGATACCATTGCAGGCAACTAGCAGCACAAGGCACTCACTACAGATTTCTACCAGGCTTTGGCCATAGGCCAGGACGCTGCTGCTCCAAAGCCTTCAGAGTACTGCAGCCACAGCAATCAGGGCTCATAAGATGCATCTTCCACTCTAAGGTGGAGAACAGCTCAAGATAATCATGTAGTTGTACTCAGACTCCGCTCTGATAACTGGGCTACTATTCACCAGAGCTTTGAAGATATTCAGACTGGCATAGAAACACTTCTACCTGCTCCTCATCTTCTTCCAGCCAGTTCTTCCTCCCCTAGAACTGCTATCCAGTAACAAGAACCCTTGTTGTTAACCATAATCACAAAGAAGCATATGCTGCATTCCACCCAGGTCTAGAAAAAGGCTTCATCTTTATTTGTGACTAGGCTGTCATGCTCGATTC
Source organism: Platalea leucorodia (assembly GCF_965183815.1). Taxonomy (NCBI): domain Eukaryota; kingdom Metazoa; phylum Chordata; class Aves; order Pelecaniformes; family Threskiornithidae; genus Platalea; species Platalea leucorodia. The sequence goes on along the minus strand of NC_138838.1, from coordinate 4,553,005 downwards.
AACTATTTGTCAGAAAGACATTGTGTTGTCAAATTAGAATATTCTCAGTACCTCCCTACATTTCTTCCTTTAGCAGACAATACTCTACTAGATTGCTTCTGGATGTCATGTAGTATAAGTTTAGTTCACCAGCCAGCAGGCTAGCTTTCAGATCCCAAATAAGAGTTTGTTTTTAAGTTTAAAAAAAAGAAATAGGACAAAGTTCATCCTTGACTACAATTTTCTAACTGAAGTGTCAACTACAAAGTGACACAGGAATAGACTTTGGAACATATATATTGCACACCGGGAACAACTGCAAGTTAATAAGGCTTCATATCCTATTTACTTACCTCTTTGGATGGCTTTATGTAATAGACTCCAGCCTCTCTTGTCTGCCCTATCTACGTCAGCCTTGTAGTTGACCAGTGTAGTTGCAATACTCTCCAGTCTTTGGGCAAGGGCTAAATCCAAAGCAAGATCTCCATTGTGATCCAATTCATTGAGCTTCCCAGGAAGCTACAACACAAGTTCAGTCAACTGATGTTAGTTAGAGGTATGCTCACCAGTCCAACATAATGTTTTAACATCCTGTTCAACTATCACAATTAGACCTTCAGCTCTAATGCAAAATGATAGTGTTGCATTTAGGTGAGTGCATCTTACACAGGGAAACAGTCGGAAGACTAGCATCTCTGCATGCAAGTCTACCCAGAGGGCTGTTCAATGAGAAAACAGGAGTTCTCTTTGCAAGCCTTGTTTAACTCACAGGAAGCAAGACTAGAACACTCTTAAAAGATGCTGCCTATATAGGCATATTCAACATAGTACTAGGATGAATTATTCGATTATTCCTTCAAGATACCTCAAATCCAAACTGGATTAGCAGCTAAGGGTGCTAAGTACTGCTACTACAGTCTCAGCTTCCAATTAGGATTTGAGTAATCTTAAAGGACTAATTAAATAATTCTTGATAATTAATACTTGAATAATTCTTCCTTCCCCCTTGTTGGGGGACAACTTATTTGCTAGTTGTTTAGAGTGTTCATCCAAACAGAACAAATACCTGCTGCTTCAAACATTCAATAGAAGAGGAAAAGCATTTGTTCAAAAGAAGTGATGCTTACGGAACTGCCATGAAGCAGTAAAGTTGACTATTGTACCATTGAACTTCAAATGTGCATCGCAGTATCAAGTATTGGATTTTATTAGATACAGTCTGTTGCATGCAAGATGTTTTCAGAAGTGATTCATAACACTTGATTATGTCTTTATGGAGCCTTTACCACTAGACCTCCATTATATACATAGAAGTAGCTATGGCAATGATAAACACGCAAATAAGAATTAGTGACAAAAAATCCAATAACAAGGTTCAGACTAGCCATTAGGAACTAGTTATTTGGAACACCAAATTCTAGAAAACAGATCAAGTCAGTCTCACTATACCTGTGAATCCATTTCAATAAGATACAAAAAGACTACATCTTCTCTCTCAACTTTAATAGCCTTATGTAAAGGATATTCTGTCTTTGACTTGAACATTTTATACAATAACTGAGCACTCATGCTACTGAAGTCTTCTTTACGCAAGTCATCCTAGAAGCAATAAAAAAAAGGGTAAGCAATACTCCTATTTTATTTATAAACAAGGCATCACACAATGTAATTATGAAGTTCACAAAACAAGTTCAGTTAAAAGCTCCATTTTGATAGCATCACAAGAAGCAGGAACAATCCAAGAGAGCCTTTTAAGACTACAAAGAAACACTCAGGAAGTTTTACACCTTACATTTTAGTTTCAAGATCAGTTAGTGAAATTTCTCTTTCCTTTTGTCTACATACATGGAAAACTAGCATTTTACTAGACATTACAGTAGATTAACATCTAGTCTCTAAGCTAATTCTCTATCTGGACTTAAATCACAGATTAAGAGTTTTCTGACAAAAAGGCCTACAACTATTGAAGACTGACAACTCCACAGAACTTTGAAAAAACTCTGAATAAAAGTAAACAGAAACTTAGAAATATAAAGACTTTATGTTTAAGCTAGTGCTCATTTGACTAAACAACCTCATGTCCAGATAGAATACAGTGTCAAAAGTTAGGAGCCAGAATCAGGAAAGAGTTAAAATGGCTGACCTCCAGGTTCACATACAAGAATTTTTTTATATATATATTCACATTTCAAAGCACTCCCCTCTGCTTTGGCATTAGCCAAACAAAGAAACATCCACATCTGGATGATGCATTTTAGATTTACAATAACCTAAATCCTCACACACTAGTCTGCTGTTGACAAGTCCTACTTTGAGGGCTAATCCATTACACAGTTAATCAAACTTTCCTCAAAATAACAGATCAGAGCAAAGGAAACTTTTGAGTCAGTTGCAAGACTCCTTGCCACTCCCTCCATTACAGAAGATAAACTCTTCCCTGGCTTCCCTGGATTATTTTTAGAATCAAAAGCAGGCCTGGGATTTGTGATCTGTATAGACAGAGACCAACTACGGATGAACTTCTAAACAGTTCAGAGTCCAGATTTGATGAACAACCCTCTTGCTTAGTAGAATACAGTCCCTTTGGTTTGGCTCATGTTTAGGAAAGTAAGATGCTTTTTACAGTGAAGTGTTTCCAATGACCAGAACAACTCTTCAGCCTATAAGCTATTTCCCCCCAGTCAAGACATTCACACCAAGACAGACAACAGACATAACCTCTAAAGACAATTAAAAAAAATCTTAGAGAAGGAGCCATTTGATGTGCTTTGTTTCAAACATAACTATGAATTAGTATTTTAGAGAATACCAAACAACACACAGCGTCAAAAGCACATATTATAAAGATAACTGAGACAGATGGTGTCCTGGGAAAAGTCACTCCTGCCTCAGAAGCCCCTTCACTCACACCAGACAGCAGGGCAGGCAGATTTAACACCTTTTATCAACACTGTTGCTCCTTGCAAACATATAAGGGTCAGCATAACTTTCAGTGACTAAGGTGACCTGTTATCAGGAATCCATGTAATCCCCATCCCAACTGGAATGCCTGAATGCTAGCATACCCAGAGATACTCCTGAGGTTAGACAGGACAGTAAATTAAGCAAAATTCTACTGATTAAATTCCTATATTCTGCAAATATTTTTCCTCTTGCTTCCTTCTGAGAGTACTTACCCAGTGACTAGCAATTATCTCAGCACAATAGTTCAGAAGCGTGCTAGCATTCAGCTCCTCAGCAGTCTGATAGAAACGAATGCAGTTCCTGACGTTAACTAGTGACATAACTCCTTTTTCACATCTGTCAAAATAGGAAAGCCAGTGCTCAGTAATCAGGAAACAGCCTTACTGTGATCACTCTCCCAAGCTGTAACGGGGTCCTACATACTCCTTTTTCTAGATGCCAGCAGAAAATGGCTTGGCCTTGCTTTACTATAAGGCTAAGCAGCACAAACATACTTAAATTAGAAGCCCTGTAAGACAGTTTCCGTAAGAGCAGACTCCTATTAGAGCCCATCTAAGCTAAGGTCCCATGATATAGCACCACACACTGCAGGAGCCTGCAAGTGGAGACAGACAGCCTAGTACTCCCAAGGGAAAAACTGCAGTTCATTCACTGTTATAAAGTAGGGAAGATGTCTATCTTTAAGTACTACAGTGATCACAAGCAGCTTTTGTGCCAAAACTAGAAAAAGGCATGCCAAATACAGCTATTTGTTTAATAAAGAGAAGGGATAAGCTTTAACAGCAGATCCACCTAATCTTTACAGGTGTGAAGCTGAGTTTATGGGAAGAAAATCCCAGTACCTCAAAATGAAGACAAAGTTAAACATGCCAGTGATCTCCAAGCAGATATTAAGACCAAAAAATGGAAGTAATTGTCACCAGGTGCAGATACCTACCAAGACATCTAGTAATTACTAGTATCATACTGTGCGTGGACTTGTCACTAGGCTACCATGACCAGACAACAGCCAAGGAATGTTTAGGTAATACAACATGAAGATGGTACAAAAGCTGGTACAAAGCTTGAAGGCAGTTTTAGCATTGGCCTTACAGATGTCAACTTCTTTGGTCAGAAGAAATGACAGCAATTTAGTTTGCTTCATGTTCAGTCACACTTAAATCATAGTTAATTAGTGCCATGTACCACTACAGCCCCAGACGACCCCTGGGCAAAATATTATTACATCAAAGGGTACTTTATCTTTGACTAAATTCAAGGCTTCTAAGTTGTACAAAACTTGGAGAGGTTTCAATTTGTACATTCAGGCTTCTCATTAACTCTAAATGGTTATTTAGAGCATTATATACATTCAAGATAAGAATCTAGCCCCTACTAGAACGGCATAATCATAATCTCCTCAAAATGGCAAAGCATTGTACTGTTAATTTAACCTTCTTTACAAAGAAAAGTTGCCATCAGGATGCACAGAACAACAGCTATTTAAGTTAAAAATTTTTCACCTGTGGTATTTTAATACCACAAGCTACTTGCCATTGACCCTTCCTAGCATTCTCTTTTAACAATTTCTTTCTTGCAGCTCTCTAGAGCTTGTTACTAATATACTGACCTCTATTTCCTCTTAATGCCAAATTAGGGTTATTAGTTTGACTGGGAGAGGAACTGGAAAGCAAACATAAGATCTATGAGAAAAACTTCTACAGTTTAACTGTAGTGCAAGGCTTCGTTTCCTGTGATCAACTGAATGTCATACTGTAGTATTGAAAACGTCAAGAGTTTGAAAAGCAAAATTTTATATCCAATTGCCAGCAGCTATCATCTTATTTCTATTCAAACAAGGCTGAAGAGTTCAAGAAGATTCACTGTATTTACCAAGACTCACCTTTCCCTAAGCAGCTGGAGCTGAAATTTATTAGCTAGTTTCATGAGCTCTGTCAAGAAGATATCATCTTCTCTTAGCTCAAGTTCATCTGTGTAGATCCACCGCAGCATTGCCATGGTTACCTCTGGGTCAGCATCTGGTACAGGGAGCAACAGGGATTAATAAAATACTCGAAGAACAATCGCCTATTCAAGTAGTTGCTATTCCTCTGACTGTTAAAGTCACAGCTACCATGATAGCCTCGTTGAAACTACTGCTTTAGTTCAATCAAAAATGTCAAAACAGAGGCAAAACTAGTAACAATGTCGGCACCAAGCAGGAAAACCTTTTTTCCATTAGAACACTGTGCAGAATGCAGGGAGCCCTATAACATCTCCTATCTGGTACACAAATATTGCATATTTAGGGGCCAGTGATGCCCCTTTTAAAGTCTTTGGTCCCTCACATATGGCTAAATCCACATCTACACTTGACAAGCACAAATCCTCTTTTCAATTTTAAGAATCCTCCCTCTTTTATATTATAGCCATATGTTATGAAGTGTTGCATTCCAATAAAGGTACTTACACCTTGGTAACGACTACAAAGTACTTAAAACTGCTGGAAACCGTATCTAGGAAAGGTGCAAAAGATTCAGTTTAATAAGCTGGTTAGATCTTAAGTGTTTACAGCACTGATCACAGGCCTGATGTTTTTTACACAGCAAGAAAACCAGAAGCCTACAGCACAGGACATGAGATATAAGCCCCATGGGCAGGGACCTTTGTCACATAGTCAGAAGTATAGTGACAATCCTGCTTCCAGGGATGTAGATGAGAATTACTCTACAACGTAAGATGAGACCAATTACAACAAAAAATACCACTCATTTAGAAAAATAGCATTAGTCCCTTACGCTCTTTTGTTTAAGACCCTGAAATATCCATCCTAAAACATCTCCTTTACATGGAGGGCTGCCCCAGATTATTTGCAGAGTACCAGACAGTACTTGGCATAGCATGTAGGCTGCCTCCTAAGAAACAGGTTTTAGTAAGGCAACTATCTTTTGCTGAACTTGAAGTAGTCAGAAAACCTACTTGAGCTGTAATAGCAGCTCTGCCTTGGCAGAGATCAGAGTTCATTTTCTCCCTACCAAGAAAACCTGGGTTAATCTCTTTCTACTCTTCTTAAAGAGTAGAAAATTCTGCAGATTACATGAACTCTAAAAACACTCAATTTTAAATGCTGCCTGTATTTTGAAGTTAGGATTCAGGCAATCTTAGCTTGCAAGTTCTTAAGAGACCCTCTTAAGCAAGCCATGACAGTTCTTAAGGGAACAGCTTATTGCTTGCTACAACTATTTCATAACATAATCCTTATGCCATTATTTTGCCCAGCAGAAAGTATCATTTACTAGCACTTATTTTAAGCATCATTCTGTAACAGGAAGTGTTTGCATTGTTAAACATGCAAGACTGCAGTTACATTTGAGATTCTCGGACTAGCTTAAATATGGAGCGAGAAGAGCTACGGACAGCCACTTGCAACAAAACTGCCATTAACATAAGAGCTTTTTTGAATAATCTTCTGTTAGCATAGCACTCACTTTAAAAACTCCTTGGCACCTGTTTTCTTGTGGCTGCAGAAAGATCCATAAATCGTTCTGCAAGAAAGCCTGTGCTGTCTCATAAAGCTAGCTTGCTGTGACTTGCTTCTGTCCAGTTTGTCTGCACTTAGGATTCACGATAAGATTAAGTGCAGAAAGTGAAGCCAATGCTTAACATTCAACATGCCAGCCAGCAAACCTGCTTAACTACATGCCTGTTTTTACTGCTCACAAATTAATTGTATAAGACTCTTCTGTACTGTTAAGTACAGAAGAAAACCCTGTCAAGAGGTTCAATCTGCAGAAACACTGCCCAGTGTGAGTACATGCAAGAAACAGCTACAGCAGAACAAAACACCATCTTGCAGAAGACTGTCTTTTATAAAACTTCTCTTCCTCACCTATTTTGCAAAGGTATCAAAGTGCCAAAGCAAATAACTTTTTAATAACACATCAGTATTTGTATTCATTTCCCACACACACTGTGGTAACAAGAAGCAAGGTATTTCCATGACACACTTCAGAGAAATTATGCACACTACCTCAAAAAGCCCTGTCCTTAGAAAGGAAGAAGTCAAGCTCCTCCATATAGATTTGTTTTTCATTATGTTTAGTTGACTCTAGAAAAGACAAACAGGCCACCATTCTCAACCCCTGTTCATTAAAGAGAAAGAAGGTAGGTTATTGATTTAACTAGCACTAGCACCAAGTTCACAAGCGTACTACCATGTTACAAAGACAGAGCTCCATAATTAATGGATTAAGCACCGCTTTTTGTGGACAGTATAGTCTGAAAGGTACCTTTTCCCAACAGGCCCTCTCATCAGTCATCCTAAAGGCAATCTAAGCATCATACTACAAGCAGTGACTGACCTGACAGATCCAGCTCCTCTGTTGAGGCGAGGTTGGCAAGACTCCACGTATCACTGCGTGCCGCCAAGACAAATTTGTGAGCGCTGATGTGCTTGTCCCCAACCTTTATCTTCAGATCACTGATAAGAGAGAAAAAAAAAAGCACATACGTGTATAATGCAGGCTTCCTCTGTGCTTAGATACGTAGGGATTCAGCATCTCCATAGTATCTATGTCCTGGTATCACATTTAAGTTCAAGTTGTTTGAGACATCAAAATACATTTAATTGGTTAAATAGAACATGTTGCCAAATGACGCAATTCTTGTTTTTCTAGGGGGAAATGCAATGAGGCACTAATATTTAAAGTGCTTGTTTTTCTCTTTTTTTTTTTTTAACCATTTCAGAATAAACTGCAAGGGAACTCTTGTAGAAGATAGGAAAATCCAGCAATCTTGATGTTAAATATTTGTGCTGCAGTGTCCATACTAATACTGTCAGCTAAGCACCAACGGTTTCAGGCAAGACCAGCAAGAGAACAAATTATATTTGGCAGTAGTCTGAGTACAAGGCAGACTCCAGGAATCCCCAGTTCCCAGGAGATCAGCTGTCAAGAACACTTTTTGATTTCATTCTGACCCCTTTAACACGAGGTTATCCTTTGTATTTAGAAAGTACCTGCCCTGTTATTTTAAAATCCCATAGCTTGTAAGTGTTCTGACTGTGTAGGTGTATTTTCCAGACCATTTTCTAAATCAAAGCACTGCTATAAACTAAAGTGCAAAATATGGAGATGTTACTTCACAAAACTTGCATTAGGACTTGCTTCCTTTCTCTTTTTATAACTAGACCACTATTCTATGCCTTTAAAACTCAAAAGCTGAACAGAATTGAAGTGATCCAGCTCTTCTGACATACACTACCTAACAAATCTTTTACCCAGCATGCTATAATAAGTTCTTGCCAGGCACAGAGCCTTTTCTCAGGGAGGCTCCTGAAGAGATGTTAGGGGAAGGAAATTTTAATCAAAACGATATATTTTCCCCTTGCATGACTGAACTCCTTTACTATGTTGGTATTGCTTTGAGTAATAGCAAAGAAATTGCTAAGTATCATTGTAGTCTCAGAACTAAATCAGTTAAGGGATCTAGAGTATTGAAAGTGATCCTTAATGTGCCTATGGAAAAGAAACCATTAAATCTAATCTTGTATTGAGATTCAAAGATACAATATAATTTATACCAGTAAGTCACACATACCACTGTCTAAGACCTGTTACATCATACAACCAGACCAGCCAATTTCATCAGGCTTCTTTATACACAACAGGAACACAGAACTGGTTTCAAGGGCATATCCTTTCAAGAAAGAAGGGCTTTCCAGTTGGTAGAAGATACATCATGTAATTAATCCATCAACTAGGTATAGACCAGTTTAAAATTACTTCTGTTGATGGTGAAGATGGTCAGTTTTCTTTAAACTTGTCTTAAATGTCAGTCTCGGAGGTGAACTACTACTTACAGAGGTCTCGATTCAAGAATTGGATTCAGTATGCTACCTGATCTTAGCATGCTCTTCCAACTGCAATTGCAACTGAGGACCCTATTCATACCAGGCAGTAGAGAAGGAATTTTCCTTGTCTAAGACTAGTACCTATTGCAGTCAATAAAGTCACAGGTTCCTGTAATGCCCCTTTCCCCAAAGGGGGATTTCTTACCTGTACTGCTCCTGCTGATAAAGTTCAGCTACAATGGCAAGAAGTCGACTGATGAAGGTGTCGCTGGCATTGTCTTGGTTAGCCTGGGCAGCCAGAAGATTGCATCTCCTTTCTGTATCAGCTAGTTTCTTCTGCAGCTTTACATACTCCTGGCGGAGAAGCATCAGGTGCTTTTCCAGCTTGGCCACCTCCTCTGCAGAGGCACACAATGTTGCTACAAGGTTGAAACATGCACACTTTTTTTTTTTTTTTTTTGCATCTGAGGGTAGCTTAACCCTACAAGCACATTACACATCTAGTTTAACCATGGAACACTCCAGTAAGAGTCTCTCCTCTTCCACACTACTTGAGCATCTCACCCCCAATATTAAACCTTTTATTTTATATCATTGCTAGCCATAAACACATCAAAAAATCATCAGAACACAGCAACAGAAGCCACTTCCAAAGGAAGTTCCTGAATCCTGTCCAGTCAGGAATGTCATAAGCTTTCTAAAACCATGGGAGTCCATGACTGTGGGAATTATGGTGGGGTAGAGGACTAACTCTTCGGTTCTTACTCATTTTTTTGGTTTACTTAAGATGCTGTTTGACTTCACAGCTGAGGCATCAACCACAAGTCAGCATTAGAATAGTTGCTGACATACCATATCTACCTCAGAGCACTTAACTGACCTGTTTAGAACTCCTCACGCTGCCAGCTAAGAAACTCCTTAAGAAATGGCCAGAGTGGAAAGCAGATTCTCCCCAGAATCTATGTTTTAAAGGCCAGTCAAAGATATACAAAACTCTACTTACTACAAGCACACACATATTCTTCCATGGGAGGCACTGCAGTGACAAGGCATCACTACACAGAGTCAGGTCCGTGGTGGCTATTTTAATTCAGGAGTAGCACAGCAACAGCACCTGGGAATCCAATCCCTGATCAAGGATTTCCACCCCATCGTAGAACCTGCTTTTCCACCGCACTTAAATAGTCACTCCACAACATGCTGTGGTAAGTTAGTTCACTGAACTCAACCCAGGCCACCCATATGAAAAACCTCTACTTCACTGCTGGAAGGAAACATCTGTACAGGTGCTTAAAAACAGCCCGACTTATGCATATTTATTTATTGATTAGTTGCACAAACTATATGTAGCTATCAATCATTGTGCTTGATTGATTATTTCCCCCCATCATTAAGTTGATTTTCCAAATAAGGTACAAATCCAAAACCAGTCCTAAAATGAGAGGGGGCAGGGAGGAGAAATTTGGAAGCTAGCCAATGATTTTAAGTGGGAAAGTTCCTACAAGATTACTCCCTACCAGCCAGGAATTCATTGTTCAACAATTTTTCTCAAATATTTACTAAATGTAAGTCACTACTACAAACAATGAGAAACTGAGCTCTATTGACCGGTGTTTTCTTCTTGCTTCTGTAGAAAAGTTCAACAACATAGCTGACCTTGGCCTTGCTCCAACACAGGTCCCCAGGGGAGAGCATCCTCCTCTAGCTCAGCTGCAGACAGAATGCCCCATTTAGTCTTTCCTCTATGGACTGCTGCAGCAAATGCTCCCTCTTAAGCCCTTTAACTTAACAACTACTGTAATGGATAAACAGAAGGTAATTTACCCTATTTCACTCTTCAGTTAATACTACTTAAGCAGGTTTGGCAGTGTACTTCCTTCAACAGCCTTTTATTTAGCTTCATCCTTTAAAAGTTAATAGATATCATCTCCCTTGGCATACTTTCCTTATTCTATTGAACTATATTATGATTTCAGAATTGTGCTTACCAACACCATACCAACCCTCAAAGAGGGTTTGAAATTCTGCTCTGGTCTTTCTTTCTATCTAAAGACAAATGCAGTTTCAGTGTTCCCAGAACTAGAAGGACATGTCTCTTGAGCAATGGCTCCTTCCCGACTGATTCATAAGGAAGGTGTCAAGGGTGGCACAAAGCAAGGCCTGCTGTTACAGCAGGGAGGGCAAAAGTCTGATAGGAGCCAAGAGTGATCACTGAAAGACACTGAGAATTGCATCAAAAATTAGTGTATGAACACCACCGCTGTTCATACAGTGAGATTTTTAGGTGCCATGCAAATTCCAATGCTAGGAATAAGAAGTTGCCCGCTGAACTTCATTGCGTATATCATCTTAAAGAAATACTGCATCCTCTAGTCAAGCAATGAGAGTGTGAAGGTGGGAATAAAGAATCAGTACCAGAAGGTAACATCTCAAATACTGTCATTTTACCAAAGTCAGCTCACTGGCTCCAAACTACTCTGAAGTCAAGAGGACACAATGCAGAACCACCTCAAACCCTCAAACAGCAGTAGCTTAAGCTTTATGCATAACCGACAATCAAGCTGGTTACTGCTGCTTCCAAGGCAATGCAAGACAATCACTACTGGCAGTGAAAGTACCTCAAAGAACTGAAGCTTTGAGAAATCTTGTTTTCAGATTAACAGCACACACCTCCTGTAACCTCAGTGAGAGGGATTGATAGGTATTTGCTTACTGTAAGAATTACAAGAGTTGTAAAATAAGAGTTTCTCTTATTCTACACAAGAACACGCACACCAGTTGTGTAGTAGCTACTACTGCACACTTGCAGGCAATATTTGATCTTACAGTACATTTCAGGTGCACATTCAAGACAGTCCTCAAAGTCCAGTTAACCAACATTCATTGCAAAACAGCAAAGCCTCAAGTTTTCCCTGTACACGGTTCATTTAAAGAGTTCATACTGCACTGTTGCTTCAAAAGCAAAGCCCACTCAAACTCGGGTAGAAGCATCACCACTGCTTAAACAAGTAAACCTGGAATTGTGGTGCCACTATTTACAGTCCTCAAATCTGGAAGGGGGTTGGGGGATGTCATCACTTTAAAATCAATGTAAAGTGACCACTGTATCTCTAAGCTGACAATCATTTTGACAGAACGCATATTATTGCCAGTCGACATTATCTATGACCATTCATCTGACTGTCTCCCAAGTATAATGTACAATTCCTGCATGCATACACACATCTAATGAAGATCCTTGCATGAAGACACCAAAAAGACAGCCCTACTGGAAGATACCACTAAGTCTCTGGCTAAACATGAATTCACATGCATCAGTGAACAGGATGCCTGGGTTTGGCAGAGAGGTGTACACAAAGTGACTCCTTTTCTGAGCTCACAGTCCAGGTATAGAGTTAACAGATGGCTAGACAAGAAAATAAAAGTAGTGTTTGTTAACAGACATCTGGCAGCTGGACCAGCATCTCATGAACTGGCAGAAGTTTATGTTCCATATTGAAGACTTTAAAGAGGACTTCAGAAAAGGCTACTGTCATTTTCTAATGACACAGGCACAAAAGTACTCAAGAGCAACTACATAGCTGAATCCAAAGAGATAAGTAGGGAGGCAACAAGCAATGGGGTGACAGATAGCACATACCAAAAACCAAAGGGAGGGTCTTGTGGAACCCATTACATGCCCATCCCACCCACCAAGAGCAGTCACAGAAGCAATATGGAAAAGCTTTTGTTTACTTATGAAGTGGACCCGAGTGAAATATTTCAGAAAAACATTATTTCCTTACCCCCTCAAGTCAGGTCCTTCGTCCACTGCTCCACACTCTGACCCCCGTTTCCCCAGGGCTGTAAAAGTTATTGCTTTCTTGTTCCTCCTCATTTTTTGCACACTTATGATCTTTACCCTGACAACCATCCCAGAGTACTACAGCATACTTCCTGCTGCTCTAGGCTCAAACATTAATCCAACAGCTTTTACCCATGCCTGCATGTAAACTAGTATCCTCCGGTACCAGTGGTACAGAACTCTCACAGAAACCACAAAAGCAAGCTCGGCTCTTGTCTTTATAAACTGTTCAATCAATTTGTGGATAGTAATTGCAATAAATCTAATTCAGAACTTCTGCACACAGAAGCAACACTGCTATAAGAAAAAGCACTCAGCTTCTGAGCAGATGACCGCAGTTTGACAAGCTCCCTTCCTTAACAAGCCTTCACTTTTCAGCTGACTCTCCAATATCATCAGTTCTTACCTAGGAAAGTGTTGCGTAGCTGCAGATAGGTACTTTGTTTGAAAGGACAAAGTGAGCCCCTCCACCTAGATATCATAAGGAATTGAGTGGGGAGAGCTACAACTCCAGTTTATTACTCCTGTTCATGCAGATCACTCATTGGTCATGTGCTTTCTTTAGCCAAAAGATCAGAGAATTACTTGTACCAGGGAAGAATCTTTGAGAAATACAGATGTCTGAAACAGGACTTGCATCAACTACAGGTTCATTCTGCAGAGCAGGAGCCTCAGATCCTTAAGGATCTCACTGGGGAAAGTTTCACCTCCTGAAATCTTTGACATCTAATGCTCACCGGAACTGGGTCACCAAGGCTTTTAAAAGCAAGCCTAAGAAGCTGGTCAGCTGAATATGAAACAGTGGTATTTCAGCACACAAAGTCAGGAGTTGCTCTAAGGATTTATTAAGCCAGCTTGACTGCAGCATCCTCTTGGCTGATGCATGCCAGGAGATCAGCATCTGCTACATCCTAGTTAATCTTCCACAAGTGGTTTTAAAATTCTACTACTGTCTGAAAGTTGCACTTCAAGAGCTGAAGGTTGTGCTTTTAAGACTGGAAGTGAGAGCCTTCATTTCCTTTGTAACTTGGGGCATTTTAGCTCTGTTTGCCAACTCAGTTTCCTCCAGGGAGGAAAAGAGGAAGCTTCTGTCTTGCAGAAAGGAGTAGAATTGTAAAGATCCAAGTGTTTTTTCAAATCCCATTACCTCGGTTAAATGAATTTTGCAATGGTGTAATTGATAGCCTCCAAGCAAAACAAAAGCAGCCTACGAGTTCTGCAGATCTCATCAGAGCCCAGATTTGACAAAAGGGCTCCCAGCAGCAAGCGACCAGGAGGCTGCAGCACAGCCTCTCCGCCTTACTCCAAGAAAAGCCGCCGCCCGCAGCGACCCCGAGAGACCAGGCCGGGCTCTCCTCACCCCGGCAGCCCCGGGACAGGCGGCATCACCCACCGCGGCTCCCGCCTGCCCGGCCGAGTGCGGGGAAGGGGCGGGCGGGACGTCCCAGCGAGCCCCGCACCGCCCACAGCGGCCCGGAGCCACAGCTACCCCAAAAATCCCCCTCCTGAGGGGCAAAGGCGCCCGTGGCAGGCCCGCCCTGCCCCCGGGGGTGTCAGCCCGCGGGCCCGGGCAGGACAGAGCCCCCCCCCCCGCCATTTCACGTCCACCTCGGGGGCGGCCTGCCCCACCCGCCGCCGGCAGGGCCGACCCAGTCCCACATAGGGGAGCAGCAGAAGCCCCACACGGGGGCTGTCCCCGGTCCCCTGCCAGCGGAGAAGCCGCCCCGGCCGGCGGCGCTCCCCCTGCGCCCGGCGGCCGCGGCCCCGCCCGGCCCCTCGCCCGGGCTCCCCCCCTTACCTTCCGCCATGTTGGGTCTGGGGCCGCAGCTCTCGCGAGAGCCGCCGCCCGCCCCGCCGTCCGAGCCCGGCGCTCTCGCGAGATCAGCGCGGCTCCCCCGCCCCTCTCCGCTCCGGCCGCCGCCTGCTCTCCGCGGGAGCCCCGGGCGCGCCGGGCCCGGCCCCGCTCCGCACCGCGCCGCTTTATACCGGCGGCTCCTCCCCGCCTCGGGCAGGGAACGGCCCCCTGGGAGCCGGCCGCCGGGCCCGCCCCCCGCCGCTGCCGCCCGTCCCCTCAGGAGGCGGCGGGGCCCGCCGGCCCGCGCCTCTGCGCCTGAGGCGTTTCGGCCGGGAGCGGCAGGAGGCAGCCGGCGGCTGCGTTCAGCGGCTCTGGCGTTTCTGTTCCCCCCTCAGAGAAGGCGCCCTGCCCGCAAGACCCCTGCCGGTGCCTCGCGTCGGCTGGTGAAGAGCGCGACGGCCGCCTCGGCCGCACAACGCCGAGAGAGCGGGCGGGCTGGGGGGTGCTGGAGCACGACACCCGGGCCCCGGGGCGAGGGCGGCCGGGGCCGGGGCCCGAGGGCGGCCTGCGGGCAGCCGGGGCCCGGGGAGGGCGGCCTGCGCCCCACCTGCGGTTCCACCCGCACCGAAAGCCACCGTCCTGCACTGGCTTTAGCACGGCCCGAAAGCAACACGTGCCTTCTCCCGCTCATCCAGTTCCAGTACAGCAAATGGAAGGGCCAGCTTGGGTTTTCAATCTGATGAGGTCTGTTTAGCTCATAGCTATTGCTTGTATCGCCCTTACTTTGGTTCCCCGCACATACGGCTTTTGCTTCAGAGTCAACAGTCCTGGCAACTGGATCTGTGCCCGGTGGGTAAAAAGCGTGGTTGAGAGTCGAGACAGGCAACGACCACGTAACAGCAACGAGATCATTTTCTCAAGCCACGTGTACAACGTAGCTGACCCTCGACTGTTTTCATTGCTCATCATCTTTCCTGCCTAGATGCAACAGAAATACCAAAATATTCTAGACTGATCCAACAGCAATTTTTTTGTTTGCTTTAAAGAGCAAATTTCAAATAAATGTTTGAACACAGTATGCACAGTATTGTTTTACAGACAATTTTTTCCCGACTTCATTAAGCAATCTTTGAAAAGTTGCTCTGCCTCCTAAGTTTTCTGTGCCTGTTGGATAAAAGAGCAAAACCAGGCCTAGACCTAGGAGAGCCACGGACGGCAGTTTCTAGACACATCATGAAACATGACCCGTCTCATTTTTCACAGCTCAATGACATGCATACAAGTTTGCTACGTAGCTAACTCACACCACAGCTTTATGGGCGCTATTGATCATCTGGAGTAACTGTGAGGAAAACAGTTATTACTGCCTGATCAGATTTAGTCTTCGTTGAATTTCTGAGCAACAACAGAGATCAGATTTCAAACTTCTGCTATGCTTCGCATCTGGGGAAGCGGCAGCCTCATCTTCTGTTGAGGATCTGCCTGGGCAGGAAGCTGTCTTATTACAGCCTCTCTTTAAAACCCAAGCACCTTCTGGTTGGGTTTGAAATCACTCGTACATGCTTCTGAAGATACGCAGAAATTGTAAGAGTTGCGCTGCTCCTCTGTTTGCATTGTGATGGCACCGTACCAAGAGCAGCGCACCAGATGGTACAGACGCAGTAAAACGTCCACCCCCCATCGGCCTACCAAAAAAACCAAAATACACTTATAATCACTTCAGAATTAATGTTCTCCATTTATTGATCGTCTAGTTTCAATAAGCATTTTCTAGGCATCACAGCAGGAAAGAATTTTAGCATGACAGCTGAACAGCCCTTCTGATTTTTACAGAGATCTTCTCTGATGCATAAGGGGCAGCACGGAGAAATGTAAGAAAGGCATTAGGATGGCCATACTACTTGGATATTTATTAAAATTCCATGCTTTGCTTTTCCTTTTTGCCCAGTGATGCAGTGTTATCTGGAAAGCAGGCCACCATGTGTTGGGGGAAAAAACAGCACAAAAGCTCAGCCATAATTACAAGCCTCCAGAGAACTAGAAAAAGTGTAATTAATTAATCATCCACTACGCTGACAACCTACGTAAACCAAACTAGATACAAGATGTCGGTACAAGTGAAACTGGGTAAGAATGCTGGTTTACTTGATCGTTCAACAAGTATTCCAGTACTACTCGTACGTACTGCATCTCTTCAACAGTGTTCCTATCTTGAGGCTAAGCAGAAATTTCTGGTCGTATCAGTAACCCTCATAGCCAGAGCCCTTTCACGTGTGGGGCAAGAACAAAAAAGCCAACTGTGACCACAGGAAAGTTAAATAGGCCGTTTCTGTGCCTGCCAGAGGCTTTCTACAACCTGGACATTTGGCACCAGGCCCTTTGCTGCCTCTTCCATTAAGTCATTAGGCATTAGCCATGCCTGCAGCTTGTACATCTTAACAGTATCTCACAGCAACGCTCCTTCCTTTGGAATATCTGGGTCACGTGGAATCACAAACCATCTGGGTACGCCAAACAGAAGCGGGGTTATATTTGAGTAATTTAGAAAGAGGGAAACCAACACTGCTGTGGAATTAACAGTTCTTCCAATGCAAGACTAATGTTTCCAGGCCCACCCCTTAAAGAACAAACAAGCAGCTCTTCTGGAGAACAAATGAGAAAAAAATAAAGCTTTAAACCATTTTGTGAAGTTTACAGATGAGTCAGTTGTGAACTGTATGCGTTACTTCGGAAGACAAAACAGAACACTGTTGAACTCGAAAACAGCAAGTACTGATTATCTTGAATTGCTGCCAGCTCTTTAGATACACTATAGAAAGGGAAAAGGAAGGGCAGCCTGTGGGGAAGAAGTCCACTACTAAGTTTAGGAACAGTAGGTTCTTCCCAATGTTTTGTTTATGGAAAGAATGGCACCATGCCACTGAGATTCTGCAGAGTCCCGACTCCTAGGGAAGTGAAAAAGGGCAGCCAGCTGGTGGGCAAGAAATCTCCTCTCAAGCAATTTTAGACAAGCACTCAAACAGGAACTAAAATCAGCTATTGTGTCTGGGCACTAACAGCTCTGAAGTACTGCACACATCTGCCTGCTATCCAATTAAAAGCAAATTTAACTATCGATGTCTCAAAATAATTAGTAACAAAGTATGTAAATGTGGACATTAAACACATCTATGTTTATCTACAAGACCTGTAGGAGGAAGCAATACCTTTATTTGTAAGTCACCTTGTACTTACTATATGGCTTTTTTGTCCCATATGGCTGTATTGCCACTAATAACTGTCATCTCCTTCCACCCCAGCCCACCCCTCAAGAAACCTGTAATATATGCCTTTTAGTATATGCATGTGGCACAGCAACCTGAAACGAAGTGCAGCCAGCTAGCAAATTAGTACTGAAGGCTTCTTAGGAGATGACTCTCTAACACTGGAATTCTTCATGTATTAGTGGGTTACTCTGTGCTGTTAAAAGCTGTGGTAAACCTGTGACAGAGCAGAGAACAGTCAAGTAGTTGCAACTTCCTTTATAAAGTTTCTTTGGTAGAAAAGTATTTCAGGTAGGCTTGGAAAACTGTTGTTACCAGATACTCTGAGATTAGTATTTGCTCACTGGAGGGCTAAAGATGGTTACAATAGGAAGAAAGGTGTGTGTTCTGTTTGCTTTTTAATTATTTCAAGATTAAATACAGTATGTCAAACGCAACAAATGTTTGCTGATGTTATGTTGTTGAAGATGTTCAGGTAAGTTGTGCTGCAACTGCAGATACCCTTCCTATTTAGATACTCAAGACAGCCAGTTTGGACACATTATTATTGGAAAAAATTATATTTTGGAAGAACTCACTACAGAAGGTGACAGAATTCCAAAAATCAAATTACATGAAAATATACATCGCCATTTTCTTTGTACATTAGGTGAGGAGAACTCTGAAGTAGAAGGCAAAGAATATGAAGGGCCACAGAAGGGAGAAAAGGGAAAAGGAGGGAAACTATTTTTGATACCAAACCCAGAAGTTAGTCATTTGAAAGCCTATAGATGTGCATGCTTGAACTCAACCTTGAGAAAAAACAAGCCTCCCCCACACACACCCCGCCCCACAAACAGGCAATGAAAAAGGCAAAAAAAAAAAAAAAATCACCCATAAAAAGCAGCTCATTCCTATCTTGGACTAACTTAGTCAACTGAACTTCCCAATGAAAGCACTCAAGTCCCTTGGAAGTTAAAAATCCAGCAGGCTGCTTAAGGGTGCTCCATGGCCAGTTTTATTGCTATACCCAATTCAAGAAGTATGTGCAATTGGGTTTAAAAAAGGGATGGGAAGAAAAAAAAAAAAGAAAAAAGCACCTTTGAGACTACAAAGGTCATCATAAAAGAAGACACAAGTAATTCATAGCAAATCCTTTCAGGGTTTAATTAGGAAAATTTTAAGTTCTGATGGGGAAATAAAAGGGAGCACATTTCCAAAAACCAAAAAAAGAGATACTAAACTTTAATAAGCAAGAGATTTTAATTAAGCCTCAGTGGGTCAAAGGAAAATTAAAGTGGGGGGAAAAAAAAACCACAACTTTATCCTAATTGGTTTTAGTTTGACATGCTTCACAAGTTGTTGTTGTTTTTTTTTAAACTGATAGGAAACAATGAATAGGGAGAGAAAAACCTGCTAAAATCTTTAGAATTTACACGATTCTATTCCTAACTACAGACAGCATTATTTGGTACAATGTGTATTTGTGGATGTACATGAACAGTATATATATTATCCGGATCATGTTGTGCTATGTACACATCTTTACAATTCTTCCTGAAGGTTAAAGCAGTTCATTAGATTTCAAAATGCGTAATCATCTTGTGTTGGCACTTGTTAGGCTCTTGTCAGCATTGATAACTGGCATGTTTTATTGCAGCCCAGTTCCAGCCAGTGTTTGCCAACTTGTAACAACAGAAGTCCAGCAATAGGTGGGTAGAGTGCAGGAAAAAAACAGTGCCATGTTTCTCAATTGAAGACCTACAAAGAAATCACAGTTATTAAAATAAAACCCTTCATCATCCTCAATTATTTTAAAGATGTTAAATAGTGTTTCAAGCTCAAGGAAAATAATCATTACTTGTTCAAGAACTTTACATACCTCTAAACAGAAGACGCATAAATCCAAAATCATCACCTGAGAAAGACTTGAGTTAGTTCAGCATGCTGCGTATCCAAGCTCAACTATCAGACTTTCAGGCTCCTGTTACGCGTGTTGCTTGTCAAGTGCATAATGTGTAAACGTTTGATTATTCACAGATAGGGCTAAACGCTTGTAGATCTATCATTGTAGCTTCCGTGCATCACTTACTGTGAATGATGGATGCTGCTTCAACAGCGCAGTGCAGTACAAAATGGCAGAGCAGTGCTTCATTAAGCAATAACACCACAGCTACCAAGTCAGACTGTGCTTGTTTGAAACCAGCTATATGGCCCCTTCTCAGCCAATTCATTGCCCATCACTTACTTAGGAGGAGTCACCAGGACTTAGAAAAGCTTTTGCCTTCCAAAAAAGCAACACAGCCAATTACTTAAATAATTGTCATGAGCACTGTTTCACTATGGCCAAGTTTAACATGGCAACGGAGCTGAGGTTAGTTAAGGATACTCTGGAGCGTTACTCACAGTTACTCCCTTTCTCTAAGACAGAAAAAACTGTCAGCTGCATTAACAATTCTTACACTCTAGTTATAGGCAGTTGTGTAAGACATTCAGTTCCTTTGCTCAGTCTTTTGATCGATATTAACCATTTTCATGCTTTCTCTCTACTGGAGGAAGTTCTGTTCAATCAAAGCGTTTCTGCAGAGAAGAGAGACTGCAGTACTAGTTTGTCACAGATGGAGCCTTCCCCCACCCCCAACCCCCACAATTCTTACAGAAGTGTAAGAAAGGAAGTTATCTCCTGTACAACCTTGGTGAAGAAAAACCAGCTAGCAAGAGCATTTAGTAAGCTGGTCTAGTTGTTCAGACAGTACAACCCCTTTAAACTACAGTGTCATGTTTTCCCCCCAACAAGTTTTGTACGCTGAAGCTAACTAGTACATATGGTTTGGAGCTTCTCCAGCCAAACAGGTCAGAGTAGTTTATTTGCCAAACCAACCATTAAGAAAGGGCAGCTTCAACATGAAGCTCTGTTCTGCTTTGAAAAGCAAGAGTGGGAAATTATTAGCTAGTTGAGGAAGTTTTTCCTTGGCATTCAAAGATTAAAGTGACCAAAGGCCAGGTATTTAAGGGCCATGTTTTAATACAGAGCTTTCAATAAGAGCTTATTGTGCAAAAAAACCAAAATTCCCATTAAAACTAGAATGGGATTGTTCAAATTAGAGTAAGTGTCTTGAGTCAGAAGCTCATTTTTAACAGGGTGGCATAAAGTGTAAATATCACGTCAGCTACTCTCAGGTCAAAACTCGTCCAGGCTCTCAGATATGCTACAGTTCAGTTTCCAAGCAGAATATAGCTGTTTTTCTGAAGATGCTCCTAAGCCTTCCCCAGTAAAAAAGTTTTTTGGGCTGCTGAAGAGAACACCACCTTTCTTGATATTATTGATGGGTAATATCTCAACTTGATCCTTTCTGATATGCTAGCAGACTTTAATAGAATTCCCACAGATACCTGGAGAAATCCTTTCTGAATGGTTCCTAACAACCTCACTGAAGTCTTATTTAAAACCTACATGCAACATGCCACCAACATCTGCAAGATAAATATATATAATATAAATATATATTTATATTAAATATATATATAATATAAATATATATATTTATATTAAAAATATATATATAATATAAATATATATATATGACCTTGAGATAGCAAGACAGGATGCTTTTCAAATTCAAACAAGTGTTCTTCACAATAATGAACATGAAAGAATGATTATTCCCTTCTATTACAGCTCTAGTAACCCTTAAGCACTGTTCATAAAGCAGGATGAATACTGATAAAGAGAATTTCAACTTCTGAATAGCATAAATGCAAGAGTACTGGAGAAGTTCCCCAGTCTTGGCAGAAGGGGCTGTTACTGCACTTGAAAATTCTTTTTAGTCTTTAGTATCACATGCAGCCAAAGAACTCCACTGAGACCATGCAGCTGAGAAGAAAGGTTGTTTGGTTTGGGTTTGGTTTGTTTGTTTGTTTGTTTTGTTGTTTTTTTGTTTGTTTGGTTGGTTTTTTTTTTTGCTTTTGAGGGAAAAAAAAATTAGTTCAGCAACACTTAGGCAGGAAACCCTCAACTCAGGTAACTGACTTGTCTTTAGAAGGATACTTACCCTGAAAAAAGTGAAGCTACTAGCTGCTGAATAAGTGTCACTCAAAAGCAGTTTCTTGGCTTTTTCTTACACAGCGGGCAACTTTTCTTTTAAATTCTCCATTTCTGTCTTCTCTCCATTCTTTCTGTAATTGAATAGACAGCTTTCAGATGTCAGTCCTATAACAACGTACAAGTTCTAGGAATACTCTCGGTGTTTTTAGACATTAGCTATCAAGTCAACAGCTAAATTTGCTTACAGTCACTGAACTAGTCACCAAAAACCTGTGACATTCAGGACTTTTGAAAGCTTGCTCTGGGTTTCTATGCAAACTGCTCACAAGATAGTGAGGCGGCAACCGTTCCCCCTTGGATTTTAGGCATTCTCCAAGACTAACCTGGTGGCTACCAATATTTCACAATGTCTAGGCTGAAATCTATTTACTTCAGCCTGCAAAGCAGCAGCAAACTCAAACTGTAGACCACAAGCTATTGCTATGGGTTAGAGAAAATGTCTTTAACTGCAGTGATGAAAAAAAGGTACACAGCTACTGTGGAGCCAGTAGTTATTCTGTGATTTTTAGGACAGTTTTAACTCCCTCTCAATCTAGCCAGGACACTCCAGGATAGGAATACAGAAGTCACAGTGTTCAGAAGAGGCACAGCAGTGTCCTTAGAAAGAAAACTCCTAGTTAGATACAGCTGCAAGATATTTGCCTCATGAGGAAGACCATAACAGAATACTGAGCGCACCTATGGAGATTGTCTCTGTGACAGGTACCCGATTTCAGAACTGCACAGAAGAAGAACAAAGATAAAGATGAACAGGAAGATAGGCAAGAGGTAAGTCTGAACCTGGAGATGTGCACACCATGGTATCACCAAAACCCACAGGAAAAAGCGCAGCCAGTTTTAAGTTCTTTGTGCCAGCCTCATGACAAGCTCAGATGAAAGCACACTGTGACTAAGGCTGACATGTTGGGTACTGGCAAGAAAGTGTTGGGAAAATACGAAGAACCCCTTATTTAATGAAATCAGTTCTACAGTTCTTAGTTTTTTATATAAGCAACATATTCTTACTGCAGGGGTGGGGGAAGGGGTTAAAAAAACCCCACGCTGTCACCTGAAGCAACCTAGCACACACCACCTTTTCACCCCCTACTTGGAGTGAAGGTTGTAGCACATTTGAGCAAGAGAAAATTAGGACAACTGGTATATCCTAACATTCACCACCTCCAAGCTCACCTAGCCAGTCAGCATGCTGGAAAGCCCAGCATGTCTTATTCTTCCAGTGAAAGCACAAATAAGGCTACTAATTAATCTGTTCTTTTCAGCAATTAATACAGCAAGCATTTGGTTCCTTGGATTGGGACATAGGACAGCTTACACAAGATGGCTTAAGGCCAAGAAAAGCATTGAATTTGTGCCCTCCCAGCTTCAGATTCTTAGTTTTTGTTTCTACCTTTTATATTTGTAGTTCTATGAAGCAAATGTTCAGAATTGAATAGCAAGCAAAGTTTCCAATTTGACAGCAATCTCTCCAAACCTCTTATTTTAGGTCATGAACTGTTCTATTTGCTCCTCACAATACCGACTCAGGCTCCCGTCCCTCATTTTTCTCCCACTCCAAGAGACAGTACTCCAATGTGCACAGTTCTTTTTTCCAGGAAGCGAGCATATCCTCTGCTCCTCTATAATGCTGTGACCTGCGTGTAGCACCTTATTCTCTAGACTCATTTAAAACTAGAAATTAATGAAAGCAGACAAAGTATCTTTTAATAACTGTCAGATACTGTTGCTGCAGTAAACTTGTACTTCATAAACCAAGTAGAAGGCGTCTTGATAGCAGCTCAGAATAAAGCACATGAGCTGCTGATTCTTCATTACCCTGGTGAGTATGTTCTGGTTAATATGAAGAGGATGCAATCTACAATTGAGCAGGAGATGCTAAGCTGTTCAAGCAGCACATTAAGGTTAAAAGTTACTTGGAACATCTAATACCACAATCAGAAAAACAGTTACTAGCATCCAAAGGTTACATCAGTGATGCCTCAGTACTGCCTTCACAGTTGGATTTGGATTTAAGTTTTTGTTCTTTCAAGCTGGGCTAGAAAATGCTGTGTTTCCTTAAGACATTTTCAACCTTTACCCTAAGGTTCAGGTAAACAAATTCATAGTTTTCTAGCTAGCATCTCTCTGAGGGGGTTGAAACACTCCTGAAGTGGCTGGCAGAGAGTGGGGCACACTGCAGAAAGATTAAAAATCTTGTGAGATGCTAGGA
Organism: Platalea leucorodia; assembly: GCF_965183815.1. Lineage (NCBI taxonomy): Eukaryota > Metazoa > Chordata > Aves > Pelecaniformes > Threskiornithidae > Platalea > Platalea leucorodia. The sequence continues at coordinate 4,529,040 of NC_138838.1, read as the reverse complement.
AGGTGACAAGCATAGCTAAAAGTACAAGCTTTCTCCAGTGTTAGGTTGGCTACATGAGTCTGTAAACTGAGGAATTCTAATTGTACTTTTAGCATTTCATTAATAACTTGCTCCTTCCAGTGCTCTCAGGTTTGCCAGCAGAAAACATCCACATGCCCTGGCTATTTGTTTCCACCAGCAATGTGACACAAGAAGGGGAGGTCTGACAGTGAACAGAATGTTAAATGAGGGAAATCTTCACTACAACATTGTGTGTTCATTTTTGTTTTTCTTCCCATTAAGTTTGTTCCACATGAGACTATTCCCATGATTTTTCAGCAGAGCTCAACCACCTTAGGAAATACTGACAGCATAGTAGATCAAAGGCTTCAGAAAACTAAACTCCCACTCACTTTGGGAAGGTATAGCTCGCTTGACAGAGCAGGTGAACATGCTTCTAGAAAACTTGGCATCTTCTGATTACCATCTCCCTTTCCCTCACTACCCCCGTTAAAAGACCTAGAACTTCTCTTTTGAGAGGATATCATGCATTAGTCACTGCTGAACTGCAATTCAAGAGTAATTCAAAGGAAAGTATGTTGGCATATCTCAAATGAATGGGACCTGAAGCCTGCTCCCCTGCTCCCCTCAGAACTGAGAATTTTTTCCCTCCCCACCACAAATAGTTATTAGTCTAATTGCTATTCTGCTATAAACGCAGTTCTTCTAGAGAGCTGATAGCTGTGTTTATACACCCACGCAGAACAGGCCATGCTCCAGAAACACTATGCTGCATGAAACGCATCTCACTTGTGACAGAATCCTTACTGCAGATTCACCCTGGTCTTCAACTATAAACCAGACCATTCGTCCTCATTCCTTAGCCAGTCATTCTAGTCTGGGACAACACTTCCTCCAGAGTTGAAGGCCAGACGCCCGGTGAAGCTTTCCAGTACGTTCTCAAAGCACAGACCTACACAGTCAAACCTACTGCTTTAATCCACGACCCAGGAAGACTGCTGTAGAGAGGTGGATGCAAAAGTCACAACACATTTATACTGAGGGACACCACCACATTTTCTCCTTCCGTTCAAATTGCTAAATCTGTTAACAGCTGATACAATTACCAAGACAAAAATTTTGCTGCATTATACTAATAACATACTAGGAACCAGAAAAGGTTCTAGAATATGTTAACTTCCGCAGCTACACTTAATGGCAGTTGTACCTGCTACATGTATATAGCCACACAGGATTTTACAGCCAGCTTCCTTTGATTTTTTAAGACTAAAGGAGCTGAAGTTTATCCATTAAGTACCTCTGCGCATAAGTTATTTACTATAAATAATTGCATTATTGCATAGGAGAAATTAAACCACTGCCTATGAAATCTGACAGCATCCTTCCCTTGCAATCCATAAGAAATTTCACAGGGCTAACTAGCAGTTCTGTTTCACAACATGACTGCTTTTCCCAACAAAAAGGTAGCCTTAGCCTGTGATATAAAAGGTTCTTTCAAAAGTTATTGTACTGTTTGTCAAACTAGAAGCAAAACTCCATTGCAAGTTTAGGTTTCTACACTGAAGACAATTGGCAGACTAAGAAAAATCTTACCGCTGCATCAACATTAGCAGGAGAATCACCATTGGGATCTGCCAGCATAGAAATAACACTAATCATTATAGTTTCCACTGTGTGAATGGGAAGCCAGCGTTCCTCAGGTTTTTCATAGCCATATTTGTCTTCTCCAGGCTCATGAAGAATTGAAATGCAGACATCGCCATTCTTGTCAACTACAAAATAGAACAAGGCATATTTCAGTAATGAACAACATGCTGGCATTTCTTCAGGATAGTTATGGAACTGTTAATCTTCACTCCAGCTAGTCTGAAAACGCGTTGGTGAAGACTCTTTACAAAAAGAGAAAGTAATTAACTATTACAGAACTCAATCTGTAATAAATAGGGCTTGGTGGAAGTCTGTCGTTATGCCTGGACCTCTGGCAGAAAGGGTACACGTGGAGGAAGAACTTAATTTTAACATCATGTTGCAACTTCAAGACTATTTAGATAGGCTTCCGCTAAAGCTTTTTCTGTTAAGTTCAGCAAACTAGACAGTGACTTTTTTTTCCACAGCAACAGCTGGATATTACTGCAATATATTGGAATATGATTTAAGCTGCTGGAATTAGAAACTGCCTGACAAGTACTCTGATATTTCCAGAGCTGAAACTGACACAGCATCAAAACAGTCTCTCTGCCCCTTATGATGGGAGCACTGTGCTGGTCTCCACCCAGCTTTCAACATCTGCAACTTCAATAATGACTTTAGAAACTGAAAAGCATTCCTCATTCCCAGTAAAAACCTTCTTCCATTTTATTTTACCTTTCCATCTATGTTCAGCAGTCCATAAGTAAATGAAACATTAGGAGGAATCTTCTTTGGAGGGACTAAAAGATGCTGTTATTTCCTTTCACACTTCACTGGAGGAGGACAACCTTGGGCCTTCTACATTGAACTGCCAGGTTAGTAATACTAAGATGAAATGTTTGAAGGTATAACAAAAGGCAGCTATGGACATCAAGTTTCTCCTCAGACCAGAATTTCTCACTTAGGGAAAAATAAAAATTCCTGAACAGGTACCAAGAATTCAAGAAGCTACTTCCAGTAGCTTCTAAAAGTACTTTAGGAGCAGTCTTTCAGAGCAGGACTATTAAAGACTCTACCATGGTTATTACTTCTTTATGAAGTGAAGATGGCAAAGTAAACACAGAGTTTCATACTTCTAACATGAACAGAAGTGTATCCATTTGTCTTCACTGCATTTTAGTTCTCAATTGCAAAAAGAAATTGAAACTTTGACATTTCTTACCATTCGGATGCCAGATTTCTGTGATGAATTTCATTTTTGGCGGCCTCAGTGGATAGTCTTTTGGAAAAGTAAGATGAGCCTTGAAAACACCACCTTCACTGGGGAATCAAAAATATTTTCTTGTAAGCTTAAGCTGAAGATTAGAACTTACTGATGTATCAAAAGCTCTAAGTTTAGCTCTCACGCAGCTCAACATCATGTTAGTAATTAACAGTACCATCATTTCCATATGCAATGCAAAGAGCTGCTAGATTGAGAAGATCCTTTCACAAGATACAGCATTGGGGAACTCACAGTATCTTTTTTAGAATTAGGATGATGTTCCAGAGGGGAAAAAAACACATCAAAGAAAAAAAAAGAAAAAAATATCAAAAAACTGCCAAGGAATTCACCATCTGGAATTACAACTTACATTTTTCCTCCCAGTACATTTATTAACAGTGCAAAAAAAAAAAAGTATTGCCAATAACTCCCCTTCTCAAGTACAGCCCAGCAGATACCTGTTTGTTTTCCTCCTTTAGACACCTCAGTCCTAATTTCTTGATATCAGTCTGCAGCAGTGAGCCTCAGTGAAAAGTTACAGAAAGCTTTATAGTTGTGTCTACAGCATTACTTCGCAAAAAGACTTCCAATACTACCTTTTCAACGCTAAGCTAAAGGGACTCAGACATGACAGTGAGGTGTTCTGCATTAGAGTTACCCACTAAACTGGAAAACAATAAACAAGAGACATCTAGTTTTTATGTGGAGTTACAGGCCCATATTTAACTAAGGTAACAGTTTGGGTTTGGTTTTTTTTTTGGTTGTTCTTTTTAACTAACTAGGTTTCAATACCCTGGAATAGTCCCTTTTGAAAAAAAACATGAAGGCCTGTATTAAATGGGAAGCCTTATAGGTGGAATACTTCACTAATGTTAGTACTATAACATTTGCTGTTACTGTGAAGCTTGTAACAAAATTTGAAATTGCAAAGGCAGAGGTTACAAAAACCAGAACATAACCTCCACAGAAGGTGGCACGAGATGTGCAGTATGACAAGCTACTCCTCGGTAACCATGCAGGCAAAAGATTTAGTGTAGAAAAGAAAGCTGTTCCGTGCAAATTTTTCTTTTTTTTTTTTTTACTGTATTTGTAAAGGAGCAGGAGCCAGTATCCAAAGCCCACAAGCTACTGAGAAAATAACAAGTTTTACCACCACTAACCAAAGATGTGCAATTCTAGCAAGTGTCTCCAAAAAAAAAAAAAACCCAAACCCAAAAAGCACTACATCTAAGTGACTTGGCTCTTAAAATAAAGCAGCTGAGGGTATCTAAACCCACAGCATTCATTTTCCTCAAGTTTTAGAAAAGGCAGGCAGTTTCCAAAGAATCCTTGATCCTGGGAAGGGTAAGAATTCTGGAAACACTGGCTATTTTAACATCCATACTAGTCAAGACAAAGGAGAGTTAGCTTGCATTTGTTGATGGCCCCAAACCAGTTAAGCCCTTTCTTTAAAAGTGAAAAATTCTTCTCTCCCTTTTTAAAGCAGCAGATCCTCAAGCTACTAGGCTGTATGGCATCCCTGGTTGCCCCTCATCAACTACATATAAATACAGCTCTTTAATTGGATACACATTAGAAACCAGTTAATGAAGTACAGCTGTCAATTAAGGGACATCAGGGCCACTTTTAGCAATATTCCTGATAAAGTGGTCTCTATCAGTAGAGTCATGCGCCGAGTCTAAAGTCTTTTTAGGTAAACTCGGAATAAATCAAGTGGGACCAGGAATGAGACTAAAAGTTTGACAATTTTGAACCACCTGGTTAAGTTAAACCATTACGTTCTACTGTCATCATAAAACAACCAGGGAGGAAGGATTCAGTATAATGCTACCTTGAAAAGCAGCAGGTAGGGACTGGAACAGAAGAGAGCTTCTTATCTAAAAAGCCTCAAAACAAGCTCAGCACCTTACTGAAGTGGGCGAAAAATGCTATTGCAGTTTTTAACATATAAGAAAAGGTTCAATTAGAAGCAGTATTTCTTTACTGACAGTATTTATAAGATGGCCATGAGAATATAATGGAGCCACTACAAGACTGTTCAAAAGAGGTCAACAGAAGTTGGAGAATTCATCTCATGCAAGACTTGAGAATCACAATGTAGTGAGCTTGAGGAGAGGCAAAGCAATTCAATTACTGTGCTTAGGTACTTATTCAGAAGTCTGCAGACAGAGGTAGACAACAACTTCATGTTGGAACTAAAATTGATCTTAAGTAAATGTCACTAGGCTTTTTGTATCAGTAATTTACCACTGAACAGCTTAATGAAGGAGAACAGAGTTCATCTTCAAGAGCTACACTTTAAACTGACTTCTTCTTGGCATAAAACCTTTTTCCAGGAGCTAGAGTAGATGATCATATATAACCTCTATGAGAAAGAGAAACAGTTCTCTCAATTAGCCAGAGCTCTTTTTTTTTTTAAATAAAAAACCCAAAACCACACTGCATGTGCCAGAGTGCTTCAGGTACACAGCAATGCAAAAACACAGCAAACGAAGTCCAGGAAAATAAGTTACTGTATCAACTGCATAGTTTTGTGTTCAAATGCCAATTAAAGAACCCAGTCCTTAGGATAAAGATACAAGCTTTTGGAAGCCCTCTGTGCAAGGTTTGCCAACAATTCAAATTTGATCAACACTGAGGTACTCTAGGTCACACTAGGAAGTTCTCCCATCTCAAACTGATAGGACTTGAGGCTAATCCTACGGTCTGCTGCAGCTTCCAGAACTACATCCCTCTTGAATATCTTCCTACAATCACCAGCATGATGTTGCAATAGTTTAAAATTGTACTATCAGCTAAACTAGAGCCTCACAGCAATAACAGCAAATAGTGGATTATACCTGCCTTACTTAAATGCATAAGAAAACAGAAGCTGCCTCTAAGTACAGCCTATTCTTTCTCATCTCTACACAAGTACAAAGGGATCAATGTTACATTTTCCTAGGGGAGCAAAGGAGTTTAGAACTTCTATATAACAAATTCAGCTATTTACAGGTATTTTACTAGCAACAGAACAGTATTACCTAATTTAGTCAGTATGAAGATTTAGTTTAACTTCTACTCACTTAGACCAAACTAGAACTAGTAAATCCAAGTTCACTTAATTTTCTGTATAAGTATCAGTACTTACTATAGTGTATCTGGAGGACCAATAATAAGGACTTCCCATCGATAAAGATCATTGTCATCTATTAAGCCCGCTGAAAAGCCTTCCACTGGATTTTTGTTGAGCTCTGTGTAGGAAAAAGAATTTAAGAGTGACTTTAGGTGTCTATGATACGCATTCACTGGTTTTGCTCATGCCTCTATACATGACCAAAAAACCCCATGACTTTCAGTGATTTGGCGCCTACTGATGGTCTGATGGCCTGGGTGAGTATCCTCAGCTCCCTACCACATACAACAGCACGCTGCCAGAGCTGAGACCCATAATCTGACTCTAAAACTATCTAAGTACATCATGAGCAGAAGAGCCAAAATAACTCAGAACTGTGGGACATCGTCTCCTAAACTAGATACCAAGAGGTCTGTGTGCAAGTCAGAAAACAGATTTTCTACTAATAAAGCAGTATGACTTTTTTTATAAGAACCCTGAGGAGCCAGATTAAACTAAAGTCTATCTTTAACTCTAGAAAATGTTAACAGAAGAACAAAGTCACACTATGTTTTTACTTAAAACTAACATCCTATTTCCCTTAAATGATTTTTTTCAGAATCAGAAAGCATTTGAGACCTGTGCCCACTGCATTCTGGAGACAATGATTTACTACATTCTGAACTATTAGAAGAGAGCATAGAAGATAAGCTGTTATGCTGTTTAGGTTTGGGGTTTTTTTTTTTTATTTTTTCTTTTGTTTCACAGGTTTATCCAGTAGTTATAAGCAATACGAGATTTAAGTTTATAGGCTACTTCATATAGTTACTGCCAGATAGAAGTCTTATCTGGAAATAGCTACGCAGAAGTCAGACCTAGATGTGGACTCCACTGAGTTTCTGTCTTCAGCCTGCTCCAGGAAAAAGCATAAGATTTGGAAATAAACACCTCAAACGAGTTCTGCCTAAAACTCAACTTGGGGTGGGGGGGAAGAGAACATCTCTTAACTGATAGCTGCCAGTCAAAAACTAATTTAAATGCCATATTGATGCCAAATTGAAATTCTCAATCCACATTTCCAACAGTACATACAAAATCCTGATGGATCTTGGGTATTTAGGATAGGGGAAGGGGAGAAAAAGTTATTCCTTCAACTGGTCAGTAATTTCCAGATTAAATTAGGGATTTTGTTTTGTTTTACAATTACTACTGCACTTATTTTAAATCCTGTCAGACATTATATAGCCCTCATTATTATATTCCACAGTACCGTTAGTCTACATAGTCCCTCTTTGTAAACCCAATAGCTGTGTTTTGTGTTGATTTCTAGGCATTACAGACTTCAGTTCAGAGGGCCTTATAATGCCCTCAGGTACATGCAGAAGAACTTCAAGTGAGAACCTCATACCTTTATGAAGAAAAGGCTACCATTAAGTCCAAACTGATCTGCCCATAAGCTTGCAGTCACTGTTTGCCAGTTAAGTTCTTAACTATGTAAAACATGGTCAAAAAATGCAAGAAGAATTAATTCAAGCCCTACACAGAAGAGTCCATGTCCACATAGGGAAAAGAAAGTGCTCAGCTCGCATGAAGGACCAAGGTCCTGAAGAGGTAGATAGCAGAAATATCAACTTTGTCTGGCCATTAGTATTTCAGAATCAAATTAGCATTGATGACTCAATGCTAAAATCCCAAGAAATTTATTGGAAGGGCTTTTCTCAGAAGCTGCTCAGCAGGGGGGTAGTCAACAGATGAGGTCAACCATTCACTCTCCAAGTTGCAGGACAAAGACTTAGGTATTGAACCAAATCATGTTTTCTCAAGGCAATACCTGAAACAACAGGTGATATCACAGGCTATTTAACCAAGAGGCAAACCTGAAAACTAAAAACTATAGCATGGCCACACCTCCACTAAGCAGACCAGTTTTCACCCTCTGGCATCAATGAAACTTTGTGGAAACAGCTGCGTGAGCGTGAGTAACTTCTATTTCATTTTAGGTGACGGGGCAGAGAGACTAGGTAAGTGTCTCACATCAAGTGAGGAGTTCACCAGTCACTTACTATCTCCCTACTATAGACATTCCTCCAGCATCAGATATTAAAAGTTCCACCACGTTAGTAATTGAATACAAACTGCTTTTTCATGCAGGATTTTATAAAAAAAAAATTGTCTATTGCTTGTGCAAAAAAGCCACCTCTGTTCAGGACACTTAAGTCATCCTTTCGGATATTACATTAGTATGTAATACAGAATATCCAGCGTAACAACTACAGAAGTCAACAGGAAGAGCACAAATATTAGATTTGAGTGTCTCACCTTAAGACTTTCAAACTTGAATTTGAGCCTCCAAAACACAACTTCCCTCATTTTTTCATTTCTACAGGGAGAAAAAGGTTTATGCCAAGTTCTGTGTAAGCTCCTATAACTCAAGCTGCTCACATTTAGCTTCCTTATTGTTTGCTAGTTATCACTTCTCAGTGATCAGACTGTAAACAAGCCTGCCAGAAGTTACGACTCTGGAGAATTCAGCATGCTTCTCTATCTAAATATGCCACGCTATTTTCAAGTCCAATATACACATTTTCTTCTTTATTTCTTGATTCATGCTATTTCAATTTCTTTTTACATCTGTCTGAGCCTCCAAATAACTCTTTTTATCCTTAAGTCCTTTGAAAGATTTTTCATGTACTTGTTCCCAAAGAAAGCCAGCTCTTACACTCTGACTCATACCTAAGACTTTGCAGCACTGTATTGCAAGAGATCTTGTGAGAAGGAATAAGATTGCTGGATGCCAACTCTTGTAATGCAGAAAATCTGTAAACTGTATGAAAGGGACAGCCGTTGACAAAAATCTTCAGTTACAGCAGTTATGGAAATTTGCTTAGTGGATGTTGCCTATAAAGCAAATTATGATGTTACTTCTTTTACAGGAGGTGGCATCGGTCTCGGCTTGTAAAAGGTTCTCATTTTCCTTCCACGGCAGCAATACTGAAGCATAGTTCAAATAGCTACTGCTTGCTATTTGCTATTGCTTGCACCAATACTTTAACTTGAGGTAAGACAATGGATATAAGCTCAGGCACCTTCTCCACTAGAGGTATGTAGAATTACCATAGGCAAGCTAAAGTGAGCTTTTCCATCCAGATTATTTATGCTAAACTGAACATCAACTAATGGCTGGTTGGCAGACAAAAAAGGAAATCTCAGGAAAGTTTTGCACTGGGATATGAAAAACATCATCCTTGGCTGCTTTACCATGGATAGCTGAGAGCTGCTACTCGTTAAAACTTGCAAACACTGAAGCCTACGGTTTGTTTGGGTTTGGTTTTTTCCCCTGGGTATAGCCAGCACTGCATATCAGAAGAGTTAACTGGTAGTACCACCTACCTCTTCATGAGTTGAGACTCACCCAGTAGCGAAATCCATGCACCAAAATCCCAAGTGAATAGTGATGCCACTATGGCAAGAAAGGAGCAGGGATACACTACGCTGGCAGTCACAGGAGCCGCCTTCTGCCCACCAGCCAGAGCCTCTGGTGACACTGACACTGCGCTCCAGAAACCAGACACCTGTCCTCTGCGGCTGTCATTTCCTACCAACTCCACCAGTTAACCACTTGCAGCCTGAACAAGAGTTTTCCTAGATGAACACACAGATAGCGAGTACGCTTCATAAAGCAAAGGATTCAATTCCCTTCCCCAGCCAGGGAGAGGCAACAAGCCCTTGGCGCAGGTCCTCTGCAGAGCCCTGTTGAAGGGCTAGCCTACAAGTCCTGGAAAAGCACAGAAGGCAGACACCTATGAAGAACTGAATCCCTCCACGTTATTTTTTCAACACTTAGTTTTCCTTTGAGATTTATTGTTTAAAGATACCCTGTACTTTTTAAACGCAAATGAGTACATTAACACTTCCATCATGTCCATGCCAAAATAAGTGCAATTTACTTGCTACTACGTATTACACAGTATGGTTTAGTATTTCTGCCAATATTTTCTGCATTTCTGATAGTTTAATATTATAGCTATACATATTATATTACATTCACTCTAGAAGCCGTTTCAGGTAGAGTCCTTCGCAGCTCAAGCAGCAGCTGACAGCCAAAGCAGCACAAACCTAGACAGCTGCCAAGCAGCAACATACTGGGGAAGGAATCCTGTAGCTGCTTATAAATTAGACATTCAGTCCCTTTAATCCCAGTCCTGAATCAATACCTGATTGGGGAGCTGAGGAAGACTACAGGCCCATAATCCAACAGAGTTGTTTAAGTCCAGAACAGACCTTAATGTCCTATGCCTAGCATCCCAGATGATCTGCCAACACAACACAGTGCTCCTTTAGCGGTTCAGCTCTTAGTAAAGCAGAACTAAGTTACCATTGCCTTAAACTTGAGCCAACGCAGTACCATAAACTGTGCTTCCAGTTTCAGTGTTTAGTTGACAGCAAGCTACTGATGTTCCCACACTCACTAAAACTGCCTTTATATAAGCCAAGAGACTTTCACCAATCCAAAAGCAAAACAGCGTCAACAAAAATGACTAAGCAGAAACAGCCCCATGGCTACATGTAGCAGCTATGTACGGCATCTAAACTTTTCAGCTTGACGTTTCACCCAGTCAGCCACCGCACATGAACGCTTCAGAGTATTTTAAGCTACATTACAGAACAAAGCTTTCAAAAATATAAGCTTCTACATTATTTTTAATAGCAGCCTCTTTAGTAAGTTACACAGTGGTTGAGTTTTGTGCAACCAGTGGATGGAGTCCAGCACAGAGACCAGACAGCCCAAGTTGTAGCTAAGGCTTCTGAAGAAGTCACCTAGCTGATCTACACACCGTTCCCAGAACAAGCAGGCCATATCAGAGGTTTACATTTGCTATACATCAGGCTTATTTTTTCTTGGTTGCTTTCTGTGAGTCTCAGCACTAGTCCAGGAGCTTCTAACAACTGTACAGACTCAAAACCCTCGTTCTAGACTCTTCTTCTCCATACCCCATGCCGTGACTTCCATATTACTTAACTGAGGTCAGTGACGATTTCCAAGACTTTCCTTTCTGCCTGCATACCCAGCTGTAAGTCTCTGATTCTAGAAGATCAGGGCTGAGATAAAGTAACAAGATCTCCTTATAAAGATGTATTCCCAGAGCTCTCCGTAATACCTGATTTCATCATGTTCTGTCTTGCTCCACAAGCTCATCCAAAGAGTTCAGACAAAACACAGCACGAGATACGCACACACTCCTGGTAGCCGCTTCGGCAGTGACAAATAAGACCGCAATTAAGACAGAATAGTTTTAGTCTCGGAAGGACATTGTAATTCTTCTGGAGCGAGACCAAAGCACTAAAGATCTTAGAGAGAGCTCTCTACCAACCAGTTCAGTAGCAGCTCTACATTTGACTCTTAACTTTAGCCTGGCAACTAATTTCCAGTGCTGCATGCATCACCCCCTGTTGATAAGGGCAGCATTACAGACTTCTACAAATCTAATTCTCCTCTCAATTCAGAGGCTTTGTAGGGAGGGTTGTATAGTCAGCATTAACAGGCAAGTTGCTCACAGAAATCATCTCAGTGAAGTGCTACACAGCTTCATGCACTGCTGCATCAACACGCTTCGCTTGCCGTTTCCTCAGCCGTACCTGTAGAGCCTTCCGAGGATTTGCACAGTGAAGCAGGTTTTGGAAGGATGGAGGACAAGGTTGGGGATTTCTTGTTCGATTTTTGTTTTTACTCACAATCAGCTTCCTAGCCAGGGCCACAGCTCAGCTCTGCAAACAGGAGGACAGCAGCACTAGCCCAAAGTGAGGGGGCAGAAGCTCCTATAACGGCCACTATGGGTCTGTGGATTAAGGTTAAGTACCAGAGAAACTTGACTAGACAGAGCCCAAGACTCTTTTACTAGTAAGGTGTCACATTATTCTAGACATAAGCTAAGAATCAAGTTGTTGTGCATGTTCTGTAGCTCCATGTTCACCTGAGCTGTGGCATACCTGAAGACAGACAATTGAAAGTGGAGGCTAGCTATTTAGTTGAAAACTGACTCTTAACACACTAATTGGAAGCTTGCAGGTCTTTGGTACTGTCTGGGTTCTTAAGGAGTTCCCCACAGTCTCTTAAGTCCATGGAGGTGGCCACTAATAGACATCGTCAACACTCCTTCAGACACCGATCTCAACTTAAAGGTCTCAAAGCCAGCTCTGTCACACAGTTCCAATTAGACCACAGATACCAAGCTACCAATCTGACCTGGCAACCCAGTTTACTCGGCCCGTGATCTGTTCCATGCACCATTTTACCCAAGAGTCATAAAGACAGGCAAGAATAGAGATGACCTATTTCGAGACATTTTCTTTCTGTAGCACTCTTTATACATAGAAGCCTTCTGTGTACACACACTCAAACCAGTCCTTTTCCAACATCCCACACTAACCATACACAGAAGGAAGGTCTCTCTCCCCCTCCCCCTGATGTGTTACCATTAAGCAAGTGTCTGTGACTCAGTAACTTAAGTAACTGCCGAGCGCAGCGTGCCTACTAAGCCCACAAGTCTTTACTCTCAAGATGAAGGTGGTGTTCGAGTTACTTTCCTGTCCGAATCAGCTTCCACAGAACACTGGAAATAAAAAAAAATATACTGATGAAAACCTTTGAATTCCATAGTATAGTTTAAAGTTTTGAAATAGTTATACTTCCAGAATTAAGATTCTCAGCATTAAGTTTAGAACATATGTTCAAATTAATATCAATCATGTATTTTTGGTAGAAATTGAGATAAACTGTTTCTTGAAGAGCCCCCTTTGGCTAGGCTGCTTGAAGCATGCTGTGTATCCCATCACATCAGAATCTAGCACAGTTACATCACCCCGGTTAAAATGGAGGTTGAATGGGTCTGTTAAAAAAAATTCCTAGTAAGGTCTGAATTTTGGGGGGGAAGTGGTATGAGGAAGGGAAGAACAAGGATAGTCAAAAGGATGAGACCCTGATTCTGAAGTCCACACCTGAAAGGAAGCAAGTATCTCACCAGGAAACATTCAGTGGCTTGCCCATCAAGAGTCAACCGCAGCACAGGGCCACATTCATCTATCACACTTGGTATAATAGAAACACCACCTTCATTTTGCCCTCAGTGTCCAATGCATGTTTCCATTTTCAAGAGTCAGACAAGTATTAGGTGGGTACATGCATCTGCCTGTATTTGAGACTGTCACCCTCAGCAGCGTTCAATAGAGATCTTACCAGGATAAGTCATTCCTGAGACTCCGTGACTATCTCGTCCCAAAGCAGATGTCAAAAACAGGTCAGATGAATCACACGCTACACGTACTTATTTCTCTCATCTACAAAGGAGCCTACAGAGCTTCAGATGTCTACTGCATACAACTGCTAGAATTTGGCAAGACAAATGGCATCCTAGGTGCCAGTCATATTATTGTAGTTGAGTTGAGCACGGACAGCAGGAAAAGTTAATTAACTTCTTAACAGCTGTTTGCAAATTACCAACAGACTAAAGCTACAAAAAATTCCATCCAGTTATCTTCTGACAGTCATATACACATCAGTCATGAAACAGCACTGTTGAACAGAGCTAGGAGCTCTAGGATGCGTGTGGTTTGCATACAAGAATAGAATGTGATTCTAGGAAATCCACTAGAAAGTCTGTATCACAAGACCATGCCATAGGGAGATGTTAACATCTGAAGAGTTCATCAGAAGCTTTCTTCATATGCATAGTTTGTTGTGCAAGTCAAGGACACTTTTCCAGCTTGTTTTCTCTCTTGCTTATAATATGAATAACAGGTTTGCATGTCCTAATTCAAGCTACATTGTTATTCAGAATTGTTTTAAGACACTTCTGTAAGTGACTTCTGACAGCAGCATCTTTTAGATCAGCACCAAGTGCAAGCCAACTAAAAAAACAGCCAGTTTGACATACTAGGTATTGTGATGACTGCATGGAAATAGGTTTCCCTTAACTAACAATTTATATACAGAAAGACTCTATGTGAAAGCCTTTACAAAGGGTTTCTATCAAAATGTCTACTATCTTTCTAAACCTGTACAACCACTGCTAACATTCATGCCCAGGAGAGCAGTTATTTTTATGGAATCCTATTCCATTTAGATGGCTATACTTAGTGTTCTTACAAGGTCTGGATATCTGATCTCTGTTGCAGCTGATATGCCTTGGCCCAGAGAATAGGAAGGAGAAGCAAATATGAACATTTATACTCGCGGGGTGGCCTAAAACTCAGACCTACTAGATTCCGTAAGTGAAAGACCTTGCCAAGACCGGTCTACTGACAGATATCCACACACCACTGAAAACTGAAGCATGGAGCAGGTGCAACACGGTGATAGCACAGGCCTGCATGTGAAGTGTTAACCAGATTCTGTTCCCATACGTTGGGACAAAAAGCAGACAGTGTGAGTTTCAAGAGTCACATGCCCTCTTCCTCACCCAAGCCACCTGCTCTTCTTTCTCCAGGCACCTAACTTCGCACACTCATTTTAGTATTTGGTTTATACTTTCAGAACAGCTGCCACCTTTCAGTTCAGTTCCACTTCATTAGAACCCAATCTGTATGCTGGAAACAAAACGCTGTATTTTATTTTTCTTAATGCTTCCACCCTATCCTACACCCATACTTGAAGCTTACTTCTGCAGAATACCCCATGTGCTTAAAGACTTTCAAAAACCCCAGCCTTACAGGTGGCAAACAAGAACATCCATATAGAAGATGAAAATTTAGCAGAATGCCTATTTGAGGCAAACAAGTTTTACCTACAAAGTTCACTTATTTTCAAACTGTTTACAATAGAGCTTTGGGGGAAGAAAAAAAAAAAAAAAAAACAAAACACACAACTTGTACCAATACTAACTACAAAAGGGACCAAATAATCCTATCTTAGTTGAATATGCATGTACTGTTCTAAGTCTTCCTTGCATTAAAGAAAAAAATCAGAGATACAGAAGAGTCAAGGCAGAATCAGTTATAAATACATGTGGTTTTATTTGAGGACTATTCACTCTTACTTGATTTATCCCAGATCTCTTAAACAAAAAAAAGACATTTATAGCAAATCAATAAATCCTTACAGTTTACATTTCTGCAGCAGATAGCTCTTTAATACTAAAGTTGGAATCACTATCAATCACACAAAGCAAGACATTTTAGTGGGATTTAGGTGATTTAACATCTCCAAATAAAGATCTTATCAATAAAGCAGGAATTATTCTAATGAAGGTATTTTCTCAATAGGTATTCATTTGCTCCTTGTTTCACAGGATTTCCACCAGCATTCTCCTATTCCGCCATTCCCTAACAGAACAAAGTCACTTTACTGCCAGATCCAGATACGTCCATACTTTGGTGTGACTTACAATGCCTTGTTTGGGGGGGGGAAGCAGAGACGGAAAGAACTCATCATTTATGGTAAGCTTGGTTGTTTCCCTGAAAGATTAGTAAGCTGACCTAGCCAGAGCCAACTGGCTGTGACTACAGCTGCCCCATCAAGGGGTAAGCTTATGAAGCAGGTTGTTATTGCTTCATCCTGTTCAAGCAAGTGGTTGAGTCATCAAGCCCCTCCATTCTGAGGTTTAGCTAAACCTCACTTTCCAGAACTGCCAGCATCCCTGAATTTTCACTCTTGTGACTGCTTTCATAAATACTCTTTTCTTTGAAGAGGCAGAGTTCGGCTTATTTCTGCAACAGGAACATTTGCAAAGCTAACACGTGCAGCTAGTATAGTTTGCCACAAGTCACATCCATTATGTTATTTGCAGTGCAACAGAAATTCAGGCTGTTGTACTGCTCAGACTCTAGTCACTGTAACGAGGCATGTGTTTTAGCAATGATATTATCTATAAAGTCAACATGAGCAACGTAGCTTTGATGCTTCTGTCAACACATCTCACAAGAAACAGGATTATCTTATCTGCTATAATGGGGCCCTACACTGCAAGAGTGTTAAGGTGAGTGGTACACACATACTGTATCTAAGCATCCCAAAAAGCATCAGAGCAACGAAGACTGATGGTTATCTAAAAATATGAAAGAGTCCTTTTAAAAAAATGCGGGGGGGTTATAGCATTTTAAGTGATACTGAAGTTAAGTCTGACATGTGCAGGACCTTGGAGTCTTAACTATTCAGGATAATACAGAATATTACTGGTCATACAAACAAACCTCTCCAAGGAAGCTAATAGGCAGACTAGCATCAACTTAATACTTCAGATCAATGCCACTGAAATGATTACCTTATAGACAAACCTACTATAAGCCAGTAAACAGCCAGTACTAAACTGTAAACAAAGGCTTCTTATACCACCAGCCACCCAAGAGATATGCCACCTCAGCTTCCATCTGTAAACGTATCTTAATTCCATAATTCCCTCAGACTGCACTCCTCAAATATTTTAAAAGCAAATCCTATGTAATTGCCAGGAATTCAACTAGCTCAACATTACACTACAAGATTTTTCCACACAAGGAAGTAAAAATTGTTGAACTGTCACATTAAGTATTTAATACAGTTTCCCAACTTGTTAATTTTTAGTTAGACTTTTTAGTTTGAAATAGGAGCTGTATACACTTCAAATTGAAATAATGCCACGTTTCTTATGTTTGAGAAAAACATTAGTGTGGGTTTTTTTGTATGCTAAGTTGGAGAATATTTACAACACAACTTCAGCCAACACAGGCATGGTTATTCCCCTTTTTTCAGTGATCCATGTTTATGTTAAAGCAGACTCGCACTTCTGGTTCCACTGTGTGCTACTGATGTAACTGCATCCTCCCTACATGATTTTGCTGGATGAACTAGACAAGTCTGCCTACTCTAACAAGTCTGTGTCAGCAAGGATTTAGCAGAAAGATGAAATAAAAGCATTCAGAGAAGTGCCTCAGTCTGCAAAACCCTTGGGCTTGACAGCTCTGGAGACTGGAAGAGTAGCTTCACACTCTCAATTGTCTCCTGCCTCCTTTTAAAGAGCATAAAGTTTTGGGGCTGTACAGACAACACAGTTTATCCTCTCCCCACCTCCCCTGGGGGGCGAACTCTGCTAATCTAGTGCTATACTAATCTACATACTTGCTGTTGACTTTTTTGGAAGTTCAGAGGCACTTCATGCCTTTAGTTTTCCCTGCACCTTACCCATAAGAGGAAAGGGACAGGTCATGGCTTCTATTTCACATTATTACCAATCCACAACAAAGAACCTTTCTCCTTCAAAAAAAAAGAACATCTGTAAGAACAAATACGTTTATTGAATTTTAAGAGATTTCCAGAAGCTGCTAGAGCTTACAATTACATTGATTTGCAAAGAAACAGCCATTTAGCTTCACAGATATCCATACAGGAGAACCTCCCTTCAGCTCGAGCTAGTTAGACTAGAGCTCTAACCAGCTTTGGTAGTCAGGGATCTCCACTAAGCAGTTTCTTTAAACACTTAAAACAAATAAAAACTACCCAAAGTTCTGACTATCTTGATTTGAACTGTTCTTGTGCCTAAATGGGGGCAAGCACATGTCAATATAGTAACAGCTACTATGCTAATTCCCTGGTGATATAGCTCAATATTTCATTAGCAAATGCACTGTGAAGCTACCTGGGGGGGGGGGACGACAACAAACCAGCCCACATCTAACAAAGTTATATTTTGTGACTGTCATTGAATATCCCTTCTCCTAGAGCACTACGAGCATCCCGAACATGCCACTTAAGTTGACAAGCATGTTGTATATATGGTGCTGTGGTACTAGTTACCTGCTCAAGTTACAATACAAGCCAGCTTGCTCCAGAAAAAAATAAAGTCCCTCTTCATACACTTATTGGAGCAACCTGGGATTATGTTGTCAAGTTTCGTTCTGTGTTTTGATAAGACCCTTGGTTTCAAGTCTCACTGAGAATCAAGAAGATTTACCAGTTGACCTTCACTTTAACAGTCTTCAAGAATCAAAACAAGTCATTGAAGTGCTACATGCCATAGACACCTATTTTCCCCATAATGCCTTTATTAAGAACGAAATCATATGGGAGACAAAACAGGTAACCATTCTGAGAGCTACTGTTTTACATTCCTTTCTCCTCCTGTCATTGTTTTTTCCTCTTGGCATTGAGAAGAACTATCCAGGCTCTCACCCATTAAAGAATTTCTATATTCCTCAACTGCTCCACCATTATACGGGTTTCAGATTCCCCCTTCAACCTCCCTCCACTTCTGGATGTCTTGCTCCAAGTCTAAGAGCTCCGACTTCAAATCTCTTGTGCTTGAATAATGCTAATTTGACAAGTGAGTGATCTAGAGCAATTTAAACTAGTTTAGATCACATAACTCATATCCACTGCCTGTTCGCTGTCCTCCAAAACCCAACCACTAGGTACAACCCAATGACTCA
This sequence comes from Platalea leucorodia, assembly GCF_965183815.1. Classification (NCBI taxonomy): domain Eukaryota; kingdom Metazoa; phylum Chordata; class Aves; order Pelecaniformes; family Threskiornithidae; genus Platalea; species Platalea leucorodia. The sequence continues at coordinate 4,510,657 of NC_138838.1, read as the reverse complement.
CCACACTCGATACAATGCAAAAGCTGCATGTAGCAGAAAGACTGAAGTATCAGCCCCACCAGGGGAAAGAATACCACAATGTTGATTTTTGTTCTGAGGTAGAACAAGCAGTGTGGGTGTAAACAAAGGGGCACATTGGAGCAGATGAGACTTGGAAGAAGACAGTCAGCAGTAGGGAAGAAGATCAGACATCATGAAGCTCAGTCTCTGCATTGCGACTTCAAATAGCCTGCCATCAGAAAAAGCAGTGTCAGAGTCTAGTTTGAGCTCAGTTTAGATGTTGCTTACATTATCAGAAGAAACTATTTTCTTTCTCAGGTTGGTTACTCCAAATAGGCCTTTTGAAGAGTTCAAGACTCTTCTTCAGTACTCACCACACACTTAAGTATGCACACTTACAATCACTTTTAATATGGTTTCAATTTTGTTTTTAATACATGTAAAAGGATACCAAAGGCACTAATATTACTTAAAACACAAAAACCCCACAAAAGAGTTGCATGTTACATGCAAATGGTTGCAGTACTTGAGTCAGCACAGTTGAATCAGTAGCAGTAATAGGGGTAACTGGAAAAGCTTACCAGTTTTTACCATTACACATGAAGCTTTCAGAAAAGAGTGAGCAGAAAGGTAAACAGAAGTTAACCCCCAAATCTAACAGTCTACAAGTCTACTTACATATCCAACCAGCCTGTGCTTACAGAAGGTCTTAAGACCTCACAAGACAAGAAAAAAAAAAAAAAACACAACACACTACACAACAGAAGCTGACAGCTAACACCTATTATCGAGAGGCTTCAGCTAAATGTCACTTTCTTTCAGGGAGCACAATTAGGTGGTTAAAAGAGAAATTACAGATAGCAGAAGAACTGTATTAGGTTACCAAATGCTCATTTTTAGCAACTTAAAGAGGAACTATTCTACACTATTGCTTCCCTAGAGGCATCATTTATAGGAAAGAAAAGCTTCACATCAAATCCAGTCTGGGCTCTTGTAGTAAGCTATACCTAGTGTTATTAACATAGCCAAACATGCAGAAACCTCACTGAATGTCAGTAACAACTTCAGTAGTTACTAAGGCATTAAGAGGTACATGCTCATGTTCAGGAGTGCAGCCACAGTATGAGATTTTTTTTTTTTTTTTAAAAGAATGTCACCTTAAAGGGGTAAAAAAATCCTGTGGTAATAGTTAACTATGTTGAAGTTTCTCAAACTATAATCAACTAAAAACCAGAAGACAGTGCTGGACATTGAAAAAGCACATCATCTAGCTGGCTATACCTGGTTATGCAACTTCACCTCCTTAGCAGTGTTGCTTTCCGTCCTTACGCTTTCAAAGACATTACTGAAGTCTCAGGCCAAAATCTTCCACCAGGAATTCCTGTGCCACCCAGTGACCCCGTCCCTTTGTACGGCTACTCAGCAAACTTCAGCCAGCGCTGTATTTGCCTGAGTTTAGGTACACCTAGCACACATTTCCTTATCGGGGTATGAAGCAATTTTTACGTAAGGGGCGAAAACGGCCATCAGATTCGCCCAAGGTGCCGGGCAGATCTGTGCGTTTTCTCGAGGGGATTACTGTATCCCGGCCGCAGACAGCTCGAAGGCAGGGGATGCGGGGGAACATGTGGGAGCGGGGGAGGGAGTGGCGGCAGGCTCCGCGCCGCACCCGGCTGCCGGCTCGTTTCTCTTTAAATCTGGCAGCGAGCGACACATGGAGCTGCATTGTGCGCCCCGCCGCCCGGGCGGCCCGGCGCATGCGCGGCGGCGGCGGGCCGGGCCCAGCCAGGCCCCCTCGGCGGCGGCGGCCCAGGCAGGGCCGGCGCTCACGGCCGCCCGCCCGCCCGGGGACAAAGGCAGGGGGCGGGGGCGCGGCGACGCGGAGCCAAGCTGCCACCCCGCTCCGGCCTCGGCGGCGGGGTCGGGCCCGGCGCTCCGGCCCTTCCCGTCCCCCCTCCCCACCCCGAGCCCAGTCTCCAACTCCTCCTTCCCCGCACCCGTCCCGCCCTCTCGCCCCCGGCGGACCCCCCCCGCCCGCAGCACACGGCGGGCAGTCCCGCTCACCACCCCCCCCGCCCGGATCCCGGTCCTGCCCGGTCCTCTCCCGCCCCGTCAGTGCCCGCAGAGCCCCCGGGTCTCCTCCTGACAACAAAGGGGGAAGCGGCCTCCCCCTCCCGGTCCGCCCTCCCCGGCGCAGGGCACGGGAGGCGAGGGGGGGGAGCCGGGGAGGGGAGGCGGGACGGGGGCACCTCAGGTCCCCACAGGAAGGTGTGCGAAGCGGGGCGATTCACCCCGGCCCTGAAGTACCGCTTCCGGAGGGGAACCCTCCCTCCTCCGCTCCTCTTCGGGGCTTGACAAACATCCCCTCACGCCACCGAGACTTCCCCGCACGCATCGCCCGCCGCGGCGGGGAGGAAAGCTCCGGCTCCCTTCTCCCCCCGCTCCCCGCCCCGGGGAGACAGGGCCGCAGGAGAGATCGGGGAGGCCGCCAGGCAGCGGGGCGGGGGGCCAGGCGAGCAGGGCCGCCGCCAACCCCCGCTTCCCCGACGGGACGGGGGCAGCGAAGGAAACGCTCCCCCCCGCCATGACGGCCCTCCGCACCCCTCCCCCCGGCTCCCCTGGCAGCGATGGCCAGGCAGGCTCCCCCTCCCCCGCTCGGCCTAGTTCCCTCCGCTCCCGGCTGGGCAGGGGAGCGGCGAGGGGGGGCCGGCGTCTCCCCTTCCCCCTCACACACACCCCCCGCCGGCCGCCCGCCCCCTCCCCCGAGCCGGCGCCCCTTCCCCCACCGCAGGCCCCGTCCCCTCAGAGGCCGGCCGGCCTCCGCTCCCCTCCCCGCCGCTCCCCCGCGGCGGATCGCCTCCCTCCCCCCGGCCGGCCCCCGGCCCGCGTACCTGCCAGTTGTCTCCGCAGTAGCAAGGCGGACTGGAGCTCCGTCATTCTCCCCCTCTCTGCCCGGGGAGGGAGTCCCAGCGGCGGCGGCGGGGACGGCGCGGCTCCTGGTGCTGCGAGCGCCCGAGGCGGCGGCGAGTGGCCCTCAGCCCGCCCCCACCGCGCCCCCCGGGGGTCTGGCTCCGCGCCGGCCGCCGCCGCAGCACGCAGGGTCCCTGGCAGGGGCGAGCGGCCGTGGCTCCGTGCCGCCCTCCTCCTCCTCCTCCTCCTCGCCCTCCTCCTCCTCCTCACCGCCGCCACCTCCTCCTCCCCCCGCCCGCGAGGAATTTCACTGCACTCCGGGCCGCGGCGCGCAGGCGCACTCTAGCCCGGCCGCCGGCCCTTCCGCGCCGCCATCTTGAGAGGGGCTGCGGGGCGGGGAGGCGGGTCGAGCGGGCTGTCGGCCGCCATGTTGAGAAGGTCCTTCCCCCCCTTCCCTTTTAAAGCCCTAGCCTGCATGGAGGGAGGGAAAGAGCTACTGCTGGGGAGGACTTTCCTCTGGAGGGGCGTAATGCTCCGTCCCTCCACAGCACGGTGGTTGTGCTGCTGGCTGCCTTCCTGGCCGCCTCGGCTCGGCATCTCACTGAGGGTCTTCTCCTGAGGGACAGCTGGCTGCTCCCTGGGAGAGACACGTCTTCCCTCAGTTACCACACAAGACTATTCTCAGACACAGGGCAGTAAGTAACAAAAGCTATCTGGGCATTTTGTCCCTCCTCAAAGCCTTGCTTGCCCTTAGGCTGCAGCCATCTCCCCAACTCAGGAGTTTTTGAGGAGGGGCTAAAAAGAGCAGCTAAAAAAGAACAGGCTAAAAAGAGTTAGCAGCTGCTGCATGAAAGTTGCTCATGCAGGATTGCTGCAAAATGTAGAAGATTTTTGTCTGTGGGTGTGATGGGGATGCTTGTGTGAGGGGGAGCGCGCTGCTGCACTGAAGATGTGCCCAGGAAAGAAAAAGAGGTATAAAACTGGACTAGAAGGCAAACCCCTTCTTGTGCTTCTGAGGTAAAGGGGCTCTCCTGCATGAATTTATCCCTGAAGGATGTAGGCTTGATTTTGGATCTCCAGCAAAAGCCTTCAGAAAAGGAGCTTTTAGAAGATGACTGCCAGTCTGAGGACAGGCACTGCTGAGAGGAAGACCTAAAAATTCGGATAGTTTATCCCAAAGAATTAAGAAAATGGCCAGGGAAGGACGGACAAAGATACAAATTGTCTGTAATTCATGTGTTGACTGTGAAAAATGTACTGGGATAAACAGGTGTGTGAGACTCTAAAATAGAAGGTGCTCTGCTCCTCTGCCATAGGCTTTGAGCGTCCTGTTGGATTGTCTGAGTTTACGTTTTAATTCTGAAGGACATGCAGTTTCTGGCTAATTGGATGAACCATTATTACTAGTGATAGAAAGTAGGAAATTCACTGCTCTGTTGCAGAAAGAAGTTACAACAAAGGGATTTATCCTGTATCGGTTTGCCAAAATGTTCAAATCCCTTAGAAAAACAGCTCTTTTTATTTTTTATACTACAAAGGGTTTATTTTGTTTGTGAACACCAAATTTGGCTTGCAATGAAGGAAAGAGAACGAGCCTATAAGAGAGATGTTTTTAGTTGGCAATGCTAAAGTCATTTCCCATGCTGCAATTTGGAAGGCCTAGTAGAGTCTGAGAGTTTCATTACTGTGCTAGGACAATTAATCAGAATACTATTCCCAGATATTCTTGCAGTTCTGATTAAATCTGTGTCCTCTTCAATGATTAAACTAGGATGATACAAGACATCCCACAGTGTATGCTGCTATTACTGAAATTCATCTCATAAATGGTGTTCTTAGCCAAAGAAAGTCTTTGTGAAAGTCTTTCTCCTTTGTAGGTTGACTCTAGTTCCTAAATGTATTTTGTATTTGTGTTTTGTATTGCTTCAGTCAGGTTCATTCAATCTTAAAAAACAATCTATCCATTTAAACATAGAAGGCTATCATGTGCAAGTGCATTTTGTAAACTTATTATGCTAAGAGACAGTCACCCAGATTGGAATTCAGGCGTGTTGATGGGAAGTGACACTATTGTGGATGGTATTTCTCTTTCAGGAATAAAAGGTAGGTTTTTTTCACAATGTCAGTTAAGCCAGCACTAAATTCACTCACTCAACTTTCTGTACCTGATGTCAATTCAGGCATGAGTACACATTTCTGACAGTTCTATTAATAGAGGACCTAACTACAGCATCGAAGACTGAAAGGTTATATGAAACAACTCTATTTCTATTACATTCTATTAATCAAAATCCTGAATTGTTCACCATCAGGTCACTCGCTGGCAGTCATCTTACTTAAGAAGGGAAGTTTTCTATGGTCTCCTATGGCTTGTGTATGATTTTCCTTGTAAGGAACATAGGAGGCTGTGGGTTGGGAGAGAAAGGATATGGTTTAAGCTGGCACAGATGACCTGGATTCCTTTATTCTTGCAGCAGATTCAACCCTAGTTTATAAAAGTAATATGTGTTTCATTATAGGAAGCATTGGCAACTTAAAGTACTCTAACCTTGCTCTGTCACATCACCTTGTGTGCAGCTGCAAAATGTAGAACATGGCTACTGCTGGTGAGGGCAGGTGTGTGACCGAGACATAAACTCGTTTAGTGTTTCCTTACAGCAATAAAGACTCCATGGAATCCTGTCATCAAAATGAAGCCGTCATGCCATAGCAGAGTGGGAACTCTGTTGGCTCACAGTTCGTGTTGCCTGTCCTTAAACACAACAGGCTATCTGAAAAGAGATAAAAGCCTTTCCCTGGCTAGATGAAGTGATCTTCTGTTCTGTTAATATCTACTTTCTGTACTCCCTATGCACAAACACCTTATCCTACTGTTTGCTGAGGCAATATGCAGTACATTTTAGGAAAAGATCTCAAGACAGGAGAGATTGTTTTCTTAAATTTGTTTTACTGTCTCTGGCATGCAGCCTTTCTGCAACCGTCTCTCCCATCTCTGCATTAAATGGAAGGCCACTAAGAATTTAGATTACTTTCTCTTTCCTGAGACCATTTCTCGTATAATGACTGTTCAGCTCTTACAGCCATTTGCTGTGGTCCTCACTGCATTAATCTTTTCCCTTGGCAAGGGTATATTATCATAATTCTTCATCTTGTGGATAGAATAGGAAATCCTGGAAGTTTTTCTGTCACCTTAAAAAGGATCAAGGTTTCACATTCAGCATCTTACTTTGCTTGAATATGATGTCTTTCGTTTGACTTTCTCCCCCAATTCCTCATTCACGACACAAATCACAGATTACACTAGTAGAGAGTTTCTGTTCAGTAGAGAGTCTTCCAGCTGGATTCACACTGTTAGCAACATCTGCTCCCCGACTTCAGCTTCTTGGCAAAAACAAAAAGCTGATGGTAAGATAGGCATAGCTCCCTGTAACATGTTCTGCAATGTTCATCTAATTTTATATGCTGGAGTCAGTGAAGAGACATTTTAAATGGTAGCAATGCCAGGTATCAGTTTTTAGGCTTAAAAAAAGTTCCTGTTAGGGAAACAGGGACCATTTATACATCTGTTACAATGTTTGCAAGCTTGAGTTTCTTGCAGTTTATATCTAGCAAACAAGTTGTTTTCTGAACAGTAAAGGTTAAGTATTTTTAAGGGCTTATATTCTGGATCCCGATTGTCACCAGGAAAAACTATCAGTTTGCTGACCTGTGGCGTACCGGTCTACCCCCATACACTTGTTTTTGCTGTGCATTCACTGATACATGAGTAGTTTGCTCTAAGGAGTCTCTCTTCGAATGAGCCTTGATTGAGCTTGCTTGTGAGTAGTAAAATCCAAATTACTTCTTCATATATTGTATGCAAAGGTAACATTTGGCTACCACCACGGATGTGTACCATAAAGGCAAATGCTCTGAAAATTCCTTGTTAAGAGAGAATTTGGGAAAAAGGAGACAGCAATTTACTGTATTTTGTCTTCGATTCATAGCTCCCTGCTGGCTTGAATAAGAGCGTAACAAGGACTAAAAGCTGGTTCGTTTCCAGTTAGGTATGACCTATAAATAAAGTAGGGGACTAAACCTGGGCTGAACACATCAGTCTGGCCAGAAGTATTTTGTGTAAGTTCAAGGCTACTCTTCCATAACAAGTTCAAAAGTTTAACTGTTACTCAAATGTTGTTGGGCTCATGTTTCACTGGGAAGTGTGTGTGTGTGTGTGAAGAAGGGGGGTTTCCTGGAAAAAATGGACCAGTGAATCGGTAGAGAAACCTGGTACGGGAATTGCTGCAGCTGCTACAACACATCTCTTCAGAACATACCTCCGTGCAGAGTATGATGAAAATGTTTATACTTACTTGTATTGTAGCGATGTTTAGATTCTCCAACCAAGATCAGAGTCCCGCTGGGTTAACACTAATCCTTGATGATCTCCTGTAGAGGTAAGAATCTCCATTCTTCCGTAAGAGTCCGAATAGTTAGGATGGACATGTGTGGCAGTCCATGGTGCTAAAATGTCTTGCCTAAGATGCCAGAGCAAGCCTGTACTAGAGCCAGAAATAGGAGCTGGTCCTGACTTCCATTCCCTGATACATGAAACCACAATGGCTTTAATGTTCAAACCTTGCCATATGTCTGTCTGTCATTCCTTAATAAATCCAGCAGTATTCCACCTAGGTCACTGACCACAGATAAAGGTTTCGGTTGTGGCATGAAGCGTGGAAAATGATTGCTTGCGCCAGGGAGAAGGTATGTAGATGTAGACTAAGTTGTGCACTGAAGGGTGACACCTACAGAAAGTGTTTTGGCATGGCTTTTGGATAAGATTTCTGGTATGAATCAACATCGACAGGAATGGTTATGGTAAAACAGTCTCTGAAACTGCAGGAAATCCTTATGGATTCTTATGGTGGTGTTGACTCAGACTTTTGGCAGGAAGGCACTGTTTAAGACCTGGGTAAACCAGAATGACCTTGTTCTAAACTTTATTTGTATAAGCTTAAACTATTACTTAAACAGATAGCATTCTCAGCTGGGAAACTGAGACTTTGCCTAGTCATTAATGTTAGGATCAGGGTAAAATGCCCACCTGAGAGGTGTTCGCTTTACACAACACGGACATAATTTCTTCAGAATACATTGGATTTATTCCCTTATTATTATTAGTGAGAAACAGTTGACTTTGAAATAAGACAGCAAACGAAAGCAGCAGAAATTAAAGTAATGATGAAAGACTGGCTTAAATGCCAAAATATTATGCGAAGGGTTAAACTAAAATGAAAATTGCAATTTTCTAGCTCATACTTCTAAAGAACTAAGTGTGACACATTTTTGCTTTCCTACCTGCAAAGCCTGACCTAGCTGACAATCAGTTTAATATACCTGATGGAAAGCAGTCATGAGATCCACCGCTGTGTCAGTTTTCAATCCTTGGAACAAATACAAGGATGTGAAATATGAGGCAGGTAGGAATTGATTTGCCTTTTCTGAAATGCTGGCATGTTACTGGAAGAAAATAAACATCAGTATTCTTACTTGAAGAAAAGAAGGACATATATTTGAGAATGGTTATTTGTACATAAATTTGATGCCAGCAGTTAAAATACTATTTTCACTACTTCCTTTTTCTATTGTTGGCTTAAACCAGAGGTTTAAATGATTGATTTATGATTTAAAATGGCAAGCAGGAAATCTTAATTTACATGACTTATTTTAGTCCTGTGTTACATTTATAATTCTTAATTCTTTTCTTAAGTAAAAGCAGATTCCTTGTATTTGGCAGGATGTTACTTTTTGTCACTCAGAAGGAGAGGAGTAGTCATTGATTTAAGATATGTCAACATATATCTGTTCAAACTTTTGATTTTGTTTTTTTAAGTTGTTAAATACTGTTTGAGATCTTTTGTTTATTAGATGCTGTGAGCTTTTAACTGATGATTTCTGTTAAGTTACATTTAGATTGGATTCAGTTAAAATGCACAAAAGAATCATTAATGAGAGATGAAAATTTGTTTTTAGCTCCCCCAACTTCCAAGATATTAATACTACCAGATCTTATCCTCCCACAAGTTAGAGCTAATCATCCTGCATCTTGATTTTGCTCATAGTTTGGAAAAGGGAAAAACAAGCTGGCTTCCTTTTTCAAATCCCAGTTTAGTTCTCATCTCTGAATGAACCAGTAATCAAAATGAACTTGTTGAATAAACTGAAATGAAGAATTCACTTTCTTTCTGCACCTGCAGACGAAGCTAGTGTTGTAAAAAGCTCGTTCAGCACTCGACATGCTATTTCTAGCCCCTTACTCAGAAACACCCACCAGTTTGGTGTTTTGACTTTCTCTGAAATTTCTGCAGCAAGCCTGGACTGCTTGGATATTTTGTACTTAGTGATTCTAGATTTCACTGGAGTGTAGGCTGCCCTTATTTCACATTTTATTTTAAATAGGGCTGTTTTTAAAAGGACAGACATACTTGGTTTAAAATAAAGAATGACACTTTTTAAAAATTGTTTTGCCTTTTAAACTGGTAAATTCTTTGCTTTTGCTCACATTTTGCAAAACGTATCACAGTTGACACCTCAAATTGTGGTTGATAATTGTTGGTTAGGAGATATATACAGTACTCTGCCACAAAGTTAATTTTTTCCTGGAATCATCTAGAACAGTACACTTGAAGTTGAGATATACTCGTATTTGTACGTGACGTGTTCTAGCGCCTTTGCTAGTACAAAATTAGTACAGTGCACAAAAAGGAAGAAAATATGTATGCATGATGGGTAGGTATTTCGTAGCAAATTGCCATAGAGATTAACAGAGCAATGGATATAAGTGTAACCTGCAGAAGGGCTGTACATGAGCATAAGCAACACGACCTATACTGGTATGGTTCAAGTGGCAAATCCCTTAATGTGAATGCAGTTATACAATATATGAGGATTAGTCCCATATGGGAAGCAAAATAGGTTAAGACAGTGTAACTACAGACATCTGTGGGCTGTAGTGTTATCATATAATACAATATTTGCCTCTACTGGGAAATTATACTACCATAATTCTTATAATATACACAGGTACTCTAGCATTGAATTTAATTTCTACAAAGCCCAAGGAAAAACTGGGCGTTGAAGCAGACAAGGAAATACGAAGCAGGCCTGTTGCTGGAAACAGGTGAGTGGACAAAAGGGGTGAATGCCTCTAACCTGTGGAGTCTGGTACTTTCTTGCTGCGATCTTGCTACAGTGCTGGATTTTTCTGATCTTGATTTCTTGCTCTGTGTGCCTGGTTTGTTTTTCTGTTAGGACTATCCTATGAACTTCTCAGAGGAGGAGAAAAGAGGGGAGGGGGAACGGAGGCAGTGAAAACATGGGTGGCTTGAGTTATATTTGGCTTTTTTGGACAGATTAAGCCCTTTTCTGATTTACACCATCCTTGTTCTGTACTTCTTAATTCTTTCTTAAGGAAGCATCCTAATGAACTAAGTCAGAAAATTTTCTATTGACATAAACCTTGCCATGAGGTAAAGAAAATCTTTTTTTTACAGTTTAGAAAACTGAGTGAATGCAGTTCTACGATTTTGATGAAGCTAATTAAACCCCTGCCACTGTTCTAGACTTTGAAACAAAGGTTCTTCTTAGTTTCATTTAACTTAGGAATTTACGATTATAAATTCTCATAACACTTTTTTTCAAGTAAATATACCAGCTGAAGTTGATATTAATGCTCTTATCGGTAAGAGTCATAGCATTATGTGAGCATTACTTTCTGCTATGTGTTATTTTTAGCTTAAGACAACGGTGTTACATAACAAGGGAACGTGATTGAAAACTAAATATTGACTATTAATGAAAAGCATCTGAAAAGCTACTTTGAAGTATAGACTTTGCTGGTTGCTGGCTCGTAAGAACAAAGAAATAATAGTTCTTCACTGGCGCTGAACTTGTCTTAAGCAAAAGTAGCTACTAAAGCTATGAGAATAAAATCCTTTTATTAGCAGCCTGAGATTCTGTATTATTATGCTGTATCAAAAGTGTGTAAAGTGTGCAAATGCCAGTATGAAAGAAAGGCCAGATTTTGTTCACACATCTTTTAATTTTATATGGAAGACCTTTTGAGACCATCTTCAGACCAGGTAAAATTACTGGTAGTATAAAGAGTGGATGGAAGGAGATTATGAGTGGAATGAATAGAAAGCATGGAAGTGTAAGGTATGAATACGTCTACTTTTTAGTTTAGTATTGCTAAGTAATTAATAAATACAAATTATTCATACCATTGTTTTATTACTGTGGTTGCAAATTTTGTAAAGAATATTGTATGCAAAACAGAGCCTGAAGAACCAAGTGCTGAAGCCTGAAAACATCTTGTGCATTAATTAACAAAAATCAGATGGTACGTAGAACTGTATAAGTGTTTCAAAGTTTTAATGTTTATTGTTTTCTTTCTCCCTTTTAAGGATCAATGGTACCATTTGCTTTAGAGGTAGGGACTTGAGGTCCCTTTGCTTTAGCAAAGGAAATTGGTAGCAGAGCAGGGAATTCTTCCCAACTCTTTGTCTCCCAGATTACCAGTATAACTGATAGACTATCCTTCCCACACTTTACATTTTTTTTCCTCCATGTTCATAGATTTTTTTTGGTTTTGTTTCATTAAAAGCAGATGTTTGACTGGCCAAGTTTTTTACATACTTCTTTATCACTAGCTGATTAAAATCAAACAGAAGATGCCCAGGAGAGGAGTGACTCTGGCCACTTTCTGCATTCATTCTCTTGTTGTTGGAGTGGAAGCTACCCTCTGCCTAAGGTGGGTACCTGTCAGTGATAGTATAGATGCATTTTAATTTCAATTTCCTATCTAAATTGCTTCATAACTTTAAGTACTTCCAAATATTTGCACAATAACTGTCATAAACATCAGCATCCTGGGGTTAGTATAACTAAGAGCTTCAAAATGACAAAAGTTTTCTCTTGTTGCTGGCAGAATTTGTTTCCCAGTGCTAACATTTATGTATGGCTATAGGGAGTTCATGTACTTACCCTTACCAAAAGGGTGAATACAGCTTGCACTTTGCCTTACTGGAAGCATTGAGAGTGACAGTAAATTTTGTTTGTGCAGGATGCTCTTCTGGGAAGTAAAGACATTCTCAATACTAAATTAGATAATTCTTAATTTAAATCTATTTTTATTCAAGTTTTTAATTAACCCTAACCCTAACATTCTCTGCAGGGATTAAAATACTGTGTTCGCTTGCAGAATAGTCTTCTCTTTCAATCTGGAGGTAGAGAGGCTAGGAAAGGCCCCCATTTTTGTTCTGTCCATGCTTGTCTGTTTGTCATTACTTATAATAAATGGCTCCTTATCTGTTATCCTGTCTTCTTAATTAAGAGGGCTCTGGTATATAAAAGTGAAGACTGCAGCGGTCAACTAATGGTTCTTCTGGGGATGAATGTTTCACTGTGGTAGAAAGGTCAAAACATAGGTTAAACAGACATTTAATTCCATAGATTTCTTCCCAAATCCATGCAGATTTCACAGCCCTTTTCTGCTATAATTGTGGCAGAAGCATCCAGAGTCCTAAAATGCAAGAAATCCAATTATCAGGTACAGCAGTAAAAGTGAGGTTGAGCTAAAAAAAAAAGGTAAAGGCAAAAGCCTTTGGTTAGCAAAATGGTATCTTTGGTGCCTAATAACTATAATAGTGACTACAATGCCTCCCTTCTCTTGACCTCCACGAGCTGTTCTGTGCTTGAATAAATCTCAGCTAGAAGAGGAAGTTCTGTTCTAGTGATATGCAGCTTCCTCCTTTGTCTGATGTTAATGCAAAATGTTCTCACTTGCAAAGAAGTTTTTTTCTTTTTTTTTTCTTTTTTCTTTTTTTTTTTTTTTTCTTTCCAGAGAAGAAGGAGGGAAGTTAATAGAATTGGAGTGTGTTCATCTTTTACTGCTTTGTGATTATGGGCTGGAACTGTAATTTCTTCTGCTATGCCTTTTGAGGCAGAATTATATGGATACAACAGAGGAGAATGTTACCTGTGAAATGAGTTATTTAGGTAAGCACCCCAAGAAATTTTTCATAAAATTGCAGTTTGTTACCTAATTAAAAAGGTGTAGGAGAAGAGTCTGAACTAGCCTCAATGCCCAACCAAAAGCATGATCTGCATTCCAGGAAGTTTAAAGTTATGTATAGCTTATTTGTCAGTAATAATAAAAAAAGTGGATTTTACAGTATAGAGTGTGTAAATTTTATTTGCTGCTATCACAAGGCTAAAGTATGCTTACGCTGGATCCACACTGTGTTTTGTGCTATTACCCAGGCAATGTGAAAGAAAGCATTTTAAAAGGAAATTCAGGCAGAGGAGGTAAAAAGGATGCAGTAACTAAAAATGTAGCATTTATTGAAACTCACAGAATAAGAATCTTCCAAGCAGATATTAAGTGTGTAGCAAAACAGGTGGTCCAGCTGGTTTTCTTGAAGTTTTTTGGTAACAGAAGACTGCTCATAAAGCATACTGCACTCCCAGAGACTGTTCATCTGGATGGTTCAGTCCCTTGCTACATCTTTATTCCACGAGATGCATGCAAAGGCAAAAGACACACTAATTGAGTAATGGCTCATACTGTTAGCTCTGCCTGCAAAGGTCTGAAGAAAAACCGTTGGCAGTCTAGTCTTGATTATTCAGCTACTAAATTTTATTCTAAAATACTAAGTGTTTCATAACAGTATTTTAACTCATCAGCAGTTGCTACCTGAATGTTAATCATGACTAAATGTGGCCGCAAGCAATACACTGAGATAGAGCAGATTCAACAAACTACAGGTGCAGAATTTCTCAAACTTCCATCGAAGGAGAGCACTCAGGTTCCCTCCCTTCCAGCTAGTACAGGCTGTATATTCCAAGGGGATAACAATTTGGCAAATGTCCATCAGTCCGGAGGACTGAAATGCAAGAAAAATATACACGTTAGTAGATGAGTCATCCCTGGAGTTTTGCAATATGGTCTTTTACAAGAACAGGATACACTATGGATTCTATAATATACCTGAAACTGACAATCATGCTGAATTTTATGCATGATTATAATACTTGAGTAGCTTGCTCTCGTGTCAGGTCGGTCACTGCTTGGCTCAAACTGCAAGTCAAACTGCAAGTCAAACTGCAAGTCAAACTGCCGTCCCTCCAGACATGCAACCCAGATATTAATGTCTAGGTCCAAGTTTGTCTTTACGTTTTATCATTGCAGACTGGGTTCAAAACCAAAAGTGATTTAATGTGCAGCCTTGGTTCAAACAGAGACCACAGTGACAAACCTTAAAAAAACCACAGCCTCTTACCTAAATCTCTGTCACTCTGCAGCTCTTCTGTAGTCATTATCATTGTCTTTGAACCTCCTTGGAGTGGAATATTTCAGGTAGGTCCAGGCATGCATTTATTAAGCTGTCTGCCTACCAGAATTATGTTGAATTTCATTTTTCTGATCTTGTCAGACACTAAAATTACTAAGTCTTGCAGAAATCCGTATTTCAATTATTTGCAGAATCTCATGATTTATGAATTTGCTTCCATCGCAATAGGCTTAAAATATGTACATCTCAAAATGCAGACCATTCCCATATATGCTTGCAAATGCGAGCAAGCATGTATTTTCTTTTGGCGACTTTATGTTCTCTGTCTGGGTGATGCATGAGAGAAGTAAGATACCAAAAGCAGCTTATTTCTTTCTTTCTAAAATCATTATTGGTAAATCTAGTCAACAATGAATATTATTTCCATATTCAGTTCTTTCATAGACTTTGCTGCTGTTTGCTATTCAGTGGGTTAATAAGCTTCTTTTTGTTACATGTATAGAAATGGTTTAAAGTTAACCAGGATAATAAAATTTTTTTCAATTTATATCTTTCTGACATCTTGGTTCACTCTTCATGCCCCTTCTGATGTAGCTTTCTGGGAAAGCTTTGGTGAAGCCTCCAAAGCTGTTCATGGATGTGGTAGCATCCACCGTTAAAGGTTATTTAGATAAATAAATACATTCAAAGGCATTTTGTAGTCAATACTTGGAAATCCTTTCAGGGAAAACTGGAAGCTCTCCCATCAGTTGTCTGTAAACAGTCCTGTCTGGATTGCAGGCACGGCACGCTTGCTGGCAGCGTCTCACCTGGGTTTAGTTAAACTGACAGGAACACACCAGCGGCTGTTACGCGTGCTGCTTCCGCGAGTCGTAGTGGGTTACCGTAGCCCTGCCCCTGAGCGCAGGAGGCATCTCGTCGTTAGCTGCCTCCCACCCACCCCGCTGGCTTGTTTCTTGCTGATGGGAATGGCAGCACAGGGCAGGGTCATGGCCAAGAAAGGGGAGCTCCTCAGCCTCTCCGGCGGAGCACGCAGCGCAGAGTGAAGACCCAACAGGACTGCTGCCCAGATGCTGAGTGGGTGCCTGGACAGGCGGGACACTCTAGATGAGTAATAGCCAAGGAGAACTTCTTTGAATGCTCTAGTTGAAACAAGCCCGCTTCCTAAGCGCATAAAACTCCCATGGCTTGGCCTGCTGAGTATCAGCCAACCAGTTCTGGCTGTCACCAAATGTGCGTGTTCATCTGGGGAGTCTCAGTTGCATCTGTCAGGTTCAGCCGTCAAAACAACTTTTGGTAGCACAGCCAGATTCAGAACGGTGTAAGCAAATATGTTGCTGTGTGCGTGGACTTGTGCCAAATGCCTAGAATAAACAGGTTCTGACTTGCTGCTACCATAGAAGGATTTAGCTGCTGGTGACTTCTTGCATGACACAGCTATGAGATCTCATGCTTAAATGAACCATCAAGAGAAAAGAGCTGGTGAAGGGAGTGTGGCAGGGATAAAAAGCGACTTTTTGACGTTGCATTGGCACCTGGCACCCCTAGTGTAAGCTATGTGGGCAAGCACTGCCCTGCACTTTGTTCCAAGACAGTCAGTCCGTATCCTGACTGACAGAAATGAACAAATAAGGAAAAAAAATATTTGGCTATCAAAAAATGAGCTGTAATCTTGCCTAACAAAAGTTGACTTGTATTGTATAGTAGCCCACATGGCACAAGTGGATTGTGACGAAGTTTTGCAGGAATTTTTTGGCATGGCGTTGTGTGCATGACCATGAAAATCGTAATCGGAGAAAAGGACCAAGAGGCAGCGAAAGGCAGGAGAGCTATCAAGGAATGATGCCTGTAAAAGCTGACAGAGCAAGGCTAAGTCACAGCAAGCCTTTCAGAAGCGACTGCAGACTTGTACCCAGCAGTGAAAACGGGCGGGGATGGAAGGGTATGGCTTGTGACGCTGAGGTGAGGGAGACGGGGCGACGATGCAAGGGGACGGTGGCGTCTGGTCCCAGCAGCGGCGGCAGAGTGGGGTATATTCGGCGTTGAGGTGCCACATGACAACCTGGCGCACAAGTTTGGTGCTGCAGACAGAAAAATGGCCAGCTAGCATAGCATCAAAAAGCATAAAGTGGGCGTGATGTCTGGAAGCTTTAAGGGCGGGCAAAAGGGGAATCAGAAGTTTAAGTAGAGTTTAGAACGGGTGGTTTGGTGTTTGTGAGGAACATATTCTATTTAAATGGACTCTGTCTTTGGAAAATGTGGAATTTGGAAATTCCATTTTAGGAAAGCAGAACTGAGTTCTTGCCATAACAGTATTAGTTAAAAATCTGCTTTTAACTGTCTGTAAACATCAGGGCTAGCAGCAGATGCCAGGAGCTGAGAGCAATACAGGATGTGCCCCCGCAACTCAGAGGGCATTTGGATCAAGAGACATTTAAGCTGTCCAGAGTCACTTAAATCCTGGGGAGCTGCCCTGTGGGGCCTTCCTTACAAGGTTTGAGATGTGGCTGGGCATCAAATACGGAAAATATTCGTACTAAAGGATACAGAGCCCAGATCCACTACTGCCTTGCTTTTGGAGAGAACAAAGATGAAAAAAAAATAGCACAACTTGGGCCGTTTCACTTCCTATTGCTAATGAACCTCTCTGCTGCAAGCAGCTGAGATACATCAGTTTGAGTCTCCAGCACGGTGTTTAGGCTCTACTTCTGCCTGTTGCTGTCGGGTTTTTCATTTTTTAATTTTGTTTTAAAGTAAATAAACAGTTTGCAGCAGGGAGCGCTGGGGTTGTTACCCTGCTCAGCAACACCAGTTCCGCGCGGGGGGGGCGGCGCGCGAGGCTCACGCGGTGCCGGTGTTTGGGCGCCCCCCAGCGGCGCGGCGCGGCGCTGCAGCGGCTGCCGGGAGCCGCAGGGGAGCGGCCTCTGCCGCCGCTTCCCCTCACGCTTCTTTCTGGGCTGCAGGAAAGCAGAGCTGACGTTCACCTTGCCCGCTTTTAAAGCCAACTGTAATGCTTCAAAGTAATTTTAATTTTTTTTTTTTGCGTATTTTTTTATCCACGGTTGTGGATGTAGGTAAAGTTTTTAATCTCTGCAAAATTGTGCTGATTCTTTATTGCTCCCAAGTATAGTAAACTCGACTTCATTGGTTTAATAAAGCAGTGGGATGCATAGATAATGTGACATTTACTCAGTGAAGGTCCTATAGTCTATAGTAGAGAAAAAGGTAGTAGTGATAATATTGAATAGAGGGCAAAAATTGCTTCCTGATAATAAGGTGACACACTCGGAAGTGTTTTCAGACACAAGCTGACTTATGTGGAGCTCTCTTGAGCAGGAGTGGGGAGAGATGCCCATAATCTATACCTAAATCCTCCCGTAGAACGTTGAGAACTAAGGTGCTACCAAAAAAAAGTCTTCTCTTGAAATAAAATTAATATAGACTTACCCATGATTAAATTAAACATGCCTTCTGGTTCATGAAGAACTAGATCTTCATGAAATGAAGATAGAATGAAACACTACAGTACAAAGAAAAGGAGTCTGGATTTTACAAAATGGCTGAGAATACCAGGTGCTATTTTGTTTTTCAGTTTAGTTTGAAGTGTGAAACACACAGTTCATAAAAAAACCCCAACCATAGGGTCTTGTCTTCATGCATGAGTCATAAACTGTAATCAGTACTCATTCCAATTAGCTGCCTCACTCTTAAACTCTTATAGTTTACTGTTAATTTTCACTTTAAACTTTCTTAACAGGGTGCAAAAAATAAATTACCTTCTGAAGTTGGTAATCCACAAAATGGCTCAAAAGACATGTGACTAGTTATGTGTCTAAAAAATAATTAATACAATAGGAAAACTGATGCTGGAAGAATTAAGTAAGAATACTTTTTCCAATCTGCGTGGCCAGAAGAAAGACAGGGAAGAAAGGTATCTACATACCCTGAAAGGACAAGAACGCCTTCCTGTGTCCTCCTTTCTTCCCCTTTCAAACCCCTTTTTGGGGGGAAAAAGGGGAAGAAATCTTGTTGCACAATTCAGAACTGTGGAATGCGCACAGTTCCAGCAGGGGTGAAGAAGGGTGTTTCTGTTTCCATCTCCCTTTCTCTGCTTACTGTAGCATTCTGGGTTGGTTTTTTGTGTTTTGGTTGGTTGGTATTCCCCCCCCTAAAAAACCCCAAACCAAGCAAGTAGCCTGGAGTATGAGTCTTCTGCTTAAATTGCTGATTTGACCTAAAAACTCAGGATCTTATTGGAAAGGATTTTGTTCTGGGGGTAGATCTGGCCCGTGCAAAGCAGATGGGCAGTAACAGGGAGAAGTTGGTCGGGTGGCAGGGACGAGGCTATTTTAAAGGCTGGGGGTGTGTGTATGTGTGGCAGGAACAAAGATCTGAGGTGCAGAGAAAGCAAATGACTTGTCCAGAGTTGCATGACAAGTCTGTGGTAAAGGAGGTCTCAAGTCAAGGATAGGTACCTGGTCTAGCAAAGAAGCTTCTCTTTTTTTTCTTTCCCTCTCTTCTCTAGAAAGGCTGTTTTTAGCTCTGGCAACTCACTGAGACCTTAGTGAAGATTATTATTAATTTTGCATATGCAATTTTTGTGAGGTCATTGCAAAGTTGTGCACTTTTATTTCTTGGATGCACAATGGATTATTTTGCTTTTGTTTATGTTTACTTTTCCTTGTCTTCAAGGTATAGCACTTCAGCACTTTTGCTTTTGCAAAAACACAGGACCACAGCTTCTTTCTTTGTAAAGTTCTTCCTACTGCAAGGAACATCTAATTTCAGTTTTTAGTGGCTGGGCTTCATTTCCGGAAATGACTGTAGTGATTGAAGTTCCTCATAGTCTGAATACAAAATTGACTTGGTGCGCTAAGGAAACACTTCATAATCTACAGTGACTTTCTGCACTGGGAAATATGCAAAACCCTGGTGCACATGAAAACACAGGCTTGCAGTCCCAGCCACCTCCTGGGGAGCAGAACTATGGAGCTACTGCAGCACGTGTGAGACAAGGTCCATCCGTGTCTGTGTCAAGGAATGGTCCAGCAAAGAGAGATTACCTGATAACTGCTGTGCTGTGCTATGTGAATTTAATAAATTTCATGGATTGGTTCATTGTACCAGGTGAGAGCCTATTTTCTCCTTCTAAGGAAAAAGGAATTTAAATTCTCAACAGCTCTACTTACTCTGTAGTTGCAAACATTTTCTAAAGTAAGGATACGCTTTATGTCTTTTTAATCTTTCTCACTTACTTGCTTTAGCCTGTTGGTCATACTTTTAATGAAACTTCCAATTATAAATCTTGAAAGACCAATAAATGATGTATTAGTTTTTAATGGTTAGTAGAATGCTTATAAAAATCATATCTGTTAAATGCTTAAGAATTATATTTTTAAATCTAAGTTTCTTGTAAACAGACTTCAGCATACAGAGCAACTAGTCTATTTTTGTGTCTGGATTCTAGAGGGATTTAACTAAGAAGCTTCCCTTTGTTGTGTACAGCAGCTTACCAGGCCTTCTTTGGATCTAGTAGATGACATATGGCATTCCTTTATCTGAAGAATAATGATGCCATTACCTCCATTAAAAGTACAAAAATTATGTTATCTTTGTGCAAGTTTGTTTAGGGGAGGCTTAACTTCCTCATGGTCTGCTGGAAATCGTGTGATCTCTGCAATGAAGAGTGTAACATGATTGTGTAAAGAGAAGAGAGACCCACTTCCTTAAGCATTGCCTACTAAATTTACAACTTGTTTTCTAATAAATAATATCCTTCTTTCAAAATGTGATTTTTAATTTTTTTTACCTAGCTGTGAACAGCAAAGCAATGCTTCTAGTAAACTGGTGGGAAATCTATGTTTTTTCCTCCCATGTAAACTGTGGTCTGTGTAAATTCTTCTGTTTAGCATCACTCCTAAGCATCTACCATGCTTCCAGGGATCTGATTTATAAATTAGGAGGAAACACTTCTTGTGAGCTTGCTGTATTGCACACAAGCTAATTATTTTTACTACTTAGACCATTCAGAAATTTAAGACATTCGGTCAGTATCTTTAAAAAATGAGAGGCTAGTGGGTTTAGGAGTTTAAGCTTTCTTCTTTTGAATACTTCTTAACCACACATATAAGAGGGAAGGAAACAAGTAGGAGTGCATGCTGAATGATACTGCAAGACTGTCAGTGAAAAACTTCGATGTCTGAGTTCTCTTGTCAAGTAACTTTCCCTGGAGAAGGGCAGGGGACAGGAGAGGATGAAAATATCTTTGAGCAAGACCCGGGGTGCTAGGAGGGTCTGCACTTGGAAGTGTTAAGTGCAAGCAGTCATTTGGCTCATTCCAGGCTTTGAACTATTCTTTGGCTCCTGTACATGCTAAGAGCTTAAAATTTTCAAGAAGGCCTGTGAAGTAAAGCTTGCCTACTTGTTAACATGCTCAGTTTCTGGTGAGTGAGGTACCTTCGGGGACATGTAAGAATTCAAGAGCAGAGGTAGGGATAGTGTCCAGGCCTTTGAAATATCAAACACCTACTTTACTTACAATACATGACTAAAACACTTTTTAGGTAACTCTATGACCTCTTGGGCCATGGGGGAGATCTGTAAATTGCAGTTTATACCACAGCGATATACTGTTCATCTGCTAGAATTCAGCTGCCTTGCATAATTCTTTCATCAATACTTTTGAGCCTGGCTGTCCATATGTATGAACATATTGTTACATGTAAGTTAACAGGAAAGTGAGGAAGGAGAGGCTTGAGTATTTGTTTAAAAGTAAGCTGGTGGCAGTTACGAAGTTGTGGTTTCCGGGCAGTTTTGCTCACAGGCTTTGACAGAAGTTGCATCAATCTTCACACAGAAAACAAGCTCTTCCACTTGGAATTGAGTCTTCAGTTTGTTAAAAATGCTGATCATGCAGACTTTTTCCCCTCTGATCTGTTACCCTGTTCCAAGCTGTTCAGATCAATGCTTTGTAATTTGCCAATAACTGGTCAGCCAGTTATTTCAGGTATGTGGAGGGGATAACATTTTAATGGTGCTCAGTATGAAAGTTAGTTTGAGATGAGGTTGTGGTTCAGTTCAAGTCTTGTGTTAGCTGTGATTTGCTCTAAATAGTCTATTAGTCCAAAACTGAAGTTCCTGTAATACAGCATTTCTGTGTGTTGATGGCTACCAGAAAGAATAGATACAAGTGATTGTCCCGTTTTAATGATGCAAAATGTTTGAATGAAGTCACTGACTTAAACTTCTGAGACCTTTAGGAAAACCCTAAATGCAGAATATGTTCAAGAGTCGTTGAGAAACAGCTATAAAACCTCCAGTGCTGCTGTTTTAGGCTAGACCTTGATCTACACTGACTTCAAGTCACATCAGTAAATAGTGAGGAGGCTGATTATGCTGCAGCCATGGACACTGCAGGAGAGCGTGGGTTTAGCTTTAAACTAGCTGGCTCAAGAATGCTTTTGGGTGCCTGCAGCAGCATAGTATATGGCATAACATGTAAAACACACTGTAGGAGCAGATAGGTACCTTTTGCTAACCTCACCCTGAGCTCCACTCTGCTGCAGATCAGCTTCTGTGAACACAGCAGACAATTTACACAGAACTTGTTTTCTTAAGTGGTGGCTTCATCCTCTTAATAATGTTTTGATTTTGACTATTTTGCCAAAACTAAAGCTGCATGAGAAGAAATGTCTTTTTTAATTGATGTCTTTCAATATTGGAGTAAAGGTATGCTTATTCAAAGCAGTATCTTCTGCTATTTTTAATTTTTTTTTAGGAATATAATGCAGAAATGCAAGATAGGGGAGATGGTAGATCTGCAGCCTTGGCATGATGTAGAGATGAAAATGACCTTTTTGTCTCAAGAGCATTCACACATCCATGAGGTGCCAGATCCATGGATCTTCCCTCGGTTTGTTGCTTGTGTGACTTTCTTCCCCACTTTTTGACAACTCTTCCAACCTTTTTCCACAGCTATTGAATGGTTAGAAATTGAGATGGAATTTCTGCCAGCCGTTTTTCATGAATAGAAATGATTGCTTTTGGTAAAGTTTGCCTGTCACTGTCACCACTAAAACTGTTAATTTCTAAATCCACAGTTATCTATATCTCATCTGATCTCTGCAAAATTGTCACAGAAATATGAACAGAATTACACAATATCAGAACCATGATCTGAATTACAGTAGTATTTCTCTGGTGTTGTGGTTTAATCCCAGTTGGCAACCGAGCCCCACACAGCCGCTCGCTCACCCTCCCCCCGCAGTGGGATAGGGGAGAGAATTGGGAAAAAAAAAGTAAAACCCATGGGCTGAGATAAAGACAGTTTAATAGGACACCAGAGGAAGAGAAAATAATAATAATAATAATAATAATAATAATAATAATAATAATAATAATAATAATGATAAAATAATATACAAAACAAGTGATGCACAATGCAATTGCTCACCACCCGCTGATGGATGCCCAGCCCGTCCTTGAGCAGCGATCGCTGTCCTCGGCCAGCTCCCCCAGTTTCTATGCTGAGCACGACGCCATACGGTACGGCATAGCCCCTTGGCCAGTCGGGGTCAGCTGTCCTGGCTGTGCCCCCTCCCAGCTTCTTGTGCACCTCCTCCGCCGGCAGAGCATGGGAAGCTGAAAAGTCCTTGACTGGTGTAAGCACTGCTTAGCAACAACTAAAACATCCGTGTGTTGTCAACATTATTCTCATCCTAAATCCAAAACACAGCCCTAAGCCAGCTACTAGGAAGAAAATTAACTCTACCCCAGCCAAAACCAGGACACCTGGCTATGGGCTGGTTTAGCCACCATTAGTTAATGAAGACCGTAGCCATTTGCACACTGAAAAATCCAACGTGCGCTACTTTGAATACTGTATACACTGAAAATATTAAGTTATTCTTAACAGGAAGAATTTCAACTCATCTTAACATTTTAAGGTCTTTAAGAAAATTTTAGGATTAGCTGTATGAAGATAGCAATCTCCTGGCTGCAAAACTTTGCCACTGTTTTGTTCCATGTTGTGTCCATTAAACTTTGAACTGTAAACTGTTTATGTGCTTATCTACTAATGGTGAAAAAGAAACAGAACAGTTGTGATGATTGAAATAGCGGGTAAACTGGCTCTCATAAGACCTCTCTAGTGGAAGATCATGAATTTTATCTATAGTGATAAGAACTTTTAATTCTCTGTGTATCTGTGCTTGTGGTAGAGTAACGGTTTACATGTAAACTAGCAAGCTAAATGTGCTGCAGTTCTTGCAAGCCCTGTTCTTGAAATAAATCTTTGAGTTGGCAAATGAATAGAATTACAAGGAATGAGCAGGATACTTTGCTGTCATTCAGTGTTTGACTCTGTTGCAGGGATCCTGTTAGATATACAGAAATACTTCAAGCTTAGCGATGGGGATACAGGTCTACTGCAAACAGGTAATAAAATCTCTTAAGTTCAGATAGTTTACTTTGCCTTGCATCTATGTGGTCTCTTCCTAAAACACAGTCTAGTTACTTATTTCTTCTAGTTCCTACTCGTGTGTGGTATTGCTCACTTCCACTTGTGGGCAGGCTGACTATAACGCAAAGCTGAAAGTCTTTGGTTCAGGGAAGACTGGAGTCCTTCAAAAATCCCACAGTATGCGAATCACAAAAGATGAAGGAATTTCTCAAGAAATACAGAACTTGAGAAATTCACACATGTTCTATTTTTGTATAGGCTTTTTTGAATCTGCATTTATCTTTTTCTAAATACCAATCTACCTACTTGTTCTACAAACTCAGCCTGTCTTTAACCTCTGCCCTAAAAAATAACCTGAGTTTGTCTGAGGGGTGAGGAGAATGTACAATAAAAATAATTTGACCAATATTGTCTTTGCTCCTTCTTGGATTTCCAGTCTTCATCTTGTGTTACATGCTGGCTGCCCCCATCTTTGGATACCTCGGTGACCGGTACAATAGGAAAATCATCCTTGGAGCCGGTATTTTCTTCTGGTCCAGTGTAACATTAGGCAGTTCATTCATCAGTGAATTGGTATGTTGCTTTTTTAGAGGGTACTATGGAATAATCTGCATACATCTTGCAGGAGTTGATAGAGTCCTTCTCTGATCGCACTTGGAAAAGCTATCAGTGAGCACTCACTCCCCAAATCTGGACTAAATGGACTTTGTACAGGAATGCTTTATGGGATGGTGGAGGCCAGCCTAGGCAATGGAGAACCCACACATTACTGTTGCAATTGATGGGATCTTATTTTTGTCCTGAACGTTTGTTGATTTCGACCTTAGAGTGTAGCAGCTTGTTCGGCAAGCTTGTGGTCTATTGACCCTATCCTGTAATTCCCTCTGATGTCACTCTAAGAAGTCAGTACTGTGCAGAAAGTAGAAAGCACAGCAGCGGGATGCGAGGAAAGCAGGAGTGAGTGGAGGGAATACAGACATATGCAAAAGGCAGTTGAATTCTTGTTTCCTCTGGTACATTAGATCCACTAAAATGCACCTCTTTAATAGTAAGCTTTCGTTCTTGCATGGGCTTTTTTGGATTATAATATTTCTTTTGCCTGCAGCATTACCGGATATTCTTTCTTTCCCGAGGACTAGTTGGCATTGGCTCTGCCAGTTATTCCACAATAGCACCTACCATCATTGCAGACCTGTTTGAGGAAGGAAAAAGGACCACAATGTTATCTATCTTCTATATCTTCATTCCAGTGGGAAGGTTGGTTTTCTTGGTCGTAACTGACCTGCCTTTTGAAATTCTGTCTGACCACGCCAGCAATTCAATATACCCTGAGCCTTGATTAGACATATTTTGATGTATATCTGCATTGGCTCTTGCAAAACAATTTGTTGCTTGCTTATAATGTTTAAATAGAGCTGCTTAGGCTTATTTCTGTATTTACCTTGAAGAAAAATTTGCTTTTTTCCCCCAGCATTTTTTAGGGAGAATCTAAACTCTGAAAACCAGTAGGCTTTGAATAAAATACTGAATCAATTCTAAAAGAAATATGTGCATGGGGGTAGGTAATTTATTTCTGGGTTTTGGAAGACAAAAGCTTTCAGATATTTGTTTACTTGCGAAATTTTTCAAGAACCCTCCATTAAATGTTTCCCAAGGAAGAACTGGCACTTCCCTCTCCTCTTTTAGTTAAATTGACATTGTATCTGAAGAAGAGGTGGAGAAGGGCTTTTTAAGTGGTTCGGAGGCATACTCTTTATTAGAGCAGGCAGCCAAGGCTGAGCCCAGAAGGCAGATTAAAACTAAAGGAATTCCTGCAGGGCTTAATTCATGTGGCTAGCACAGAAAATTGTAAATAATAAACTGCTTTATGGGCTGTCTGATCGGGGTTTGCAGTGTCATTCTACAGAACATGTATTCCAAAGGGAATCTGGGACATTACTGCCACCATCCCAAGTCTGCTCTGAGGAGATGAGACTCTCTTTTTAATACTGGCTGGCAAGTAGACTAGCATAGACCATGAGGGTTGTTTCTGTTTGTCTGTTTTGAAAACTATGACAGAATACTTCTCTGTGCTTTCCTTAGCTGGCCAGACATGTCATTTCAGCCAGCAAGAATTCATTGGTGCCTACTGATTATTCCTTTCTGTTGCTCACAGTGGTCTCGGTTATGTCCTAGCAGCCGGCATGGCAGATGTCACAGGTGACTGGCACTGGGCATTCAGGGTGAGTTACTCACTTTCACTCATGGGGCTGAGCCATTCACTGTAAAATCAGAACCATCACTGAGGTTTGCATTACTTATGTTCATTGCATTTAAAGAGGTGAGCAGTGGAAAGACTTTCTACTGTCTGACCCATCAGGAACTTGGTGTTTAAGAGAACTCTTCCTGCAGGACAAGTGGAAGATTTATGCCTAGCTCTTGCAGAATGAAAGCAGGCATAGGTGAAATTGTACAGCAGCCAGGGAAGGTGCTGATGTTCCTCTTACCTGAGGACACACTTGGAATGGTTGTCAGTGCACCAAGACTCCCTCAAACAGAGGAAACTGAACGCAAAATGATCATTATACTGGTAGCACCAGTATAATTCTTCAGGAAAATACAGAGAGAGAGATTGTTTTCTGAAATGCTCTTGGGAACAACTTCTATTATTTGAGGGTTTCAAGAAAAAAACCCTCTTCTGTTCTGGTCATGTCATCATGATGTCTCTCCATACTGAATGTCTAGTGCTTTGGAAGTACTTTGTCAGATCCTCCTAACTTATCTATAAAGCTAACTAGCAAGTACAGGAAGAGTGGGGAAGAATGTTTACTGGAGTAACAGTCTGATGTTATTCAGATAACACTGATGACTGCATCAGTGATTCTTGCATTTGTGCCCACAGTACTGCAGTACAGTTTTCTTTCTTCACGTGTTTTTCTCCAAAATCAGAGGGAGTGATCATGTATCTGTATGATGGGGAGGGAGGATCGATTATCTTTCCGCCGAAGTCGCCATAAATCTCCAAAGTCACTCTTCTTCTTTACAAATATGGCCTACAAACAGCAAGTCACATCTATTTCTGAACATACCTGCAATTCTCCAATATGTAATTCTTACACTGAATTTGAATTGCTGTGGAGTTTTCACTATAAGAAAAAAGGTATCCTTGATCTAACCAGCCTGTTGTCTATAGGTGACTCCTTGCATGGGAGGCCTAGCACTGGTTCTTCTGATTCTGCTGGTGCCTCACAGGATCCAGAGAAGGACAGCAGCACACAGAGCACTGAGCATCTCCGGCACAATACGAGTAGCAGCTGAGAAACCAGGTGTACAGAGAACTGCCAAGACTACTTGGTGTCAAGATGTCATATCACTTGCCAAGAAGTAAGTGATTTTAGCAACAAAGGTTCCCTCCATTGAGGAACGACCATTCCGTTATTAGAAATATGGCCATCAAATCCTGTTCATCTCCTTTGTATCGCATGCTGTATACAAGATGATTGAAACACCATTAATAAAAATCTTTCTTCCACTCTCTTACAGGAATGCTACACAAGAGATCAAAAATTTCTTTGCTTCTGCTATCCTCCCATTTTGAGGAGGGTGAAGGAGGCAAAGTTATGATGGCAGCATGCTCCTATTTAAATCCAACTCTACTTTCTACTAAGTTTCCCCTTCCCTCTTGCTTTAACATGTAGGGTAAACTACATTGGTAAAAGTGCATATTTTGCAGGTGTAACTTTATCTGTAATTCTTGGTGCCTGAGGGAGGTTGGATCAGCATGTCTCAGGCAGTCTTTATATGGTATCTGTGAGCCTGCTGTGCCTCTGATACAAGAGGTCGGAGTCTGTAGGACCCCAATACGGTTTATAAAGTAATTGTGCATGTGTTTTGACCAGCTAACCTGCGGCTGGCAGATGACCTCTTCCTTTTAACCACACAAAAATTAAAGCCAACACCAGCTGACCTGCAGGACGATGTGACATACTTTTTACAGGTTTTACAGGATTGCAGCAGGTTCCTGGCTCCTGTTACCCTGCGGTCCGTGCAAGCCCTTGCCGGGGGCAGGGAGGAGCCCTGGGCCCGGTTTGGGAACACCAGGTGCCGCTGTGCACCCGCGCCAGACCCGGCTCCGCGCCGCCGGTGCCTGCAGGCTGCTTCCTCGCGTCCCCATCAAACGATTTTAGCTTAAAGAGTTGCTTTCCTGGGACCTTCTCTGTCTTTGGAGTGTTCTTCTTCTAGAGGATCCAGCCTTTTCTAATTGTCAGTTAGATTTGCTTCCTGTTTGCATCCAGAACAGCAAGTACCTTAGAGATCCAGTTTGTTGGATCACAATTTGTAGGCAGTACAGTCTGAAGTGAATAAAAAAATGAACTTTCCTGACTCAGAAATGAACCTTTCTGACATTTCAACAACCAGACTGTCATCAAAGTTGCTTTCCTACAAAGATGTTCCTTACAACCTCCAGCAATGCTGTAGAAAGAGATTTTAATTTTCTTTTCCTTTAGCAATCGATTTCCAAAGCATAAGGACATACTGCCAGAAAACCAGGTGGTTCCACTTTTAATCAAGTCCAAGAGCCCTTTGTCTTTAGAAGATGAAGAATTAGGCTTGTATCTTAACAAATCCTCTAGTCTGGTGGTCACCTGGTCCTTTGCAGCACTTTTATTTAGTCTTAAGATTTCATACCTCCCTATTGACCTCAAAGGGGACTTTCTCCTAAACTATTAACTAGAAAGAGACCAGTAAAAAGTTAATTTTCTCCTAGAACAGGGCAGGAAGGAGACAAGATTTGGACAGTTTTTAAAAATGCTTCTCCTTTTGTCTGAAAACTCACAGACTGAGACTCTATTTTTACTTACTCAGGTAGAGTTAAGGAGTGCTTTAGCTGCTGCATCTTAACAGTTTGGAAGACCCAGATGTTACTCTCATTTATACTGGTTACACAAACAGCTTAAAACCATCCTGAGGCATTTAGACTTGCACATAGAACACTTTAATTTAGCTACCAAGCCGTTAAATTCTTGCCCACTCTCTATTGTAGTTCTGCTATCAAAAATTCCACAGCAATTGTTTTAGCAAAAGTTGGGAATGAAATCTAAAAGACACCAGGACTGGGATTCAACATGAAATCAGTAGGTCATATTCTTCACTCTAATTAGTACTTTACTGTTGAAGTTCATAGATAAAGCCTCATCAAAGTTCATATCTTCAAGGGAGTGCATTTTGATTATAAGATGTCTGAATCAACTGTTTTGTTACTGCTTGAAATCCTAGGTATTGCGGGTAGGCTTTCCCTTTTTCCTCACACCCCATTCTTGCTAATATCTCTCATTTCTTTCTTTTGACTTTCAGCTGGAGTTTTATCTGGTCCTCGCTGGGCCTGACTGCCATGGCCTTCGTTACGGGAGCCCTGGGAATGTGGGTACCGCTGTTTCTTTACAGGGCTCAGGTTGTCCAGGGCATTGTATCGCCATGCCTCCAAGAATCATGCAATTCATCTAACAGGTGAGGTGCGCATGACTGTGGAAACACACTTGGAAACACTGCACAGTGCTAAATCACAGTTTGTTTCCAAAGGCAGAAGGTAGGATGTGACTGTGAACACTTCTTGTGAAGGCAATTGTGTGTGAATGTTAGACTAAATTGCTTCCAGGTATGCTGAGACACTCCTATTTGCTTTGTTTATAATCACTCGGTTAACTGGGAAGAGGCTGCCAGCCCTATTGAAGTAAAGTGGAAAGAAGCAGTAACAGGAACACGTGCAGGAAAAAAGGAGCAGCTCTATCAAGGAGACTTCAGTTGACAATTGACTGTGCATCCCAAGCTGCTTAAATACCCATTTAAGTATGTTTAGATCCCGTGTTTTGGTAACTTTCCTATTATTTTCTTGTTAGTCTGGTTTTAAAACTCCTGCCATGTTGGCCAGGTCATTGTGATTCCCAGCATAAAGCAAGCTTGATGAATTTGATCTAGTGTCCTATCATTACATCAAAACAGGATAATTTGGTCTTGTGAGTAACTGTCAGCAGAGCTCTGCTTACAGAGGCTATCCAGACCAATAAAGATTCATGAATAAGTATCAAAAGTTGGATGGGCGAGGGGAATTTACAACAGGAGAGGACTTTGAAGGAATCATAATACAACATTTTGGAGATTACTTTTCCCCAGCTAGGCAGAGAATTTTTTTCCTTATCCAGAATAGAAAAATGTAAAGTGTCCCTCTTGAGTCTTCATGGCTTCCCTCAATAACGGTGAGCACTGCGGCACTTCTCTTCTGTGTACTGACTCCCTACCAGTGGCCTCCATACAAGTGTCCCTACCTTTCTTCTGGAGGTATCCCAAATCTGGTTTCAGTCTCTGCCTTCATGATGGATTTCCAAGAACTAACTGCTTACTACATTGTCTTTCCAGATAAAAACAATTAAAGGGAAAAGCAGTAATCGTACCTTGAGTGTGTCCTCTGGTAATGGGGTTCTTTTGCTTTTCTTCAATGGAATAACTGAGTCAAATCAAAAGTGGTTTCCAAGTTGTAGTGTAACCAGAGGGACTGAATAGTCATCCACAAGTACTTCAGTGGGAAATGCAATTGTCCTTCCATGGATACCACCATTGGCACATTACTTAACAGCGGATTATGCTGAGGAAGGGAGTGAACTCAGGAGTCTGGCTCAGAGTAGGCAGAGAAGGGAAGCTGGACAGTTTAAACTGTCTGTGTCTGTTAACATATACAGTTTAAATACTTCCTTTATTAAGCTGAAGGTGTTCGCCTATGTTTTGTTTTCCAATCCACCTTCTGAATTATTATTCCACAGTAGTGTTGCTAGAGCAGACATGATCTTCAGGGAAGTAAAATGGAGCACCTGATAGTTTAACCTCATGTACTGCTCCTTACAGGATGCTTTAAAAATAACCTTGGCATAAGCTAGTGCCAGAAGCAGCATAAGGCTGGTTTTAGACTGCTATTCCAGCAGGATGTAAAGAAACATAATATAAACAAGTATGTCAGACCTGTAGCTGATGGTGTGGGAGAAGTGGGCTGCACATTCCCAGACCTGCCCAGGGATACTTTAAGGACATTTTCCCCTCTGGCTGTTCAGCAGTTGCAGGCTTTGTTTAAGGATCAGGGCTATGTCACTTAGACTCCCTGGAAACACAAATTCAAATGGCACCACAGCTGACTCAGGTCTCAGTCCTTTCAAGGTAGATAAATAGGCAGTATGAAGTTTTTATTCAGGTCTTTGTGCAGACGCTTTCGAACAGATCAGACAGATAAGTGAGCATTCTCAGGCCCTGAAAGATCCTGTAGGAGCCTTTCCCCAGGACTAGGCTTCTGTACTTTCATACTCCCTGCCAAATGAACTGTGCTTGGATTTAGTTTTGGCTGTTCCCTTTTCTTCCAGCTGTAGGTTTATTTCAACAGCAGTTTAAAACACATGAATCTTCTAAACACAGTTCCATGAATGCTTCGATCAACTAATGTCACCTTGGAACTTGCCTCCGCCGGACAAATCTCTAGGACAGTTATTCTGCCTAGCGACAATCTATATTGTCACTATCAAGCTATAGTGACAGTGGATCAGAATCCTGAAAAACTTGGAGAGTACAAATATGCTTAAAGTTTGTTATCTTGTATAGCAATACTTTTTTTTTCCTTGTAGAATTATTGAGTTCTTCCTAATCAGCCAGAAAGAAATTAAAAAGCAGATGCACAGTACTTTAAAGGAATAGATGATATCCTAGCTGGTTACTTTGCTTTGCAGTCAGAGAAAGTTTAGGAAAATGTACAGAACTTACCATGTAGCACTGTGCAATATTTAGAAGCACTTGTGCTCAGAACACAGTGCTCCGGTCCCCGTTTGCCTCAGAAGAATTATGATGCATTAAACAATCAGTGGCACCACTGGTCTTGTTGCAAGAGACTTGCTTTGTCATTACGATCTCATTTGGGACAGAGAGAAAAGCATCCATGGAAGTCCCTTTGGAAGCTGAATCTTCTAAGCTATTCAAACACATACTTTTAAAACATGAACTTGTCATTCCTGGAGAACACATTTGCATTTGCAGACACACAAAGCTGAGTGGCATTTGAAATTCTGCGTTCAGAAAATACTACGTGGACCTCCCACTAGTTAACTATTCAGTATTCTTTGAACTCTTTTGGGAGGTGGCAGATGTTTCCCATAGTCAGAGAAGTGACTCATCTCAGCTCTGCTAACTAGAGGGTTATAATTTAGATGTATATGATTCCACGTGATAGGATCTCTTCCAAGACAGCAGGTTGTGATACAGAGTTATTCCATCTGTGTTTTAGGGATGACTGAGTAGATGATTGGTTCACAGGGTAACCAAAATGACTGTGTCTCCTCTAAATCACTGAATGTCCAAGCCAGGTCACACCGAGAAGAGTCCTCCTTGAGCCTGGCTGCATGACACTTGCTCTGTAAATGGGAAAATACCTGCTCCACAGGATAGAGCCTCCGTTGCAGAGGCATAGCTTCAACTGAGGCTTGGGATTAAATCCGTTTAGAAGGAGTGGGAGGGTTAGATCAAGTGGAATAAAATTCAAATTCCCCATTAAAGATTCCTCTGAAACTAGAGGTGTAAGCTAACACCATTTTTTTTCCCCAGTATGGTCTTACTATGCTCACCTGAATCCTTTGTTTTGTCACCAGCCTAATATTTGGAGGCATCACCATTGGGACGGGAATCTTGGGTGTCATTGCTGGGGCAGAAGCTGCAAGAAGATTAAGGAAGATAAACAATAAAGCTGATCCTCTGATCTGTGCCACAAGCATGTTCATTTCTGCTCTGTGCCTCTACGTAGCTCTGATGGTGGCCCAGACGAACATCCTTTCCACTTTTGTAAGTGCCGATCTGTCTGTCATTAGCAAAATGTCTTCTGGGATCCCGCGGAGAAAGGGAAGGGGGAGGAGGAGGCAAGAGGTGGCTTTTGCGGAATTCTCTGCAATCTTCTAGACCATTAAGAGGTTTCAGTGACTCGCGACAAGGTGGCCTGCCAGCTAAGCACTGTGCATGTTGCTCTAATACTGCCCGCAGCTGCAGTCTGTCCTGTGAGAGCCGCGTTGTGCATTACTTGGTCCAGTAAAAAGGGCAGGCAGCCAGAGCATTACACAGTGGGCCTCAGGACCTAGGGAGTCTGCCCACACTAAAGAAGAGAACAGTAAGCCTATGTAGTTAGCTGCATGAAGCTAGAGTGTCCCTTATCCAGAAATGTAGTTAAAGGAAGTCTCAATCTTATGTTAATTTTTAATGCTATGTGACTAATTTAGTATTCTTATTTATTTTTGCTCTCTGAATACTTAAAGATTGGTGTACTTGTGACTGTACAATACACAAAGTTCTTGCTAAGAATAATTTAGCCATCACCTTCAAAGCCCCAAATCACTAGCTGATCTTCAAAGTCAAGCTTTTGGCAATGCAAACTGGAATATAAATCACTTAAGTGCTGTTCTCAGTAAAGGGAAAAACAGAAACTTACTAGGAATGAGGAATAGTTCCAAAAAATCCCTGTGAGAGGGAACTGAATGTAAACGTTATTTTAACTATAATCTGGTAACAGCTAGGGAAAGACTCCAAGCTTTTTTCCTGTGACTCCATAGCCACAATTACCATGATTAACATAAATAAGAGGATCCAAGTAAAGTTAATTACAGTAATCAACAGTTCTCTGCAAAAGGGTATTTTTGCAGTTTTTTGCTTCTAAGAATAACACTTATTCAAAGAGGTTTTCCTTTTGACACCTCAGGAATGTGTATTCCTGTGGAAAAACGCATTTACACCAAGGACAAAAACAAATGGATTTGCATGTCTGAGTGTGTGTACACAAAGAAAAATGTGAAATTGAAGATTATTTTTAGATTCAAGAGCGGAGATCTGAGTGCCAAAAGAATTAGCCATTTTCTTTTTCTGCTTCTCAGGTTCCCACATAGTCCCGCTCTGAGTATGTTCTTCAGTTCTTTTTTTGTCATTAAAGGTGGAGAACAACAGTTTCATTTGCCAGTCTGTGTTAGATGAGTGAATCAATCTATTGGTTTTGAATTACCCAAATATACCTTTTATTAGGACCGATAAAAAGAAATTTGTTTAAACTGTTTCTCTCCTTGCAAACAGCATTCTGTTTTCAAGCAGTGTGTTGTCTGGGAGGAAATTCTGAACTGGGATATGGATAACTGTGTTCCTTAAGTTTCTTCCCATGGGCAGACCGGTTGGTCTTTTAACCAGAGACTTTGCCATTTTGTCTTTTGTTTGCTGCGCTTGCTTCAGGTGCTCGTGACATGTAACGTCAACAATGTGCAGTGGTAATAAATTGTACGTAATCTAAGCGCCCGATTCTTCTAGACTTTTGCTACTACAGCTGCTTAACTATTGCCTTCTCCGGCACCAGCCGTGCCTCTCCTTGCTTTCTAAACAAGATCTGACACTAGTCATCCTGGTGTGAGAATTGGAGTGGCGTGCCAGCTGGTGCATCTAATTTGAAGGTCCCACTGAAACAAATCTTCCATTTGTGTAGGACACTAGCAGGAAACTGGCTTTCCAGTCACTGCCTACTCGGGCACGCTGATGTTAGCAAACCTGTCTCCATCACTTCACAGTGCGGAAGCTACTGAAGCAAAAAAGCATACGTCCATCAGCATGCAATTACAGTAGTTTCTGTATGGTGCTTTCCACTGTCTCGAGTGGATAATGACAGGGAACAAGACAGGTTTAATCAGTTATGGCCAAAGCTGGAAGAAATGTTTCAAAGCGCAAGAATTCTCAAGTTAACGTGAAAATATGGCAGGACTTCCAGGGTTTCTGTTGGGGTAGGCAGACTGAAATGCCACAAGATTTCTCTCCTCTTTCTGGACACCCAGTTCTTGATTTTGAAGACTATGTTTGAAAAAACAGAGCAAAATTAACTGGCTTTGTTATCTCAGAGGAGCATCTGTCTAAATCTGTTCCTGTCTCCAAAACAAGACGAAAGACGTGTGCTCTCTGCAGGGCAGCAGGTGCTTTGGGAAGTCATGACTGAACCCTGTGGCTGGGAACCTTGGACAATATTTGGTGTTGCGGTAACTTAAACAGACTTATCTTTGATGGTAATGCCGTATCAGGACGCAGTCTTGCCCTGCAACTTACCTTTGAAGGAGGCATTCTGCAGCTCTTGTCTCTGATACACCTGCCTGGTGTGGTTCTTTTTGAAAAGGCAGAAATTGTTGATCATATATGGTCCAGCCATACTGATTCCCTACTTTTTTGTTGAGGGATGTGACTGTTTAAAAGCAGAATGTGTGTTGGCACTGACATTGATGACAATCTAATTCTCTTCATATTAGCTTTAGCTATGAATGTAAACAGTCATCTACAAAGCATTATTCTCGTTGTATCCTTTGGAGACCGACTTTAAGTGTTGTCTGTTAAAAAAGTTGGGGATGCTGAAGGTGACAGCAATAAAATAGTGTTTCACTCTTTTCTAGGTACACTTAGATTAGAACGGACATGCCACGAACATGATTGCACAAATTTAATGGAAACCTTTTCTATATTAATTTAAAATAAGGACTTGAGGCAGTATGAGGAGTATTAAGAGATGGTAGGAACAGAAGGATGCACTTTAAATAGAGCATTGCTCTATTGCTTTCCTGCCATCCTCAGCCCTTCTCCCTGCCCAAGTACAGTACTTCCAGGATGTCTCCACCTGTGTTGGAGAAAAGAACATACAACTCTCTCCTCTTTATTGATTGCAGTTCTTTTGCAGTTGGATGGCTTAGTATGCCAGCTATTCAACCATACTGCATTTATTCTGCATGAGAAAGTATAAAATTGATATTGGTTTTAGACAGAATACCTTGATACAATCTGTAGAATGATTTATTACCTTCCAAAACTGTCTGGGTTAGATTTTTCTGGTGACCCTACAACTGCAATCCACACAAGACCCTAGGAAAGAAAAGAAAAGCTAACAAAGTTGTGTCTCTAATGTTAACACAATTCTGTATGAAATAATTACTCTCCGGAGTATGAGGCCTTAGCCACCGAATATCACATTTTCTTATCACGGATAATTTTTCATTAATTCCTATTCCTTTGAACTCTAGGTTGAGAGCATAACTTACTTCCTAAAGATGAATTTTACTTTCTTTTCTTGCACTAGGCATGACATGCTCTTGTTCTTAGGGGCTTGTAGAGACTAGATAACTTGGAAAAAGCATGAAGAGAAAGGAAGACTGGAAACAACACTTTAAAAGTGCTAAACATCACAAGATTCCTTTAAGGGCGGTAGACCAATCTGTCATTTGATGTATAAAGGCAGGTAGTCATCTATTCCACTGATGGTGTCTAGGATCAGTTTGGAAGTCTTCAGAACCTTTTGCTCTAACTGTTGTATTTGCATCTTGTTATATCTAAAGTGTCAGCCAGGATTTAAAGAAATCTCTCTGTTCTTTGTCTCCTTCCTGTGTCACTTTAGCCTGCACTCTCTCTTGCTAGCTATGGCACAACTGACAGAATTTACGTAAGTTCATGCCGTTATCGCTGTATAGCAGGATTCAACTGCACTTCTGCGTTTGCTTGTAATTCCTCTGTGAGTACTGCTTTGAGAACTTCACAGGCTGCAATTCTAAGTTAAGCAATAACACATTTAAAGTTTATTTGTATGGAATCAGGGGGAAAAAAGAAAGGAAGGTCCTTGATGAATTTGGATCTTCCCAGAGAGTTCAGAGAGTATTAGCTTGAAATAAGACACTGAAAGGCTAATATTTCCTGGTGGCTGCAAGATTTGACATTGTCAGTCCTTATTGCCAGGTGGCTTGGCAAAAAGCTGAACAGTGTGATATTGCTACCCATGTTAACGAACACATTTCATTTTGTGTTTGGCTCAGAGTTCTCTAATAAAAGGTGTGTCACTTGCTTTCCAGCTAAGGCTGGCTTGCAGCATCGTTTCTGTAGTCTATAGACTGTTATTGCAACAGTCATGGAATTGGAGAAGAAATATTGCATTCTGTCTCTTGCAAGGGCAAGGTCTGCCAAGGTTGTATCCGTGGAAAGACTTTGATAGTGGGATGCGTAAATCCAAGAGCTAAGACATAGTCAAGGAGTATGTG
The DNA here is from genome assembly GCF_965183815.1 of Platalea leucorodia. Taxonomy (NCBI): domain Eukaryota; kingdom Metazoa; phylum Chordata; class Aves; order Pelecaniformes; family Threskiornithidae; genus Platalea; species Platalea leucorodia. The sequence continues at coordinate 4,473,869 of NC_138838.1, read as the reverse complement.
AAATGAGTGATATTCGTTATCACTGTTATCAACTTAAAGAAAAGTAATTATGTATGGAGGAAGAGATTCACCTGCAAATTAGAAAACCTGTATAAAGCATTTTGAAGGAAAAGATGTCTGGATAAAGGTCTAAATATCTCTGTACTTCAAGGAACTTTTTCTCCAGACTGGTTTGCAGAATAAAACACATGAAGAGTACAGGCAAGAAACACAGAGGAGGTAGGGGTGTCATAGGATGATGTATAATAGGTCTGGTTCTTCTTAGGAGAATGTAAGCTACTGCTCTGAAAACATCTGATAGTTTGACACTGTGCCTTTCTTAGGACTGCGTTTTCATCAACCAGATACAACATCTTGACCAAGACCTTACCGAACAAGACACTGGCACCTGTTGTTATGACGGATTTTATTTCCTAGGTGCCATTTGACTTTGTGGCCTGTGTCACTAAATAGATTCTGCCTTCTAGAACTGCTCCAGCTTAATAGTGTGGCTTTACTGCTTTCCTCAAGTATCGATTATTCTGTACAGCCTACTCCAACCTATGTCCGGGGCTGGCTGAAAGGGTTAATCTTTTCTAAGACCACAGCTGTAAGAACTGTTGGGGGCCCTACCCCTTCTCCTGATGGCTCGCTCTCCATCTGTGATGAATTAGGGAATTCCCACAGGGCACCAAGGCTTTGAGGCTGCCTGTCTCTTGGGGTCCATTTCAATTTGGAAGTTATCTCTCTGAAGGAGCCCTTAAGAGTACTTATACTGGCACAGAGGTGTTCTATTGGTTTCATTTGCAAACCTGAGCAAAGGAAGATCTTTCAGCGCTTTTTAAACCTGTGCTGAATGTTTCTCTTCACAGGCTCTTGCTTTCCTCTTCTTGGGTTCAGCAGTTCATTACAGTTTATTTGGGAGGGTGGGATATGTCTCCTATTTTGGTTCTTCTGCTGAGGATTTGTGACACAAAACAACCCACATACCTTCTCTGGTTCCTTCCCTTCCTTTTAAGATGAAGGTAGTGTTTGTAAGCATAGACAGAGATGTTTAATCTATAAGTAGATGGGTATGTACAACAGCTCTTACATAGATAAGCATAGTCAGTAAGCCTGCCTTCATCTTCATGATACAGAAGGTCAATGCAGTGTCTATAGTCACTGCTTTCTTCTTTTTTGCAGATTTTTATTGCATTTGGAGAACTGTTTTTATCTGTAAACTGGGCTGTTGTGACAGACATACTGTTGGTAAGTGTTTGTGAAACTATTGCCTTATTTCGAGTTTTTCAGCTTTTCTCAGCTTTTCTCTAATATTGTTCATAAGCCTGCATCTCGGTGGCCAGAAGGACCTCCGCCTTCTAGGAAGAGATGAAAAATTACTAAAAATACTCTTATTGATACCCTGCCACCAGTAGGGCTGCAATCACGTGCCACAATGTACTGCTGTGCAAAGACACCGGTACAATACAGGTGTGGTGGTGCAGTAGTCCAAGCTCGTTGCCAGCCCAGAAGGGAGATGTATTGATTTGGATGGAACTCATGCAAGTGGAACTCTCCAGTGCTGCTGGTACCCGCACGAGTTTGGATTTTCTGTACAGCTCTGCGTTGTTGGATGTCTGCCAGAAAATGGTCTGCGCCAGAAAGAGGGTCATTTTCTGTCTATAATCAGGGATTTTCTATTTGTGCTCCAAAGGTTTGAAAAGATGATCCAAATGAGGGAAAGTCAATATTCTGTAAACTAAAGTTAGTGAATCTGTTACCGTTCATCATTCTATGAACTATTAGCAAGTTCCCTTATTCCAGAATACAGTGCAGGTAAATTCCAGCACTTGCAAGTCAAATTCATAAGTGGTGCTACACTGCCAAAGTGTTAGGCAAGCAGCCGTGCTTACGAGACTCTTGGGGATTCCAGGGCTGACACCACAAGCCCAAAGAATAGCAGTGCATTATTTCATTTGAATTCTGTCATCAATAACGTTCTTTAGAAAGGAGCGATGTGAAAAGCACACATCTTGTGGCACAGTTAGTCTAAGTATCAATGAGCAGCTAGTTCTTTCTATCATTGCAAAGGCTTTTAGGGTTAGTAATTTTTTAATGTATTTGAGCTTTTACTCAAAGGAAAAACTTGGCAACCCTTGGTTTATGCTGTAGCTCCACAGTCACTAATCAGTGTCTGTGTAAAACATGGGACAGATATTGTTGTTACTATCACTGAACTGTGCAGATTATCACAGTCTTATGAAGTAGTTTATATGACTTTTTTTTTTTTTTTTTTGGAAATCCATAGTATGAACAAGCTGAATATAGTTTATCAGTCAAATAAGCAAGGAAATGGTCTAACCTGTTCATACCTAGTAATCAGACTGCAGAAAGCTGATTTAAGTACCAAAGTCAGAGATATTAAAATGATTGACGATCCTTTTGTTGCTACCCCTGGGCACAAGACAAAGCATTTAAATTGGCACTATCCTTTTCTACAAAGAGTAGAGTACTGTATCACAAACGAGACCCAGACTCTCTACTTTGAAGAATCTTCTCCTGTGGGTTCACTGTGTTGCAGAACGGTGAGTGTGACTGTAACCCAAACATTTCAAGCAGGAGGCTGCCTGAGAGACAGAGAGTGTTGGGACAAGTGTGGCACAGGCAAAATGCTGATGCAGTTGGTACTGGTAGAAGGCAAAGTAGGGAAATTGTGTAAAGCCATGAGGAAAAGTGAGAGAAGACACAAAGGTAAGGGCAAAGCAGAAGAGAAATCTCAGACTGTTTCTCACCCTCAGGCTAATGGTGGAAAACCAGTAGCTGAAGAGAGCATAAGCAAGAGTCACATTAGCGTCTGCCATTTTATGCAATCGTCTTTCATTCTTGGGGAGCTCAAGTCTATTTGCAGATTGCTGCTGCAAACTCCACTGTCATAATAAATCTTTCATGTAAGAACCACAGTGAATGCATTAATATGTAGCACAACACGCAGTGATGCACAATAACATGTCGCGAGAGTTTAGGACAGTAAAGAAAACTTGCAGCCTGTGGCTCATGTGGAACACAGTTGTCTGCAAAGCTGTCATCATTGCTTGCTACCACAGGAACTGAAAATTTACAACTGAGGGTCCTGTCGCTATGGTCTTAGTTGCTCAGATATACAACTTGCTTGCTATTCCTAACAGCTAACTAAAACCAAGTGGTAGAAAAGCTGAGCAGAGATAAAAGTACCTCTATTACAGTCTTCCGTGTAAAAGAATGTGAAAGTATATAGCCGAATGCTGACAAAAGGGTCTAGCTCTGAAGCACTATAGAACTCTCCTTCCACTGACGTGACCTTTCCTTCTTGCCATGAGCCTGTTTATCCTCACACTTCATAGCTTGAAGAATCTTTCTTTACGTTCTGATTGAGTTGAAGGATTGAAACAAGGTATATTTCATGGTTCTTCAACAAAGCACTGCTGATATTGGCCATTGCATTATGATCTCAAGTTACTCTTTCATGGTACTGCTCTCTACATGCTGGTTTCCTGCACTCTGGAATTTTAATTTAAAAAAAAACCAATTGCAGTCAGCATTAGTGAACTGGTTGCCTGCTTAAAACCTCAGCCAGCAGCAAGAGGGTTTTGTTTCTTGTTTGACTCTCAAAGAATGGTCAGAAACAGTTATCCTATGAGAGGAGAGCTGTACCTTGAAGCAGTGAACAGGTGCAGAAAAATTATCACTGGTCCAAAATGAAATTGTTTTATTAACTTCTATTTCGGTTTATTTTGAAATCACTGGGCTTTTGCAACAGAACCAAGTACTATTACAATTAGCATTCTTTTTACATCAGTTGAGGCACCATTGAAGGAGTTTTTTAGTTTCTCAATTTCCTTTTCTTTGAACTCCTACATCTGCATTTTAATTCTCTCCTCTGTCGTTGTTAGAGGAAGGTGATATCACTGAGTTAGATACTGCTGATATGCGATGGGGAAAGTACGGCAGGTGATTACTGTCACCTCTTCCCTTCAGTTCCTTTCTGAACCCAAACTGCAAAGTCCGCGAGGAGCTGTGCTTTCATGGAGCTCAGTCACTCAGGTCTCAGCTCGCTTAGGGAATGCTGCATCATATTGCAGCCTGCAGGAAGTCTATTGGGAGCGCCATTGCCGTATCCTGGATCCATGTAAATCCAGAGGAGGAGGAAGTTCTCGTCTCCTGAGTGACTGACACCCCGCATTTGTATTTATTTCAGAAACTTTTGGGATTAGGTACAAGCAATATTGCATCAATTGGCAACAAGTGGGAAGGTGAAATGTTTGGCAGAGCAGAGCTCTGTAGTGGTGTGTTCCCCCTCAGAGCAGACATCCAGTGTGTTACCATGAATGTGCTTTGGGTCGGATCTGTTGAATTCTAAATGTTACTAATAGTTTTATATGAAAAATTATGGAATTCAGCTGAATTTGTGGATGTCTGCTCATTCAGTGGCAATCTTATTTGGGAGTTGTGTTTCATCCTGCTGAAAACCCCTGGGTTCAGTGTATTACTGCTATTACATTGACTGAAGGGTGCCATAGATAACGACAGTAATTTATCTTTCTGCATTGTTTCCCGTGTGAAGTGGTAGGATTTCTGATAATGTGGCTGGATTTGCTAATGCATGTTCTTATTTTGCCATGAAAATGACTTTTCTTTCTTCCCACATGGCACTACTAGCCAGACAGTGTAGCTAGGAATTCATTTATGCTGCAACCTGTGGAGCTGAAGACAAAGGAAGATGCTGACTGAATGATAAGGACTTTCTTCCTTTGTGGCTAACACATCAAGATGCATTGCATGTAGCAACCTTTGTGCCTCTAATTCAGCCGTAAACATGAAGGTATATCTACTGTACAACTACAGTCATAATGTGCAAGTGGAGAAGTGCTGTAGCTGCCTTGCTTACAATACGCTGGCTTACTGGGAGGCTGTACGTGGAGTGTCCCTTACAAAATATGTTTGCCATCTGTGAGGTAATGGGACTCTGTCTTTTAGGCTTTTGGCAGCTAATAGTGTAGGAGATGCTGGAACTGGAAGCTAATATGGGGTTTGGGAAGGCCAACATGTCCCCGTCTTTGTTTGGAGGTGCCCTGGGAGGTATAGGAGCATTCACCAGCCTGTCTGTTCCATCTGCTTTTTTAGCTGACAGCTCTGTCACATAGTCTGCAGGAGGATCTCTAAAACCTCCAGAGACAGCGCAACAGGGTTTGCAAACTGCGTCTGTTTGGGGCACCCTGCTTGTCTGTCAAGGCATCTGGACTGGGATCTCCTAGGAGATGACAGTGTGAAGGATGTCATCTGCATCGCTGACGTGGCGTGGGTACCTGGGCCGTCACTGTGGACAGGCAGGATGCTATGGCTGTTTCAAAGTCCCTCTGTGGGGGAGTGTTTGGTTTCTTCTTGCCCTAGTGAATCCTACAGTGCCTTGAGCTCTTGCATATGGTTTCCATTGTGCAGAAGAACCTGAAAAATAGCACAGGCAGAGTTTGTATGAGCCTCGTAACTATAGAAAACGTCCTATCCTTCCCTTCCATTTTCCTTGTTACAGCTTTGTTCCATGTGTCTCATGTAGTTACAGATATGAGACAATAAATAAATGTGGTAAGGAGTGGTGCAGGGCACTGAGAGAGCAAAAATGCATTTATCTTTTCTCATGCCTGTAATGCTCACAATACATTAAGCGCATAACAATATTTGATTTGTATTTCTCAAACACAGCCTGTCATTATCAATAAAAGAAAAGAAATCTGAGTCTAGGACAGATGATGATATCCTTGGAAAGCCAAGAACTGACAGTCTCCAGGCTAGTACACTCTGTCATAGCAAGGTCTACTTCCAAAGCTCAGAGTTTTCTACTGTAGTTTCTTTATCCCTCTTTCTGTACAAGAGCCTGTTCTCAAAGTGCAGATGCTCAACTGGTACTCCAGGCAGGTTCTGAGAGAAAACAAAACTTGGGTAGACTGCATGCCCTCGGTCTAGGCCAAAGTGTGCCATGGCCACAGTGAGGAGGAGCTGCTGGACTGTTCCTTCATCCCACGGATGACAAGGATTTCAGCTTCCCGGTCAGCCAATCGCACATGACTCTGTTCTTGCACTGGCAGGGGGCTGGATGCAGCGTGATGGCAACATGACATTAAAGTGGTTTTCTGTAACTCTGAAGAGATGTCTAAGACATCCCTGTTTTAATATTTATTATTGTTGAAGCACTCTATCTAAATATTCCTAATGAAAAATAAATGTTCCATCCATGGTTAGAAATACCTACATTGGAGAGACTAGGAATGGAAAGGGATACAAGCTAGCTGTATGTGTACAAAGTAAGGAAGGAGGTAGTGTCTTTTAAGAAAACTGCATTGTACAGGGTACTCTTACTGGGTGCAAAGATGCTGTTTTAAGATGTTGAGTGATTTGTGTATCCAACTTTGTGGCTATTTCTGGCTAAGAGGGACACTGCCAACGTGGACTGGTTCTTTACTGAAACTGGTTGCAATATGGGGTAAGCAGGACCAAAAAGCTCCCACTGAGTGGAATGAGTTATATGAGCTTTTGAGAAACTCCCTCTCTGAACAGAGGAAATTTGGCTGTAGAAAAAAGGACATCAGTGCTCATTGCTGTGTTTCTGGCATTCCAGCAGGGCGTAAGGCATGTTACTGCTTAGAAAACCCGGGCTACAAGAAGGGCTTACTAGGCAGAGATAAGAGGACAGATAGCCAAGTTGGCTATAATTTTTGCTAATTGTGTTGGGGGAAATCTGTCTATTTTCTTTCTCATTTTAGATCAAATGCTCTGTTAAATCTAAATGGGATTCATTGCCTCGTTTCCTAAGGAAACAAGGTTTACCACAGTCTGTGTCCGCTTTCTCTTTACGTTTTGAAACCATGGATTTCAACCAAGTTTGATAAAGACTTGGACACCCTCAGGAAGACCCAAGCCTTTCACAAGCCTTGTGAAAATCGATGACCTTGCTGAGAAAAATGATCCAAATTGGCACCCCCCCAGAAGAGCTGCATTTGAGGGAGAGGCTCTGCAGCACATACATCTTGTTAAATATGAGAGAAAATGGTAGAAATAGGTTTGTGAGAGAGACATACAGCATGAAAACCATAGCAATGGAAAAAGCTTGACATGATACTTAAGCTACAAGGTGTAAATCATGCATTATTCTATGGGTTTTTATAAAAATAATGCTTTTTAGGTGTTCCGATTCTCTATGTGCTCCAGTCTTCATACCAAGAATGTATGTTGTGCTGGCTCCTGCAGGTGGGGGCTGCAAGAGGGAAAGGAATGCAGCGCTACAGAATCCATCCCCGAACGCAAACCATTACATTAATATAGCTTATCGTCCTTCCTGTTTCTGCATCTGTGCTATGGATTTGTAGTTTCAGTATAGTTAAAATGCTGTGACTTACTGGTATATATAGGTCCTGACTGCACGTGCATATTTTTTGCTCTTATTCTCACAAGACGAATTAACCTTGGTGTCTTGACATGCTTCCTTACCTGCCTGTTTTAATGTCCATTAATGGAGTTCCACCCACCTTAAAGATGTGGCATTGATGTTGCTATTGTGATATAACTACATCTTAGTGGTAGGTAAATTTTTTTTATCTAATATTCTGAGGGCTCTTTAAACACAAAGAATTATAATAAAACTCTAAGTTCAATGTGAGAGCAGGATCTTTTTTTTCCTTCTAAACCCAACTTGTCATGCATATTAGTGTTTCTTTGAAGGCAGCTATAGAACCACAATAGCTTATATAGCTTGAGTTTGTCTCTTGGTAAAACACCAGTCACCCTATTAATTAGTGTTTGAGACACCCTAAGTGATATTCAGATCTGTTTCCAAAAGAATCAAGTTGGGGTACAGAGGAGTGGGAGAATATTAAGCATTTTGTCTCTGATATAAGCAAGTGGTTGGAAAACAAAGGTATGAAGTTTTAAAATTGCTTCTGTCTCATTCTGACTGTGAATGTTTTTTTGCATAAATGTATTATTGAACGAGAGAGACACAATTTATGTAGAATCCTACTGTACTTCTTCAGGCACAGTTGCTCTTCAGTAGCACAGACGTAAGGCCCTTATTACCCCAAAATGACTATATTTCATTTTAAAAAATAGTTCTAATCTATGTGATGCTTGGCCGTGTTCTGGATGTACGCCACATCTTCTTCTTCAACTTGTTATTTAAACTGTGTGCACTCAAAAGCGTAATCATTTTGAGGTGTTGTTACTCGACTAGCTATATCTCAGGTGCTACCCAGTTACAAGCAGCAAACTTCTGCCATCAGAGCTGTCAGCAAAGGCCACCAGCCACCTTCTGGTCTGCCAGGTTGGGTCCCCTCTCTCTGTCTTCATGTGGTCTGCAAGGTCTCAGCTGACATCATTCATAGACAGGGCAGCTACTCCAGGTTCCAGGTACCCCAGTGCCCCCCCAGCAGTCTAGGCCATGCCTGCTGACACACTGTCATAAGCGATTTTTCTCAGAGGCTGTCAGTGCTGAATCTATTACTATTTATTATTTATTATTTATTATTTATTATTTACTATTTACTATTTATTAGTAAATCAGTACAACTGGACAGGTTACTGGTTGGAGGTTTCTGTTAGTTGCGTGGCCAAGTGAATCTGTACAAGCTGCTGTGAGTCTAGGAATGGAGGCAGGGGAGTCATGTTTTTCCTACTTTATTGTCATTCTGCCTTGTGTGTTGCTTTCTTGAATGTTTTTTTCCTCAACAAAACATCCAGTGTACTCTTTTGCTCAGAATAACTTCTCTGTCTCCAAACTTGTAAAAAGCGTTTGAATATGAAATATATAAAAATGAATATATTCCTCTCTCTAGGATGTTATATAAGTAGTTGGCCATTCATGAGATTCACTCTGTTAATATTCATTCTCCTGTGGGTTGTGTTTTGTTTCAGTATGTTGTGACACCAAGACGGCAGTCTACAGCTATTGCCCTGCAGATTTTGGTGAGCCATTTGCTGGGAGATGCAGGCAGCCCATATCTCATTGGGATTGTAAGTGAATTCTCTGCATATTGAGCTTTCCTTAGGGTAAAGCTTTTAGAAACTGAAAGACAAACACTCACAGATTGTAGGCACTTCCTGGTCCAAAATTAGAAGTTACTCAAATTGGTGACCTTGATACTAGAATACAGAAAGACATTTTTCTAAACATTTTTACGTGAATGCAACTCCTGGTCCTGTGCCACTGCAGGTATGTAGAATATAATTCTATTCCTGTAGGTGTGAGTAGTTCCATGCAGTGTGTAGAAATTTATTTTGATTTTAAATGTGCAAACTCATAAATTTTTGAAGGCATACATTTTTGCAACAACAGTGTCATGGGTATTGTACTTGGATTTAAGTGCTTTCTGCTACGTTTGTGAGGAGTTTCATGGAAATTAATCAAGTACCATAAAACCTAAGACTCTTAGTTCAAATCTTGAAGTTTGAAATCTTGCAATTAGTCAATGGTCTCTTGAAAATCAGAACAAAAGTGACTGCAATGGTTGCCTTTTGATACTACTTGGCATTCAAAGCTCCGGGTTCAACTTACCTTACCCTTGCATTCCCATATTGCTTGAGACCTGGTTTCTCTGCCCTTCCTGCATTTACTTGATCTTACGTGCTTCTGGACAAAGCAGCCTAGTGCTCTTTTCTCTCTGCAGTTCATTTGTTTTAGTTCCAGTGGATGATATCTGTCAGTGTTGTTTCCTTCCTTCATTGTTTTTGATTTAAGACACAGTAATTCTGCACACAGTAGCTAACCGATCACCCACTTTGATTCTTCTGCTTTACGGGATGTGGGAGAGAGAGTGAGTTGTTGCTGTCGTTGTTTTAAAGTTTTGTTTATATGGAAGTTTATTTTAAGAAGTTCACCTCAGGAATATCTGTTCTTTCTTTGTCACACGTTAACAGTGTTAGGGTTAGACAGGGCCAGACAGAAGTGCCCGAGTGAGCTGTGCTGTTGCTGGTCCAGCCAGACAGGAGATCCCCCTTGTCCTCAACCGGGTGAAAACCAGAGTCTCAACTGTCTGATCTGCCTGGCAGAGAAGACGGCCCCCTCTCAGTGAGAGATTCCTCCTGCTGGCTCTCTTTTTTTGGCAAATGAAGAGACCACTTTGCTCACTGGTGTGTATTGTGAAACTATTGCCCTCGCACTGACTTGGCTGTACACATGGGGGAACGTAATAACCGACATCCCTGTGTCATGAAAAATGGCTGAAATGGTATGCAAAAATGGGAGGTATCTTAGAAGCTGAAATATGTCTTGTGCATTCTCCCTTTGACTGTTGTATTGATTTATGTTTCCTGCCTGAAAGACGAAAATGTTTGTATCTCTCACCCACTGTTCTTTGCCACCTTTGAGGCACAGGCCGAACTGAGGCTTCCTGCTGAATGCGCTGCTGCACCCTGCTAGTAACTGCGTGCAGAATACTTCTTATGCAGTACCTTGCATGCGGTTGCCTTAAATAGCAGCTAATCAAAAAGGGTGAAGACAAAAAAAGCTTATCCAGATGAGATTAACCTCAGGTAACCTTGCAACTTTGCAAAGAACAGAGACAATAAATCCAGGAATAAAACTGCTGTATGTCCAAGTGGGGTCCTATGCAATAAGCACACCGTATTCTCTTCTGGAGTGCTTCTGTGAACCCGTATACCAACGCTGCCCGTGTCTGCTGTTGATTAACCACCAAATCTTCTGCATTCATGTCTTGCTATTGTTTACTGACCTGCTCCAGCTAGCCCTTTAGCTTAAATACTGGCTGGAGAGTCAGGGAGTAGTCTTTTTTAGTCTGTTTTTCTCCCCTCGGTGCTCCAGAGATTTTCTTACAAAGCATTTTAAAATTAAATGCATTAGGTTTGTATTTTGGCCATTATGCTTCCTGTAGTCCCTAGGTGCCCATTTACAGTTGATCTTGCTCTTATCTGCCTAAACTGTCATAAATAATCATACTGAACCCAGCAAAGGTTGAAGAGTCTCGTATTTGTGTATTTCAAGTTACGTAGCATACTCTAACCATCGAGAACACGTGGGAATAAAAATGACTGCATTCAACGGTCATCGTTTTGTTTATGGTAAGAAGAGATTTTAAGTTCCTGGGTTAAGTATTGAATCTTATTGAGTTTCTTGAAATCAGCTTTTCTTTCTGTCTACAAAAATAAAATCCGTGTGTATCATGTATAACTTTTACAACCTTATCCTCCAGCCAGTGCAAAAAGCAGCTGCCTCGTATCTTCTTCTTCCCAGTTCCACATAATGTCACTCTGTGACTCCTCAAATGCCTTTTGCCTGCAAAGCAGACTCCACTCTTGTCTCTCAAATTAATTTCCAGCTCTTCCCTTTTTAAAGAGTGTTTGTGCCTGTATTGATGCCAATCCCTTGTTTCTTTCCATGTGATGCTGTTTAGGGATGGATAAAGTTATCGAATAACATCAAGAAATGATAAAGGTCATTGCCAAATGTCTGTCCTGTGCTAGCTGTCTGGAGATGGGCTAGAAAATGGTAAAATGAGTTAATGTTTACCAAACATAAACATTGGTTGCAGTATTTCCTACTCTTGAGGCACTGAAAGTATAAAAGAACATGAGATTCCTTGACCAAATGGAAGCTGGACAGCAGTGAAGTACAGGTGTATCGGGTACTGGGTTTGACAAACGTTGGTGGCGGGCTTTTCGTCCCTATCTGCCTAGTTTTATTCTTTTCATGGACCACACTGTAACCGGTCTGCTTAAACCAGGAGAGGATGATGATGTTATCCCAGATTAATGACAGCCTTGTTCACTCCCTAGATCTCCAATGCCATCCAGGCCAAGAATGCTCACTCCTTGCAGTGGAGTTTCTGGAGCATGCAGTACAGCTTCATCGTGTGTGCTTTTGTTGGTGTCTTTGGAGGAGGTTTTTTCCTCCTGACATCTTTCTGCATTGAGGAAGATCGTAAGGAAGCACAGCGGCTTTGAGGTTTCCGTATATCTTTATAACTTCTAAACCTGTATCGATTGCTTTCCTGTTCATACACTAGCCGTGATATCGGCTCTGTAAACTTAAAACACAAATGCCTGCATTATGTTAATACCACATTAGTTTCTATAAAAAATAAAGGCAAAATCCCAGCACAGTCTCAGGTTAAACACACCTCCCATATTGAACAAAACAGCCTGCAGAACACACAAGGATCAGGGCAGTGCTATTAGTGACACCTCCAAAATGCTGCAGTATAGGGAGGTAATAAAATAGCTTTTCTGTAATGCATCATTACAGACTTCAGGGCAGGTGCGGTTCTTTCTCTGCTCTGGTCTTTCTGAGCCTAGTATAACCAGTCCTAGCTCTCTGTAATACTTCTCCCTCTTCCCTGAAAGAAGTCATATTCAAAGTGTAAAAGACTTAAAGAAAACCTGTTGAATTGGACAGAACACTGTCCTGAATCACCTAGATTCTTACAACTTCCTTCTGCTCTGACTTGGTTTTCTAGGTACCAGAAATGAATGCTGTCTTTCAAATGAAGATGAACTCTGAGGCAAGATTTGCAAAGAAGAAAAGAATGTCCTCCCCTTTTTCTTTCCTTTCGCTTAATAAGATACGGCTAGAGAAAAGGCCAAATAACAATTCCTCCATATGGCAGAAAATCCTGCATACTGACTTTTTTGGATGCTTTTGACTGTGAGTCAAAAATTGCTACTGCATTGGCATATGGCAGCCCTCCCCCATCTGCAGAACAGGCACGAGTATTCTGTGGAGCTGGGGAGCTCCAGAAGGTAGCGTATAGAGCTGTCACAGGCACGACGGCTAACCTAAACAAGACAGTAGCATTTAAGGCAGAATGTCTCGTGGAGATTAGAAAGGGAGGCCTATGAATTCTCAGCAGGATAAGATTTGCCTGTAGAATTTGGAAGATGTAGATAGTACACAAAATGTTTTCACTTGTCTGAAATGACCGAGAGAAGCAGAAACTATCAAAGTCAGCATCAGATTCAAGAGTGGAGACTTGTGATCATTTTATATGTAATATGTTAATGGCCTCTTTCTAATCCTTTGAGGCTCTTCAGCGTATCCTCAGGCCTTGGGTAAGTATCTCCCCTCATGAGTGAACAGTAGTAGCTGCAAAACCACTTAAATACAACGATCTGTGTGCTCTTATCTCTAAAGCGCATAAGACTTTGGATGTGGTATCTATTGTCATAATATCCTGCCAGGTGCCAAACAGGACATGACTGGTGTGGCCAGCTTTCATTGTTTGAGGTGGTGGTGGTCCCAGTAGCACCTTAAAGCCAAAGCCTGAGGAAGATACCAGCAAGTGAACTGTGAAGTATTCTGAATCTTGCCTGATTCTCCCAGTAAATCATAAAGCACAATATTCCTGTAACGACTGTGAATATCTAATGTCATTATAAATAGCGTAATTCAGCAACCGCAGGTTTTTGTTTCTCCCTCTCTCGCCCTCATTTTAAAAAAATCTGTTCTGAAACCTGACTTAAACCCAGGTAGTGAAATTTGGCAGAGCTTATGCCATTATGGGAAATAACAGGGAAACTTTTTTGTGACACTCTGTAAGAGTTTAATAATTGTCTTTAAAATAAAAATTGGTATTCTGAAAGACTGAGCAACTTTTTCTGGTTGTAAAAACTAGCCAAAGCCATTATACCACTGACTTTTTGGAAGTTCATGTGGTGCCTGAGAACCCATGTCCAACAAGGGATTTTTGCTATTGGATATGGACGCATCAGCTTGTAGAAGTCCTAAGTGCTTGTCTTAATATTTTTCAGGCTGTTTTTTTAAGCTACCTGGTAGCAATGTTTGAATTGAAACCTCTTGCTTATATTCAGCAGACCTGGTGAAATTTGTAGCATTTGTCTTCCAGCTAGAGGGAGAACAATTCACTTTGCACCAGTGCCTCATTGTAGGATGAATTTGGGAGGTCTAAAAACATTCTTTAATGCCTTCTCAACTCACTGCACTCTCGAGGTTGGACTAGCAAGAGCCTGAGATTCATCTGGTACGCTGTTACTGTACCACCTGTGCTGTTTGACGATATCCACATGGCTCTGGCAAACAGCTATTTTGCTGAAAAGTTAAATTGTGAGATGAGGTGAAATCCACCAAAGCAATATATTGTACAGCAGTACCTTCGCTACATACCATTTGCTGTTACATCACTTTATGCCCAGAAACTGATGGAAGAGTTCTGACAAGTGCACATCAGTATTTGAGGCCATAAAAGTATTTTGATTTTGTTTAATTCTATGATATTTGCTGGTGACAACAGTGCCAGATCCTTCCTTAGTGTTTTATCAACATTTCTCAGAAGCTGTGTAAAAGCCTACCACCATAAAGATTTGCGTTGTGCTTCAAGTCTCTTGTACACAATAGAGATGTGTATTACGTACAGCCTAATTCTGAAATTGTCTGGGAATATTGGTATTAGGTAATGATTTGGTTTTGGTAAAGAATTCATTATATAGGGTAACTATACTATGAAAGATGTTGAGCTTGGATTTACAGAGCTCTGATGATCAGTAATAGAATCACAAGATTCTACCTCTGTTGCCAAACTCTAGAGATAAAGTTTGCGATTGCTAAAATCATCGACAGCTGCAAACCAGATGTCCCCAACACCACAGCCGATTCCTTGAAACTCAGGCAGACAGGCCAAGACCTTGAGAATAATTTTTCCCATTATTCAGCTATGGTAGGATTTAAGCAGCTTGATAGTACTTCTCTGTTGGTATGTTCTTGATTTGCCCTGTAAACAGATGATCTATTTATCACTTTTGTTAAGTCAGCATTAAATTCTTAAAAAAAAAAAAAAAAATGAGAAACCGTCTCTGGAACAGTGCAGAGGCACGCATTTGACATATGAGCAAGAGATGCCAAATGCTGTTCTGTAGATGGTACATGAAGTCCGTGACAAACTCATTCCTACTCCTACTCTTTATCTCCTTTGTGAAAGTCGGTGCCTAGAAATTAGCAGGATCACGCTGACGAGTTCAATTCCATCTTTTCCAATGCTTCTCTCTTTTCTTTGTGACGTAAAGGGAGAGGACTTTTATTTTTGTTCATTTTTGTTCTGCATTTTAGTAAGACTAACATCCAAGCCAAGAGGCCGGACGCCCCGATCTGTGCCTGGGCCTCCCTGGGGCCGCACTGTCCTCCCTTTTGCTGGGAACTGCTGACTTAGAGGCCATGCAAAGGTGCAGGGCCTGTGTGAAACAGCCCTGGGAGGCTCTGCCTCCAAAGCGGGGAAACTGTTTCCATCATCTCTTTGGCTCTGTGTCGTAAATAAAGATAAAACTTTCTCACTAGGATATGTAAAAGGAGCAGAATTTCTTAAAATTTTCTGCATGTCTTGAATTTGCTTCTTAGCAGGTGGCACCAAATTCTGCACTGAGGGGTTAAGACAACAGTTCCTTAGTGCTGAAGGGGGCTGTTGGAGCTATTTAAGACATTACACTTTTCGCATGCCATCAAAAACCTGTATTAGAGAAGGTCACAAAGTCCTGCCACACAGCCAGCAAAGGAACAAAAGTTCTCTTTAGGCATCAATTGAAATACCGGTTGTTTTCTATGGTTCCGAGTGGAAGTAAGAAAAAAGTGGAGGGCTTAAAGAAGTTATTAAATTCGCTGCTCTATCTAGATTGCAAAGAGCTGCTGCTGGTTATTGAGAGAGTTTGTTCTGCAGCATTCAAGCTGCTTGGAATCTGTGTCCCTTGCACCAAAGGAGTGACAATCGAACAAGCTGACAAAACTTGGGTTTTCTGTAACCGTTTGTATATTCTCCTCCTACCTTTAACATTTCTTCCTTGCTCTTTCCAACCAAAATAGTGGGTAAGAAAGAGGCGCTTTGGAACAGCTTCAAAAGGTGAGATTTTATAAGTCCATTCAGGTAATGATTTTGATCTTTTCCTCCCCTCCCCTCATTCCCCAAAGCAGGGACGGGTGATTGGTACTGACCTTTAGTGCTGTTTATGTGGATATTTTTTAAAGAAGCTTTAGAACTCTGCTCGGCATAAAAATTGCCTTCAGAGTCGTGATTATTTCTAGCTTCTGCTAAGTGCCTGTAAAGGCATCAAGCGGGCAGGACGAGTCTGAGGTACAACAGTACCATGATGTACAACTGCTTCTCCAGAGTGATTCCTTCCGCCAGTGACGTTGTGTCAGACTGCTATTAGCAGAATTTTAATTGTCAAAGACGTTTTATGCAACTTTTTCTCTCCCTCCGCCTCTCCTTCCCAAGCAAGTAGCCCTGTGCACTCCTCCTGAAAGGGGTTTCGCAGCACTGAGAAATCTTTCTGTACTGCGGCTGAAGGTGTGCAGGCGGCAGACCACAGCTTCCCCGACTACAGGTTTATATATTCTGTCCAGGCTGCTCCCTCCTAATAAGATCTTGTGGTTTATTCCTCTTTGCCCTAATCACTCGTGCAGCTGAATTGTCTTTTGCAGAATATTTTGCAGAACAGCTGTGATCCTTTATAATGCTGCTGATGTAGCCATGGGTGTCAAAAGCATCATTTAGCTTTGAAAGAAAAGGCTCAGGGTTGCTGCTGTCATTCTGAGGGACCTGTGCTGCAGCTGGATCAGTTATGACAGTATCAACCCTGACAGCTGCTTTACTGACTCATTCCTAACTTCCACTGAAGAAGACACTATCACCTTCACAGCTGGCCTGTGTCAGTACTCCATCAACGAAAAACTGGGAGTTCCCCCCTACTATCCTATTGCAGAATAATTGGCTGAATTCTGTCTTGCTCGTCTCCCCTGCACTTGTCTTCCCTTGTACTCCCTCCATTGCCTACTGACGAGAGTCACCTCGTGCCTTTGGCGTTAGGTATAGATGTCCTCTTCGTTTAGAATCTCTACAATAATTAACTGATCCCTGTTTGGAAAGTAAGCTAAAAGAAGTAGACGCTGTCCACCTGACAACAGCATAATACGGGTACAGAAAGGCCAGATCAGCCAAATTTATGCTGTAGCTGACGTTAGTTTTTTTCTTAGCAGTAGATCCATCATCTTTGCTTTTTTACCTTCCCCTCCTCACATTAAAATGCAGATGCAGTGTCTGTTGAAATAAATTCTGAAACAACTAAGAAACCTAAAAATCCTCCATTATCCCAAAACCTCTATGGCAAAAGTTTTCTTCAGAGATCCTTCTGCTGTTTTGCAAACATTGTTCACTCTCCAGGCCTCCTTCGAGTACTGGGTCCTCCCACCCTGCCTGCAATGCTGCCAGTTACTGCTGCCTGTGAGGGTGCCTGGGACCTGGAGAGAAGTCACCTCCTCCCTTGAGACAGGCAAAAAAGAGCGATGAAAGAACAACGTGGGTCCCTGCCAAGCTGTGCTGGCATTCGAGCCGCTGGAACTGGCTGTATTCCATTACAAGAGGTTCATCTCAGTTCTATAATTATCTTCACTGTAATCCAATAAAGCCTTGGAACGGTTCTTAGAAAGCTTTTTGTTTATAAGGGAAACAAAGGTGGATATGAAAAGACTCTTGATCCTAATGCTGTATGGCTGACCAGAATTGTGTTGATCTTGCTTGGTGTAATTTAATGTTTTCGTAACAGTTTTGTTATTAGTATGTAAATTGACTACGTATCCTGCAGTAACAAAATGGCTGTAATTTTGAGAGATTAATGTAAGTGCTGTCAAATCCCATTGTGGAAAGGTCCTTTGTAAATGCACTGTTAAATCTATAAAGGTTTGGAATGTGACTGAATCCCAGTAGGCCCAACCCTGCCAACGGAGCTGGAGCAGGGCTCGGGGAACGGGCGCTGTCTCTGTAAAATCAGGATTCTACACAGCGCGCAAATCTGACCCGTGCAGGACGTGGCTCATATTGTGGTACTAAGATCTGACTTTATCTGCTCATATACTGTGGTGGGGGTTTTCCTACAGTTAATATTTCTCTATATTATTACGAAAAATGCTTTTAAATGGAATTGAAGGGTAAATTCTTGCATTCATGTATGCAGGTATAATTTTCTTTGCAGTATTTGATGTAGTAGGCTTGAAACTGATGTAAAAAGGATGAAGGCAGCCACTTTTGAAAGCACTGGCTTCAAGCTGGCTATTTAATTCCACCATAATGCACCCCAGTAAGTGGCCTGACTTTTTTTTCCTTCATTCCTTTTTTTCAAAGAGCCTTGCATCCCTCTGTTCCTAATGAAGGCAGTCTGAGCAGCTGTGTGTTCAACACTCAAGAAAATCAGTCCATTTACTTAAAGACTTAATCATGGGTTTAGGAGCCTAATCTCAGGCACCTAATTTTTGAAATCTTGGTCGTAGGCATTTTTTTCAGGAATATCTCTATCCTGCTAAATGAAAACATCACTTAAAGAAATGCAGGTCTGCGAGTACTTCCTAATCTTCAGTCTGGGAGATATTGCAACTGTTAACTTCTTCATAGCTTTTTGCCTTTATAGTTCACATTTTCAGTGAATGAACTTGTTCTTTGTGCGTATCGACAACCCACCGCAGAGGAGGTGTCGCTGGCACTGGCATGTCAGAGCTGGGAGCAGACAGAGCTGTCGAAAAAGAGGACATGAAGTGAAAAGGACACCTGAGTTCTTGCTGAGAGTATTTCCTCAGTAAAACCAGGTGAAAAGATGTTTCTTTAACCCATTTGGATAACTCTGTGCATTCATCCGGTAGCGGAATACAGTGCGGATCACAGTATAAAGGAACAGCCTCACCATCTCTGATTTTTAAGAGCGTTGCAGGAAGACAGCCTTGTGGTATGAGGCGGGAGAGGTACGTGGGTATGGGCACAGAGGTGAAGAGGAGAGGTGACTGATGAAAAATGCTGGTTGAGCAATCCAGTTCCTTTGATAGTAAACGTATTAGTCTGGTTTTTGTATTCGGAATGACTAGAGATGGTTCACCTAGAGGATGGTTAATGGCAGCTAGATAGTGCTTAAGCAATATCTTATCCTAGAAAATTGTGTTCATGATCTGATTTTTACCGCAAACGCCTCTGCAGCCAGCAGTCTCTCTTAGTTGTCCTTCCAATTAATCTGGGTAACCCAGGATAATTCAATGGGAATTGCATGGTAAGCTCCTGAGCAAGGGAATTATTTATCTCTGGCCCTTTCTTTGCCTGGAAGTCATGGAAGACAGAGCTGCTTGCCTGATCTCTAAAGTGAGGAGGCATAGTTCCTCAAGAAAACTGCAGTTCTGTTTTCAGAATTGTTTTAATTGAGCATCAGATATGCGTATCTCCAACCTATTAACCTGGTCACACTGTGCGGTCTGATCCTCCTCTAATAGCATGTGATTAAATGTGATTCATCATCATCTCCGCTAAGCGCATGCAAGTGGGAGAACGCGGGTAGTGAAGCAGATGCGGTGATTTTCATGCCAGCTGCTTTCTCCTGTAAATTTAGTTTGTATTGTTAAACACTGTCATGTTGTCTTAGGGGGTCTGCGTCTCCTGATTTAGTGCGATGACTAATCTTCGTTGCTGCGCTTTACCAGAGGCTCAAAGTGCCACCGGAAAGGGTGAGACTGACAGAAACAACAGGACTGAAGGACGGACATCGGTGGCTTTGAAGGAAGCCAGTTAGCTGTGTCTGGGGGAGAAGAGAATTTTCATGCTTACTGGGGTTGCCTGGACTTGCCAACTTCATTAAGGAACTTTTATCATTTTTTTAAAGGCAAGATATGAGAGGAAAGGGGAAAGATTTGCATTTGCTGATGTTCCATAAACAGCAAATGTTTAGCCAAAAAAGAATAGCTTGTTTAAGCGAAGAGAGAGATCTGGTAGGGAGCTTGTAACTGCCTAGAGACGTGGTGTGGCCACAGGATGGGTCTGCTTCAACAAGCGATTGGCTTTTTTGTGATCCCAACAGTTCCAGAGCAGACTCACTACAAGTAAGTACGCTTCACTTCTTGAGCGTTGCAAACTTGCCTTAAAACCAAGCTGAGCTGCCTACACGAAGGTGCCTGTTTTTCTTCCTGATGTGAGAAATGTCTGCCCTCCAATGATGCTGCGGAGGTGCAAGAAAAGGATCCAAATGCCTCCTCCTCCTCATAGCCTTTAGTCTTTATTTCTAATGGCCTTGGAAAGCCAGCGTTAAAACTCCTTTGTTCTGAGGCAGCATTCAACAGAGGGGCTGTAATATCTGATTTCTAGCGAGTACCTGCATATGTCAAACATGTACAAGCTGAAGGCAATGGAGATGGCCAGAGAGACAGTTAGTTTGAGCTGTTTGTATTTCCTTCCCAGTCAGGCTTTGCTCCGTCCTATCCTCCGCTAGCCAAAGGCTGTGGCGAGGGACAATGATGGATAACGTTATTCTTTATCTTCAAGCTTCTCTCCAGTCTGAGATGCGTCACTCTTCTGATGTCAGCTGAGGAAAGGTAAAGGTGCTTGACAAGGGAACGCAGGAGACAGGTATCTCACCCTACTGTAAGAATGGATCTTTGCTCTTTCTCTCTCTTGAGCCTTGGAGTCATGGCTATAGGAGATGTATTGCAGTGGCCAGGGAGTGCTGAGAGCCCAAAATGAAGCTGTCAGCCGTGTGAAGGTGAGACCTGCCGGCAGCCAAGGCTGGACAGGAACTGGCACTCAGCAAGGAGGCGAGTGAGATGGAGGCAGGGCGGGCAGGGAAAGCCGGGGAGCGGGGAGGCGGGAAGCAGCTGGCCGTGTAGGAAGGAGTGAGCAGTAATGGGGACGAACAGGAGGAGCCGTAGGGAATGAGAAATGTCCTCGTTCGTGCACTGATACCAGTATCCCATTCAGCAACAATGACATTGGGATTTCAAAGAAATGTCCAAATAAATTTGTTCCTTTAAGGGTTTTATTTTAGTTCTTTATTAAAATAGGAGATATATGTGCATTCTCTCCTCTAGCCCACTGTTTTAATAAGATTACCTTTAGCATCACCCCACAGGCTCTTTAATTCTGCATTCCAAATCTTCTGTGCGAAGTCGTCTCAGCAGATCCAATCAGGTATCTTTCATGGCTCAACAGTAGAGAGGAAATGAATTTTTCTGATGAGGGGAAGCGCCGTGAATAGCTTGATTCTCTTCCCCAATACCACCTGCAATCGGTTTTGTGCTGCAAATAAAGTCAACGTTTTCCTGGGTCAGAGGTGGCTAATTATTCATAGCACTTTCATTTCCAGCAGTAGAGTCGTCATATCTCTGCCGAGCATCATTCTAACTATTTCGTGTTTGGTTTACTTTGCATTGCTTTTAGGTTGCAAGTCTAGCCGCTATCCAAACTTGCACTGTTCTTTGTTGCTTTTCCTGGGCTAGCGCCAGTAGTGCTCTCAGCTTCTGAAGAGACCGACAAGAGGACTTTGGCACCAGCATTGTAGTTTTCTCCCATCTTATGAGATCGTGTCTGTTTAGAAAAGAATGAAATGGGAAGGAGGGAAGAATATAACACTCCATTCACTTGTAACTAGCCAAAAAACCCAACTGAGTAGTATTTCATTAAGATGGATCAGTGTCATCCGTGGGTTTTTTAATGCAATAGAGCCCCAAAGCCCAGAGAAGTGTATTAGTCGAGCTACAGCTGGGATCTGAACTGGACTGCCTTAACTCTTGGGCTGGTACGTGCCCTGCAGGCCTTAGTGCTTCCCTCTGAGGAGTGTCCAGAGCTCACGTGGTTGCAGCAACCACGGATGGGTTTACAGTGTCCTTTAGGCTTGTCCCTTCCAGTTTTGCCCTTGGATTTACAGCACTATTCCTAAGGTAGATTAGAAGAGTAACGGAGCCTTACTGCCCATTCGCTGCAGCAAATTGACTGATGCATTGGTAGGAACGCAAACGCAAAGAAACTATGATCCAGCCTTGCATTTTCACTATTTACCTTAGCAGTAAGGTTCTCTTCACACAGATCTGTTTAGAAAGATTTTAAGAGGGCTCCGAAGTAGATGCTGATAATTAAAATGCTAATTAAAAATGTTCCCAAAGGTATTCACTGATAGTGTTGCCAGAGCAGGTGAGATTTCAATTATCTCGCTATTCCTTTTAGAACTAGAAAAACGTCCCGCAATGAGTTAAGATGGAGTACCTAAGCCATGCCTATTTCATAGCATTTAAGTGCTGACTTTCCTCCAGATTTCTTTCGTTTCTCTTTTTCATCTTTAAAAAAAAAAGTTTGTTCTGCCAATTGTGAATGTAGGGAACAGCCGCCTGAGGAACCCGAAGCCTGTCAGCCGCACAGGGTGAGCAAAGCCACGCACACCTTCCACACAGATGGCTTCGCGAGACCACCTCACCGTATTTCCTCGCTGCCTTTGCTCAGAGTGGAGTTGGGGAGAAGACTCTTCCGAAAGGCTTTGAAATAACAGCTGCCGGAGCAGGGGGTGTGGGGCAGCAAAGGGCCAGCAGAGTCCATCTTCAAGATCAGATCTTCATAGAGACTAAAGGAAAGCTTTCAAATGCTCTAAACCAGCAGAAAGAGGTGAGTTTTCTCAGGAGGGCTCACTGCTCTGCAGTTTTAATTGGCAGGAATTTAAACATGCTTAGTGCCATAACTTAAAAGTAAGAAATGGCACACAAAGCCAGGACTGTAACAAGAAAGCTGAAGATGGGAAAATCAAAGGAGAAGTGATAGGATTAGAGGCAGATAGTAGGACTCCACAGAAAGGAGACAAGGGGCTGCCAAATGTCTGATTAAAAGATGTGCTCTAGTTAGGTAGACAGCTATTGGCTTTATAGGAATACTGGGACAAGGACTTGATGGCCTCTGTCTCTTGAGTGTAGTGATCTCTGTAACTAGGGGATGGGCAAGTTTCACCAGTTTTTGTTGACTAGATCCTGTATCATGAAAGATGTGGAAGGGAATTCTGTCTAGCATGGTATGTGAATTTAAATTTAATATCTTTAGTGCCAGACGAAGTATTTTCTGAATCAGCATCTTTTCATGGTGTAGTGTGCCACAGGTGGTGATGGAAGCTAATGATGGCGTATAGAAAAAGCATTCAGGAAGGATTTGACAGATGAGGAAGGAACGTAAGAATGGAAGAAAGCGCACATATGCTAAACCAGAGTGTCTGAAGCTAACGCAATGTAAAACAACTCAGGCTAATGAAGCTTTTAATGAAATAAATTTCTGCTAAACTCTACCTGGAATACTGCACTGCCTCTTCCGTAGATCAAAGTAATCTGTATTCCTCTGATATTTGTATGTAACAGTGAAGAATGTTATAATTGCTATCCAGACATTGTTTTACTTCATACCTTGTGATAACCCCGGGCTGTGTTTGTCTTTTAAAAAGTATGATGTCTGTGACACTCCTTTTTAAAATGGGGTAGTAAGTTTGAGGACAATTTAGGTCTGTTTATAAAATCAGGGTGTTGTTTAATGAGTGGCTGTTCCTGGTTGCATTGTAATTTTATGGGTACATAAAACATTGCAGTCTGATGCTTAACATATATACACACACACAAACTACAGTACTAAGAAGACAGCTGGACGTGAGCCAGTGGAATAGCTGTAGCAGCAAGATACACCTGTACCCCCTCACCCAAGATACGGCAAGTGACAAATCTGTGTGTATCACTCAAATGCCAAAATTATGCAGAAGAGGGAGTTCCTGAATGGTTGTGGCCACTGGCTCTGAAGCGGAGACAAATAAGACAAGAGTGAAAGGGCTGCATTTATGCAGTGCCTGATAGAAAAAGATTCTCCAAAACTTTGCTGCTCTATCTCGACGAAGCGGATGTGTTTTACAGGCTTCACCCACCCTCCTTCGTGGTAAAAGAGCAAGGAGTCATGAGAGGATGAAATCACAGAAGGCTGTGAAGTTAAAATCAAAGCTGTTTACTTTGTCCTTGCACAATTGGCTTGTGGAACTCTCCTGCCCCAAGCTATCGTAAGACTTCTTGAAGCAAAGCATTTCCCACCACCGAAATAAAACCAAACGGGAAGACGACTGGATTCCTTCCTATGTACCAGCAGTACTGGGAGTTAACTACAGAGAAACATTTCCACAGGTTTCGGTGGGCAACAAGAAAAAAATCCATGAGATGAACACCAGTTACTTTGAAGTTTCTTAGGGAACTGTTTTATTACAAGATTAGACAGTAGTTTTAAACCCTTTACAGTGTTTCTTGCATTTTTTCCTGAAGTAACTCAGGCTGGTCACTGATACTAGTTTTTTGCCGGTCTGATCTGATAAAATTACTCCTGTGTCTCCCCTGATTCAAGATGCTGCCAAATTTCAATGAAAGCAAGATTTTTTGTTAATACCTGCAAAAAATGCCGATACACAGCAATGATGTACAGTTTGAGACTAACATTGAATTGTTGTATATTGTCATGGTCTGGCCAGACAAGGTGCAAGATCTCACTTTAAATGAATCTGACACATGAGGAATATAGAGAGTTAACCACTGGAAAACCCTTAGCACAATCCCTAGGAGCTACCTAAACAAATGCTGAGTTTTCCAAATTATTTTGTCTCTTCAGCTGAGATGATTGTTACACTTTTGGCCAGCATTCCTACGGGATGGATATACTGTGCAGAGCAGTTTGGAAAATCTGGTCACTTATTAACTGCGGGGGGAGACGGAGGGAACTGAGTCTTGACCGTTGCTTCCAAACAGTTGGAGCTTGAGAGACGCATACTCTTAACTTGAGTTTTACACGGTGCTCAAAAGGGCCATCTGTCTTTCTGTGACGGCAGAAGGGACACAGGGAACACAGACAAGTGTCTATTGGCCAGACACAGCTCCTGCTTCTAAAAAATCTGATCTAGTGAAAATCAGCTTTAGAAGTATTCTTGTGGAGCTTCAGTGGCACCAAGCCCATTTGCTGTATTACAGGATAAAACGCACATTAAAGGACTCATGTGTTGATTACTTTAAAAAATAAATATAGTGACCTGGAGTAGAAAGGGAACTACTAAAGTGGAAAGATGAAATATGAATGAAGATTCATTTCCATAGGTGGCTGGAGTGTGTCTCAGTCTGTCAAGAACAAGCACTCATGCAGGGAGACTTGCCAAACCCAGCTGAGGGTGTTCACTGAACACCCTGGCTTAAGAAATGAGTCTTGATCTGCTTGTGGTGAAAAGACTTGTACCGAGAAGGGGCAAAGGAAAAATATATCCACCTGCTTTTAAAGAGAAGAGACTGAACCGGCTATAGGGAGTGAAACAGCTACACGCTCCTAGCAAGCTAAGGGCGGTGGTATTTTATCATCACTGTGTGAGGCTGGCTGGCTGTCTCTCTCCAGGGTAGGAATTACTCACCTGTGTGATAAAGTCTGGGTTTAAGTCCTGGCCTAGCACCGCTGGAGCGGCAGCTCTAAATTCTCTATGTCACTGAGAAGCTCCCACTGAGAGACAAAGTCGGGGTAGCAGTGCGTTTAGTACAATACTTCTCCTTAGAAGTCATTCACGGTGCTGCTAGACACCGCAGGTAAATATGTCATTTAATTACCTTTCACCTCCAAAAAGTCCCATGAAAATTAATAATGTTACCTTACGTTTGCACAGCAGAAACCAGAGGAAGGATGTAAAACTCCTGTCACTAGCACCCACACCCTAGCCATTTCAGAGTCCTCGTCTCTTTGCCTTAGTAGGGCAGTAGCAGGATGGGTATTCAACGCGGGTCTCTTTGCAGGAAAACTGCTGAAACCAGAAGTGTAGCTTTTAATACAGAAATGACATGTTTTACATACTTGTAAACTATACCTTGGGCTATGTACTTTGCCCATATTTAATGTACTTTCACCCATCAGTTTATGTTGCACTTGCATTACTCCTATTTTCAAATTTTATGAAACACAAAATCTTGTCAAATATTAACTTTGCTAATGTTTTATAAGGGTACATGGTGCTCAGGCATCCTTATTGTCTAGTTTACAAATGCTCCAACTGTTACAGGTGACTTTAATTGTGCTGATTACTCCTTTAATAGCAATCATGTGTTCTCTCTCATTTTAAATTAGACCACTGCAAACTTACTTCAGCCCTGTCACAAGTACAGGTAGTCTTCTACAAACTCAGAGGGTTTTTTAGTTAGGCTTCTCAGTTATTTTCTGTTTGTGCGTCTCCCTTAGCAGTAAATGTTTTATTGTAAATGATAAATACTTTAATGCAGCTAATGCTGCTTTGTTTAGGAAGCGTTTCTGGTTTGTCACGCTCAGGATATCGCTAACTAGAGTCTCCAGAAAGAGGTACGTGTGGGGATGCTCAAGGCTGCGTTTAGATATAAAGTATTAAGACAGATTTCTGTACCTATAGAGAAACAGAAAGTCAAACAGCTTCAAGCTCTCAGCCAGCTGTCTGAGAGAGAAGGTGTAAGAAGCAGCATGGAACAAGGAACAGCTATGGAGGTAAGTAAAATAAAGCATCCTCTGGGGAACGTATCTCTTTAGCTACAAGAAGGCTGCCGACTATAGAGGGGATCTTAGTGATGATGTTGGTAAGCTTTTGTTTGATAACCGTGCTTTGAATGAGTTGTTGGCCTATGACTACTTCATCTTGAATATAAAAACTAAAGATAAAATGTACAACTGCCTGTCAGGCGTTTGGGAGGTGACCTTCCTGGTGTTTATGCCAGAAGAGTGCACTGGTTCATGTATAACCTCCGTACCCCCAGGAGTGTTACTGGTTTCTGTCCCCCATCAAACTGGAAGCTCTCTTTGTCACTGCTTGCGGGGGTCTCGGAGGAGCTTTCCTATAGACAGAAGGGCTTGGGGTCGGACGTCGCTGCTACTCTCAGTTGTGTTCTCTTTATGCCTAGTGTAAAAGTAATACCTAATGAGTAGTACAATGAAGAGGAAAATTAATATGCCCCTTGGATGGACACACAATCGGTTTGCCATTCGTCAGCTAAAAGAGTAAACTCTGTGCAGAGCGGTTTTTGTCACTTGCTTACTTTACTGACGTCATCCCCCCGTACCAGCCTGTCTGAATGTGCCCTGTCACCGCCTTTGGTTTTTTAGAGCACCGCGGGTGCCTGCTGTGCCCACCCGTTCACCTGGAGCAGGCGCCGAGCCACGGCTGCCGCGCCGTGCGAGGGTACGCGTGCCTGCTCCCTCGTGCCCGCCCCGCGTTAGCTGGCCTTCGAGAGCCGGCTGCTCCGGCCTCCTACCGCTGCCACGCGCGGGGGTTCGGGTGTGTGTTCCTGACAGGCAAAGCCGAGTGTTCTTGACGCTGAGAAGACAAGTCCTCGTACCGTATGAGAAATGACAATATCGGTGCTGAACCAAGAGACCTAAAAGTGTAGAAACCAAGTCAGTGTGGAGAGAGAGCAACTGTGTGTGTATAGGTGCGTGCTCTATCTGTGGTCTGCAGCGTGTCCTTTGGAAGACTTAATCATGAAAACTATATTGGATCACTTATTCTTTGCTGATGCCAGCTTGTTTCCTATAATCTTTTCTCCTTAAATGTCATGTCTGCTTATAGCTTTTAATTATCTTAGTTAAGTGTATCTGTAGCTTTAGTAAACAGCCTTGTGGATTTTGCCATGAATTTATTCTTTTCCCCGATACTCATCATTCTCGTGTTTTAATGTTGTCAAACAACCCCTATGTGTTAGCCTAAATATTTCCCCATATACCTTTCAAACCCTTCTAGTTCTCCCTTGATAACCAATCCCTCTAGTCCTTTTAATTATATTTACAGTTTGCGTAGTTAGTTTGTCTATGCCGCTCTAGAACTGTCAGAGTTTTCAGTGGCAATCTTCCTTGGACCGCAGCTATCGAACAGCCTGCCAGTTCCCCATCTGCTAGGGAGCTTTCCTGTCATATGCAGATCACTGTCAATAGGCTGCGTTCAAGAATTAGGGTATTGCCTGAAATCCTTGTTTGGCTGACAAGCCCCTTTTCTGTAACATCTTGTTTAACTTGCGCTGTGCCTTTATCTAAATGAGAATAATCGCACAACTGAAAGCACGGCACGCTAGGTACGGTACAGCCTTTGTTTAACCCTGTTTCCTCCCCAAAGTACTTTTCTAATAACTGAAGGGCTGGTTGTGGCGCTTTGCGGATCTCTTCTTGCAGAGATAATATTTTTTTCCCCATGTGATTTACCAGGGACTGGCTCAGAGCATAATTTTCTGTAACGAAGCACTCGCACATCAAAATGCGTTTGCTTACGAGTGACAGCAAGGTCCTTGAAGGTCAGGTAACGAACCCAATAACATAAAAAGAAAATAGGACGTTTCCCAGCTCCATGAGCTCTGGGTCCCCTGTGGAGCTGGGCAAAAAGGCTGGAGGAGCTCTACAAGCAGCTGGTATGCGCCTTCCCCTTGCGGAGCGTAATGAAGCGGCTGGTACGTGTGCTGCTTTCTGCTGGCTATGCTGAGGTTAACTGGCAGAGCAGGTCGGGGAGAATAAGACGAAATAGCTGTGGCATGACAGCTCGTTTAGCTTTGTGTATGTCTCACTATGTAAGCTATCGCTGTGAGACTCTTCTTTCTCTAATAATGAATAATAAGGGAGAACTGGAGATTACACGGTTTTCTGCTTCATCTTGAAAGAGGACTTGAAGCCAGTTTTTCCCCAATAATTCACCCATCCGCCAGCTGATGCACGCTGCCCTATACGTGCTGTCATTTACCAACAGGAGGGAAGGTGCTGCTGCTGCTGGCTGGGGAAATGCGCCAGAATCCAGGATTCCTGGATTTTTTTAAGACAAGCTACCAAGTTCATTGTGTCTTTCTCGCCTACTGGAGAAAGCTACTGCTTCCCGTTCCGGGGCATTACGCCTGCCTGGAGTCTGCAAAGGGGACTGATAGGCTGCTTTAGTAGAAGGGACTTCAGCTGCGGAGTCTCTTATGGTTTCCGTAAGGCAGATCCTCTCCAGACAGAACTACCAGAAATGGATTTCCATTTTTTGTTCTGCCACGGACAACCTACATGAATATTCTACACATTGTTCAGTGTACTGAACGGAAAGATCACCTCGTGCCTAACAGGAGGCCACAGCACTATGCTGGACCTTGTTGCCTCTCTGCCACCATCTTTAACCTTCATGTGAGTTAGCTGGTTGCAACAAATGCTGAAAAGTGAATTTTAACAATTGTGTAGATTTAAAAATAAAAAGTTCTCAAACCCACTGCTATTATCAGGCAGTGAGTATGGGTAGTAGAGCAGTTTCCCTAGCAGGCAGGCTATGTAAAGCCATTAGACTCTGTTACAAACTTTGTCACTGCACCGATGCTCATCTCATTTGTGTTTCTAGCAATAATCCCTGCAGTGAATGCCATCAGGATGAACAAAAAGATTCCCCCTAGCATTCATGTAGCTTTTGCAACTTCAGAGCCTCTAATCGTGCATCGCTAAGGTGGGTCGCTAGTCCTCTGAATCCTGCAGGGATAATGCTAAGGTCTTTCTGCAGCAGATAAAGGCGCCTGAGGCAGGTGCAAGTAGGACTGCTCCCCAGTCATGTTTTTAATTGCTTTGCTCTGGATCCCGCTGAATTTTGACTCTTCTCATAGTCCCTTAAATTTAAGTATTGGAGATTTGACAACCCCCTATGGCTCACACTTGCATTGGTTTCAAAACCAGGGCAAACCAAGCGTGCCTTCTGTTAAGCTGATGGCTCTTGAAATGAGTTAGGCATCCTTACCCGACTGAAGGCTGCGATGGCACATTAATTCAGGTTGGGGTGAAGGGTGCTGGTACCTATCTTGCTAAGTTCACGCCATGCAAAGCGTGCTCTGATTGCGCTGTCAATGTGTAAACTGCTTCTTACCCATCAGGCTTTTCTTTCAACTCCATAAACAATTTGAAAGGAGCTGTGCAAGAACAGCACGGAGCAATCTCGGATGAGTCTGGGCGCGCTCTAACTGCTGTATGTGCAAAGAGTTATGGCCCCGGTGAAAGTGCTCACCGAGGTGTGTTGTTTATTCAACTTTCTCTATTACTTGCTAAAAATTCACTGCTGCTGTCAAACCTCTGGCCAGCGAAGGGAGCTGGAATGTCTCGTAGTGCTCCCCAGCACGCAGGAGGATAACCGATGGCCTGTCTGTTGGTGAAGTATAAGCTATTTTGGGGAGTGGAGAAGCAGCACTGTCTTGTTTATAGGAGTGCACCGACTACCTGGTGCTGAGGGATATCCAGCCCAAGTTGGTGCCCCAGGATACCGCTAGTCAAAGGGTAAGAGCAGTCAGTTAAAGGCTAGAACAGTTACTTTTGCAGTCTTCCTCTAATGTTAGACTGATCTCTCAAAAGAGAAAATAAAAATTAAATTTGCATTCCAGACTTTGGTTAAAAAGTGAAGAAACTGTTCCACGTCATGCATGAGCTTTTGTTGGCAAACAGTGCAAATGAGAATTGGATTAATCTCTCGATTTAACTTTGTTGTAATCATACAATCTCTCTGCAAGATTGCAGTGCAGCTTCCTTTTTCTTTAATTGACTTGTTCTCTCTGCAGCAGCTTCTCTTTACGCAGTCAGCCAGCAGAGCTGCTGCCTGATTGCACCAACGGCAATGCTCTGTAAATAAAGGGTTTTTTCGTCAGGGAAATGAGATCACATGAAAGAGAACTGATCTCTGTCCCGAGCTCTGATGTGTAATACCTATTGCTGCTTACTGACAAAATGTTGGACGCTACACCACGAGGCTCCTTCTGAAGCAGTCCAAACAATTCCGTGTCTGACATCAGCTTTAAATGTTATTTCCTGGACAGCGTCTGAGTAATTTAAAAAAAAAAAAAAAAAAAAAATTAGATTTCAGGAATCTTCAGTGATATTCAAAAGCTCTGCTCAGGAAGGGAAGGTCTGATATTCTAGAGCACAGTTCAGCGCATCATTCTTGTGGGTTTGTCTCTTGGATGTAACCAAAACCTTTTTCTTTAATTTTTTTTTTTGTTGTTAAGTTTCTGAGATTAACTCATGGGTGAAAGCTAGTCTTAATCCCTGCCTAAAGTGGATCTAGGGTCAAATCTATGGTCAAGAAGAGAAATAGCATGAGTTTGAACCAGGATTTTCTTTCTAGTACCCTAGCGAGTAGCTAAGTGGCTACTTTGGGTTGAGGCCGCTTTGTTGGCATTGAAAAACCTCTGTTATATTTCGGGTCAGGATGGAAGCAAACATGCAAATCTCGACACCTGTGAAGCTGAATTCCTACACAGTTAATGTGCCTGGGTCCCTGCTTGGAGGCAGGTGCTACTGACTGTTGGAGTGGTCTTATTTAAGTAGAATAAAGAGAGTTAAAAACAGATGGTCAGATCCCTAGTGTACACAGAACGACCAGCACAGGATTTAATACGCTACCCCCTGCACCCCCAGAAGGAGGTATCTAAAAAGTTAACAGGAGGCTTTCTCCTTTGTGGAATGTGTGTGCTGTTAAGCGTCTGTACCTGCTCTCCTCCTCTGATCAGGAAGGAATTCATACCTGTCTGACTCACTGCGTCACGAGTTTACTGCACCTCCGGTTCATGCTGACTGCATAGAAGGAATCCTTCTGTGCACAAGTGGCTTCAATGCTGCCTGTCCAGGCATGCTGATGTCACTTCTAATACAGTTAATAATAATAGCAATTTAGGAGAGAGAGCTCTTCAAAAATATGTCTACCTCTCCAATCGCGGTTTGGAGAAAAACACACCTTTTTCCCAGGCTGTATTATCTAATAACTATCTACTGCAGGCTTTCTTTTATTAAGCATCGGGACTTTGGTAGCTTATAGGTCTGACCTATTTTGCTGTTTACAAGCCTTCTGTTATCTGCTCCCTGCGTTTTCGCAGGAAGGTGTGGGAGTTCTGTTATCAAGAGCGTAGCAGTTGCCTTTGGCATCCGTGTTATGAAGATGTCTTTTCCATTACCCTAGGCGTGTGCCAGGTATTTTCAATAGTGTGGCATATGGAATATTGAGCTCTCTGGAAAATGACCTTTAAAGGATCTCTAACTCCAAGCCCTCTGTGATGGGTTTGGAGGGTGGTATATTTTTCCCTGTCACCCTTGGAAAACTTGAGACCTCTAGAAGTGTTAACAATCTAGAGTTGCTGTTAATTTGTCATGCTAACAGTGATGATTGACTTTAGTTTCACAGAAGAGCTGGGCTAAGTAATGCTTCCTCTCGCACATAGCAAGTATTTTCTTTGATCTTTCTGCTTTCCAGTGTGCTGGAACATGTAGAAACTCCTGAGCTTTTCTCCAATTACTGTTAAACTTCTGCCTTCCTATGAATCTGTGTTTGTAAGCCTCAGGGGTTTGCATGAGACTTTGATATTGAATGTCAGGACACTTCTCGAGCCAAGCTCCTGTCGTTGGGTGCTCCTTGCTGCCCAGCAGATGGTAGTTCTTGGCCTGCGCCGTTGGACTTAGGCCTTTACCAAGCGCTTGTGCTCATCGCACGCAGGTTGCTTTCAGAGTGAGTGAGACAGAGGGCTGTCCTGAAGGGAACAGAATAAAATATAAATGAAGCAGACGGCACAGCAGGAAGCGGGCTGGAAGCTCAAGATGTACCAGCGTGCTTTGGAGGGCTGCCTGCTGACTAATGAATAGCCAATCTAGTCATCGGAGGGAGCGCTGCTCTCCCCTTGTCCCAAGCACTGAGTATTTACATCTTCCTCAAACGCATTTAAAGAACAAAGTTAGATGGGAATACCTCCTGTTCCCTCTGACATGTGCTTATCGGAGCCTGCCTCCGCTCTCTGGGAAAGGCTGCGCTGCCGGGATTGCACCACGCTGGTGTAAACTCGCGTTATATCATGCTGCCAGCCAGCAAACAAAACCGATCTGTGTTGTATGCCTCTATCGTACACCTTGCCTTGCATATAGGGGAAAGATGTGGCCTGGTACAAGTTAAATATACTCTCATCTCTAGTATGATACAGTATCTGCCTAAAGTGTTCAACAACCGGGAACATGAAGGTTAGTGCTTCGTTCATCGTTAATAACGCCTGAGGGGCTTGGGGGTGTTTTGGCAATGGAATGATGTATCATCACATACAGGACACGGTGTTAGATCCAGCCTGGACTGCTAGACAAATGTGCGCCTGTGCTAAGGTTGTGAAATAAAGCTGCTTTTGTTATGGAAGAGAGAAGCAACTACCTTGAGAGTGCAAATCCTTCTCGTACCCGACAGCGCTCAGCCCCTAGCAGTAGCTGGCGTGCTTGGTCAGCAGCCCTCTGGAGTGCAAAGATTGAGAAGGTCGTGGAAAGTGCAGGGAAGTCTTATTTACCTGGCCAGGCACGCACCCAAAACCGTACTGCCTTTGCCAGCTCCGCAGTTCCAGCGTGGAAGCAAAATGGATCAGAGACATCAGATACCCTTCGTCGGCGTCAGATTTATTGGATAAAATACCATGCTGAATGTAAAGCTGTTTAGCAAATATGCTGTTTTCTGCTACTCCAACTGCAGTAGAAATTTAAGTGTCTCATTTTAAATGGTTTTCCACTGTTGATGGATTGGGTTTGACCTTCCACAAGCCTTACTCCAAAATGGACACACTTGTGCAGCAGCGTTAGGAGGAGAGAAAACACCCCTGTAACTGGTACCAAATACCAAATGCTGACTGAGCATCTTCATAGTGCTTAACTGCTGCTCAAATGTGTGGAGAAAATAAGCAACCCACTCCTCTCCTCTTGCTACTCCCTGCTCTGCCCCCCCCCAAAAATCCCCAAACCAACCAGCGCACAAACTGTCCGTTGCTGCTTTGTAGGTACTTGCATACTCCTGCCAGACCCACGCGTGCCTCAGAATCCTAACGAAGCTCTCTCCAAAACTAGAGGCAGGAACAAACATTTCACTGTGTTGGAAAATGTAATTTAGAGTTGCATTTGATAAGGTTACCGTTTCCAGTTTCATCATCCAGAGTCAGACCTTCTACTTTACGAGGGTGAAATTGCTAACCTCTTGGCAGAGACCTGAGTAATTCTGGCAGCAGAGGGCACAGGTACTAATAGATGCATGGATCACAATTGCATAGGCCTGATTTCCTTTGTAAGTCAGGCAAAAAGAACCTTTTTCTGTTCCTGAAAAGGAAATATGTGTTGGAGTTGAATCCTTAACAGCACTATGGCAAATGGATTAAAAAAAAAAAATAAAATTTGTTTTTTCAGTGACTTTTTTTCACTGTTATTCTGGTGAATTTTTTTAGCCACAACAATCTGGCGAGGTTCTGCCTGCCCTGTTACAGTGAAGGGTTGCAGACAAAATGTGTCAGACAAGCTTATTCATGCTAATGACAGCCATCCGTCTTTTCTTACCAGCAAAGTGCTCTCCTTGCACAGTTTTAATTTAAATCCGTGAAAAAAAGCCTTTCTCTCCTGAGTAATGTCATAGGCCTCTCCACCTCTATTTTTATTTGTCCTCATCTTTCATTCTGTAGTAGCATAGGTGCATATCTTTCCGTTTTGTTTTAGTGAGTTTTGATGATTTTTGACCTATGAATGGCAAGGGCAATAGAAACTTGATCTTCCATTGCAAAACATGTCCCATACTTCATCATTTTTTTCCATTCAGACAGCAAAGCCTGTTTCCTATACATGTGGCTTCATCTGCCCGTGTGCTAGAACAGCTCTGCGCTTTTTAAAATTTCTTCAGTTTCTATTTCTGATTTGGCCATTTTTATTGATTAATTTGGCTAAGATTTGAAGCCTTGGCAAGTCTGGCTTGAAAAGTAGGTTTTGGTGAAGACTGAGAAAGCAGTTTAGAAATCTAAACTCCCGTCTCATTTTGGCACTGATTTATTGGAGTGAGCGACAGTCAAATTCACCTTCTGCCTTTGCTTCCCACAGCCTTACCAGATGGGGGTTGGGACGGTGAGTGCGCTGGGAGGCAGATCTCTGCAGCACTGGGAACAGGACGAAAGCTGGAAAATCTGAATGCGTGGAGAGTGGTGCTTGTTATCTCAACAGATGACTCTCGCCTGTTGCATTGCTTCTGTGGTTGCTCAGTCATTAAGTATAACCTAAAAGCAGTTCTTCTCATAAGGAGACATAGAAGCTCCTGCTGTGATTGTTCTGAAGGGAAAGATTTTTTTCCTTCTGCTTATGACATCAGAATTCCCAAGTGCTTCATTAATATGCAGAGAGTGAAGGGAAAAAATCAGTATTTTTGAAGATCTGCCTTGTGATGCTGATTCTGATGAGCTGCTCGTGTGGCCCAGGTAAGTTGGCACCACAGCAATCAGGGGTTTGCAAACAACAGCAGCGGAGAGAATGTGTGCATCGGACCGCCGCTACGAGGTGTCCCTCCAGCCAGCGGCAGGAGCTGCCTGACCAGTTGCCTGCAACCTCCTGTGGATAAGGGTGCCCCGGCAAGGGTGCGGTCCCCTTCCCATTCAGCCATCAGGTGAGCGAAGAGGTGATTTCAGCCCAAACTGGCTGGCACGCTAGGGGCATGGCAAGCACCAAAATGCTGGTACCATGAAGGCTGGTATCCTCCCGCTTTGCAGGAGAAATGGTTAAATCATTTCGTAGTCTCCCAATGAGTTCGCGCAAGTCTCTTTCCTTCTGCCCAGAAAGACGTGTGTTTTCCTACAGTTCATGGGGAAGTCAGTCCTGGAGCAGCTCAGAGCAGCGCTGAGAGGAAAGGTGTGAATTGTGCCTCAGCAGTACACAGATGAGTGAACACCGGGCTCCAGGAGGCCCAGTAACCCGGTGATTTGCCCCCTTGGCGGTGATCTTCTGGGTCAATGCTGCAGCGCAAAGCTACCCTGAGTCAGGGGAGAGCAGCACACCGAAGCAATGTCTCTGCTATCTTGTCACTGTCCATCTCTTGGAAGAAAATTACCAAGCCTTGAGAGAGCGTCTTCTCCCCTTGCTTACAGATGTTGGGCTCTTCCTCATTCGTGAAGCGTTCACAGCTGGCACCTGCAGAAAGACAATTCCGTTGTACGCTACACAATAGCTGTTGTTGAGTCTCCACTGCAGTGATCAGACAGAGCTCTTCAGTTTCTTCTTTGCCACTTACCAGCTTAATTATATCCCGATAAAGACTACGCTGGCAGGACAGCTGCTGCAGAAAAAACCTGGGCAGTAAAGACGCAGTTAGATGCATTGAAACAGAGGATGCTTCAGCCATCCTCCATCATCACTCTTATGTACGGGCTTCCTAATCCCGCCGTGCTGACCGGAAGATTTAAGCCAGACTAAAACAGGAATTGCAAGGGGCTCCTAGGATATGGAGTGCTGATACTAGGCAGTCCTTGGCAGCTTAAAAAATGTTATCAGGCCTGATGGCTAAGGATGAGTCCATACCACAATGTGCCCCGGTCCCAGGGGACAGCTGCAATCAGAAACACCACTGCTGTGCTCCACTAAATGCCTGACCAGCTATGCTGTCTTTCAAATTTACTGAGGGAAGAGTGAAGCGGTTTGCAAATAATTTTAGCTAAAAATGACAAAAGGAAAAAGGACAGCACTTTTAAAATACTGAAGCATTTTGCTTTAAGACTCTCAGTTGAAAAACAGACTTTTACTTAGGAAATGTAAAATTTGAAATGGAAAAAATATCAATCTTAATTTTTAAGTGTTACATATTACAAAAGCAAAGTAAAATACTTCATCTGGGCTAGAGAGAGGCTCTTTGGTCAAAAGCTAAGGGCTTTTTTCTGTGCATCTGGAAAAATTTGTCTGCTTGTTTACCCCAAAGCAAATCTGTTTCTCCTCACCCTGAAATTTCTCTCTCCCACCCTCCAAATTCATATATACATGCAATTCCGCTATTGAAGCCAAAAAAATCCTTTATTTGCTCATCTCTGGGTCCATAGGACCTAAAGAAGTTAATCAGTTTTCATGTCGTGCTGCTACATGGAACTGGTCCTTTTGCCAGGGCAGTGTTGTGAAACAAGGTTGTGTGGATGATTTGCCAATCCCCCTTCTCTACCTGGTCCCAGGCTCATTTTGAGAAGAACTGCCAAGTAGTTGTGCCTAAAGCAGCGGCAGCCAAAACGACTCTACTTCTCTCTGAGGTTTTCTTTTGCTGTTTTCTGCTATTGTATGGAGAGGCGATCGGAGCTCAGGTAGTTTCCCTTTCATTTACTATTGTATAATTTGAGGATAGTATCACCTTTCTGAATATTGCTGACTTATGGAAGCTTCAGTGGTGGAATTACAGGGCTTGTTATTTACCAAGATCTTAGCAGCCCTGCATTTTTTTCACCTTTAAAGTAGTTTTACTAATTGTTCTTGTCCTGGATTCTTGCCATCGTTTGGGCGGATTTGCTCTTCTCCTGTAATTTCTGCACTTATTTGGAGGAGGAAGTGTTGCCAAAGGAGTCAGGTTAACCCTGATATGAACCCCGAAACATTTATTTCACAGGTTGCTGTGCTTGGAAGGTGCTATCGTGCTGAATTAAAATAAAGCTATTGCAATTCTGAGAAACGAATGTCGAGTGCTCAGCCCAGATTCCACAGAGTCTCTATGGCCGTGTCTAGACTGACTCAAAGAGGCAGCGTCTGTGCTAGATTGCTAAAATGCATTAGCAGAGGTAGAGCGTGCTTTAATGCATGTGTTAAAATGCACTTTTCTTTTTCTATGCTAACGTCAACAGCCTGGCTACCACCCCATGCGTTCCTAGTCTAGACAAGCAAATGTCCATAGATAGGTGCCAGAGGCAATGGGTGAACCTTGAAAGCTGGCGTATATGACTGGTCCTTCACCTCAGAAAGGCAAATTTTAACCCAAAACTAAGTGTAGAAAATCTAGTGGAGGCGAAACCTTGGTAAATTTGACTGCAGCTAGCATGAGTGAGAGGAGTGGGGGCTTATGTTTGGCTTTAACTGGTTATGTTTGGCTTTAACTGGTTATGTTTGGCTTTAACTGGTTATGTTTGGCTTTAACTGGTTATGTTTGGCTTTAACTGGTTATGTTGAGCTCTGATCAGCCTGTGCCTTTTCTCCAACACAAATTGGCACAGAAATATAAAAGGTACCTCGACCATGCTAAGGAGTAGTCTCCACGAATTGTCTAGACTACCCTAAAAGATGTATTTAAAGCCCATTAGCTAAAATGACTTAATTATCATATTAAAAAGGTGAAGCAGGCAGGATGATTTGTATTCTGTGGCTGTAGCCTGAGGAGGCTGGAGTGCTTTCTGGCATGGGGGAATCTCAGGGCTCCCCTTCTGTGTTGGAATGGCCAACAGTTCTGTGCAGAGGCTAAAGTAGTCCAGCATCTGGACTTCACCCAAATCTCGGAGGAATCAAAGGATACAGAATCAGAGTGTGCATGTAGCTCTTGCTTCTGAGCATCAGTTAAAGTAAATAGCTTTGTTCATTCCCTACCATTGCAGTTGTTAGGTCAACTGGCATTTTATGGCTTTAATGGCTTGTGAGCTTGCTTAATATGTCAGAATTGGTGGAACAGACTGTGTTTAAAATTCAAATAATCTATTTTCATATGAAATCTGTGTGGGATTTGAGCAGTGTTCAAATTAATGCATGGCACATTTGAATACTGACTAATTAGACTTAACAAATCAGTAAGAATTGGGCACTGGTGAGAACTAAACCTATTAAAGAAACAGAACAGCAGGTCATTTAAAAAAAAGAAATAGAAAAAAAGCCTTGACACTTTATGTAGTGTTTAAAAATCTCTGTGAATGGAAAACACTGATTAAAAATGCAGTGACCTCTGGGATAAACCTTGGCTGTGATATGCAGAGCAGCAAGGTAAAGTTGGAGGGAGCAAACAACAGAATTGAAATCCTGACTGATAAAGTGCAAAGCTTAGGTCCATCATTGCTGAAGGATTTGTTTTCCAGACAGTAGCAAGAGAAATGAAGTAATTACTTTAATGACAGAGAGACTGTATTATTGATGTTTTAATGTGACCCTATGCATCCTTCCAGAGCACAGTGAATATTTGATTCCATGCTATACTAGGTTGTTTTAAACATCTGAAAGATATGGTCCAAGGAGTTCCCGGTGTATTTATTGGTGATTTTTGCAATGCTGAAATGCTTTTCTAGTAGGAAGTGCCCTGGGAGCCAGGATAAAGTCTCACAGGGAGAGACCAATGGGAAAAGACTTCATTTTCTGATATTATACAACATGGTTTTGACAGCTTCTGTCAGAAAGCTGGATGTAGCCTGGATGGGATGTGTCTGAGGCTGATTTACTCAAACTTTCTTACCAGCAGTCCTGTAGGAGGGGTTCCCTCTTTGGAATTGTGCTGCTCCAGACTGTGAAAAGGAAGGTCTATATCTAGGTATCCTCCATGTTTTCAGGGGAGATGTTTTGGTGGTTTTCTTGCTGTGTCCCATGGGCCTAGCCTTTGAGGAAGAGGAGGATACCTGAATTGTACCAGGGGACAGGGAACTGGGTGTGTGACTGGCCGGAAAACAAAGATCTGTGGTTTGGCCATACGTAAGACGAGTTGCGATGCTTATCTGCAAAAGCACTTGAAGATCTGAAGGAGGAAAGAGTACATAAATAGTAAGTATTTTCGTAAGGATGCTAAGCTGAGCTACTGCTGTGTTTCCTTGTGCTGTAACCCCTGGAGGTTACAGGATTGAAGAGGCTGCAGTGGGACAGTAGCCTGCAGAGCAATAGGAGCTGATGTGCTTTCATTCTGCATGGTTTTCAGAATGTATCCCAGTGACTCCGGCAGTGCCTTTCATTGGGACTTCCTTGCTCAGGAGGTCTGACTGCAGCCAGGCTTTGGTAAGACAGTGAGGATGCCTTGTGTTGTACCAGGGTCCTGATTTGCAAAGTCTGTGAGCAGCCAAGTCATTCCCTTCCAGCTGCTTCTCACCTGCCATGTGTAAATACTTTGCCATCATGAGCAATACTGAGCATTTGAGAATACCTGTGCTATGTCCTCAGTTGCAATGTGATTTTTTTTTTTTTCCTGCAGAAATTAACTCCTCCTCGTTGTATCTATTTGTAACTTAGTCCTTCCTGCCTCCTAATAGGATCACAGCATTAAATACATCATTCATCTGACTGGCTAAATGTTATGACACATAAGCATTTCAAACTTTTACTGACTGAGCATTGCTGTACTGTGAACCATGTCTGAGGAGCGACCATCTGAGTCCTGACCAAGGCCTCTGTCTTCCTTGTGGCAAGGAAGTTATGTGCCTTCCAACAAAGTGTTAGAATGAGATGCGAGTAAAACTTGCGATGTCATAGGGGCATTTCTTTGAATTGTGCTTTCTGCTTTTTGTCTGTTTACTGTTGCTCTTAATTTTGGCATCCCTGGTGGGTCATAATTGGTGGATGCAAGACAGGAGGCTGTTGGGTGTATCACGCTTTAAGT
Organism: Platalea leucorodia; assembly: GCF_965183815.1. Classification (NCBI taxonomy): domain Eukaryota; kingdom Metazoa; phylum Chordata; class Aves; order Pelecaniformes; family Threskiornithidae; genus Platalea; species Platalea leucorodia. The sequence goes on along the minus strand of NC_138838.1, from coordinate 4,433,768 downwards.
GAAACAACCCCAGTAGAGATACAGGGGCGTTCTGCTAAAGGATACCTGGGACTTCTCTCCACGAAAGTGGCAATATTCCTCATGAGTCTTGTGAGGATGCAGCTGTGTGTGTGTGTAACAGGTCATGATCTGTAGCGATGCAAATACAGGATGGCATGGGAATACAGTCCACTCTAACTCCACCCAAAGGACGATTTCTCCAAGAGGCTGTTGTGCTCTAGTGATGGATGTGGATCTTCTTTCCACACTCCCTGCTGGAGCAGCTTATGAGGCATAAGAGCAGATGCAAGTGATAGGATCCTAACAACAGGCCAGAATTTTCACCAGAATGCTTCCACCTGTGAGCTAACCCTATGGGGTGAACAGACTTGCTCCACTCTTCTGCAAAGGAGACTAATTTTGCCCCAGTGAAAAGGAGAACTGTGGCAGGTTTGTCTCACCTGCACACTGTTCTGGTTATCTCATGAGGAAATCTGTTTTTACCTACATAGATCTACTGTTTTTCCTTAATGCATGTTACATTTTTTTGCCACCCTGATTTCCCTAGGTAAGTTAAATGATGTAAGTTAATGATGTAAAGAAGCATTTGATTTCACATCAAAGTAGGCTGCCTTTCAGCTTCAGTATAGTCCCTTCAGCTGTCCGTGTGCATTGGAAGGCCCTCTTCTACTGGCCGTAACATCAGAGACACGGCAGGATTTCACGCTAAAGCACCCCAGGTTTTCTTGGAACTGAAGTTTTTCTGACGGAAGGCATAAGGAATGTACAGTAAGAAGATGTAAAATTTCAATTGGATTTCTGTTCTTGAATATTTCCCAGAAGGCTAAACACAATATATTACCAGTCTGAACTGTAATCATAAAGTCAGTAATTGCCTTTAAGGGGTCAACACATTTAAGCAGCATTTGCAGTAAATATTTTCGTAAATACAACCATATTACAAACCAGTGTTCTTCTAACAAGTAGTCTTATTACCAATATGCAGAGGCATTGCTCCTCTGTCAAAATAAGGATGCTCATCTCAGACATACTTTCATTTGTTCTTAATATAAACAAGCCTATTTCAAGAGGATAATTGTGTAGGTTTTGCTTGCTGCCTTGCACAGAACTCAAAATTGGAGCAGTGAGTGCAGTGAGTTTTGGAACACAGACTTAGAAAATAAATGTCTCTATTGTATTGAACTTCGTTATGTACCTGGCACTACAGATGAGGTGCTATGTGATGTGCAGATTGGAATTTTCAGTTTTGCCTTGCATAAATTTGTCTCAAAAGCATGTGTCGATTACATGTTGGGGCCCCAGATGCCTTAATGAAAAGAAGATACTTTAGGATTAGGTAGGGCAAAATAGCTGGAGCATGAAAAATATGGCTTTACAAATTCAAATTGCGTAAGAGAAGCAGGACAGATAACAGTCAAGGTCATGAAGATGCAATGGAGGAATTTCATATATTATGTATGTAAATAGCTTGTAATGGTTTTGTTTGTAACGGTTTATATGCAAATCAAAATGTAATAGGAACAGTAAAAACTTGCTCATTTACAGAACTTGGCTTTAGAAACGCAGAGACGCTGGGGGGGGGGGGGGGGGGAGGGAATCTGTGAACTAAAGCAGATGCGATACTACATCATCCCTCAACTTGCATCTCTCCACAAATTCACTGTCGTATGAAGGGGAGGGCTTTTCCGTGACCTCTGCGACAGTCAAACACACACTTGCTGTGGTTTCCACTCCTGCCATTAGTTGCTTTGAAGCTGTAGCCTCCTATGGAGGATGCCTTCATCACTGATGGCAGAACATTGATTTTTGGGTGAACAAGCACAGTCTGTTATTGACTGGTTTCCCCGGCCCTATGGGGTGTCTCTCATCTGATAAAGAGACAGAGCAAGCTTGCACACAGCTTCCAAGCTTCCTTTTTATAAAGAGATGTTTGGTCCGCACTTTTCTCTACCAAGAAGTCAAGGGATTATTCCTTCGCAGTGAGGCACTTGGGTTATATGCACCTGGTCTAGTCAGAGCCTGGATTTTAGTCAGTCTGCTTTGTCCTGGTGGGTATTTTTTTCATAGCTGTGGCCCCAAAAACTTGGATGTCATACAGTAGAAAGATTTGTTTTCTAAGTGATCCTAGATCATTTATGTGCTAAGGTATTGGAATGGCTGTTCTCCAGAATTTGAGGCAGAATGTATACGTTTTCCTGCCATCTCCAGGTCAAATCCTTGAATTAACACATAAATTAACTGGCCATTGATTGATATCTTTGGTTACGACTGTACAAGTGTTCCAGTCTATGGTTCTGAATAAGAGAAAAAGTGCTCAACTCTTTGCGTTCTCAGTAGAAGCTGCCGCTTTCAAACTTGGATGGCTAAAGCCAGACACTTCCAGAGGTGGGCTTTATGGGGATGCTGGACCCCTACTGCTCTGTCATCAGTGGGATGTGAACAAATGGTCTAATGTAAGTGTGTGTGTCCTGTCTTCCTTCCCTTCTAGATGGGCACACTCCAGTTTTAAGATAAGAAAAACCTGACAAAGCTAATATACCCCATCACCTCTGACCTGAGAGAAGTATCCAGGCTCCCTCAAATCTTGTCCTGGTCCCGTGCAGCAGCCTAGCAATTACCGCACAACACTAGCAAGTAGTGAGGTAGTGATGATTTTTCTTCACTTAAATTTTGGTGGGGAGTTTTGTTGGTTTGGTGGTTGTTTTTTCGGTTTTGGGTTTGGTTTTTTATTGGTTTTTTTCTTTATGCCTTAGATATGAGCAGAACTAACACTTTAGCCTCTGAGTTTTGGTCTAGTGCAGTCATTTTGCAATTGAGATCTGTGAATATATGTGGAAACTGAAAACATGGGGAGTGAAGCACGGCAGTAAAATATCATTTAGCTTTTTCCCAAAATGGACAAGCCAATATATAAAAGACAAATGTGGAATCCTTTGCCCTGTAAATAATGAAAGATGCCATTGGGGATATTATGTGCAGGGAGGTTCCTCAGACAGACTTGCGGAGCTGCGTTAGGATGTCCAGGCTGAGGTAGAAGGTGCCAGTTTTGCTGCCCCGGAGGCAGAGCAGGGGTCATGCTGTGGTTTAATCATCCTGTGTCCCTTGCTGCAGGTGGAGGTAAGCAATGCTGGCTCTTTTTTTGCACAGGCTGTTTCCAGAGCTGCACTAGTTTCAGGAGTTACCAGCGAGCTCTGCGAGGTGGAAAAGGAAATCAACACAGGCAGGCTTTCCCTGTACTCTGTGGGCTGGGAGCAGCCGCTCCCCATCACGCTTTACCTGGCAGAAGGTGGTACAATACAGGGAGCTCCTGCCCAGGACAAAGGGTTTGCCTCCCAGCTGCCTTCTCCCTTGCAGCCGTATGCAGGGGAGCGAGAGCTGAACCTTACTCAAGGATGTGGATTGCACTACAGGAAGGGCAAAGAGCTCTTGGGAGTATTTCACTGTGTTTGCTCAACCATGTAATGCAATCTTTAGTGCACAATGCTCTACATGCTTGATTATCTTTCCCTTGGTTTGTTTATTTATTTATTTTATTTTGACTGCTACAGTAAAGCTTGTGGGTGTCTTTTTTTTTTCTTCTCTTTTCCCCTGTTGGTTTTTGCTCTAGAAGTATGTTAACCAGACCTCTCGCTTCACTGAGTTTTCAACACAATATGAGCACTTAGCATCATGGCATCACGACAGTGTGGGACTGTGATCCACACACGATGTTTCTGTGTGTATTCTAGACTTAGTAGTATTTCATAAAGATATGTACAAACAACAGCAGGCACATAAATATTTTGCTAAAGTATTGTTCACATACAGGAATGTAATTTTCTACACCTGCACAATATTAGTTGCAAATGGATTTATATTTCTATCTGTGTATGTAGTGAGTCAAACTGTATTTGTTGTATACACATAGGATTATGGTAAAAATTTGGATAAAATGTACAATTCTTAATATTAAGTAGATATTAAATCTCTAGGAAAGTGAGAGAGACACCTTCCTGGAGACACTCCTGCTTAGTTTTCCCTCAGTCTTGCTTCCTGCTACAAGAAGCTTACTCAGGCTACCCCTGGGGCTACTTAATTTCCCGGTTTGTTCAGCGGCACGGTAAATCTAAGCTATTTTCTTGCAAGTCGTTCCATGGTAATCTTCTTCCTGCTGCTACAATGGCTAATAGACCCTGGATAAAATCCTCTCGGTGGCTTCAGAAATGAGCCTCATAGCTCAGACTTGTGCTCAGAAGAGGACTCAACCGGGCAGCAGACATTCTAGCTGATGGTGAGCTTTCCTCTAAATCTCCACTAAAAGCCAACTTGAGTCAGTACTGATGAACACTAGGCACCTTTTTCGATCATATAATGTGGATTGTGGCTCTCAGTTCAGATGTTTAGGGCCAGTAGTGCAAAGAAATAAAATACCCTTTCAGCTGATCTAAATAGGGGTGAGGGAGCGTGACATCTTCAAAACGCTTGGCATCAGCATCTATGAAAATCACTGGCAACGTTGATTCCAATGGTAACAGGATTTCTTAAGCTAATGTGAAACTCTCTTGCTCTCCTTGCCCAGGTGCTGTTCAGTCATGGTACACGTCTGCTTGCTCAGTTTAGAGTACAAGGCCTTGAACGGTTCCTGAAATGAATTTATTTGGACAATAAAGTCACTACAGAATTTGTCTTCGTGCTTTAAAGCATGGCAGCCACTCTCCAGGTCTCTCTAATTTAGCATGCCTGATAATAATAAAGACAGTTCAGCCTCATATCTGCAGAGAAATCAAAGCAAGAGGTTCTTCTCTTTGCAATTTATTTAGCAGGAGAGTTGAACAAAGTGAGGAGGCGTACCAGTCTAGAAATATTCAAGCTATTGGCAGTGCAGCAAGCGATAACTGTGGTGTGAAGGGCAATGATCTGCTTTGGAGAGAGATGCACTGCATGCAAATGTAATACTTGCCCAGCCTGACTGTACAAGAGCCACGCAAAGCTGATTCACTATAAGCAGGAGTTATTTCGCATAAAGCTTTGAGAAGAGATGTCAAATGTTCTTGCAGCTTTCTTTTCCTCCCGGGTGGATGAAGGTGGCCAGAGGTATTTGTTCTTCATGTGCTTTTTTGCCTCATTAAGCACGCGGAGCTGGGTTCAGCACTTCAGGACGCAGTGTAATGCTCTGTGTGTGGGTTCTTCAGCCATCTCTGCCTAGGCACAACCCGGACACTCCTGTTGTCAACTGATCGGTTTGGCAGTTGTGCTGACAGTGCCATGACAGACCCTTAAGTGAAGCACTGCTCAGAATTGCACAGATTGCTTCCCTTCCACTCCGATTCATTAACAGGTTTTCTTCCCAAATGAGTTAAGGCTAGCAAGCCTGTTCCAGTGGCGTGGACGCCTGAGGATTTCTTTCAGAAAACTGAAAGAATTTGGCAGCACAGACAAAGTCTTTCTACAGATCTCAGCTTATGTTGAAATGAGTTCCTTAAGTTGCTGGGAACAACTAGATATGCATGTTTCCATGGGGCATGTAGGAGTAGCGTAGGATAATCGTATAGAGATTAGAGAGATGTCACTTCCCCAAACTTCACTGATGGGGAGGACTGATTTTTTGGTACGCTGTTCTAGATTAAAAAAAGTTCAGAAAGGTATTCCTCCCTCTAATTAATTTGACTTTTTCCCTACATTTTGATTCTTCTCTGAAAATAGACTGTAGAAAGCTTACATATTCTTACTCAGCAAATTGTTTCCCTTTGAGCATTGAGAGGCAGAGTGACTAAGTCCTGCTGCATTTTCTTATTGAGCACTAATACAAAAAGAAACGTGAACAGCTCTGTTCTTCCATCACACTCTAGAGGTTTCACAAACTGAATTTGAATTCAAAAAAATCTGGAGTTGCCTTGAGAATCCCAGTTCTGACTCAGAAAAGCTGTATCTGAATCCCTCTGCCTCCGAACCTTCTGGTATATGTGGGCACTCCTCTGATTACTTTGGGAAGCTTACTTTCATGTCTGCCAACATCAAACAACTTAGATTTCATCAGTCCCTCAAAAGCTACAGTTAAGAAGGATGATGTTTGGCAGCAAATATCAGGTAAAACACTGTAATATGCCCTTATATTGGACAGGTTGGCAAAACAGACACACTGCAGTTTCATAGAGCTGTAGCTGTGAGAGTCAAATCATAAGATCAAAAGACGCTTAACAAAAATGCCAGTTATTGCCCTCGGGACAGGGCACGAGAGGAAGCACAGAAAGTTTGCTATTAAATACAGAGGGCCAAATTTGCTGTTAGTGAAGTTCCCTGGAGGCCAGCTGGATTACTGATGAGGAGAACAGGACCCTGTAACATCAAAAATATCAAGGAAGCTCGGGGGAGAATACCCCTCTCAAGAATGTTCTGACATTTCCCAGTGTTCAAAACTGGTAAAAAGGCTCTGGCTGTATCACCCTCTGTTTTGGTAAATGGTCAGATCCATGAGATTTTGCCTGGCATCTTATAGGATTTGCTTTTGCCTTCATCTAGTCATTCATCAGTATGTAAAACTGCATGGGCACCATGCAACAAAATGACTTCCTAGCTACTTAAAAGCCTTTATTGTATTTTTCCAATCTGAAACCTACAGTTTAGATAGAGCCTGAGTTAATTTTCATCTTCCCTTGCATCACATTTCTGCCTTGGAGAAGTACAGGTGACTGCAGACAGTGAATCAAAACAGCCACTTCTCCCTGTGAATGACATCTATGCAGATATTTAAGGACTGGGACTGTATTGTCCAAAACAACCAGGTAGAGTTGCAGAAAAATAACATACTAGCTTGAGAATTATATTCTTTCTACCAGATGTACTATTAGTACCACAAACATCGACTCATTTTCAGTGGGGTTTGTATCTCCATGTAATAATTATCTTATGGGCTTTAATCCTTCCTATTGTAAAACTGACCCTGCTCATAAATCATAAATGGACCCTGACAGCTGCTTTGATCAAGAAAGAGCCAAGTCAGCTTAATCTGCGCTCGGCTCCTTTCTGCTCCTCCTGCGAGGAGAGCCGCTTTGGGGTGTGCTTCATGAGGATGGAGCATATGTGAAAGTGATCAAAAGCTACCATTCTGCCCCAAAGTGTTTAAGAAAAGATGCCTAAGCTTCACTCTGCATGGCTAGAAGCCATTAATAAATGGTGCCCAGTGCTAGGAGAACATCGTGTCAGAGATGGTCTGGACTTTGCTTGTGCCTTCTTTGGCACACTTGAGTTTCCAGCATTGAGGACAGAGGATGGTGTGTGCTGGGGGGTGCAGTTCTGTCTACATCTTTTCAGTCAGCATAAAAGAAACTAAACAATAATTGATGTTTTAGAACCCTAAAATAACCTTTGTTTGAAAAATCCTAAAGGATCCTGGTGGAAGTGAACTGTTAACCCAAAATGCCTTCAATCTTGGGGAAAGGGCAAAGTTAGCTTTCTGCAAGTGTCGCGAGTCCTAATTTAGGATCCTGCTGACAATGCCAATTTGTCACGAATGGGTGATTTAGAACGCTTAAGGAATCACCAACAAAGGTATCATAAAAGTGGTTTTAATATGATGTGGTAAAAGCGTGACTTAACAAAGTTTGATGGCAAGGTTCACTCTAAATTACTGCATGGAAGAATCATACAAAGGAAAATGGAGTTACACTCAAGTTAGAATGATTCATAAAGAGACCAGAGATGCAAAGAGTAACCTTCCCGTTAAGTCATGTGGTTCAGAGTAGACTGGATCAGGTTCACCCCCTTGCTTTCTAAACTCCTGATGGAGCTTAGGTGCGGCTAGGTCCAGTCTTAGTCTCAGACTCAGACAATGGTTTATGTCTAAAGGAAGAAATGCAAAGGGTAAGGAAGGCCCTCTTGTTGAGTCATGAGGTTCAGAAAGGACCCCCTTGCTTTCTAAACTCCTTCCTCAGAGGGGAGTCTAGGTGCGGCTGGATCCAATCCTAGTCCCAGACTTGGTCAATGGTTTATGTCTAAGGCATTGTATGTGCAAAACTTATGTTTCATTAGCATCAATTCAGCATGCAATCAAAGTTACCAAGACAAAATCAAAGTTACCATACTACAAGGTTGTATGTGATGAATTAGCACTCATCTGGCAGCACCCCGCTTCCCTGCAGTGTAAGAGAGAGCCGCTCCCAGATGGTCCCTAGCAAGTGCCCTACGAGGATGAAGAAGGAGGCAACACCGTGGGGGAAGTCACTGAAAGGCTGGGCACACGATGGCCGTGCCTGAGGGGGACCTGTAAGAGTTGGTTTAGCCTGGCTTTGTCCCCTGCTTACAAGTGGGGACTTAAAAGGGAGCTGATGTGAAATGTCAGTAGCTTGTGGCTCTCAGCAGCTGCTCGTCAGACTTGATTTAGAAAGCGCATAGGAGCGGCGAATCCCCCTTGGGTTGCATGGGGACTGAGATGGTACGAGCCTTTGTACCAAGGTAAATGGAGCACTTTAACGTTTGCACTACCTGGTAAGAGACCTAACTAAAAACCCCCATGCAAATCTATGTTATGGTGAAGTGTTTTATAAGTCCCATTGCATGGAAACCAGAGAACTGAAGGGATTTTTAAAGTTAGAGCCTGCACATTTAGTTCATAATGGTACATTTAAAAGCAAAGAACTGCAAAAGAGTATAAGCTCAGAAGCAATCCTGGGACTTTAACGGAGACAGATGTGCGGGGAAACCTAATGTGATTGATATCTGCCAGCAGAACAGTCTTGTCAGGTAGTTGTCAGGAGTAAAACAGCTGAGGAGTGAATTCAGCGTCATGCAGAAGAAAGCCCTTGTGAAGCTGTATAGACTGCTGTGCTTTCCTGACAGAGCAGAATGAATTGGGACAGAGACGTATTTATATCACTTGATATATTATTTAGTGCACATACATATTTTAGCAAAACCCTGATTAGCTCCACCAGCATGCCTTCTGTAAATCTTTGTATTGTGCCTGTGAGCGGCACTCTTGGTAGCCCCTGTGCTTCTTGTATAGCAAAAGAGGACAGTTGCTGCCTTAGCCTTCAGGGCAAACTATGTCTTCCCTTTCTTACTTCTCTACTAATTCTCTTCTCCTCCTGTTAAGTGCAGAGATGTACTGCTAACCATGGCACCACACCTGAACTCAGCACAGGGTCTAGACCTGTTATCTGCCAGGCAGCTTCTCTTCACTGACCTTCTCGCCCTCCAACTCAGTAAAACGGCCAAGCAACTGCCCGTTCCTCTTTTCCATTAGAATAGCAAAAAGACAGCAACTGTCCTCATACTGTTCTGTTATTCCCTGTCCCAGGTAGGAATTCTGCGTTCTCTTCTCCCACTGCAGACTTCTTCTGCTTTCCCTCTACCCATCTAATTAAATGTCACTTATTACACTTAAAGGACTTCCTTAAGGAAGATCAAGAATTTGCTTGCTGTGTAAGGTGTGCTATTCTCTTTGTATCAAAACTGCATCACTGCCAGTACCTAATGCTAAGAGAATTGTATTGCTGGGCAGTGGTGAGGGATTTGGAAGTCCGGAATGCTTGTGGCGATTGAGGGTAAGGTATCATTGTCACCTATAAAAATAGTTGTGTCCTCACCATGACTTCCCACAAATGAATTAAGAGCCCTGCAATACTAGCTGTGCTTTTTGGAGTTAAATACATGCACTTCACAGCTTGCAATTGGCTTTGATAACTAGCGTCTCATTGTAAGCAGAGTTCAGTTTAAAAAAACAAACAAACAAAAAAACCTAAACAAAAATCCATAATGAACAGTAAACTTGACTCTTACCTTTCTGCATTATTATGTGAAAGTTTCATGTAGTTTGAGCAAGAGCTGTCATATCTGTCACTGAGTATACAAAGGTTATCAAAACAAAATGCCATGAGAAATCTACTGTCCTACCAGCATCCCTTTGCAGATTTTCTTTTCAGAGTAAGGCTCTGCAATGGCAGTGTTTCTATTTGTCTTTAATGGGGTGAGAACATGCTCATAGACTTCGAGTGAAGGGAAATTAGAATTGCCACGTGGGCTGTTTTCAACTAGTAAATGCAGCTATGCCCTTTTTTTTTTGCCCCTGTTTGGTTTTTTTGCCCCTGTTTGGTTTTTTTTGCCCTTTTTTTTTTGCCTTTTGCCTTTTTTTTTTCTTTTTAATAAATGTAACAGCTCCACTGGCTGTCTGCCCATGGGTTTTGCTGAAGGATGAAGCAGTCTGTTGTGGCATGATCAGCAGCTTCTCCAGACCTTAAAACACTGCAGGGACCCTAAGGTCTTGCTGAAGTTCCATCAAATCTGAATCTGAAGGGCTTTTCTTGCTCTGGCTTGGAGTGCTCCTCTACTCTGTGAGCAGATGGAGCAGCCTGGTGCATGCTCTGCCAGCTAAAGGCCAGACACTCAGTGGGCTGACGTTGCTCTATTAACTCTCTGGCAGTAAGATTACATATAGGAAGAAGCTCTTCATATATTTATTTTGCATTTATTTTTCAAAGAGTTCACCCTTGGTACTTCTTACTGGCCCTGGCCTCCTCCTTCACTGGGGCCTCCTTCTTCTAGCCAGCACAAAGATATGAGCAGCTCTGTGGACTCCATCCAAAGAGTCAAAACAAATCTGCCAAATGTGCACTGCCTGCGATGCCACCCTCGGTGGCTGGTGTTCCATCTGTGACTGGGATATCCTGATCTTTTTTTTGCACTTGTGTGGATCCAGTAGCCCTGTTTCACCTTACACGTTTTTTCTATTATTCTTTTTCTGCTGGGCTAATTTGATAGAGAAAAGTGTCTCCTTGTGGGTTCTTGTAACCATGCCATCATAGTGCTGAAAGTCACACCAAGGAGTTGACTTCTGTTTCAAACATACCCTGGCTGGGGTACTGCAAAAAAGAAAGATTTCTTTAGGTCCCCTCTGTCTTGATGATGATGATACCACTCTATGCATCTCCCTGTAAATGTGAAGATGTTCAACTTGTTGTGGAAAGGTTGTGGACTATGGCTGTTAGCAACAAAATTGAGGGGTAATCAAAAATACTTTCTGAACAGGGGAACTTGTTGAAATACAACCCTGACCTGTAAATAACTGATGCTATAGTATATTGTGATGTATTGATGCAGATTCTGTTAAGTAAGAGATGCTAAGTCAAGGTATCTTGTGAATTACGGGATCACTCTTCTCTCCTTTTCTACTACTGCTTGCTCAGGACTGGAAGAAAGGAAGGGGAGGATAGGCAGGGAGAGACTCCCAGATAGTTGCATTAACTATGGCTAATAAAAACCCAAAGTGTCTGGCATACACAAAAGTTACCAGAAACAGATGGCAAAAAGATAAATGAATGGGAATTGGCAGCATACCTAGAGTAACCCCAGTCTCATCAAAACAGGGAAAGAGAAATAAAAATAATCACTGTGTACCATTTTGAAGTGACCACAGGGAATCTCTTAATTTGCTGGCAGGCTTCCCAAACCCAGTCTTTGGGAGCCTTGCATGTAAATTAACACGACTGAGGATGCAATCTAGTCCAGTGCCTTCTGGTATAAAGTGAACGCCTCTCTGGAGGACGTATTATCAACACCAATGTATGGGTGGTTCTTCCCTCATTGGTTTCCTTTATGGGAAAGTGCAGTGAAAAAGATTATTCCCTTCAAATTATTTACATGTACCCCTTATGATTTCAGAGGGAATAGCAAGATTGCAATTAAATTTATTCATAGTGGCATTACACCCCAAAGCAATCATGTCAAAATGGATCTGAAAAAGAACCCCCCCAGGAGCACGAAAAGTGAGGAGGAAATTGTTTCTACATTCTTAATTCTGGCTGTTGCATTGGGTCTCCTCCTATGTTTCTGTGCTGACAAACGTTGAAGAGAGAGCAGTATCCCCACAATGACACCCAAGCTGACAGCAATCTCCTCCTGAAAAACTCCTCAGTGGATTCAGTAGGCTCTCCTCCAAGGTTTGTTTGGTTTTGGGTTTTTTTTTTTGGTGGGTTTTTTTTTTTTGTTTGGTTTTTTTTTTAAGGAATTATGGCAGAAAGTTAAACAAAGGTAGTCATCTGCACAGGACTTGGAGAAGCTCTACTCTGCTGCAACCTTCCTATTTGAGAGCGTTGAGTCTCTTAAACCCAGTTATTCTAAGTTCCCAAGGCACCTCACTCCTTCCCCCGTACAGCAGAGATGGAGTCATTGTCCCTTGGGCCCTCATTGCTAAAACGGGGCACCAATGTCGCTGGGTGTTTGTGAGGTGAAGTACATCCAAGAGCATGAGCTGGACAGCAGCTAAGGTAATGAAGCCTGTGTAAATAACAGCAAGAAAATGAGGTCTAGGAACAAAATGCAATGGCCTGTGATAAGTGGTATTTTCTAAAGCATTAATGACTGAGGTATGTGCTCCTATTAGGCGCATTTAGAAAAATCCCATGCTAAAGTTTCAGGGAACTTATCTGACTTTAAAGAATGAGGCCAGTGGGAGTCTTTTTGTAGATGAGATGATTGGATCGGAGTTTGGGTCTCTATGGTAATTTGTTGCAGTGAAACGTTACTGGCAGCATTAACTGATCTAATTCCCTAGATCCTTTTTGTGAAATCAAGATATCTGCTGGCTAGTTAAGTGCATACAGACCCACCCTAAATCTCTTGCAAAAGCTACTGCTGTGAGTGATGCTAAAATCTTTTACGTGTGGATGGTGTATCCTGTCATATCCAAGGTTAAACTGATGATCAGATTTCAGGTTAAGAACAAATTTTGATGTTCCCATTCACTGGTACTGTTGGAGCTTATATCTCCCCTGTAGCACGGCAATTTCCTAGGACTGTCAGGGCACTACTTATTCAGCTCTCAAGGACCAAACACACATGCAGCGACCTGACCTTTTCTGTGGTCTTTGCGACATATGACAATTGTAGCCTTGTTGTCAAATTTGGGGCTGCCTTGGAGGGGTGTGTGATACGTGTCCTGTGGATCCCTCTGGACCGCATGTCTAGTGCGTGATCGTCTGCCCTCATGGCAGGGGACTGGATTCAGGCAGTCAGGCCGTATGTCAGCTGCTAAACTGTGAGCGGTTCTTAAGTGGTGACATTTCTATCCGTCCCTCACTCAAGCCAGGGATATGTAAAAAGCCATATAAATAACCTTTTTTTAACTTTATGTTACTTTAAAAGTAACATAAAAATATTACTTTTACCCTAAATAAATAATTTTAATTGCCTCAAGAAAACAAAACTGAAAGCATGTGAAAATCTCACTCACCCCTAAGTATGAGTCGTCTTGTCCCTTTCGAAGGCACATATGGCCAAGAACAGCCCTGCAATAACAAGCCAGGGCAGGAATAGGATGTTTTAGGAACAGCAAATGGCTATCAGGGTTTCTGCACATAATGCAGAGGGGCTTGTCCGAGGGGGAACGGGGACTGAGGGGCATTTGGCAATTTCTGTACATCTGAATCTAAGAGCTAGGGAAAGTCAGTTACAGGATGGTCACAACATACAGACCGGCTTGAACAATGTCAGCTGGAAATGCCCAGAAGGATCTGGCTGTGTTTCCACTCCTGCAGACCTGGGCTGAGGATCAAGTTGTGTTGAAGCCACTTTAGCTTTTAGGAGAAGAAGGTTGCTCTTACCCATCTGAATGGGTGAGGTAGAAGAAAGCTGAAAAGGGCAATCTGTTCTGGGAACATTCATGGATGAAGGCAGGCTAATAAAAAAGCACTGCTGTAAAGCTAATAGTTTTAAGCAACTTTTCTACTTCTAATAGATAGCAGAATTTCTGTAGAAAAGCTGGAATACTTTGTATTCCTTCATGTACCCAGCCCCTCTGCCTGTAGCTTGGATGGTTTCTTTTTTTACAGATCTGGTGTTAAATTGTACTTGCCAAGTCCTGTATGGCACTTGGATGTTCTGCAGGTATGTGACTAACGTGCGGTTCAAAGCAAACTGAATGGCTATTGCATCAGCTTCCACCCGTCTCTCTCTCATTCTGATATCAGAAAATGTATTTTATAGTGGAAGATAATTTGTCCTTGCTTTAAGGAACATAGTGTGATGCCAGGAACAGAGAGATTTTGAAAGACTGGTTGCAAAGAAAGTTGGGCGAAAATTTTTGCCCTCTTTCTGTTCACAAATGGATGCTTGTTCCTGCAAATGGTTTTATTCTTAGCACTACTGACAAGTGCCTGCAAAGACTCCTGCTGCTATCCTAATGTTTTAGGCCTTGCCTGTAAGGGCTCTGAAGGTAGTCTGGGGTCTGTTTTTTGGCTGAAACTCCAGACATGAAGCTGGGAAGGAGAACAGGTCCTTGGAGTTAAAAATAACAGGGAAGACCTGCTTTGGCTCTTACTGAGCAATAAAACATCTTTTCCAGGCTCCTTTGCCCACCTTTTTTTTGCTTTTTACTGCATCCTCTGTACAAGGAGGTTATTAGGAATCCATTTCTAAGTCAATAGCAAATTATGAGCCATTGGCCACCTGGAACTATTCCTGGTTACAAAAAGAGAGTTGATTTCTGCCAGAATCTTTCCCACGTCCCTGTTCCTCTTGCAAGGACTGCTTTAGCTAACGGAGCAGAGCGCGCTATGAGCAGTCTCTGCTGGTATTGGCAGAAGGGGAGGAAAAACAGGAGAGCTTGGGTAAGAGCATCGCTTGTGGTTTTATCCCAAAACACTGGTAATGAAGGCTAGGTGTGCAAGTGTTTCTGCAAGGAGCAAAAGTTACTCTCACAAGGCCAGTAACCCAGTTAGGGACCTTCTGGTGCTTCAAATATCGAAAGCTACATTTATCTTATTATTTTAACATTTTCTTTACTAGGTCCGAAAACCTTTATGCCTCTGCTATAACTAGAGGGGAGATACCCGTTCATGCAAAAGGCTGAGGGTCACTACAGGTCTCATAAGCTACAAAAAAGCATAAATACTAGCGTTTCATATGGCACTGAACTACATATTGGACTGAGTTTGAATTCCAGATCTGCTAATACTGCTTTTTCTTGATGCTTGTTTGCTCTGCCTGATCTGTTGAGATGGTTGGTAACATACTGATCCAAAATAACTGAAGTGTAACTATTGGTTCTTAGCAGAAAGGGGTTTTACGTTCAGAGAAAACTTGGAGATGCTGCTGTAAATGCTCTATCCTTATTATATCTTAGTGTGATATGTTAAGACAAATTAATTAGTGTGCAGTATGCTGTGCCTTCATGTAACCCTCTAGTACCACATTCCTGCTGCATACTCTAAAAATATCTTTTTTCCTCAAAATGCAGGTCTGAGTTTTGCTGAACTTGTTCTTTTGGCTGGAAAACACTTTTCATTTGAAAACAATGCATAGTGTAGAAATTTAGTTAGATTTAACAAGTTTTTAAATGTGTTCTACTGAAATTTTCTTTTGTTTTTTTCTGCTGGAAAATAGAAACTAAAAAAGCTGGGTTGTCTCTAAGCAATTTTTTTTTTTCGTTCTGTTAACTAAAAGAGAAGTCAGCTATCTACAACCTAACAGCCTTCTCATTCTGGCACCAGCCTGAAAAGAAGATAGAGCTCAGAGGCTGTATGTAGGTGAATGGAAGCCCATATATATAAGGCAGCTCCGAAAAAACAGACTATGCCTTCCTCCATCTAAAGGACCACAGCAGGCATAGAGGGAGCACTCCCAGGAGACAAAAAGCACTCACCAGTGCATACAGCAGCATCTATAAAGCGCTTGCCGTCTTCCAGTTAGAAGAGGATAAGTATCCTCTTTGTTCTTTAACCTGAAATGAGGCTGCCAAGGAAACTGGATAGGAAATGGTGTGCTTCGTCAAAGGTACAGCACTTTAGTACCCAAAGCAGGCTCCTGGACTACTAGTGCCCTGTTCTGGCAGGGACCATATAGCACAACTTCTGAGGCAGCATCACCAGCGGGAGCAACTCCAGTATTCCTGCAAGGCTTATTGTGCGAGGTGTTCCCCTGCTCCTCGCAGTGCAGGCAGCTGAGGTCAGCTGCCGGGGTGAGGGTTTAGTGCTTAACAGCCCGGTGAGGTCCCTCATCATCAATGAGTGAAACACATGGAGACAGCAGAAGGAAAATTCAATCTGTGAACATGTTCAGTATTAATTATTTAGCATATAGGGCTAGGTGTGCATTGGATCCCTTACAGAGCAGTGGCAGTCACTCCGTGAGTGGCCTGAAGACCAAGGTAACAGGAGAATAGGATGCAGCTAAAAGCATGTTTTGACTATTTCCAAGTTATCTGGATAGGTGAGCCAGCCTTCTTCCTTTGTCTGGGCTCTGTTTGCAGTGGCCAATGAGTAGGAAGGGATAGAAGGGGGAATATGTTGTTTTCCCTGCCCCCCCCCTCTTTTTTTTTTTTTTTTTTTGAGATGTAGACATGAAATGGAAGAGGAGGCTTTGGCCCAAGTTATGATGGTAAGTTCAATTAGATGGGGGCAAATCCTTTTGGAAATATGTACATTCCCTTAGTAGCTCCTGGCTTTCTGTTGACATATCCATATTTGTGTCATACGGCAATTAGAGCTAAGGCATGATGACCTTGTAGTTGTCTTGTCAAGCAGTGCATTAATTCATTAAAGAAACTGGATATTAGGCATGTTCTGGTTCAAGTCTTATTTCTTCATAAAGTATCCAGACTTCATAAAGCAGCCTACGCACTTGATGCAAACAGATGCAAACAGTAGTTTGTGTATCTATGGCACCCTCTGCCCAGAAAGCTCAAAACTAAAGCATGAGATGTTTTTATCTACTTACCCATGCAAGGATGTTTTCCAGGCAATCACATCTGGGTTACAGGAACATGATTGTTTTAGTTGGCTACTACTGTGCTGGCGCATGTCTCTGAGCAGACTGTCCCAAGTTCTGATGTCCCTGTATGATCTGGCACCTCCTGAATTCTTCCGCCTCCCATGTTCAGTCTGCAAGAGGAACAGACCGGTTCCTTAGAAACCTGCACATGCATGAGCTTAGGAAGGGCTAAACCAAGGTTAATATTTCCTCTGAAAAACCTTGTTTGCTTTCTGCAGAAACAGGCTTACAAATAATAAAAACAAACCAGGCGTGTCTAGCTCAAACTCTACAAGTTCCCAATGCCATTTGGAGGCTGTTGGGATTCAGTTTCTGTTTATACACTTGTTTTTACTAGAGAAAGACTGCATTTTACTGGGCCAGAACTAGCATAGTCACTTTTCAATTCAGCTTAGTCACTCTTCTACTTTGGACAAAGCCTAAACCACTAGAGGTCAGGGGAGGAATGGACAGGGATACCTTCTGAAAAATGGAGGTAAGGATAGAATTTGGCAGGGAAGGTATTTTTTTTCCATGCCTGTATCATCTAGGTGAATTTTGATAGCCTTGATTTTTAGATAGTCCCCTGGGGAAAGCACAGGAGTGTTACTGGCATTTGACATCTCGATTCAGTCCTTGGCTTTGGTACAGACTTACAGTGAGACCTTTAGCAAGTCATATAATTACTTTGTGCCATAGATCCCCATCTGCCACGTGGGGATTTCTACTGCACGTTGTGTTTTCTCAATTCACATGAAGCACCATGTGGCAGTGATGGTTTTTCACCATATGTGGGAGAGGTGGTCCGGGGGAGAAGAATGGGGTCCCACTGTCCACTGGGGCTGACTGAAATGCAGATAACTCACCACCTCTTTTATCTCCAAGCATTTCCTTCACCTAGAAATATTTGCAAACTAACCTGGCCTGAGGTTCAACTGCAGGGTGAAGGCTATCTGATGTAGATGAAAGACATTTACCAGATGCTCTCTTCTATTTTTTTTTTTTTTCTATTTTTACGTTTCATCTGGAGAGTGTTGGTCATATGCAGAGAAGTCAGTCTGTGCTTGCCAGATTAGCTCCTATGGACAGAAGACAGGGGACTGGGGAACTTGGTCCTCATGCAACCGTGCCGGTGGGTGAGCTGAAGGTGGCAGATGGCCATCCACCAGGAGAGGGAGCTGCCTGCCCTCTGAAGGAGCAGACAGGGTGATGTGGTTATCTGGGAAGGAGGGACCTGGGCAATGCCCTGTCCCACCCCCCCCTGCAGAAGGACAGTTTGCCACCTGCACCTGCTTCTGCAAAGCCTGGAGGGAGGCCGAGGAGGAAGGGAAGCAGAGAATATGAACAGATCTTGCATTG
Organism: Platalea leucorodia; assembly: GCF_965183815.1. Taxonomy (NCBI): domain Eukaryota; kingdom Metazoa; phylum Chordata; class Aves; order Pelecaniformes; family Threskiornithidae; genus Platalea; species Platalea leucorodia. The sequence continues at coordinate 4,415,690 of NC_138838.1, read as the reverse complement.
ACCTTTTTCAGGGCTGAGATAGGTGTTTATTCCCACCGTTGTCCTTAGAGCCAAAGAGCAAGGCTCAAATGCAAGTGACTGGTATTCTGCTTGCCTGCCTGGCTGGGATGGCCACAACAAAATCAGTGGGTACAGGATACTGCAGAGTCTTAGCTTTGGGAACCCTGTCCACATGGGAAAGGAATGCCAGCCTACACTAGGCGATGCATTTAAATTGCTGCAACTAAGCTGGTGTACCAGCAGTCTTCACTGTATGAATATTTTCAAATTGCTTTGAGGGGTTTTTTTTCCCCCCCCTTTCTATTTATTCTGTCACTTTTTACAAGAAATCTGGACTAATCCAGGAAACCCTTACTCACGTTCCAGGTTGAGCACAGCCACAGAGGGCACCGCACGGTTACGCCCAGCGAAACATTCCCCATGAGGGTATGGTCTGCGCCTGCTGCTGACCTCCCAGGCTGAGCAAACTGCGTCTCTGGCTAACGCACAGGGCACGTGCTCTTGCTGCCTGTCAGGGGCTGCAAAGTGAAAGGTGAGGAAGTATCAGAGGGGATTTTAAGGTGAGTCATGTGTGCTGAGGATTTGGGATTTCTAATGCATCTGGTTTCTCACTCTATTCTGCAAGGAACAGAGTATTTCCTTGTTCCCATAACGTTGATTACAATACTCAAAGCCTTCTTCCCCCCCTTCCCCCTGCTTCATGGTAATAGGATTGTGACCTCTCCCCTGGGGGTGGAGGAAAATACTTCACATATTTTTCCTCCTCAATGCTCCTTTGCTGTAACTCTCAGCCTTACAGCTCGTGGCAGTAACAAGCCCCTTCCTAACTGCCTAGGGGAGCACCTGTGAATAGTATCTTCTGGGTTGCTGCGTAAGGGAAGGACTCTGGCTGTTGTAGTACCAATAGTAAGCACGCTTTTCCATACTGAAAGAAGTGATTGCTACTCAGAGGAGTATTAGGCATGTGTGAATGATTGCACCCGCAGCTTCGGTGTTAGTGCTGCTCATTCTCCATCTGCTCCAAGGAAGATCTAGGAAAGCCGCCAGGAAAATAGAGTAGTAAATAATGTTTCTATTGCACCTGCCATCAGAGATTTGCAAAGTGTTTTGCAAGCGATGCTGAAGTCCTGCTGCCACTAGGAAATGGGAGAGCACATTCTTGTGCTGTCTGGTAATGTGCGTACTGGGAGGTGTGAGGAGAAGACTTAACCCTGGGCAGCACAGACCTGGTGGAGTCTGTCTCTATTTCCAGGCTTGCAGTAAGAACTCAGTTACGGGAGGAGCATAGAAAATTAGATGGATGCCTCAACAGGGCAATTGCAAGAGAGGAAGCGCTACCAGATTGCTCGGTGAGGTATAAATCCCGCTATGATGGACATGTGCGTGCTCCTGGGCCTGTTACACCAGAACCGCCCGCTGGGCGGGACCCTGCCCTGCCTGCCCTCCGCAGCGGGGGCACGTCGCCGTTACACCCCGGAGTGCCTGTCACCCTTGATTTCCTGAGAGGTTACCGCTTCATCCAGAACTTTGAGAGACTCTTCTGCGGTTTCTCTGATCAAACACCTTGAATTCAAATACTTTAACTAAAACTCCTGGCTACTTCTCTGCCCCTGGATGTAAATCTGCAGCGATAAAATGTTTTGCACTTGCAGCAAGTACCATGGAAGCAGCCTGCTTCGACCCTCCCGCAGCGCCCTGAAACCACAGCCTCCCCACAGAGCAGGCTGTGTCATTGGGGTGCCACAAGAAGCATGCTGCACCCGAAGGTAAAGGATTCAGGCCCTCTCCGCTATGCAGACTCCGCTTCCCCCCTCATATAGAAATACTTTTCAAAAGAAACCAGAAAAATAAGAGCAAAGATGTTGGTGTGAAAGGCCTTGACCCAAAGGCGTAAGGAGCACGGGCTGGTGGCTGTGCCCTGTGAGAAGCCCATTAGGTTCTGTGCTTTGTCCGAGCTCCTGCAGCAGTAGGTGGGGAGCAGCGCGCGGCGAGCTAGTTCAGAGGGAATGCTCTCTGCCTCTAGCTACCAGCAAGGACGGGCTGCCAGGGGCTTGTCTGGAGGCTGTCACCCAGCCTGGCAGCGGCTGGCTGCGGCACTTGGCAGCCTTATGCTAGGTCTGGCAGTACAATGAGTTCTGGGTGCTCCTTGAGGGCTGGCTACTCTTGCTCTGTTTCTTTTTTCACCCTCCTCCTTTTTGGATCCTTTCAGTGAATAGGCTCACAGTTGGTGTGAGATGCATCTGTTTGAGGCCTGACACACGACGGGTAGATACCCTCCCGTTCCAGAACACCCAGCCTGGAGCTCTTTGCCACTACTAAAGACCAGAAGGACAAGTCAGGTTGCTGGTAGGCCCTTTCTGAAGGGAGCACTTCTTTCCGCATCTACAAACCTAGATGCTGATTCTGGAAGAAGTTGTCCCCTAGCCTTGGATTTCCTATGTAAGGAAGTAAAATGCCGGTGGGATGGCTCCACAGCTTTCCTAGTCTTTTGCCTTCCAGCTGCTCAGACTAATCAGAGCTCTGCAGAGTCACTCACTGCTCACCAGAATCTGATTTGGGCTGTCTGGATGTTTGAGTATTTATGCATCACTTCAAAGGTGATTACAGACATTGAGTTTCCCTTAGAAATGCTCACGGATAAGCTGGAGATTGTCAGCATGAGGAAGCTGTACAGGTATAACCTGTAGATATTTATATAGGTCTTGTAGGGAGCACTTCTAACTTTAAGCTGACTGTGAACGAGTGGGTGTTCTGTGGGTTTATCTGTGTAAAGGCTTGCACCCATTTGGCCAGCCTCATTTTTTTACCGTGTTTCCACCAAAGTGGTACTACTTTCTTACCTCTTCGGGGAGCCTTTACTTTTACTTGGTGACTATTGAATGGAGGAAGAAAGGAAGTGAAGTGGCTTGTCCAGGGCCAGCAATGGAGTTTGTCAGAACTGTGTTTATTTACCTGGTAATTTTTTTCCCCGATGCTGTGCCAAAACTATACCTCTCCAGCGAGCTGGTTAGATGGAGCAGGGCAGTCCTATGGCCTGGAGTCAGCTCGGGTTTTACCTCCTATAAAACTAGTTTTTCTCACCCTCTCAGTGATAACTGACAAAAGCAAATCAGCTCCTACCTGTGTAATCCAAACAAGCTGTAAATCAACTCTGCCATGTTTGTGTGGGAGGAGGATGTTTCCAAGTGCGAGGAAGGAAAGCTGCCTTTTAAGAAGTCAGTTACCTAATTACGTTGGGTTTACAGCACACTTCTCCACGGGCTGATGTGGAGGAGGGCAGGGCTATTCCCGTGGTGCTCAGATGTGAGAAAGTTCATTGTGTTTCACGACCCATTCCTCAGGGAGTTCAGTCCACCAAAAATCAAGGAAAACCCAAATGCTAAAAATATTTATATGGAAAAGAAAACCCATGGCACATTCATGCGGTATCAAGTGCCAGCTACTTTGTGGTGACAGAAGTGCTGTGGCTTGTGTATTGTGAAGGACTTCGCAGTTCAACAAGTTGTGGCTTCTTCAGAGAGAAAGATCTGGCAGCTTTTTTTGACAGTAATATTTCCAAGGCCTTGGTTTTGCTTCTATAAGCAAAAGCTGACGATTCAAGGGTATCACTGAGCCTATTTTTCATAATGGTAGAAAATGTTTTGCGGATGGGATCAACAGTGATAATAAAATAAGCTTTCACAGCTATTATCTTCGAGCTGTTGTCTGGCTGTGGCGCAGTCTAACGCTTGTGCAAACAGAACTAATGGCAGGCACGGTGTTATTTGTTTTTTCTAGCATAAAAGGTGGTGAGATTTCAAACTTCTCGATCTTCCTTGCAACCAGAAGTGATGTAAATTACTTCTCTGAAATCCATCTGCATTATCCAGAAAATTCCAAGTATGACAACTGCTTCCTTTTCTGTCTTGTGCTAATGATAAGACAGGCTGTAAGGAACCAGAAAGGGACAGCATGGATAAAAGGTTCTGCCAGGTTGGTGCTAGAAGGCTTCTCTCCTTTATTAGAATCATATCTGCATAAAATCTTTGTAGTGTTATTAAAGAGAGACATATTATTGGGAACTAGCATATGAAGACAAACATCCCAGATAACAGACTGGAGAGCAAATGCTATTAAATGTAAGGTCAGATAGTCCTGGATATAATATCTAATAGATTTTTCTCATCAAAATGTGCCTGAATCAACAAGCGATGATATGACTTCAAATATGATTCTTGCAAGTGTTAAGGATATGATAAAGAAGTTGCTGAAAAACATTACCCTAGCTTGGGTGATCATAAAAGGATTCTATTTAAATCAAATGAAAGGATAAACAAAAGTAGGTTTGTGATTCAGCTTTTCTGTTTCAAAGGGAAAACTGATTAGGGAAACCAACATACTTGGATATGGAAAAGGTCTGGAATTTCTTTGCCAGCTGTTGTACAAATATTACCAGGATTTCTCCTGAGTACAGGAGTTTCCACTCCAGTATACTGAAAGAACTGGAATATAGCAGCAGAAAGTGTTTGAACAAATCTGCCCTTTGAGAATAGCACCGCATAGAAGAGGGGACAAAACCAGGCAGCACTGAAATGAGACGAGTGGCGAGTAATGACATTCCTAACAATACTTGTGATCTTATGCAATATTTATATTGGTAACACTTACGGAGAATTTAAAAATGTAAGGGAATTGAATTGGATAAATTTCAGCAATACAAAATGCATGATTATGAACCTACAGATCAACAAGGATTTCTGCTATACACAACATCTAGGTGCAATCAGATGAGGGAGAAGAATAAATGTAAGGGCCTGGCAAAGGATGGATCTGACCTGCCAGATGGGAAAAATGCAATTGCAGTTCTAGTAATTGGGAAAGGATAAGGGGGTATTAATGCATGGTACAAAGCAGGAATGAAATCTTATCTAGAGTTTTGCATCAGGTTCTTAGCTCTGAAACAAGTGCAGAAAAAGGTTATGCATTTCCCAGCCATCCTAGGAACCCACTTTATGCCCTGTGAGCGGCAAGATTCCATCTATAAATACACTACAGGAATGAACAACAGAATCGTATTTGAAGCAAAGGATAGCATTAGTCAAAGAGCAAAAGGGTATGACTGGGCCAGGAATGAACTTAGTCTGGAAACAAGATAAAAAATTATAATCCTCATAACAGGGAGGCTTGAAAAGTCTCCAAATTGGAGCTGTGGGGAAAAGAAACTTATTTTAGAAAATGGAGGTCTGGAAGGCCTTTCCAGCCCCGTGTTTTATGGAAAGGATAATGCAGATACAACTGAACTATTGACATTAAACGTACCCGGTGCTATCAGGAGATAGTAATTTTCTTCTATGTGGCTGGAAACTGAACTATTTTTTTAGGAGCAGCATTAAGGCGGGGTCTGGTTATCTCCATCAGTGTTTACCAAATGCCACTCATCTCTGTTTTTTGGGATAACTGGGCAGCTTTCTGGCCAATACACATTTTGCTACAATGCTTTCAGATCTGCCTGTGAATCAATGTTGAACATATGTATTCTGAAAGAACATGTGCCAGCCTCTCTTTACATTCTCTTCCCCTCAGAGTAGAAAACATGTTTCCTGATTCTACAACCAGGCTCATATTCAATTTAAGGAACTGCTGATGGCAGTATGTGCAGCTTATGAATGGCAGGAAAACTTGAGTTACAGTTGCATTCAACCAGATCCTCCACTGCAAGACACGGTCCTCACTTGCAAAGGTTTTATTTTTAATGTTCTTTACAGTGATACTGGTGAATGTGTGGAATTCATAAAATAAGGCATAGGATACATCTGTGTGAATAGTGCTGTTTGAGTCATTTAGGAAATGATGCAGGTTGGAGACCTTACAATATTCTTCCTGCTGGAGTGGATTTTTCCAATATGCAGCCCAGCCCTCTTTACAGTGAAGTCTTCTGCCAATGAATGCTCAGTGTTCTGTCTTTAAAGAAAAAAAAAAAAAAGAGAGAGAGGGGCTCTGTCTGCAACTGAAGTGTTTTCTAGTAAACTGGGCTGCAGCAAGCCTCTGTTGGTGGCTTCACTACCTTAGCTGTAGCTAGGATCTGGTGCTTTGAAGGAAAGTAGGACTCTCTTGTAGGCGTCCAGGCAGATTGCACTGAACAGCAGGAGAGCGACAGTTTCCGCTGCTACACCTGTAGGCATAGTATTACCTTGCTCCTTCTGCCTTGGCTTGCATGGTTGTTCGATTGGATGTAAGAAGAGCTGCAGATTGGTCTTGCTGCAGGTTGCATTTCAGGATGAAGTTGGAGAGGATCAGCTCCAGCAGCTCAAATGAGCAGGAGTTATGCTGATACATCTATCTTAGAATTAGCTGCTAAAAAGAGCTAGTTAGAAGCAGTAGTCCTAAGAAGTTTGTTGTATTCTTGAGAATTAAGCACTTAAGCAATGCCCTCTAGCTTTGTTCTGACTTTGTAATTCTCTGTTACTTAGCAGAGCTTATAAAACTTGCCCTCTTGCCATCTATCAATTGTGGTTCATTATGTTTTGCAGCAACAAGCATAGAAATAGACAAGTGCCAGGAACAGCTGTCATTTAGGCTCTTCGGTAGCACCAATTACCACTGTAGTTAAAGCTGCTTCCCCCCCCCCCCCCCCCCCCCACTTGCTCAGAAAGAAAAAAGCATTTGAACAATCAGAAAAGCCTGCCCTAGGTTTTATTCTTATTTATATGTGTGTGTGTGTATGTATATATGTATGTATATATATACACACACATGTATACGCATATGTGTATATACATTTAAGTTGAGTTTGGCTATATTTAAAAACAGATTATCAGAGCAGATGGGACCTTTCCTGGCTACTTAATCTGATAGCCTGTATGTTATAGCTATAGAGTTCTGTAAATTATTTCCTGTTTGAACTACACAGGTTTTAGAAAAATATCTAGTTTTGACTTGAATAATTTTTGGTAAAGTAGAACTACTACAATTTCTGGGAAATTGGTCCATCTAATTATCCTCATTAGTAATCACAGAATCATTTAGGTTGGAAAAGAGCCTTAAGATCAGATAATAAACGTGCATCTTGTTTGTTGTTTTTATCTATGTAGCTTCACAGCCTAGTTGGTAAGGGCTTTTTTACACTTTTGTCATACAGATGACTCTGTAACAATTGAATTAGTTTTTATATGTATGTGCACAAAAACCTGTGCAAATCAGCCCTTGGCCTAAAAATCTAAACCTACTTGTGCTTTTTGAATCTGTTGTTATAAAACATCATTCCCAGCCCCTTCATCTTTCTTGCAGCTGTTTCCTGAGTGCTCTTCTATTTATCAACAGCCTTCTTGAGTGGTAGTCAACAAAACCATACTTGCTGCATCAGAAGTAGATGTGACACCGCAGTTGAAAGGCGATATCACTTGCTTCCTACTCCAGGTTCCTGCGGTGTTCGTAGCCCTTTTGCCTGCAGCACTGCACTGGGAACTCACGTTTAATTGACTTTTCACTGTCAGCCTACTCGCCTTTCCAAAGTGACTGCTTTCCAGAGTCAAAGCCTTTGTCCTGTAAGCCCTATGGTCTGTCTTCCTAGACATTAAAACATATTATTTCAACTCGCCAAGCAATCCATATCATTCCAGCAGTAAGCTCTGCTGTCCTTATCTACTAAATGCTATAGCAATGGAACATGGTTGTTGATTGCTTTCTTCCTTGTCACTAACAATGTATTAAAACAGAGCTAAAGTTCCTGAGGGACTCCTTCAGAAATATGCTTAGTAATATATCCCCACTTATAATTATATTTTGTGACTTGTTATATAGCCAGGTTTAATTAACTTAATGTGTCATGGTAAGTCTGTTGTTGTAAGAACTGTTGTGGATCCCTAATCAGCATGTCATGTGATACCAAGTTAAGTGTTGTGCAAAAGTCCATTACAGCGATATTGCTACCTTTCAGCAGGCAAGCAAACTTTTGATCCCATTAAAATAAAAATCAATTTAACGTGGCAAGTTCTACTTTTTAATAAACTTTTGTTCATTGGTACTAATCATATGATCCTCCTGTTGGTCTATTAATCGAGTCCCATGTCAGCCCTTAGATTATTTTACTCAGGACTGATGCCAGGCTGGCAGGCCTGTATTTATGCTTATAAAATATTGGCATAACATGAGCATCCTTCCAGGCTCCTGCAAGTTCTCTCTGTTAACAGTTGTCAGCGTGTCTCGTGTCAGCAGGCCAGAGAGCCTTCATCCTGCTCTTTTAACAGTCTCTGAAGTTCTGACTTGAAAGCGTCTAAGCCTTAGAAGCTTCAGACTGCAGCATAGTCTGTTGCTGACAGCTCTGCTCCTTTATCTCATGATGAGGTAGTATACTGTCAACACTACTCTTATGTTAAAATAGATTTGAAAATGAAAATATTGCTTACAGAGTATCGTGGTGTTCTGCTTCATTATCAATTTGTTTTAGTTCTTGATTCCAGTTTATCAAAATTTGTCCTTTTTATGGTAATAGCATGTATTTTATAGCCTCTTTCTCAGTAAATGAGTGGCTTCATAGATTGTTATCATTCTCTAACTTTTCTCTTGACTAATTGGACTCATGATTGTTTTGGCCTTGTGAAACAGGCCCTATTAAAACACCAAGCACTATACACTGGTCAGGTAATTACTCACTGGCTATAGTCTGTTTGCAGACAAGAGAGATGATCCAGGTGTAAGCACGCCTACATGAATCACAACTAACATTTAATTAAGTGATCAGTTCCCTTTCGTGTTGAAAATGAAGCCTAATTTAAAACTTCTCTGATTAGGAGACAAGATTGCTTGAACTGTGAAATAGTAGTTGATGATAATGATTTACAGAGTTGCAGTTAACTTTTTAACTGGCAGCACATGTCCCTTTACTCTGCATGTATCTCGCTGATTATTTTTTCTCTCCCTTAGCTCTACATCCCATAAAAGATATGCTTAAGTTCAAATCTACTCACCCCCTACTCCATGCTACTTTATCTAGGCAGTGGATTGAAAGTCTCCTTCTTCCTCTTTCCTTTTAAGACATGAATGATCTCAGAATAATTTGGATAGTCGTCTTCAAATTGCTCTTCAATTCCCTGATCTTGACTACATTCAAACTGCGATCCCTTCAAAGGATCTCACTAGTCCCTGTAGCCACCACTACCTTGGGTAGAAAATTAGCTCAGCTTTCTAATTTTGGAGTAGTGCTTTTGCTTTGAAGAATGACTTTGCCATTTTTTTTCTTTTCCTTTTTTTTTTTTTTTTTTTTAATGCTCATGGTACAGAAATTTCTGTGATATACAAAGAGCTCTTTGGCCAATATTCTGGGTCTCTTAACAAGCTGGGCAGGGCAATTCACTAGTGAAGCAACCCCTGCATGGTCTGTTTTGCTTGATCAAGTGGACCAGTCATCGGTGTGGACTCTGGAGCTTGAAACTGTTGAACCGCTAAGAATGACAGCTGGTTCCTTCCACCCTGTATACCTAGTTGTCAAGTCTTGTCCCGTGTATTTGTACGCAATCATTCAGTCCGAGGATGTAATTGCTGTTAGTCCAGAAGAGTGCATCCCCAATATCCTATTATAAACCAAATGGCTTCACTGTAAATGCTGAAAAGGCATGAAAATTACTAAGTGTGAAATCAAATAAACCCCTCTTCTGAAAGCACAGATTGGCTCTTCAGGTGCTGAGGCTATAGATGTTTTTTTAACTGCAAATGCTTCAGCCCACTCGGAGTACCATAAATTCAAGCAAGCCTGATGATGTATTAATATAAATCACATGAGGTTATCAGACTGGGATTGTGATTTTGGGGACAATGTCTGGGACAATAGATGCTCAGCTCTAATTACAGCTGCTAGTATTAAGCTGCAATTTTCAAAGTTGCTCGAGGAAATTTGGTCTTGAAATGAGTTAAGTCAACTTGACTGAGAAAACCACGCAGTTAAAGCTGTACAGTTTCAGCCTGTTCCACTTTGTGTGACCTCATCTTCTATCTGCCCTCATGTGGGCAAAAACAAACAGTGGAACCATTTCTGTTAATGTTGTTTTTGTAAGGATCCCCTTCTCATGGCTTGAGCTGTTTTGTATGATGCCAGGAAGCTGTTTATAAATTGGTAACTGCTGGGTCTGTCCTTATTGTTTTGGGATTCCTCTGCTCCCACATGGACCTGGCAGTCCCTTCCTAAAATGCTGGGGTAGTGCAAGAATGCTATTTCTGTAACTATCCATTCCACACTGGATTCTTAAATGCTAGTTAATCAGACCTCAAGTATGTCGCTCTTCTGAGAAGTGGGACGCTAACGGCAAATATGCATGTTATCATCTGCAGAATCTGACTCCTCTAGTGGGAGGAGGCAGTAGTTCAGGCTCAACGTCCTTCATTCAAACATGGGACAAAACTTGCCAAAAATGTGGCATACTAGTAATTGTAGTCCCCACTGGGACCTGAGGTGAGACCACAAACTCTGTTTATTTGGAGCTCTGAGACTCCTCTGAGTATAATAAAGGTCAGTGCTTTTGGAGAGGGATCACTACGTTAACAGTCCTGAACATCAAAGGCCGTTCACTAAGAAATTGCAAAGGACAGGGGTGCTGTTTGCCTGCTGTACCAACTGCCTCTGCGCACTGGGATTCTGAGCGGTTTGCTATGCCGGTAGACTTTTGGTTTGGGGGTTGCATGTGTCGTTTACTGTTGGGTGTGGGGAGGGTGTTTGGAGGGTGGGTTTTGGTTTTTTGGTGGTTTTTTTGTTTGGTTGGTTGGGTTTTTTGGGGTTTTTTTGGGTTTTTTTTAGTTTTGGTTGGCATGAGGTATCATATGCCAGGCAGGCTGGAACGCTATACAAATGTTGTAACTGAAACATTCACAAACAAATATTCAGGCGCTTGTGTGGGATTGTAGGGGAGGGTGAGAGCAGCTGCTCGCATTGTTGCAAAAGCTACATGTTTTCATGGAAATACAGCTTCTTCTGCATCCAATTTATCATTTCAAGCACAACAGTGCAAGGGTTATAAAGGAACTGGGCCTTGGGATGCCAACTTCTGTTTGTGGATTTTTCCTTTGATTCACTGCCTCTGCCTCCATCATGTTCCTGTTGAATTCAAGGAATTAAAACACCACTGTACTTTCAACATAGAGATTAAACCTAATTTGTCTTCTGAGAGATTTTAAAACTTCTGTGCATCTTGGGGCACCGTTCATATCTTCCCTGTTTAATGAAATTGTTCTGAAGGTGATGTGGTCTGGCCGTGTTGCTCTGTGCATATGGCACGCTGCACAAACGGGCTTCAGCACACCGGTGCTCAAAGCTCTCCTCAGTGAGACGCACCAGATATGAGCGTGGAGGGGAAAGAATGATAACCAGGGGGTCATTCACATCACTGAGCGTTGAACACACCTCTTAAATAGCTAAATGAAGAGGCTGGTCTCTCTAGGTAGTTCAAGGAGCCTGTTTGAGAGAGTGACTGCTGGAAAACATGGAGGTATATGCTAAAGTGCATCCCCCTTCTCTGGTTTGGAAGACCCGCTTGATGCTCAGCAGGTCTCCCTGCATCTTGCACAAGAAACCCCTGAGCTGGATAAGCTTGTAAATGCTGCTGCGTCATATCAAATGTTAGTAACGGGTTAATTCAGCTAAGAAGTTTCTGAAGAAAAAAGAAGCCAGGAGATACACTGGGCATAATGGGAATGTTGGTGTGTCATTGCAGGGTTGTGATTCTTGTTCTTGCAGAGCTGCAATCTGTTTGAAGTCCCAGAATGGGTGGGGCTAGAGAGAGTTGTGTCATTGTCCAGTGTTTTGCTCTTGCAGCCTTGATGACCACCTGATGATATGACCTTTCATAAAATTCGGTCAGGTTAAACAATTAATAATTAATTTTAGGTTATCTGGATAACCTAAAATCAGGGATTTGTGATCCTGTAGTTTGGTGTTCTGCATAGCTTTTTTTCTTAAGTGAGAGACTCTCTGTGTGTGTGTCCCTGTGTTTGAGTCCTGATTTTAAACCAGATTAAGTAAAATGTGGGAAAAGGACAAAAGTAATTTTGAATCATAATTATTTACAGTCTAACATGTTAGACTATTGTAGACAGTTACTGCTCCTGATAATAGTGGTGGCTAGGCTGATGTACATTTTGGCAAAGTGTTACTTCAGGGAGACTCCAGTCCTTTGACAGTTGTGTATTGGAGATTATTGTGACTTTTTGAAGTACAAAAAGTGATCTTTCCAAGATTTTTATTAACTGAAGAAGGAATTCTAAGTAAGCTGGGCTAGAGGTGGAAAGGCGTCTTCTTTTAGTTTTCATTCTTTCCAAAACAGCACTGTGATGTCCTCTTAATGGCCTAGTTCCTCAGGCTGTTGTCACAGCTTTGATTAGGTAAGGTCCAACCTGGTCATAACAGGGCTCAGGTCTGGGTTTTACCCACCATTCCCCTCTGCAACAGTCCCCTCCTCCCTTTCCCTCACAGCAACAGCTGGCAAGGGGGAAGGAGGCGAGAGAGAAGGCGGTAGCTGGCACCTAGCGCCAGGGGATCAGCCATTGCCCCTTGGGAGAGAAGGTGGCAGGCTGGTCATAAGCTTCCTGTAGGCCAGGTCTAGCCCGCGGACCAGCTACTGGACTACGTCACCAAGATTAGGTACACCGGCAAATGTGGTTTTGTATCCTCAAAAATAAATTATAGCTGTTGTCAAACAGAAGTGCTTTTGCTCATACTGACCACCTCTAGAACTCTGGAGGGGGGGTGGGAATCAGTAAGTGCAGACTAGGAAAAAATAAAATAAACATTTTCAAGCTTTTAAGATAGTAACAACGTAATGAAAGGAAGAAAATAATCCCTGAAGGGATAAGCTCTGTTGACGGCACTAGGAGAGAGAAGGGCTACTAACAAGTGGATTTGTTCTTTTCCTCGTTGAACGCTCAGCAAGGTGTCTGCAAGTACCTTTCAGCAGAGCACAGCTAAGGACTTGTGCATGGTTTCATTTGGTCTCATCCGGGCAGCATATCTGTGTTTGAGGCCACTGGGACAAGACCGCGATGGGGTAGGGGCTGAGGTGCTTTTAGAGACACGCCCAAGGCTATGTCACTTCTCTGCAGAAAGGCTGCTGATTCTCTTATCCCCAGCTGATATCTGTTAGCTGGAATCTACAGAAACTGGCCAGAGCTCATTCTGGAGCAGAGATGACATGCATGATCAGGAAGAAGCAGAAGGATGAGCTAGCTAAGTTCAGACTTGCTTTTAATTGTATCTACACACCTCTTGGGAGTGTTCCCGGTGTGAGGGAGCTTCCTAGCTTTTAGACAGAACGCAGTATCACCACTTTCTAGAAAGATGCTGTCCATCTTCATCACCGGGGCTATGAGAACACTACTGGTTTGCAATCACCATTTCAAGGTTAGGTTGTCCTAGGGGCTATGTTCAGATCGATCTAGTGACTGAAGTGGGTGCAGAAAATGATGTGTGCTCGGTAAGCAGAGTAAGAACTCGTATCTTCAGGGTTGGGACTTTAACCCATCTAGCCTGACCTCCTATATCACCAAATTACAGCCAGTTCTCTCTGCGTGGAGTGCAATAGCTCATGTTTGAGTTCAATAATGCACTTTCTAGAAAGGCAATCAACCCGGATCCAAGGAAACAGAGGGACAGAGCATACACCCCTTCTTTAGCATTTTGTTCCAGAGGATAATCACTCTGTAACAAATATGAACCAGATGATTCATTAGGATTTTTCTAACTCCAGCTCTCAGCCATTGTTCTGGTTCTTGCTATGCCTTTTCCCACTTGATTAGAGCTCTTAGAACTGGCATTTTTCTCCCCACGATAGAACTTGCACACTGTAATCAAATTGCCTCTCAACAACCTGTAACAGCAAACCCCAGCAACGTCTCTAAGCTAGAATCTACTCTGTTCCTCTTAAGAGGTAGTAACCAGTGATTTTAGCAGTTCAGTCATATGAATCATCCTGCCAGTAAAGCCAATTCTATCACATTTTTTCCAGTTCCCTCTGCTTTTCCTTTACATAAATCTCATGACATGGATGCACTGGCATCTGCTCGGTTTGTCTGTGAGTTTCCATGTGCAGCTGAAGGTGTTAGGGTTGGCCGTAAGACCCTGCATGTCTGTGTCACTATGCCTAACCATTGCCTCCTTCTGCTGTATCTGTACATCTCTCTGAGCTGAAACTCTTTGTGTCGGAAATAAAAGGATGCTCTTGCAAGGCCCTTCAGCTTGGTCCTGCATTGTTCCGTGTTCGATGGACATCAGAAGCCTGCCCGAACTTTGGAGCATATATGTTGGCCTTTAATAGTAAGTTGGTATTTGGGCTGGTTTCTCTTTTCTGGGGAATTTGCTGGATTGAGGGGATAAAGTCATTCTGCAGCCTTTTTAGGCAGTTATTTTAATGTGAAGTAAGCTACCTAGGCTTCAGCGTCAGCTGTGTTTGCGTGCTTGGTATTGGTTACAAATGAAAAGAAAGAAATTAAATTAAACTTCCATTTCTTAAGAAAACTGTGCTTTCTTAGCTGCTTTCAGGGGAACCATTTGATCCATAAGACTAAGGTCTTTAATTTTGCCTTACCTTTTAATCTCATCAACATCTTCTGAATGTTGTTTTCTGTGTGCAAAGCCCAGGGGTAGCCCAAGCAGTGAAAAAAAAGAGTGGAGTAGACTTCAGAGCAGACCATACACATTTGAGGGCTCCTGGATACTTTGGCCTCTGTGGAACTCGTTGAGCCCGTAGCTCAGCCATGTTTAGTGCCCGATATGTCTAACTTAAAGAATGCACGAGTTTTGCCTTCATTGCTGGCCAAGCTGTGTGGTCTTTGTGAAGCTATTTCACTCTTTTTTTTTTTTTTTTTTTTTTCCAGTTCTACCCTATTTTTTTCTCCTTTTGGGCTATAGAATATTCTGGGTGAGCACTGTCACTTGACCACATTAGTGTACACCAGTAATTCTGGAAATTCTGAAATTAGTGGGAATGTGAAGAAGCAGTTTTGTTAGCATAACCTTTACCATGTCAGTCACATGTGAACTGCAGATGCTGCTATGGAGTAAAAAATAATTCCCTAGAATTGGACAAGTCAGCCAAAATGTTATCCTATGTTAATCCAGCTATGTTGTTTCTGTTACAGAAACTGGCTCTGGGACATCTGTGCAGATCTATTCTCAACATAAAAATGTCACTTAGCACTATTTGGGAGTGTCGTGTGTCATCAGAAACGGTGCTTGCTCCTTTCCTCAATGGCGCATTGCTCAACCAGCGCTGAATTGCACGCTGACTCACCAGAAAGCGCCCTTTTCGCCGGCAGCATCCTGGGGGTGCCTTTTGCAGTATCTCACCAGATTACTGGCATAGCCTGGCCCTGGCGTCATCGGTGCGAGCTCTGTGGAAAGGGTGTGACGAAGCCAGGTGCGTTGAGCACACACACACCACATTGTGAGCAACTCCAGTTTCCTCAGAAAAAACTGTCACCTCAGAGGTGACAGGGGTTTTGTTTAAATGCATATCCCTGAGACAAAGGCTTTAATCACGATACGGTTTTGTAGGTAAGATCAACAAACTGAGAGAAATCTTGAAATTGTAACCTACTGTTCTTGGACAAGTGCATGTTAGGTCTCTAGCAGTCATTTTATTTCTCTGTTTTTAGTTAGCTTTTGTAGTCTTACTACAGGTACGACAGGCTGGAGCCACCCTGGTTGTGAACACTTTTATCTCTTTGAAGGCTTCTCCTTTTGAAATGAAATTTCTCTTGGCCGTTCTTAGCTCAAAGGTGGAACTTTATAGGGAGCAGGATGAAACTGTTTTCAGTGGGGTGAACTTAGGAGCCATTTTACTTCCTTTGAAGATGTGTGTTCTTCCTGAAGCAACTTCTGTGCAATAGGAAAATCGTCTGGGGCCAAGCAGGAGCTGCGAGGCCGGTAGCCCATTCTGGTGTGGCCTCACACTGCCTCACGCCACCGTCCCTTCCCGACAGCAGCCGTTCTGTGACTGTAGGTGGGTCTGCGAGTTGAAAAGCAGGCAAGGAGATTTTTTTTTTTTTTCTGGTACGGATTTTTTCTTAAGGCCAGCTCTGAGGGCTGGGCCTGTGTGGCCCACGGGGAGCTCGCTGTCGAATACAGGCCAGTATCGCCTGAGCCCTTGTTTGCTTGCTGTGTTTCTGCCGGCCGGCGCGCCCCAAGCCCCGGCGCGGTGCTGCGGAGCGCGAACCCCCCGCTGAGGGGAGCGGCCGCCCCGGCGCGAGCCTCCGCCGGGGCTGAGGGGCGGCGCGCGGCGGGCGGAGGAGAGCCCGCCGGCCCTCGGGGCGGGGCGCGCGCGGCTGCGCGCGGCCGCTGAGGCGGGCCGGGGCGCGCGGGGGCGGGGGCGGAGCCTGCGCTGGGCCCCGCCCCGCCCGGGCAGCTGTCAGAGGCGGCGGCGGGGGCCGGTCCCGCGGGCAGGCGGCTGGGGCGGCCGCGGGATGCGGCGCTGAGCGCGGAGCGGCGGTCACTCTGCGCCCCGCCGTTGCCTCCCGCAGCCCATGATGTGCCTGGAAAGCGACGGCTCCTCCGGTAGCAGCCCGGGCTGCGGCGGGCGGCTCCGAGCCGGCGACGAGGAGGAGGAGGAGGACGGCGAGCGGGGCTGCTGCGGCCGGGGCGCTGAGGGAGAGGTGCAGACCCTGTCCGGCAGGATGAACCCGCCGGCGGGCGGCAAGCACCCCGAGCGCCCGGCCGCCCGCCACAAGGCGCCGAGCCTCGGCCGGGCCCGGGTGGCGGCCGCCGGTATCCTCAGCGTGGGCAACGTGCTTAACTACCTGGACCGGTACACGGTGGCAGGTGAGGGCACCCCTCGGCCTCCCTCCCCGCCGGCGGCGGGAGGCGTCCGCTGCCGCCGCGGGGGCAGCCGCTGCCCGGGCACCGGTGCAGCCGCCTCCGTCCCCACACGCCACCCGCCCGGTGGGGCCGTCCCGGGGGCGGGGGGGGGCGGGCAGCGGGGCTCGGCCGCAGAGCCCGGCCGGGGGCTCCGGTTCGCCGTGCCCGAGCTGGAGCAGGTCGTGAGGGCGGCGGTGCGGCCGGCTGCGGCCGGTGCCCATTGTGCAGACAGACCCTCCGGTATTGTTCTCTAGTTTGTCTGAATTTTATCGAAAATAAAAGGAGGTGTCCTTTGTTTGTCTGGGCTCGGTGGCGGAGTGAAGGTTTGGGGGGGCTTTTTCGGCGAGGAGCGATGCCGGGTAGGGCTGGCAAACGCGGAGGATACTTTATGTGATTTTGCGGGCTGATGGGAGAAGCGTTATCGATCTGAGGAGCAGTATAAATGCTGCGGGTGACAGGTGCAGCGGCTGTCGGAGAAATACAGTCTGCCGTGAAACGGGGGAAATAGAGGAATGCGATCACTTCTGGTTTTGCGGGTGAAAACGGCACTGAGGCACATCACCTCTGCTTTGTTCCTGCTGCGTCCCTCCCGCCTGGAAAGCCAGGCTGTCCTTCAGTGCTCTGCCAAGGAGCGTCCCTTCTCTGCAGAACTCAGGAGTAGGTGACAGCGGAGCTGCCTGGTGGTTTCTGCTGGCTGGCGGTGGAGCGATCCGCAGAAGGAGCAGCAAGGCAGCTGCATTGCACTTTGCAAAGCGTCTGTTTTCTTGAGGTAAACGTTTTAAAATCGTGCGCTCCCTGACGGATGCGTTTTACCAGCCGTACTGTGTGAAAGGCGCTCTGTGCCCCAGCGATTACTACTACTACGAAGCTCGGCTCTGAAACAAATGTGTGTTAGGATGTTTGCTGTACCAGTCCCTAGAGGGGACTCCTCATTTATTCTTGTCAGGCAATAACAGCAGGGAAGAAGATGATTACTGAACTTTTTCTAATTAGAAATGAAGTAGGCTTGTTGGTATTCAACTGTCTCATGTAATTAAAATATAATACATATTCTGTATTTGGCAATACTGATAATTTTATCTTTAGAGCTTATAAAGGCATTTGTGCATGTATAAATTTTGCTGTGTGCATATACATATTGTAATCACTAGGAATCAATGTGGTGTTAAATCAGATGTTTGTTTATACTACATTAAAATAATATATGTTTGTAGGGCAGTAATAGGGTGCAAGGGACATAAATCTAGTTGCTGTTGTCAGAATAAGTCGGCCAGGTTGGCTTTGTTTTGTCTGGGGTAGGGAGGTGGGGAGGATTAGAAGAAAAACTTAACTGACACTGTTGTGGCCTTTTTTAGACCGGGCTTGCTCCTTCAGGAAGCATAAAGGCCAGTCTTGGGAAGTATTGAGTGCTCGCTTGGTAGTCAGTATGTTACACGAGGAAGCCTGAAGATAAAATGTTGATCTGTTATTACTGAAGGAAATTGTAGATTGCTCCTTCACCCTCAAATAGGAATCTCTCTAGTAAAGAGGTTTACCACAAAGCACCATTTTCCTTTAATGTATGGAAAGTTTCTTTTTCAGGAAGCTATCCCCCGCTCCCCCTCATGTATACTCAGTCTATTTATTTATTTATTTTTTAAAAAAGCATTATCTTGTTCACCTATTTGCTCTAGTACTTTCAGCAAGAGCTTTGTCATCTGATTTTTCTGTCTGCAAGAACAGAAGGCATGGGGTGCTCTGGCAAAGGAAGGCAGAAGCATCTTCATTTCTGGGAAGGCTGGAAAGTGCCTGACCAGAGGATAAAAATGCCTGCCTACTGCAATGTAGTATTGCCAGTCCTAATGCTACAATCGCCAATATTTCTAGGATAAGCTCTGCTTTTGCAGTGCCCAATAAGTGCCCTGTGGAACTTATCTGTTAGCTTTCAGCTTGATATCAAAAGTTTAAGATCTCAGACATCAGACTTTCCTTTGGGGACAGGATCAAATTTTACTTGTTCTTTTGTTTTCTGTCAATGGGTATGTATTTTTCAAACTGGTGTTTTATAAAACGCTAACCCAAAACAAGGAATAATTTAAATCCAGACTAATAGAAGAGCTTTGGTAATAAAAATGATGTGTTTTGAGCTCAAAACTGACTTTATAATAAAGTCTTCTCTACAAGCAATCTTTGCTTTTGTATTTTTGAGACTTAGTGCATACCACATGCTTATGTGATGTGCACTTGCATATGAATCAAGCTAGCACTTTGAATATTCAGCTCATGTCTCAAGACAGGTAATAATTAGTGAACACAACTCTTCAGACCTTCAAAGTACATTTCAAATATGAATTGTTGCAGCATCGTAATAAGGGAGTTTAGCACTAGCCATGTTATGGCAGGGGAAGTAGCATCAGAAGTTATGATTTACCTAAGGCCAGTGAACTGTTGTGAGAACTGGAATTAATTTCTGGTTCCAGCTCTATTTGAAACAAGTGTTAGAAGAGCAGCAGTACCAATGGGAACTGGTTCCTGAGGATTTGTGTCTTTAGGGTGATCCCTTCTGTGGGTTCTCTGACGTCAAATAAGGGTTGACCTCTGTCATTAACCTTTCTCTTCTTGACTTGTAAGAGTCTCTCTTCTACCCAACCATTTTTTTTAAAATGAAAGTGTTGGGAGCTTTGGGACTTCTTCCTGCTGTCAAATTTAGGCAAAAGCAGGTCAGTGGTCTCAAAAGTGATTAGTAGGCAGCTGACAGACGGACATAAGGAAACAGAGGATCCACTTTATGAGCACAATACTACAAGTACATCTTCTATCTTACTTGAAAACTTGGTTGCAACCATTTTGGTCTTCCTGGTCATAAATGCAAGTATTAAAAAAAGCAAGTATATATTTAATGTGTATATATATAATAAGTATATACAAGTATATATTTAGTATATTTTTAGCTAATAGGAGAAAAAAAGATCATATATGGAGTGCTTTGTTGCAAATGTAGTTCCCTGGGTATCTTCCACTATTTTCTAACATAACCACATGGAAGCTAGATAACATGCATCCAGTCAACGCAAGGAGATCTTAGGTAAAAGAAAGAAAACTCTAGGCTGACCTCTCCTATAGTACATCTTGCTCCTGAAAGTACAAAGCAAATGCTTTTTATTATGTGTTGCTGAAAAGTAAAGAGCAAATGTGGTATTTCTTGGTGTTTGCACTCTGGATACAAAGACATTGTGTATAATGAGTTGTTCTTGGGTAATCTTTTTTCAGGCGCAACAAACAAGGAAGGAGCTGCCTGTTTCCTTAGTTTTGGTTTAATATCTTCCCAGCATAGACTAAATGGATTTAGGATGGCATATGCCTTTTGGTATCTGGGATGTTCCGCAACAGAACTTGAGTGCAGTTTTCTGAGATACAGGACATATTCAGCTTCACACCTGACAGTAAGTTGCAGCACTTTTGGATGATGAAACTGGGCCTCCACTGAGGACTGGCCTGCTTCTTGCTGTTTAAGTTTCTTCCAATACTTTAAAAATAAAAAGCCTGCACAGTAATAGTGGATCTTTCAATAACGTACTTATGTTTACACAGAGTTGGAAATTTCCAGTGTTTATGGGGAATGTTAAAATATAATGATATTTGGGAGAAGCTGTCCTAGACAAGAAACGGGAGTGCCTCTACTATGGCTCTTCTAAAGAAAAGATTGAAACCTGTGCTGCACATTACTGACTTGAAGGGAAGTGATCCTCTGCAATTTTCTTAATAGGTCTTTGATCATACCGAAAACAGTTGCCTGTAGAAAAAGCATTCTTTCACGAGCCATGATATTTTGCTGCTATTAGGAAAGCAAAGAGTAAGGAAAAGGGAAAACTAGCAGTAGTGAAACTATTGCAGGATCAGCTGTGAAACTACAGCATTTCAGCCATCTGGTGATGCTGGGACATACCTTCTTCCTTAATGAAGTTTTGGGAAAAGTCATCTTGCCTTCAGAAGTTTGGAATGTGGTTTCGCAATTATGCCATAGATGACCTTTTACTGTGCCTGGTGTTGACGATGAAAATAGTCTTGCTTCATTAGGGTGTCACCTCCACCTTCTAATTCAGACGCTACTTCCTGGCATTTCTGTGGTGCCTTTAATTTAAAGGTAATGATTTAATTAAGCTGGAGAACTACCCAGCAAAGTAAATGAGTCTTACTATCCCACTACAGAAGGGGAAACAGAGTTGTAGAGTGTCGGCGATTTGCCTGTGGTAATGTAGTTAGTGGCAGAGTCTTGGCTGGTATTAGTTCATCCTTGAGGTTCTCTATCCCTATGTCACAGTACGCCATGGGCTTTGGTCTGCTGTTTTTGTCCTGTAAATGTCTGTAACTTGCTAATAACCATATTTGTGTTAATTAGGCTCTCATTACAACACATAGTTGCAAATCAAATACCATTCTTTGAAGATACATACATGCAAATGATTATTGAAAGTTGAAAGTCAAGTTTAAAACTATGTAGTACAAGCTATAACTGAAGGGTTAGGAAGGGTTCAACACTAACTCTCAAGTGCAAAGACATTGAAGAGTTTATAAGCCAAAACTGCCTTTTATTTTTTTTCCACTTGTGAGCTCACATTTGTGATAGTAGTATATTATCTCATAGCATGTTTCATACTGAATGATCTTCATGCAGTCTGAGAGCTCATATATGTAATGGGATAAAGAGGACCCCTTATCCCCATTGTAACAAGACTGTGCTCAGTGCTTATAGTTTCAGGGAGGAAACCATTAAGTGGCAGTGTAAGCTCTTCATTTTTTTTTGTCTCTTGTTGAGCTAATCTGAACCCAGGACTCTGCTATGGAAGGAGTGTAATGTTGGAAAATATTAGAAAAGAATATTGACAGAACCTACTTGAGCCAGCAGTGCCACTAGCTCATGCATGTGAGAATTTGGAAAAGGACAACAATGTTTTGCTTGGACAATAGGTACTTGTTACTCGCTCAAAATTCAAGAAGTACTGCACTGTGAGCAGAAGCTAGAAGGACGGAACCTCATACACTTCAAAAGCAGGCGATAGAAAGCACTCTGCAGCACAGTGACAAGGACTGTGTAGGAGCATCTAGTCCTCTTCACGTCGTGTTTTCCCTGTCTGTTGGGCTTTATTGCATAGTCAGCTGCTTCCTGTTTGCCGGTTCTTACCCGAGTTGGCAGGATTTGTTCCAGAGTATTTTACATTTCAAGTGAAGTCTTATTATGTTTAATCATAGTATTTTTCTTCCTTGTGATGTAGGTTTGCCAGATAGTTACTATCTTTGTTATTATGTGCAGATTTTCCTGTTTGACTCTCAGATACTCTTTCATGCATGTTGATTAATTTTATCCCCAAAGCATCCAAGTCATCACAGTCAGTGAATGTGGCCTTTATTACATGGAATTAAGATCCTCATAAATATTGAGTATGTTCTTAAGAATAATGTGATGATCTTAACTAGTCCCTTGATCTCTGAGACTGTCAATATCAGAAGCTGTGCGGAAAAGCTTCTCTGGTCAAAAGTGTGGGAATTCTGTAATCATTCCTTCAGGACTTTTCAGATAGCATGCCAAGCTGTAATTGGGTTGAATTCCATCGGTCAGCTTGGTTTTAGTTGCTTCTGTTTGTTATACATTTATTCTTTATTGCTTCTGCTAGACTGTATAGCAGAAGCAAATAATCTGCCTATTAGGTAGCATGGTGGGTTACTAAGTTCAATAGTTGTTAAAAGCTGGTGACTTTCCCCTAATATGAAATCCCATAGCTCCTGCTTGGGCTTTCAAGTGCTGAGGAATTTGTGATTGAAAGGTGATGTTATAATGTGTCGCCTGAATCAAATAAGGTTTGTAAAAGTCTTGAGGTTCCTTGTAACTGTTAATAAAGGCTCATGGTACCTATTCAGGAGATTCAATGGGAAACTATAATTTTATTTTACCAATAGGAATTAGGAAATTCAGAGATCAGAACTCCTGCAGTGTTGCTTGTTTGCATCATCGTTGCTTTATGTGTATTATAGACCAGGACATAGTTGTGCAGCTTCTACTGAATCAGATGGTGCACCCAAGGTACTTACAATCCATGTATATCAAGAGATATCAGAGGGCTGTAGGCCATGGATGGGAGAGTCTGAAGGAGACAGGAGACAGTATTGGTTAGTGTAAAGGGCCCTAGGAGATTCGCAGATATTACTTATTTGGTAGACAGCGTAGCCAGAGTGAGGAGGGGTTTGAGGGAAGGAAATGGTAGCTTTCAGCAAGTGTTTACAGACAGCATCTACCAAACATGATGAGCATCGCAGGAGAAAGCATGAAGATGTCTGTTGGAAATGGATGCTGGAGGGTGACGCCCTTTTGCTGGTTGAGAGTATTTTCTGGAAATTGGCACTGTGGATGTAGGGTGGTGAGTGTTCCAGGAAAAAAAAAAAAATGTATATTCAAAATGAGTTCTGCGAAGGACCTGTGAAGTGCCTAAGGGGCCATGGAAGTTAATGGGAGTTGAGCAAAATGGGCTTGGGCTCAGAGCCCAGAGAGGTGTAAGTGAGGTGAACAACTCCTGGTGGTTTCCGGAGAAGTTTGGGTACGGAACTTGGCACGGACCTCTCTTGAAAATTGTGTTTTTGCTGAAGGGGTCTGAAGTTCTTAGTCTGAAAGTCAAGACACAAATCTGAGACAGATGCAGGCAACAAAACCCAAACAAAAACAAACAAACAAAAGCCCAACCAAACAAAAAACCCCCAAACCCTTAGTTCTGTGCTTTAGCTACTAGAACCTCCCTTTCAGTTTGGCACTATTAAAACAGTGTGCCGCGCTATTCATAGACTGGACGAGTACTTTACTTAGAATTGGCATGCACAGTAGGCATCTCATAGACATTTTTTTTCTTTTTTTGACACATCTGTTTTCATTGTTGTTTTGTGGGTGTTTGTCTTATGTAAGCCAGCTATTTCTGTAGGGTTGCAGGGAAAGGAAGTGAAAGGGAGGGAACACTAATTTCCGTGCTTCTGGTTTTACAGCAATATAAATAATCAGGAAAGTGAGAATGTGAGGGATCCTGGATGACTAAAGGGATGCAGGATCCTTCACTTTTGAGGTCATTGCTTTGGATGTATTGCCAGTCAGGAGTGGCTGAAGGTTTCTTTTGGAAGGCTCTTGGATGAGCTGGTCAGGACCCTGTGGCGGTCTCCTTCCACTCTTCGTTGTGCCGTGTGTTTCATGAAAGCCTCCACACAAGGCATGGCTGGGAACTACCATGTTATCTCTTAATATATAAAATGACAGAGTAAGGCATTGAGTTCTTCTGTCAGGCTGATCCTTCTAGACAGCAGTGAAGCGTATCATGAAAGCAATGTAGCTGCTCCCACCTATTCTATGCTTCTGTTTTTGAGGGAATAAATATCAATCATCCCTCTCCAGAACTGTTGATCTTCTACTACAACTGACATCATAGAGCAATTTTAGCTGAAGGGAGAGAAATACAGAAGAAAAACTCAGCTTTATGCCTTGCCAGACCCAAATTCAGGCTTCAGCAATATGAACATACCAGCGTTATGTTGTAGGTGAACAATATTATCTCCTAAAGGCTTTTTTTTGTTGTTGTTGTTTTTAAATACCTTTCCTATGCTTCTGCTGGTGGCCAGAAACTGCAGTGGCTGAACAGAACAGCAGAGGGAAAAGATCAGGGTTATACGGAGAATAGCTGCAGTAGCAGCTTAGAGCTTGGCTGGCAGAATGAGAGAACCCCATGCTGGAATGAAAATCCTTTCAGCCTTGGCATGTGATGATGTTTTTTTATTTTAAGGCTGCATTGAACCAAAACTGCAGTAATCCATTTTACTCCTTCAGGCTTCTGCCAATAATTATGTAAATAACAGAACACAGTTAATTATTTGTTTCATAGCTTCCCATTTTCTTTATTCATATTAGAAACATGTCATTATTGTCTTAGACTGTGAGCCCTGTGTTCTTGGCAACATGGAAAACAACAAGAGCGGGTGAACTGACAGAGTCAACAGGACTTCTGTCTGTGTGAAGCCTGCAGGGCTTGAATTAAACCTACCCGAAGGTTAACTTTGATTCATATGGCTGTCCTGTGATTTGGTGATCTGTTCTCTCTGCATATTCTCATTTCAGAGAAGCGATCCTTCGGGAGACTGTGCCAGCAAAGCAGTGCAGATCTGAAAGGGGGGTCTTGCCCTGTTGCTGATATGCAATTTTCACTTCTTTCTGCCTGTCACCTCTGTGTTTCATGATTTGTGCCTGTGTTGTACTGATGACCTTGGACATTTTGCATTTATGCTGGCATATATAGTTGCTTTAGCACAGTTCTGCTACCAGGTGTGCACTTTAGGAAGTCTACAAACCACTGCGTGCTCTTGCTGTATACCTTTTCAGTGAGACTTTTCATTTGAAAATGTGAGACTGACAGGATGTTTTTTTCCCCATAAGATACTGGATTCTCATTTTTCCATTGCCTTTAGTGTTGGGTGGTTTTCTCCAACAGGCTCGTGCTTGTACGCTCTATCCCAGCTAGACCCACTGTGGCTTGGCTGTCCTGAGCAGCACGAGTTAAATAATTTGGTCAGCTATCCGGGCTTTAGTAGTTGAGCAGGTTGGCGTATGAAATGTTGGTTATGGGACACTGAATCAGGGCTGCTTAAGCACTTTGGGGCAGGGACTAATTTTGTGCAGTTCCAGGCATACTGTCAGTGCTAAATAATAATTAATATAGGATTGCAACACTATTAATAAATGCTGACTGTGTAAGTTAGGAAACAAACTATGCAATAAGGAAAAATTATTTCTAATGTACCAGTGTGCCTCATAAAAAGTGGTCATTGCATGTGTTTGTGTGTTAAGCTATTAGAACTCAAATACTGCTGCAGCTATACTAATGTTAAAACATTTATAATAGTCTTGTTATTTCCGTCTAGCAGCCAGAAATGCTGACTAACTTTCAGGATAACAATCTTTTATATAGTCAGGAAACAAAATACCCAAGGGCCGCCAGTGACTGACAGCTATAATGCTCTGATTAAAACTGACAGTTCCAACTTATCAGCTCAGCCTTGGATGTGTTAGTCCCTTCTCTGATGGGGAAGAGAGGGAGGAGGACAAAAAGCAATGTAATGTGATAGTATTAGGAGATGAGACTTTTTTTTTTTCCTTTGCAATTTTTGAGGAATTTGTAACTCAGAAGTACCAAACAAGGTACCTGAGTAATAGTGCTTGGAAGGGCAAACATTGATCTCTCCATGATGACCTTCCTGTAATAAGATACAGAAAATATAAGGTGCCAGGTTCTAGTCAGTGGTTTTTAGACTATGACAACAATGTGCTGAGATTCCTGAGCTTCTGATGATCAATTAAGCTACGGTGTTTTATTTCCAACTGGTATTAAGGCAAGGGAGATTTTTTTTTTTTCTCTAAATGAGAGGAATCCTGGTGTTTTTGTTCATCTGTGCTTGCACACAGACTGCATAAACAATTATACAATTCCTAATGAAAAACCCTGAGTCACTGGTCAGAATGTGAGGTTGTTGGATGCTGATTCTGGCCAAAGGTTGGGCACTCGCCCACTAACACTCCACACAGTGAGTGTATCTTCTGCTCTTTCCTCCCTGCTTTTCCCCCCAACAGCATTTCTTAGCTGTCAAGGCAATAACCAACTTTATTTCATTTACCTCTGTGTTCATTTAATCTACTTTTTATATGTATGCAGGTGCTGGATGCTCATGAGCAGTTTGCAGTGCTTCCCTAGCATGTATTGCTGTGTGCTTGCCAGCTCTGTGATGTACTTTGAACTGTACAGAAGGGCTGAAAAAGCAATAAATTTAATGAATTTTCTTCTCTTGCCTATTTCATTATAGCAGGGTCTTGGTAGAACTGCTAAAATTTAGGGTTGCTTGCTATTTCCTTCATAAAACATGTATTTTTAGGTAGTCATAGTCTGCACCTCTTACATGTTGGCAAATTCCAGCTTGGCATAAATGGATGTTACTTGCAGTTATTTTGTAAGCTTAGATGTGTGACCAGTTTTGGAAGTTAGTGCACTGTTTTATATGTGCTTTAACACCCATGAAATTGGGTAGACCTTTCACTACTTCAATAAGCTTTGGGTCGTACTCGTGAGTCATTGAGGTTGGGGGCACTGGAGAAGTGGGGCATCTTTGTAAACCTGTGTCTCAAAAGTTACAGATGCAGTGGAGGGAGAACAGCTCTTGCTTCTTGGAGCTTATTTCTAGTGAAAATACATTTGTTGAGTTGCTGCATAGTGCCCTTCCAGAGGTTCTTCGACTCTCGTGCCATGCTTCAGTAAAGCTCTTACAAGCTAAAACACTTTTCCAAGTAGGGTTAAAACTACCTTTGCCCTTAAAGGTGTGCTAAGATGCATGTGATATTAAGGCACATTTTTGGCAGCTCTTCAAGGTGCAGTGAGTGTCCTTTAAGTTATTACAAAGCTACCACAATTGTCAGGTTTTTGGACTGTGGATCAAGAGGGATTGCAACAGTAGCGGAAGAAGAGAGAGGTAAATCACTGTTGCTCTGCATTTCATTGTTCTTGTTAAACTTCTTTTTCTCATTTGGAAGTGACTCAAAATTAGTAATGCTTCTGTAGTCCTATTATGTTCAAAAATATATAATGGTATAAACGTCAAAGTCTGTACATCATTGCAAGCTTACATTTGCCTCACAAGTGTACGTTTAAATCACTTGCATTGCTGAAAGTCACTTTACTTAACAAGAATAAATTAGCAGTAGAGCTAATGTTTGAATCAAAACACAAGTGATATGAGTGTCTGCATAGAGGTTTCTATCTGTAAGCACATGCAATACAATCTGAATCAGGATTTAACCTTCTTGATTTAAGTATTTAGTCAATCCATCCCTTCACGTCTTCTGTGTGAATAGGAAATATGTCCATCACCATTTAGGAATTACTGGACTTTGTAACCTGACAGTGTTTGGTTTTATTCATTCTTGTGCAACTGAAGTACAAACTGCTGTAATCTTGGGTGGGAGAGATTTCCTAAGCAATTGCTGTCTGCAGCAAGAGGTTTGTGTATGCGGAACAAGCCCAGCAGTGGGAGAGTTCGGTTTGCCTGGGCAGTCAGAGACATTCAGCCTCTGGTCTCTGTGCAGAGGCTGCCAGAAAACAACAGGTAGGATCAGTGTGGACATCGCTAGTTAGTAGATTTAAATCACAGATCTGGTAGTGAAGCTGTTTGTAAATTGCATTAATCACACTTTTGGCTGGCAAAACCAATATTTTGCAGCACTTCCGTTTTCTTGGTAGATGAAAGCGAATACATAAAACTTTTTGCTTGCATGAGCTTGGCTTTAGTGAAGGAAACTGGTAAGAAGAAAATTTTATTAGCAGCACAGTTTTTCCACTGTTTTCAGGGGTTTCTTTTGTTCTGCAGGACTAAGGTTTGTGTTTTCTTTTTAATCAATGCTGTTGATATAATATAGGAGATCACTGTTTGCAGCTTCCATTCAAACACAGGGACTCCAGTTGCCTCTGCTAGCATTGAGTCGTAAAGACAGGAGACCTAAAATACAGATCTCACAGTCATGCAGAAAGTTTCTATTTTAAAAAATAGGTTTATAAGTATGGTGTTTCTAAAATATATCTGCTCCTTTATAATTACACACTTTAGATATTAATACATATAACTTTGAAAGTATAATTTAGACTCCGGTACGTAGTGTCATGACAATTTTAAGGTAGGTTTAAAAAAAAAAAAAAAAAAGTACCTAAATATCTCAACGAGCAATTTTCTTCTTTAGTGATATTCTTGGGCTTAGTCTGGAGGACCTGATCCTAGACTCTGGTGTTTTTTTGGGTTTTGTTTTTTGTTTTTTTTTTGTTTTTTGTTTTTTTTTTTTTCCCCTTTTAACCCAGAATGCCATAGAGACTGTCTCTTAAAGAAACAGTCCCAGGGTGCTTCTGTAAGAATTCAGGGCTAGGGGGAAGCAAGAGCATGCTTTGGGTATTTTTACGTTACAAGTTCTGGTTAGAAGAGAGTCTCTTGGCAGCTCTTAAAAAGCCAGGTAGTAAAAGACTTGGTTGGTGGTAAGCTGCAAGAGTGTAGCACCTGCAAGCGTTACGGACAACGTGTCACTCTGCGTGTGTGGTGGTGTGTTCACACACAGGTTCCGGACTCTCCTGCTCTGATGTATTTCTTTTAACAGATTAGTTTCCCTTTAAATCTGGGATAGCGTCTTTCCAGTCAAAATTGCTATGCGGCGTGTGGTTTGCTGAGGGGAAAGCAAGTAATTTTTTGTCTACCAAAGGATCATGCCATGTCAGCTGTCTGATCTCCCTGTAATTTTGCTGTGGACCACTGTTCAGTACCCCTGCTGCCGAGACTGCAGCTGCGCGCGCCCTTGAAGTTCAGCATGGGTGCTTAGAGGGTCCTCGCTCTTTCTGTTTCTTTCCTTCTCTCCCTCCCCCAGGCTCTCACTTGCATGTAATCAAATTAAACAGTGGCACCAGCCCCAGTGGAGAAGAGCTCCTCTGTTAGAAAGCTGTCCCTCTAGAATTTGCACACAGATTTCATCATTTGCACCTGCTGTTGCTGGCTGCTGCTGTGACCTTGTGTGCCAGCAGCCTGTGCTGATAAGCGTTCCCTGTTCCTTCTATCTCAATTAATAGTTTTAAGGACACTTAATTCCTTGCCAGTCTTCTAAAGCTTGTCTTTGTCCATAAACACTCTGCATTATATTTTTACAGGGTCCAGTTGAAGAGTGCTTTCAGCGCATGTAATGAAAGCTAGAAAGGCTAGTGTTATGAGGTTTCTGTTAAATACATAAAGAAAGGCAGCAACCCAAATCACCAGCAATTGGTGTCAAGTGATAACTGTGCAAGGATGCTGGGTCATTCGAGACAGCAGCAGTCACTTATGGAACACTGCAGACTTCTATTTGAAACCCACTGTAAGTTGGTAAAGCCTCTCTTGCTGTTTCTATTCAGCTCTCTGGGCATTGTGCCTTCTCTGGGGGACAGGGCTGCTGCCTTTTCCCCGTGCAGGGCCCGATGTGCCAGACACACCTGCCTTAGCAGCTGCACTTTGTTGAGTAGGATCGAGGTGCAGCAGCACGCGAGTGTGAAATGGCCATCAGGCTGTGAGACTTGCCAGGTCTGCCTGCTCTGCACAAGTCCTTCCACCATGCTTTTCACTGTCTGATGAACCCCTTGGAGTCAAACCAACACTTTTTCAATGTGGAAATTTGAAAGCACTGCCTCCATCACTACCTACAGGATATTTCCTTATGTCATGAAGCCATCTCATTTAAATATTTTACACTTCAAAGCATTCACTTGTTTCAGTCCAGAATTCTTTGGTTCCACACAGACTTTATCCACTCTCTTCCTATCATTGAGACAGCACTGTGCAGTGGAGCTTTCTAAGAGCCCTGCTTAGACCAAGCAGCAAACTGTGGCATTTGGTTTCCTTTGGGGTTCGTTGCTGCAGCCCCATCATTGTGGATAATTTTCATGGGATGTTCTCATTTGGGCAGTGGATGTTGCAGATCTCGCTGGTGGGTGTTACAGAGGTAAGTGTACCCATGGAAGGGCGGATCTCTGTGTCAGAGTTGGAGAACGTTGGTGGAACTGCACAGGGTGCAGCCTGCCTTGTTGCTTCTGCTATTGCACTGTTAAAAACATCAATCTTTTTAGCTGCTAAATATCTCCCATTGATTGCTAAATGTAGTTACTTATGTACAAGCAAGCTCAAACAATGGAAAATATATGAAATATGAACCCTTTCTTTGTGCTCGGGTGGGAACATTCATCTTGCTTTGGTGAGGAATGTTCACCTCATGTTTCCGAACATTGTATTCAGCAGATGAGCTGTTTCCTCCTCCTTCAGGTTTTGGTTTCTCCTTTGGAGATGGGGGCTTAGATGGACTGTTAGAGTAATTATCAAAACGAGCAGGCGTGGTTTTAAAGATGCTGTTGTGTGATTTTTATTGTTACTGAGTGGAGAGGAGTGGAAATTGGCTTGGTTCTTGTTTTGTTTTTCCATAGTTCAGTCTATTGACACGTAGATGAGCAAGAGTCACACTGGGAAAGAGCTCCCTTTTGATTCTAGCAGTGTCCCCAACTGGAGAGAAGACTGAAAAATGCAAGGGATCCTCAGAAGAAAAAAATCCTACAGCTGACAGCCTCCTGTCAAGCAGCATATTTGCAAAGATTATGGAAATTTTCATGTCGCTACTGAGTTTTGTCTTTGCTGGGTGACTCTGTCACTTTGCTAAATTGCTGAGAGAAGCCTCCTTGTACAGGCATGGGCATATTTTCACACATCCTAAGGTAATGAGAGTAAATTATGGGGAAACTTCGTTCCTAAACAGTTGCTCTCAGCCCAATTTCACGGAAACTTTAACAACACAACAAATACAAAACCTTAAAAAAAAAAAAAAAAAAAAAAAAAAAAGCCCTTAAAAATAGAGATGAGGTTAAAAGGAGACTGTGTCTAATTTTGTTAGCATTGTGGTCCTAATTTGTCGCTTCTGGTGACTTGAATTCCTCACAGATTGCTGGTTTGTCTGCAGATCTGTAATTCCCACATGCTGTAATTTTGCCCTTGGAAATGTTGGCCACTGGCAGCTCTGTCTTTCTGAGCTGGAATTTTGAATGTTTTAAACTCCTCAGCATGGTCTTTTTCTGTTTAATCTAGGTGGAGACGCTTGCGCCTCGGGGAGGACTGAGCAGCTGTCTGTTGTGCGGTAGTGAGAAGGCAGTGGCGATGAGCAGGGTGCTGGGGTGCAGAAGGTGCCCACTGTGTGTGTAAAGAAGGTGCTTGGATGGCACGCTGGCTGTAGGGAGCAGTTTGTGTTCTTCGGCAGCAGTGTAACCGTCCGGCAGAAGGATGTGCTGGAGAACCAGGCTGTCCTCTTCCAGGATGCTTCAAAATGTGAGATCGAGAGCTACTGCAGGAAAAATTCTGAGGTGTTCACTATGCAAAATCCAAGAATCTCCCAAATAGTGTGCTCTGCTCTTTAATTCCTGTCACCTAGTGGAAGGGTCAGATATTGCTATGAGCCTTGGGCTACGCTAGCTACATGCTTTGAGTTTCAGCTAGCACCCAGTCTCTCATTTTAGGCCATATGTTTAATTGTTATGTCATAAACTGAAAGAATATATTATTTATTATGAAGTCTGAAATGCTGAGGTGAAAGGAGAGATGGATCTGAGTTGCGCTTTCATCTGGTTTTCATCATTTCAGTTGGGTTTCATCTTGGTGGTTTTTTGTTGTGTTTTTTTTAGGAGCCCTGAGAAATTAAATCTTATTCTTTGTTGTTTGCTTTTTACATCAGTTTTATCCTCTGGGCATCCCCTGTTGTTGTTATAACCTTTACTGTACTCATAGCCTTGGTATGGATTTCTCAAGTAAGAGGACATGACAAGTAAACGCAATTAACCGAACTATTCAGATCTTCAAGGGCTTACGGTGTACCATAACCTGTGGATGGAGGTCGGTCTTGAAGTACAAAGATACTTTAAGCTTCAGATGTTTTTACTTTGCTGCTCAGCTCTAAAATTTAGTGGAATTTTGATGCTTACTAAAGTAGTCATGAATGCTTCTTAAACAAATCTGAAATGCCCGGGGAAGGCTTTTCGGTTATACACTTAATTATGTATTATTTCCATTTACAGTTAGGGATTGCAATTAAGGACGCTGTCGTGCTGTGTTCTGTGCAGACGCCTAACAGCCATGGCTGTCGGGAGAGCGGAGCTCTCTGCTGAGCACGTGCATCACCTGTGCCATACCTACACGCACTAATTCCTTCACTGGCCTTTCCGTATGTATAATAGGGATCTCTCTGCTGTTGGCACCCCTCAACCAATAAGGCTGATCCTTGTTATCTCTGCTTCTAAACAAATTAACGGAGTTCGATGTCGCTTAATGTGAAGCAGAAGACTGGGCCTAAGCAGTTTGCAGGATGAATATGTGGTGCAGCAGCAGCAGTAACAGTGCTGCAGCGCGCTTCTGTGCAGACCCTGGTACAGCGAGAAGGCAAAACCACATTCTGTAATTTTATGAAAGAAGAGTGTGTAATTTAAGCAAAATACTTTGCTTGATGGGCTGCAACCATTTATTTTTCAAACGTGCTGTGAAATGTTAGTAGTGGGTTTGTATAAAAATGTTTGATTGTGCAGGAGGAATGTTTATTTTGGGCTGAAAAGTTTCAGAAAGGAAATGATATTCATATCTTGATCAAAGTTGAGTAATGTGAAGTTTATAAAGAAAATAGCTGGGCTGAAGTCTCTTCAACTTAGTGTGTATGCAGGGCAGTTGCAGGGTGTTTATACTGTACAGCTGAGATCAAGATTTTACTACTTTATTTTCCTGTGTTAGAAAGGATAAATGGAAGACAGAACAGAGAGCTCAAGCTAGGTTTTGGACACTGCCACGAGGTATTGCTGTTTATTTACCACAGAGTCCTACGGTCCGCAAGAGTGGATCCTATTGCAGAAGTCACTGCTCTTTAACCCTGCTGCATCCGTGTAGTGGTGCTGGAAGCAGGACAACAAAGAGGATAGGGAGAAGGCTTCATCGTGTCAGGGGATGTCAGCAGGACCACATGAGGAACACAGATGGCCCATGTTCCAGAGTGACCATCCTGCAGACCTGCTGCGTGCTCCCGAATAACTGGGCACAGCCTCTCTAGCTCTGTTTTCCCACCTGGCATAGCAAGGCTGTCTAGCATATCAGAACTCCTCACAAGTAATCAGTGAGTAAGTAACAGTGGTCCCGTAAGTTAGTTAATTATTATTAGTATCCTAGTGCTGGTGATGATGCTGATCTCTGCCTTGTGTTTGGAAACTGAGAACAGCAAGGGTATCTTTTCAGCTACCTGCTCCAGTTGTTTTCAAGCTGCGAGAAAAACACTGATGCTCCCCTAGCTGCCTCTTGTTTGGCAGGGCTTTCCAGAGTGGCAAAGCACCATGCTCCTGCAAATGAACAGGCAGTTAATTTGTGAATGAGTTGACCTGCATACCTAATTTCCTTTCACACTTCTTGTTTGCAGCTGATGTTAGTGCGTATTAAAACATGAAGCTTTCCCTGCATTATGCCAGGAGAGAGTGAGCATGTGTGTGAAAGGGAAGGGAGGGTAAGGGCTTTTAAGTAAAAATATAATGATGGATGGCATTTAAATACCTGGACTTGGACAGAAATTGATGATGTAATTCAGAGCACATCAATTAATATGAAGGACTTGGAGAAGAAATTGATGCAACTCAAAGCACTTTAGGAGGCTCTGGAAGCAGTCTGTATCTAGCTGGAGGAATGGAGGCGAGCATGAGGACATGCTTCTGCTGAAATAAGATGTGCTTGGTCATTTCTGAAGGCTTACTTAAATATTTGTGGGCAGCAACATTGTTAATTTTGTCTTCTAAAGCAAATTAGTTATTGGTTTTTTGCAGGGAGGAGAAAGTAAAGCAAAAACATGCATTCCCCTTTACCTTCCCATTCTCTTCCAGGTGCTTTTGCTCCCGCTCTAACTGTGGCCATGGCCACACAAGTGGCTGCTTTGGCAAGTGGCTTAGGGAGCAGCAGCAAGTGGGGCAGGGCAGGTAGGTGGGAATAAGCAGGTGATAAGCAAGGTAGTGGGACACTGTGCTGATCAGATAAGAAAGATAAAGCAATTAAATTTTTATGTGGGTAAAAAAACAGGCAAATAATTTGTCCCTGATCAGGCCAGGTAGCCATAGTAGTATTTTGGTAGCAAAGCAAAAGGCAGAGGATTTTATTTACTTCTAGCTTTACAGGTGCAGGGCTTGTTTCGCAGCAGTTACATGAAAAAGAGGGTGTTGAGTTGGTCAGGATAGAATCGTAGAATCACAGAATCGTTTAGGTTGGAAGAGACCTTCAAGATCATCAAGTCCAACTGTTAACCTAGCGCTGCCAAGCCCACCACTAAACCATGTCCCTAAGCACCACATCTCCCCGGCTTTTAAATACCTCCAGGGATGGGGACTCAACCACTTCCCTGGGCAGCCTGGGCCAGGGCCTGACTGCCTTTTCCGTGAAGAAATTTTTCCTAATATCCAACCTAAACCTGCCCTGGTGCAACTTGAGGCCGTTTCCTCTTGTCCTATCAGGAGACCTGTTAGATGGACAGAAACTGTGTTGTTTTCTTGCATTCTCCTTTCATTTGTCTCTCTATTAACCTGTGGCCATGTTGTCTTATGTCTGAGCAAGCTTTTTGTATTAGGAGTCATCATTGTTCTGTTTGCAAAAAATAAATAAAAGGTGGTTGGTGGTGTCTGATGGCAACTTACACCCTGCAGGTAATAATTGCCACAGCTATGGACACAATAGTGAGCAGGCCTTTCCAGTTTGCCATGAAGCTTAGAAATAAGTACCTTTTGGGTGTGATTGAGTTGTATTCTGGGTTTGGAGCCTGTTTTTTTTTTTTCTGTTTTGGGGATTTTCTGCACAACCGTGTGATTTTGAATAGTTTAGTCTTAAAAGAATTCAGTAACTGCAGTAACAGCTGCTTTAAGGAGAGTGCCAAATACCACAAGGGTAAACAAACATGCAGGAGATGGCAGTTCTTAAATCCTACTTCTTAAAAAGTTAAAACTGATTCTGTAAGTGTTTCTGTAAAAAGCCTCAGCATGAGGCAGAGTGTATGCTGTTATCAGATGGGAAGCTAAAAGAAGACACTTCTGCTGGTGACTCCAAAAAGATTTGCCTTCTGTGGAGCTTCTGCTTTCCTTGCTGAAGTGGGGAGAAGGTTTCTCATGACTCTACCTTTATTAACCTCCTTCCTTGAGTCCTACTTTCAAGATCATCATCTTTACCCTGAAATGGCCCATTTCCCTAAAACTTGCTGTAAAAATAAGTACTTAAAAATTGTATAAAAGTAACGTATATTAGAGAGTATGTAGTAGGGAATCAAGAAATCTTTTGCATATATGTTTAAATAGTTCTTGCAGTATGGCTGCCATTAGGTTTAGACTATTTTGTTGATGCTGTTGCTCTGCCACGGCAGAAGTCTCACTCCAGCTGCATATGTGAAGGGTGTAAATATCAGAACTAGCAATTTCCTTCAAGCATTTTCTTTGCATTTGAATGGAGCACAAAAAAAGGCATCTGATCTGACAAACAAACCTGATGATGGCTCTAGGAAAACACTTTTTTGTTTTTGTTTTCAAAGCAATTTCTGCAGTTTTTCCCCACTTCTCTATTGCACAATTTAGCTGAATGGAGATGTATTATGCCTCCAGCACACAGCAGGTTCCTTATGTCTATAGATGTTTTATGCAGTCTTTTCTTTTTGCAGTATCCTAGGGTGGAGTGCCGGAGGTGAATATTTTCTTTCTCCTCGCCCCCCAAAAGTGGTATTAATAACAACATAAGACTAGGAAATTATGCAAAAAAAAAAAAAAAAAAAAAAAAGGAAGGTAGGAGTAGGATGGAGTATGTTTGCGTTTGACAAATGTCTTTGTCATTTCTAACACCTGCATCTTCTAACATCATCAGCTGTCCCTGAATATCTGCAGTCCTCCTCTGGGCCCTTAGAGCATCAGAAGATAGGGAACAGCAGCTTGTGACCCCAGCTACAAGGAGATGAATCAACAGTCTTCTCTGAAATTCCAGGTCATTTAAAAGTAATGCTAAGAGCTTTCTCTCAGTCTCTGCCACTTCAAATATCAAGTTGTGTTTTCTTACCTGTAGCAGACACTTAGGAATGCAGCTAATTAAAGACAGACATTTGAAGCTAGTTCAAGATTGGATAGGATTATGTGTGTATTTTTAAATAATGATCATATAAAAAAAATCAAACGGCTGATTGTGTTTCTGAACAGAGAAGGAAACTAGATTTGGGTTCAGTTTTAGCGTGCATGGAGCAGTTGTGATTCCTCAGTCACTTTCATCACAAAGTGGGAGCAAAATGAGCAGAAGACAAAACCAAAATTAAATCCCTTGCATGGGAATTTGAGTTGGTATGAAAGGCAAGTTTCTTCATTGAGGGAGGAGCAGTTCAGATATTCTAGCAGCAGGAAAAAAAGTTAAGCTGATTTAGGGAACAACTTTTTTCTGAATATATATATCTCTCTTACAGTTCTAGTGAATATAGCATTTTAGGATTTGGTTATACTTTCATGTAGAAATCCCTCTCGGTTAAAACAGTGCCTCGAGAAAAGGACAGATGGTAACTCTTTCAACTTCTGTAGTGACTAAATGGGTGACTGTGATCCTTCTGGCTATTAGCAGTGATATATGTTAGGAGGCTGCTAATTTTCCATGTGTTTGCTATGTGTCTTAGATTTCATGCAACACTGCAGCACTGCGATGGGTATTTAAAAGCAGTAGATACGTGATAGGAGCTTCTCCAACCATTTTTGTTCTCTGTCCAACTTTTCAAGAACAACCAGCTATGTGACAGTTCCTCAAAATTGCATCAGTTTCCTTGGGGATCACCAGGTGCCTTCTAAGCACGCCTGGGGTATTTCAAGCAAGGTGTTAGTAAGACTCATTTCCTAGGCAAATTGGTGTTCCAGACTTATATATGCATGAGCACAAGTGATTTTCCTCTCAGTAACTTCTCCTTTTCTATACATTTGTGATCCTTATGAAGTTTAAGTCTGTGGTTGGGGACTGCAGGAGGCTGATGAAGTATGAACAAGACTTTCAAGGTGATCTGCTTATGAGTTTTTGTTCCTTATTAATTACCATTGTTGTAATGAACAGGTGGCTATAGTATAGCGAGCAAAATTAGCACAAACAGCAGTTTTCCATATTTCTGAGAAATGCTTGGCTGGTAAAGAAAGCCTACTCATTTATTTCCTTTCCCAAACCACTTGCATTTGGTCCTTCCTCGCTTCCACTTTCTCTTACGTGCCAAACCAGGCAGAGCATAGCAAGTGCTCAGCTTTGCAGTTGTGCACAAATCTCTTTTACTTGCTACAGAGAGAGGAAGAAATTGGGCAACATAGATGGAATTCTCTTTTGTTTGATTTCCTTCCTCTCATTGCTGCTGTCATGAACGCGTGAAAATTACCTCTAGCAAAACACTTAAGCTGAGATATAATCTGCCAAGGGAATTTGGGCATACAGTACCTGCTTAAAATAACAATAAATTAGACAATTGGATGCCATATTCTCAGTGCAGCTTTGAAAGTCTCTGGCTTGAAGTAATTACAAATAAGATTTAAACAATGCTATTTATTTATACAAGCTTGCTACGAGTCATGAATTGCATCTTTCTAAATGAATGAAAAGATTAATTTTCTCTTGTTTTCATTTCCATCATCCCCAACACCTTACGGGGAATAGCTTACAGAGTAAATGACTTCTGGGACCCCATCTGAAAACTATTCCGATGCGGAGGTTGGTGAGGAATGCTGCAGCTCCCTTTGTAAAGTGCGTACCTGCTGGGAACACCTGGCGTGCCTGTTCAGACCTGCACCGAGCTATCTGCCGGTGTTTGGGTGGCATTCACGTCTGGCTGTTGGACTGACTTGAAAGCGCCCTCGCTAGCTTGGCATTTGCCTGTTTGAAAATAGTTCTTTCTGCTATGGTAGCTTGCATAGCTATCTTGTCAGGTCCTTGTGGATTTACCTGCTATCTATATATGCTAAAACATGTTCAGCGGTGAGCTATATCCGTGCTATGGTGTGTTTTGCGCTTCTAGACAGACCAAACTGTTCTTGGTTCAGCACTGAGGGATTGACGTAAGCAGCGATCAGCAGGTGCTCTACAGCCCAGCTTCCCAGCAAATACCTTGCAGACCGTGTGGGTACTCATAGTCAAGCACGATTCCAGCCAGTGTCACGAGCAGAAGGAATAAAGGCTTTTGGGCATGGCACGCTTATGCAAGACCTTAAGCCTGCCCTTCACCTGCAATATGTATACCCCCACAGCAGAATGCTTCACAAGGAGTTTCTTTTATCTGTCAGCACCGATTTTGGTGCTCAGAGTTTGCAGTACTTCCTGAATCCTCGTCTACTTCAAATTTACTGACCGCACAGGCACTTTGCAATGCTTTTGTGAGTTACTTTCAATAATCAGACAGCATTGAGGGTTTTTTTTTTTCCCCTCTGCCTCAGACTGGCACTGCTTTTTTTTTTTATTTCATCCCCTATATATTATGCAGTGTTCTAATGGGCATATGGCTAAGATGCTTTATTTTCTGCTCAACATGTAAATCAAGAATAAATGATCAAAAGAACTGACAAGTGTCCTAAAAGAAGTACCTTTGATACCAGTGACTGAAGTGCAGGACCAAAGAGCGTGGATTACTGTTCATATTGAGGCCCAGGTTGCCTTTTAATTTTAAAATGGATCTTTTCTTTTTCTTCTCCATTCAGTGAGAAGGCATATTCACAGGACCCCAAGAGGCTGTTTCTTCAAAGGGAGCTCTGCCTTTTATGTTCTGTACAAGCTCGGTGGCTAAGCATTTTCTTCCTGACCCCATCTCTTCAGCTGTTTGGATATTACTGTGCAAAAGTAAGGTGTGCGTAGAGAGGGAAAGATAAATACTGTTTGCTTTACTTCAGTGATAGTCCTTTATGTGCAGCACCTGGGTCCAATCTTGGTTATCTCTGAAGATTTAACAGTTTCCCACTTCACACATAAAAGCATCCTGAGATAAGGAATGAGAGTTACGGACTGTCTGTCCTGAAAGCGATGTTTCACTGGCCAGCTATAAAACTTAAGGTTATTAAACATCATTGCAAGAAATTTTGCTAGGTCTGTTTTTCGCCAGAGTTGTGCGGTGTTTTATCTTACTGATGCTGTTGACGAACAGAAGTGAAAGTTGTAACGGGCACCGGACAACGCGCGCATTTCCGAGTTTGTACATACAGTGGAGTAATAATACTGATTTGCTTCTGTATAGAAAGGAAAAACCACGATGGCTGGCTTCAGATCTTATGATGCTTATAGCTGTTCTGAAACAAGGTCAGTCTGGAATAAACTGTGGCCACTATAACCAAAATAAAGAACCTCAGCAATTCCAATAAATGAAGACATGAATTGCAATGGAAGCAGTTTCTTTTTAAACAGAGGATATTCTGTAAGTCAGTCTCTCTCTAGGTTATTCCTTCTTCCCCTCACCCCTTACTGTTTTAATCCATTGGACGATTTTGGCCGAACTTGAAGGAAGACTTCTGAAAGATACACTGCTGCTAGAGGTTTCATAGAAATTTGGAGCCAGGGAAATGAGGGAGTCCCTGTAACATGAGCTTAACATTTATTAGATGTGAAGGAGACCGCAAAGGCAAAAGATTTTGAACATCAGCCACCTCTGACAGCATTGGAGAATGCAGTCTCAAGAAATAAAGCCATAGGAAAACAGGGATTATTAGTTCTGCTTTTAGGAAATAACGTTTTGCTATAAACTTGCTGTGAACTGGCTCGTGGGACCTTGCCAAGCCGTTCTTTGAAAAAAGATGTGGGCTCCTATGAGCTATGTGCTGTGGTTAACTCTTGATCTTGTGATTAGCTGTCCTGACTCTGAGGTACACCTCTCATTAAGGAATTAACGCATGTTGCATGAGCAGAAGCTTAACAAATTAGAGCCTTTTAGTGTTTATAGTTAAGGGGGGAAACCCAAACTCCCTCTTTAGCTAGCTGTATTGCAGTGTCTCCTGAAACGAGTGGAGGCTGCGTCCTTTTTTTCTTCTATTGTGTTGTTAAGTATCACAAATCAAAGCGTGGGTGACTTGCTGACAGCAATTTAAAAAAATCTGACTCTTGAGAAATGAAGGGTTCAATACCACCCTGTTTTTTTAAAAACAGAAAACTTTCTGTGCAAGGTGAAGGAAAGGTTTTTCTATGTCCTGGAAAGAATGTAGAATTATTAATTTTTTCCCAGGTTCCTGTACTCGCCTATTTTTTAAGAAATTCATTACTGAATGCCCCGAGGGATAGTCCACAGAATTTGGTATTGCTTTGAAATTCACGCAGTGAAGTTAGAGTTAGAACTGTATTTGTCACAGGATGCTGTTGAATTGAAGTCTGGCATCTAACACTCCTAGCGGGCTGCAGGAAGAGCCAGGGTTCATCTTTGGCAAAGGAGGAAGCCTGCTCCGGCAGATAGCAGTCCAGGCTGAGGCTTGGGGAAAAAGCAGGGAGCTTGAGTCTCTTTCTGGGCTGTGCTGCTCAATTAGACGTGAGTTCAGATGTATTGCCGCATCTCTCACTGTGTCCCTTTCCCCGTGTTTAAAACAGGTAATGGTACTGACCTAAACGGTAAGTGCTTAGTCCTTCCTAGATAAAAAGCACTGTAGAAAACATATTTCTGTTTGCACAAGTCTGTTATTAACAAGCATGTGGGAATTTAACATAATTTTATTGCAACATTTCTCACTAGTGACTGTGCTCGCTGTGGTGTGTTTATCCACAGGAAATGTTTCCTTTTCTGCAATCCTAGTCTTTCCTTCCGAGGGGCGGTAAATTTTCGATTCCTTGTTTTGCCTTGCAACAGTTGAAACAGAGGCAGGGCTGTCAGCTTTGTCATATCACAGACACCAGTTACTGTGAAATCAGACCTTTCATCAAAGGCCTTTATGTTTGCAATATCAGAGGCTCAGTGGCCTTTATCACCTATCCACAATCTACAAATAAAGTCTGAACATGGAAAGTGGTTAAAATGGGTCTGCTTTACCAACATAGAAATAAAAGCTGCCCTAAATCAGAGAGACTCTCTCTCCTAATAACAGCAACAACAAAAACGTTCCCATCTTTTTTATTTGGGATGCACATGTCTTTTAATTAATCTTCCTTCTCCTAATTTCTCTTTCATCTGGGGCTCTTCTAAGCACTTCACAAGAACATAATAGCCAAGCCCTACTGTATCTGTGACACACATGATTATTGTTATTATCTTCATTAGGCTAATGCAGACTCTGAAATTCTGCACGATCAAATAACTTACCCAAGGTTAAATAGTGATGTAGTATCAGGATTGGGAACAGAGCAGTCCTGTCTCTTAAGCCTGGGTTGAGTTCGGGTTTTGCTAACGCGGGTGTGTCATGTAGGGGTGTGCATCACTGTCCTGTTACCGTAGCCCAGCTCACAGAGGTCCTGTGGCAATGCGGCTAGGCAAAAAAACCAAAAACCTTGCTATGGAGGATGTTTTAGCTTCAGAAACTGCTATAACTCACAACGAAAAAAACCCTCTATAAATAAGACAGGGCAAGCCCTGTTCATGCTGTGAGGATTTCCCGGTGTCACTGCTGTCACGTGGCTGCACCAGTGGCCACTTGCATTTATAGAGAAGCCCTAGGTGTCACGCTTATTCTAGTGCACGCTGTTCTCATCTAGGTACACACCCTCATGCAGGTATAAGGTTTTTTACACAGATTTTACTGCTATATCAGTCATGGAGCTATTGTAGAACATAGTAAATTCTTTAATAGGTCATATTTAAGAAGCTAGACTGATGCATTTAAATAATCTCCTGTGATAACTCCAAAGCTGGTTTCTTTTCTCTTTTCCCTAACAGTGCTGTGGGTAAGCTCCGTGTTCCTTAACAAGCTTTTGTGCCACACACAGATCTTCTCTGAATACCTGTGTGCCTTACTAATTACCTGTACAAACCCACTTGCCTTGTCAGCTAGATGAATTTAAAGATACGTTGCTTACAATACCTAACGCAGCCATCAACAGTTGTGCGCCATGCTTGATCACTTCGTAGCACAGCTTGACCAGGACCCGGAATGAAATACAAGTGCTTAATGCATTTCTGTGGGAGGTGCATGCGTGTGCACGTGTGTGTGTGCAGAAGAGGAGTGTCACATTGCTTTGTGCTCGGGGAAAGATATCTTCAGGCAGTGGGAGATGTTGGAGCGGGCAATGACAGAAGGGCACCGCCACCCATACGCAGATTAAAAAATGCCCGTGATTAGAGGACTGCAATGGCTGCTTTAAATAGTTATGGAAGAAAATACAAGAGGGTTCCGGGAGCCTACATTGGCAGTGTGTAGTAATATACCCTCAAGCCTCATCTGTGGGAAAATTGTCTTCCTCAGGTCACGTGAGGATATGAAAAAAGTTCCTCTAAACAGGACCTTTTGGTTTATTCACATCACGTGTTATATATTGACGCACCATGCAGTAGGATTCTTGTGTAGATCAACGCGCTTGTGATGGGAGAGTTCCCCGAGTGAATGCGAGAATGGGGAGGGGGAAGGAGGAAGGGAATATGCATTGGGTATGAGAAGCTGCTGTACGGATCGCAGTGCCCTCCAGATCAGGAGATGGGTGAGGAGACCCAGAAAGTCCCAGTTATGGTGCTCCAGAGAGACCAGGGGAAACAGGTGGATGAAAGGGAGTGGCGTGCAAGGGTGGACGTGGAATAGCTTCATCCTCCTTTCCTTATGCAGGATGACAGGCTCATAAACCTATTTGCCATGTTCAGCAGCAGAGTCTCAGAGATGTTTAAAGCATATATTTAACAGGAAGGGCCATTCTGGGATTACTAACATTAGGGCAGGTATTTTTATCTGCAGCCAAAAGCTTTTTTTATCTGGAAGTTAAAACAAGAAGATTTAGGTAGTTACTTGAAATAGTGAAATAGTAGGGCTTTGTTTTTGGTTTGTGTGTGGGTGTTTTGGTTTGGTTTGGTGTGGTTTTTTTTTCCCCCTACAGATTTCCTGTCATCTTAGAAGTGGGCACCAAGTTGGCATCACAGTTTTATCCAGGTTTTCACCTGAGGAGGATATGCTGTAGGCAATTCCAGCTTTTCCTGCTTTTGCACTTAAAGCCGCATGATCCCCTCCAGATATAGGTCCCAGAGGGAGATTT
This sequence comes from Platalea leucorodia, assembly GCF_965183815.1. Lineage (NCBI taxonomy): Eukaryota > Metazoa > Chordata > Aves > Pelecaniformes > Threskiornithidae > Platalea > Platalea leucorodia. The sequence goes on along the minus strand of NC_138838.1, from coordinate 4,372,114 downwards.
GCATAGTGGACATTAACTACCATTGCAGAGCCACTTCTTAAAATCAGTATACAGCTTGGCAGGAGCGCTGGAGATGTGCTCAGATACCCCGATCCTGACATGAAGCTGATTACCAGAACTCTTTATTAGCCCAGGACCACGACAGTAGACGCATCGTGCTTTGACTGAGAAACTGGTGGTTCTGCGCAGCAGAAACCTGCCTGGAACGTGCCTGACGTTCCCCGCCGGGCTGCTTTACCGCCGGGCTGCTCTTCTGCTGCAGGCCACCCTGTACAGGGTCCCTCTGCGTCTGTCTGGAATCTCCCCTGCATTTTATAAAACGTTCTTTGTAGTAAAAAAGAATAGAAAGCTCCTTACAATTACATACAGATATACCAATGTGCCCTGGACAGCTTGTGATGTTCCAAAATAGCTTCGAGGCATTGCTAAGCAGAAGCAAAATGCAAATAAGAAATGAGATGCAGTCACTTGGAAGTATGTCCAATCTGAGTGCATATTTCTACAGATTTGATAGAAATCTTCTTGACTGAAGAAATTAGCTGTCATCTGCTGTAAATCATCAGTCACTAATTGCCCTGGTTGTTCACTCATATCTCAGACTTCTGTGTCACAAAAGTGTGTGTGTGGCTATAAAAGGGGAGGGAGTGAGTAAAAAATCCTCACTCACTAGAGTCTGGGGCATTGGAGAACACAGAGGCTTTCTTCTATTAGCCTTCACAGCCTTGAAATCTGCATTTTTTATTTCTTGCTAATTTATTTTTTTTAGTTTAACATTGTGAATCAAATTTTATTATAGTGAAACGTGATCTGTTGAGAGCCCCAGAGACATAGCTGCTTGTGCATAGGAGGTACACCTGATAACTCAGGCTTTTTGGTGGGCTTGTCTTCCCAGCCTGCCTGAAAAATCTCGAGACAGGGGCTGTGTCAGAGGATAACAATGCAAGTTCTCATGGTCTGCGTGAATGAGCCAGGCGACCAAGTGACCAGCTAGAGGTTATGCCTGCACAGAATTAGGTTGAGAACTGTTATCCTCATGTCACGCGCACCATTAGTTCTCGCTTTAGTACTGTTAAAACATTTGCATGTAGTTTGGCTGGTTCTAAGCGAGTAACACCCGCCCATTTACTAGATAAGGTGTTACCGAGTATTCAGTAGGATATGGTAGTATGCTTCAAATGTATTTGGTTAAAATACAAGCAAGAAGATGTAAAAGTAAAGGCAAATTGATTCTGAGAACAAGAGCCTAATCATTATGTATTGTCTCTAGAAGAACGCGTAAATGACTCCTTCCTTTGTTGATTTTGTCTAGCCAGAAAACCATGAGAACAGAGCTGTGAAGTCCATAGCCACATCCGTACAAAGCCAGCAAAATCTCCAAAATCTCTCCAAAAAGAGATTTTGTAGATACTGATTTTAATTTCCTTGCAATTTGTGGCTCATGCCAGTTTCCTGACTCATTGTCACTCCGGTACGGTGATACGCCAAGTTTTCCAATAAGGAAAACAAGGGAGTGGTGAGTCACTGGCTGAATTCATATGCACTTGATTTGCTCTATCATTATCTATACGGGTTTTATTTATTTTAATTAGTTCATATACAAAGTCTCCGAGATATGTTTCATTGCATGAATTAGCTAGACTTGTTAGTCTTCTCTAAAGATTACAAGGCCAGAAGACAACTAGAGCTTTTGGTGGCAGGCCCACTTTTCTCTGCCGTGGCATGCATAAGGAGAATATGAATGGGGGGAGTCTCTGAAACTTCTAAGATTTCAGTAAGTGAAATAATAATGTTCTTATTTTTTAAGGCTCTGCTTTTTGGTCTGAAAATCTGTTAAGGCTGCTGATTAGATCTAAAATGTCACAAGGGTATCCTTTTCCCTCAGTAAAGATGGTGTTTTGTTCTGTGTTAGAGCAGAGGTATTGCAGTGCAAAGCATGCCTTGCTTGGTTTGTGTGAGTTAAAAGACTAGAAAGAGGGTCTGAATCGAGTCCCGAGATAGAGATGCTGGGTATCGGAGAAAAGTCTGGCCAGCTTCGTCCGAAAGCTGTTACTGATTCCTGTCATTTCAGATGACTAGCATAAACCTTAGCTACTACTTCTGTAGCAGCTGGTTGTTTAAATTTGTCACAGCTTCTGATTTTTGCCATTCCTCATAAAGGAATCTTTTCAAGTCTGAATGAATAAGTTTGTTTTTAAGTTCAGGTCTAGGTGCCAATTCATTTAGCCTGTCCTTTTGGCCAAATCACATCATTTATCTCTCGTTGAAGTCTTTCCTTGGCCTATGAGAATTGCAAGGCTGGTTAAGGTAGGCTAAGGCAGGACTGAAATTAAGGATCTCTTTATAGGGAGCTGTGTGCGGGTGTGGAAAGGAGAGCAAAGACCCCTGTGAGCTTAGTCTCAGGTTTGACCCATGTCCCTTTGCAGTTTTACTGGTGAGAGCTGTTGTTGCGTTGGATCATAAATGGAAAATCTTCCATGTTTTGGAATTTATTTAAGCTCTTGGGCTCATGTTGGCCGTGTATCCCACGTTCCCCATTTGACAAGGGCTTCCTTCCTAGCCATAGTCCTGGGAACAGGCCTACACTGTAATTAGGGAGATGAGGGATTTGATTAGGGTGTGGTTTTGCCAATGAGGCACCCAGCATTTGGCAGCCATGGTTGCATTCAAATTCCTATTTGTTTTGTTTTGATTTTTTTTTTAATGTGAGCAGGACTAGCTGTCCTGTGCTGCCTTCCCTAGGTGTCCTGATCCTGTGTTATTGATGCCTTGTGCTAATCGATTCTGCACCTGATGAACATTTTTCATCCCCTCCCACTCTTGCAGACAATTTTGTGCTTTGCATACAACATTACAGTGAAGTTCTGGCTATGTTAAAGGAACCATCATTTATTACTACCTGGCCCCTGCCAGAGAGAGAGGGAGAAGTTTTTTTTTAATATATTTTCTTCTCCAAGCCCTTGGTTAATTACATTCCTTGTTTTTTTTCCTAATGCTTAATTACTTGTTACATGCCGAGCAGGTAAGCCAATAGCCCTTGGGAATGGATGAATAGCTCAGATACTTCCCCACTGATATTATAATAATGATAAAAACATCGAATGGAAAAAGTGGGTGTGACAGGTGGTGCAAGTCTCTGAGGGTAATATTGGGGTTTGATTCAGAATAGGAATGTCACTACAAAGCAGACAGAAATTTTTATTTCATTTCCCAAGCAGTAGCGTGCTTGGCAGAGTGTACAGCACCTATCCTGATGGAAGCCCACTGAAAATGCTACTCAGGGTAAACAGCGAGTCCTCTGGGGTGTCAGAGCTACAGGTGTGTGCCCTTACGGGTTTGCTCTCCTGCTCAAACACAGTCTTCTGAGAGCAGCCTGCACCCCGTCACCTTTCTGTACACGCAGGTAGCGGGAGGCTGTCGGCGTCTGCGAAGGCTTTGGACGCTCACCCGTGCCTACGCCGGGGTTTTGTTAGCGGGTTTGTAAGCAGCTGTTCCACGGCCTGCGAGCGACCGCAGTGCTGGGCGCCGAGACCCTGGCTCCCTGATCTTCAGCTTGAATGGCCGTGCTGGATTTCTCTCTTCACAGTGCTCCACTGTTATCGCTCAGGGAAATTCCTTTCTAAACATGCCATTCTGGGTGTTGGCAGCTTCTTTTCAGTGCTTTCTAGGTCACAGGTTTCTTGCATGCCAGTGTGAGCAGCTCTTAGGAAACCCTTGTTTTGATTTGTCTAGGTGCTGGTTCTGTTTTGTTTGTTTCTTTTTAATCCTGCAACACTATTTCAAAACCAAAGACTGTTTCACCAATGTGTATTGTCATGTCATGCAACAGTGGAAATTAGTTTTGCAGAAGGAAAGTCTGTGTGTATATCCTAAGGAAGCTCCTGTCGATGTTTTCAAGCAAGATGTCACCACTTATTTAGCAATACTTAAAGACCAGGCCTGCTTCTTTTTTGCATGTCAGACAGGGAATGCTTTCATGGCAATCCAAAGAAGGTGGTACTGTGTTTTAGTTCTAGACTTGCTAGTTCTGGTAGCAGTGGGAATTTATCTTGAGGTACAAATATCAGCAGGGCTACGGTGGTTTTCTGCAGCTGAGTATTTAAATAGGGTCCAAATTGTGAAGCCGGTGTTTAATAGCTAGTGGGTGGCTGAGCTGAAGCCAGCTCGTTTGAAGCTTAGGGATCTGTGTGTGAACTGCCGTCACACCTTGGGGTTGCAGTCAAGATACCATCAGAGAGACCTCAGAATAAACTTCTCTCCACCTAATCTTTTCGCATGTCTCTGAACAGACAGGTGTGTACACCGCTCCCGTGTCTCCTTAATGCATTATTTGAAGCAGGTTGAATATGGCTGCAGGCATGAGGGAGAGCCTGATGATAGGAAGGTGGCTTGTGCCTTTAATGGCTAGGAGGCCAGGGCTTGGCTATCCCTGCTCAGTTACCTCCACCTGAGGGAGCCGGTCCTGGAAGAACCAAGGAGCGTAGCCTGGGAAGGAAAATGCCTTGATAGAGGAGAGGTAGGCAGCAATGGCTAATGGCGTGAAAAGAGTTGTCAGTGCAGAGTCTGCTCTGACTCTTTGGGAGCCAAGAGGGTGCGTGAGTGGGGGTTCTCCTCCACCTCCTTTGAGGCTTCCCCAAAGATCGGTGCAAGTCCAGGGCTGCAGCGGGGCAGGAGAGAGGGTGCTGGGGGCACACATGGGGGCTGTCAGTGCCCAGCCTGCATCGTGGGGAAAGTTGTGTGCTGGTTCCTTTCAAGCACCGTAATTTTTCCCCATTAAAAGATACCTTTAAAAACACATGTGCTTTTTAGGTAAGTAGTTATGTTGGCCAATGGTATTGCGGCACACACGCAGTGTTTAAAGAATGCGTATTGGCATTACTGGTGCAAGGCTTGGTTAGCTGAAAACCTGTGGCTTTGCCTCTGTAGCTTTGTGCTCAGTGCACAGGCTAACTCTGTATTTTGTACCTGCCTTGGAAGCAGTTTGAAATCAAATCATGATGTTTTGTTTTGGTGAGTGGAAAACAGGGCTGTTCCAGGCAAGCTCGAATGTCTTTTTGCTTTGAAATTGTGATTTCATTGTGGCTTAGCTTATGAACACTGTTTCTTACCATGGCAACTATATATACAGGTAGCAGCAGTTAGGTGAAGAGCCCACATTTCTTTTAAAGGATAACCAAGGCACTCTGCATGCTAGATCTGCTATGGATTAGTTCAGTAAATGATTGTTAACACAAGAAACAGCTGTACTAAGATGACCTTCTGTTCAGAGCATCTTTTTACCCCATGTCAGATGACCTTCCAGTCCTGCAACTTCTGTTTTGCTGTAGCTCTGGTCAGGAGCACAAAGCCTATCTAGGCAAGCAGCTTGCCTCATGCGTGATCTGTACCACCTACCTCCCTGTTTGAAGCCTGAACCGTGCACTTCCAGGAAAATTCACCTTTCCCAAAGCATTTCCCCTAAATCAGAGATAACTTAGGCCATTACAGGTGGACCTGCATTCCAAAAGCCTCAGAATCAGGTCTTTTATATTAACTGTTTGTGAAATGGCCATTAAAAATGGCAGCAGTACTCTGGATCCTGCACTAGATCGTAGAAACCCTCTGACACTGTGAGTGGATGAGGTCAGCCACGTTCCTCTTCCCCATTTGCTTCACATTCCCTCCCTATCTGACACTCCACACCCAAAGACCTTTTATCCCCCAAATTGCTCTTAAAAGTCCTCTTCATGCCCAGTACCCACAAAAATCCGATGACTGCCTTGGTGTCTTTGTCAGGTACTTAGACACTAGTACAGCAGGCCTAGTAAAGTAACCTAGATAGGGCTGAAGTAACTAGTCATTCCTCTGCCTGGGTTTCCCAGTAAGTCCTGTCTCTGTGCCCATCTTGATCAGCACTCCTGGCTAGGTGCTGCCCGCGTTTCATGTCATTGAGTTCCAAGCTCTACATCAGCATTAACAGTGTCTGGTTCAGCTGGTAAGATACTCTGGAAGGTTGGCACCATGTTTTGCGTGTGTTTGTTCAGTCCTGAAAATGCTGAATGTGCTTAAGAAATAATAGGTGATGGCACTAATGTGTGCCGTGTAATCATAAAGACATCCCAAAGGGCCATCAGCCCTGCTGAGAGGCTGTCTCAGGAAGAGCGGTGCCTGTTAGGTGCTCATGGCTATTTTGAGATCCTCCTGGGACATAGGTATGAACTTTAATCCAAGAAAGACCTTATCAGCCACATGTGGCGGCTTCCCTTGGATTGCATCAGGTGTTGTGAGACACCTGGGAGCGCATCTCTATAAGCAACACGATCATTGTCTGGAGCCTGGCTCCAGCTATCTCTGCCTTCCCATCATCTAGAAGCAGAAGGGAAAGTCAAAAGCTCTATCATTTTCCTGGATTCTCCCCTGGTCTATCATTGCTTAATTGTATCCCTAAATCTTATTAAAGTTTGGGGTGAGTCATTGCCATGGTAAGGTGGCAACAGAGCTGAGCAAATTTAAGAGAGGAGGAGTGTCTTCCCACGTGAGTGTGCTGAAAGGAAAACTCCCACGGCAGAGAGAAACTCATATCACTTCATAGCTGTGTTGCATCATCTGCTTGCTGCTGCCTCTAATTTAATGCTCTAAATCCCATATCAAAACACCTGTAGTCCAAAGAGAATACAAAATAGACTTGGAGTAGGAAATTCATGCTAATTAGACATGCAGATCTCTCTTAATCATCTGAGACCTTCTTCCAAGCTCACACAGGATTTATAATTGTGGTTCGATGTTGTCCTGGTGCATTGATTATCCACGGAACCCACTTCCCTCTCCACCACCAGAATGAAGTTGTGGGCTTCATCCAAGGTGGCTGTACTTTTGTGTCCTAAATGTATTTCATTTGTGGCTACAGTAGTTCAAGCTTGTAAAACACATTATGATCTGTTGTGGAAAAAAGCACTGTAGAACTGTAAGGCCACTGTCACTGGACAGGTAATTTCTTTGTAATGAACTAGAAGACCTTCTCTGCTTTACTGCGTGGGCCCTATTATAATCCCTTGCACTTGCTGTTCTGGTTTTTGATGCAAATACAAAAAAATTCTTCTTTCTGAGGCTATGTTTTCCATCACATCCCAGGCTCCTGCTCCCTGTAACTTTTGGTGGTTTGATGTGCCTCTCTGCCATTCTGGCATGGCCGGGGACATGCTGCTGTAGGCAAGGCAGGCACCTTTCAGGGTGGTGGAAGGAGCTCTGGACATGCGTGTGCATTCATCATGGGATTTGGAGCACAGAATCCCAGAGTAGCTGAGACTGGAAGGGACCTGTGGAGAGAATCTAGTCCAACCCCACTGCTCAAAGGATCTGCCTCCTCAGACAGGTTCAATAAGGCCGGGCTACATCTCTTAATCTCCCTTTTCCCATCACTGAATCGGTCCCTTTGGTATCTTCTGGCGGGACAGTAGGTTGTGCCATTTTGCTTCTTGCACAGGTGAGATTCTGTTATTGGTTTGCTCTTGACCCTCGTGCACCTGCTAGTTTAGCAGGTATGAATCCTGCTTGGTGGTCACTTCAGCACAGAGATTTCTACCATGAAGCCAACATCAGGGTAGCCTGTCTGCACTAGCTTCAGGCTAAATTTTTTTTCATCAGTTACCATCCTAACTAGAGTGTTTGCTGGGAACAGGACAGTTGCAGGGTCCCTTACTACTTTGTTTTTCTTTGCAGACTTTAGGTAGTGTATTTGTAGCCTGTTTCACAGAGTTTAATTATTAAAATGAGAATCTATCCTGTCAGTGGGAGTTGAAGCCCCATCCTGAAAGAAAAGTGGGTGCAAAACTTAGCCCTTTGTTACTGAAATAAAAGAAGCTGCAAGTTGATGGGCTGAACAGGAGCATGGCATCCACCAGGAAGCCCGTGGATCGGGAGGTGAATGGGCATCGCTTTGACCACCCAGTGATGTACTTGTATTGCATGTGTCTGTCAAAGCAAGGAGAGCTTGCATCCCTCTGACTTGGCTTCTCCAGCTGGAGTGTCTGGGGCTCAGCTGCAGGGAGTTAGTAGGATATTTCATTTCTGTGTAGCACACCTGAGTGATGATAGGAGAGCATAAGAAACCACTGTATTCGGTATTTCCTCCCTTCTTCCATGTTCTTCTTGAGAATGTTGATGGGTTTGTCTTCTGTAAAGTTGGGATTATAGAACGCGCAAGTTGTTCGGACTTGCTGAGCTTCACCTGATGTGGGCAGTCTGGGGCCAACCAATAATGGAGCACAAATTGGAGGTGTTCAGAGTTGGTTAAGCTAAGTAAGGTTGGGTTGCAAGGGAACAGCTTTTTTCTGAAAGGGTGGGACACCAAGGGGAGTATGTGAGTCATCTAAACCACAGAGGGTTTTGCTAGGCAAATGCAAAATTTATTTTTGTTCATCAGGTATTGCCTGGATAATGATATCTCAGTTATTAATGGAGCAAGTCAGGGAAGGACAGCCAAGAAATGCCAGGGCGCTTTGAAAATGGAGGTAAATCTGCCATCCAAGAGGAAGCTAAGAAGTTCTTGTTGGAATTATAGTAGGCAGCAACTCTCCAAAGGAAAAGAAAGGCTGGGGCAAACTGTGTCAGGCTGGATATAATCAGGCACGTAATACTTCAGAATTACAGAATCACAGAATAATTGAGGTTGGAAGTGACCTCTGGAGATCATCTAGTCCAAGCCCCCTGCTAAAATCGAGGTCAACTAGAGCAGGTTGCTCAGGAACGTGTCCTCTTGGGTTTGGAATATCTCCAGGGATGGGGAATCCACAACCTTTCCGGACAACCTGTTCCAGTGTTTGACCACCCTCACAGTAGAAAGGTTTTTTCTTATGTTTAAATGGAATTTCCTGTGTTTCAGTTGTGCCCTTTGCCTCTTTTCACTGGGCACCGCTGAAGAGCCTGGCTCTGTTTTCCTTACCCCCTCTCCTATCAGGTATTGGTACACATCGATAAGATTCACACCCTTCTCCACCCCGAGCCTTCTCTGCTTGGGGCTAAACAGTCTCATAGAGAGAGCAAGGAAGGGGTGGGGGGTTGTAGGAGGTAGGGGGTTGAACTAACGTTACTGGGCAGATATTGGTAGTCTAAAAGCCAACCTGAATGCTGCCCTGAGTAAATGGTGATGTACAAGTAATATGGAATAGGACAAATGAGCTTTCTTGCTTTTTGCTTCCTTCTCTGTATTTTTTTTTCTTTTAGTACCTTTTATTTATGTCTGTTTTCTTGGCATTGTCCCAGATGTCTTCTGGGAATAGTTATCTCTGAGTCTTTTATCTCTGTGTTTGTCATTTAGTGTGATCCTGGCAGTCCCAAAAGCTAAGATATTTATGGTGAGTGAGTTCAGGTTGGTGCTTAGTTGATTCCCATGACCTGCAGTGATAAGCAGAATCACTTTGGATAAAGCCTTGGGTCAAATTTTGAGCTGGAGGTGAACTTTTATAAGTTTTCAGTATAGTTGGAGAATGGTGTTCCTCGTTTTTAAAAAAAGAAACTTGCATATTCTCAAGTTTGGGGAAGACAGTAGACTAAATAAGGAAGTCCCAGATATTAAGAGAGCAACTGTCTCTGTTCCAGACCCAAGAAGTCAGTGCAGTTTGTTTAGACCATAGCCAAACGTTCAGGCCTATGGATCTGTATCTGACGCAACTGGACGATCTACAGCTTGGCCCATGTGTTTCCCCCAAGATGTGTTATAAAAGCTCTCTTGTGGGTTTTCCCTGTTGGCTAGTTGGTTGCAAAAGCATGCCTGTTTGTACGTACTGACATTGCGTGTATTTATATGTTTGATACCCAAGTGCTAAATCTAGCTGAATATGTATATACTACAAACCTGTTAATTTTGCTTATGCCAATTAATATATTAGGGGTTCAGGGAAGAGAGGAGGTTGGTTTTGATTCTGCTTGTAGTTGCTTTAAAGCTAAGCATTTGGTCGCTTACCAGCCTTTACTAAGCTATCTTGACTTTATTTTCTACATTTGTTTTGGAAATGAGAACCCCCCAGAACTAGTTAAGTGTGAAAACTTCCATCATTGCTCCTATCGATGTGTCATATCTCCTCCCAACAGAGATTTGTTAAAACTTGTCTTGGATTCAATTTGTTTGTCTTGTCAAACCATTTGAAACACCTAAGGTGCAGAATGAGTTTCCCTGTATTTCTGTAAAATAACAGAAGTAAGGGATCTGGATTCTGCAGAAAACAAACAAAAAGAAAACCTTGATCTTATTTAAGTAGAAAGGAAAGACGGGTTTCTCATGCATTAGGATTTCATTCCTGCACTTTTTGCATGATCTTATATGTACCTATCTCTGCTTTTATTGTAGTAGCCCGAAATTATTGTGTGTACGCAAAAGAAGCCAATGTGCAAACTTTAGAAGCTATGTGTCTAAACTACTGGAATTTGAAGCTTTGCTGATGCTTCACAAAAGGTTTCAGTTTTATGCTTTTCAAAGGTACTGACTTTCTTCTCTCTGTTTTCCTTGCAGGTGTGTTACTAGACATCCAGCAGCACTTTGGAGTCAAAGACAGTGGGGCTGGCTTACTACAGACAGGTAAGAGTATTTGTTTTCTCACTGGTTTTTGTAACCTTTCTCTTCTCAGAAGGGTGCTTTCAGATTTCTTCAGTTATGGCCCTTGGGCACATTGGTTGTGAAATGTACTCTTACTAGGAAGATGAGTGAACGTGAGGGATTTTTTGGTTTTGATTTGCTGATGGGCAGGAGATCAGGGCTCAGAATGACTTGAGTGCAGAATGGGCCAAAAGCAAACAAACCTGATGATATTCTTTATGACAACTAAATTCAAATAGGAGATGGCTACTTCCCCTAGATCAGAAAACTCATGATAAACCAACAGCAGGATCCTGTTGTTCTCACTTCTCTTAACTCTCCGTAGGTTGGTAATAAGTGTGATGTGTGATGTCCTTCATGTGCTCTACAGAGAATCTGCTGAATGTACAGTAATTGGGAGTACAGTGTGGCATGAAAATGTAAAACTCATCAGGACAAGTACCTGAGGATGAAAACTGCAGGAAAGGCTAACAATCATTGCATTCATGGTAGCTCATGGATTAACAATATCCCTATGATTTGGGTGGCATTAGCTTCAGACACTTCTCTCCTTGTATTCAAGAAAGGAGGATTATTGCAATTGTGATGTCCTTTTAATGTAGCAGACATCTTAATGTTGCAGACATCTGCAGACAGAGCTGTACAGCCCCAGGACAGACCCAGCTTTTCTGGCCTCTAGTCCTGAGGTGGTTTAGAGGAGTGCCTTTGTCAATGGGCTGGGTTTGATGACTTTGAGTAGCAGTCTCATGTAGTTAAAACAGCACATTTGATCTTTATGGAGAGTTGAAAGGACTAGCCAGAGAGCAAATGTAGTATTTTAAGGAGATAAACAGTCTGGTTGGAAACTTCCTACAGAATTATTACTTGGAGTCATAGATTTGTGGTGCTGTGGTTGTCTTGTCACTGTCATTTGTCTGAGGGAACTACACTGGAACAGTTATATCTCTGAAAAAATTAGAATTCAATTAGGATTAGAAATAGTGTGCCAGAAAGACATTTTTTTCCCATGTTTTTTTTCTTATGCTATCACAGTGGATACCAAATGCCTGTCAGGAGCTTGTCCGTGAAACTGTAGCCAACAATAAAGTGCACAAAATCATTCATTCTTTGTCATCACACTAGAGGTGAGAATGGTCTGGAGCTCTGTCAGTTGGCCTTTGATTTCAAACTATGCGAACCACTGCAGTATCTCCTCCCCCTTGTTTTCTGCAACCTATGGCACCACAGGGTCCTCATCTGTGGTTACAGCTTCTTGGTAATGTTGCAACACAAACAATTAACAACAGTTTGTATTAGGGCTTTAAAAATGCTCTCCTTGTGGGATGGCAGAGTTCAGCTAAGCTGATGTGTGCAGCACATGTCCAGAACAGAAGGCCTGAGCTTTACAGGTGTTGCTGGTTATAAGTAGCATCAATCAGTTATGCCCAAAGTGGCACTGGTTGTCCGTCAGGCTCTTTTCTACAGCAATTATTTGTATTTATTTATTGTTCTCAGAGGAACAGGTCCTCAATGTATCATTAGACACGAAGTGCCTTCAAGAAAATATTATGGTGGAAAACGACGCTTGCCAAAGCATATATTTAATCTTCATTCCCCTCAGTGGATGAAATCCTTCTGCAGATGATTTGCTGACAGCAAGTAAGAGCTAAGCTCCAACAGGGCATTTCATTTGTTAATTGCAAGAAATGTTGTTTATTTCTCTAGCAAACGTACAGGGCATCTGAAAAGAGTGTCACTGAGGTATTGCAAGATTGCTGCTGACTGTGTTGTTTTGTAACTGGTAACTGTTGCTTTAAGAAAAGCAACATTTTTGCTTGGGTTTTTTGTTTTTTGTTGTTTTTTCTACCCTGAAAACCGAGGGATTGACTTTGCCCCTGCTATATAGATAATAGTGTATTAGTCACGGTGCCATCACAGGAGAACAGTGCTCACAAAATAAAACACCATTTCACATAAGTAAGGGTAAGGGCACATAAGTGAAAACTTATTAAATATATTACTTTAGCCTAACAAGTTTCTGTGTTGGCAGCTGGCCCGTGGCTCATGTACTCTTAACCCTGGTGAAATAAAACACACAGGCCTAAACCATCATAAACACTGCTTTTAATCTTTTGTCTGTTCTCTGAGTCTGACCTCTCTAGATTGTATAAATTGGGGAAAATGGATGCAGAGTGTAAAAGCATTTGCCCAAGGTTGCAGAGGAAGTCTATAGTAGAGCTGGGACCAGGACTGATGTCCCCCAGACCTCTGCCTTAACCTTGAACAGTTCCTTTGCAAGCAGAGATGCAGAAATACCATCTTATTCCCAAGAGATGGTCCTGCTAACTAATTGAGTGATGTGAGACGAAAGACTGCTCATCCTGAATATGTCCTCTGAATAAAGAGTGGATTAGTTCTCAGGTTGTTAATTCTGCATCTAAATGAGTCCTAAATTAATTTACAATGTTAATGAGGGGGAGTGAAATGTAGTATTCACTTGGCAGTTCATATCACTCATCAAACAGGCTTTAAAAATAATAAAGAAAATCCTTTTAACTGAGAAACAAGGCTGCACGCGGTTTTAGGAAGAGATGGTACTGAAAACTCAAACAGCAAGGGGAAAAGAAATCCACCAAAGGCAACGTATGACCCTGCATTCATACCATAACCCATTCTTTGCAGGCACAGCCAATCTCATAGCTCTCTCACTCCAAACATTCAAAAGCCAATTCATACACTCTCAGCTTCTGCTGCTCTCTGGAAAGCAAAGGTGACTGCTTTCTTAGGAATTGCAGAGACAGAATCTGAATTTTTGTCGTCTTTTATATTAATCCCAAGATACAAGCTGCTCTTTGCCTAGGAGATATAATGAAAACTGGTTAGAGTGGTAACTCTAACTCCCTGCACAGAAGAATCACAGGGACACTCCAGCCTCATCCATAATGGAAAGGAGCAGGACGTGGTAGTCTCTGCAGCAAGGATCCTGTGACAGCAAAGGACACGCTGACAGATGGATTGCAATTGCTGCTTCCCCAGTAGCATTGTAGAGTAACAGGCATATAACTGTTGATTCTGGAGCCTCAGTTGTCTCTTGATGATGCTATAATTCTGTGCCGATCTTCCTTTTTAAAGCACTACGTATGCAGCTATATAAATATTAGTTAAGTTCACTTAACTGTCGTACAGGTCTGCATCCAAGCCTTCTTGTGCTTTTCATTTCTTACTGGTTGCTTTTCCCAGCTGGAGAAAGGATAATCCTGGCTGATCTCAAAAGGTGACAGAGCACCTCCTTGCCTACTTGAGCTGTACAGCTGTAGTCAGTCAATACATTTGCAAGCCAAACCATACAAAAAGTCTTTCCCACGTGTGGAGGTAGGTAAGAGCAGCAATTTGGACTCATCAAAACTACAGGCCTCTAAAAACACAAAGACTGAGAAGGTGGACAACTGGATTTGTAGAACTGCTTCAAAATAGTGTTGTCCTTCCATATATACTGAGACCACAGGAGTAGTGCCCCAGTGCTGTACTCTTGGTTTTCACTAGATTTTTTTCCCCCCTTCTTTCTTCCTTTTTTGTGCTTTATTGCTCTGTCTGCTTTCCTTGCTCTTGGATTTATTTTGCTTTTGTGTCTCTTGCCAGTGTCTATTTAGCACACCAGAGCTCTAACAATAATAGTGCCTGGCTCTCAATACAGTTTGTCTTCTGTAGATCTCAGCATGTTTTATATAGGGAGGGATAACAAGGCTTGCCCTTTTCTACAGATGGGGAAACCAAGAAGGCCAGATGGGAGAAATGACCTGCCCAAAGTCACACAGCCGGTCTGAGGCAGAGCCAGGGTGAGAACTGCGGTCCAGTTCCTGCAGATGCAGCATTCAACTAGGTTAACGCTTAGACCCAGAGATTTGGTCCTTGTTAATGGGCACCTTAATCTTCTAGCCTAGGCAGCTCAAGCTCAGGGGAAGGCACATAAAAGAGTGGGGACTTCTGCAAGTGGAGACTGTGAGGCATCAAATGGAGGGTGTGGCAAGGATTCCATTGAAATGCAGAGGGGAAAAGTGTCTGGCTTCAGAAAGAGCATGGGGATGTCATTAGAGGAAACCCTGGTAACCAAAAGTTTATACCATAAGGTCAGAAGCAAGGAAATTAAGTGTGAGATCTGAAAGGACTCGTTAAAGGTGAATAATTACAGATAACTGGAGCTCTGAAAGAACTTGTCTCTTCTCATATGGAGAGAGATGCGCATTCTCCCAAATGCCTTGCAGCCCCTGGTTTCCCAGGAAGCCTAGCAATGCCAGGTACTTTCTTAAGTCTTGTTGTGGCCTCATTTTTCCTGTAAGGGTCAATTCCAGCTAAAACGTCTGTTCATTTGAAAAGTGAAGCCTTTACCTACCCGAGTTCCGCTGTGTCTTGAGCCGACCTAGTGTAACCTTGCACTAGACTGCAACCTTGCAAATACGTTAGCAGCTCTGGTGTGCTGTTATTGTACCAACCGAGCTACAAGCATGTGCAGTGAGTAGGGGATTTGACATAGTGGAGTGCAATGATGGGATAAATCAGACTTGCTAAATTGAAGGTTTTTCTTTCAACTCCCTTTGACTCCCATCTTCTTGTCATTGGCTTATGATGACAGCCTATAATGCTCTAACATTTTTTATTTATTCCACACAGAGACCACCTCCTCTGGATGCTAACCTTGTATATGTGCATATTACATGAGCTGCAGGTGCTGCATTTTTCTTCTCTACCATCTGCTTCTACCTGAATAGATACTGTCTTGCTCCTCATCTGTGAAATGCATAACTGAATCAAATCTTCATCTTTCACTTCCTACTGCCCCTGCTTAACTGTTCTTGCTAGAACAGAGGAACTCATGTTCAGGACACTTTCCTGTTTTCTATTTAAAATTCATGGGCTTTCCTTTTGAGTGAATGACTTCTTACACCAGAGCGCTTCCCAAGGCCCTGGTATCTCAGGTGTGCAATCCAGAAGGCGAGACAGAATGCTTTGTAGTTGCTGCTCTTGATTTATGGCTGCAAATGGTTTGGACCGCCCTGTCCTACCCAGAGCAGGTCCTGCCACTGTCTTCTTCCCTTCCCCCAGCCATGCTAAGCATTCTTAAATCCAGCTTACTTCTCTGGCAATCTGGGGCTCTGAATGCCAGGACAAGGTGGAGCTCTCTTTCTGCCAGAAGGAGCTCCTCTAAGTCGTATCAACAGTGAGCAAAATCTTTTTCCCCATTTCCCCCTCCATATCTGATTTTGTATCATTTTTTCTGAACTTCTCCAGTCTTCTGTAGCATGCCACTGAACTAGGGATTAAACAGTTCGTATAGGACAGCTCCAGTTTAAGCAATAAGGATGAAAAAGCAGGGCTCTGCATTCAGTGTGCCTCAGTTAGTGTTGTGGCAAGAGTAGGTCTTTTACTTATCAAGGTAGAGTGAGTTGAGATAGTCCAGAGCCTGATTATTTCCCACATAAGTCCTTTACAAGTTCCAACAGTCCTTTTTTCCTGTGTGCTAGAATGGTGTCTGATACACTAAGAAGTCATGGCAATCTGAGGGTCTGATTCATGAAAGCAGTTAAGGCTATTTGGAAATCCCTCTGCAATCAAGAATGAAAGTATTTTCTCGAATCAGTGAGCAGGTTATAGGAAAATGTCGTTGTGCCCTAGCCCAGTCCCCCATACACCAAGGACCAAACTATAAAAATGCCATTTATAGTGTGCACTCTCACTGGACAGCCCTAGATTGCAAAGTAAATAATCTTTGGTGGGGGAGAAGAGGCAGGGGAGGGGGGGAAGATGTCCTTGCCTCCTGCTGATAGGAGGTAAATGCTTGAGCCGGTGTTGCACTTTGTCTTTTTGTTGTATGTGTCAGCAAGTGAGTGCAGGCTACTAGAACAGGTAAACTCTCCAGACTGGCTTGTCTTCATTTAATATCTTGATTTTATGATACTGCATGGCCACTAACACAACATAACAATTCATTTTCACATCCTACCTTCTTCTGCTCTGCAGAAGGAAGGTTTGTCCAAACTGTTGGCCTTTCAGACAGGGCAGGTCCTTGGGCCGGTTGTTGCAAGAGAAACTTGCATTTGTGCTGCCTGTGGCATGTCTGTTCTGTAAGCAGATGTTGACCTATTTCCTCTTAGGCTATGGTTCAAGCACCTCTTGCCAAGGTTGTGTTCGCTTCTGTAATTTATTATAATAATGAGGGGAAAGATTTCCCACAGATTTTAGAGAAGTAGTTATCATTCCACCCAAAGTCCTAACAGTTTTTAACATAGCCTGTCCATCTCCCCTTACACATGTGCTCAAACCTTAGAATTTCATTCAAGCTCTTTGTAGTGGAAGATGGGATTTTTGTTGGTATTGTGTAATTCTTTTAAACAACAACTTCCTCTTAATGCCAGCGAGGCAATCTCACGTAGCAGGCGTCTGCACTGTACTGTGTGTTTCATGCACAAATAGTTCAGAAGGGCTAGTCTTGCTGCCTTTGCTTTTTTCATTAACACCATATTTGGAATTTTGAAAGGGGGAAATGAACGTTTGAGTTACCTTAACAGTTATTTTAATGCCATTATTAGACATCTAATGGCTACCAGTTGCTGGAAGAGAGGTGTGTACTTCTGTTCAATACCTCAGGAGTAGCTTGCTTTTTTGCCTCCCCCTCTGCAGTGACACTAAAAGCTTTTGGTAGTAAGTGTTAGCTTTAATTCTTGCTTTTCACTGAGCCTGTAAGTTTAATTTTCAAGTGTGGTGACCAGAGGAGTGTTTGTATATGGTCTAGATCAGAAGGAGCCCTGTATTTCTTCTCTGACCTAAATCCGTGCATACAGTTGCTACTGATAGCCATTGGGCCCAATTTAAAGGTAAGGGTTAGCCCAGAGGGGAAGATTTTTTTTGCCTTGACTTTAAGGGAAGTTGGATCAGGGTCTTCTATGAACTGGGAGTAAGAAAATAGAACTAACTTTTATAGTACATTTTTTTATACTTGATATGCTTCATCCCAGGGGAGCCATAAGTGTTCTCTCTTACAAGATTTATTTTAACATTGTTTTGGTTTTGTCTTGCCTCCCACACCTGAAGAACTCTCATTTTCTTAGAGCACAAACCTACAGTTCTGCAGGGCAACATACTGTGTTGTGAAAAGTGTAAGCAGCTATATTCATACAGGGATCTGAGATCAGGCAATAAAGAGGTCAGGCTTGGTCTGTGCCCGCTGGGAGATTTCCCAGTTAATGTAGTATAGTTGGAAGCATAGCTGTCGGAGGAGGTGTTTGATTTGAGAGAGATCATTTGGATACACCAAATAGTCTTGACAGAGTGTGAAGGAGCTCTGGAGCACTGAAGGTGCTGTCTTGCAATGGAGCAAAGAGCACTGATGTTAGTTGTAATACAGCAGGCGTCTTGTAGGCTCTGGGAGGTACTAAGGTGTGTTTGTAGTGATGGGAATGTTGGGGTCCTAGGCCAGTCCATGCGATCATTTTGCTTCTCTAATGTCCTGTCTTGAGCTCCAGTTTCTTCCAAACCAGTGCTTCTCAAACCTTTTGGGCTGAGTACCAGATCACTCTGCATCCTTACAATTGAATTTTTATAGTGATTTATCATCAGACCACTATAAAAGTAATATTGCCGTGTGGCTGGCTGCAAAGAAGTTGCTCTTACCTTATGGAACACCATTTTGGGAACCATAGCCTTTAACTGCTACAAGCTGCTGAAGCAGGTGGTGTTTTCCAGGCAGAAGCAGCTACATTTCAGTACAGGCTGCCGTGATTCCCGTGTATAGACCCATACACACTTGAGAAGGAGTGACTCATTTGTAGGCACATATACCTGGCTTGGAAAATTAATTGCAGGGTATCAGTTACATAAAAAGTGAACATTCCTCATGGTATTCGGTAGTGTTACCAGCCTGCAGAACTAGATTCCTATTAACACAAGTAAGTCTGAATTGCATGAATGGTATATCGTTGCACCAATTTAAAAGAAATCTCCCAATGCTCTCCCCTTACCCCCAATATGTGCACATTTTCCAGGATTTTTCCTATATGCTGATGTAAGGTTATAGAGCAAAGACCAGTTTTCTGCTTAGATTATGAAGGGAACCTGTTTCCAGAGGGAAAACATTACTGACCATAGTCCATTACTTACCTCAGTTCAAAGTTAGTTCTCACAAAAAAATGTAAATGTACATAAACATTTTTTGCTAAAACTCTCTTCAGTTGTCTTCAAGTTTTAGTCAAATGACTGAGGATGGCTTAAGTTTTTAAATCTCGGATGAAAAACAAACAGTTATTTGATGGGATGAATAGCAGGAGGAGGGGTTCACACACCTGCTTGTGTTCTTTGCTGCTGCAAGCAGGGAAGTGCTTTGGTTTTCAGTGGAAAGGATGTTTCCAGGGAAAGTTCAGTTCTGACCTTCTTTATTCCCCTACTCAGTTATACATCAGGTTGTTCCTAATTAGACTTTTGGACAGTTTTAACCATTTCCTCCTTCTAACCTTTTCATCCACGAATGTTTACAGAAGCAAGATTTATTTTACATATTCTCCTACTGCATCATTCTCCTTGCTCTTTGTAGATGAGCTGAATTGGAGATGTGGCAACTCCAATTTATTCCCTTGTGGGACAGTAGTGTTGAACTGAGAACATTAATATTAATATACCTTTCCTGCAAAGAGTTACCTTAAAGAAATAAGAAGTTATAATAACTTTAACTAGCTTATTTGGAGCTACACTGATTTTAAATGGATGGTTACAATAAATTACTATTGGGGTAGACTTGGAAGTGGGTTAGGGAGGCAGTACAGGTAAAGCAGTTTGAGATTTGATTCTTTTTACAGTTCCGCTCATGGCACTTTCTTCTCTCCAGATCATTAGTTTGTGGAGGCAAGGCGATCACCTACCCTGTAAGCCTGTGATGAAGTGCTTCTTAAAACTGACCTTGTTAAGAGTTTTGGCCGAGTAAAATTTTCAGAGGATTTGTCTGTCTGGTGTTTTTTAGGGGGTTGGGTTTGTTTTGTTTTATTTTGTTTTCCTTGAAGGATGTTTGAAATATGCTCCGAATTCTTTGTTTTTAGTTCCACCTTAATCACAGTTACTGGTTCTATTCTTGCCTCTACCCACCCTGGGATTTGAGTGCTCCTGGTCACCACAGCAATTGATGGTGTTAGCTGTCAGCTCCATGCCTGTATATTCAGCATCCTGTGGTTTTGGCCAACCTACCTGGCAATATAAATAACAATAAAAGTGCCTGAGTGCCCTTGGCCACACCTTTTGAGCACTAGAAATCATTGACAAAGTCTGACGAAGAAAGGCACTATTTCATGAAAGCCTTTGTGACTAATTCTAATCACGTAAGAAAGATGGGTGAGTTAAAGAATAACTTGGCCACAAATAAAAAAAAGTAAGGAAAAAAGTAAGGAGGTGGTTTGTTTTTTTTTTTTTTTCCTTACTCTGGAATGTGCAGAGTGCTTTAGAGAGCCATGTGTCATTGAACTGAGTTGCATTCAATTTAAGCATATGGGCTGTTTTTAAAAGCAGCCTTCCATTTTACAGGTGTAGTTTAGGATATATAAATGCTTAACTTACTAATTGTGCCTGCAAATCAAAGTAGTTAAGTGGCACAAATTGTACCAGCAAAATGCTTCCAGGGTAAATTGCAAGCTCAAAATTAGTGACTGAGTTGAGGATCCTTTAAAAAACCTGATACTAAAAATAGACATTAGTTCAGAAATGCTGATGTAAAGAGTTATTATGGTGAGAACCATGCAAATGTTTGACTAGATAAATCCACCTCCTTTATCAACCTACTTGAAGGTAAAATTACAGAACAAGAACATGAAAATGTCTCATAATTTTTGCTGTTTTGGTTCCCTCTGCTTTTGTTTTTAAATTGACATCTTCCACCGTCAAGATGCTGCCCATATGATGCCCCCCCCCCCCCCAAGCAGGGCTTCGCAGGAACGAATCCAAGGTACTACTATGTTGCTATAGCTCACAAATGCCAAAACTGTCATCAGCTATGTGGTTGCTTTTGCTTAGTCATGCGGGCCTAGAAAGAGGATCTATCTCTAAGGGTTATTTTTTTCGTGTTTCGTATAAAATGTGATGAGATCTTATACAGAAACCTACTTCTTCAAGATGTTTAGCTTCCCTAGTATCTGTCACGATCTGTCAAAACACCAGCCTTGTGAGTTGGCTGTTATGCTGAAGGTACTTGGGGTTTGTTGGCTACAGAGTGGCTGTCAAGGGACAGATGTTTTAGCTGTGGCTACAATAAGTGGAATCCAGTAGATTAGTGCTCTGCTCTGGCTCTCGTGCTGTCCGGTGTCCTGGGCACAGAGGTCATTACCGTGTTGTTCCCAAGGGACTTTCAGGTTTGGGTGTGCGAAGTGAAAGAGAGTTCAGCATGCTTTGGAAACACAACCTTCCAGCTCCTCACAAGATGAGGGAGGCTAAATCCACAAATGTATATCTAACCTGCCGATGGGTGAGGTCTTTCTGCTCCATTGCGGCGTGGGTCTGCGCAGTACCCTGCCTCCGGCAGCTGGCATCGCCTGCCGAGAGGTGCGGGTGCTTTCATTGCTGTTCAGCCCATCCAGAGCCTTCAGTTACTTCCAGCTTTTTGGCAAACACAGCAATCGTGCTGCGTGCTAACTGCTTTGAAACCCATGGATGTAATAAGATGGCAAATTATTAGCAAGTATGATACAAAATGTGTCATATTTGGGGGGAGGGTGGCAAGACAAAGAGAAAATATTAAAAGAAAATACTTCTCGAAAAAAATGCAGAGAGAGAGAGAACAGATTTTCCTGAAAAGCAAGTTGTCCAAAGTTGCCCTTGTTCTCACTGAGGATCTTTTATGGCAGCAAAGGTAATAATACAGGATATTATACAATGGATGTTGAATTTTCACTAAAAGCTCCCCAGTGAGATATTCCTACCAGCTGCTAATATTATACCTTCCAATGACTTGGACAATACCGTATATGACACACTGAGCTGAGAAAATGTTTGCATTGTGTATAAAAGACCTCTTAGTTTTTCTTGTTTGTGCTTACTGAACTTGTTCTTTATGGATTTGTAGTCCAGAGACTAGACTCCTTTGTCTAATCACCAGACAAATAAACTGCTGGCAGGTTTTCCCCCAAGGTTCAGTTTTTGGCTGTATCGGACTGCTAATAACCAAGCTCAGCTGGCATCTTGGGACATTTATGATGGTGTGGTCTCTAGGGAAGGGAATGGAATAGGTGCTGAACACAAACTGACTTCAGATGGGCCACTGGTCAGTCATCAGTATCCCCTTCTACATATTAGGCCTGGATGAAATGGGCTTTTTTAATACATTAACAATCCCTGGATTCACTAAATACTGTCTTTCCTTTTTTTCCATTAATGCAATTGATGATGCATGAAGGCATTGCATTTGCAAACCTTGCGCATTGCAGCATTCATTTCAGTATGTTGTTTTCCAGTGGTTCTCATTCTACCAGAAAGACACTAGTCAGAAGAAATTTAAAATGAGGGATTATTTAAAACAGGGTCCAGTCATGCACCATGGCTATTGAAACTACTATTGACCCTGGGATCTTTTACAGAGGTCGTGTTCTTTTATCCACAGATGGAAGTTTAGTTGCAAAGCTCCCTCCTGGAGCTGCGGTTCAACTCGGTATTAAAGTGGTTTTGTAAGTCAGGGATGACACTTTGGAAATTCATGTGGGTGATAACCTTAGAAATAACAACTGTAAGGCAGACGTAGACCCGATTTGTTCTCCAGTGTAGTTATGATCCTTTTACTTTTACAAACCATAGCAAATTAAACATTGGGATACATCAGTATTTCCTTAAATGAATTTATCCCTTTTTGAAGGCCACCCAGCCACTCTGAAACACTTGCTCTTTGTCTGAATTGCCATTTGTAACGGCAAGAGGCAAGAGCATTTCTAAATACTGCCAGCAAAATTGAATCAGCGAATAATTTCTGTCAAATAGCCCTAGGCACTTAAAATTGTGAGAGAGGCTTCCTTACGTATTCTGTGATCCCTCTTCATTGTAGGATGAAGACTGCTTGTCATTGTAGGTGTGTGTTTGTGGCCTGCTGTTTGTTCAGCTCTCTTGTCCTACTAGTCAATACGTAATTGCAAATTGCAGTCAATAGCAATGTTTCTTTGTGTTTACTTTGTGGTACAAAAGCCTACTGAAATGTTGCTGGCACTTGAAAAAGTAGATGGATAAGCCTGTGGCTCTGTACCCTGGCAGAGAGTTGTTTAAGCGCCGAGGGCATCGTGTGGACTTGGATAGGAGGTATTTATGGCCCCTATCCTGTGCTCAGGCCACTGCTTCTTAAATGATGATGAGACTCCCTCTAAGCGTGCTGGACTCTCAAAGCTGGGGGAGTTGAGGGTATCCTGGATGTCATGAGATCGTGTTCCTAATGCCTCTGGCTTGCTCATGGATCTGGTTAGGATGGTGGGGTTTGGTGGCTGTCTGGAAAGCCTGTCTCTTGTAGTTTAGATGCCAGTCCCTAAGAGAAGCATAGGTGGAGTTACCTGGTGTACTTTAACAGTAAGAGAAAGCAGCATGGTAACTGCTGAGAGCCTTGTTTTCTGCCAAAGGTAGATTTTGCTGTCTGGTAGATCCAGACTCCTCCCTGACCTGCACTGTACTGGTAATCGGCCTAGGTCAGTGGTTCAGTGTTTTATTTCCTGACCCTTGCAGCTACTGCTAAATTGCTTTTGTCCAAACACACAGCGTCTGTGACCGGGAAAGTGTAAGGACTGGGGTAATAAAACAAATAGGAATTAGTTCAGGGTACAGGGTAAGTGAGAGCACAAATGGTTTCTTCCTTGCCTTTTAGAGAATTTGCGACTCATAATGAAACTAGACAGCAAGCGCATTTACACACGCGACGCTCTTGGCCGACGTGTCTGGTCCAGTTCAGCCAGCCCGCCCCGGCCCCTGCCTGCGCTCGCATTGTGTCTTCACGTGCGCGTCTTCACTTCCTTCTTACGGGAGTAGTTTTAAAGAGAATCTGTATTATTAATTTGCTCGTTCTTAAAAAATAAGGGGGCGTAATGTAAAAGCACATGAAGTAATGAATGTCTTGAAAAGGTAGGGTGTGTGTTTTTCGCATGTTTTCCTCATAATGCAGAAACAATCAGTACAGGTCAGTTTGCTGGAAAGCACTCCAAAAACTCATCAGTGAAGAGTTAGCTTATGGAAATGAATGCCACAAGGAGCGTTGTCAGTGCCAGAACTTAAAAGACCAGATCTTTGTGTGGATAAGACATTGCAATTCTTGGGAGGGCTTAAGCCATGCTCTGAGTAATTCGGCTGCCTGTGTCGGATTTTTGTGTACTTTCCTCGGAAGGACCTGATTGCTGTCGCTGTCACAGACAGGATGCAAGGCCGCATGGTTTTCTGATCTGTTGCCATTGTTCTCGTTATGAAGTGGTCTCCTGAGGTTACATGAAAGATCTTTTATTGAGGGACTTGTTATTATTTATACACTGCCAATGCCTTAGGCAGAAAGATGGACACTGCTGTTAAGGAGAAACTGTGAGGTTCCATCGAGAGATGCTTTTCTCTCCTTCTGTGTTGCTGCTTTGAATGGAAACCTGGTCAGCGCTATAGAAATTTCCTCTGTAAAATTAGCGTGGTTTTGGTCCAGTCCCTGATGGGTGGTAGCTTATATACCAAGAACTGTCATTGCATGAGACACTAATGTATTTCACAGGCAACTCAGAAAAAAGCAGGCAGTTGAGCAGGGCAAAATACTGAAATTCCCTCTGTGACCAGCAAGCAGCTTTTTAGAAGTAAGGGTTTGGTGGGCAGTGTTAAGAAAGGTATGTGTTTCCTCCACAAATAAATATGAAGCTATCTATATCGAGCACTAAGGTCTCTGGGAGAGGGGAAAGTTGGAGGAAAAACTTTGAGGAAAATAAGACAATCCCAGGCTGTTGGATTAGCATCAAACAAAAACAATTACCCACACTTGCTTTTGCATCCATATCTTCTGTGGATTTTGGCATATTCGCATTCCACGGTGATTTCTATTCCTAACAAAGTGAATTAGTATAAGGCTGCAGATGGCAGGATTTTAAGAGCAATACCCCTCGTTGCCTGCATCTTAGAGCAAGTGAATAAAAATCAGGTATTTCAGATGTCCTCTTGAAGTTCTTGTGATGAGAGGTAATGTATTTTCATCCCCTAAAATTCAGTTTAATCTGACAAATGTTTGCCTTCCTCCAGATAATTAGAGGCAGGCAGCATAAGCCCAGGGTGAAGTTAGTCTGTTTAGAAGTTTAGAAAGATCTGAACTGACCCCTGTGAAGGAAGTTAGCTACAATACACAGAGATGAATCAGCAATTTTCTGTTCAGATTGATAATTTTCTTAGTTATTGAGGTTTTATTGATTTTAAAAGATGCCGTTTTCCTGGTCTGCTAAAAGCACTCTTGCAGATCTGTGGTTTGGATTGGAAAGGTAACGATTTTGCAGAATGGTGTGAAAGGAGTTTGCCTGCCAAACCCTGCCACACTTTTATTTGCACATGTACAGATGCACATTATGAATCTGGTTCCTCGTCCTTCCCTGTCCAGACGTTGCTGCTCTGCTCCTGCACTTCGGTGCTAACACCGAAGCAGGGTCTGGAGTGCACTGGAGGTCTCTCATTAACCCCAAAGCGATTCCTGTCCATTTGCCCTGTGTTTAAATGCTTTCCCGAGCAATTTCTGGAACATGTAATCTGCAGGTATGTCTTCAGTTTTAACTCTCAGTAGGACAGCTTTGGTGGATGTCAGTGATAGACATTAAAAGCTTGAGAGCAAAGTCTCATTTCATACCTCTGTCCTGGCCAGAGTAGAAAATGTTTGTAATGAGCCTGGCAGTGCTGTGTTAGTTGATAGCCAATTGCATTATTAAAATGAGAGTATGGCCATTTTCCTTTCAAAAGAGGGAGCATGTGTTTTGCCAAGCCCGCTATAGATGGTACAACAGCCCCCTAAAGAATTGTAATAATAATTAAAAAGAAATCAATCAGTCCCACTGGCTGCCTGGGGAGAATGCCAGCAAAGAAATGTGTCCCCTGCGTTCCCAGAGCAGAGCCGTGTAGATTTGCATGGCTTTGATACTGCTTTTCCTTGCCCCTCTCGGCATCCCCTCGGTTCCCACCAGCACAGCTCTCGGGACCGATAGCTGCAAAACCCCCCTGAGCTTGCGGCTCTGGTGGAAGGCGATGGCCGAGGGTCTCTTTCTGGCCGAGACTACCAGCAAGACCAGCATCTGTGCACCAGCCTTCCCCGAATCCCTCACCCCGTAATGGAAGTGTAACTGAATTAGCCGTCCTGTGCCCCTGCTGTTGGTACGGCATATTTATGAGGTATGTTTGGTCACTGCAGGATTTCTCCTGCTTTGTAAATGCAACCAGCAGCTGTTAGAAACTCATGTGTCGAGGTTAGCAAGGCATTCCTACTGCGGAATAGTCATTTATTTGTGAATTTCCTTTTAAAAACAAACCCAAATAAACCTGAGGTCTGACTAAAGCTCTGGGATAAGAACGTGTCAGATGAACATTTCTTTTAGCAAGCTTCTGTGAGTACCGTGGCATGAGAAGCTCTTGATTCCACTCTAAAGAGAAGTGGAAGCAATTCCTGTTGCAGTGTTTTTCTTAGGAAGCTGCTGCTGTTGGTAAATTACATGTAGCAAAGAATTTATTAGTAATACACCATACTTTAAAAGTGCTTCTTCTCTCTCCTGTTCTCTATTCCTGCAGGAAGTAAGTTTTGAGATTGATTTCTGTTTGAGACAGAATAACTCCTATTGCACAGTAGTTAATTATTGGAAATTAAAATGTTAGTTGAGGTAGGATGCAGGATTAGTGCTGCAGTTGTAAAGAAGGATTTCTTCATTTTAGGATGAAAACAGTCTTCCCCTTCTATCTCAAACTGGAAACAAGGAACACAATTTCTCTTTATACCACATACAAATGATGTATCATTCTATTAAGAGAATAACAGATTTAAAGTATTTTATTGCTAGTTAAATCTAATTCATGGCACTCAATGCAGATTTCAAGGATCAAGGGATTTAGATTATTCTGCATTATCAGCTTTAGGCTGTCATTTCTTGGTGTGTTTAAGTGCACTCTGTGGTCAAAAAAGCTTTATGGGCAAAGGTCCACATAGCTGTTCCTGCCCTAAGGAAACTGGCTTGCTTCTGGCCACCTGGCACGTGCACTGCCGTGCCGTAGATCAGGGAACCTGCCAGAAAAGGTATAAGGTTAGTTTTCAGTCCTCAACAGTCCCCTGGTTTTGCTCTCCAGATGGCCACACAAGCTCTAGTGCTGGCACAAGGGAAAGGCCGACCAGTTCTTTCAAAAGATCTCACCTTGCTTTCCAAAGGCTTCTGTGAATGCGGTTGTAGCGTTTGCCTGGTTCCATAATTGCAATGGAAAAAGAAAGATCTCAAGTACAGGAATGGAATTGAACAAAATAAAAGTCCTTTGGTTTTGTGGTTATTTAAATGCTTTTCTCAAGACACCTTTCTCCTGCCCTGAGCCCTGGGTATAGGTGCTTCATCCTCCTGGGAAATGAGAGCAGCCCTCCTCCCTGCTGGAGCCCGAGTTGGGATTGAAGCTCTCAGATGGACGGCACGGGGGCGGAACGTCCTGGAAAACTGCACAGAAAGGGAAAAGCAAAACTGCTATTCTTTCAAATGCAGACTTTCGTGAGTGCTAGCAGATTACTGGCTGTTTGTATAACAGCAGCTAGGATTGTTCTAGGTGTATTTTAGTTGCGTTGAGGTAAAACCAATCTTGTAGCAGTGTCGCTCCTGATGTTGCAGTGCTGCAAAGCTATTGAGCAGTCTCTGTACCTCTGGGATCTCGTGTCTAATTCAGGACTGACCAGGATGAATACAAATCCATCCTAATTGGCTCGCTAAGTTAATAAGGTTTTCCTGCAACTCGCTGCACAATGGCAAACCGATCCATGTCACGCATTGTATGAGCAGCGAGGCTGCAGCCAAGAAGGGATGATGTACTCGTTTGGTCCACTCTGTTAACCTGCAAAGTTTTCAAACAGTCAGAGCCAGTTAAGTGAAATGAAAGAGAAATTTCAAGAGGACAAAGCTGCTGTTAACTGACTGGGTACCTCATTACTTTACCCTGTGAGTGTGCATGTGCAGGTAAAAAGTCGCTTGTGGTTTTAGAAGTGTAACTGTGAACCACGTTCCAGCTTTTAGAAATGTAACTGTGAACCACGTTCCAGCTTTTAGAAATAATTTTAGGTGCAACTCAATAACATGTTAATAAGCCATTACCTAATCAAGCTGGTGGAAATGATGCAGCTGCAATTTTCTCTTCCAAATTTTTAATTTTTTTTTCACAATAACATGGGAATAGTTGTACCAGTCCAGACCAGAGGTCCTTTTAGTATATTACTGAGTCTTTGGTTGTGATAAATAGCACATATATAGGGGAAAAAAAGAAAAGAACAGACAAGATTATGGTGATCGTTCCCTGGTATACCCTATCAACGGGAAAGCTGAGGCCTTTCAAAATTAGAGGAGTTATCTTTAACAGTCCTTACATTAGTATTCTTCCAGGACTTTGTCCAATCCTGTTTTGAAATAACATAAACTCTGAGCTCCCATAGCCTCCTGTCATAAAATCCCAGTGTTTACTTAAGTTTTGTGCGTGAAATATCTCCTTTGATTTGAATTTTGCAGCTGCCGGTCTTATTTGATGCCACCTGGTCAGTCTTCTAAGAGAGAAGGTGATTCGGTTTTTCCCTTTTCCATGCTACTCGTGGTGCTAGATCTCTTCTGTATCCCACATCAGTTGTTTCTCTTCCAGTATGTTTAATGTTTTACTGTAAAATGACCAGCTTCGTCCTTTTGACAGTTCTTTTTGATGCTCTCTGTACTTTTCCCAGTAATAACCTTTTATGTTACAGGGATGCAGTAAACTTACAAGAACTAAAACGTGTTTACTGGTAAAGAGGTTCTGATCTCTGCTGTCACTGGGGATTTGTAAGCAGTTATAGCTAAACAAAAAACTCTGCTCTAATGCCCACTGAATCAAGTGGGAGTCCTTCTGTTGACTTTGGTCAGGAGTCTAAATCAAACCACACTAAAAGCATTTTGCAGAAATACAGCTCAAAGTGGAAGTGGCTATAAAACAAAAGTGGCCTTGACTTACTTAATCATTCATTTCCGAACGGTAAGAAATGCAAAAGCAGAGTTTAAACATTGGCAGACAAGCTCGTTTTCTGGGTTCTGCTCCTAAGTGTCAGCAATCTAATGCTGTCTTAGGCAATAATTTTAATAATAATAATGCCTTTTGTATGGCACTGCCATGGAAAGCAAACTCTGCCCCAGCCTCCTGTTCCTGCCCCCTCTTTTTGGCCGCCAAGTAATGAACCAGATTTTGGAACTGACCCAGGTGTCAAGATTTTTTTTTTTTAATTGATGGGGAGAGGTGGTGTCTGTTCCTCCTCAAATGTTCTCATGTGTAAATTTTAATCCCCCAATCAAACACGCTGTGTAGCCACAGAAGACATTCTGCTAGCAAATACACTATTTATTTCCTTGCAGAAGATGTTCATCGGGGCTGGCTATCCGCTGGTCTCCCAGAACCAGCTCTCTGCAGGGTCAGGCAAGTGCCGGTTTAGGCACAAGGGAAGCGGCGGACTGTAAGCTGTAGGCTGGAACCGTTCCTTTGGATTGCTGCCGGCAGCACTGTGTTACGAAGCACATCTCTAGGAACACAGTAACTGGTTTATTGATGTTCAGCTTGCCCAAATCCCTTTAAAACAATGGTAATGTAATCACTGTAATTCCCAAAGTGAAAAGAAAGAGGTGGGTTTGGGGTTTTCCTCTTTTCTTTTTAAATTATGTTGTCTGTGTACAGCTGTTCAAAATTTAATCTGGTAGCAAGTTAGCTCCTGCTCCAACTAAATTTGCTGGACATCCAGAGAGACTGAACAGCACAGTAAAATGCTAGCTTTTCCACTGTACACTTAGATAAAAAATTTTGAAGCACACCATGATAGAATTGGACCTCAGTGGATGTGGAAAACGTTTGTGAAATAATAACTGTAAATAGCCTTCTACTTAATTGCTTTAGCAATAAGCAAGATATGAACGGCTGAATCTTTAAATGCAGCTTCAATTGACATAACATTGGAAATTAATTTAAAAAAATGAAAAATTTGAGTGCTCTTTTAGATCTTGGCTTTTAATTCAAAGCCATTTTTTCTTTGCCTTTGCAACGCTGATCGTATCAGGAAACCAAGACTGATTTCAAACCTTGGAACATTATAGAGGTATTTGTGGGGCCTAAGTGAGAGGTGTGTCATTACTGCTCTTCAGGGAGCACTGGTATGCTATGGGCCGTAGGAGTGAGGACCATAGAGTGATCAGTTTTATAGAAAATCTGGCTTAGGTCTGTAGAAAGTAGGCTGGAGACATTGTTTGTCTTTCCTTTAAGTTTATGTGGGAGGCAGTATATATTATGGCAGGGTTCACGTTCTCTGCAATGCGTTGTGCCTGGTCATTTCTGCGTCTCTCCCTGTCTTCTGGGTACGAGCAGTAACACTCCCGGCAGTAGGCACGTGCCAGTAAGCCCACCAGTAGCATTGCCAGAGTTAGCAGTTGACAGCTCACTGGTTATAGTCACCTCTCACCGGTGGTGATCAAACTGTCCTATATCCTCTGAACAGCCCTTAAAATGGGCTCTGCAGAAGACCAGAATGACAGTAGTTTATGTCTTATAGCTATGGTTTTACTTCTACTGCTGGACATGCAGCAGTACTTGCAGATGGATTTGTTGAGTTGAATGTTTCATGGTTTGATTTGTATTTGAATGATTTTGTCTGTAAGCCTGCTCATGTAAGGAACTGCCATGGCCATTGGACCCTAGTCTTGGCCAGTCTGCGGGCGACAGTACTGACGTGTAAGGCTTGTTTCCCTTTTTAGCCTTCACTTTTGTTAGAGTTATTTCTTGTAGCTGTTGTCTAGGCAGTTGGGACTGAAGAGGAATATTTATCCATCCCTATGCAGCAATGCACAGAGTGAGTAAAATATCTCTATCCATAACATCACATACTCACCGCTGTACGGATCAATAATATTCTGTGCTATATATGGCAGTTTTGACAACAATTACTTATGTTTGACCACAGTGGTTGTTCTTTGCCCAACACAGTTCCTCTCAAAGCTCAGGTGGCATTAGTGTGTTTTTGGACTGGTTTTCTGGCTATTCTTATCTGATTTTCTGTTTCCAAGGAGTGGATTTCCCAGCAGTTCCCACTGAAGCAATTATTCTTCTTGGCTAAGGTGAACAAACCAAGCCTTCAGGATATCCTTTGCTGGGAATATAAGGGCTCACTCTTAGAAGAATCTGGTTTCTGCAGTGAGGAAAAGGGGTGGAATTATCAGTACTGAATTCTTCCTGGGGCTGCATCTTGTGTATTGTTGAGTCAGTCGTGAACTTGCCGGGAAAGCTGTGTTCAGGCCTTGTCTGTCTTCAAAAGCGTGTTTTTGTAACCGGGTTCTGACCCTGTCACAGCAAATGGAATTGAGTGGTATCGTACAGCAGCCGCCTTCTCAATGTAAATGTGTATGTCAACTGTGTGTGTGTAGTCATCCTAAACATGTTGTTTATATTTTATATCAGTTTGCTCTAAGGAAAAAGCTGGCACCTCATGGTGCAACATGCTCCCTATGGAGAAGACAAGATTGGAGCTTGAATACTGATGAGTGGCATCTGCAGTGAGGGAAAGGCAACCTAGAGTGTCCTGCCAAACAGAGGGATGGTAGAGAAATGCAATCAGCGTGAGTAGTTAGGTCCACACCTTTTAAAGCACTGCTTTTCTCCTCATTAATCTGCTGAGGACACAAGCACACAAGAATGAGGCATTTGTGAAATTCTCTATTTCGTCTTGTACTGTGGTCGATTCTGGGAGAGCATTTCAGGCCACGTCCAAGCCAAACATTTGTATACTTAAGTCCAATTGATTGGGTGCGTTCTCAAGCCTTTTTTTTTTTTTTTTTTAAATGCTCCTGTGTTCGAAGCTGTCAGTATATGACAGCTTTGCATGACATACGGAACTGATGGTGTGTTTCAAAGCTCCTTACACTTGTCAGAAACTTCTAGTCTGCATGATAGTCTGAAACCCAGTGATCTTGTGTTTTGCACTTGGCAAAATGCAGTAACATGATCCATCTGTTGGCTGTTAAATTAGAAACGAAGAAAAACAACGTCCGTGTGGAGAATGATGTAACAGCGTACCTATAGTAGAGTTTGTGTTAACGATGATTTGAAGGGTGATATTTTTGTACGAGCAATTGTATTGTAAGAATTCATCTCCATCAACGGATGAATGTTTTAAATCACATTGCTGAGATTTCCCAGGGCCTCGGATTGCCCCATAGTCAGATGTCACTTTTACCTCGGTCACATCACCACGTTGTGTCTGAACTATCAGGTTCAATGGTTAAGTAGCATGAAAGGATCTTTGTTCTTGCTTGGCTTGTATGGTGTTGTAAGAAAAAAATCGCTTTTAGTTGTGATTGTAAACCATCAAAAATACCTTTAGCATAGATATGGTCCTGTAAACAGGACACTGCTGAAGCTGGAAGACCTGCGTGGGTTCAAGATTTCTGTAGTTCATCCTGGGCAGGTCATTTCCCTGCGTCTTAATTTCCTTTGCCCTGAAGTAGAAATTAATGATGTTTAACTTCCTTTCTAAATTGTCCCAAGCCTCACTGTGATTAAATGTACTGTGTATGTGTGTGCTGAGTGGTAGTATTATAGCATAAAACTATAATGAAAATGAAAATAAAAAAAAAGAAGCATTGCAAAAACATGTCTTTGAAACAGAGGGGTTGGTCGGGCTGTCGGGAGAGTCTTTATTCACCATTGCAGGTAGATGGCAGCTGGTCCCATGAGCAGCTTGAGGAACATGTGCATTCACGGCCAAAAGTCCCTGGAGTAGCAGTGGCTCGAACAAATCCCAGCAGGGCAGTGTCTCATGCAGAAAGAGCAGGATTGTGCTTGTACACACCCATAAATTATCCTATCCAGAGCCAGCTGGGTGTTTAGGTGTTCTCATTGTTTGGAAATTTGTTGTTGGGAAAATATTAACAACCTCACAGCACATAGTTCTTTGCTGTGTCTAAGTGGATTGCCAGTGCCTTGAGGCAGAGGCTGTCTGGGTTTGCCTTCCACAGAGCCAAACACATTGTCAACACTCAATTAGACGTGTATATACAGTTTCATGCTGACTCAGAGCTCAAAGATAGCCACTATATTTTTTTCTTGTCGAGCATCCCTGCATAGAGCGAGCGAGCTATTTTTACCAGAACCTGAACTTTTCTAGCATTATTCCTGATAGGAAAAAATAAACCCTGTGTGCTTGCAGTCAAAACCGAAGGAAGGGATCTTTTCTTTGAAATGCCTGTGATCCTCTCAAGCTTCCATTAACTGAGGACATGCAGCCTCTGCATGTGCCTCTCTGTCAGTGCCTCTCTTCCTTCTCAGTTATGCTACGTGGACGACCCGCTGGCAGGAGAAGCCCCTCTCTGAGATACAAAGGGTTGATCAGTCCACGCAAGAGAAGAGCAAGTGAGACAGAGGCGACGGTGTCTTTGCAATCAAGGGGTGGAAAGCTGATGGGTCAGAGCCGTTTCAGGGAACAGTTGTAGAGTCAAGCTGGTAAATTTTTGTTTGGAGGGAAAGAGAAAAATAAGAGCAATGAAGTCCAGTTCCAGCCGGCAGGAGCTTTTTCTGACTGTTAAATATAAAGTCTACAGTGTCTCCCTCTCCTTTCATCTCCCGTGCTTCCACTGTCTGGGGGTTTACTTTTCCACGGGGTACGCAGACAGCTCTTGAGAGCGGAAAGTGTGGGCTGAACAGCAGCTCCCTGGCCACGATCCCTGAAAGGTGACTGAAGCTGCAGTACGTGCAGTAGGCAGTAGAGGCTGGGGAGGATGCTTTCCTCCTCTGGTGGGTGTTTGGGTGGGAAGTGTAAGATTTTTGGGTTTTCTTTATGCTGCGCATTTTTGTAATTCCAGCCATGCATGGAAAAAGTCAGGCAGTGCTGGCTGCGAAGGTGCTTGTGCACCTGTACAGGGTGGGACAGGCATTCAGAGGCAGAAATAGGCACCCAGCCGTCCTGTTTGGGCAATTACACTCTTCCTGCATTGTCACCACAACCGGCATTTCAGCGGCTAAGCCACAAAGGGAGGCATAAAGACAAATGGGATCTTCTTTTCAAAATACCTGTACTTAAAAGAACCTCCCTCCTGGGATGGCATTCATTATGTGTCTGTTTATTCATCCTTTGCTCACATGATAATTTGCTCCTGCAGAAATGTATCTCAGCTCCACCCAGTGCTGGGACTGAGCCACTTCTGCTGGCACTGCTGCAGATCATTTACCAACAGAAATTAGCTGTGCAGCATCCATCATGGCGACTGACATAGCTATACCTGCCCACAGCTGCTCTGAACGCGATTGCTACCTTTTCAGTAGTTCATCCCAAATCCCAATGGATTTCTAACTCTGCCCTGGCTTGCCCTGTGCATCTTCTCAAGAGCTGGTAATATTCTGAGATGGCTTTAAGTATAAATGGGAAGAAGAGCAGTTGATTTGGAAGAGGCAAATGAAATGCCAGCCTCTGTCACAGCGCTCTCCCAATATAAAAGATTTGTGGCAGTGGGTTGAGCCGAAGCCGCAGCTGCTGTGGTGTCACTTGGATATTAATTGGGGAGTGGGTGAGTGCAAGGAGCAGAAAATGCTGGGGAAGAGGGGAGAGGAGCCAGATAGGAAGAGACTGGCACAAGTGCCAGGCTCCTTTACTGGAATGCATCCCTCTGCGTTATGCTGCAGCCATCTTTCTCTACAAATTAATAATTTTCTGCTGCCCCTCTCTCCATCTGAATGTGCCGGCAGTTTTCTGTCTTCTGGAGAAGATCTCTCCTTCATGGTGTTTAGCTGTCACAGAACCTCAGCTCCTGGTCTAGAGTACCTCGGGTTTCCATCCCACCTGGTAACGTGCCCTGGATTCATCCACCTCTATGCTGCCAACCCAGTCTGTTGTTCAGGAGTCTTGTCTGTCATTCGCAGGAGTAATTGCAAAAATTGATTCATAGGAAATGCCTGTAACAGGCAGATCCTTTTGACAGACCACACAGCCATCATATTCTGCATTTATTTGAGTCAATCAATGCTCTGATGCATATTTGGGTCATAAATACTCTGATATAAATTGCATTTATTATTATGACAGCTGTGTTCCATTACCTATTATTTATTAGGTTCTGTTGTCCTTTCATTTTACACCTTGTGGAGCTGTCAAGTCAGCTGCTTACTGGTGACAAAGCTCACAGCTCAGTTCAGAATCTTCCAAAAATAAATTCTCTGAAGGGATTTGAGTAACAGCAGGACGTATGTTGTTGGAAAGGCATTGGACAATCTTTTTTCGGTTTGTCTTATTGGAAAGAGGAGGTTTGTGCTTTTTGCCTGCTTTTGCCCAAATTCCAGAATTAGACTTTGCGTTTATGATCCAGAGGTCATTGAAGCTGATAATCCCACTGATTAATGTGAATTTTAGATCACACCCTCCATGTCTCAAAGTTGAATTAATCAGGTTATTCGATATTTGAAATGGTGGGATGCTGACTTGAACGTTTCTAATTTTCCCTTGGAAGCTTTTTTTGCTTCATGTCTTTTTACATCATAAAAATGGCAGAATATGTGATCCTGAGATGAATGAATTTCAGCGTCCTTCCAAGGGTAAGGTCAAATTGTAATGGGCACGCTGCTCTGTACGAGTCAGAGTCATTTTCTGCTTCTCATTCCCAATAAACAGTCACATACCCTTTGTGCCAGGTTGCTGCACCAGCTTTGCAAGGTGCTGAGCGCTTTGGTGTTAATTCAGGAAAGCACTTAATCATGGAATTGATGACTCTGAAGTGCTTAATATAAGCATGTGCTTAAGTGCCTTGTTGGACTGGGGCCAGTGCAGATGTACCCTTGCGGAGCAGAGATTTGTAAGCCACTTCTGGTCTACTAGAGCCAAGTTCACTGGAGATCAAGGGTTTCAGGACTGTGCTGCAGGGGTGGGCGAGCATGACAAGATGCCCCTGCGTGGGCAAGAGAGCATTTACCCAGGCAGTCCCTGTCCTGCGACTAAGCAGGCAGCCAGGGTCAGCAGAATGGCGGGGCTCTTGGGCTACACCAAGCATCGCGTTGCACCAACTGAGCAGGAGGTGGGCGCCTGCGTGAGCAGAGACCTGTGCCGGAGACATGCAACGGCCCTGCCTAGCAAAGCCGGGCTCTGCGCCGGGAGGGTCTGTGCTACAGGGAAGGGGCAGCAGCGCTGCCTGGTCTTCCTAAAAGGTATCAGCCCCACAGACGCCCACGGGGACTGGTTTCTTGGGACAGAGTGCTAGGCTGGGTTTCAGACTAGCTGTGTAGTTTCTCTGTAAAACACAGGCGATGAGAACACTGCGTAAGTGCTCGTAGTTGTATTCGCCAGGTTTCGTTTGCACAAGGATTTGGGGATAGATGCAGGGACTGAGCCTTCTGTCTATCAATAGGGTTTATGTGCTAGCTTAACAGCAACGGTGTTCATAGCGTTACTCTTGAAATATGCGATGTAATGTTGCATGTGCTTCTTTTCATGTCTCAACATTTCTGTTTTATCTCCATTTATTTTACTCTAAATGTAAAAAGAGTAAATCTGTAATTCTGATCAAATATCACAGTGCAAAATTGATATACACACAATCATATGGCTCACAAAATACAGATGCAAATGGATATGTATTATTTATAAAGCAGCTTTGACATCTTAATAATCTAAAAAAGAAGAGACATTTAGATCATTTCATAGTTCAGCATTCTGCAAGTTTTTGAGCTATTGTGTATCATCATCCATGAAAAATTCATAATTTGGGTCTTACCCACTTTAACTTTATGCGTGCATTCCAACCAAAGGGGTGTGTGTCCTCTGTTCTTGCCTTTTTTTTCCTGTTCTATTCCCCCCACCCCGTTTTATACAATTAAAAGTAGGCGGCTGGGGTTAGACCGTGCCAAAAGCCCACCCTGCCTCCCAGGGACGACCCAATAACTAATGACAGTCATAACTCTGTGCCTAAAGAGGGATCTCCAGGTATTCCAGTGTCCCACCCGAATCCTCCTGGGTTTGCTGAACCCAAGACAGTCCATGAAAATCAAAAAGTTCATACTACACGGCAGTAAAATCAATGTAGTTGCTCTCATCCTAATTTCTAATGTGGACAGACGAAAGCCAGATATAGATCAGCTTAAAACCTGGCAATTTCTGCCAAGTTCCAAGTTGATCGGGAGTATGGTGTGAGTGCCTCGTTTCAGGTGTTTTCAGCGGTGTCACGGGCCAGGTTGTTTTCAGCTGGGCTGGAGGAGTGAACTCCGGAGTCGAGTAGATTTTGCAGAGGTTATTCTATCAAGAGCCTCATTCCTACATGACAGAAGGTCTTGGGTTAATGCTTTGGGTTTTTTGGGGGGGAAGCAAAGGAGAAAGGTGAACTTGTCTTTCAGGACTTTCCTGACCTGTTAGGGCTTTGTAGGTTAAAACTCTTTCTTTTAGTGAAATTGTTGCTCAGTGATGGGTTTAAATACAAGTTCAGTGTTGGTGAAAGGATCAAGTGAGGAGATGGGAGCTTTCTAACTACAGGGCTGGTGCCAGTAGGATGATAGTAGTGTTAACTGGTTTTCCTGACTGTTTCAAAGTTGCCTTAAAATACTGCTAGGAAGGAGGAAAGAACTTCAGTTTCTGTGGCCTGTTTCTCTCTGGTTTCTGCTGCAAGAGCCAACAAGGAGCCCTTGACTTGCTTTCTGTTTGCTTGAAACTCTCTCCCACCTCCACTTCACCTTCTCAGTGACCTTTAGGCAGAAGCTCTTAATTTATTGCGTCCTGGTTTTGCCCGTTCCCGGATGCTGAGCTCTCAGCGGACTGTGAGGGGCTGGTGCTTTCAAATGTAGTACGAGTTCACTGGTCTGAAGTTTCTCTGGAAATGAAAAAATCTGTTTGATTAAGGAAACACTAACTTCTGAAAGACTATCAGACTACGCAACTTTGCAAGTCGGGGCTGCGGAATGTCTAATTAAATGGAACTGCTCTCTAGAGGATTTGGCTTGCAGAAAATTAGTTTTCACATTCTTGGCCTGATGTTTATTAAATGTTTCTTTCCTTTTTCTCTCCTTTGCAGTTTTCATCTGTAGTTTCATGGTTGCGGCGCCTATCTTTGGTTACCTTGGTGACCGTTTCAACAGAAAGATCATTCTCAGCTGTGGGATCTTCTTTTGGTCAGCCGTCACTTTTTCAAGCTCCTTCATCACTGAACAGGTAAGAGCTTTGCAAAAGCGCTTTGCAGGATGTCCTGAAAAGATGGACAATACGTTCCTAAAAAAATCCCCACTCCCCATCAGAGTGTGCTCAAGGGGAACGTACCTCTCTGGTGTGTATTTGACATAGAGCATGTTGCATTGTCTGACCTTTTGTGGGTGAAGTGTGATCTGTGTAAATGTGTTTTCTGAACTGTGAAAGCTGTTATTATTTGATCATCTACATTCATAAAAAAATAACAGGTGAAGCGTGTCTAAGCAAGAGTATCTGTTGACATGAAAGGTTTTGTTTTGAGGGAGATCCTAAACAAACTTTAAAAGGCTTTAAAAAAGCCTTGGGGAAAAAAAAAATCCATGGCTATATAGTGGTTCTCTTGTCTTCTGATATGTATCAGAAGCCATTGGAGTTTGTTGGGAAGTCTGCTCATGGTATGTGGAGTGACAAAATGCATCCAGCGGTGGCTTTACACATGCGGTTTGATTCCTGTCCAACAAAGGCAGTGATGGTGGATGATAGCACAGAGATTAGACATAGTTTCAGCTCCTTTAATGCTCGTTGATGGATATGCCTGGGGAACTGATGATAGAGTTGTAAGGCTCACTTAATTTTGTCAAGCTATGCGCAGCATCCCTCACCTGCTTTCAGGACATCCACAGTACCCCATTTTGAGGACTCCTCATTGCATTAGTTATCTTGCCTGTCAGAGGCACTTGGAGGAAACAATGATCTGGCAGTTTCTGGGGGAAAATCCTCTTGTTTAAATCATATTGTAGAGGAGGTTTAATTGCTGCAGGTGGCAACATTCCTGGAGAGACAAATCACAGCTCCTGGCATCATCAGACTGATTTCCCCAAGGGAGGCAGGGGCATTGCTCATCCTTTCTGTCCAGCTGCGTTCCAGAGATTGCAGCATTGTGGTCACGCCTAAAGAATGACAACCAGGAACTAAACCTCTCCGCCCTGCTCCCTCCTGCCCACACACATGCTCTGCAGTTTCTAATAAAAGAGAATTTCCACCTAAAGTGGGCAGAGGCAGTCACGTGCCTGTCTGGCTTTCGTGTTGGATTGATTGTCGCTGCATTTCTGAAGAAAAATGCACGTGGCCAAATGTAGAAGCCTTTAAGTCAGTAA
Source organism: Platalea leucorodia (assembly GCF_965183815.1). Taxonomy (NCBI): domain Eukaryota; kingdom Metazoa; phylum Chordata; class Aves; order Pelecaniformes; family Threskiornithidae; genus Platalea; species Platalea leucorodia. The sequence continues at coordinate 4,333,041 of NC_138838.1, read as the reverse complement.
ATTGTTCTGGTTTGTAATTGGCCAGGAAGCATCCTTTTCAGAGAAGGAACATCTCCCATCTAAAATGAAGACTGTGTTTTGGTTTTCTGTTTGTTTGTTTGTTTTTAATTTATCTTCGTAACTTTCTGCAAAAGCAGCTGTGATCAGAGCCCAAAGAGGGAAGCATTTTATGAAGGAACCGTTTACCTGCTTCTGAACACCTCTCATGTTACGAACATGCATTCATGCTCAGGTTCTCATTGCTCTCTCTGCGCTAGACCTACTCCCGTAGTTGCAAGTAGTGGAACACTGGAACTGGACTGATGTAATCTAGGTTTTCAGAGTTGATTTTCAGTTGAAGGATTTAGGGCTTATTAGCTGACGTAGTTCATGGATTAATATATATGGTCATCGGTATACAGGAGCTCAGAGGGGAAGTGGCATATTTTCAGCCAAAGAAAGGGAGAATAGTGTTTATAAGGCTGGAATATGTTTGGAATCCAAACCCCAATGTTTTGGAAGTCACAAGAGAGCCAAGATCAAAATAGCCTGACCTATGTTAATTCCTCCTGGATTTGCATTAGTACTAACTCTGGACCCAAACTACAACCTTGAACACGATCTCCTAAATACTGAGAAAAATCCCCTGTCCTGATTTTACTGCGATCCTTGACTCTACCAGAAGACTTCTCTATTAAGCCAGAGGTCTCATGCCCAGCTCTTGTTATCTACTCCAAGACATTATGGAAAATTTTGCCGCCGCTGTATGGATGTGCTCAACCCAGTGGCTGCAGCAGTTGAGCAAGGTCATAAGAATAATCCCAGCTTCACATAGTATCCCTGCCACGTTGGTATCCTTTTTGGAGGCCTGATCTGTAATTTGGAAGACATGCCACGTTGAACAAGGTGAATTCCTGAAGTACTAATGAGAAAAAGGGTCAGAGAAGAGCTGATGCAGATTTTTTTTCTTTATACAGTGACTAACTAGGCATTTTTCCTCATCTTTGTCTTCTAGGATTCATTTGAGGAACAAAACACTGGCTCTTCTCTCAGCATTTTTTCTTTCTTTCTTTTAAGACAGTATATGTGTTTGTCTGGGAGGAAGGCTGGGAGCTGAAATAGGAAAAACTCTTTGCTGGCACAAATAAAAGCAGTAGGGAGACTACTGTAAGTAGATAAGTACTCACATCCAAGTCAACATGAAAACACAGGGCTAGAAGGAGCAAGTTGGCACAGGCTGAGCCCATTGAAATACTGCACAGAAAACTCCTTTATGTGGCGACAGCAAAAATACTGAACTAGGCGAGAAACAATAGCCATTCAGTAGAAACAGCAAACTGTGTCTTCAGGGATTGCCTTTCTTCAAATTTTGACAGCGTCTAGTGCCTCATGTGTGCTATCACTGTGTAATTAAATAGCATACACATCCGCAGAGTTCAAATTTGGAGTGTAAATGGAAGGAGACAGCTTAACAAAGGCAGAAAGCAGCTACAGAGCTGGTGGACTCTGAAGGCACCCAATTTGTAAAGGTTTTTGGCAGTGTGATGTTAATATTAGTACCTGGCTGAAATGTGGACACTTAAAGGAAAACAATCAAAATGCTATCATTTGAGTGAATATCTAGATTATTTGTAATTTATTGTGCAAACAAGCATACAGAAAAGGACATGTTAATTCTTATCTGTCAAGTTATTCAATAAAGAAATACCCATGTGGCAAGAAAAGGACATGGAGTGAGGAACTACCTCAGAGAGATGGATTTTGATCTGGAAAAAAGGATTGGAGCACAATGAAACTGCTCACCTAAGATACTATCTAAAAGCTATTTCATGCTGTTCGAGTTAAAAAGATAGTGACTGAAAATTGGCAGATAAACCAGGGAATTGGATATATATGCCATGCAGACATGTAGCTGCTAGAGAGCACTGCTTTCAGCTTTGTAACCACTTATTAAAATATCCTTCGTTATTTGTTACGAAATATCTTTGGGCTTTTAACATGGAATAATGACTGTCAAGTAAATGAAGAATGAATCTGTCATCTGCTGGTAGCTACTAAATAACTGAATAATAGGCTCTCACAGGAAAAAAAGAAAATCGGACAAAAATTTAAGGATCGTTCCAGAGTATATAGGGGGTGGTAGTTAGAGAAAACAACAATGCATGAATCCCATGCATAGCAAAATAGCAATAGGACAAATAGATACGTAAATGTTTGATTACTGTTTATGAGGTCCTAAATTACATTTAAAACAAATCAAAATAAGAAACCCAAATAAATACGTAACAGACTAATTCCATAAAGACACCTGCTTTCATGGATAAAAATAGGTAATGATAAATCTCACTAAAGAAAATAATCCGAACTAATGAGACTGGGATAATATTGAAAAGGTCACTTTTTATTCTGTCAAATAATGCGATTTCACAATTTATATTAGTGCAGAATTTCTCTATAGAAAAATAAGAAATGAGTCTTCCTGCACTTTGTCTCTGGTACTTGCACATTTCTCCTCTATAACACTGTTTAGCACTTTCTAAAATAAAAGTTGCATAAAAAAGTCATTAACAAGCTTGTTCATTAATCTAAAATTGAAGTTGGTACATATTTAGACATATCTCTAGATTAACTCCATTTATAGAAACTTCAATAAAGTATGTATATGTCTTAATTTGTACTTTGTAAGTACAAACACCTGCTTAGAAATTACCTCCCTTTATGCACGCCTTTTAATCAGTTCTGCACCTGCGGGTACACAAATTTTGGTACTTTCACCTGCAAAACTCTTTCTTGTGTTGTTTCAGCTTTTGGCAAGCATTTGGAGAAAACACTTTCTGGTTGTTGGTTCGTGCTCCGCAATAAATCAACAAAACCTAAGTGAGCTGCTGTGCAGTGTAGGGCCCCGTCACAGAGAAGTGCACTGAGCACACGGACTTGAGGGAGTTTCTTTAGCAAGATGCATTTCCATCCACACACAACGCTAAATATGTGTCTGCCTTCCTCTGTATCAATATAAACTCTGATTATTTAATAAGTAAGCAGTTTTTTCTCTAGATAGCATTTTGATGAGCGTTGTGCCTGCGTGCCTGGGTTTGGCTGGTCATCTTGAGCTGGTTTATATTCCAGGACGTCATTGGACAGAGGCTGTAGTCCCAATTGCAGCATTTCTCTCCTTCTGAACAGTTTCATGTGAAGCAACTTGGTTATCGGGAGTGATCAGGCCACGTGCCGAGAGTTTCTTTCTTGCTGCTTGGATATCCGCAGCTGTTAGTTATAGTAATAGTTCTTACAGCTGACTCCTTTGGCCAGAAACTTGTTATAGATGAAACCTTGCTTTTGGTGCTAACCTTCCTACCCCTCTTAGCACAAACCTCTGAGAGATCAGGACCCCTCTCCCCTGTGGGCAGACACCAGTTTCTTAAAGCAAGAAAGAGCTTGGAGGTGGAAAGTTGCAGACTGTTCTCCAGTCTTGTGAAATACTGCTATTTCCCATGTAAATATCTTGAATAAAGCATAATCTGTGTAAAAGGGATGCTGTTTTACAGATGAGTAAAGTATTCTGCTAAGTAGTTTGGCTCCACCAGGCTGGGAGACCAAGTGTACCTAATAATCAGCCAGCCCAGGCTGTGGTAATGTGGGTTTGCTGGGAGACATCAGAGCTGCAGAAAGTTGGGAAACAGAAAGGCAAAGAATTAACAAGGTAAACCAGGAACGTGCTTTTGAATCCTCCTGTTCTTGGTAAATATTTCTGTTTAAATGTTGATATAGCTAACATGATAAAACCTTTATGCTTGCACTGCAAGTTAATCTGGATAGGTATTTCTACTAGAGTTTTTTTCTTTTCCTTTCCTTTTAATTTATCTTTGAAAGAGAAAGCAAATAGTCCACGGTGGCATTCCAGTTAGCCTGCAGTGCTTGCTAAAGTCCTGTCTTTCAGTCTTGCCAGATGTATATTTATTTCCAAAGCTTGTCTTTCAAGCAGTGCTAAAAGAGAAGCAACAAATTATGTGCAGTATGGAACAAATGGTTAGCTGGGTTAATTTTAAAAAATGTAAACATAAACCAACCCCACCCCCTTACACAAGATGATTCACTCCAAGGGAAAAAAAAAAGCCTTTAGTCTTATGTGCTCTGGCAGAAGTTGTATTATAAAACATACAGCTTCTGTTCCTTTGCTTCCACTGTGTCAGATAAATCCACAGTTTGAAAACCAGAAACAAACAAAACTAAAAGCCCCAAGCCATCGTTTTGTATGTAAGAAGGGTACTGAGTGTTATCTTTGAAGTCAGCATGAATTACTGGGATGTTTATATCCCACTGTTCCATCCTATTATTTTTTGAGCAGAACTCTCTTTTAGAAAGAAGGCAGATTAGATTCTCCCAACTTTGTGCAGTCTGCTGCTCATCCATTCAGCCCCTTCCCTCACATGCAATTCCTGACCGTTCGTGTGGCTGTTACAGAAATCGGTGCTGGAACCAACGCGGGGCGTTCACAGACAAAGGCTGTTAGTTGGCTCCTGGTGTATTCTGCCAGCCTTTAATGCGGTGCTGGAACCCTACAGATGAGCATATGCTATTGACATTTGGATTTCTGCATGCTTGCCCTTTTGCTAGACTGCTCAGGAAAAATATAGTTCACTGCGTACTCTCTTATCACAGAGAAAGAGATTAGGGTGGGTAATACACTGCAATAGTGTTGCTGTTGTAACTGCCAGTGGTGTCAACGCTCAAATTGCTAAGTGCTACTATTATGGCCCTATGTCTAATGCTGCTGTAGTGCCCCACGCGCTACCTGGCAGCTGTAACCTGCTCCTGCTTTGCCTCTGCTCTGTTAAGATGAGACATGACAATCTGTACATCTCTTCTTCGCCCCAGCCATCAGCGCTCCCTCCTCACCACAGGAGAGCTGCTCTGCGGGGGGCCGGGGATCGGTGGGTGCCAGGTGGGAAGGGTGCTGTGCTGGAGTTAGGTGGCTCTGAAGTCCCGAAGAGAGGGAAAGGACAGGGGTTCTCATCACCGCTTTACGCTGCAGAGTGAAATTCTTTATGGACTGATTCTGCCTCGCTTTCCCTCTCCCATGTGCCTGAAAGCAGATGGTTTGAAGAAAGATACTCCCCAGAGCCCCCTTTAGACCTGCCTCCCCTCCCAGCAGCCTGCTATGCAAAAGGCTTACTTGCACTGCAATGTGCTGGTGATGGCATTGCCCATCAGGAGAAGAGATGAACCTGCCTCAAGCCTGGTTATATGTACCTACATCCGTATGGCTGCTGGAGATGGAGTTACCCCACCAAGGGTAACTTTTAAGAGCTGCAGCTCTTGGGATGTAGAAGTTGTCGGGTTCCTGCAGCAGTTCTGCTGTGAGGAAATTCCTTTGTGTTTTCATGGCTACTTGACTACTAGAGCTGCTAGCTACAACTAGACGAAGACATGACAAAATCCATGCTCCCTGGACAAGGAAGTTTGAGAGTTTCTATGGGAATTGAAAGGCGCCATTTCTTTGACTCCTCTCCAGCAAGACGGCACCTGCTGCTCCTTCCCCGTGCTATTCACAGCACTCTTACAAGTTTTACTCTCTTGCATTTGTTCTAATATGGATTATGTGAGGTGTACTATAGGAAAAGAATACTTTATTGCTTATTTCTTCAATAATGAAGCATTGGCTGAGCTGGTCTTAAGGTATTCTGGGCATCTGTCAAGTCTGCTAGCATCTTCAGCACAGTTGATACCAAATACTGTATGGGAAACTGTTTTCATGTAAGAGCAACATCTTCTCTTGCACAGACAAGTGTAATGATTTGAACTCTTGAGTCTTGGGTCCTCATTGTTCCCTCAGATTTTGCTGACCTAGGAGAGAAGAGATGGGAGAAGATTTATATAGATGAAATAGTTGCAGCTTGCTGAAATAGAGTGCAGAATTACTGTCATGTGTTTGTCTCCTAGCTGCTTTATATTCCTACCATGTCCCTTTCTACCTGTCCCTGTATATGAGGGGGACTATAAATGAACTATAAATGAACAACAGGTTAGGGTGTTCTCAGAGCATCAGCCCCAAAAACCCAGTCTATGAGAGAAGGAGGCTTTTCGTAGGTGTTACCAGAAATTGAAGAGTTGTATTTTCTGCTCTGAGTGTTGGTTTTTTCCCTCCAGTATCTGCATGTATGTATCTATAAAACATTTGGAAAGAGTTATTGAAAATACAGCTGGTGATGGCTGCCAGGAGAGAGAGAAGAGTATAGCTCCAAAGCTTATTTGGAAAGTATTTGTGTAATGAGAAAAAAGAAATTAAAGAAGCTATCATAAGGAGTATCTCTACCATACCCCGGCTGCAGCGTGTCTGGAACAGGATCGGTTCTGCTCTGCCCTCTGAGACCCAAGAGCAATCGAGATTACACCTCCGAGTCCCACCTTCCCCAGGTAGGGGTAGTTTGGCACCACATCCCATTCAAACTTCTCAAATCACCCCAAATCATGTGCTGTTATAAGTGTGCCCTCTGCTACCTACTTTTGGGTCATTAATTGGTCGGAAAGCATGCCATATCTGAATCAAACGCTGTGGATGCTGAAAGAAGAAGAGATGTTTCTATTGCTGAGTGTCATAACTCGCCTGACCCGAGGCATGCTGCTGCACAGGCTTCTGATGCCAGTTCATTAAAATGAAGGCAGCGATTTGCACTGAAATGTCAGAACTGCTCCTCAAAGCTCAGGCATTTTCTAGAGCAGGCGGACAGAGATTTGTGCTGGGAGAGTATCGAGAAACAGGCTCGAGGCTTAATGCTCATTTGGAGTGGGTGTCGGTGAGGGCTCCCTGTAATTGCCTACCCTCTTTTTTAGAGAACTGTTGGTTATCTAGGTTACTGGAAGATGTTGAAATCATTATCATAGGATCTGTGATTGTGGTTCTGATTCAGCTCCTCCTTTGGAAGTCTGTGGGAACCTTTTGTGTGTCTTTGTGGGGATTGAGTCAGACCCTGTATCTTTTAAAATCAATATGCTTACGTTTGATGCTGTTTCATTGCATCATGAAAACGCCTAGAGACAGCAGCTGGGGACTGTGGTGCCGATATGAAAGATCTTTACAGGCCAAAGGCCTTTACGGCTTTGTCCCATTTTTATGCAGAAACCTGAATTTACAGTCTCTAGGTTGAAGAGTAGGAAAATTCAGCCACTATCAGTTAATGGATGGTTTGGAAGCAATGCCTGCCTGTAACTACTATCCTGCCTGTCCTGCTTTTATTGTGCCTGCGCATGAAATCTCACCTGGGTCAGTTATTTGCTGTGGAGAAGAGGGAAGAAGGCATATTTATTTCATTGCCAGGCTGTGTGTGTCTTGGAAGCATTCCTTCTTCTTGTGTTGTCTATTAAAATGTATATTCTGCTTGTCATACTGCAGCAGAGGCCTAACCCCAGAGTGTGCTGATGGAACACAAAAAAGGATGTCTTATTGCTTCAACCCTGTCTTATTTTAAGTCTCTATAATGCTTTAGCATTATGCTTTATAAATAATTATTACAGCATCTTAAGCTCAGACTCATTCAAAACATCCCAGGAATGGAAGAAAGGGAATGTCCTCCTTAAATAGATGGACTGAACCAGCTGGGAGGGAGAAAAAAAGAATTAAAACAAAAAAGGTTAAAAAAAAAAAAGTAGTGCTGCATGTAAGTTTCTAAGCAGATGTTAAAATATAGAGTAAGGAATTATAAAATTTCCTATCCACTTAACGTAATCCTTGCAATAGCGGTTGTGACGCGAGGAACACAAGTCATTCCCAATGCAGTGCTCCACTGTTGCATGCTGCGCTGCAGTAGTGGGGAAGCCTGGCTTGGTCAAACGAGTTCAGAAGGCAAAGCCAGTTGCTACTGCAGTGTCCGGATGGCACTACGTAATCCTGTTCCTTTGGAAATAAGCTTCCCAGATAATTGTGTGTTGAGGGTATTGAGAGGATGGTGGGGTAGAACGTGACCCTTCATTGCTTCACTGGGGCGTTCAAATATGGGCCTGGAGAAATGTTACCATTCATTTAAGGGTGTAAGCTGACACGTACTTAGTATGGGTGTAAGTGAGGCGGCTTATGGCTTGTGTTCTTGAGGCTTATGACTTGGAAAGAAGCGTGATGCTTCAGGAGAGTTTGGTTTATGATGCCTCACAGACAAAGAAAACAATTCAGTCCACCCAGTTTTAGGCTCATTAGGAGGCTTGGAAACAAATCTAAACTTTGTATTAGCAGGGCCTTGGTGGTTCTTGATGGTTGTGCATATTGCCCTGAAAAACAGGATGCAGGAGAGAGGGAAAGTGTTATTCAGCCTCTTTCGCTTGTGTTCAGATGCAAAAGTATGGATTTCGGCCTTTCTTTGGTTGAGCTCTTGGTTGCCTGCTGATACAAAAGCATCAGTGATACTATAGGAAATGTAAGTGCTTCTTCAATGGCCCACACAATCTGTGGCCCCCTGGGTCACGCATAAAGGCTGAAAAAAGGACCATTGTGCTCTGAGTAATGTGCAAATAGTGTGAAGATGGGAAATGTCTTATAGTACCAGGTGCTAAATTAGTCTTTTGAAGTGTTGACATTTCTTTTAAATGCATAAAGTTCACATGCTACACAAAACGCTGCATTTGCAATTCAGATAACGTTGAATTAGAGTACTAATCTCAAACCCATGTAATAGTTTTTGAGCTGGAAGTCCCTGGGAGTGGTGCTGATCATCATGTCTGAAAACATGATTGACGAAGTCTCATGAGAGGATAGTGACAAAACATGCAAATGCATTTAATATAGCTAAATAGGATTGTCATTTTGTTAAATAGGCTGGCTGTAGAGAATGAAATGAAGCTACAGCATGACAAAACCTTGCCAATTAAATAATGCTTCAACTAGCAATATAACAACTGTTCAAAGAAGATCATGAATAAGAAGCTGCTAGGTAGGAGGAATTGGTAGATGCATCAGTTGCTCTCTGGAAATCTGATGCTAAAAATGAGACATCTCTCAAATGTAGGCCAAACATACTGCAAGGTCAGCCTTCCTCGCAGAACTTGGGTGCTTCTGGATCTTGACTGAGTCAGCAAGCCAGAGAAGTGTGAAAACAGAAAGCAGGAAGAAAAAATTTCAGAGTTTGGAATGATTCAGATGTTTTTTTCAGCAAAGTTGCCTAAAAGGTCTGACCTGCTGGTGTACTTAGATTTTTAGCACGTGCAAAGTAAAATATGCCAAGAATCAGCAGAACCAACAGTATAGGTAAAGTTGCTGGGACTATAACTTTGTTTGTGGTAATTTCATTTAAACCTTGAGGTATTCCATTAAAATGTGTCCTTCACAGACTTCCAAAACTTGTTCTCCCCTTGAAAATGCATATAGTTAGGGCAAAACATTCACACCTGAGTGTCTCAGTCAGTTGGCTGATGCTTTTTTTGAAGGGTGCTGTGAAATCATAGTTTCTGCAATTGTCTCAGGAATAGGAACATGGGGTTGTGCTCTCCAAGAATGAGACCTGTCTGTTGGATTTGATTAAATTTGGTTTAAGAATTGCTCCAAACCAGAGCGTTTGAGCCAAGACAGCCCATTGGATTGATGTGGTTAGATCTCACACATTTCTATGGACATCACTGAAGGTGGAGATGTTGTTAGTGTTATAGAATCATGGAATCATTTAGGTTGGAAAAGACCTTTAAGATCATCAAGTCCAACTGTTAACCTAGTGCTGCCAGGTCCACCACTAAACCATGTACCTAAGCGCCACATCTACCCGTCTTTTAAATACCTCCAGGGATGGGGACTCAATCACTTCCCTGGGCAGCCTGGGCCAGGGCCTGACAGCCCTTTCAGTGAAGAAATTTTTCCTGATATCCAACTTAAACCTGCCCTGGTGCAGCTTGAGGCCGTTCCCTCTCATCCCATCGCTTGTTCCTGGGGAGCAGAGACCGACCCCCCCGGCTCCAGCCTCCTTTCAGGCCGTTGCAGAGAGCGATGAGGGCTCCCCTGAGCCTCCTCTTCTCCAGGCTGAGCCCCCCCAGCTCCCCCAGCCGCTCCTCCCCAGCCTTGTGCTCCAGCCCCTGCCCCAGCCTCGCTGCCCTGCTCTGGCCACGCTCCAGCCCCTCCATGGCCGCCTTGGGGTGCGGGGCCCAAAATTGAACACAGTATTCAAGGTGTGGCCTCCCCAGTGCCCAGTACAGGGGGACGAGCACCTCCCTGGTCCTGCTGGCCATGCTATTCCTGATACAAGCCAGGATGCTCTTGGCCTTCTTGGCCACCTGGGCACACTGCTGGCTCATGTTCAGGCGGCTGTTGACCAACACCCCCAGGTCCTTTCCCTCTGGGCAGCTCTCCAGGCACTCCTCCCCAAGCCTGCAGCTGTGCCTGGGGTTGTTGTGACCCAAGTGCAGGACCCAGCACTGAGCCTTGTTGAACCTCATACAGTTGGCCTAGGCCCATCGATCCAGCCTGTCCTGATCCCTCTGCAGGGCCGTCCTACCCTCCAGCAGATCAACACTCCCGTCCAGCTTGGTGTCATCTCCAAACTGACAGAGGGTGCACTTGATGATACTTAGGTATCAGTGCCTGTAACTATTTGTTCTGAAAAATCTGGTATCTGTTTATAGCTGGGTTGCTTGGATTCAGTCCTCGCTTGTGACTCATCTGTGGCTGGAACACAGCAGCCTGTGAATATTCTTTAGTTTCATGTATGCCAGGTCATATTCCAGCTATTCCAGTTTTCAACTTTTGTGTGTCAAGAACCTTGCATTGTTTCCACCGTTGCAAAAATACCTTGTAGTTCTCCCAATCCCTATTTTTGTGATTGTGTTATGATTGTCTTTGCATGTCTCAGGAAGGGAATGGTGATACTGCCTAATGCCAGGGATATTTGTTGGAAGTGCTGATAAGTGTGTCCCACCTGACAGATCGGGAACAAAAAGCAACAGTTTGCTTCCGACCCAGAACTATTGAGGTTCTCAGGGGAACAGTTTCAGAAGATACATTCTCGCCGAGCTGCACGTAATGGTTTTGTAACACGGATAAATGACCGCTATTTCAGCCACGTGAAATGCTATGGACTCCTCTGTGTCTTACACCAGAGCCACAAGGATGAAAAGAAGTGCTTTAACTCAGTGTTCTAGCAGGCACTGGTAACACAGGGCTCTTTATGATCCCTATGATTTATTTGAAAACATCAACCTTTTTCTTTAAGGTCTATTTTATAAGTAGCTATACATGTAGCACTCTGCCGGATGGTGTTCTGGTGAACAAGCAAGCTAATCTGTTACATTCCTTCCAATTACATCCCAGACCCCTGTCATTAATGCAGTATTAATGACCAAGAGACTAAATTGAGAAGAACATAAATCTCACCATTTGAGTGTCATGTAATATTTTTACCACAGGCCGGTCAATCAGATGAAAAGCTCTTCAATTAGTAAGCCGACATGCTGCTTTGTCTTAACTGAGGCTATTGTCAGGGCCCAGTGATGCTGCTTCATCACCCAGTGTCTTGTAATTACATTACCTAATTGGATGGAGAATGGGAATTCTACTCTTCCCCCCCCCCCGCCCTTTTTTTTGGTGCTACCCAAAAATGGCTGAAAAGTAATAGCAGAGTTTCTCAGGACTGGCACAGGTTTGAAGGGAGGGCAGTGATGGGAACTTGGATTTCAGACGCTGCCATTTTAATGTTGAAAGGGAATTTCACATTGAAAATTTGCAAGTAGCTGAGAAAAATCTTGGCCCTGATTTTTGTACCTGCGAAGCACACAGCAGCTCCCTGCCAACTCTGGGAAGCGCGGTGGGAGTCTTGCTACTTCTAGGGTGTTTTTGTTTTTTCTCCAGAGTGCTTAATTAGGTACTTCACTTTAGAGCCTCTCTGTAGGTATCCAGTTGTTAAAACACTTTAGTTGCTGATTGAAGGGTGTGATGAGTGAAAAAGGAATATCTTACAGTCTTTATTAGTTATTTTTACGTACTAAATAATAATATAAATCTCATAAAATGAGGGCACTTTAATCACCCAGAATCTCAGGTACATTTCCAAATAAAAATTTCCACATTCAATTATGTGTGCCTGAGCAGGTCACCTGGGAGAACTAAAGCCATTAGCAAGTACGAGAGACAATCAAAGGAAAGGTGAGCGGACTTTGCTTCATCTCCCTTGCTCATTTCTATATTTAAATATGTATTTTTTTCTCTTTCTACTTGCTGTAGTCTCTCTTCTCCTCCTTGAGGGTCTCTGAATACCAGCTGAATTTTCCCAAAAGGGAATTGTTCAAAGGTGAGGTGCTTAGAGCTGAGAATTGGTAGGACACTTAATGCATCCAAAATGAGCTGAAGTTTTGAAGTGTTTGACATAGTGTAGATGGATGCTATAGAGGAATCAGAACTGCTTTAGAAGCTATAGTAAGTCCATCCTAATTGCAAAGGGTTTGTATATTGACCCTTGAGCAAGCGATTAATGAAGCATACTAAGATTTCAATAACGCAGTAGCTTGCTATTAAATCTTGACATGGCGTACTGATCTCATTTGTAACATGCTTATAACCTCTACCCAACATATAATAAGCATGCGTGAATAAAACAAATGTGAAATGTGTGAATGAAATGTGTGAATACTTGAAGGAAGGCCCAGGGCATTTTCACTTCAATGTTAGTGACCTGCCCTTCAGAGTTCAGGGGAAGACTTTTGGGTAAGAGAAGTGTCCTTCATCGGACACAAATATTTAAACTTGTATGCTTCCCCTGCCCAAGCAGGCTTCAGGGAAACAAAGTGAAGAAAAACCTGTTTAGGATGAATGCAACAGAGACACAGTAGATGAGATGGTGTCTGCCGTATGGATTTAACTGAGACTTTGAATAGCTTACCTTTGCTAAAGTGGCATCCCCACTCTAGAACTGTAGAGTCTAGAGCCTGTAGTGCTGCTTCAGTGTGTATCAATACCTGATAGGAGGCAGTAAAGATGGAGCCAGACTCTTCTCAATGGTGCCCAATGAAAGGATGAGGCAATGGGCACAAGCTAAAATACAGGAAATTCCATTTAAACTTAAGAAGAAACATTTTTACTGTGAGGATGGTCAAACTCTGGAACAGGTGGTCCACTGAGGTTGTTGTGGCTTCTCCATCCTTGGAGATATTCGAAACTCAACTGGACATGGTCTTGAGCAACCTGTTGTAGTTGGCCCTGCTTTGAGCAGGGGCCTTGGACTAGACTATCTCCAGAGGTCCCTTCCAATCTCAACTATTCTCTGATTCTGTGATGTGCATGCAAAGGAGAAGATTAGTTTGCAAATGGTGATGAAAGATGGGCTTGGCATCACAAGTTCAATTTGAAGGGAGGAAACTGTAGAACTTAAATCCAGTGGTGATAGAAGTTATGGGAAATGTTGTGTGCGGTAGTGACTTAAAAGGCACTTGTGATTGTAAAGAGATGGGAGGTGAAAAGTAGTTGTGGGTAAGTGATGACACGCACAATGAGGGAAGAAGAGAGGAGTCTAAACCCAATCACGTCTCTGCAGCGGGCCAAATGGCAAAAGAACCAGCAACTGCAGTGAATCTCCCCCAGGCTTCCCTGACAGCATGACTCACGTCTGATAAGAGAAAAGCATCTCAGAGGTGAGAAGGGTAGTTTATAGTTACATTTATCAGACAGGTAACTGTAGCATGAACCTTTAAGTGCACTTGTATCTCTACAGAAAACAGATAAAATACTGATAGCTCATAGCATTGCATCAGCGCTGATAACTCATCAACCTGTCGCCAACCAGGCTCTACACAAGCAGGTACCCTGGCTGGTTGCTATCTATGCCACCCAGAGATTAAACATAATCAACTCCTTTTGATTGTAGGAAATCCTGAAAACAATGCTTACCCAATCTATTTATGGGGGAGAAAAGCACCGACCAACAAAACATCACAGTAAATAGTTCTGCCCCGTATTATTTTGTATTTTGGTCTCTTGGCTGGCAATCCCCATGAGGGATTAGTTAAGATTACTTGTAGATAAAGGTAGATACTCATCTTCCTTTGTTCCCGCACAAAGATCTCCCAAACGGTAAGATACCAAAAGGCCAAAATTTGGCATGAATATTCAGTTACTTAAAAGTCTGGGCTGGACTTGACAGGAAGACATGTTCTTCAGGATCGGTATGGCACAATTCACCAGTACTAAATATGTAACCCCTCTCTAGCTCTTTACAATAGTTATTCTCCTTTTTTTAAAGGAGAGCTAGAACCATTCACGTTTGAGGACGTAGGGTGTGTGACTTTGTGGTGTGTATCCAGATTTGACACCCCGTTCCTAACAAGTGTGTGGACCCAGGACTTGTATCCACCAATGGAAGCCAGGTGCCTTGGGTTATATGTATTCAAAATTTGTAAAGCTCTGGGCTGCACAAGGGTGGAAGATGTATTTAGGCTTATCTATTCTGCTGTAGCCTTTGTCATTCATCCAGACACAGAATGGAATTTAAAACACAAACATCATCATTTAACGTCATCTTGTCTTTCGTGATATGTCAGTGTCCCTGTTTGACTTGAAAACTTTCAGGTTCTTAAAGGTGACCCCATCATTACCGGGAGGACTAAGGGAAATGGAGTGTTTAGTGTTAAGCGAATGTCACCTGCATGTGTAATGTCATTCTATTGTTCAGCTCTTCTAGTGACTCTCAGCTAATGAGCTGGAATTTGAACTGTGAGTTTACAGGAGCCAATGCTCTGAGTCACAGTACCGATACTCAGAAGCATGTTCCTGGTTTGGTTTGCATCGTGGGTAATGGTACATCTTTGCCATACCTGCGGTGAAGGGTGTGGTGTGTTGTCCCTAGCTGCTTGGACCCCTGCAAAGTACTGATACGGTTGGGAAAACTGGATGGAGTGCAAGAGGAAGTGGTGTTGGCCTGGCCAGAAAATACAGGTTCTGCTCGGGAAAGGCAAATGCTTGCACTTGAGTGTAGCTGTCAAAAGGGACCACTGTTGTGCAGCCCTTGAATATCCATTTGAGCCCTGTGGGGTTTCCTTTGGTCAGCTGATTCCTTCAGTATTTCAGATTTATCTATCTTCACTTGATCTAACTGATCACTTGTGACTGCTGTGGTACCCTGGACGTTGTCAGTGCAAGACCCTGCCAGCTGTAGAAATACAAGGGTTTAACTGCAGTAGAGTTCAACTGAGTTTGCTCTAGAAACTCAGGGAAATTAAATCAGTCCCGATGCTTTCTCCTTAGTTCATGGTCATTCCACACACATGTATTTTAGGCTTTGTGTGGCAATCCTAGCTGCCTGGTGGCACGGATGGTTTTCCTTATGCACTTCTTCTTTCCAAGGATGCAAACCCTTATTCTATATCCTTGTTTACTGCATAATGTTGCTATAACAAAGGAAGGAAAATATGGCAAACCTCAGCAGTTCAAATATGGAATTTCATGGTGCTGAGCCCTCTTCTACAGAAGCTAAATGTAGAAACCGCAGGAGGTTAACTCAATATCCTCATATAGGAAAGGGTGCAGGTGCGGTTGCTGCAGCTGTATAAAAGATCCTTCTTTTAGACCAGCAACATCAGTTCAAAACATGGCTTGCACTGGTGCTGTGCATCCACACTAGTAATTTGTACTAGGTCAGCTGTATCATGTGATCTCATCAGTCCGTGGGTCCCTAACCTGAAAGAAGCATGTATTCAGCTTGTTTTATGAGACCCTTAAAAGCTACTCCACATTCAAATACAAATATTTAATAACCGAAGCTTAAGGATCATATGATTCTTTAGACAGTAAATCTGGTGGTTCAGAGTTGTACACATATTTGGCAGATTATAGGTTTATCACTGACAGCTAATCTTTTAGAGAACTGTGGCTTAATTCCTTTTGTTAACTAATTAAAAAAAGAGAAAGAAGTTAAAGCTGTAATTAGACCTATTAAAATATATATTACTCACTCAACGGCTTATACAGCTAGGATAAATGTATAATTAGGAGGTTTGTCCAAACATGATTAAAGCTAGTCACGTGTCCTAGGCCATCAAACATTTATGTGTGCATGAGATTGAGCGTAAAGTCAGTACGAAAATGTGAATATAAACCATGTCATATTTTGCAGAGAAAATACATGAACTATCTTTTGGCATATTATAAATATTTAACTCAAATCATGAAAGCTTTTTTCAGATGAAAATTCTGAAAGGATTGCGTCAGGCCTATAGCTTCCAGTGGGATAGTGTCGTTGGCAACAGTAATCAGACCAGGTCCATCTGTCCCCATGATCTATCGCCGCTGTTGCCTGCAGTTTGCTGATAGTTTAAGAAATTTAGAAATCAGTAGGTTGCGCATTCCTGTTAGTGGTCGGTGCGTTCCCTGAGGCATAAGGATTTGTATCCCTTCAAAAACTCATATATCTTTTGGGGAATTGGGTTTCTTTGTTGTTTGGGCTTGTTAGTCTTCAAATTACAAAGTAGTAAAGTCTTCAGCTTTAGAACTGAGGCATATTTTTCTTTCCATGGAGTCAAGAGATGGGAAGGAGAGAGCAGGTCCATTGACCTTTTCTACCTCACGTAGGCCTGTACGAGTGCTTTCTCTGTGCACTACTTTCTGGTGGTGGCATCTCTTGAAGGGAAATTCCCAGGAAGACTGTGGCAGTTCTGGGTCTCTGTCAGCCACCATTCTTTCCGTATGTTGATGGTTTGTTGTATACTGGAATCTTCCCTGGCTTGTGTCTCATCAGCCCCTTTGTGGCACATGCAAGTTGGAGAAAGGGACTCAGAGCACCTTTGCATCCTAAATTGCCTCCAGAGCTCATAGCAGTCGCACTGTGTGGTTCAGATCTTCCTATGATAACCCCTCTCCAGCTGTCCACATCCAGGCCGGTGCCCAGGAGCGATACTGCAGCGTGGATCTGGCCGCCACAGTCTCCGGAGCGCTTCAGGCTGAAGCACAGGCAGGGAGGGGGATTTCTGCCATACAGCGGTCAAAGAAAACCATTGCATCTCTACAAACCAGGAGATGTTGGCAGCTCTCATCGAGGTGCAGACATCTCTGACATGACTGCTAACCAAAATTAAAGACATAAATAAATTGTTTGCTGTAATAGCACTTTGTTTCAAAACACTTGAGTTGCAAGCACTGACCCAGAGAAAAGACACTGAAGTATTGAGGTTGCTGGGCTTAACCTATGGAAAAGAAATAAGCTCAGGTGCTGAAAGCTGACTCAGATATTTTCAATTTTCCTGCCAGAGTGAGAACTATTTGCACAGATGAACAAATTACAGTAGAGTGCCAACATAGCGTAGAAAGGAATAAGCTTCTTTAATATATATCAATTTCTGCACGGGGAACAGTGAAATTCAGTTAAAAGTCTTAGCTGCCTGTACTGCTTTTAAGCACAGATAATGTAGAGAAGAATTTGGCTGGTGTCAGCCCTTTTTGTCTCACTGAACTGCTGAGAATCCTGGGGTAGGACCGAGGGGAAAAAGCACATGGGGGAAAATCTGGTGCAGAGGAAATGGTATAAGTGTCCTGCTACAGCTGCGGAGGAGGCCGGCGCTTCCTCTGCCTGGGTAATATCTGGCTTTCCCATTTGTTTATGTTGGTTGTCATGTTCACGTACACTCAGAGAGGGAGAGAGATGTGCGTATGGGTGTATTTGTCTATAAATGCACACACACAAAATAGCAGTTTTCTATATTGCATACATAGTGGTTTTAGGACCAGTCTCTAAGTGGTTCATGGTATGTCTGTGGTCCAAATGAGTAGAAGCATAAGAATTTCGGAGTTGTTTTGTTGTTTGTATTTTTTTCTTCTTATATGAAAAATGAAAGATGAGGCTTGTCTTGGAAAGGAGCACTTTTTGTTTTGGGAGCTGTCCGTCTTCAGAGATGACAAAAACATAAGTTTCGACTGACTGATCGGAGATGGAAGGTTGGGGGTCCTAGCTTACTGTAACAAATTACCGCATAATTCTGTTGTATAGGTTCCAATAGGATGCATGCTAGCCAAAGATCCAGAAGAGATCTTTCAGCAGGATAAGACGAGGCATTAGTTCTTTAATCCTAGATACAGAGCTCCAAAACCAGGCACAACATAGAACCAGCTATGAGTAATTCCCTAATATTGTTTTAGATTTTTGTATGTTTTCCCTAGTTGTTACACCTATATAGCTGCATTGTCCAGTCTTGAATATATGATCTCGGAAGGGCAATACCATTCATGTCTTTATGTAGATTATGCTTTTATAAGACTGCTTTTATTGCCGACTGCAGTCAGAATCTCGTGACTTAAATTTGGATACCACTGCTCTAGAGAATACAGTTTAAATATTAAATAGATATTTTTAGTGTGTAAGCATGGGATAAGCCAGGGAGGAGGGTCTGAGGAGCAAGTAGGGGAGAAGAATGAACATGTTACTCATTGCAGATGATTTCATTGTATTGGGACTCTGATTCAATGGTATTGATGGAACCGAGTCACTCTTTACCGCAATAGGTGAACTTGGTACAGTTTCACTGCTTTACGCAAGGATTGTAAGAGGAACCTTCTAACAGCGTTATTTGGAGGAAATTCCTGTCCAGTGCATTCACTGGGAGTGATACTGGCTGGTGAGCACAAACTTGTGTCATTTTTATGTAGGTATTTCAAATTTGAGGAGCATCCAGTGCATTTGCAAATTTGTCATTCTGCAGGTGTAACTAGCACTCTCTGGGTACTCATTCCAGGTCTGGCAGATGACTATTTTGCCTGTCACCCTCTCTGTGATCCGGATTTGAACCTCTTAAGGAACCAAAATCAGCCTCCAATTCCCCTGCTTTCTAATTCTGCATGACTAAGTCATTCAGCATGTTATAAATACTGTTGCTCATTCCAAATACATTAGTTACCTGTGCACCAATCGTTGTCAGCATATTTCTGCAGTGGAGTGGTTTAGCATTGGGTAATTGGCATAAATCAAATCGCCTGAGTCACAGTATTGCCCTTTCTGCGTACACCCACATGTGGCTGTTACGTATGTGCAGTTTATGGGAGATATATGAAAGACAGCAGCGTTGCAAACGTCCTGCCAGCAAACAAGGAACTTGTATACACTCAGAAAATAGCTATTGATGCAGAATTTACGTCAAAATAAGAGGAAGTGAAGAGTGTGCAAAAGTATTTGTTTTGTGTGACTATAGGAATCCTCAAGAAATTCTTTTCAACCAGAGGATTACAGTGAGGAGAACAATGAAACCGTGTCAGTGGGAGATTTTTGTCTGCTGATGGATATATTTATGACTGAGGCACGTGTCTTGATGTCTGCATGGTATTTTCCGTATTTGTGAATGAGAGCCCTGTATTCTGGCTTAGCTTTGCTGTAGGGCACAAAGTCACTTCCCTGTAACTCAACTTTTCCCCATCTGTAGAAGGGGAATCAGTAATCGTTTGTTGTTCTCAGAGCACTTTCGTGTTTAAGGACATACCATAATCCCTGCTGTTCTTCTCACAAATGATCTATAGAATGATAACAGTAAATTGAGGATTTGTAGAGGTTACATTTGTAGAAATAGATTTCCCTGTGCTTACAGATTTCTGCAATTGACTGTTTAATTTCTACACCTGCAGTTACTTCTGGGTGTAGCTCAAGCTGCTTAGGTGTCTGAGAACTTGATTGTGCTCATGTATCAAGTATTCAGGCATCCAAGTGTTGTGCCTTATGCCTTCACACAGCAGCACCCAGAAAACTGCAAGTGTAGTGAAAGAGGTCGGCTTGAAAATCGGGTCCTTGCAGTTTACGAAAGTGTTGGCCGAAACAGGGAAACGGGCCGTGAAGAAAATTTTATTAGATGAGCAATGCCTTTCCATCCATTTTAGGCTGTCTTGTGCTGAATGTGAAGTCCATCTCCTCGTTCTGTTGGGTCGCCCTGTACTCAGAAGGGCACGTAATTCTCTGGGCAGCTTAATGCCTTTTGCAACCTGTGCTGTTGCCTTGCACGGCTCTGAGTCTTTCACCTGGTGGTGCTTCTTCCTGAGCACACTGATGTTCCTGTGGGTCACAGCAAAGCTCAAGTCTTATCTCCTTGTAACTGTGTGCATCTCAGCTCAGATTGTAACCTGAGGTTTTTCAGAAGTGTTCAGTGTTGGCTTACTCTGCCTTCCCGCTGTGAGGGGGAGATTTATGCTTTTTTCCAAGGCAAGTGGAGCGAGATAGGTGCTTAGCACCTTTGAAAAACTTCCCTTATTCAGTAGCTTCTAATCAAGGAAAAAAGCGAGAGTTTGGGGGGTTGCAGGTTCAACTCTTTCACAGCTTTGAAGACCCTTTAGGATTTCACCAGTCTTAGCTTGTCCCCGGCATGCTGGGGAGGCTGGGGTTGTGCTCAGCAGGTATTGCCTTTTCTGGATCCCCGAGCGGGATTTGTAACTCACCTGCCTCCCCAAACCTTTAATTTTAAACAAATTTTAAATTTTTAAATTTTTTGTTTCATTTTAGACAAATTAAAAGAGCCTGAGGTTTTAAAAAATAAATGCATACAAGGGGGTCGCTTTCCAGTCACGTGGGTTTCTGCTTCCCTATTTGCGCAGCTTTCACTGTTGTCCATCCTGAATTCAAAAAGACGAGGGGAGAGCTGCTAACGTGTTTTATTTCTTTTCTCAGTATTTCTGGCTTCTTGTGCTCTCACGAGGATTGGTTGGCATCGGTGAAGCAAGTTACTCCACTATTGCACCAACCATCATAGGAGACCTTTTCACCAAAAACACAAGGACCCTTATGCTCTCAGTTTTCTACTTCGCAATTCCTCTTGGCAGGTAAGTGACCTAATGCTTCTTTCATCTGGTTTTGGCTTTTCTCTTAAAGTAAGTTCACACAGATCTTAGTTACTAACAGTGATAGTTCTTCTGTCTTTGCCTGGAATGTTATAGACAGGAAAATATGGTGAGCGGTGACTAATTAGTTGCAGGAATTGGATTCTTTTTCTAGCTCTGTTACTGGTTCATGTGTGACTTTTGGGAATTAGTGGGAAGGATTTTTTTTTTTTTTTACAGCAATGGGGTGGAAATGGAATCAAAATATTTTAGCTGACTTTTTTTTTAGCATTATTAAATTAAACTATCATTTTGAATAATGTTATACTGGTTATGTTATGTTATACTATCATTGCTTCAGTTCATTTGAGGTCTAGGCCTTCTTTAGCCAATGTCTTTCAGGTTACTGTGAAATCAAGGTCTCAAGACACTGGGCTGAGTTTTCAACAGTGAGCGAATGGGTACCTGCTTCTACATGACAGTCTAAATATCAGAGGTTTCAAGAGGAGCATGCTATATAACATACACAATTTGAAATTTTGACTTTTAGAAGTATTTTTAGTTTAAGCTCAAATTCTGCCTAACCTTGAATTTGGCCAATCTAAGTTTGGAAAATGCAACTAAGCCAATCTTAGATGACTTGGTAGTTGCGATAGCAGTGGCCAGTCCATTTTAGTGCTGTTGCCACTGAAACAGCAATTGGGAGAAATTGTGAAGTCTAGCGTAGACAAGGCTGAAGAGAGAAACTGTAATGATTGTTCACAATCAGTCTTAACGCAGAGCAGTGGAGGGCAGCGAGCCTGTAGATGCTTGATGAAAGCAACAGGCAGACTCAGATTTGGAGCAGTTATTTCCTCTGGTTCTTTCTTTCAGCAGCGTTCCCCTGTCAGCCCAACACAGCATCTGATTGTTGGGACAGGAGGGAATCTGTTGGGTTGGGTTTTGTTTTTTGTTTTTTGTTTTTTTAATTTTATTTTCTTAAAATAATGGCTGACCCTCTATTGTGAGGTTGTAGGCAGGGTGGGTTCGCATAGTTTGCATACTGATTGCCAGAGCTCACAGCATCCTGTGCAGAAGTGGCATCGTGGGTTCATTTCCAGCAGGGAAACCATTGGCAGCAGTTGAACCCCCCCAACACAGGGAAAAACTTCTGGTTTAGGGTGGTGCGTTTTACAAGTTAGAGCACTCATCCCAGAGATAAAACTCACAAACATCCATTTGCTCTTGAGGAAAAAGAGATAGCCAAGTCCTGGGCAAAAAGCCCAGTTTGGGGGTGGTTATAGATGGCAACCTCCAAAGTTTAGCAGACTGTTCACAAAAGGCCTGGGATGGCTGACAGCTGCCCCACAGCAGTCCTGCAACTTTTAGCCAAGGCAATCCCTGCAACAAATGCAGCCGTTTGGAAAAAAAGGAAATTCACATCCATTCAGTTCGCTTTGAGAGAAGCATGGCTGCTTTCACCTTTATCTCATCTCTTGTGAGCCGCCTTTTGTTAGCACAGTGTAATTCTTAGCATGTAGCTGAAGGTCCTGCTGCTCCTTCATCTTCAGAGGGGATTTCCAAGCTTCAGGTCTGATGTTCTCCCATCAGAATGTCTTGCATATTCTTGGGTTTTTTTATAAGCTTATGGAAAATGGTCTCTTCATGAGTAATTAGAACCAAGTACAATTAAATGGCAAGAAAAAAAATTAATGACAGGATATGGTGTGTCCTTGAAGGGCATTTCTTAACTGGGAGCTTGAACATAAAATTGTTAAGTATTCATATTACTGCACAGAAAGTCTTGATGTAGAAATCAAATTGGGAAATAAATTCTTTTTGAGGCTTTGTTGCCATCCACTGTAGATTGAAAGGTCAGCTATAAACTTGAGATCAGTGTCCGAATTTCCATCAGATTTGAGCATTTTTAGATCAGCAGTGCTGGGATGAGTTACGTATTAGCCACCATCAGCTTCATCCCCCATGTTTCTTCCTGCAGCAGAAGAGAGCGTAGGACACACAACTGACTGTGACTTTTTTATCTTTGTTTAAGAACAGCTATGATCGTGGTACTCTGACTCTCATCTTCGTATTTCTTGCAGTGGCTTGGGATACATCACCGGGTCAAGTGTGAAGCAGGTTGCTGGAGACTGGCACTGGGCATTGCGGGTAAGCTACTCTTAATAACATCATAACAGTTGCATCGATTAATCAGTGTTAGGAAGACTTCTATCACACAATTCCTCAACCTGTTATTATATATAGAAGGTAAAGGATTGTAAATTGCATTTATGGCTATTAAGTGCATAGCAGATGCATTCTCTAAGCAAATGTGAATGGTATGTCTTTTTGGCTCGTTGTACTTGTTTTTTTCCCTGCCTGGGAGCAAGACTGTTCCAATCACTTTATTATCAGTCAACCATGATTTCTTGATGAGGATGGGAAGACGAGGCATTGGCCTTAAATCAACTCCACAGTCTTTCAGTCCCCTGCTGTCAAGAAACTCTGAGAATGGCTTCCTGCTTTGAGGAAAAAACACTTTGTTCCAGTTTCCGCTTGTTTTTCTGCCCTGAGACAGTCGGTTTCCTTCTATTTTAACCTCTTGGGACCTTGATAAATGTGTTGAAAAGATAATACACTCCAGTCACATAGGCACAAACAGATCCTGCACACAAAGATGTCTTGAAAGAGCTGAGAGGAAGTGGCCCAGCAGAACTGTTTTCTGACCTTTGGCAGTCTGGGTGGCATGAGCCCCCGTGAGGTGCATTCTCTGGCTCTGGCACTTCATGAAGACAATGAATCTCATGAAGCTCAGGCCAACACCATTTATAACAGCAGGTGATGAAATACATGGGTTCCCATCTCAAGCAAATGTGCCCCTCTGTGACACAGGCTATTCGCTCCCTGTCCTGCAAGGGTATGCAAAGCCAGGAAAATCACCGTGAACAGTTCATCTGCAGCTAGGAGAGTGGAGAGTAGTTTCCAGCTGTGAACCTGAAATGAAAAGTTTAATGGCCTACAGCTTCACACCAAGAGGATGGCTACCTCATTCAGTCACAGAAATGCTTTAAGGGTAAAATTAACTTTTGAGCAGAGGCCAGCACAAGGAATAAGAAACCCCAAAGCCCCTCCTGTTGGTCAGTGGGCTTTAATGAGGTTGATACGTTGGAGCGCTCTTGTGTTTCTGTCTGTAAAACCCAAATGATTAATTTGTACAAAGAAATACTCACTAGCACTTTCTCTTCAGATGAAGTCTCCATAGTTATCCTGAGAAATCCAGGCTATCTGCAAGACTGTACCCCTTATAGGTCATGGTTTCCACTGTAAATGACACATTGATGCATGCTTCCCTGACCATGCAAAATCGTGGGGAATCTGACAAGCTGCACGCTTCTGTGATGGTTGCTTTGGACAGCATTGCTTAGTGTTCATAGTCAAACAGCACCTGTTGAAAGCTTCCAGACATCGGTGTAAAGCAGCCTCCGTCCCTGCAGCAATTATTGTGCTCTTGCAAGATGTATGAGATTCCCTTAGGTGATGCTTCCCTCTGTGATCTCCTGTGGTCTCCAAATCGGGAGGAGGTCAGGAATAATCTGTACTTCAGTGGGCTGAAGAAGACAGAAGGGCGCTTTGACAAGTGGCAGCTTTGTCTCTGGATCTAGCAGTAATGTCAGTGTTTCACTGGAGCATTACTGAATATCCATGGATATTGTCCTGTTGGAGGATTAAGCCTTTAGATAAAAATCAAAGAGCCTTTAAATTATACGACCCTAGAAAATCCCAGCATTTCAATTTTTTTTACCAGTGCTGTGTCTTGTGTTCAACTGTAATAAGGATACTGTGTCAGGCTTCATTTATCCCTGGATGAGGGATTTCCAGTTCTGAAATATTTTTATCTACCCTTCCTTTCCCTTGAAGAATTCTGGGTTTGTTGTCTTTGGATGTGAAACACTGCTCTATGTGTAAAGGCTGTTCTCAAGTTACTATTGGAAGCATTTTTTTTTTTTTGAACACAAATTTATTTTTAAAATGGATTGTATAGAAAAGGTGATAGTTCGGTGAAAATCCGTGTTCCTGTTTTCCTAACGGAGCTATTTTCCATTCTGACAATGATGGAATTTAGTGTCAAAAGAATAATCATATTTATAGCTTGAAAAACACTGTGGGATCTTTGTATTTTTGTCTAGTGATTGAGAGAAAGGATTGGAAACTGGGAAACCTAACCCTTCAATGTGCTGTTTTCCTATCTTCCAGCCTGAATTTGCAGTGTTTCTTGGTCTGCTGTACATTGAGGTAATCTGAGGAAGCTGCCTGAAAGTAGGAAGCCATTGTGGGTTAGCTGGAAGAGGGATGCATGTCAAGCAAGGATTTTCAAAGCCAGCATGCTCCCTATATCCAGAAATCTTTCACCTGGTCTCCTTGCCTTTGAAAGGCTTCTCCACTCTCCCAGAAACTAGTTGGTCTCTTAGCCCAGCTGGGAGTGGGTTTCCAAAGAGTTAAACATCACGGAAGAACCGTATTTAGCTGAATCTTGGTACTTTAACAACACAAAGAAATGGACTGCCTTAATCAGAGTATTCTCAAAGCTGCATGCTTCCAGAGTGAGATAAGAGTCCAGGGAACGACAGGGAGGAAGGAAAGGAGCAGATGCCTCAGTGTGCTCACAGATTCTGGCTAGCTGTAAAGAATCGAGTCGCTGAAATGAAACTAATGTAATCTGCTTCTTACTGACTAGTCAAAGCAATCCCTGCTGACTCCTCTGCTAATTCCCTGTCCCTTTCTTGCAGGTATCTCCACTCCTGGGAATGATAACAGGGACGCTCATCTTGATATTTGTACCTGCTGCTAAAAGAGGAAATGTTGAACAACTTGGGGGACAGCTGAAGGCTCGGACCTCATGGCTGAGAGACATGAAAGCACTGATTAGAAAGTAAGAGCGCTCTAGTAAAAAGCATGCTTTGCCTCTCCTGCTTAAGTGCAACATCCAACGGCCTGTACTTCTTAGCACTGTGAGACTGGAAAGTGACAACATGCGGGGAGGTGCAGGAAGCTTAGGACCTAGGAAAGAAAATCACAGTTAACATTTTCACGAGGTATCGACTACAGTGACAATGATGGATTCCAACTTTTGCTCTAACCTTTCCAAGACTGAGATCTAAGAGAGAGTCTGCTTTGTTTGGCTCATACTTCAGACAAATCAAGGCTTTTGAAGTGTAGAAATTGCTGTGTTCCTGTATTAATTGTTGTGCCACTGTTGTTCAGATGCTTATATCCTTTTTCTTCCTTGAAAGAGCTACTCTGCTGGGTGGCAAAAGACAATTAAATGCCAGAGCAATTTAAGAGGAGAAAACACAAAAGTTTGCACTACGTGGCAAGTTTAAATATATATGTTTATACAACCACATGTGACTGAATGCATGAGCACTGAATGTGCTCGGGTGCCTGTGTATGTGCATAAAAGATTGCATGCTGACGAGTGTTTAAGCAGCTGCCCTTGCTTCCAGAAAGCTTGCCCGTGCATGTCCCAGTACCTGCACTTGTGAATTCAATGTTGCATCAGAATTCTGATGGGAAACTTGTGGTGTCCTTCGTTTTTAGAACTGCTGGCTAGAATGCCTTCCTGCTATTGTCATCCAGTATCAAAGGACTATGAAAAGTGCTGATGGTTAATTTATCAATATTTCTATATTACTTTTTTGTTAGTTTATCCAAGTAGTAATCATATGGTGGCATGGATGGGGAGGGAGAAGTGAAATTGGTAATCCAGGTAAACAGGTGATATTACAGTGAAAGCCCTGTGATTCACACATCATGTCTTAATGACTAAGTATTGGTTGTCTTCTGAAATGGTCCCATGAAAAATGGTCTCTTTGAAGCACTTCTGAAGAGTTAAGTACATTATCAATGGAGCATCACGTATAAAGAAATATTCTATGCCTCTTATTCTCCATTGCTTTGTACCTTGTATTATCTCTGCCCCTTGGCAAAGGGAGGTCACTAGTATGGGGGAACGCTGTGTTTCGTCACTGAAGCACTGGCTCCTGTCCTGGGGGTCCTGCTCTTTCACTTTTCCCACTAAGCCTTCTCTTGGTTTTGCCTCTCGCGTCTCCACAGCCGCAGCTACGTGTTCTCATCGTTGGCCACCTCAGCTGTCTCCTTTGCCACAGGGGCACTTGGCATGTGGATCCCTCTCTACCTTCACAGAGCACAGGTCGTGCAGAAGACAGCAGAGACCTGCAGCTCACAGCCCTGCAGCACCAAAGATAGGTGAGATTCATACCACTGCTTTAAAGAGGGGGGGAAAAGGGGTGGGAGCTTATTTACCAGAGAAAACAGGCAAGTCCCATGGAGTCAAGTCACTAGAATGTCTGTAATTTCCTCTAGGTCTTTGCAACAATGATAGGAAATGCTGGGATTGTAAACTAGGTTTCATTTCTCTTCTTTTCTTCATTGCGTGAAGTCAAACCAAGGGAGAAGCAATGACCTCAGCGCTGTCTTAGTTCCCAGGCTATAGTGCAGAAGTAGAAAAGAGACTGCTGTCATTGCCTTAGAAGATTTTTGGAGAGCTGAGGGAGAGTTTGGTTTCTTAAGACCCACGCTGTTTTCTGTGATAGCAGCAGAATCAGCTGGCAGGTCGGGTAGCCCCAGTGGTGGCTATAATTCAGGGTTCCCCTAAAGGCTGCAGGGACTGACCCTGAAGACTTTGGTTTCTGTGTGAGGGAGGACTTCACAGTGTTTCATTGGGCTGTACGCTACTGCGTATGCTGAGTTTTGCTGAAAAATGTTGCAGAGATCTGGGACACTGTGGTCTGGATTGCTTGGTGTTATATGGTGGTTTGGTTTTTCAGTCCCAGTTACATAGTATCACTTGCAGCACATAAGCTATGAAAAGTAATTCATTGTTTTGTGCTTTACCATGATGGCACAAAACATAAAATGCTAAAAAAGCATTTCTCCAGGTGAATAAAAGATAGGAAAAACTGCCTTTTGTCAGCTCTTTTGCTTTTTAGCTGGTGAGGGAAAAATAACATTAGGAAAACCTTCTTGCTCTAGCTGACACAATCCCATCTCAAGTAAACTATTTAGTGGTTTGGAGCGCCATCAACTAGAGTGCCCAGCGGGCAGTCTCGGTCTATTCTGCAAAAATGCAGTGAGCAGAAAATACAGCTCCAGTCAGACTGCCCATCTTCTGTTCACAGAGAAAAGTTTTCCACTGCTTGATGACACCTGTATTTTGGGCTGCCCTGGAGCTACTGTAATGTAGTTGCCAAAGACTGTGTAACCCAAGTCCTGCACATACCATACAAAGAATCCTTGACAGCTCCTGGCTCTTTAAATTTAAATTAACACATTTCAAATGTGTAACATAACAGCAAAATAATCTAATCAGGCTTCTTTGAAGTGGTCTGAAAGGAGTTAGAAAGTCAAAGTAAGTTGAATTTAGAGTCTTGTTAGGTTTCCTTTCCCTTAAGCTTCCTAGTGCCTGTTCTGTCCCTGATTTCCCCGTACATGATCAATGTGCAGGTGAATACTTAGTTTTGTGCGTACATGATTAGCTGTACAATACTCTTGATCGGAAGCTCAGTTCCACACAAAGAAGCCATGTGTATGAGCCCTTTGCACCTCTTTGCGTGTTGATCAATGCCTGTGTACAAGGCTGAATTTCACATGCTGTGTTTTTCTTAATTGCAGGGGAAGAGTGCTAGAATCATAAGCACTCAGCAGGGGAGGTCATTTGTTTTATTTTAAATTTGCAAAGCCAATGTGCAGATTTCCATTAGTCAGTTTACCCTAATAATTTGTTTTAAGACCATGCCCATTTTTGGGAAAAACTCCAATAAAAATAACTGTCTCTTTTTTTTTCCTTGTCTTTTTTTCTTTTTAATAGCCTGATCTTTGGAGCAATCACATGCTTCACTGGTTTCCTGGGTGTAATCACAGGGGCTGGGGCAACCAAATGGTGCCGGTTAAAAACCCAGCGAGCTGATCCTCTTGTCTGTGCTGTCGGCATGCTAGGATCAGCCATCTTCATCTGTCTGATCTTCGTCGCTGCCAAGAGCAGCATTGTGGGAGCCTATGTAAGTATAATCCTTTGCATATGCCAGTCTTGCTCTTACTCTCTCTACCAGACTCCTTAGAAGACTGTGTGCGTTGTCCCCTGCAGGAAGCCTGAGATGTTGGTCTTGCTTTTCCCCTTCTGAACGTCCTTCATTTTCCCGCTTGGCATTTTGGCACTCTCTAGATGTGCCTAAAGGGAAAATGATATCTCAATTGCTTATCCCCTCTCGCTAACTGTCATCAGAATTTAGAGCTGGGGATTTAGTGCATGCGTGGAAACCCACAGTTCCCTGCCTTTGGGTTGCTCTGTCTATACCTCTATCCATACCTCTATCGCTCTTGCCTATGTTTTGGTACAGGAAAATTGGCCACTTCCCTTACAATAAGGGTATTGTAGCTGCAGTGGTACCAAATTATAATTACAGTATAATTTGTCTGTGGGCATGCTTTTGGCTATGTATAAGTACCATTAATTTGCATAACTAGGTAGCTTGCTGCAGACCAATATTAATTACCATGTAATTTCAATTTGTTGTTATCTGTATTAGCGGAGCACCTGAAAGTCCTAGTCATAGCCCAGGAACCCTCAACCCTTGATGCTGCACAAATGCAGATTAAGATATGGCCGCTCCCAGAGTTTTTATAATTGAGGTATATAAAAAGACATCAGATAGATCCAGACAAATAGACTGAAGGGAAAAGGAAAAACTCAAGTATAATAACCCAGCCTCAGGCTAGAATCTCGCTTTCAGTAGAGAGCAGAAATCCAGTACTCTGAACAGGTCCCAGGTTCCCTTTCAGTGTAATAGAGAGCAGCCTGGGACCTGGGAGAAGTTTTTGAAGGGAAAGCATGAAATGGTTGGAGTAGCGGGATAATTTCTGAAAGCCCACCCTTAGCTTCCACGCTGCAGCGCGCGCTCCATCCAGCAAGGAGAATTCATCTACAATCAACCAGTCAACCCATCTACTATGGTTCCTTGTTTTTCTAGATTTCTAGCACTAGCCTAGCCATGGTTATTTTCTGAGTATTTCAATAGCTGCCATCATTATGGGGAAACAGAAGAAGAAAGAGTAAAAGTTCAAAAACCTTAAGACAGAACTAAGAATGCCTACTCTGGCTATTTAGAAAGTGTCAGAAGGAGATTCGGTCCTCTGGTTTGTGGCGTGGTCTAGAACTAACCTTTGGTTCAGTGATCAGCAGAAAAATGGTCACCTCAGGCAACCTGTAAGAGGGTGCTGCTGGCTGGCCAAGCATTGACCCTCCTTTCATCACCAGCCCTCTCGAGTGAGGAGAGCTGTCTCATCCCCCTGCCTGCCCCTCCCCTCCCCCTCTTTGTACAGCCAGCCCTGTGGATTCTCCTTTCTCAGACCTGATGATAGATACGTTGCTTTGTGGTGTGTAGTCTCTTTATGCAGAAAGTCCTCTCTTTCTAAGCTGGAAATACTGTTTTCAAAAATTTTGCAACAAAAGGTGGTTATTGGTTTCATTTTCATCTTTTTTTCTTTTTTTTTTTTTAATAGCCATGTGACTATTCTGCATTGTATAAATATATAACTATAGATGGTATTATTTAACCAATCTTGGGAACAATTTATTTTATTATGCATGAGCAGTAAATCTAATAGAGAGTCAATGATTTGCAAAGGAAGTTTTATCTGCATATGGAGGGGGTATGAGGAATATAAGCCTATTTGCTGGTGCCGTTAGGCTGACGCATACATTTATTGCAGGTAATACTGCCTCTCCGTAGCCCTAAATAGGCTTTCTCTGCTGCTGGAAACCTGATGCATAGAAAGCAGATACGAGTCTAGTTATTGTGCCGACTGGGGAATCAGAGATCTGAACTCTCTTTAACAGATTCTACATGTGACAGTGGGCAAGTTATTTAACTTTGTTTTGCCCCTGCAAAAAACAGGATTCTTAACTTACAAAGGGTCAGGGTAGCTTAGATCATTAATGTTTGTAAATCACCTGGAGTTAGAAGATCTGTGGCCAAGCCATCTGCTATAAATTAATATAAACAGCAAACAATGACACAACACCCGCTGCTGTTGCTGTTTAGTGTTACAGGTGCTAAGCCCACTGAGAGAACAGGTCTATGTTGGAGCTACCAATATCTTCTAACACAAGGTTTTATCATGGTGGTGCTATGTATCAGCTGAATTGATTTTTTAAGGCAAGTTTCAAACACGAGCCCTTCTTTTTCCATGCCATTCAATGCTATTGCAATCTTACAGACTTCCAGAGTGTTTAATTCACTTGTATTTCCCTAGGAGACCTGTCTTGCAAGGTTGCATGGTGTAGCACTTTCTCATTACTGTCTGTTTTAAGTCTCATTGGTCCAAAATGAAGGAGAGACTGTTCTCTGACTCCGGAGTTGAAACACTCCATATGGTGGACAGCATGATGGACTAGGTTACCTTCCTTACCTCAAAATCCATGGTAATAGCTTGTTCTGGAAAGAATACAGTAAAACTTATCGGTGAATTTTCTCATCTCTGATAGCTTCCTTGACAGCTGTGTCCTGGCTGTCATCCTGAAACAACGTCCTTCAGTTCTGCATGACTGTGAAAGGCAAGAGCAATGTTCTGCTCTGTTCCGCAACATGGTGGTATTTCCAGACCTTCTGTACTGTGACTGTCCTTAGACTTCTGTCATTGATCACACTGTGCTAAAATTGAACGGTTTTGGATGCCTCATTGGCTCAGAGCCTTAAAATTATCCCTTTCAAGCACTGAGATGGGTCCCCATGAGATGGTGTTCTCTCACGCTGCGCTGTGCTGGCCACCAGATCACCATCTCCCTCCCTGCTCTAGTTAACAGTTGCGAGTTTTTAATTTCAACTGATACTGGCATCAGCATAAATGAAGTGTTCAGCACTCCAGCAAGAATCAGCAGAGCCCTTGCTTTTTAATTTCTGGGCTTTTGGGGGTTTGGTTTTTTTTTTTGGAAAAGACCTGCATCTCCTCTGGCATGATCACCTCGTCCCTTACAGGCCATCAACTGTCTGCTCTCTTCCTCCCCCAAACTTGTGTACTTTTTCTCCCCTGCTCGGTCCTGTCTTGCAGGTGGTTTTGGTCCCTGAGGGCAGCTGCTGTTCCAGTTCTGCAGCAGCCACTCCTGCCTGGAGCAGGTAGACAGACTTCTTTTTTCTGCCCAGTCTTTTCATACTAATCCAGTAAACTACTGGCAGTGGTAGAAGTGGCTGGAAAGGTGGAATAAAACAGCATTCTATATCTCATAGCTGCCCAGACACTTGTATTTCTGCCTTTTACTATCTTGCTTGGCTGTATAGTCCAATCAGTTCTTATTCTGTGTTGCTTGCAGCATGTGGATTTGTGTGTTGTAGTCCGGCTCCTTAAAACAGCAATTTGCCTATCTTTAGGTCCCACTCTTTCTGCAATATGTACGCTTTGAAATGCTGGTTTTCAAACCTGTCTCTTGAAACCCATTAGCTGTATGGCATCATTGTATCACACTGCTCAGACATTTCAATAGCAGATTTTAGACTCGTTTAAATTTCCAAATGACTGGAGAGAGATACTTTACTTTGCCTTCCTTTTCACACTGTTCCCAGTTCCTGTTGTACCTCAATTTCAACATCTATTTCAATTCCTTAAAGACATTTTATGATCTTGCAGAAACAGCAACTCCCAGGGTAAAACCTTGCCATAGAGCTTTTACAGCATCTCAGGCTCAACTCCAGGGACTTTCTGTTGACATGGTCTTGGTGGCTTACCTACTTCTGAGGCATCGATATGGCCCAACACGGAGATGGAATTAGACTTGCTTCAAATTCAAGAGTACATGTGGGAGTCTTACCCACCATTTCAAGAGAAATACAGATAATGAAGATGTAGACAGATACGCATTTGCAAGTAGCCATGGAAGGAGTTTGTAACCTGCTTAGATCTTGCTGTGAGAGCTGCTGGTGAAAACTACTTTACTTACCATTTTTGAGAATCAGAATTTGCTAACTGATCACATAAACAGAAGGCTTGAGGGGAACGTAACTTCTGCCAGCTCATCACAGATGAGCGACCAGACACCAAGTGGGCATGGTGAGATATTATACAACACAGCTGGATTCAGAAGAGAATCTCTGTATCAGCTCTAGAGCTGAAATCGCAGTGTAAAATGAGGCTTTGAAAAGTGTGTGAGGAGTCAAAACCGTGACCATTTCAGGAGCTATTGATCTGTTCTGGAGCTGCCCTATTTGCAGTAAGCATCCCTAGAGTCTCTCTGCAGCAGAAGTGCCACATATCCTCATATGCCCTTTGCAGCGGGTAAACTCATTTTTATAAATCCCCATTAGCAGCTGAAGGACAGACTTTTTTTAACGTCAGTATCTTTTGTCCTACTTTTTGATCTTCCTCTCTTTCCTCTTTTCCTTTTACCAGTATCCACATATTAAGCACGTGTTTCATGGAAACGTGTTGGGTGCAATACACACTCAACAATTCAAAACTGGTGCGCTCTGAAGTTTGTAACATTTCAGTGATTTATTTATAGGACTTGTGCTGAATTCCTGCAGAAGGGGGCAAGTTTTACTTGCTGCATGTAACAATTCATATGTGTGTTATGTGTATGTCATTTATATAGCCTTAAGGCAAGCAGTTGCCTGTTTGCAATATTGTATGAACAGGCAGGGCATGTTGATGCCGCATTCAGAAATGTGATTACATCTCTCCCGAGCTCAGTTGAATCTATCCAGCCACAGAACCCCAGCAACAGCAGCTGCAAAGCTGTTGTGGGACAGATTTCAGAGCAGGTCCTGAGCGCCCAGCTGGGGCTCCAGTGTGCCCTTGCTGCGTGATACGAGGCTTCAGCTCCTGTCAGCACCTCGATTCATCGGCTCTGTGTTCCTTAGCTGTCCTTTCCAGTGAGAGCCAAGTTCAAGGCAGGCCAGTGGACAGTGGGAAAATGGAAAGAGGAGATTTCCTAGCTGACCAGCTGGGCCATAATGACTGGCTCAGACACCATCACGGAGGAAGCAGATCGAGTCACAGAAAGAGGGGACAGGGAAGGAGAATGTGTGGGAAACAAAGACAATTTTAGAAACAAATAGAGGAAGCTTTCTGTAGGTCAATGCGTAAGACTTGCTAAATAAAGCAAACTATTCCTGGCAGTGACATGATGGTCTGAGGGGTTTCGGCAGTGTCAGCCGGTGTGTGGGAAAGACAATTGTGGTGGTCACATCGGAGCCGTCGCTGCCAATCTTGGAGGTCCTCCTCCCACCCCAGACTGCGCCTGTGCAAGCAGCAGGGACTGGGACGGGGACTGGGACTGTCAGCCCACCAAAGCTCACAAGAACACCACAAAACAACATCCATCTGAATGGTTCCTCAGAGCAAAGTGTACCATGTATTTCTTGCTGGCTTTGTTTCATTAATGAATTGTAGCCTATTCAACATAACAAAAACTGAGCATAAGGCAATTAAAAGAGGAATCTTCAATTACCTGAATCCAAATCTCCATAGCTGTTATCTCCAACTCCCAACAGGGATTCCAGGAGTAATGTTTCCTCTCTAGGTGCCACACAAAGAAATGGGTTAGCTGGGCAGAAAGCAGCCTTCTGGGGGACATCTAGTAAAGGAGTTTTGCTTGCCTTCTTGCTGCTGGGGAACAGGGGAGCTGGTTTTTACAAGTCTGGTTATTTATGTGGCACTTTGTCTGTGTTCTGCTCTTCATAATACACAAAAGAAGAGGGAAATGTGTGTGTGGAAGATTTTCCATCCTTGTTTTTTCATCCTGTTGAACCTACATTTCTCTGTTAAATTGTTAACGTACAGCATAAAAGCAAAAGTTTCATGATTGAAATATGGGTGAAAAGCTTTTTGATGACGGCAGTGTTCCTCCTGAAGCCGTGTCACCCTTCCTCCGTTGGACTCAGTTTGATGAACATTTCTTTTAATGATGAGGCCAGGCTAAATTAGTTTCTCCTCTTGATCATTTCCAGTTCTTTAACTGCTGTAAGTGTTTGTAGAACCATTTAGTGAACCACACCAGGGAACTGATTTGGTTTAAAAATAAGAAAAATAAGCAAAACAAGCCCCTCTTCCCCTACCTCCCCCCCAACAAAAGATTCTTTGCTCCATCTCAGTTTCCCGATCTGAATCCCTGCTTGGCTCTGTTGTACCAGCACGGCTGAGAAGGCGGTATGGGACGGGAGTAAGGAGGGAGGGAGTGCCAGAGGGGGAAAGGGTATGTGGTGGCTGTTTATACCACACCCCCACAAAAAGCAGCTCTCGTCCCCCTACCTACACAGGGCTTTTCATGTATCTTGTTGACCATCTGCACAGAGTCAAGCCTTATTTCACCATAAGGCACTGATGTTGCAAAACCCATGCTCGAGTCCTGCCCGGACTGTAGGTAGATATTACCAGTGTAACGCTTGAGTTGTTATAGTGCCTAGACCTATGTCCCCCTCAAAAAGGACAGCAATATGCTAGCAGGGGAGGGAAGGAACCTTGCACGTAGTGGGTAGAGAACCTCACTTGGTTTGCTACGGAGCTTAACACATAACTTGATTCCTAGTGATGAAAATAACTGTGTTTGGGGGAGTTGTGGCCTTTTTGCCTTTTCTAACTGGCTTTTTGGAACAGAATGATTTAAATATGGAAGCTCAGGGCTGTCTCTTCTTGCTGGCTTCTCATATTCTTCAGTTACCGGGTGTATGTCAGCCTTTTATTTACCTGCTCTGTAGATCATAAACTGTTTACACTAATGAAGTTGCAGGCCAACCCTCTAGAGCTCTGATAAAAAACTATAGTTTTCTGATGCTCAGGATAAACCACAACAGTAACTGGGAGTGTATTGTGTGCAGAAGAATCCTTTGAGCAGGTCTGAGACAAATAAGCAATAAAGGAAAGTTTGTGACAGGTTATTTCTCCTTTGAATGCCA
This sequence comes from Platalea leucorodia, assembly GCF_965183815.1. Taxonomy (NCBI): domain Eukaryota; kingdom Metazoa; phylum Chordata; class Aves; order Pelecaniformes; family Threskiornithidae; genus Platalea; species Platalea leucorodia. Next base: position 4,297,386 of record NC_138838.1, on the reverse strand, counting down.
AGTGAATAAATCTTCTCCTTTTTGTGTGTTTTGTTACAACAGATTTGCATTTTTATCGGAGAAACTCTTCTGTTTTCAAACTGGGCTATCACAGCAGACATACTAATGGTGAGTGTACTTTGGAACAGCATCTTTCTCTTCTGGTGGCCAGAGCAGTTTGTCAGCTTGCAAGAACAACCTGAAGTTCACAATTTCTTCCAAATGCCTAGTCCCTACTTTAGTCTATTCTTTTTTTTTTTTTTTTTAATGAGAAGGAAAGTGAGATAGAGGAGGAGAAAGAAAAAAAGATTATTCTTGTTATATTCTAACTCTTCTATTATTTTTATACCAGGGAGAGGAAATGTCCAGAAGGGACACCATTACTGAATTCAAATAGTTTCCCCCAATTTTAAGTATTTGCACAAACCCCCATATGCAAAGAAATCAGCCAGCGTTTCGTAACAGTCAGCACATTAGTGGATTTTGTTATCGATAACTCGGCTTTGTTCTGCAATAGGAAATCCTTCCCTCCCTCCTCTGACCACAAAGGCAGCCATCTACCTCTCTCTTTGGCTTAACTCCAGCAAACCTACCATTCAACACATACACAATAGAAAACCACCTCTGGGAGAGGAGAGAGGAAAAGAAAGTATAAAGAATTTTTGGACTATGTCCACCTTGTCCAGGAGGAAACTGTCAGGGACTTTTCACCTCATGTCCTTCATTTTCTATTCTTTCTCCATCACAGAGCTTTTTAAGTCTTTCAAATCAGCAAGCTGACCTCAGCAGCTAGATTTTCACATGAAATAGTCTGGACGTTTGTTAGAGAGCCTTGCATGTTTTGCAGATAATGTAGAGAGCCTATCAAACATATTGTATGTTGAAATCCCATTGTGAGGGAGGTTACTTGTTGCTTATTGTATTAAAAAGAAAGAAACTAGGGCACAGAACCACTACAGGACTTGCCCGAGGTCTTTTGGCAGGTTGTTGACAGGACTAAAAATACAATCAGTCTGGCATCAATAGAAAACTCCCTTGACTTGTATTTGTTGCTTATGCAAACATCAACGAGAAAACAATCTGGCTCAGTATTCCTAGATGTAAAGGTAATGGTGTTGATATATTGATTCAGCAAAGAACTTCAAGCTTCTGTTTATGATTTAAGTTCAAGGTTGTGTTTGTATTTGAAGGTAGCTCTGTAGTTGCCTTGCCTGATGAACTTTCAATCTTTAACTCGTTTGTGCAGAGAACGCTTTGGGAGGTGGGGTGGTTAATTCCACTTCTCTCAGATGTGAATAAAGCACTGAGAAACAAAGGTTATCAGTGTACTGCAGTAGCATTAGATAGCTTTTCATTACCAAGGTTCGTTCCTCCTACCAGTTTAGCTTTAGTGTAATAGAGCTCTGCATGGACTGAATGGGTGTTTGCTTTGTGCTTACATGGGTTTTGCAGCTTGTGCTGAGTTGAAGGCTGCTGTGGCCGTTCATTAAGTGGTATCTCAACACCTAGACAGATGTGCAGTCTACAGACAGCTGTGTTGAAGAAGAAATTATAGTACAGTATTTGTAATTGCTCATTACTGCCTCCTGCCAGAGCTTCCTGCTGCATCCTGCCTTTGGCTGCGATGTTCCCAGGAGCGCTCCCAGCTCTCTCTGGTCAGAATTAGCTGATGGGCTTAAATAGCAGATCTTTTGTATCCTCCCCAGCATTGGCTGAAACAGGTAAGGGCCTGGCCATGGAGCACATCTGCAGTCCTCCAGCAGTGACTCTCAAAGAGCAGCTGAGGCAGTCATCTCTGCTGGCAACGTAGCACAGCGGGAGGGAGGGTACCTGTCGGACATGTTCAAGGTCCTCCAGCATATCTGTGCCAGAGAGAGAGCTGAAACTTGACCTGCGTTGTCTCAAGCTAACCCCAAAAGACATTTTTCAACCAACTACTTTGTTATATCAAGTGTACTAAGGATGCCATCGTTGTCCCATTTTAATTACTGAGATTTTTTGTGTTGATTTCAATGTGACTTCAGTATCCTGTAGCTTTTTAATAGCTTTTATAGGGTTTGCCATCTGTCTTAACAGCATCCTATAGGCAGTTGCTTTTTGTAGGGATGCATTTGCAGTTATTTAAGTTGCTTTAGTGCAAAAGAACTCCATAAGAAATGATTGGAAGCAATTGGAAATAATTTCTTAGTTCCAATTTCCAAAATATGGGAAAGAAACTAAAACCATGTTAAAAATTGGTTTTTGGTAATTGATGCCAACTCTTAAGCTAGCTGTTCTCTTGTCTGTTTAGAAAAATGACCTGAGTGTCATATATAATGCCCAGCTTAATGCATTATCAGCACGCATAGGCCTGTAAAAGTGCTATACAAATAAATGTAAACACTTGGATCAGTGCAAGCCTGTAATCAGATGGTCTGAAGTGCATTCATATTACACACGGGGTTTGAGAGGATGTTTAGTCAGACGATAGGTGAGAGCCCGGGCTACAACCACGTTTGACAGACAGCTTTATAAGAATTCCTAGGCAGAGAAAGGTGTGGATATGCTTTAGCAAGATGCACTTTAAATGTTTGGCAAATTAATTTCTACTGATTACTATTTATTTGGTCTAATCAGAAGTGTGTCTGTTCTTGCCTGAGGCTGATAAGGAGTTTAAAAGCATTATTAGCGTAAGCTTAACAACACTTTCATCATATACATAAATATTATCCTGTTTTCATGGATAAAAAGCTCTCAATACTGGCTGAACACTGTTCCCACTGATTTCATTATGCCAGAAGTGAGGCTTTTTGGGAACTGCATCCCAAATGATTTATCATAGCTCTCCCAAGATTTACAGATCTCATGACTGCTTAAGAGCCCTATTGGGCAAGTTGGTAAGCATCTTCAGAGGCTTTGCAAATTTAATTTCCTTGGCAAAACAAGGATGTTTGCTTATTATCTTCAAATTTAATTGTTGGCTCTTCATAGTGTCGTGCTTCCATTGCACCTACTGTTCTTGCCAGTGTAACGGTCGGTGTGCAGCTCCTCTAATTGTCTGCAGTAAAAGGTGCTGAGTGCTAGGTTTGATAAACTGTCAGCACTGCAGAATGTACTGCACTGCCTGAGATGTTAAAAGGCTGATATTTGTTCCAAATGCAAATTTGTACAAAACAGGCCTTATTCTCCTGAGCACAACCCTCCACGTCTCCTCCCAGGCACATGCTCAGATGGTGCTTAGGGAAGGCGGGGATGTTTCTTATGGAGCATGCTAATTATGAAACAGATTTTATCAGCCATCTTTTCAAATTGGCCTCAAAATTACCAGAACCCCAAAGTAGCATTAAAACTGCCTTGTAACAGCAATAATGAATGAGCTTCAGTGCAGCAGGCAAGCATGTAACATTCTGAGACATGCCGAGTGCCTGGGACTTTGTGGAATCTGGTCCTAATAGTGGGGTTTTTCCTCCATAGCACATCTTAAAAATAAAGATGATGGACAGAAGCTTGGTGGCATTTCTGTGTAAGAGCCAGTAGGCAATTTAAAGGGCCTCAGCTCACAATCTCTTTAGGTCTTTGCTGAGAAAAGCGATCCTCCAGATTATGCAAAGTCCTGGCACCCGTGCAAAGAAATGCTCTGCATATTTCTTTTTTCTCTTAAAACATTAGTTGTATTTAAATGGTCATGAGCTGCCATGGAGGAGCAGCTTTAATGTTTTGCTGTAGAGTCAAAGTCTTTCTTTAGGCTTGAAACAGGCATAGACTGGTGCTCAGCTGTGCTATAGGCATGGAGGAATGTTGCTTTTGTTCTGATTACCTTCTCTATAAATAAAACCCAATTATTTATGTAGTATAAAATACTGCCCTATTTTTACAGCCAAAGATAAATAGCATTTCCTGAAGTTCTCATCGTTGCTTCTCTCAGTGTGCCGGCACACATCAGAGCGCAGTGGTTCAGATTGTAAGGCAGGGTGAGGAGTGCCTTTGAACGAGGGTACACAGCCCACTTCAAACACCGGAGCACAGCTCTGACCAGAAGGGATGTGCCAAGGGGCGTCCCTGCAGTCTGCCGGGGGCCGAGGGCTGCAGCTGGAGGCGTACAGGTCAGCCTCCTTTTACTTCATTTACAAGTATTTTTTTTAGACAGTGTCTGCCTAGCTTGAGTGAAGGGTCTCTCTCAGGCTGGTTTCTCTGGATCACGGCCTTTGCCTGTTCTGAACAGTAGTTGCAACAGGGATGTCTGGACTATTTCCAGGCTCTGTCTGTGGCTAGAACGGGGTTAGCGTTTATTTTCTTGCCTTCGGTGCTGAAAGAGGCCAGTATGCATTGTCCTGAAGATTCCTGTCTGACCCAGCAAGGGCAGCAAAGTGTTTTAGAGAGTAGAGTTTTCTGTCAAAGACTAGAGATAAACATCAGAGCTTACCTCTTTGGCACGTGGCCTTTTACTGGGAGAAGAGTGCTCTCTCCTTGCCTTTCCTGGTTATTTCAGACCAACTCATTTTGCTGGTTTCCCTACAGGAAGGGGATGTCAGCAGTAAACCATGGCCTTTCGGAGCCTCTATTTAAAGAGCAGAGGTTTGCCGAAGCTGCTTCGTCAGCCTCCCTGCCCATCCTCTGTGCTGCCTGCCTCTGAACCTGGAGTCAAAGATGAGCCAGGACCATCCCACGGGCTTCCGCCTCGGCTGCTGTGGCTCTCCCACCTCCAGTTTCTGTGGGATGTTCAAACCAGGCCATGTATGGTTTGAATTTAGGTCTATTTTAGTATCAAAATACCCATTTAGAGCTGTAATTTACTGCTGTCTTCCTAGAACAGTAGATAATGTTTGCTACCAACGACTTCCTCTCCATCAGAACAAAATGCTCTTTAAGTAGGGATAGGGTGGAGTATTTTTTGGTGCTTTGGAGGTGCTCTTTTAAGCCTTTTTTTCTTTCCAATATCTTTTTAGAGGAGGAGGAAAAATCTCATGTTCATTTGCTTGCCACATGTTGGTTTTTTGGATTGGGGGGGAGGCGGTGTTCATCACTTGAATTTCAGACTAAATTTACTAAGTTTTGGCACTTCATAGTGCCAAACCATATCAGTGGTTTCAACCATCAATAACTTTGTTAGCTAGGGAAACTGAAAACTTGCTGGAAATTGTATTGCTACTTGCAAAACTATATGTATGTATAATACAGATATACATGCAAAATTATGTCTAATACATGTGTGAGTGTGTATTCATGTGTATAAATATATATATATATGCACACACACACGCGATGCAGGTATCATTCAAATTTCTTTCTGCAGTTGGCACCAATTCACTGCCAGTCCCTGAAAATGGTAAGTTGTTAATGAACTTGCCTTTCCTTTGTCATTTTGCTAACAAAATGGGTAGAATATAGAGCCAGGCAGGCTTTCTTCTCCAGATTTGTTAACATAAACTTTATAGAAAGAAAAATATTTTAACATAAGTTTAAAATTCCGTTTTGCAGATATACACAACTCTGGACTCTTGAATTAGGTAGAATATCACTTTTATCTTCTCAGATGGCTTTCTCAAGCAGCTCTTGCAGAATGCTTCTCCATTGCATCTGTGTGAGCTGGGGCCAGGTGGAAAGAAGAACAATAACTCTTTTTTTTTTCCTTCTGTCTAATCTATCCAGCTTGCACCCATTACCCTGCATCTTTGGGGAATGGTAATGAATTGTGTGGTCTCCTCCTTTTTCACAGTGTGACCTTCAGTACGTTTCTGTGTCTCTAATAAAGTCTAGACCTTATTTTCCTCTTGGGATTTCTGTGAGCCTTCAAGTCTGTTTTGAGCTGCTGGATGCAAAAGGAGGACGGTGCCTAACACCCGCAGCCAGGTGGCTGCTGTGGATCTGGTCGTCTTTTGCTCTTCTGTTACACAACAGGGGTTTAACAGGGTACTCATTTAATATGTGGCATCAAAGTGCATTAGCAGTGTGCATTTGCAGCTCTGTCAAGGCAGTAATGAAAGAACTGGCAGGTCATTCTGAAAGCACATGGTAAAACCCTAAGGAAAAGCATTTAATCTAATTTTACCCATCGTTCGTAATTGGCTCTGCTTGGAATGAGATGATCGTTCTAAATAGGCATCAGTTCTCTTCTAGTGTAGATTTTCTCAGTGCTGTTTCTTTTCTTTCCCTTTTTTATGGCTAACTCTTTCCACTGCAGAGAGGGCAACTCGCCTTCCCTAAGAGGAAGCGTTAAAGCACTGAAACAGTGCTTCAGATCCTGTGCCCTGAGGTAGGTTGCTGTTGAGCAGCGAGTTCTCCCTACCTCAGTGAGCTAAGGTGAATTGATCTCTGGGTATCTCTAGCTGGGGATATGCCAGTCCTGAAATGTCACGTTTAATTAATAAATGACTTCAGGAAAGGACTGCAAGAATGAGTTGAAGTCTGGGAAGGCAAGCTTTCTAAAGAAAGACTAAAGGCAGCCCATCAGAGAGAAAGTGGAAAAGTAAAAGGAATCATGGTCTACAAATAGCTAAACAAGGGAGTCATTTCTGGCAGGGCAGATAGCTCTGCAGAGCAACAGAAAAAGGCAGAACAAGATTCAGTGCTTAGAAGTGGAAACGAAGCTCACTTGGATTTAGAGACCTATTGAATTCTTCATTACTTACAGCCTTTAAATCAAGACAGGATCAATTTATAACCTGGGATATGTGGACTTGATGCAGGTGTTCTTAACCAGCTTCTTTACAAGTTTTATGCAGGAGATAATTACTTTTTTCTGCTCCTAAATGTGTGTTATAAAATTAAGGTCATTCCACGGGATGGGGTTTTGTTATTTTTTTTTCTTTTTTAATCTTTCATCCCCTTCCACGGTCAGGGCTCTGTTTTCTGTGAGCTCTGGTCCCTTAATGGGGAAGTAATTTGTGTTTTCCGCTGATCCTGTGTCATCAGACGGATTCTGCGTGACCTGGCTGAGGGTGTCATGTCCTATTAGAGGAGTGGAGACCAAACTACAATATTGGCTATGAAAAATTTTCCTAACGTGTCTTTGTCACTTTCCACAAGTGGAATTGCAAATTTTTGAGAAAAACATAAAGTGGTTAGAGATGGAGTGGGAGGGGAGGATGTGTGACCTTTCGTGCTGATGGGAATTGCTTATGGTTTAGGACACAAAATAATATCTTTATTATGGAAAAAACACAATATCCCAGGTTACAGCAAAGTCCTCGTTTGGAAGGCTGGTGGTGCCGAGCAAGTTAGGTGCTGCAGGCAACCTTGAACTTCGCTCTCCCCATCAGCCAAGCAAAATATAGGCTGAGGAGCAATAGCGAAGTGTCTCGTGGGCAAAGTTATTAGTCAAACTCATGCATTCAGTGCTGCTGAGAGAAGCGCAGACCGGACAGAGCTTCCTTCCCCCAACCCCTACCATCAGGAGTACCAGATAGCCAGGAAGGGTCGCTGAGCTCCCCGGTTGCTTGAGCCACCCGTGGGCTGGACAGTGGCTGTGTCTGTTGCCGACATCTCGGGGAGCTTGTTTACTTTGTCCTGACCTGGGTATAAACTGAGCAATACGAGACAGCTGGAGAGGTTCTTACTTCAGTTTCCTTACGCATTTTTTTTTTCTTTCCCCTTCTTCTTTGCAGTATGTGGTCATTCCAACACGACGTGCAACCGCAGTGGCCTTGCAGAGTTTCACTTCACACCTCCTGGGAGATGCTGGCAGCCCTTATCTGATTGGATTTGTAAGTGCTCACAGCAGGTTTTGGCAGGGTTGCGTGCCCGTGTTTGTTTTTGTTTACTAACTGCTTATTTAAAATGCCAAGTTAAACCATGCTAGGGAAGGAAGGCCTGTATTTATCAGCAGAATGGGAAGCGGTGCAGTGCAATGCAACTTTTTTACATGCTTAGGTTATTGGTGGGCTACAATTCAAACCTGGAAGGACCACTTGGGCATGACAAGAGAGCTGCTAAATCTTTTTAGCCTAGGGCATTTGTAAAGCTTATAGACAGCTCTGTAAAGGGAGAGCAGTTGCTTCTGTGGTGCGGACATAGGTCCATTAGAAATTAGATTGGAACAGTCGTGTGTGTGTGTGTTTAACTGTTAATCTGGTGTCATAAACCAAATATCTATTCATGGTTAGCAACATGCAGCTGTTCTGACCTGCTGATATTTTGAACCTGTTTTGTATGATAATAAATGATGGTGTAAAATCCATGGCAGGATGGGTGTGTATGTTTTGGGGTTTTTGTTAGTATTCCTTTCCAGTGCTTTGTTTTTTTATTAGTAGTATTCCTTTCTATTACTGCTGCAGTTGTTGGCCTTGGTCTGACTGGAGATCTCCCTTACTATGCCACCATTATCCTAGTGCAAAGCAAAACAACAGACCCTGCTCCAAAAGCTGGCAATCAGAGAACATGCACAGTTGAAAATGTAAGGCGTGGGAAATGTAATGAGGAAAAGAAATCTAGATATACTGGGGTAATTTCTTTCCCTTGCACCCTTCTGTGGAGTTTGATGCATTGAGTTTCAGAGAACACAGATCATCGTTTACAAAATACGGTAGCTTCCATGTAAAGCCCTAAGTGGCAGTGCTCATGTTGTGTTGAAGGTGCTACAGTTTTCCAGTGATGTAACTGGGATCTTCACTAGTCCCATCACCTGAGAGACAGAACTTTGGTGTGCTCTTCCAGCTCTCAGTACTGCTATGTGACACAGCTGCTGGGTGCTGTGGACCTTTTTATTTTTATTTTTTTTTAAACTGTCATTTCTCATCTATTCATCCCATAGACACTGGTGTATATATCTATAAATATTTATTGATATATATTTAATTTTGTGTATATATATATATATTTAACTGTACATAAATATTTACTCTGGAATGCCAGCTCCGAAAAATAATATAGTTGCTCTGTAGCCCTCTGAAGCATACATGAAGAGGCAGATACAGACAAGGCTGAATGGATCAAAGAAATGAGAAGTGTCTCAAGAGAATAAATATGTACAATTTGGCTTACTCTTTATTTACTTCAGTGTTCTGGGCATCCAGGGAGAAATGATCTTATTTTAGAAATTATTTGAAAGTGGCAAGAACAAAGGAATCACTGGAAGAGACTGCTTTGTGCAGGGCAGGCGACATGGGGAATGTCAAGCAGGAGAACGACATAAGCAGGGCAGCGTGCTCCGAAGGCCGGCGCCGGCGATGGGAGGCAGGGTGTGAGATGCAGGCCAGGCTGTCTCAGGTGACTCTGCTGCACGTTCCGTCTTTTTCTTACGCAAGAGGGATGTCCGAGAGGAATGGCAAGGACGCTGAATGATTGCATTTAATCTTGAAAGTTGCCTGGGGCTCTTTAGTGTCACAGATTTAAAAAAAAAAAAGGACTTTGGTTGTAGAAACTAATGTGCCTTGCCCTTCTGGTATTCAGAGATCAAGCAAGTTGTGAGTTACTTAAGGATGCCTGCCTGAAATATGCTTAACCCCAGTTTATTAATAGCTGCCTTAGGCTTTCTTTAGACTGGGAAAATATTAATTATGATGTTGAATTACTCTTTTCTAATGCTGTACTTGTTGGGCAGTTCTCATTTGGGAGGAGACTCCTCAAGCGCAAGGCTCTGTGGCAGGAGAGCAGGAGTGAAGCGCTCATGTCATGGAAAGCACCAGCATCCATTTCTGTAGCCTCTGGACTGGCTTGGCTGATTCATGCTCCCTGTGCTACAGTGACTGAAAGGTCAAGGGCAGCTTTCACATAACACAGAAAAACAAATACTATTTAAAGGGAAAGGACCAACAGCTAACTTCCTCACCAGAGCTAAGGCAAGCAACCAGCTTGATTGTTAAAACCTGCAGGTATTTGTCATTGGAATTGTCCAGCTGAGTTGTAGGATGGAGCCCTTCATGCGGGATTGAAACCTCACTTGGGGAGGTTACAGAAGTGCCTTGCATTATGACTAAGATTTTCAAGGCAGTCTATGGGAGCTAAGCAACCTACTCCTGTTGGCTTTAAGGGAAATTTGGGAACCCAGTTCCCATAGTCCTTCTGGGAATCCCCAGCCTGAGGACATTAACTCACACTGCTGTTACTCCAGAGTTACCATGAAGCAGACCAAGGGCAGGGTGTAGGTCTTGCAAGAGGGAGGCAGAAGGCAGGATAAATCAAATGAACCGCAGTAACAGGCATGCTCAGAATGGGTGAAACTCAGCCTCCCGATCACTCAGGGTTCATCTGCAATCCTGAAAATCTGCCATTTCTTCTGACTGCTTACAAAATCCGCCTGAAGCTCCCTCGCTAAATGAGCAGTGTTTTGATCACATATAGCTAGAATCTTACACAGTTTTGGTGAGTTTGTAGTGAGATTCCCTCTAGCAGTGCTCTTAATAAAGAATCCGATACCCGTATCCTTGTAGGACTAAGCTGTCGCAGGCAGTTGTCTCTGTTTGCTGGATACCAATAAATGTTGTATTGATCTTATAATCCTCATGTGGAACGTGGAAGGTACTTAACAGCTGCAGCCTCACGCGTGCGATTGCTCCCTCGCGCTGTGGTGTGCCGTAAGAGTTGAAGGTCAGACTCAGATTTTTCTGTAATCTCCCCCAGTTCCAGATCTTGCCGTGCAGTTCCTTACAATCACCCAAAGCACCGAATATGCTAGTGTTTAAAAGCTAGGTGGAAGGAAGCATGTATGTATGGTTATTTGTCATGTCTCTTTAAATATTGGTAACTATTATTATGGTAAAAAGGCTTAAGATTGGCTTACAAAGAAGTTGTGCAAATGCAGTTTTAGGGTGGCAGCTGTAATTTGCGTAAGGTTTTACTACCTGCCAAGCACTGAGATCAATTACTGTAAATCAGCGCTGCCCATTCATTCACAAATAAGGGTAGGCATTGCTGCAGTATTTCATTAGATGAGACAGTTTTTATTCCTAGATAACTGTAACTTTTTCAGGACCTTTGTGATAACCTGCAGAGTTTCAGTAATTCCTGTTTAACAACTTGGAGTATAGCTCCATGCTTTATTCTTGAGGTAGTCAGTGAGAAATTTCACCTGTTCAGGGCATTACACCCAGATATCTCTAGTACTTTTTGGTCTTTGAAAGGTCCCACTATGCAGACACGGTTGCTGAAGCACAGAACGGTTAAGAGAAATACCCCACGTCTCACCACTCATGTGGAGTATCAGATAAAGGTTTTCCAGCTGCTCTCCTGGTGCCCTAATAGCTAGCCAGCATCTCAGACTCGGAAGAGCTGAGTGGAGGTAGGTAGCAGCAGAAGGTGAAATACAGTTAACTCTTCTCAGGCTGCATCGTAGCTCCAGCTCTTTTTATTAATTCTGGTTATATCTTTGTTGCCCTTTAAAATGAAATAATTATAAGACGTGCCAGTGAGTCTGCGCTTCTGTGTTCACCTGTGCACATGCATGCATGAACCTGTCTTCCCTACTCAGGGTTTACATTGCTCCTCCACACCAACAGCGGTCTCCCCCCACTCGCTGACGTACTCTTTTACTTCAGGAAAACTGAGGACAGGCAGTGATTTTTTTTTCTGTTGGGGCTGTGCCTTGGTATTTTTCCTTTCCTTCCTCCAAATCTGTCATTTGCTTCCTATCTGAGCGCAGCAGTGCCTTCCTCTTCCATCCTTGCCTTGCTTCTGGCCCTGGCTGTGGTAAGCAGCGGGCACCTACTGCAGGCTTTGCTCTCTCTACGTGTCGCAGGGAAACGGCTGTTGTGGGTGCACACTGGCCTTGCTGCTCTGGTGCTCTTGGCTCTCCTCTTAGCTTCCTGCTTTATTAGACTCCTTCTCATCTCCCCTGTGCAACCATCCATCAGGTCTAGGGATTGAAACCTGTCTGTATCTGCTTGTCACCTGGCAACATCAACGCATGAGGATGGTGTTTTAACGTGCCAGAGATCAGCTCTCCTCCACCAGCACCTTTTGATGGGCTAAAAGCTACTCCCTGGACTCCACTGGTGGTGGTACCCACCTGTCCTCACCTCCTTGGCTGCTGCATCTTCAGTTTTACCTGAGGGACACGACCTCCAGCCAGTCCGGCTGAGCAGCATCAGGACAGTATGCCATGGCCTGGCAACTGGGCTCTGTGAGAGGGGGGACCCCGGTCGCCCATCTGTGTGCTGAGGGTCGTGCAAAAGCTCTCCCCATCTGCCCATCTCTAGTTATGCAAATGGCAGCGTTACCTGAACGGCTGGGTCTCTGACGGCCTCCTCTTGGCAGACCCCGCGACGGTTTGCGGTACCCAGGCGTGCTGGTTCGCCTGGCAGCAGAGATCTCAAGTGTCTGAACAGGCATCTTCTCTTTGAACAGTCTCCTTTTGAAAAAGAAGTCCAAGTGTGAGTGACCTTGTAATTAATTGTAAGCAAATCTGAGCTGTTCTGGTTTGTTTTGAAGGGGTTTTGTGCAACTCCTAATGTTACCTGGAAAAATTTTATTAACAAGCCTATCGCTTGTCACCCTTCACTTTTCTCCCTTCCCCAACTTTCTTATGTGAGTGCGTTGATAAACTAGATCTAATGAGCTACTTAAATAGCAAGAATGCTAATGACCTTCCTTTAGCAAGTAGTTAGCAGAACAGTGTTAATTATCACTGCTGCAGAGTATCAGGGAAGGCAGATCAGCATTTGATTAGGGGCAACTCAAGGAAAATTGTAGTAAATGCAGCAATTAAGATACTTTTCTAATGAAACTTATAATTGGAGGTGCAGATTTCACAGCCTTCTTGTCCCAGTTTGAGACAGCCTTTTTGTTGATTTGGTTTCAAAGGTGTTTACCCATCCCAGTCAATACATATGTATAGAAAGTAGTTCTCTATGTAATAAAGACTTGCCTGCCTGAGAAAGCGGAATTCATGTATTATGGTTTAAAATTCGTATTTTATAGTTTAAAATGCTATGGCTACTTCAGAGTAGGTCTGTGGATATGCTTACTCTGGAGTAACATTTTTTCCAGTTTCGTTTGCTAGATTAAAACAGGCCACAGCCTGTTGGGGCTCAAATCCACTGCTGTCTGACTTAAAAGCAGGGTAGTGGAATAAAGTGGATCGTTGGGATGCGACGCTGCAGTCTGGGCTTTTTGTCCCTGTCTGACCTGTGCAGCCGTTCCTCAAACACGGCCCATTACGTGCTTGCCGGCGATTACAGAGGACTGTCTGTTCTGCCAGAGCTGGGTGCGAGATGAACTTGAGGTCAAAAAGGCAAGCTCATCCTCTAACAAAAATGTGCAAATTATTGTCCTAGCATCACTCTCTGTTTTAGGGACTAGCAGGAGATATTCCACTGCTGTTGTGGGATTAAGGATGGAACGGAGGTCTCTGTCTTGTTGCCTTCTGCAGCACGTTACAGGTTCTAATATTTTCAGTATATATGAGTGTGTATAGGCAGCATCTTCCATCACCTGATGGAGATAGTAGATGAAATGTGATACACATTTATGTTTTTTATTGTTCTTCCGTTACCAAGTGTCAGCTGCTTGACTGGTGTTCTGTAGCCCTAACGGGGTCGCTCCTCCTGTAGAGATCTTCCCCCACATTCACGCTTGCGTATGACCCAGATCGTGGTGGGTAACATGGGACTTGCCCTTGCAGTCCAACATCTGATGTACGCGTGTCAGGGAAATACTGTGAGGAAGAGAGACCCCAGCCTCTCATCCTTATTATCTATTTCTTCAAGCAGTAACTTTAAATTGAGGATTTCTCTGGTCCTGGCTGAGCTGAGTAATTAAAAGCCTTTTTCGTAGTGCACAGAAAGGCCAAATCTTTGACAGGGCTGTCAGCTGCAAAAAAAAAGCGAGAATGAAGCACCTGGAGACCAATCCACATAGGATTTATCTCCTCATTGCAACGAGCTAACAAGCTTCCCACTTCTGATGACTCAGCAACAGGCAAGATTTAAATCTGCCCTAAAAACCCAAATGAATTCCCATATATAAAACGCTCTTTGCCAAGGATTCTCAGCCTGTTCTGGTTTTTTTCCGAGAGCCGCTGTGCACCTGTCATTTCCCGTGACTTTGGTTAGAAGTGCAGGTTCTCGGTATTTTTGATAAACGGATGTTTAAAGTATGTAAAAGTATCTCATTAAAGAAAGCCCAGAAATCCAGAGCTGATCCTTGTTGCACTTGAGTATTTCAAGCTCTGTCCCATCTGCTCTGTTACTCCTTCTGTGCACTAAAAATCTCATTAAATGTGTGGCTTCTTTCTCTGAGCTGCCAAGGTCCCTGCACGCTCCCAATACGGACACAGAGTTTTCGTGGTGCTGAGCACCTTTCAGAACGAGGTGTCCACGTTCTGCACCATGGGGGAATGAGTTCCTTCTCCTGGGATGTACCGCCAGGGAAGGGGCCTGTGCTGCAAGGAGATGGGGACAGGGATGCTGCTGAAGGGTGTGCTCCCAACCTGTGGTCCTGTGCCACAGACCTGATTTCTGCATGTAAGCGGGCACCCCGCATCCCTCCGCATTTAAGTACCTGCGCTCTGTCGTGTGAGCCGTGCTCCTTGACTCCACATTCCCCATGGTACAAGGCATGTCCTGCTAGGACAGGAGAAAGTCCAGTGTTAACTTAGAAATTCCCTGGGCAGACCAGAGCTGGCAAGAAAGGCAGTTAAGGACATGAAGAAAATAGACTTGCGACGCTCTCCAGGGCAAATGTTGCTCTGACACCAAGAGACGTACGAAGTCCATTTGCTAGCATTGTAAGCAGAACCCTTGATTGAGTTTTAATTTACTGCAGCCTTTTCAAGGCAGCACCACTTATTTAATGCAGCCTGGTAATCCTGGGAGGGGGTGCAAGGGCGTAGAGAGATGAGCCTGCCACAGGGGAAGCAGTGCAGGAATCCTTGCTACAGGTATTGCTGGGGTACCACGCACTTATGCAGGGTATTGATATTGTCACCAGCCGAGTATTAAATTTGGGTGTGATCTCAAAAGGACAAAATTAAGATTAACAGGATGTTTTGCTTTTTTCCCTTCTAACATCCAAACATGCCAATGTTAAAATTGAAATAACTTTGAGAATATAATTGCTTTTACCTTTCTGTGGCTTTCAGAATGAGTATCATAAAATAGTTGGCTTTACTTCCTCTTTTTATAATGTGTTTCTCATGTCATTTAGCACAGTATAAATGTTTGTGCTCCCCCACAGATCTAGCAAATTGTTTACTTTTACTTTATGAAATCCCTTATTTTTGGTTTCTAATCTTCATTTGTATTCATATTAGATTTTTCTGTTAAATCAAAGAAACCTTTCAGGTGCATCTCTGAATTCAGAGTGGCTGAACCTCAGACCACTGTGGTGACACTGGGGGGTCACAGGGAGTGCTGGGTTAGGGGACTGTACTGAAGAGAGGAGCCGGGGAGAACCTGGCTTGTATCAAGTTGGTAATCATGAAAATCAGGTATTTGTGCCAGATTCTGCAGTGGAAATATACTTTTATGTAGCAAGATTTGTGCCCAAGAGGCAACGTCAGAAACTTAGAAAAACCAAGCAATTGCAGAGGAGTTCTCCTTGATGTAAGGTAGATTAAATTACAGTTTCAAAGTTGATGTTACCGTTACACTGTCTAATTAGTAAATCAGTTTAATTTAACCGCTCATGCTGTTCAGGAGGGACAGTAACACAGAAGCAAGCCGTCTTTCTAGGGCTTCAGCCCACTTGAGCTTTTATTACAGCAATAGCCTGTCCGGTGTTCCAAAAAACACAGCACATGCTTCCCAGGAAAGGTAATGAAGTTCCCTTTTTTCCTTCATTGTCTCCTGCACACAGATTGAGACACAGTCAGAGATTTTGGGGTTTTGGATCATGCCCACTGCAGCTGTACTGTTCGTTCTCCAGCAAGCGGGCATTTTCTCTAGCTGGACTCCATCCAGTTGGCCGCCACCGGCTGAACACATGCCATTTGTATTCTGTTGTAAAAATGCCACAAGCTGAAGTTTATTTAGCAAAGTCATTCCTCTTGGTCTCGGATTTATGTTACACAGTGAGGGAAAAGAAGATGTGAACTTTCATAGTTAGGATGTTATCAAAGACTTCTGATTAGACTGCAAAGCAGCAGCAGAACTTCCTTACTGATTTTCCACCCCTGCGTTTTGGGTAAATGTTTTGAAGTTTTTTGCCACCTACCAATTGGCAGAACAAAGAAGGGAATCCCACACCTGACTCCGTGCTGAAGAACTGGCACTGGCTGTGCTTGCAACCCCCACTTTTTCTTACTCGTGATAGAGAGAAGACACCGAATATGATGCTAGATTGGGTCTTGCCAAATCATAGTTAGACAACTCAGGATGCTATCATTGCCAGGAGTCTGGAAAACCAAAAATTGGCAATACAGAGCAGACCATTTGGCAGACAGCATGTCGTTCTTGGAGCCCAAGTCTGTAATTATGTCCTGTGTCCTCTTGAGAGGAGATGCCAAAGTTCCAGTCTTAGCAGGTGGCTTGTAACTGAGTGGAAGAAAACAACAGGGAATAGTGGCTGTAAGTTAACAGCAAAAACATACGCGTGGGCCCTGATAAAGTTCTAGAGTTAAGAGATGCAGACATGGGTGAAGGGATTATATGAAACGTAGATGAGAAAGCCCCGCTGGCTTGGTGGGAAGAATTATACCTTGGATGGGAGGAAACACTGCTTTTTCTAAAACGTGCACTTAAACAATATGTTGGGTTAAAAATGAAAAAGGTAGCAGATTCAATATTAACATGATTTGTTGGTATAAAAGGTCAACATGATGTCTTAGATGGGAAGGTGTGGGGCAGGCTGCATTGGGAGTTTTATTTGTAGGAGACTTTACATTTTCTAATCTGGTTTTAGCTTAGAATGTCATGTCATCCATAAGAGAAAGCAATTGGGAGCACATGCCTGCCTTTTCATCCTCTGCTGCTGATTTATCATATCAATTTGTCAAGTGATTTATTGTCTGGTCCTTTTGGAGGATAATTGTATCCATTCCCAAAAATGAAAAGTGGTTTAGAATTTCTAAATTTCTATTTTAGAATAGCCTCAATTCTGGCTATCGCACACAGAGAGGCTGATCGAATGCCAAATTTTGGTTCATAATGAAGAGTAAGGGAAATGTTGGGAATTAAGGTGTCTGGATACAAGAGGGAGCAAATTACCAGCTGACATCCCTGCCTTCTGGGTGCAGTGCATGTTCTGCTAATTTCCTCTGAGTGCGTTCTTTACACATTCAAGTCTTGTTGCTATTTTTTAATAAGTCTTTCAGACTAATAGCCACTGTTATTTGCCTTCAGTCTAAGGGCTTTTTTAACCATCAATTCTCACGAGACTTGTTCGTAACAATCCTGTTTTTCCTTGTGTGTGTTATACACTGTGAATAAAGTCCTCTTTGAGAGGACAGGAACACTTCCTTAGCTATATCCCAAGCACTGAAATTTTCTCCTCCTCCTTTCTAGGGCAGGGAATGAAACAGAGAAGTCTGGCTAAACCCCTTCAATTCTTTCTGTAGATACACTCTTCCAGTGTTTATTCACTCCCCTCTACTTGCGAACGCTCCGTCCTGACAGACAGTCCCCTGCTCTTCTGTGTGCCGCGGTTCCACCTCCAGCATCAGGCTGGCCGCTCCTCCTTTCCTTCACTCGAGCAGGAGCCAGGCTGAGCTGTCAGACGGATATTAAGGCACTGAGACCCCCAATGCTCCAGAGTCTCCCTGCTAAAGCAGGCGTTGCGACCTGTTCGTTTGAGTCCCCACGAGTGTCACCTTTCTGTCACCTTCTGCTGTGCTTGGCCTCTGCTGGGGCATCTCTTCGCATACGTTTACCTTCCAGGTCGCTACAGTCGGCTGCAGGGCTGTGAGTTGGTGATTTCTCCTGCGTGTAACATTTCCTAACTTGATTTTCAAGTCCCTTTAGATTTAAGCCTTGAATGTTGGATTTTGCTTGTAGTTTGTGTCTGACGCCACCTTTTTCATTAGCAGTAACGTAGCAGTTTAGAAGTTGCTGCACAAGCTTTGACTATTTCTGGAACCGATTTGCGTGTGTGCACAGCAGTAGGATTTTATGCTGCAAATTCCCTGCAGTCTTTTGGTATAAACTAGTATTTCTGCCTCAACAAAAGGTCACAGATAAAAACAGAGCTGGACATTTAAATACCCAATGCCTTGAGACTCATCCCTACTGCTGCTACCGCTCTGTTGGATTTATGGAGAGTAAAGTTGTTTGCTGGACAGTAAATATTAAAACGGGATTGTTTTAGCTACAGACAGTCATTAAATATTACTGAGTTTTAGCAAAAGCTTTTCATAATGAACTAAGTACTGCCATTGCATGTCACTGCTCCTTCGTGTAAGCGCAACCTTGTGTTCCCTTTCATATAATTATGCTTTTCGGCTGTCGGTAGATGCAGGTTGCCTTAGCCCATGAACTTGGTGGTGCATGGTTCTTCGGTGCGAGCGCAGCCCCTGTGCGACAGACCTTGTCTGAGCAGGGGGGCAGAGCCACATCTTGCGCACAATTACACTTCAAAGCGCAGCAAGCTCAGGAGGATAGAAGAGGGAACAAGTACTGTACCTGACACAAGGATAAAACCATATTAGGGTTCTGTTTCTGAAAAGCAGATGGGATCTCTGGTTTTTTGTTCTGTGAAAACCATTTCCCCCTTCCCACTCAACACACAGAAATGGAATTTAATACCTCCTTTTGCCGAAAGGTAGGCAAGGTGTAGGAGTAAGCAGGGCTTGATAGAAATTGGAGAAGATTGATCTCTCCATCACCCACCAAGCAATGCCGGTGCGGCCCCAGGAGGCTTGGTCAGTACAGCGAGGTTAGACACCCGCACATTCAGTCACTGAAGCAGCCAGGGAGAAGACGAAGGCACTGTGGGATGAATAACAGCCCAGGCCAGGAGAGCGACAGGGAGAGAAGAGCCCCTGCTGAGCCGCTCACAGCATAAGTTGCCCAGGCTCCAGAGTGGCATGTAGAAGGCTGAAGTGTGCAAAGGACATTCAGCCTTTCCTGAACCCACTGTTCTATTTTAAACGTCATGCACATGTTTAGTGGGCAGTTGTTTAGGGAATCGTGTTCTTTTCACCATTATCGTGTGTCTTTTTCATCTAAGTGACTAATTCTTTTTGCTCTTCTCTCCTAGATCTCAGACCTGATACGACAAAGTACGAAGGAGTCCCCAGTCTGGGAGTTCCTCAGCTTGGGGTATGCACTCATGCTCTGCCCGTTTGTCGTTGTCCTAGGAGGGATGTTTTTCCTGGCCACAGCCCTCTTCTTCCTAAGTGACCGAGCCAAAGCTGAACAACAGTGAGTAACCTGGCAATTGCAAATGGGGAGGTACCGAAGCCTGTTTTCTGTCTTGAATGTTATGCTTGTACTCTTTCCTTGATCCTTCCCGGTGAAGGATGTGTTGGGTTGTGTGTCAAGACCCTCAGCTCAGCAGAGTGCATGAGGCTGCACGAAGCACAGGGGCTTGGGTCATGCTGGCTGGGCATCCTTCACACGCTTCTGCCCTGGTGGATCTCAGTTGTTGGCTGTACGGCCTGGAGGGGAGCACAGTATTTGAGATCACAGGCCCCTTTTACCCTTGCGTGAGCATGCCACAGCCCGGGCCGTCTGTGGTGAGGGGCTGCTCTGTGCTGGAACCAGTGGACTGCTAGGTGAAGAGCAAGAGAGACTTTACAGAACTTGGTGGTCAACTTTGAGCCCACAGTCCCGTCTCAGCCCCCTGTGCCCTGCTGACTACCTCCAATACACAGGAACATCAGGCAAGAAGGAAGCAAGCTGTGTATGTGGGGACATAAATGCTCAAGGGTCGCTGTATTAAAGATAGTCTTTCCTAGTCCCTTATTGCAGCTTGTAAAAAAAAAGCTACTGTTTTTCAGTAAAGAAACCGATTCGGACCACCTCACGGTTGGCAACTACAGTAATTCAGAAGACGCTTCCACATGACATACAAACTTCTGGGGTTAGTCTCTTTCTCATAATTGTCGAAAAATAAGAGTATCTATGTATAATGTCATGCTGAATATGTGGGTAGGTGACTAGTCTGGTGTTGCCTATAAGTTGCCTTTGCCTTTCTCCCACTGGGAGACTGGGAGATGTGCAGACATACAATGCAGACATTAACAGCCTGTCGTAATTCTGCAGACAAGGAGAGCAGAGTATACCTTGCTGTACCTTAAGGAGAAGGGCCCTGGCGTATCACTGTCACTAGACATGGTACAACCACAAGGAAAATAAGGTGTTTGGAGGTTGACATAAGCACGTGAACAGTTTGGGTGATACTTTCTGGCTCACACCATCATGTCAGATGGATGCAAGTTTTGGAAGCAGTGCCACAGATGGTGCTGTGGCCCCGTAAGAGCAGTTCCGCCTTCCTTTTCCTAACACGCACAAATACCAGAGAACAGAAAGGTTTTCTGCCTCCTGGTGCCTTTAGATATATATATTTCCCCTATAATGGGATGTTTAAACATTGTGGTAAAAACAAGCCCTCATCGTGTATCTTGTAAGGAGGTTAAGTCCTGCACAGCTGAACTTCAGTGTGGCTTTGGAGATGTGACACGACTGATGTGTGCCTGATTTGTTATCTGCATAGAAGGGCTTTAAATTGCAAGAAGTGAAATTGGAAATTAGATGTTAGGAAGAACTTCTGAAGAGAAAAAAGAGATAAATGCTACAGCAGATTATTTGGAGAGGACATGAAAGCTGTCCTGTGTTTCTGAAGGCCTCCCTGGCTCGGTCTTGAGGCGGGAAGGTGGGAACTGCTCTCTGGCTGCCTTCCAGTCCTATTGCTGCGATTGTGTACATAAGCTGTACAGGCAAGTCTAAGTGGTGATCACCTGGGGACGTGGCAAGATGAACATAAGTTTCTAGGTGCTCAGGGTGGCTTTTTTTGCTGCAAGGAGCCAAAAGTTCCATTTGGTGACAGGGTAGCGATGCAGTGCAGCAGATGAGATCCCCCTTGTGTAGCCACAGCGTCAGCCGTCGCTCAGGGCTCCCAGCTCTTTGTTTCTAGGAAAACTTCGGTGTTTTGTCTTCACTGTATTCAGAGGGGACAGCGCTCGTTCCGCTTACTTATAATTACAGTGGGGACACGTGTCCCTTTGCACCACGTCTGTTGCCAGCGTGCCATGATGGCATCTCAGGTGCTGAAGGAGGATTTCAGTATTCGGGTACTGATGAATTCTGGGTGACTCCCATCTTTATCAGCATGTCGGACCCCACCTGGACCTTTGTACTGGGCAATGCACTGTGGTATCCCACCGGTATCGCAGCTCCAGCGGAGCTCTCGAGGGAGAGGGCTTTCTCAGCAGGCACTGCAGGTCACGGGCTGGTCGCTAACTGGTTGACTCTGCTTGGGTGCCAGTGCTGGTGTGTTTTACAGGGTTGTTTTACAGTGCACCAAAACACCAGCTTTGCAGTAGTGTTGCACCACAGTAGATCACATCCCACAGCTCTGCTTTCTCCTGCATAGAAGTGTTTATTTCTGTCTGTTGCTGCCTAGCCTGAGCAGATTGGGTTGTACTCTGTTCACATACCAGCATACCAGCTTCCCAACCAGTCACTGGTCCACTTTTTGAAGAAACAGCCTTCAGACCTGGTTTTGTTGCTCTCTCTCTTTCAGCATCCTTCCCGTTCCTGGTCTGTCCAATTTACATTTGTTTAGGAATTTTATATTATTCAGCCACAGATCCTTTGTGTTACACACTGGCTCAGATACAGAGGGAGAACTGTTGTCATAAATAATGGTTAACAAAATAATTTCTCTCAAATGACTCCTACTGCACTGTTTCTGGAATATGCCCACTCCCATGGTAAAAATAGCCTGGCACCCTACAGTCGGATTCCTGGAGAGTGCCGCTTATTTCAGGTTTAACACATTACTGAACAGTAAGACAGTATCTTTCATAAGGTTGGCAACTGCGGAGTAAGGCTTCTCTCCCTGCCACGTGCAGCGGTGCCTGCGCTGCCGCCTGGGTCCCGCCTGCCGTTGCCGACAGGTTCAGTGGTCTCCTCGGAAGAATTGATGGGGGAGGATTTGTTTGTTATTAGCTGCACGCTTGCCTGTGAGAGAGAAGACAACAGAGCATTTTGCTATCAGCAGTTTAAAACTCCATGCTGGACTCCCAATCCGACGTCCAGCTCCCACCTATCCGACAGGCCATCTGCACTTGGCATTGCCCACCTTTGGCAAGGATAGCTTTCTGCCTGGCCAGTCCTCCCTCATATCCTACCTATTACCTGCTGGGTACGGGAGAATTTCTTTTCCAAGATGCCTTGTTTTCCCTCTGCAGTCAGTCATGCTGCTCAGACAACAGGACTTGGAAATGTGCTTTGCCAAAAGAAATCAATTAACCTGCAGGAATCACGAGCGCTGGTGTCACACGCCAGAGATTAAACCCATTCATCACCAGTAGGGTCAGGGCTCACAGGCCAGATGTCACGGACCTCTCTAATGAACTAATATGGAAGCAAAGAAGTGTAACGCCGCTCTCTGCGGCTCTGCCTATGGAAATCCAGCTTTCCCTGCTTTAATTTCCATGCTTCTGTGAAAAGCAGTTCAGGGTTTTATTGCTGGGATTTTTTCGTTTGTTTGTTCCTTTGTGTACTGGTCTCTGGGCGTTTGCTTAGAGATAATTTCTTCTTCCAGGCAGGACAGAGTATCAGGATAGCAAGCTCTCTTTCCTGTAAAGCTTCCTCCCATTTCCACCACGCTTCCTTTCAAAAACAGAATTTCCAAGCTTTCAGTGCCTCGTGACTTTTTTACACTACTTTTATCACTGCCACAATTCCTAGCATATTTTGTAGATTACTTTTTTAGCACAGGAATTCCAGTCAATAAGGCTTCCCCTCTCACAGAAACACTCATGAGGAAAATTTCTTTATACAGCAATCCTTTTTTTTTTAAATCACAATTCTTTTAAAACTATTTTCATACTGCTTCAGAAGTCTGACAGCTCAAAGAGGCTTTTAGTAAATTTAGGACTAGCAGAGAACATGATACAGTACATCACTCTGTAATACAATCCAATCATTTTTGGTGCAATTTTTATAACACAAATTTAATCCCACCCTTTCAAAGTGATAAGAGAGGGAAAATGGTTAAGAATGGTTTCTGTAAGAGCTCTTATGCACTAGGAATAACAAATACTTCAGTTCTTTTTTTAAACCACTCAACTACAATTCCTGCTGTGATTTTGCGTGGCTGTATTGTTGTTCCTTTCCTGTTCTGTAGCACTGCAGTGGAGGGTTAAAGCAGTCATCTTTGATTTCCAAACATGACTGCACTCTGTACTGTATTTCTCTTACCTGCTTGATGACAATTTGTGAGACCCGAGCTATACTTTGACATCCTCTGGAAGACACTACGTACAAGTACAGTATCTTGCCATGGCAGAGCCCTACAGAAATGCATCAGAAAGCTGATGACCTTCCTTTTATTCCCTAGCTCCATCACCGATACCTGTGCAGCCCTGGCAGATACCAGCCAGAAGGCAACTTTCAGAGGTCAGAAGTACTTCAGGTACTTCACTTGTTGGATGTAAAAACTCAGCGCTGCTGAGAATTGCCTCTGTGGTCTGTCTGTGTCCTCTTTCTCGCTCAGAATGCAGATAGCTTGAAAAAAACAAAGCTTCACCCTAGAGAGCTGCAGAAGAAATGCCTACATAGGTACTCATTAGAAGCAATGGCTTCACCAGGAATTGGGAAGAATGTACTGGTTTTATTATGAAAAGGAAAAAAAAAAAAAAAAAGGTCCTTTCCCCAGGCTGTGACAACTTTTGGGTGCCTGGTGATATAAATCACTGTAATGTAATTAGCGCGTAGCATGATTCTTTCCTGGGCAGTCAGCGTGAGTGTTAAGCATCTGAGGCTTTGCTGAGCGATGATCCTCGGCCTCTGCAGGGGCGCAGGCCTGCAGGACCACCGATGCTCTGCACCTGGAGATTCTGCGGTCCGGTCTCCAACAATGGCCGCTCCCAGTTGTTGCTCTGGGAAAACCCAAACTCACCTAGATTTTTCCTGAGAAACACCATCCTGTGCAGGTGTAGAATACTCGATCCCTCAAAGGATTTTTATTTTTAATCATTTTTTTATTTAATCCCTGATTTTATACCTGGAAGCATGAGATTTTCTGTTTTTTCCCCCATATCCTTTCAGAGGTACAGAAAGATGCACTGGATGGATATTTCAGTCCCTCTCTGCATCCTGCATGATATACGCTGGATATTTTCGCCGAAGATACAGCAATGCAGATCAGGCAGCAGGATGCAACTGCAGTGTGTATCCCTGGTGCAGACGCAAACAGGAATAAATAGCTGCACTGATGCAGCTGGTCAGAACAAAAGAATTTAAGTATTTAACTTGCTACCACTCAGCACTTCAGAGAGACCTGCAAGCAGAAATGGTTCACCCATTCGTTTATATGGCAAGAATCAGGTTAGTTAAACAGCCCTAGAAGGTTTTTCTTCTCTCCTAAAATTAAAATTTAACATTTAATAAGAAAAAAAAAAATTACTCTTAACACCTTTGATCAGGTGTGGAAACTCTTGCTAAGTAGCAGGGTTGATTAAGATTTCATTTTAAAAGTGGTGGGTACAAACACTAGAAAGAAAATACTCATTACAGACTAGATAGTGCAAGCCACAAAAAGAACAATCCCTAGTCCATACACCTTTTCTGCTGTCTTAAACATGGCACATCTGCAAATTACATTACAAGAGAAATGAGAATAATCCATTTTCAGGCTCTGTCTTCTGCCTCACATCAGGCTTATTTTTAGCCTTTTCTAGAACTAGATATAAAATGATCTCCCAGTTCTCCTTTTGCAGCAATTTGAAAGTGTCTGACCTTATTTGTGCTTTGCAGATTCTATTATGTGGGGCAGGGAAAGGACTCGCAGAGTTGTCAACCCTCTTTTTCTCTGATTTTTCTGTGGCAGCAGTTAGAGACAGAAAGGACCCATCAAATGACCTCATGTTGTTGCCAGCAAAGGACAGGGTCCCCTCCATTAATAGTGTCACAGGTATTAAACTGGCACACTAGAATGATGCACAGCATGTTCCATTCTGGCAGTTTGCATTAGTAAAAAGAGTATTTCTTCTATGAAATATTTTAAGATGTATTGCGAGGGTTATTTTAAAGAGGCTGGACACTTACTGTAGAGAGACATCTCAGTGCAGCATTGAAGCAGAGTTTGAATTTGAGGATTTCAGGGCCAGCAAGTGGATTTTATCAAACAGCTCCCATAAGGGGATATTTGAGGAACAGTTCACTCACTGCTGATATTCAGCTATTTAGGGGGAATAATATGATTGCTTTGTTTGTTTTTTTACTTTACAAAAGAAGACCAATAATTAAACATTTCCTACAGTGAGGTAAACTCACAATGCTTTTTTAGCCAGATAAGATGTCCTTGGTCTTTGAAGGCATGTGAATTTACAGCAAAAAGTCCAGATTAGGGTGCAGAGGATCTGTGATGATGGAAGAAGAGAGGCAAGGAGTGTGTTCTGGATATCTGAGAGTGGCATGATAAAGACGCATAGACCGCAGATGGAATAAGGTTAGACTATTAGATGGTTTATATGGAATCAAAGGCTTGGGAATGTGAAGGGAAGAGGTGGTGAAAATGTAAGTAGTTTTACTATTGCTGGAAAAAGTCTGCTTGCAAAGCTGTTTTTTTCTCCCCTGTTTACTAGCCATGTTTGTAACTCCATAAATGGAGCTAGCAGATGTAAGAATGTAATGGCTTGGGACTGGCTGAGTTTTAAATGCTGGTTTGCTTCTTCAGTTGGGAGCTGCTGGTTCCATGCAGATGGAAAATATGGTCTCATATAGAAAAAATACTGTTTTGTTCTGTTGCTTTAGTGCGGATTTCCTGCAGGTTAGGTAGGAAGATGTCAAAGGTCAGTTTGGTCGTTCACAGACATTTTGAGCTCAGTTGTGGTCCTTACCCAAAGTGCTCACGGCACCTGAAATATGCTGTTCAAGGTAATTGTTGGCAGCGGGAGCTTTGCTTAAGTACAGGCAGAGGGACCGAGCCAGCTGGTGTCGGCGTAGCTCTTGCTAACTGCAAGCTGCAGAAGAGGCTGCAGGCAGAACTTCATGGTTCTCCAAGCCCATCAATTCCGCACATATACTGCCTTTTTGAGGTTAATCTGTGCCATGGAGAAAGGAAAACAATATTCCTAGACTATTCCTAGCTACGTAAGTGCGGTTCTACAGCAAGGATGGAATTTCTCCATGTGCCTGAAGTTATAGGAAGGCAAAGCTTACTTGTCCAAGAAGAGCACCAGATCAAGAACTACTTGGAGTCCTACTGCTGTCTTGGCTACTGATTCTCTGCTGCGACCTTCAAGAAGTCAGATGCTGTCCCTAAAATGCTCATCAGCAGTAAAACAGGATTAAAAGTACTTGCCCACAAGGTGCAAGGGGCACTTTAACCATATGCTTACAATGGATTCAATATGCCAATTTGCATTGTCATCGCAAAGGACAGTTCTTGGCATGCAGGGACTTTATCACGCAGGAGGATATTTTAAACTCACGCTAAGACAGTTTCTTTGCTAAGGCTGTCCTGGCACAGATACGAAATCTGATCAGATCCCAGGCAGGTGACTGGAGCAATGAACAGAAGGTAGCCTTCCAAGCCAGAAACCCTTTCTGACACAAGGAAATAGAACAAATCATGAAAAATTCAGCCCTGCTAGTCTGTTTGCTGAAGCCTGTCACGGTCACAGAGCATATTATGAAGGTATTGCCTTTTATCAACAGGAGATGACCTCTTCATGTGGAGAAATCTGCAAGGCAGATTTTCAGCAAGCTGTGATTGTAGATGTGTTAGAGTCGTTTACTTGTGGTTGGGTCCTCGGCCTGAATGGCATCTTTTAGTGAAACGGGGACAAAACCATTGGAGTATTACTTCCAGTGCTTCTAATAAGGAGTGTCTTAACTGCTCTGGCTTGCTCATTCCTGAAGTTGCTGCCCAACCACTACCACGTGCCAGGCAGGGCTTGCCCAGACTTACAGCGGAGCAAAACAGAAGGAGGGTTCCCCATACCTGGTAGCTTAGAGGTTGGTGAAAAGAGCTGTATCATGAGGCAGTTATTTTGGAGGGTAAGTATGTTTCTAATCAAGTAGCATCAGGAAGCTCGAAACAGAAAATCCTGTAAAGATTTTATTAGATCATACCTGCTTTTTATATCATGTTTTATCCCCTTTCCCATTCACTCATGCCAAGAAAAAAGCAAGACCCTCCACTTCTTCTTTCCTCCATTATTTCAGTGGACGAGAGTATGATGTTACCCACATCTTCCGTGGCACTAAAAATCAGCAGAATTAGACACAGAGGGACGGACTCAGGCACAAAGTTTTGAGAGCTTCAGAGACCCACATCTTCACTGACTCCAGGGCTCCACATGAGCGTACCAGCGCAGGGCAGTAAGGCAGGCTTGTCTCTGGAGTTCATTTCCATCCAAGTCCTTGGTACCTAATGAGTGCTGTTAACCGCTCGTCTTCACATCTGTGCTGTTGCAGCTGCCTGGAAAAATAGAAGGAAAGGTTATTGATTTTTCCTTTATGCCAGTTTTGTTCTCTGTCAAGATCTGCAAAAGAGGAAAACTAGAAGCTGACCTACGTTTCTTCCTCTGGAGGCAAATATGCTCAGCACCTAGATTAAATGAACAGATGGAAAATACTAACAGAGTCTGCGCAGCTTTAAGGGGCCGTACCGAATAGAGAGAAAAAAATGTATTTGCTGTACATGATTACCATATTCTGTTCACTAAACCTACTGACGCGCAGGAAGAAAAGGGGATTTAAGCCAATTCATTTCTTTAGTGCAGCTGGCGGAGCACCTGCCACCACCAGCACGAAGCTCCCGTCGCGCCGTCTCCACGAGAGCTGCTGCTCTGTACAGACGGATCCACCCTTTCCATCGCCAGAGGGAAGGGCGGCTCTGTGCCCGTGGCCGCCAGCAAGGCTGCGCACAACCAACTCCTGTTTCAGCCTTGCTTTGCAGTGCTCCAGATTTACGCAAGCCCCAGGCTTCCTCGCTGGGTAGAAGTGAGTGAGCATAAGCAGCCAGCAGCGCTAAATTAAGCAATGGTTTCCTACTCCAATGCAAGCTACTCCTACGCCCAATTCTTTGTTAAATTTCGTTAGCGATCTGCTTAGTGTCCTTTTCCTTTAGCAAACTGACCTCAGCTTCATCAAACAGACCCTGTTCCTGGGAGGCTGGATGAACCTGTTGTGATGCCTCAGGAAGCTCAGTTCGTAGACTATTTTTAGCTGTGCCAGTCCTGTCCCCGTACCACTCACTGGGATCTTTCTAGGTTGATGTATTATTATTGCTCACCTTTCATGTGTCTTCACTTCCAGTTACTGTTCTCAGCTGCAGCATGCTAGGAGCCTTTTAAATCAAAGCACTGACTTCCTGCAGTAATGCATGTTGTTAATCATGGTTGTCTTGTCCCAAAGTTACTGACTTAACTATCAAAATAGCTTGAGTTCAGTTAAAACAGGACATGCTCTCTGGGAACAGTCCTTAATTTGGCTGATCTTACACCCTGCTCAGGAGGCAATAGGTTGTACCAAGGTTTAATGTTCTGCAGCCATTTTTGGGGAGGAGATGGAGGCACAAGTGCACCTAGCGGTTTGTTCAGCATCCCAGGACACCGCTGGTGTAGAGCGGGGAATCACAGCCAGCTCCTTCCAACCGCAGGTGAGAACGGCAACTCTGGATAGTTACCGGAGGACAGTAATGGCCCACATATTTACATTCTGCACTGCTTGGTTAAAAACTCTGCATAGTGAAGGGCATAAAAGGTACACACTTGAACTGGAGTCTCCAGCCAGCTGGTTTTGCTCTTTGTAAAGTGCCTGGCAAAAAGGTGGGGCGTTGTTGGGAGCAGTGTGTTACACTCACTAGTGTGGCTGAGAGCCGAGCTGAGAGAGGGCTCTGCAGTAGGTAAGACAGCTGAGTTTGCTTCCGGAGTGAGCAAAATAACAAGAGAAAGCAGAATAGCCATGGACGACTGGTTTGTTTCAGGGGCAGAAATCTTTGCATGAACTCAGCGAAGCCCTGTTGCCATTGTGCATTACTAGATGAAACTTTGTGCACTTAATGGAGTTTGACTGATTCAAAGCCCTCAAGGGAAATGTGACAAAACCCCAGTGAAACGCAGCTATAAATCGCCCTGTGGCGAAATATTGGTGAGACAAAGCAGCAGGGTCTGCGTAGAGTACGAATGAAGTGTGATAACGTATGAGGGGTGGTTGGTTGGGTTTTTAAGGTGTTTCCTGGTCCTGCGGTACCTGTTTGTATTGCCGGCAGGCCAACTGCAATAAGCTTTATATCCTCTTGAAGCTGACTGTGCTTGTGAGGGTGATGACAGTATGCAGACAGCAGTGGAAAATATGAGTGGGGTGGTCTGTAAAGTTGTGTCCACTTCCCTCCTTCGTTTACTAAAATGTTAATGTGTGTTGGCAATTGGCTTCAGCAAGGATTTGCTTAAGGCAATTGATCCCTGCAGTAACAAGGTGGTGGATGGAGTGAGTGAGTATGTGGAACGTACACTTTCCTGACATTTCTCCCTTTCTGAACCACAGCTGGTAAATCAGGAGGGGGTCATTGTGCAGAGAGGACTTGGCCTGGGCCTAAGCCCACTTTGTGCTCCTCTGCCTTAGCGATCTCTTTCCTCCTTCCAGCTGCAACTACACTTGTCCTCTTGTAAGCGCCAGGGAGACCACCGCGCCAGTATTGCTTCTACCCTAGGATCTTAACTTACCTGTTGGACCTGAGCTTGTGTGCATTTGAAGATCGAGAAACCCAGCGTGGAAGGCTGCCCCAGCTCTCCTACTCCGTAATTGTTTTGTCAGTTATCTGCAGGAATACAGCGATAGCAATAGCATGAGCCAACCTCGTGTGCAAGTAACCTCCTGTGTTCATTTATCAGTCGAAAAGAATTCACTGTTACATCTGAAAGTCATACAGATGTGCTGCTACAAAAATTATAATCCTTAGCCTCTGTTTTTCTTGCACAGTTTCAGACAGCAACATTAGGTTTGAATGCCACTGATGAGGTTCAGTAGCGGGATTTGCAGAATGCTGCACCTGGCTGGGCTGCTAATCATCACCGATACACAGGTGGAGTGTGTCGCTGGCTCTAAGGCTTTGATGCGAAAAAAAAACCCTTTAGCTAGCTGTATTTGAAAAAGAGATTTGTTTTTCATAGATTTAAGGCCATAAAGTCTCATTACCTTTCAAGGATGTCTGTCCATGTAAACATTTCATCACCTAAAATTCCTGATTTCAGCATGTTCAGGAGGCCGTTTGGAGAGGCCTGCCCCCCCAGCAGCATCCGAGAAAGTTCAGGCAGGGAGGAATCTGCCGAAGGGTGCCATTAGCGACTGTTATGTTGGTATCCCTTCCTAAAGCGCTGCTTCAAACAGGCACTTTATAGCATATTGCACGGTAGTTCAGAAACACAGAATTCTCGCCGGTGAAATGAAGGAGGGAGAAGGATCCTTAATCACAGGCAGAGGTTGCTGCTAAATACAGGGGTCTAGCTGCCCCTGTAGCCCCAACACTCTTGTCTGCTGAATGAGCTCTTGCTTGTCAAAAAATGAATTATTTGCAGGCTAGAAGGACCCCACCGAAGCATTTTATGGTTGGTTGTAAAAGTTAAGTGATGTTAAGTACATCAGGCTGTAAAAATTAGGACATTATTTCCTAATATGCTTCTCTGTTACAAAAGCCAGAGCCTGACTTGTTTAGATAGCAAGAAAACAGGGCTTTTGGAAAGCTATAGGATACTGAAATGTGTGTGTTGTTTAAGTTATGTATGAAACTTCGCATTAACTGCTGTTGACAGCATTCACAAAAGCTTTATATATGCACGGCCTTTCTCTTGGAGTCTTGTGCATGATGGTGCCGCACACACTGGCCTGCAAGCTGCCCTCCTTGGCAGCCCCTTACTTGCTTGAGTTTGAGCTCACGAACAGAGATGGTAAAGTCATGGAGCTCACTCATTCGGTAGCCTGTATTTTATGGAAGGTCAGTGGGACGTATATCCCGCCGCTGCTGCTCACAGCTTCCCCCTGAACGGCTGGAGCAGATGCAGCTGAGAAGGGAGCTCTGGGTTTTATTCTTGCTGGCACAGGGTGGAGCAGAGCGTTCTTGGCTTGGAGGTGGGCAGCAAAAGCTCCTTCAGAGGCCTCATAAGGCCCAGATTGTGGTGGGAGCTGTACGGCAGTGCTGGCCGTACCACAAACTGTAATCTCCAGTATCTGCTGGCTTGGTGAGCAGCGAGACTGAAAGGGACAGAGCGTTTGGAGAATCATCTCTGCACAATTCCCGAAACAAAGTAGGGTAGAGCTGACCTGTAAAGATCCTGGCTACTCATCTGTTACCTTAAATTCATCTTCTTTTTCTTACGCAGTTCTCTAACCAGCTGAGGTGCTGTGAAATTAGATCCATTTTACATAGTATAAATATTTAACAGCTCTAGAGCATGTGGTTTAATATTAAACAGACAGTCTTATAAATACTTCAGAATTATAGATGCTGTCACACTACATGGAAATGGTTTGATAGCATCTAGGAGAAATATTTAGGTTTGACAGGGGAGGAAATGATGGGGTTAGAAGGAGTCAGCCACATTTTTAACTGCTGGAGGAGCCCGTAAAAACAACTAAAAAAGTTGTACAGCTTCTGTTCTTGAAAGGCAATTTGGGTAAGTTTCCTCCCCCTCAGGAAATAACAGAGTGGTTCCCACCCCGCTCTCTTTAAGGAATGAAAACATTCACAATCTTGAGAAAACACTGCAGAGAAAATAGAACAATTTAGGAACCAATGTTTAGTCAGCAGATATCCCCAAATCGGAAGCGACAATCTATTCAGTGTGGGATTATCGTTATTAGAAAGGCAAGTGGGACTTAAACAGGGATTTAGATGCTCTGAAGCCTTGTTAGCTTAAGTCCATGTACTACATTTTACCACCTAAGAGACTCTAAAATTTATTAGCAGCTTTTTTGAGTAAAAAAAAAAATTCACAGCTGACCTGCTGCCACCTGTAAGCTGAGCCTCGCCAAAATCAGGCTGTGCAGAAGCCAGTGGACCACGGTCTACCACACAGTGCTTCAGAGGGAACGGAGACTGCGCTGTCCCAACTTTGGGAGACTATTTCAGTTCCCTCTTCTGCCCGCTAGCTTCCTCTGCGATCCCTGAAAGTCACTTCTCTCCCCAGCAGCTTCTCAAGTCATGTGGGGTCTAATTTCCCATGAAATCTTCTAAACGCATGTCAGGATTAGCCCCTCTAGGCCTCTGTTCCCATCTGTAAGAGAGAGATAAAGCAGAAGTTGAGAGAAATGTGTTAAAATGCAAAGAACGAGTAACTCCCATGACTTGGGGACAACATAAGTACTGATGTGGGAGGTACATTTTATCCCATAGGAGGCTGAACTATAAGTAATATAGGAAGGAAAGTCTTGTGTGTGTTTATGGTTCATCTGTCAGCAATGCAGGTGGGTTCCCTGTGCGAGAGAAAGTAATGGCAAAACTAACTTTTTCTGTCTATATTCTGTATCCTGTACAAATGTGGAATGAATTACGCGTTAGGGGATATGACTTTCAAACAACATCACGGCACATTCAAACATCTGGAGTTTTAGTATTCTGTGGTAGCTTCATAACCTATCATAGTTTACATCCTACTCCCGACGCTGACTGGAGCATTACAAGGGAATGTGTTTTATCCCTCTGCTGTATTCCGATAGTTAAAGCACAGTTACAATGTTCAATACAATGTAATGTCCAAGGCAGTAGGGTTACCAAGAATGGTAATTCCACAAAGAAATTTGGGTCAGCTCCTGCATCA
This sequence comes from Platalea leucorodia, assembly GCF_965183815.1. NCBI lineage: Eukaryota > Metazoa > Chordata > Aves > Pelecaniformes > Threskiornithidae > Platalea > Platalea leucorodia. Next base: position 4,264,625 of record NC_138838.1, on the reverse strand, counting down.
AAAATATTTTGCTTTCTAGCCTTGAAAGGCAGAAAAGGCGCAGAGGCTTCTATGCATCTTGGAGACAAGCTTTCTGTGGGGTTGGCGTGACGTTAGGAGCTGGAGGCTAAACCGGGCCCGTTTCTGATGCAGAGACTTCTTGGAAGGTGTCCCCTAACCACTGGTTAATTTTTATCCCGGAACACGTGTCCGAATCCAGCATCATCCCTTTTCAGTAAAAAAGAGCGTCCTGGGTCAGGTATGAAGTCTGGTCAAGGACCACAGATGAGTTTTAATGAATCAGCATTTTCCAAAGGAAAATGATGTTTCATGAGAAGTTCTTAGCTGGCAGGGCCTCAGGCAGTGATGGTTTCCGTGACCTGCCCTCTGAACCTGCCCAAGCTTTTCACTGATTGGGAAAGAAGCTCTGCCTTTGCAATGTGATGGCAAAATCTTGCTGCAATACTTTACGGTATAAAATACCGCTGTTTCAGTTTATTTGTTATTTTAAATTAGCACAGTGAAATGGTAGAAGACTCTTACTTTGTGACTCAGATTTCTTCTCCTATAGGCCAAGTACAGCTAGAGTGCATTTGGGTAACAGCACTCAAACGTGGCAACGTCAAGCCAGGTCCCCAGGTGAGGTGGGGGTTTTCCAGTGTTGTTACTGAGAATCCAGGAGTTCCCACTGGCATCAGCAGGCATCCGAGATAGAAAGCAAGGCTCAAAGGTCTTAGAGTCCAAGGGCAACTTGTCTTTCTTACAGTCCCCGCAGGCCCTGCTGTGCTAACGCTACCAAAGGAGATTGCTCCTGTCCCTAAGTAACCGCGCTCCGGGAAGGCATCAGCAGTGCGGGAGAGGGCGAGGGGCTCTGCTGCGGCAGGAGACCTGTTACGAGGAAGGCTGAATTGCACAGGGCACAAACTGCAACGAGAAGGAGCAGGTCTCAGGGATGAACTTCGTAACACTCTTGCTGCTCGTTCCCTGGGTACCCAGAGGGCAAACAGGAGCTGTTCCCCTCGCCGCCCTCGGTAGCAGGAGGTGCAGGACGGCGCGTGGCCGAGAACACGGCAGTCCCTGCTGGACCCCATCCATCACCTGGGAGCAGTTGTCTGGAACAGCAGCAGGGCGTCAGGAGCTGAAAACTGAAAGACAGCTACTTTTTTTCTTTAAATTAATTTTTATCAGTGGTGACTGTTTACATTTACGCTGTCAGTCTGAAGGACACCATTCAACAGCCACTGTATAAACAGTCTTGTTACTGGCTTAGGGAAACAATTGCTACGTCTGAATACCTTTGGGGCCTTCCTAAATCCTTGTCAGTTAGCGTCAGCAGTGTTACTTGGCATGTTCCAGCTATTGTCAGAATTGCTATCAGACACCACCGTGAAAAAGTTTCAGCTTTATACCACTGTGGAGGGCAGTTATTAATGTCCCATCTCTTTAGAAACTGTTAAGCAACAGGAACCTGGATTTAATAGGCTGGTATGTTTTTAGGAGCCTGTTTCTTGGCTAACTGCAGCTCTCACATGTCACTTGTTTTCCCTTCACCAGGGTGAATCAACTTGTGATGCCACCAGCCTCTGTCAAAGTCTGAGACGGTAAGTGACCCAAACCAGCAACTGGTTTCAAGCTACCCATCCGCTCCAAAACCCCTATCAACCCATTTCTTTCCTTATAAACTGGTAAGAAGTTAACCTTAGACAGCCAAATGGGAGCAAATCAAGAAGAGGGAAACCAGGGGTCAACTCAAGTGTCCTTTGTTGCATTGAGTTGCTTCCAGAAAGCTGGTGCTCCCTTCTTTGAGCCGATAAGGCCATGCAACCCCTGTGGACTTGACCACCAGTGGGTGTGATTGCCTGAGCCCAGAACTTAGGTTTTGCCTGAACCTATCTTGCGTTCATAAAACCTGCTGCTGCATTGCTCTTGGTCTGATATCTGCTTGCTACCAAATGACCATTCCTAGCATATTCCAAATTTTCTGCAGAAAAATGCTTCTGGCAGCATACGAACTTGCACGTTGTTGCTAGGATTGTCCCCGCTGCGACCACTGATCCAGGGTGACAAAGCTGAGGGCTCGGCCGCGAGCCAGGGGGAGAGTCCTGCTCCTGCTGCCCTTTCTTCTCCCTTGTGTTCGTGCTATTCTTATCACTGACCAACAGTCACAGCATTGCAGCTGAGAGCTGCAAGGATTGATAAACACTTCCCAGCATTTTACTGGAGCCAAAATTAATTAAAGCAAGTTTTTGAAGAGGAGATTTCTTTCCCATAAATTAAATGCATTGAAAGAGTAATCATAAAATCAGAACTCAATAACACACTTAAAAATGGCCTTTTGGGGGAAAAGATTTAATACAATCTCTAGTACAGCAGATGTGTTATTTCCACAGAGGGGAGTATATTCTGGTATAGGCTGAGGATATAACAGGCCTGCCCGTACCTTGCAGTCTGGGCTGGATGTGTCCTCACACATTATTGTTTATCAGTAGCTTTTAGACAAAGTTGGTTTTTTTAAAAACAAACAAACAAAAAAACCCAACAGCCTCAAAAAGTATTGGGTGCTGTTGCTGAGACTTGCCTTACAGAACACTGGACACTTGGGTCCTGTGCACACCTAGGTTTTTTACTGTACTTTCTTCTCTTTTGATCCAGTTTTATACAGGTTGAGAGAAACCAGGCCATTGTTACAGGGAGTTTTTCTGTAACCCAGCAGTCACTGATTTTTAAGGCCGGGGCAATTTCCTGCACAGCCTGGAGCACAGAACCTCTCGCAGGAAATCCTGCGGCGAGAGAACTGGTTATCCTTTCCATACCATCTAGGAAAGCTGCTGGCCCCGTAGATAGGCCACAGCACGCACAAGTGCTGTCTCACAGTCAACAGATGTGCTGATGTTGCTTTTCAAAGCAAGTGTATACCACCAGCGTGCTGGGAGACAGCCAGTGTCTGCTCTGCTTTGTGAGCAGCAAGACTGGTAACTGAGCTCTGCTCCTGGGGACTGGCACCCTGAACCGGGCTCTCCAAAGGACAGCAGTTCCAAAAATGACAATTTAAGGCAAAAGGCAGTCCCCGTCTTCTTTAGTAAACTGATGGGCTTAAAAACAGTCTAGCAAAAATTAACCCTGTTATCCGCTGAGCTGTTTCAACCCCCATCACGAACAGTTGTACCTACACAACCGACATAAACAAGACATGGTCGGTGCCCTTAAATACCACGGACAGGAGCCTAAGCCTGTTACTGGGTCACCTCCTGAAGCAGACTGTGCCTGGATCACAGTGTATTTGTGTTTCCAATTCCAAAAGCCCACAGTACAGCCCAAAGTGCTGTCTCCACACTGGTCAAGCTTTGCTAGCCTCCAACTTGCACGGAGGCAAGGGGTCTCTTAGCTGGCCTCTGCCACAAAGCTGGGTTGCATGCCTTCACCATTCCCAATCCATTCCCGTGACTACTCCATCAACCACCACCTTCTCTTCCCTGTTTGCAGTTGCCAGTGAAGGAAACGACACATGGACTGCTGCTCCCACCACCGCCGCATCAATCTCAAGCTCGAAGCCCTTCCGTACTGGAAACCAGTGGATCCTTCAGCTCCACAGCACCCTGGAAGGGTTATCCAGCACCAAATCAATCACACCGCTCCAGCCTGCGGGGTCAGGCACCAGGAGATGAGCAGGGCAGCCTGGAACACGAATACTTCTTGAGCATAAGGACGTTCACAGGTTCCTCTGAGCATCGAAAGCAACTGTCCACTGGACCCACAGCGTGCTACCCAAGTGAGTGACTGTCGATCGTGTATATGATTTTACTTGTAGCCAACGAAGTCCGCATCGTTTATAGGGCAACTTACGTCCTATTGAATGCTGCTGTTCTGTCAGCACTCCCACACCCAGAGACTGCACTAGTTGGGGACCTATTCTGTACATCACCTTTTCCTTAACACTGAAGGCTCAATTCAGATTATTATTTTTTATTTAAATATGTCATAAGATGCTTTATCTCTGCTGAAGACATTAGATGACAGAGATAGATATAGATATATATATATATTTAGATAAACAGTTTTTATTTAAACATTTAAAATCTGGAGCTGCCTGTGCAACCATACCAGACATGAATAACGTCCACAACTCTCCTCGTCTCAGTGCCCTGGTATCAGGCCCTGCAAGGGCACCGTAGGAAGACTTCCAGTGGATGACTGCCTGTCACCTGAGGCGGAGCAATGAGACAGAGGAGAGAGTTTCACTGCACTGGGTGTGCTGGTGGTTGTTACAGAAAGGCCCAGAACAACTTTGGACAGAAATACCTAGGGGCTCTAGAGTTTGCTCAATATGCTAAATTCAGCCCTGAACCTAGGAGGTTCACAGGTTTTTAAAATACCAAAATCCATCTGGCTGAATTGCTTTACCTAGGGCCTGGTAGTGCAATACTGCTGTGCCAGTGACATCGTGCTTTGTTTACATGCATATCACATTACATGTATCGTCAATGCTAATTCTCCCTCTGTCAGTATTTTCAAAGCTGGTGGCCGATACTCCGCTGTAGCTGTCTCCTTTGCAACAACGCTTCGGTTTAATGCATGCCCAACCCACGCACAGTCCCAGACTGCTCTCACTGGGGTGTCAGCTGGTCACCTTTATCTTTATGAAGATGCATTTGAGATCTTTAATATAGGAGGCCAGCGTCTGAACTGCGTTAGTCTCAAATGCAGAAGCGTGTGTCTGTAAAGCAGTCAGAGTGCCGTTTCACTAGAGTCTTGTGTCCTGCGCTTGGCCTCCACAAGCCACATGTACGCTACGTCAGCTTGACGCTGCAACAGCGTGGGGAAGGAAGGTGAGCACAGGCCCTGGAGGAAGAGTCAGGCGTCCAGAGGAAGGGCGTTGGGCCAGTGAACTCCCCTCTCCCTTTTTTCTGTTTAGGTGTCTCCCACAGTTCAGATACTCCCCTCCAGCTTAGCACACACCTGGAGCAGGTGGATGCACCTCACTCATGTTGAACAAGTGGCTGTGGCTGGGCTGCAAGTAGGACTAAATCAGCAAGGGAAACGCCAAACCGGGACTGGATGCGAGGGAAGTCCGGAAGCTGGCTGTCTGATTGTGGCATAAGTTTGTTCAGAGACACAGGAAGGTACTGTTTTATCTCCCATTCACGTCCAGGACGTGCTAGGACCTGCAGTACACCATGGTAGTAGAGAGGGTCGGTAATTCCAGTTAGGAGTGAACTGGTTAATACTCACTGCGTGGCAGCCTCTGCCCCGGCAGACGGGTTCTGAGGGCGACTCCTACAACAATGATACAACAGGAGCCTTTCCTCCTCCTCAGACTCCACAGGACTCTCCTGCAAAGGTTGCTCTGTCACCTAAAATACCTTAACGATAGCTTTAGGATTTGGCTAAACAACTAGAGCCAGAAATTTTCCTGGAGTGCCTGGGCATCCTCTGGAGAACAGCAAGTGGGTGCTAGAAATAATAAAGCAAAGCAAATCCGAAACAATGCTTCATTTCCCACCTCATGCCACTATTTACATTTGTAGGGGAAATACGGCCTCTGTAGTCTAGGAGCCTAATGCTTGGGTTTAAAGGCACATGAATTTCTGATTCCCGTTAAGAAATGCCTCGTTAAGCTGTTTAAAAAGAAACAAAAAGCAACCTAACAATCAGTCATTTCATCTCAGAGACCAAAGAAGATTAGCCACATTTCCTACATTGCTTTTCTGATAGGCGCTCTCTGTTGTAGCATTTACTGTCAAAAAAATGAAGCATTCCTCCTAAAGTTCAGAGATTAGGAATTGTCCTTAAACTTAATTCTCAGGCGTCAACAATGAAAAGGGAACTTAAGTGTTTTGTAATTTCCCTAGCTCACCTTGTTAGTGACAAGCCCCGTCCTTGGTAGAGAAGCAGGCGCTGTTACAGGAGGCCAGCTTTCTCTTCTGTGCATATGAAGGAACTTGCCGAGCTTTCTTTTTAACAAACAAGGAAAGAGGGAAGGGAGCAAGCAAGGGAGGGAGAAGCGAGTCCTACCTGTGGCAGTTCCAGACCAAGGGATCCCTGAATCCCTGCTCCCACGCGTTCCAGGCCAAGAGAGGGAAGCCAAAGCAGCAGCCGTGACAGCTCGGAGGAGACGAACAGAAGGGAAACTCAGGCTTTCCACCTCCTGCGGACGCTGCCGCTCCTTTACACGTTGATGGTCCATATTTGAATGGCCGGGAGCCGAAAGGCTGCATTTCTCGTTGAGTGCTTCTTGGTTTAGCTGTGAAGAGTTGTTCAGTTAGTGCTTCCATAAAGGTGTTTGGTTTATTGGAGGGAAACCAGCTCGCTTTTAGATCAAGGATCTGTAGATTACGGCAATTACAGGCACATCAAGTCTGGACACGAATCGTATGTATTACCGAACAGAAGCTGGACCTACGCTGCCATAGAAGCCCCTCGCCTGGGTCCTGACACGCTGTTCCCTGCCCCCGGACGGCTCTGCCTGTCCGTGACTTGGGCAGAGTCACTGCCTGCCCTCAGCTTTATGTGCAAGGCTGAGATACTCGCTGCAGAGATGTGGTGTAAACAGGCGATGTTGTGTTTCTGTACTCCTAGTAGAGGTCAGAAGTTCCCCGTTATTAAAAAAACCCCCACACTTAAAGTATTGTATTATACTGGTGCTGAACTCTGGACTTGTGCTGGTTTCCCCTCTGACTCCACTTTACGTAGGTATAGATGTAACCAGGCTTGGAAGCTGTTGGGGCCGTTTGGTTGTTGACCTTGTGGAGCAGTGTGGGAGCAGTGGAACAGTTTTTGGTATATCCACAGGAATTGTTTCTGGAATGAGAAGAGAAGTCTAGACAATGCGTATTATATCCAAGCGGTCATCAAGGTTATGTTTGTGGTTCTAAACGTCAACACAAAATTAAATAGTCCCAATAAGGACAGAAATACCTTTAAAGCCACTGATCTCTTGCACACAAAAATCACTTCATGTGAATGTCTGAAAATTAGACTGCACAAACAGGAGCCCTTGAATGCGCTTGAAAACATATGGGAAAATACTACCAAAAGGCAGTGAGCGCTACTCCCACCCTCCCGTCCCAGCACACGGCCATCTCCGCAGGACAGGGAGCCAGGCGAGGGGGTCAGGCTGTCATCAGCTGGGGCTGCTGCTCTTGCCCCCACCCCCTGGTACCTGCTGCCTCGCTCTGTTCCTCAGGGCCGCGACTGGTCCTTCCCCAGTGCTCTGTGCCCGTTCCCACCTCTGCTCCAGGGTCGCCGATGCTTTGCTGCACGGTGCAGGTTCCTTCCGACCTCCCCGCACTCCGTGGGACCTCGAACGTTCGGTGCAGCCTTACTGCATTCATCAGGGTCCGTGCGGGACGCAGGGTGTCCAGAGTGCACTGGGGAGGGCCCGGGATGCCCCTCAGTTCATCACGAGGGCTTTCCTCTACTCCACTTCATAAATGTTTGGGTTTGTTTGTTTTTTTGGTTTTGGTTAGTTGGTTGGTTGGTTTTTTAAGCAAGCGTTAACTCCCTGCACAGCTAAAACTGCATTTGCACCAATGCACCCGCTGCAGCCGCAATTAGGCGGCTTGTACACAGCGAGAGGAACAGAGGTAACGGGAACTGCACAGAGAGGCAAGAACATTACCCAAAAAGCAGCAAGCTGCCAACCCCAGGAACTATAATGCCTCCTGCTCACGGAGCTAGCATCTGGGTGAGCCCAAGAGCCTCTCCCCTTTATAGACTACCTAAGAGAGAACCTCAGGGTGACTCAACCCAATAAATGATGGCTGTACTCTGGAAAGCAGAGTTCCCCTCTGCATCCTCCGTCCTAATTGATTGTTTTCTTCTCCATTTGCTTTATTGTTTGGTAAACCAGCACTTACAATCACTTTTGCTACGTGATGTACGGGAATATATAGTATATTTTCTTGTTATACAAGGGAGAAGTATAAAATAGTTTTCTGATCTCTTTCAGAAGCAAATGACTATTTTATTTTTTAAGATTGTGAATCTCAGAGTATAAAAAAAGATAAATAAGCCAAATATATACCTTTATGTAAATTAAGAAATAAAAGTATTTAAAACATACCTCCTGGCTCCCTTTCTTGTGTCACCTCTGGCTCTGGTTGCGCACTCCTGCGGTTGCTGTCTGCAGGGCTGGTCCCCGGGACAAGGCTGCCCCGAGCTCCACCAGCTCCTGCCAGGAACGCTTTGATGTGGATGGCAACGAACCGACCCGGACACCAGCCTGTTAAAAAGCCACACCATGAGCCGGGAAGGTCAGAGGGAGCGGCGGCGTGGTGGGTGACAGCCTCCTCTGCCCTCCGAGTTGGCTGCCGGGATCCAGCCCAGGATCAGAGCCGGGGGGAAGGAGTCGGTCCTGCTCCATCCCCTTCCAGGCCCCTCCCGACAGCTCGGAGCTAAAAGACCTGGCTGATCTGACGAAGGCCGCTAATGTGGTGGTAGCTGTGGGTCGGGTGCGCGGGAAGACGGGCAGGCAGCAGGCCAGGAAATTCACCCCTGGGTGGTAGCCACGGCAGGCACCAAGGCTGCCCTTCTCCAGGGATCCTGCGCCAGCCACGCCTGCCCGCTTCACTGGGTGGTGGCACCTCGCTTGTGGGCAAAAGAAGGAGCGAAGGGGCTGGTTCTGCTGCTTCAGGAGCGCTGCAGCCACCCTTCTCCTGCCCTGGGCTGCAGCGGCAGCACGGACACGGTGCCTTTGAGTCTCCCCTTACCAGCCGTGGAGGAGACCTCTCCTCCGCTCCCTCGCAGTGCCTCCCTTCAGCAGCCTTTTCCTTCAGGCAAGTGCCCAGGCCAGGGCGCCCCTGCACGCAGAGGATTTGTCACTGAAACAATCAACCCTGATCACCTTTTGGCAGCGCATCTCGGGGCTTTCAGCTTAATCATACCGTGTAAATGACTTGATTAAGCATAATTTTATAAATGCTGATGTTCCAGCAGCTAAGCTTTGAAGCTCAGCAGCTTTAGCTTCCATCACCCAACAACCGCTAACGTGACTGTACTCTTCGCTTTTTTTTATCATGGACAGGCACAGGCGCACACACGCTCACTCTTCCAGCCCCACTTGCCCCCCCTTTCAGAAACCCTCCCCACGCTCTTTCTGTGGAGCTCTTACCAAGACCATCTGCAGTCAGACAGACAGACGGCAGCCTGGCTGCTGGGCTCGCGCAGGGCGACCACACCGACCACCTCCGACGCACACCGACACCAGAGCTGCGCGGCACCTCGGGAAGCCCGAGCGGGCTTGGGCCCGCCGATGCCGTCTCTGCTGGCGCTGTCCTGGTGGCTGCTGCCACATTCACCGCGCTTGTACAGAGAGGCCCTGACTGCACGGCAGCCTCGCTCAGCTCCAACACACTGCAACCATCGCGCTCCCTGACAGAAAAAAAAAATCTCTGTATGACATTAATTCCAAATAAAACAAAGTTTTAGCGTTTAAAATATGCTTAAACGGACACAACATTTACCTTGCTAGCAGTCGATTCATCCTTCTCTGTGGCTGTACGCGATGACCAACAGCTGCAAGGCAAGTCAGGAGGCAACGCCCGTGGCCGGGCTTCCTCCTGCCAGGCAGGGCCATAACGTGCCCCTGGTTGCTGGCTGGGCGCCGGGGGCAGAGGTTCCGCAGGGCTGGGCAGCCCGGGACACCCCTCACAGCACAGCCAGGCTGCCGGGAGCGTCGCTGCCCCGATCCACGCAAGCGGGAGCGCCCTGCCGTCCCCAGCCCACGCTGCTGGCCTCCTGCTGAGCACTGAGCTGGCTGGTTCCCCCAGGCTCTCGGCACAAACAGAACCCCACAATCCACGTTAACACCCCACTCTGAGCCAACTCCTGTAACCTTACGGCTTCTGATTATAAGGAATTATAAGAGACAGCAGAGAAATGTCACCTTTAAGCCCTGCTTCCACTAAGAGCTGAGGAGGACGGGGTCTCCTTTGCCTGAGAAAGAGAGAAAAAAAAAAAATAAAAATACAACTCACCCCTCTGCCTGCTGGACGTGCAGTGAAGCGTTTCTGAAGACAGCAAGACCACGGATGTGCCTCCCAGGTACGTCTTGAGCCTGTCGCAGGCCATGTTTTACATAAAAGTCTGGAACAGCTGGAACTAAGCTCGGGACTCCTGTCTCGGCAGCAAGAGCAACTCAGAAAAAAAAGAAAAAAAAAAAAAAATCAAAAATCTCTGTTTTTGGTGTCCCACACTTCAGAGCAAAAGCTATTGCAGCCATTTTTCTCTGGAAGAGGACTGGCTGCTGCTGAGTTGGTTACAGCTACTACATTTGCCACTAAGCAGCAACGCTGCGAAGCACGCTGGCCACAAGTGACACGTCCGCGCCAGCGCACGGCACTGCTGTCTGACGCTTCCCACCCCACAGGAGCACGCTGCTGGCACTAAAAGCCAGGGCTTCTCCTCCATCACCCAGACCCCACCGCTGCAGCGGCGCGAACGCCCCTGTTAGCGAGGCGGCTGAGCCACTGTTTGCCTCGGGAAAGAGGCAGGGCCTCCTGCCACGGCAGAGGTTTGAAAGCCGTGGACTGATCAAGGCTGATCTCATCTGCAAGGATGAGATTCAGAGGGAGGACAGAGACCAGAACGTGGCTGTTCCAGCCCAGGCTCAGCTTGGGACAGGTAGATTTTTAACCCCCTTTGCAGGGAAGTACATTTTATTGCCCAGCTTCCCCTGGCTGCCACGTGCAGCCTTACTCCCCTGCACAGAGGAGCCACCCTTGCCCCAGCCTTTACGCCCCGTCCAAATCCTCCACTAGCACTGCAGCACCGACTCCTCTGCCAGTCACGGGCAGCGGGGAAGAGTCATAATGCACCTTGGGACAAAACAGCCACCGCTTCGGCTAAAACAGCCACCGCTTCGGCTAAAACAGCCTGCAGCCTTCCCCAAGCAGCAGGCACCAGGCGGGGAAAGGCGGTTCAGATCCCGCTCCTCCCAGGCCTCCCCCGGCCCGGGACGAAGGCCAGTCCCCAGCAGCGCACGCAGAGGGGTGCGCTCAGCTCCCCTGAGCTCCCTGCCCAGCGCCTGCGGCTGTTTTCTTGCCTTCAGAAGAACCCTTGAGCCCTTATCGCTGCCAAAGAGCGTCTGAGCCCAGGACAGCTGAAAAGAAAAGGCTTCATTAAAATCAAAGCGCACTCTATCCCCTAAGGCCCTAAAGGTCCAGCGACAGACAGGACATGAAACCAAGCAAAATGAAACCTTGGCGATTGTGAAGAGGCACAAATAAGTGCCAGTGAAACACGATTTGACTTGGTAGATTAGTGACTGCTTTCTATAAACTGTGCATCAAAGCCGGTCTAAAGTCAGGTAATTTAGTCGGCAAGAGAGTTGTTACCGAAGCACAACTCGCACGATGCCTCGCAGCTTTCCTCTCCCTTCTCCCCTTGCAAGTGCTGAAGACTCAACAGACGCGAGCGCGGCAGCCTCCGCGCTGGCGAGGCGGAGGTCACAGTCAACCTCTCCAGCTTGGCAGCTGGCATCTGGCGCTACCCGGTTGCCATCGCTCTGTCTGAAAGAACAGCTGGCATGGCTTCGGCCTCCTGCTTTGGTCTCTCCCCAAAATGATGGCGACAAACTGCTCCGCATGAACTGTTAACCGCTGTGGCCCTGGCAGATATCCCGAGTGGCTCAGCTAGCCTCTGCGGCCCCAGCTCACACTCCTGTGGGCAAGGACTCACCCGGCAGCAGTGGCCACGGTGCCGGGCAGATGCCCTCTCTGCAGACAGGAGAAGGTTCCCCACTTTGCTGCCTGGAGAGAGCTCTCTCATCCAGCTCACTCCAGTGAGTCAAGTCAAACCCTGCTGTTTAAGCCAGTCATACATTGGCAGCAGCAAGCTAGAAAGAGGAGATACAGAAAATCATGCCTATCCCTAGCAAAAGCACTGGCCTTGCCCTGTGCCGGGGAAGCAGGCTTCAGCCTGCTGCGGCAGCTCTGCGGACAGCACGGTGAAAGGCTCTTTCTCCAACACGGTTACTTTCACCAGGACCTTCTGCTGTCCCACGGCTCGGCTGCGGTTGCATCTCTGAGCCTGCAAGTGACGGAGAGCTCACCTGGTCCTTAAAACAGCTCAGCATGCTCCGTGGGGCAGAAACCACACCAGCTGAGGGGGGAAAACACTCGTAGACAAGGCTTCACCCCAGAAGTCTCACAGGGGCAGAAGCCCCTGTTGTGAGGCCACAGGACCTGCTCTGCCCACCACCTGCCAGGCCCAGGAGCAGGCTCACGTTCCCACAGAAGAGTGAGGTGGCAGCATCCAAACTGGAGAGCCTGGTGTGGCATGGCCCTGGCACTGCTCCAGGCTGCTGGAGGCCCTGCGGACTTGAGCACCAGGCTCAGCTCCCACAACACCGTCCAGCTGCTGCCCCGCTGCACATCTGAAGAGACGGCCCAGTGGGCTCCAACGCTGTCTTCCCACTCCCAGCACACCCACGTACCTGTGCGCTCGCCTTGCTTCCCCCCACACACCTGCATGCTGTTTCTCCTCTAGTTCTGCAGGGGCAGTGGTACCAAGTCCCAGGATGTCCTGCTTACAGGCACAGAAAGAAGGAAAGAAATCTTTACTGAAGACAGTGTTCAGATTTGAAACCCCTGCTCCCCTTCAGAGCATCTCCAGATCATTAAACACAGATGGCCCTGACCTGCTGGCCTCTTGTGTGCTGCATTTGCATAACATATTAAAAGTCATCACTCAGGAGACATCTGGAAGGGCTTAGCTGGGATTGAGGCTTTAACAAGGCAATGAACCAGCTTTCAGCATTAAATGGCAGAGGCAGGGAAGCCTCGCCAGTGCCAAGTCCCCTTTGAAGCAGAGGCACCCTTTTTCTTGGAGACAAGACTGGCAATAATAATTGCCAGTAGCTCCTGACTGGGAACAAAGACTTGCAGCTCTTCTGCGGGCTGCAAGAGCAGCTCTTCCAGTCAAGACCCTACAACAACCTTCACATTAATAAGTGGCTTGGGAGAAAAGGTCCAGCAGGACGAGTCTGGCCCTGAATTGCTCAGAATTGGCTGGTGTTTGAGGTGGGGCAATTCCAGGTGTGGGAGCACCACAGAGATGCAGGCACCAGCCACTGAGGGAAGGTCTGATCTGCATTGTCCTGGTCACCTACCTGCAGCCTAAGCCTCCACCCTGCTTGGGGACCAGTGGCTTCCTGCAGCCCCGGAGGCTGGAGGCCAACACTTAGTGCGTGTGGGCAAAAGGAGAGCTTCCCTTCACATGCTAAGGCACCTCGGCAGCCTTGCAGAGCTCCCCTTCACCTCCTGCCCCAATCTTGCCCCCACTACCTGAAGGCCGCTTGACTTGCAGAGTCCAGCTCTGGTCCGCCTACGCCTCCTCACCCAGGACAGACAAGGGCTGCGTCCTCCAAGGCAACGACAAAGCGCTCCTCTCTTCTGCCTCCCTCGAGTGCCAGAGGCGGCCAGCTGTGAAGGCAGAAAGCAAACGGCAGGGAAAGGAAGGACGTTCTCTGCTAAACCCTGCCAGCAGATGGGCACGGTAACTCCAGCCCTCACCTGCTGCTAACGGGCGCCGGCGCAGTCCTTGGGATGCGCAGCAGACCTGGCAGATCGCTGCTGCGACACCGAAACGAGAAGGGAGAGGGCTGCACCTACCCAGGGCTCTGCAATTGAACGTGTCTGCGGTGCTGCCAGCAGCTGTCTCCCAGGGAGTTTTATGCCTTTGGAGAAAAGAATCATTGCAAAGGCAGATAAATAGCCACAGGCAAACACAGCCCTTTGCAGCTCTTCTCTCACTCCTTCCAAAAGCATCATGACATTTCCTGCGCCCTTCTCTCTGTCTGGTGGTGCAGACCCACCTCGGGAGGAGAGCTGAAGGCACAGCAGGAACAGCCCTGCTCCAGGGCCCTTCACTCTGCCAGCAGCCGCCTGCTTCTGACAGGAGCCAGCACCAAACTCCTCTGCAGGAGGACGGAGAGCAGCTGGGCCTTCATGGGGACCGCTCCCCCCACGGCTGGGAGAGGAGTCAGGGCCAGCCGCCGGCCCACACCTTCTGGCCTCCAGGAGCAAGGTGGTCAGCAGGTGGGGTGAGGAAAGGAGGGAAGAGGCTTTAGAGGCAACTACAACACGAGCAGGGTTTCAAACACTTTGAGACTCAGCTCTGAACAAGAATCAGATACCCAACGCGTCAGAAAACCTGGCCCTGGCCTCTCCAAAGGGGTGATGGCATTCAGGAGCCTGGAGACAGATAAGCGGATGCAATTCCAAGCAGTCCCCTTCATAGCCTGCTGTAAGCCTGCTGGTAACGGGTGCCCTGCATGGCTGCACAGAGCCCGCTGGCCCGGCAGACCAGCAAAGCCATCAGCCGCTTCAATTGTTTCACCATTTTATTGATGTCCCTGTGCTATCACAGGGGCCATCACCCCTCCTGCACCCAGCAACAAAAAGGCAAGAAAGCCAGATCATGGTAGTTACTGATGACACCTGAGTGGCTAAATTGGATATATTTGACCCCAGAATATGCATGTGCAAGCCCATTTAACCCCAGGCATGTCAGAGGCAGCATCTCCCAGACTGGAAAAGCTGTGAGTACTGCCGGGCCTGGGCAGGACAGAAACGTGCCTGTAGGAGTTACTTCTGAACCTCCCACAGGGCTTGACCGCAGGACTCGGCAGTGCCAGCACACCTACCGCAACTCCCCAAGAAATCCAAACAACTTCTGCCTTGGGAAATCGGGGAGACGGGAGTCTGTGCTCCCAAGCACAGGCTGTTATGCACTGCCAGAGCAGAGAGAGTGGGCATCCACCAGAGCCTGGAGGGTATGCGACCTCCTGAAGCTCCCTGTGCTCTAGGCTGAACCCTCCACACAAGTCAGACCCGCAGCTTTAGAGCTCAGCATCATGGAAGGTTTATTTAAAGTCATGGAGGACATAAAAACTATAGTTATAAAAGATATTAAAACAGTCCTCTGAGCCACGCTAGCCATGCCAGGCCTGGGTGAGTCCACAGAGTTTACTCCTGTAGCACTGGAGTCTTTTTCTCTTTTCTTTTCTTCTTGGCTTTGCCCTGCTTCTGCTGGTTGGCTTTGCCCTGCTTCTTCTGGGTCTCCTGGCTGACATTCCCCTTGGTTTTCTTTGCAGCTGGAACCTGCTCAGCTTCATTGCCTGCATCACCTTTTCTTTTTCTGTTCATATTCTTCTTCTTTTTCTTCTTCTTGTCAGCCACAGCATCTCCTCCATTAGCAGCTTCCTTCCTGCTGCCCGCCATTGCCACTCCGTTCTCCCTGACCCCTCTGTCCTGATTCTTGCACTTGCTGCTACCGGGCACGAGGCCTTTCTTCTGCTTGGGGGTTTCTGTTCCCGGGGGCTGCTCCTCTGGGGCTGCTGGTTCTCCATCTTCACTAGATGGTGTTACCCCATTCTCCTGGATGCTCTTCTTGCGGTTCTTGCGTTTCTTGGTCTCTGGCAGGAAGCCTTTCTTCTTCCGCTTAAGCGGCTCTGCTTCCTGCGCAGGCTTATTGGCTGTCTTCTCTTTCTTGGGCTTCCTGCAGAGAGAACGCCAAAAATCAAGAGCAACTTAGTTTACAGCCGAGGAGCAGTGTGATCCATGCTACAGGCAGTCCACGAACAGGCAGAAGCACAGGAAAGGCGCAGGAAGCACAGGCATGCTGCAAGGACGAGCGTTATCCCTGGAGGCGGTCCCCAGTCTGCACGGGGAGTGGGTAAAGGAACAGCAGGAGCCAGGCCAGGACTCAAGAGGGCACAAGGAGACTCGAGGAAGAATCCCCAGTTCCACAGACCAGATAACGCTGTACTTACCACTTTCTCGAGCACACCCGCCTGTGGCCCTGTGCAAAGCTACTGAGACACCGTCTGTCCAAGATGACAGCCCCAACAAGGCCTTCACTGCCCTAACAACCCCAAGAGGTCTTCCATAAGAACCCCCAACAGACCATTGCAGTCTCATCTAGGCAGCCTTCGTACGCATGCCACACAGCCACTGCTGCTGCTCTTCTCTGACCGAGTCCGTCAGCAACTTCACCACCGCCCAGCCCACGCTGCTCAGCACCAGCTCAGTCCCCAGAGAGGAGTCCTGCAAAGGAACCGGGCTCTAATTCCGTGGCCTGGTTTTCAATGTGAAGCTTTTCAGAGAGTTTTTCAAGCTGCATCTCTTCAGGGTGGAAAAACACCATCCTGACAACCTGACGTTAGCACTCGCCTCTCAGCACCTCCACCAGGATCCTGTGCACAAACCACAGCTGCTGTAAGCTTGTTCCAAGCTGCTGTAAGATTGATCTCTGCGTGTCACAGCAAGACAGCACCAACAGCGACAGCAGGCTGCACCCCTGAACCCCAATCCCTTCCTCAGACAGCATGCACAAGCTCAGCGTTTCCTACCTTAGCGATCCCCCTCCTAGCTGCAGTCTCTCCTAGCTCCTAAACCAAGCCTTCTCCTTGTGCCAGCCCTGGCAGTACGATGCCAGTGAGATTGGGAAGGGGCCTGGAGCTGTGTCATAGGGCTGGGTGAGGCCACCGTGCTCTGCAAGCCTGTTCAAAGCATGAGAAGGGGCCGCAACAGCTTCAGCTGCCTTGTACAATTCCCCCCTGCCTGTGAGCCCTCTCACAGTGAGCCACATGGAAGCATTTCCCTGAGAGCCTCTTGCTGGGCTGAGATACCACAGACCAGGCCACCCACACGCTGGGACCGCAGCTCCTAGTCATGAGCAAAGCGCCCAGCATTCCCTAACGCTGTGTGTCTCGCTAAATACTGCCAGCAGGAAGGGGAAACAAAAGTTCTGGTTGCAAGCTATTGATAGAAAGGAAAAAGAGATCCTATACTTTTTTTTAGCCCTGGAGCAAAAGTCAAATCCAGCTGCCATTTAACACAGGAGCACTAAAGCATAAACACTGAATGCTCCCCAGCTTTCAGAGCCGCAAGGCAACCAAGCATCAGGCTGGGGATCCAGACACTAAGGAGCCCAAAAATCACTGGAGAGGACTGAAGGTCCCGGCATGTACGCTCTGGTATCCAGTCACTTCCCAGGACAGCTACTCATTCCCTCCAGGCTCACATTTGCAGAATCAATCCATAGCGATGTGGTAGGAGCTTAGTGACTCATCCTAGCCTAGAAATTTCTCTGCAGCTTTGGCGATGGCTCTTAAACCAGGCCACCACTTGGGACTGCTGAAAGCAGGCGCTCTAACCTTGGGTGATCAGCTGTCCTACCTCTACTGGCAAGACACGATCAGATATCAGATATCCATTACAATCCTTTCCCATCAAGGGCCAATCCTAAGCATGTAAGCACCTGGAACAACGAGCCTGGCATTATTCCAAACAAGCAAAACAACAAGCGTTTCAACCTCACCAACCCAGGAGGTCCACTTAACTCAAACTCCAGCCAGCTCGCTGCCTTGACTTCCTTTCTCTTCCTACTTCCCCACATCAATAAAGACAAGTAGGAGAGGCAGGCAGTCCCCCAGGCAAGCCAAGAAGCCCGAGTGCCAAGCACACATACGTGTAATTCAGCCAGCGCATGACGTTCCAGTAGAGAGAGTCGAGACGTGCCGAATTCCCAATGCCTTCTGGCTGGTTCAGAGCTACCAGCACTTTGTCCAACTCCGTCAACTTCACACGCAGCTTCTGCAAGAGGCAAGTACAAACAGACAATCTGCAGAGCGAACACAGAGGGGCACTCGTAGCTGCAGGGCACAGGCCATCCTCGGGATAAGACTATGGCAGGAATAACCGATCCTGTCCAGCTTCTCCGACCTGCTGCCCCGAGCCCAACTGCAACACCACTCCAATTTGGGGGCAAAAACCACGCCATCAGGTACAGGGTTTGCTTGAAAACTGGGTCTCTAGCATAGAAGCATGAGTCTAACAGCTAGAATTGTACTGGCATAAAAAGGAGTGAAAGGTCCTTGGGCCCTCTTTCCTTTTCAGTCCATGGCTGGGAGCAGGGGGAAGAAGACGCATTACTATGTACCTATCTAAAAGAAAAGCAGCAGCATTTTCAGTCTGGTTTCTAAAGGACAGAATCACACTGCCTCTGGCTGCCTCTACAGCTTCCCTAACCCACCGGATAATTTCAGTAAAGCCAGACAGAACGGGGCGTCTCAAAGGCTATTCAGTTCCTACAAGAGCCTTGGAAATAATCTCTCCCCTCCACCCACTTTCCTATTAGGTCTTCACAAAGAAACAGGCTGTGGTGCGAGCTCAGTGCTTATCAGTAGGAAACTGGGCTTCAGCAATTCTGCTGCTTGTGTTACTTTGCTCCAGTAAATAAGACCATGTTGGAGACTTATTTTGTCACCTATAGAAAAATCTTCTTGTGTTCAAAAAAGATGTTTTTCATTAGGGAAAACAAAGCCCTAGAACTTCACTCCCACTCACAAAGCTTCTGATTAAGTCTCAGTTTCTGGAAACTAAAATCTCTGGAGTTCAGTGGAGAGGACAGAGCAGTCATCTGGGACAAAACCCAGCTCACTCTCACTGTATCCCAGGCCGTATTTCTGCTGATAAGAAAGAAGATGCCACATGCATTTGCAGAACACTGCACAAATCCTTCAACAAACTCTTGGAGATCAGCTCTCAAGAGCTGTGGATCACTCCTGTAGACACAAGGGCTTTTCTGTCCTCAAATCCAGCTAGGCATTCCCTCCAGGGGTACCTTCGGTAAGAAATGAGGTGGGATGTAGCGATGGAGCAGTCACAAGGTAAAATCCAAGCGTGACATTTAAAAGAGGCTTTGGTGGTATTCAGAAGAACGGCCATTTGCCACACATCGGGTCACACACTCACCTGCTCTGTCACAGTTTTGAGGAGCAAGTTCAACAGCTCCAAGCTCTTGGCAACTTTCTCTTTCTCAGCCTTCAGGATACACTTGCCAACCGTTTTCAAACTCTGCAAATTAAATGGGGAGATGGAGAAGAAGCACGCATTAAGTGGAGAAACAAATCACTCTTCTCAAGAGAAAGCAGAAAATGAATAAGGGTTGGCGGGATTAACCTGTCACCAAAATAACTCTGGAACACAAAACCCACCAAACTCTGGAAATGCTCAGGAGGGTACATGGTGGAAGCTGCTGATGCCCAGGTTAATTAAGAAACAACTGGACAAAACAAAAGCAAGCATACCACAAAGGCACAACCCTGCTGCTCTCCCTAGTTTCTAAGCTAAAGCACAACTGGAGACGTGTTGCTGCCTCCTGGAGAAAAAGAGGAAAGACTATATCCACCCCGGCACTGGAAAGGCCAGGAGGCTGCCAGACAACAGACTCACCTGAGGGACAGCAGCTACTCAGCTGCAGAAGCTGGGATTTACGCCCAAAGTGCTAATGCAAAAATCCATTAACACTTACGCCTAGGAAATCCCAGTTGCCAGCACTAGAACGGGGCTTGTCAATCAAGCTTAAATTCACTGAAATGACTGAGAGAAAAATCTCATCTCTTTGTGTTCCCTTTATGTACTGCAGGGTTTCTGAGACACTGAAAGGTCTGGCTGAGAGGAAAATCACTCCAAAGATAGGTCAAATAAAAGCCAGAGTTATTTACAAGTGGAGAAGGGCAGAAAATAGCCATAAAAAGGCAGCCGGATCAAAGAGGTGGCCCAGGGGCACTGATCCTCTGCCTGCAGCTGGCCCTCGCAGCCCCGCTTACATGGTGGTTTTCTTCCCCACGATGTATCGGTGTGGATGCACGCACCACAGCAAGCCCCGCAGCTTGCATGGATTACACTAATATGAGATCGGAGTTGCAGGGACAAGCTTATCGTAGACAGTGGCCTGCCCCATCACAGCCTATTTCTCTAAAGCCTGCCTTTGCTTGGAGTTTGAACGTGCCGGGGTTCACCCCAGGCTCAGCATCCTCGGTGCCTCAGGCGACACGCATCGCTCGGAAGTCGCTGCACCAAACCTCTCCCCAGCAGTGGAAGGCCGTAGCTCTCCAGGAGATGCAACCTCTCCCATTAGACCATCTATTGCTTTTGCTCCATTCAGACTGGAAGTAATTTTAAGGATGCAGAGCAAACTATTTTCCATCTATATCAGCATAAAGCTGGCAAATAAGGTAAAAATCCTTGCAGACACAGACAGAAGTAAGAAATTTATTCCCCAAAAGCTAGCTCTTTCAGTAATGACACCCACAACAGAAAAATAATGATGGCCAGCAAGAGCGTAAGGAACACTTTTAGCAGAAAAAAGCGGGGAGACCAGATAACATATCTGCAGGAACAGCAGCCTTCAAGTAGCATCATTTACTATCTGTACAGGCTCCACACCCTGGCAGTATCTTTTGAAAATAATAAAGACACAGGTATTTGCTGATCAGGATGGTCCACTCAAGCCCTGTATCAGAAAGCCCCCATGTTCTGCTGGCTGGAATTCACGCTGCAACTTCATCTGACTGTCAATAACTTGCTAATTAGTCTCTCCTGATATAGATGCACTGCAACTCTATTCCAGAGCTGTCATTAACCTACAAGGTCATACAATTCAGCAGCTCTAAAGTCTCTCAGGTAAAACGAGAAACAAATACAGGGTGTTTGATTTTTAAAAAAAAAAAAAAAAAAATCTTCCCATGTGGGATAGAACACTCCATGGGCCATGCACACTCCATTTATTAGGCTTACTACTACTACTACTAATGATCAGCAAATCAATAATGAAAACAAAACAGACTGATTTGCATAAAAATTTTCTTTGCAATTTGAAGGACAAGATATTGCCAGGCTAACAGTCATTACTTGTGGTTAAAGTAGCTTTCAGAGAGGCTATTAAGTTGAGATCCCTATTTTGCTAAGTTGCATACAGGTTCACAGTGAGAGAAAATCAGTATGGATTGTCAGCTCTTCAGGACGAGAGGAACCAGGGCAGTACTGTGAGAAGGAGCCACAGTGAAGTCAACTGTCATTTCATCTTTTTAATATATGAACATTTTGGAATTAAGAAGGTGTTAAAAATAAATTGCATTTTCTCTTCACTGTAGATGAATGATGTAGATGACTGCATTTAAATCGCGCTGGCTGGACTCTGGCTGTTCTTGCTGCCATCCCTACTTCCCAGAATTGCCCTGATGCTTTCAAGGGTTTGAAATAAATCCTGCTGAAGTCAATAGAAAAGTCCTATAGCTCTGAACAACACCTGAGGGGCTGATTTTCACAAGTCTGCAAGCAGTTTTCAGGTGCTTGGGAAATTGGGACATGCGTCTGGTTTGGGGTGCCCAACCAAATTCATGCAGACCTGTAGAACGAAGAGGGTGGCTTGGCCAGCTGGAGATGGAAGATAGCACTGGTCTAGCAACACCAGTGCTGTAAGACTAAGCATCTATATTAAAAGCAGTGTTTTGCATGAGTCTGGAAACACAAGCACAGTTCCACCAGCACAAATAGCCAGAAGCAATCCCATACAATTTAGGTGCTCTGCAAACAAATAGCTCCCTACTGAAATGGATCACTTTTAAACAGCTCTCAAAGGCGAGGAAGGAACAAAGAAGAGGATGGGGGTGGGTGAAGAAGCCAAAGGAGCAGCAAAGAAGCAGCAGATAATTAATTCCTACAGAATGTACAATTCTCTCTAGTCCAGAAGCAGAATGGATTGGCTTTAAGGAAGCTGGATTCAGATAAAGCCTTACTATTTCTCAATGTGTCTTTTCCCTTTCCCTTCTGCTACAAAGGGTGTAAAAGGAATTTACTCCAAAGAGCACAAAACCGCCAGCACCTCTGTATGCGGTGTGGTTCAGACAGTCAAGCCTCCTTAAAGACTTGAGTCCAATTCCTGCTCAGCTCAGTGTCACTTACTATCCTGATCTCATCACCACTGCCTCAGAGCACTTCCCAGTTACGCATTACATGAGATGGTATCTTCTGTCATGCACTCGTTGCTTCCCTCTCCTCCTCCCATAGCAGGGAGCATACACAGCGGAGGGTTTGCCCCACGGGATTTGTGTTAGCATGCGACATCAATACAAACTTGGACTGGGGCTGCTGGCAAGCCTTGGGGAACCGCTTCCGAGGAATGAAATCCCAAGTCTCTTCAATGGGAATTGGGTCCAAACCTCAAAAAGCAGCTTTCCCAAGTATTTGTCATAACTTCTTACTACATAAGGTACCAGCCATTGTCTGTACGTTATGGGCTCGCAGAGCAGATTGCTTTGGTCTGCTCCCTTGCTCAGCTATCTGAAAGATGAAATTAGCACTGCCACCCTGATTGCGCAGGTCAATCCTTTTGCAGGCCGACCGTGATTTCATTTGGGGAATGTATAAAATGCAATCATAAAATTAAAGCAAAAGCTATTATGTAACAGATGGCAAACTGCAACACATGGCAAACATGCTTTAAAAAGAAAAGTAGTATTTCAGTCATCTGCAGCATCCTTAGGAGAGCCTCAAACACTGATTAGATTGCAAGACTTGCACAAGGTTGGCAAGTATCTCCATTTTACATAGCAAGACTGAAGCACAAAGCAGGGGTTTTGCTTCCAGCTATGCTACAGGTGGAGGCTTAAGCGAAAACCCAGAAGAACTTGTCTAACCACCTCTTCTGTGATTCCCTGCCATGTGCTGTTTGCAAAGGTATCCAACTCTCCCTTCCCCTGCCCTCTGAAAGCATTACCAACCTGAGTCACACAACCCAATCACTCGGTACTAAAAGCAGAGAGACCGCATGGCTTATATTCAACAGCCACACTTGTATCACTTGCTGATTATGTTGTTTTTCTCCCATTTTCTGCTTTTCTTACTTTGCTCCTTCAGTAACAGCCAGTCCCACTTTGCAGGGAATCTCAGTTCCAGTTACAGCTCAGCAATACCTGTGACGGTTAATCAAGCCTGCACATCGGAGTTGTCAGCAGATCTGGGCAGGTCATTTTCCAAAGGGAAAAAATATGGAGGCAGTTTTCACAGCTGGAACTCCCATCTCATCTCAAGCCAATACAGCAGTACAGTTCCTGCCTCACCCTACATGGGTTCAGCTGGCAGAGATGGTTTTGTCTTCTTATGTCAAACATGCTGCTTCCAAAAGCCTGACTGTTTCTGGTGGATGGCACTCCTGGATCCAAAGTTCTCTGCTTCTAGGACTTCTACAAGGAGAACAGCACACCCCCAGCATCTTATCAATCAGTGCTTTTTCTTATGTTCCCAATTCCTGCACCACAGATGGAGCTACCCCAACTACTGCAGGACCCAACCTTCATTCCACCTCTCATTGCACTTCACAGCATTCCTTCATCTTCACAAAGCATAAAACAAGTTTGTCAGAGCACGGGAAGTAAATACCGGCAGTCACTCAGTCACACCAGTAGGACAGAGGGCTGGCAGCCAGAAAGGGGTGTTAACCACACAGCTCCATGCCTCAGTTTCCCAGGTAGGATTTTAGTCTAAGCCCAAGGCTCCCCTGAAAGCTGCAATACAGCAAAAAGTGGTGCATGTGCATCTAGAGCCAAAGCCAGCATCCCAGCCACTGCCCAGCCCTCCCTGCAAGGGAGATGGCAATATGCTGTTATACGGAGCCAGGCAACGTTTCTGGAAGCCTCCGCATTCACATCTGCCTGCAATCTCAGCCTGTCTGCACCTCTTCCCTTTGCACAGGTACCGCAGCGGGGGACACACTTAGCCCAGACTTAGAAGGCACAGCAGTATCTCGAGACTGCAGACGAGTGTTCTGCTACCAAGAGACGAGCACATTTCCTAGCTGGAAGTTTGAACACCATTTAATATTTATGCATTCCCAGCACATCCTTCAGCCTATTTCATTGTTCAAAACAAACAGCCCTTCCCCTCCATGGGATCAGCCTGACAGATCCATCACTGCTCCGTGAGCTGGAGAAGCCCGGCCAACCTGCATTCTTTCCGCACGCTGCGCTGTCTCCATCCTTCCCCCTCCTCCCCCATAACAGACCTGATGCTGATGGATAAATGTGCAGATTCATGGCCGAGTACAGTGCCAAGTGCCTTCTGCAAAACACATACCTCCACCCACCCTGCACGACCTCACACCCCCTAGCACAGCTCAAGGTTACCAAGGTAAACTCTCTTCTCTAGCAGCAAATAGTTCAGCAAAATTTCCACCCTACTGAACGTCCACAGTCACGACGAGAAAGCGTTTAAGAGGTCTGAAACTCAGCATGCTGACTGTTTTCACACTGTGAAAGCTAAAGCTTTGCCCTAGCTCCATGCTGCATGCAGGGTCCCAGAGCAAAGACACAACCTGGCATTTTGCTGCTGTTGTGGCTCAGGTCCCTATGGTGGGGTTGCACCCAGAGGGGCCCCAGCAAGTGGGTTTGGGGCCCTACGAGAGCGTGCCCATTACCTGAGCCAAAGCAGAAGATTTTCCATGTCCATATACAGGTAAGCTGAGAGGTTTGGGAGGGGCACAGCCTTCCTCTGCTATTTAGAGGCTAATAACAAACTGACAACCAAATGAAGTATTTTAGTATTCTGTATACTCATAACTCCTGTTATTATCCGATGTAAGCACCCTCGCCTCACCTGTAATTACTCTCACATTTCTCCTGAGAAGTAAAAGGTAAGCCAGCATCATTCCCTCCATTTCACAGAGGCCAAGTAACATGACTGAGTCACACAGACCATGACGCAGCCAGGAATCAGCTGTGAGCTTCCCAAAACCCAGACAAGCCGCCCCCAAATACTTTCTTTCATGACAATATTCACTATACAACAGAACCCAAACTAGAACTTAGGGCTAAATCATGGAAGACAAAGCAGGGAGGAGGGAAGAGTATGCCTCTTCAAACCAGTTTCCGTCTATCCACAGAGCCGGATCCGTTTCCAACTCCAGGTACACAAGGTACACAAGCACACAAGGAGAGGTTCCCATGCCACCCACCTGAACAGCACAGCAGCTGCTGCCGAGTGCTAAAAGGAGGAAAAAAAAAAGCCCTGACAGTCCCTCCTCCCTCCATTCTCTCTCACTAAGTTTCTGAAGACTGAAAGTATAAACGTTCGAAACTTTTTTCCTTGCATCTCTAGCAGAAACAAGTCGTCAAGAAACGCTCACAAAGGGAAGGGAACCACCAAGTTTCTGCTTGTCCCTGACCGAGAGAGAGCGGGAAGGTAGGGGACTAAGCATACCCTTCAGCATGTGGGTCTAACTAAAGGGCATTTTTTTTTTTTTCAATGTTTATTTTGGCTGTTATTGAAGGGAGGAGCCCAAAAATCCAGAAGCCATTCTCACAGAAAATGTCAATGCTTTCCCAAGTTTAAAGATCTGATTTTTTTTTTTCCATAGACGATATGAAAATGCAGCAGGGAAAAACCATACAGGACAGCTGAGGGAACAGAGGAGATTGAATTCTCCACAGAGACATCCAGTACTCTGAAAGGACGTCAAAGATATCAGTTAAATCACTACTGGCCTCATTTTACAAGCTAAGAGGCTGAGAAAGGGCAATGAATTAAGATTTTATAAAGACAGACAGATAAAAGTTCAGGCGATCTTCAAGAAAAAAATTGAAGATTGGCTTTTTTAGAGATTTGATGAAGTCACTGTTAATAATTTATCTCCCTACAAATTAAGCCACTGATAATCAAATGTGATGCCCTTCAGAAATGAAGGGCATGTCTACGCTGGAAGGCTATATATAGCATATCCCTCTCTCCCCCCCACATTCTGAGTGGCTCCAGCTAGTTATTTTAAATCCCTACCTGAACAACGCAATAGCAACAAAACTGCCTAAAGCCACACAATAAAAGTCTTCAGAGAGCATACGGTAACTTCCAAACGATATGAGTCTTGGAGAAGAGGTCTTGGGTTATCTATACCATCCCTTGCACAGGCCATGTAATCCCCTGTCTGTCTACATTTATGCCTTTCCACAGAAACATGGTTGCCTGCCCAGTCCAAGTCTAAGTAACCACCTAAGCGGAAGGAGGCACCACGTGCATGTCATTAGGATTATGTGTATATTTATCTGAAAGTCTCCAATACTGGTGACCTGGAGTGCTTTGGTCTTGCACTGAACTTAGGTATCAGATTCTGTGAGCATTTTTACGTTCCAGGATGCCTTGATGCCATTTTGGTTTCAAACAGCCAACCTGAACATTATCCGCTCTGCCCGTCCCTTATCACTTCGACAAAACAAGCAGAGGAAAAAAACAGTAGTAAAGTCGGGCCCTTCCTATGATGTACCTACTGCAGAAGACAGACGAAGGAAACCCTCAGGAAACTGCTGTGTACAAGCCAGAGAAAGCAGTTTTAACAACAGTTTTCTGAGGGCTGTTTTGTTTTGAAGTTGCTCAGCCGTGAAAATATACATTTTCTGGAATATTCCTCAAAATCCTTTCCCGCTTCCCCCTGGCTTTCACATCGTAACTGGGAGTTTCAGCATAAGTTGGGAGTTAGACAACGCACCTCCGTTCCGGAGGGCAAGCCAGTTCCTGGGAAAAGGATGACATAAAAAGGTAATGAAACTATGTATTCCGATCCTGGAGCTTCCTGCCCCAAATCTGTCAGTGAGTTACTAAAAAATTGGCATGGCTTCAGGATCACTCTAAAGCCAAGACAGCAATTTTGTAACGTATCAGAAAGAAAACAGAAATATATCTAACACCGGGAACAAACACCAAAATGTGCCCACAATGACAACTGGGAGAGCTGAAAGATGACATTGAGAGGCGCTTGATAGAGTAAAAAGACAGCGTGAGAGCCCTAGCAGCAACCCTAGAGATCCCTCGCCAAAACCGTGCGACAGGTCCCTGCGTGAAACGGGGAACCCGGGCCTCTCGGGCTCTGCCACGAGCCTCATCGCAGGACTCCGGGCAGTCCCAACTCACAACAGCCAGCGTCCTCCTTAGGTAACATGGGGACGGAGACTGCCGTCCAGCACAGCGGGATGTTCTGAAGCCAAGTTAAGAAACAGATTGTCCATGCAGAAGGAGGGTCTCTGGGATGTCTCAGGAGACCCAAGTTTGATTCTTGGCTCAGCTCCCAGCCAAGTGTGTCATCTGTAAAACAGGGTGAACGACTTTAGTAAACTAAATACATTAGCTCTTGGGTTTCTGCAAAATACTTTCTTCATTACATCAACAACTCACTGGTTTGAATTTCCTTTGTAAAGCGCTTTGAGACCTACCGATAAAAGAACAAAGCTCTCGAAGAGGAAGAAGCCTCTGTCAGATGCTTTAGCATCTCAGGTGAGCTCTGTCATTTACAACATGAAGCAACTCTGTTTCTTTATACTGTAAACACAACTGAGTTGTCTAGACTCCCAACATTAGAATAAACCCGAACCACCGTAGCAAGGTTCTGCTTTGTTTAAAGTAACTAGGACCAGGGAGGCTAAAACTGTGCCGGAGCTATTTCTCTGCCTCCTTACCTTTGCTTGCTGTCCAGTAAAAAAGAGCTGGCAGGGCAGTCCCACAGCTTGTGGACAAGGCTTTCTGCCCAGGCGACCCAGCAGAACGAGCCAAGCGCACCAACCCCAAGCAGGGCTCGCACAAGAACAAGTCAACTCCAAAGTACCCGCTAGGATATCAAGACTTCCCTCGCTGACAGTAAGGGGATGGCAAGCATGAATCCTTCATGACTGTGATATATGTTTTATAAGCATGCTTAAACATTTGGGGAACAAATAAGGTCAAGTTAGCTTATGTAAGCACAACAGCCATTGCCTCGCAGCAGCCGGAGCTGCTATTTCAGGAAGCTGTCTCTTCATTTAAAGTTCCTGGCCACTGATTCTCCCTCATCTGTCTCTTAGTTTTACACGCATAATTCAACGATATCCAAGACTGCAGTTTTCTCACATTGCTTCTTTCCCAGTTCCAGCACGTATCACTGCCTAAAACCACCCCAGGCTCCCTGCTCCTCACCGAGTGATCTGCAGGTATGCAATGCAACCACTGAGGCAAGGCAGGATGAGAAAGCAGGCACCAGGAGACAGCATCCCACCCTCTCTCACAGCCTTACACCTGCAATGGCAATCCTGCACTTCAAGAGCTACCAGCCCCACAGCTGCAAATCTGGCCAAGGACACAGAGAGCATAGCAAAGCCTTCAGGTGACAGCTTCCTTGCGAACAATACCGCTGCTTGAATTACAAGTGCACATCAGTATAGTCAGTTAAAGAGTTGGCCCTGGGTCAAAGAAAGGTATAAAATTCTGCGTCATCATTTTTTCCTCTTAAGACAGCTATTTGTGAGGGATGGTGGCAGGAATGGCCAATGACACCAAACGCAGACCTTTCAACTAGAGGCAGGGCAATAAAACTTCATCATTTTCCAAAGCATCATGAATTATTGCTCTCCGTCAAGGTTCTCATGGTTAAGCACTCACCCACCTCCGAAATCATGGCCTTCAGTGGAATGGCCCACTGAAACAAGTCTCAGATGAAAAGGGACGAGACTGAGCTGCAGAGAAACTCTCGGTTCTGCAAACGCCCTCCTTACCCTCCCGCTAAGCAGAGGCACGTGTGGACATCAAGGACAGAAAGGGCTAGTGTTTAGCCTAAGCTCTTGCCTAACACAGTCCAAGCAAACTCACCCCATAATTTCAGCACCAAGCCCATAACTTCCACTCAACCTGCAGCTCCTCTTTCAGTGAAGCAAACAATCTCCACCTGGCGATTCAGAGCTAATACACTCTTCAGCAAGTTATTTTAATGGTGAATTACTCTCTTTGACAAATACGTACTTTCTACAGATTCTAAATTCTAAACAGACTCGGTTTCCAGCCTCTGATTTCTGCTACAAGGGATTTTTTACTATCTCCAAAAGAAATCAGTCATGATGTGAGTATTGTTCTACTACACCATAAAGCCACTGCATATTTTTACAGCTATTACTCAAATAAGTGAGCATTTCTGCACCACCAAAAGACACACAATACCTTTTGCAGCTTTAGAAAGTTTTGCAGCACAAGCATCAGCCTTTGGCTATGAACCAAAACTGTTATATGGAATATAAAGTCCTTGATCCCTCCTAATTACAGCAGCATTTAAAGACGCGCAGCTGCCCTAGCACCAAGGAGCCATACCAGCACTGTGTTAGCGCAAGGAGGGAGCAGGAGGAAGGGAGACGAAACCCAATACATACATGCCCACCAACAGAGCACTCCGTAAAAATGTCATGCCAGGGTTTTTTCAGGCCAAAAAGAGAACTAGCACCTATATGCCACTGCCAGTTAATAGTGTGGGAGGCCTCCAGCCCGCAGGGTATACCTTGGACAGCCCAAACAAAGTGACAATATTTCCCAGGAATTTTTCTTTAAACACAGACGACCACAGAAATGAGAGGCACTGAGGCAGCTTTGGTAGCAAAGCTCATTAAAATACTGGATGGGTTGCAAGTTGCTAAACTTTCCCTGACAAGAACAACATGAAGGCATTGTAAATGTTTGTGGTTTCCCAGTCAGCTGCTAGAGAGAAACATGGAGATGACTGGGTTGGAAGGAGTGGCATGTTTTATGTAGCTGGAAAATAAAATCATACCTGACTCCACCCATTGGATTCCTGATGCAACCATTAAATAAAAGCTATTTAATGAAACCCAGGATTACCTGCTTCCTCAAGAATCATAAACAGTACCTCCAAATTCCATGCTTAGATTTTGTCCCTCCTTGACACAAGAAAACCAAGCCAATCATCCTGTTCCAGTATGGTAAATTATAGAATGGCCTAAATCACCTTGTAACCAGCATTTAAAGAAGTAAGTAAATGAAAGCTACACTTAGAAAGAGGTCAATATTACTGTTACGTAGGAACACCAAGACTGGAATCTCCCATGTCATCAAGTTTAGTCACCACATCATAACATTATTTTGGCTGCTTGGTTCCCCTCACGTCAATCCACAAGAATATAATTGAATGGCATTTGCTTCTTCAGTCTCCTGTCCCACAGATCACCTCCTACATAACAGCTGCACCCAAAAACTGTCTTCAGGTACAATCCGCACTTGCCACTGAATCAGGAACCCTGCAATTTCTGTCACTGTTTTTACTGCGCAAATTATCTCCCAATGTATTTTAAGGTTTCCTTGATAAACAATGTTAGCAAGGGAGTCTGGTCCAAAGGGCCTGCAACGCACCAGGAGTCAGGAGTCTACTGCGCTTCAGCTCTCTCTCTTGGGCCCTGAAGTTCATTCAAATACAGAACTTCCATAACATTTTTTGAAACTTTGTAAATGTTCACAATACCTTTCAATTCAAAACTTGATTTTTAAAACCACCTTAAATTGATCCGTATGAGTGTATTCCCTAAAACTCGAGCTCTGTCTGTTGGATCCAGACACAGGCACCGCTGAGCTGTACCCGGCAACATTTCTTGCACTCTGTGAAAATACATCTGAACGGTGGTGTTACAAGAATGCTGTAATGCTGGTGGACGCTACTCAGACCTGGCGCAAGCAGGTACAACCCCTCTAAGATCAGTTAAGTCGAGCACAGCCACGGACTCCAGCTCTGAGAACGAGCACCACAGTAGTAAAAGCAGCATCCATTAGGTGCTATCTATACGTTTAACACGTTGAAGCTTGTTACCTCTGTCACTTGGCTGATGCTTTCTCTGATCAATTCCTCCCACTCCTCTTCTGTCATGAAGAGCTTCAGATCGTGAAGTAGCAGAACCTTCTGGAGAAGCAAACAGGCCTGGGCCTGAAAGAAAAAGGGGAGAGGAGACGTGAAACTCCGCACTCTCTAGGGAAGGTGTTAGCAATGCAAATACCCTGCTGAAGCAAACAGGGAATGCCATATTACGGATGCTGCATATCCTCACCAACATCTACGACGCTCTGTTAGAAAACATTATCTAGACCCTAACAGAGTCACTCCTCAGGAGACAGGGTGGTGGGTTTTGGTTGAATGCACATACTTAAAAGAGAAGGTCAAAGGAGAGGGGAGGGATCATGCCGCCTCTAGATTTAGGCATTAATATCCAAAATATGCTTCAGTAGCTGCTCTGAGTGCATCACTTTCAGTCTCCAGAAGTCTTCAGGCAGCCCTTTGCGTGACTGTGCCCTTCACCGTGCTCTGATGAATGCAGTAGGCACAAATAAACAAAAATAAAAGCTGGCAGGTTAGCAAATGCTTCGTTTCAAAGGAACCCTAGATGGAAACTGCTGTTCAGAGCAGCACTCAGCCTTGCCCTGGAGTCAGACTTGCTCATTAAGTCTCTACCTTAACACAGCAATGAAAAGAGTAGCCACTAGAAAACCAACAGTAATCTGCAATCTTCTTACAAGTCATTTTCTATTCCAGAATTCCTATTTTAAGGCTTTTTTAGGTACAAGAAAAATGCAGCAACAGACAAAAGCAAATGACAGAAATGTACAGAATACACTAATGAGGACTAGCGCAAATAGTTTAGAGGATTTAAAGGGAAAATTTTTGTAGCAGCATGGAGTTAGTGAGCAAATTCTACCCGCATATAAAGAAAAACCGTTGCCTCTAGCTGCCATCACACAGACCGAAACTGAATGCAGGTATAAATACCAAAAAACATTAGGAACTACACCAAGATTTAATCTTGTCCAAAGAAAGCAAGGGCTGCCATTTTTTAACCACACTCTGCAACTGAACCCACCCTACAGAAAACAACTGAGCAGAGTTTGTAAAACTCTTTATCAAAGACACCATTAAGATCAAAAGTCTAAGAGGCCTCAAGAAAAAATACAGCCTGGCGATACCCAACCTGGCCTCCAGATAGCCCTTGGGTCCAAAGGAAGCAATCTGGAAAACATGTAGCAGGAGGCTAAAAACTGGCTATAGGGTACCCGCACTTCTACTGGAGCATTTTTAGGGAACTATTTACTGAAGAATTCGAAGTGAGGGAAGAGAAGAAATCCCTGGATCTCCTGAGAGCAGTAAGACCATCCAAAGTTGTAGGCAGTCGAACAGAACACCTCACAAGCTCAAGGAGGTCTGTGTTTCCTATACAACATCTCCAGACTTCTGGGGGGGACAGGACACTGCGCTGACTATCCCCCACGGGATAATTCCAGCACTCGTATTTGTGTTACAACAGAGCAATGTCACACATCTACGTAAGCTTACCTCCAGTTTGCACCAGTATGGCCAACGAAGAGAATTATCCAAATAGAGTGAGCTTTCACTCACAAACAGAAATTCTGTTCTTTACTCAAGGGACAAAATGCAGCAGGGAACCAACAAGACTATGTCAAAAGATTTATGTTGATTTAATGAGAGAGCACCCTAATGCCATATTTGAGGCAGGCAAGCTTACATATTCCTTGTAATTATGGGGAGGCTGTGTCTTACAGAACAAATTACGGCATGTCTGCATGCATGTACCAAATGTAGTGGAAAGTCACTTCAGTGCAATTACAAAGAGAACGTGACCCTCCGAGCAGATGAAAGGCCATAACTTATTCTGAAAGGCTCAGGCAGGGTCATAAACCTCAAGGCACTGTCTCTTCTTTGACAATTACAAAAGCATTCGTATTGCAAATGGGTGCAAGGCATGGAGAAGGGTCCTGTTAAGCCATCCTGGTAGTACCTCAGGACTACAGATTTACTCAAGGGGCGAACAGAGGACCAGAGGCAACAGCAATAAAGGCCTGCTGAGGAATCGTACCAGTTAGCACTGGGTGGGACCCCTGCAAGTCAATGAGGAAAAGAACTGGAAAGAAATCAAAGCCATCCAAAGGAAGAGGGAGCTCTGCAGACCTGGGACTCAAATGCTGGACTGACAGAACAGACCCTGAATGGGACCTAGTCCTCAGTAAGCACTAAGCTTGAAAATGATTTTAGAAGGAAGGAAAAAAAACCCACCGAACATTCCCTTCTGTGTGTCATAAATGAGGAAGGCAAAACACCCAGTCATCTGAGAATCCTGGCTGGTGCTATCGCTCTTTAGTAATTTTGTCACACTCATAGCTTTCACGCCTCCAGCCCATATATTAGATTCAAGCAAAGAGAAAATAGGTTTTGAGTTTCATGTAATTAAAACATTGCTATTTCTGGTCTCATTACAATCCTGTGTTTCCTGATTGTTTTTTAAACCAATGACAATTTAGTACTAAGCCTGAAAAACTTCTCTTATTTGAAAGAATAAAAATAAAACAAAAGCTTTACCTGCTGGTTGAAATAAAATTTGGCTTAAGAACATCTCAGTCAGAAAGCAAACGTGACGCTAATAACGACAAGGTCCTCAGTGCCCAGTACCATGCTATGCTGTAGTTTAAGGTTATCGCATTCATCACAGAGTCAGTGACTCTTCTATTCCTAGAGCTAGTTATTAACACGTAGCGCTCGTGTAGCCTATTTTTCCAGAGCAAACTGCACAGTTAAATAGTGAAAGTTAAACCACAGGGAGAGGAACTGACATCCACGGAGTCCGCCAGAAAAATCAGGGGCAGAACCAAAGCTAAAACCCAGTTCTTCAATCCCAGTCCAAGGGTAAACCCAGTAAGAAACAGCACTTCCCACTCCTCCGGCTGATGCCATCCCATATCGGCAAGTTCAAACTGAAACATGAGGGGCACCGAGTTTCTTCTTTAGAAAGAGATGCAACCATCACATCTCACTCAAAGCATCTATCAGCATGTGAAAAAGGGTCCTGGATGTCATCAGAAGATTGCTTAACAAGTAAATGTACTCAGAGAAAACAATCCAGCACCCAGGACCACAAAGCTGCCACATCACCTTGGAAAGTAACGGTCCTCAGCGATGGCTTTTCAGGCACACGTTCACCTGTCAGGGCTGAGACATGGCAAACCGCTGGCTGGAAGGGCATGAAACAGCTCCCTGGAGAATAGTCCCTGGCAGGATTCGCAAAAAGGATTTTAAACACTCAAAGAGGAATCGCTTTCATGACCTCCAGGAGCTTCACTGGGTAACATACGCTTTATCACCTAATGTAAGAGGGGTTGAGAGTATGAGCACTCCGCAGAAGCAAGGGAAGACCCAAAGTGAGTCAGATCTCTACGAACCGTTTCCTTGAGGTCACAAAGAAACAGCTCTTTGCAGTTCATTTTCCTTGTTTTATCTTCTCAAATAAATTGGACACAATGCAGCTGAAAGTAGACAGAGGTCTGAACACTTATGCATTTGGAAGTGAATGTTCATCTCCCCCTCGCACCTGCTTTAGAGGGCTAGTCAGAGTTTCCAGATGCCACAAGCCATCTTACTTGCCCATCCTGACACATCACACTAGCCTGATTTTTGGGAGCCCAGACACTCAATATTTTCATGAAAACAGCCTCAAAAGAAAAAAAAAGGCTGCTCAGAGGATTTTTCAAGCCATCTCCTGGAATGAGGCTCTTCCCATAGCTAGCCACTTCTGAAAACACACACCACTACCATTTGTGACAATACTAGTAATCTCAAAAGATCCTTCAGAAATAAAATAGTCACAAAATCTACCTATTTTCTGTTCCATGAAAGAGGTTCTGGTGTGTGTGTGCATGCATGCAAGAAAATACATGTGTGCAAGAAAATTACATGAATACAAGCATGCAAGATGTTTTCACACACGTTTAAAAAAAAATAAACAGCAGCATTTTACAGGCTTGCGCTCGAAGACACAAGCCCTCTCCTTGCTGAGCAGCAGAAAAAAGAACCAGCAGCAAAAAGACACTTTCCCAGCGCACACATCACACGTCTGATTCCTGTCTACTTTCTTACAGCTCCCTCAGAAGCAGCTGGGACCTGTTCACTACAGGAGGCACCGACCTTACACAGCCAACCAACTCCTACGTCCTCACCAAGACTTGTGAAGTGCAAGGCCACACACAAAACACCTTAGGAGGAGCCAAGCCACCCCAGCTAGTTCAAATCTTTTGTATCAGAACACTATCAACCCCCATAATTCCTCGCAGTCCATCATTTACCCTTGAAATCTTCATGATGTGACTTTTATACACGATACAGAGACCAGCTACATGTTTTACCATCACATCACACAATTAAACGTTTGGAAAGTACTCCTACAAAATTCAGCACAGACCTGGAGCTCAACAAGTACCCAGTTCTGTCCCTCTCCCTCCTGCCCTTCCCAGCATCACTGAGTTTTTTGAATGTCTTACAAGCATTTGGCAATTTTGGAGGCTGCCAGAACAATACTGTTCCCAAGAATATCACGGAGGATTCTCTGCATTTTCTCAGTGCCAAATCAAGCCTGCTGTGTTCATGACAGCCCTGTGAGAGCGCCAAGTATTATCAACACTTCACAAATGGACAAAAATAACGGAAGACCCAAGAGTCCCAGCTACCAAACTCCAGTCCAGTTCAGAAGAGAAAGTTGACGTCCCCCCATATGCACAATCTCTGAAATGAGAAGGTGTGAGAGTAGTTACAAGCAGTTGACAGCCACGTTAGAGCTTTTCATTACGGGCAGAGGAGAATGCTGCAGCCCATCCTGTGCCCTAGGAGCCACCCAGCTGCCTAATGAAAACATTTTCTCCTTAATGTCAGTTTTTAAAAAGAAAGACCATAAAATAGTACAAAAATAAATAAAAGTGAAGTCTATTCAAGCAAGGATAGTAGATACATACATACACTCCCACCTATATCTATCAACCACATGACTAAATGAGGCAGAAACGCTCATTATCAGTCCACGTGGGAGAAGAGAACACACAATAAGTGCAGTGCTGACCCTCTGCTTTATTTATTTCTTACCTACAATGCTTACACAAAATACCGTTCAGTAGAAACAGTCAAGATTTCTTTCTCAAATAGTAAACGTGCTGACTGCAGTAACAGAGATGTGCTGGTACTTCCCAGATGTGCTCACCCACCTTATTTAGACACTAAAAAGCAGTGCAAACTGGCAGGTTGCTGGGTTATACAACCTACCTTTACCCTTTGCAGTAAAGGACAAGATATACAGCCTGACTATTTAAAATGGCAAGCAATGGATTAACCCCTAGCAATTCAGCCACTGTTTTCTTATCGAAAGCAAATATCTGGCACAGGCACGGTGTAGGCTGGCACAGCAGCTCTCCCCAGTCACCATCCAGGTGACTCACCTGAGCTGGACGGGGGGGAACAGATCTAGGATGTCTTTCAGTCACTGCAGTTGTGAAAGAGAAAAGCCAAAACCAAACAAGTCTTTGCAACGATGTAGGGATTCTGTTTGCAATGTTGAAGAGATGAAGGCATGACCTAAATTCAGGGTTGTTTTTCAAAGAAAAGCACACTGTTAGTAAGAAGACACTCGTTTCTGATGTGAAAAGAAATGCTTTTCTCGGTCCCAAGTGTTTTAGGAGCCTGGCTGGAGGTGGCTTTGCAAGCAAGTGACAGAAGATACCGCACAGACACGCTCCCCTGAGAAAAGACACTGAAATCAGCAGCCACCCTCTGCCACCATCAGAGGAGCAGGCGGCTGAGGATGCGCCCACTGCAACACGCCGAACACCAAGCCCGAGGTTTCACACAGCCGTTCTGTCAGATGATCTCAAAGCAGCTTGCAGGCTACAGCTGATTAACCCTTCCAGAGTCCCTCTCGGCCCTGCCAGCTCACAGGAGAGAGGCGGTACGTTTAACCGGCTTGCCTGAAGCACGTGGCAGGACAGAAACGTCTCATGAGGTCTGCCCCAGGACAGTATTTCAGCTGCATCAGACCTCCCTGCACGTTATAACAGAAGCCGTGGGGAGTTTAAATGCTTACCGAAGACATCAAGATGGATTTCCCCCACCTTGTGCCTATCATTTTTGCATCGTGGAGACAGTTTTATCAACATGAAGCATGTCACCAGCGTGGCAAGAGCTTCTTTTTCCCTTTATATATATAATATATATAAAAAGAAAACGTTACCTGGAAAATTACAAGTTTGTGCAACTCAAATATATTTTTAGAACTGAAAAAGCATCAGGAGCTTTAGTGCTATCATCATTTCACTGCTCCTGGAAGTCCAGGAGACAAAAATATAAAGGTGGTATCACACCAGACAGGCTACTGGTATTTCAGAGCGCTGATGTCTCCCTCCTGGCACACACAGCAGCAAAGCTACAGCATAACCTGACCTGCCAGCACATCTGATTCAGTGCCAGCGCACATTATAAAACAGCAGTATGTAATCCTCAGCATTAAGACTATTCTACAATCATAAGGATACGGCAAAAAATAATTGCACTTCTAGAAATTCTCACCTACTAAGCCCTTTGAGACTGCAATCACATGAATCATATACTGCATTCGTGACAAATGCTGCCAGGAAAGCTGGGGTAAAAGAACATATGCCAAGAATATGGGAAATTCTAAAAAAGCTTTCTTTGAATTTTAAGAAATAGTCAAACTATGAAATAAATTTCTCAACTATCTGCAATTTGTTACACGTTTAAAAAAAACCAAAAACCCAAACCCACTGCAAGCTCCAGCTAACAGGACTATTGGTTATAGGAGAATAACCTGCCATTTCTTACTACGGGGCAGGATATCCAGGGCACCACAGCAAAAGTCTCTTCCAATTACTGTCAAAGCTTTTGTAAAAAGAAAACAAACAGCATGCAAAGCCACGAAGCAAGTGTCAATCTATCCCCATTTCTGCTCCCACGGCTAAACGGCTCTATTTTTACACTTACATGGGGTGTGGGATGGAAAGAAAGGCTCCAACAGAGCAGTCTTGAGTTTCAGGGCTTGCTTTCCATTTCTCTACCACATTTGTTTCGTGCATTTGAGCATTTCTGAGCCTATAAGCTACAAGTTTGTTTGATATGGTTTGGCAGGCAGGGTCCAAGTTAGGACAGCCTAGAAGCTTATTCAAAATGGCAAATTACGAAAGGGAAAGAATAAGGCCCACAACCATGGTGCTCCCTGTTCCGTACAGCAAATTCACAGCAGGTAGGAAGAGAAGCAGCAGCAGTTCAATGTATGCTATATACATGCAGGTTCCCTAACGTTCCTTGACACATTACAATCAGATTTATAAAAGACTGAGCACTCCAACACTGTGGGCCAGGCAGTCTTCTTGGCTAGGAACTGTCATGACAATACTTAACAGAGGACTGAAACTTGTGACTAAAAGTCTGGAGTTTCACACAGCCTGTTGACCTCAACAGGACCAAGCTGCAAATTCTCTGGGGGAGGCGAGAAGAGGAAAAAGAAAAAAAAAGGACTCCTTCCTAAGTTAAGGACAAACAAAAAAATTATCCTTCAAGATCCTTAACAAGTATCCTCACTGAACAAGCATCAAATGCCAATTATTTACTTAAAACATACAAAACTTATTTGAAGGCTTTAGATGTAAAAAGTGAAAACCAGAGGTGATTAAGAAACACTTCCCAAAGCAATTTTCCTCAATCCACAAGCTGTAACTGCAGTATTTCACACAGGGCGCATACACACACATTCCATGTTTCAAATTCAAGGGGGAGGATAAAGCAAAGCCGCGGCTGTGGCTTAAAAAAAACCTATTTTTGAGAACAAAGATTAATTTTTAACCTCCTCAGCACTGCTGAAACAAGGCGCACACAAGCAGTGAAGTCAAGATCCTCATTTAGCCACTCTCTAAAAGGTCTCAGAGGGACAAGTGCTAGCGCCTTCTGGGATAAATGGGACTGTTAGGACAACACGGCTAGTACGTTTGGTTATGCAGCACTGCCCATGCCAGGACACCTGAGCATCTCCATAACTACTTCTTGGTTTAAAAATGTGCTGCCAATGCTCCAAGGCAGCATTATAAATTAGACATCTACTTTTACCCCAAATTTACCCTGTTGTCCCCTCTGATGAAGGGACCCAGGGAGCGCCTTTCCTGCACCCTGTTGCCGGCTGCCTGGCCGGAGACGTGGCCAGGCTCAAGCGGAGCTGGAAGCCCTGCTGCGCACCACGCTGCAGCAGCCGGTACGAGAGAGCCTCCTGCGCAGAGCTCCTGTCTGCAGGGCCCGTTGCACACAGGGACGCGGGCACCGCAGGCCTGCGTGGCGGCACTGACACGGTGCGGTGCCCGGGCTGCGCGGCCGGCTCTCAGCAGGAAAGCCGTGTTATCCGTCACTACACAGGCTCCTGGTGCCTGCAAGCAGGGTCAGAGAGAGCTCATGCTGGCCCAGGAAAGACCATGAAAATCTCTTCTGCACGATCATCTGGCTCAGGAGCTGAATTCAATATTTCTTCAGACTAATCAATCAGCTCTTTCAAGATGTTCCCTCAGCCAGCCTTGACAAGGCCCAATAGCGTTGTCTGGGGTAGGCAGAACGTGAGCAGGATCCAATCTGGCCAGCACAGAAATTATCCTACCAGACACCAATTTCCAAGTCTGCAAATTTGCCCTCCTGCCTCCAGGAACAGACAAGGCACAAAAATGCAGCAGAAGTAAAGGCTGATCAGAACCCCCCCATCAGCCGCTGCCCCCTGCTCCCGCACCTTCCCATGCCCACACGCCAGGCTCTGGGCCAGGGAGTTTCTTCCCAGCCCTCCCTCAGTCCGGCCTTGCCAAAAAAACACCACATAGGAGATTTACGAGCCCAGGAACAAAATTATCCTTGCCAAAAAAGCGATCAAAACAAATGATGTTTTACAGCTTAAATTAAGTTCCTGCGACAAATGGATTTGAAAAATTTTGCAAGGCTGGTTAATTACAACATGTAAAGCATTTAAGTGACACCTAAATCACATTTTACAACCTTGGACGAGAAAGGCAATCTTACCCAGTGTACTCCCACCAAACATCCTAGGTCATCAAGCTCTTGCAATTTTCAGCATTTTAGAATAAGCCAACCTGCACTGCAACCCAGTTTCATACAAAGCAGATTGCACCTGTTCCTCCTTCCTAGTAAAAAAGAGATTTCCACAGATGCAGCAGGATGCTTTCCATCCAGGAACCTTTAAACAACTCACAACAGCTTGCATATTAGCACATTGAAAATAATTGTCACACGTGAGACACATTTTGCTCATTTGATCATCATCATGTAGATGATCTGTTTAGGCCTTCCCGAGTGCAAAAAATTATCAATGACCTCTGTTGGGTTTGTGGGTTTTTTAATGATAACTTTTATTTTTAAACCTCTGAAACAGCCAACATCCCTCTCTCTAGCTAGTTTCTAAACAAGCGAAACAGTAGTTTGCACACAAGGGTTCGTGTATCCTCTCAAGCCCTTGGAACATACGACCCCAGTAATTCCTAGTGTGGGCCAACTTCCCAGTCACTATCTCAGCAATGGAAAAAATGGAAAAGCAATCACCTGCTCATCACCTGCTAGGTAGGGTGTTAAGGCCCTTCGGTAGCAGGCAAATCGGGTCTCACCTCCACGAGAGAGGCTCAACACCCACGACTCAGGGATGGTGGAAATCTCTTCCTAAAAGGCCTGCAAGTAGGGGAAAATTGCACACAATGTGGTGCTATGCTCAGATCTTGGTCCCCACTTTGGAAGCTCTGCTTTTGGATTTGAGGTTTTACTACCTTGCTTACTGAAAAAGAACAAAGCCCCCTGGAAGACAGCAATGGAGACAAAACTGACTGGGAAGAAATCTCCATCTTTCTACCCCTCCGGCTGACTCCCCTCCCCTCTTTATTTTTGTTATCCTTCATAAACCTCTTCACCCGTGGCTCAGATGTCCTGCTTTAAGCAGCAGCAATGAGAAGTTAAGAAATCTATACAATTCTACTACTATTCCCAAGGCTCTGAGCAGCAGCTGTCGCATCGATCAGACGGGCTGTTAACTTCATCCTGCTGGTACTGAGTAGTTGTCTACACTACGGAAAGTTTTATCACATTAGCTATGCTGGCATATCCTCCTCCTCCACAGCATGCAAACAGCTATTGCAAGACACAAGCACTTAAACCACCACCGCTCAATCTGGCTGAAAACATGGAAGGAGCTACACCCCATAGAAACCACCTTTATACAGGGCAGCTGCACCTACACTAGTTATGTCAGCCTTAGCTCTACAGGTAAAAACAGTCATTGCCTTCACTGACAAAGTCACACCAGTATGGTTTTGTAAACGTACTTGAGCCAGCAGAAAATCCAGGACTAGCAGTCAAGACACTGCAGCAGCCTGCCTGCAGACCAGGGCATATATACAGTATTCACTTACATACAGGTTTCTTCATGCCCTAAAACATCGTTACTTAATTTGTTTAATCAGGGACTCTGCAAATCACGTTCTCTCCACTGCTGCTGAGGAGTGGATTTTTGCCATGCTTAGTTCCTCTGCAAACAGTGCTCTGGAGGATGTTCTTGTCAGAGCAAAAGCCCCGTCTTGCACGTGCCCAACCAGGGGAGCCCATTTGTGAGAGCTGGCTCACCGCAACGGGACATTTGAGCCCAGTACAAGTGGGCACACATACAGCTGCTTCCTTCAGCACTGTTCTGTTGGCAGCTGGGAAAGGAGGGGGGAAAATAATTACAAAATAATTAAAAAAAAAAAAAAAAATCAAAGCTTCCTCCTACGGTCACCACAATCTAACAAGAACTAGTGACAGAAATAAGATATTGCTAGATTTTAAAGGCAGTAGAGATGAGTCAGCACACACAGGGAGAAGATTTGACACGGCAATTTTTCCGAGGCTATCTGCACGTTAAATACTAGGCTTCACCGGCAGGCTTTCTGCCTGAGCTGAAGGGTCTGCAGGACGTGGGGGCAGTCAAAACAACAAACATATAAAATAATACACTGGACCCTGGGCCAGGCCCGGCTGATGGCATTAGATACTAGCTTTGAATATTTCCTTTGCATACAACAAAGATACAGCTAGTGAGCATTCAGGGGAAGACATTTACTTTGTGCTCTTCCTTCGCCAGAGGCCAACAGGCAGACCCTCCGGACACAGCAATCCATACAGCACAATCCATATATTGGTCTGCTGCTTTGGTGAACGCAGAGATTCATTTCTCCCAGGGGTAACCACTTACCATATCAGAAAGGCCAATCAGTCTTAATGTTTCCCTCCCCGCAAAAAAGTCAATATCTTATTATCCTAAATTCTTGAAAAATAAAAAGATGCCATAATTAAGTGAGCCATGAGAACACAAGATACATCAGTAGCAGACACAGATTAGCGCCCATGAGCACTGATGTTTTCTTGCTCTTTCTGTAATGCTCAATTACAGGACTGAAATATTGGTGGGGAATATCGGTACCATAGGGCATACTGAGACCAGAGGAGAAAAGAATAGCAATGGATTCTCTGCAATGCATCCAAGTATCTCCCTTCCCGCATTAAAAAAAAATCATAATAATAATCAGGAAATATGCCCATTTCCCTCTCCACTCCCAAATACACTTCTCTCGCAAGTTAAGAACAAAGTCACAATTTAAATAAAAAAAAAGAAAAAAAAAAAAAGAAAAAATCTAAGACAATTTTGTTTCTTAATATGGCACCATTTATTTTGGAGCACTTCCACTTTGAGCAAGATATGCCCTTTTGTTAAAAAATAAAAGCAAAGATTCTCACAGAATGTCCCAGTAGCTGAGGCTCAAAGAAACATCTCCAAATATCAAGAAACCTTTGCAAAATCATCTGGGGCACTATCCTTGCTCTCCACCCTGTCTTTCCTCTTAAAAAAGAAACAAACAACAAAAAAAACGAACCTATGCCCAAAGCTTTCATGTTGTCAATTTTTATTTTACACGCATACACGTCGTATTATCTAACATCAAGAAGCTCCACTGACATCTCGAGTTACTTGCACAGGTTGGTAAGACCAAAAGCAAAACTGTCCCCTCCAGTTCCCTCCCCTGGCTGCTCCTCCCAACGCCTTCTAAGCCAGATGTCTCCTCCGCACAACAAAGCCAATTCTCCTCAATTCAGGGGAGACATGCAATAGGATTTTCTTTAGGCTATTCAGAAGGCAGCTACCGCATAATGCAGCCTATTTAAAGGGATTTTGCTAAAGTCAAATTTAATAATTTAAGGAGATTTAAGAGCAGTACGCATTCCAAAAAAAAAAAAAAAAAAAATCCAAACCCATGCTGCCTAGGCACCGTGTGCCTTTTAGCTGCTGTCCCCAATTCACTAGACCAGTCTTGATGTTGCAAGGACAAAGGTTTTCATCTTCTGAGAACATTTATCAGCAGATAATGAAAAATTAGAATTCCAATTCACTCAAACGTCAACTATTGAAGTTTAGCTTTCAAGCAGTATAAAAAAAAAAAAAGTACTCACACGTCAGTAAAATTGTTAGCTTGGAACATTGAAATACACAGCATTGCTAAGCAAAAAAAAAAAAAAAAAAAAAAAAAGTTGGAGATTGTACTGGGTTCAACTTTGTAGATTCATCAATTCAGACACTCGCCAGCGGATCTTTTCAGTTTGCAGAATCCACTGAGAGAAGCACCATGAGATGACAGACTGCACATTGCCCCTGGGGAGAGGGACGTGGCTGAGACCCTGTTCTGCTAGCAGGTTGCTGAGAAATCC
Source organism: Platalea leucorodia (assembly GCF_965183815.1). Lineage (NCBI taxonomy): Eukaryota > Metazoa > Chordata > Aves > Pelecaniformes > Threskiornithidae > Platalea > Platalea leucorodia. The sequence continues at coordinate 4,221,416 of NC_138838.1, read as the reverse complement.
TGCAGAGCAATCCTGACTCCTTTCTTGGGCTTTAACGTACCAAAGGAAAGCAGAAACAGAAGCAGCCAAAGCCCATTCCTCCCCCAGGCCCGAACGACAAAAAGGGACCTACCACTTTCTACAAGAACTCTTAAGATCCTTGTCAGTGAACGCAGCCCAGCTGGCATTTCATTTTACACTGCAGAAGCCCTAATCTTTCTTCTCTTGCCAACAAAACGCCCTCCCAACACACTCGCTAGTATTTCCAAACCAAGATCCAATAGCCCACTGTAAACACGGTAAAAATCATTACCCAGAACTTCAACAAAACAGGATTCTATCTTGATGGTTTTATATTTCGTAGCATGAATAGAACTCGAGCCCATATGGCTGAGACAGTCACCAATTTCATCGCAACCACAGACATTTCTTCCCCTCCTGGTTTTGTTACGCTGTTATTAAATACATGGCAATGACCTTGCCTCCAAGCAAACTTTTCCCATTTGCTCTACACAAATATCTACTCATCAAATTGTCGAAGGGGCTGTTTGTCAGGCTGAGCAGAACACACTTGGGTGGTTCACTCTCTTTTTAAAAACTATCAACTCCCCAGGTGTCAGACGGCAATTTTAATTTAGTAGGCTAGGAAATTATTCAGTCTTGGAAAATCACTGCGATATGGTATATATCTACCTCAGCAAGTCCATCCAATATGCAGAGCTGTTAATGCTACTGATCAGTCCCATCCTTGGACAGCTCTTGCCAGCAGCTGTGTCTACAGTAACAGCTAAAGTGTATGTGACCTTTTAATTTTCTTATTTCTTCCCAGCAACAGACTAGAATGTTTCCTCCATTACTGCGGATTTGCTACGTGATCATCAAAACGATCAGCTGAATGGTAGTCAGCAGAATAAACACAGTCTATATCTCCAGAATCAAAACAAAGAGGCAAGTAGGAGCTTTTTCATGTTCCTTTTGTGCTGCACTGAGTACGGTGGAATATAAAGACCGGGGACCGCTAACAGGGCAGTTCCTCTGTGGCAGTCAATTAACGCCTGGTATCGTTATGGATTTCTCTGTGGGCAATGCAGGCATCCATCTGCTAGACACTTTTTGCAAAAGACATGGGGGCCATTAAAAAGCACCCAGAAATACAACAAAAAACCCCAGTATGACGGAAAAAATAAACAACGGTAAACAGCTAACAAGACGCACGATGCTCCAAAGAGACCCTGCAGACTCAGTGACGGGGTCCCTTGTTCAACTGAAAACCATGAGCACACAAAGTTCTCAATGCAAATACCAGTAAAAACTTGTGCCGTGGGATTTCAAGCACTCAGTTTAAATGCAGTCAGGAGGACCTGAAAAATTTAAACACATCTTTTTAAATTTTCAACCGTCTCACAATAGTGAGAAGAAAGGGAGAGAGAAACATGGCTTATAAAATAGTTCATCGGAGAGTGCTACGTTTTACTATGGCATCAGGCACCTTTCCAAAGAACATCAGAGACAAGGTATAGATGCTGTCAACGTCCTCCAACTCACCCAAGGAAGATAGTTTCTTTGAGCTCTCCCAGTGCAAGAGACTTTCTCAAAAATGAAAGGCTGGGATGCAATAATCCACAACTACCCTAAAGATCTAGGAATTAAAAATCTCTACACAAAAATGTAGAGCACTCTGGCCCTGACCCAGCAAAGCACTTAAGCATCCAACTGTTCCCCCCTTTAACTTCAGAGGGACAGTTTACATACCTAAAGCTAGTACATGTCACAGGGCTTTGCTGGCTCATGAGCAGATAGCTCAAAAATGTGCAAGAGCCCACCCATAGTTCAGCTTTACCTTGCAAAACACAGGATCTCCTTGACCATCTCCTCACACAAAATAAAAACAGGAACAGGAGCGGGACACTGACTGGGGCCAAAGCATGTCAGTTTGACACACATTTTCCAGCTGCAAATGATTTCTCTTCATTGAAGAGAGGGTGCATACTGAACAGAGGAAGACAAAAAAGAAGTCGTCCGCAGGCAGGAGCCGCTGTAACACTCTATCACACAAGAAGCTATCGCTGCCTGTGGGTAACTCACCCTCTGAAGGTCTGCTCACCTCAACCAGACCCCGGGATGAGCCCTCCCCGCAGTGAGACCTCTACGGAGGACACAGGCGCAGCGTGTCCCGCCTCGGCCTACCTCTGCCGAGGGGATGCAGGATGCTTTGAAGGAATGGTACCTTCCAGTCGTGGCCTGTTGCTTAGCTTGCATCAGCAGCCCCGTTCTCATTCTGATACAAAGGAGACAGAGCTGAACTGGTGCTGGTACTTATCTCGGGAGGTTTACTTCCCTTCATTACTAGTAACAGTTTATGCAAAATATTCCATAACAAGTCCTTCCTATACCACCTGCTGGAAACTATCTGTGAGAACGCAGGCAAGGCAGAGTGCATTAATGTAGCGATCCATTCATCTGTCACAGCACGAGGAGGAATACTCCCCCATAGGTACACAGAGGGGTGCTGGCTTCTGATGCTTTGCCGTGCTTTTGCTGTTCTTGCTCTATTAAAGTTTAATTACTTTTTAACTTAGATATTTACATAGAACATAAACCGTTCAGAAGGATAACCGTCAACCAGCCAAGACCTCTTTGGCAGGACTTTGGGATCATATTTTACTCTCCTGGTGATGGCAGCTCTGGCACAGAATTGCTTCAGTTCTATAAAATTATATATGTTTGATCACTTTGGGGAGACTGCCAAAGCACCAAGATTAATTAGCAACTTACCTAAAATACACTCTCTATTAGATAGATATTAAATGGTTCCTTGTCGTAGACTGCTTTATAAAAACACATTTTGAAATATTAATGAATCTATATGACATAAGATGACATCTTGAACTCTGTCTCAGTGCCCATTCTCATCTCCACACTAAGTAAAATGACTTTTATTAGCTTCATGACAGCTCTGCACTTACATCAGCTTTGCAGAGTTCTAGCCAAATCATAGAAAATAAACTCACTTGATGGACAAATATATCATCATTATGCTCCCAGCTACTGCAACATCCTCAATCAATATAGCTTTAAATGTAAACAAGAAGACAGGGATGTATCCAAACTGATGTGTGACCACAGTGCAGAAATAATTGCAAAGGCTCTTAATTACCGTGTTGGAACGTACACTCCTAACGCCTTTCCCAAAGGAAGAGAACAAGGGACAGGCATCAAATCATTCGCCTAAACCCTAGGAAAAAGTTACAGACCAGAAGTGGTCTAAGTGTCTGCCAGTACAAGCGAGATGGGGACACCACCTTACTGCTGGTAGCAGTGGATGTTTCGTTTACTAGCCTTCCTTTCCAAACTGGTTCCAATACTGCTGGTCAACGAGCTGCATTTCTCAGGGAAAAGCATGGTTGTTCCAGTCCAGGCTTCCAGAGAGGCTGTGCTTCAGCCTGTTTCCAGTTCAGAGCTGGGACGTGGAGTATGCACTTGCCTGCGGAACCCCGCATCAGCAGTAAGCCCGGGTACCGCAGTGCAACCAGCCACACATCTTTCCTTCTTCACCTGACCCTCAGACTAACCGAGTTAAGTTATATGGGTAGAAGCATTAGTTCTCGGACTCATCCAGTCCTCCAGCAGCCCCGGTGTGCGGGGCGGGAGACGGGACACACACGACACACCGCAGTAAGATCACCACCAAAATTAGCAACACCCCAAAGAGCGGTTTGTGCTGTAACAGCATCCGAGGGACAGCCCAAGACCACACACAGTTACAGAACGAGATGTTACTGTGGCTATGCTCATCATACTGATGCTGCTAAAAATAAACCAGGAAGACATTCCTCACCTAAGGCTCAGGAGGGTTCTGGTATGTAGCTGAGTCATGCAACAACCATTAAATTAAACACATCTTGATCCCTGGTTCACGCTCCACCAGCACAAGTCAAAAAACCCAAGCCTTTTGTGTGTATTGAAAAAGCAACACTGCACCCACTGAAACAAGGCACAAGGAAGTAATTTGAAGGTCAAGGTCTCCTGGAAAACAACTGCAGTAGTAAGATCAAATCGCATTAAGAAAGGAGGAAGTGAGAACAAGCTCGCGCACATTTTTTTCCAAACAGAATTTGAGAGAATGTGTTTAGTGCTTGTGGAAGACATCGGACTGACAGCAACATCCTTAATCAACAAAACAGCACCAGCCTCCCCCACCTGTTAGCACCACACACGTTCTGCTCGGCTAATTGCAAGGCTTTGCACTGCCAATGGGATCATCCGCGCCAGAAGCTTAACACAATTCATTAGCACTAGGTCAACTCAAAGGTGTAACACAAGCTCCATTTTTGATGACTTGTCATTTTCCCACACCAGTCTTATGGTTGAAGACTACATCCCTAGCTGTCACTTGTAACTAAGCTACTTAGAGCACATGTATGCATGCAGGTATGGGATTCTAGAAACGTTAGCTATACTTTACTCGGCTATAAGCACCTTCTCAGTAAGAGAAAGCTATCAAATCTGCCTATATGCACAAAAAGATTATGATGTGTGCACCGGTCCCATTTTCCTACCACTGCAGACATTTCTGCTGGCCATTGCAGCAAGTACAAGGTCATAGTTAGTGTGACTGATTTTCAGGACCTCACTCCTCAGAACTGCATCCAACAAGCTGGATTAGACTACCCAATACATTTCATTCTGTACCACCTTCTTTCTTTTTTACTTTAACTTGTAGCACTTCTCACACACTGAAGGTCCTCTTGAAAAACTTCATAGTAGCTGCTTGCAATCTAGTAATTTCATACAATTTCTATCCACTTCTTTCTACAGCAGACAACAGCGCAAGAACACATCACAGGCATGAGGCAGGCCATATTCTGAGAAGACAGTGCAGCTTTAAGTTATATGTTGACTTAACTTACACATATGGGAAAGCAAGGATCAACAAAAGTTTAGGAAGAAGATCCCGACTGCTACTGTAGTAAAAAAAAAAAAAAAAACAAACACCAAACCACAGCAAAACCCACCAGATTTCTCAGTTCAATAAATGAAAGACATCCAAACGGTAGTGTGTTCATTTTTTAAAACCTGAAGCATTTTAACTTGCACACAGGCACCTCTGGACAGCAGTCTTTCTTCTTTAGCTCCACACTTCAAGAAATGCAGAGTTCGAAAAATAGGCCAGCCAACAGGTAACACCGAGCATTCAAAGCAGCAGCTGCCAGAGTCACAGTGCGTTTGAACTGGCAGAAGATGATTCATAGTGTCCTGCAGTCAGTGTGGTCTCACAGAAGGTGAGAATTCCAGCTCAGATGCATGAACGCCCTGAAACAAGGTGATTTTGCAGATCCACTGTCACACAGATTTTCATCTTGAATCCTTCTGGTGTATAGGTTTAAACAGGTACTAAGCGAATTCAGGGTGGGATGACAACCGCCCTTCCCTGGTCAAGCATCCCTTGCCCTTTGCTCCCCCACTCATAAATGACACCAATCTCTCCAGCTCTTTCCTTTTCCAGGGAAACTGCTGTATTACTGTCTCCTGCAGGCATCCACGCTCCAGGAATAACATCAGAGGAACAGAACTTGGCCACATGTACAAGTTCAGTCTCAATAGGACCATTGCAAATTCACCTTTCCAGTCTAAAACTTGTTATACAGGTTGAGCCTACTGCTAGGAAAACGTACCAACCCAACCACTGAGAGCCAGGTTTAAAACTGCCTTAAGAGCTCTCACCCCCCAAAGTGCTGTTCGTTTTATCTCACAAATTACTTCAATATGGAGGTGAACAACCTTACTGCTGCTTTAGGCGTGTAGGAACAGCGTCAGAGGAAAAGGGTTGACTTGATGTCAGTCACGCTATCTAAAGTTTTTGTTCTAAAGCTTCCTTTTTTTCTGCTAAGCTTTGCATCAGGGTGCACTCTCTGACACACCTGCCTTCGGATATCTCCAAAAGACCCTCCTCTACAGCAATCACGCAGGCCAAAGAAATGCACCTCCCAGAAAGGCACGTAACACCCATCCGATGGCTACAAACACCTCCGTCTTCACAGACACAACACTGCTGCTGAGGGTTCGATGCTCGCCGGGTTTTAGAGGTGAGCAACGGAGGGAGACAGGATGCACAAAAAGGCTGCAGCAATGCAAGACCCAGTTGCCCGAGCCATAAGCCACAGCCAACAGTCCACACAGACAAACTCTGCCTTCCAATATTCTCGTACTCCCTTCACAGAAGCCATAATTTCATGTTAACGAACACTGATGTTTGATGAAATAAATCACAGCTTTCACCCAGCCACTCCTGCCCCTGAACTGACTATCCCTGTGCCCTGAACAAGACCAGTGAATTGATCAAAGTTAATTTTAAAACAGCAAAAGGGGGGGGGGGAATGTGCAAGGGGAAGGTACGTTTTCAGCCAAATCATCCATATGTCCATTTTGCAACATAACTGCATGAACGCTCAGGCACCAGACAGACAGCGAGGTGTCCAGGGTCAGGACAAATGGCTGGGGCTGGAGAGGCCAGACTGCTCCTCTCCAAGCCAACGCCAGCTGAGCAGCATTTGAACGGCTCCCGCATTTCCTAGAGGATCCTCTCTCTGTTACAACTGCCCAGAAATGGAGTTCGACAGACCTGCAGCAGCCCACAACAGAAGGCACAGGAACAACATTTCACACACAGTTTGGGTTTGGGCTTTCTTGGCAAGAGCCCAGGCAGGTCCAGGCCTCGCTGTACGCTGCGTGGCTTACCCAGCACACAGGGAAACATGCCGCAGATCACCTCAACCAGGCTAGTCCAGGGCCATCGCTTAGTGATCAAGTTTGACTTTACACTAGAGGCCCCAGCAAGAGCAGAGACCCCTGAAGTAAGAGCTGGACATGTACGCCAGTGGCCACAAGATCTTTTCTTAAAGGCCTTAAAAGACTCAGGGACCAGTCTGGCTGAGAGGAGAGGTGGAACAGACCCCCCACCTCCGTGCTGCTCTCACAAACTCCCAGGTTTTCGGGGTGAGGAGGAAGGAACGCCCCCCGCACATCCTCCTCATGAACCACTTTTCCTTTTGTTCAAAACTACCTAAAAGCCCAACCTGAAGGTGCATCTGCTTCTCCTACCCCCTTGGGACGGGGGATAGTGGGACAGTGGCCAGCAGCCCTGCTGGGCCAGAGCCCCGGGGTGCATTATCAGGCCAACGCCGGACACCTGGCCAGAGCTGTGAGCCTCCCCTTCCCATGCAGGGCACGGCTCTCCCCAGCCAGCACGGCCCCGAGGACTCCCTGCCAAAGGGACCTGCAGAGCCAAGAAGTCAAAATCACAGTGGGATTAGCTGTTCATACAGATGCAGCAGGCACAGCCAGAACAATCAGCATCAATAACAGAAGTGTTAGAAGGGGAATTAAGCCCCACGTCTCTGGGACTAAGCTAGTTTAATGATTAGAGGCCAATATTCAGGGGCTGAAAATGGGAGACTACTCCACTTGCCTATCAACCATCGGGGCTGGCCAAGACCTTTGGTGTCTTCAGGACTCTAGGTCAGGACAGCCCTTTTCGTAGCTGAGCCCCTCCACCCCGCTCCCCCAGAGGCTGCCAGGAGCTGCAGAGACTCCAGAGAAGTTATCCCCCTGCTTTTCCCATGCCATCACTTTGCCACGTGCACCCACCTAGCTTGCCCCCCTATCCTACCTCCTAGGATACCACCAAAGCACATTTGCATTGAGAATCAGTGGGAAAATTTAATTGAAAATCTGGCAAATTGGACGTTTGATGAGGGGAAGCCAGAATTCCTGAAAAGGAAGCAGTCCACAAAAAACGTAAAGCTGCAACTCCGACCTCCACAGGCTTTACATAGCTTACTCTCCCTGTTGCCTTTGTTTGAACAGCAGCATATCCGCGTTCTCTATCTGGTCTCCCACAAACAGCTCGCTGCACGTCCTCCTCTACTCCTCCCACCCACAGATAAACAGGCTCTGGAAACAAAGCTTGAGCAGATAACTGTGGAAGCCCTGAAAGAAGGACAACGCTATTCCCTGTGGGAAGCAAAGATACCCACATAAACGAAGCTGTCTGCCTGGGACGCTGTTCTTGGTCTCTTGAGGATAGGATCAAGTATGTGCCCTATAATTAATTTGTTTGTTATTTGCATAACACATCCTTATGTCTATCCACTGAAATTACTAATAGCTTAATCCACTCTTTTTTTTTTTGCTCTTGTTTAAATCAGAGCCATTCCTGTTGGGTAAAAGAGCCTGAAATGCAATTTACACTGACAGTGTAAAACGGCCTTACAGTAAACACATACCTAGCCCTCCACATTCCCTCCAATGATCAGAAACAATAAAACAGCTATTTATGAAACAGAAAGGTCAATCTAGGATGCACTTCTGCAGGGGACAGATGCATGTTACAGCTAGGGGGTGGGAAAGTTGGAGACACGGTGCTACTGGCCTAAAGGGGTTTTGGTTATTAACTGCATGGAAAGCACCCCCACTGCAGTGCATGCTGCAGTGAAAATCCAGGCAGGCCTCGTTCCCTGCCCATACAACAGCGAGCTGTGCAGTCACCCTGCAATGTTTTATTGATAAGGCTCCACTAATTTTGTGTTAGTCAGGCACATGCAATCAACCATCAAAAATCGGATCTATAGTACAGGTGCTTTTAAACTAGACACAGAAGCATGTGGCCTAGAAAATGCAGAACAGCTGGCAAGGCACGGAACAGACTCAAGAAGCTAACCTTAAGCTTGCATTAGGAGGCAAGGGTTACAACATGCTGCATTAATACAGAGGAACATCTTACCGATAAGAAAGTAACCAAGGAATAAGTGACTGAAGTCAACCTCTACAATAATCAGGCCCCAACCCTGAGAGCTGCAGACAGTTTTAAAAGGAGACACTACCAAAGAACCCCCGTGACTGTGAATATACAAGCTACTTCCACATCTTCAGTCACATACCTGAAGCAGCAAGGCAGTATTTGCAAAAGCTCTCCCCCCAGGAAGCCCACTTCTCAAAATCGGGCAGCCCTAAAGGCAGCCATAAGCATGTTAAGCATCATCTGAGCTGCCGTGATTAAGTGACTTCTCCGATTGACTATTTAATACAGCTTTGTTTGTTTGCTTTCTTTCTTACCTGCTGATGTTGCCTGGCTCCCGCTGTGATAGACTTGACAAGAATACCTACTAATGGCTTACACATGATCTGTAACAAAGAAAGACCCAGTCTCTTATTAGTGGTTTGCTGACAGACAGGTTTGTTTTTCAAGCAAAACAGTCTATATTTTACACAGCTTCTTGAGTAAGAAGCAAATGCCACAAGAAAGAAAATTGCCCAGAGATCAGCAACAGCTTATTTGAAAATTAACAGCTTTGCTCACACCAGCCCTGAGTGAAATCTTGATCACAAGGAAATCCGGAGCAAAACTCTTAAATTGAAAAATTCAGGCAAAGATTTCACCTCCTCTGTTCTGTCTGGTTCTTGATTTAAGTCTGCACCTGCCTGATACTTTATGCAGGCAGTTCAGTTTGCACAGAGGAACAGTCCCAGAGGCAAAGGAGAACGTGCTGAGTTACACTGGAGAATGTCAGAGCTTGGGGAAAGATCTGAACCCACATGCTAAAGGGGCCAGAAACAACTGTGTCAGGAGGAAAGCCTCCCTGGAGGCAGCTTATCTTAAAGTTGTCCCCTGCAACAAGTCTTGATCAAAACAACTTTTCTAGAGGAGGGGTACCTGTCAGCAAAGCTTGATTAACCTGTGTTCTGGCCTAATCCACCAATTTCTATGTTTATAGGCAAAATACTTCCAAATTGAGGGGCACAAGGAATCCAGACACAAGAAATGAGAAAGCATCTGGATTGCAAATACCTTACTGGCATACCTCTAGTGTTGTCTATCAGGCACTGGAAGGTCTGGCCCTGACAAAGCACAGACAGCAGTTTGCTGCACAGTTCACTGACATATTGTGCAGATACACACCACCTGAAATGGCTTCTGTTTTGGGGTAAGACTACTGAAAGAACAGATAGCTCTAGCAAGTGGGCAAAGCCCAGCTTTAAACAGGCCAGTATCTATGTATATCATTACCTTTCTTTCACGGAAGGGATGAGCTTAAAGATTTTAAAAGACATTTCTGCAAGGAACAGTCACGTGGAATCCACAGGCTCTAGAAGCCTGCAGATGGGATCCTACGCCTGCTGTCCGTGTGGGCAGCACACAACCCTTCTCTTCCCCCTGTTTCACTAACTTGTGTAGGTGGCATCGTGGGCTGGTGTCCTAAGAAACCTGGTGTGCAAAAGAACTCTCTCCTGCATGGATTCCCTCAGAGTTTGAAAGCATCTGCCCCCAGTTACACAAGCCTATGTCTCCTCCCGCCCTCCTGTCAGACATAACTTCTAAAAGGTTGAAGCCCTTGAGAAAGGGCTTCTGGCAACCGCCTCTACCTCACTCTGACCTAAATATCCCTGAAGAACTGTATGACATTCAGAACCAAGGCCTGTTTCTTAAAAACTGGCTGTCCTCATAGTGGAGACCAGCTCCAGGCGTAGGTCAAGTTTGCAGGAAATTCCTCAAACATTTCTGTTTGACACAGACACTGCCTGAACATCCAGGTTGCAGATTAGATTCTAATTAGACTCTACGCTCTACAGTCGTCTTGGAAGAAAATTGATAAACTGAGCATGCAGTCAGAGCAAAGCTGGACAGGAGCTACATTAACTGTTTAAACAAGCCGGCCCATTCTGCCTTTGTGCAAACCTTGCTCATCCACATTGTCTTGAATACTGGTAAAAAATTAGAGCTTCTTAGGCTATACTTTAAAGAGCAGCCTTCTGTTCATCTACATTCTACCATGCAGTATCCCAATCCAAACCACAAATGAGATCCTGGCCTTCTGCAGCGTTGCTATCAAAACACGCAGTATTAAGAGTCTGAGAAGGTGAAGGTCCTAGGAAACCTTACAGCAGTTTCAAAAGCCTGCAATAAAGTGGAGAAGTTTCCCTCCCTACTTTCCCCAGAACGAGAACTGTACTTTGGAGCCACCAGAAGACAACATACCACACAGTCAGCAACACTTACCGGGAAGCGTGTGAAGAGATCCTGGAACATGGAGCTTGTAAGGGCACTGTTCCGTTTAGTCAAGAATTGCGTCAGTGCTTGCTGATATATTAGAGTCACCCTCTCCATATCCAAACAACCTGTGCTCAAAAGCTACAGGGAAAAAGCAGAACAAAAAAGTTTGCAGTGAAACGCAAGGATGAATCACTAGCAATGAAGTAATTAATTTCTACCATGGCACACACGATTTTTCCAACAACTAGATATTCTTGGGCAGTTTATATGATACAGGCCTATGAGATACAACACAGAACCATGAAGAAACAACAAAGTGGGCCCCAAACATGCTATCCCAAGTACCGATAGCTGTATGACCACATTAGTGAAGGGCAGTACAACTTTCTAGCAAGACTACGTACACCGCATGTAGCGTGGTGTAGTGTGGGGGCTGTCCTTCTAGGTTTGTGGTGGGCATGTCTGACGCATCTTAGGTTCACAGAGTACTCAAAGACCATCCTGCAGCAGCTGTGCCATGAACATGGTGTTCTCAGCTGTAGAGCTATCTGAATCTGTAGAGATTAGTGTATGTAGAGATCTAGATCTACGTACACTTAGCAGCTCTGTCCAGGCTTTCTAGATACCCAGCAGACAAGCCCTAGCTCTGATCAGGGATCCAGCAATCCCAGAACTGTGTAAATGCTCTAAATATCCCCCTCTGGTGGGGAACGAGAAACCCAGACAGGCAGCAACCAGCCGAGACCTGCACAGGCCACATGGACCTAAACTAACTACACAGGGGTGAATGAAGAGTGAAGCGCAGAGCATCGCATCCTGACATTCCTGACTGTTCTCATATTGCCAGGCCCAGGAGGTCAAAGCTGTGATCTTCACAACAGTGAAGGCCCTTTAAGAACCTCTGCCCAGGCAATTTTTCCATGGCCCCATAGCAAGTTAAAGCCACGTTAAGGTTGTGTCCCGTTCTCAGGTCAAACTCCCAGTGCTACTGCAGCTGAACACAGGCTAGAGTGGAACAAGGGAGATGGATCTTGAAATATATGACCCCTGTTTCCTACTGAAGTGTCTATACTTAGCACTTCCTTGACATACACATCTGCAGGTTAAAAAACGGATTCCTCCTCCCATGCAGATGTTTACTGTAAAAAATTTCTTATGGGAAAGCCTATTACTATAGAAATTTGGCCACTGCATCATAGGGTCTGCTCTAGTTCCATGTTGCTGCCTACTGAAAAGCTCCAGATTATGCTCACAAAGCACTGCTCACTGGAAACACACCACACCTTTGCCTTTGGTTCCCCACTGCAAAACCTTCCCGGCCTCAACACAATGTCAGCACCAGCAGCATCCCACAAACTAAACTGTGTCACTTCCCTCAAACCAGCAACTCGCTTCAGCTGCTGGCTGTGCCCTTGGCTGGTCAAGACCACAGCTCTGTTCCCGCAGGAATAATAGCCTTCCCTGTGAAGCTACACAAGGAGGCGGTGAAGCATGTCTCACTCTAGCCTCAACGTCAAGTATGTTGTTTATATTCCCCACAGATCTCCCACTTTGTTTTTCTTTCCAGAAAGGCCCAGCACAGAACAAGAGCTGCTTGGATTAACACTCTCAGTCTCTCACTAAGCCTTACAAACATGGGCTATCTTTTCAGCCGCTAATAATATCACAGTGTTTGTAATTTCCAGGCCCTCCCTTGTCATGAGGTAGCCCTGTTTATTCTCCTCCCCACAAAATGTCAACAGGATTAAGGCACTAATTCCTGCACATATTTGAGAGGTTCAGAGGCAAGTATCAGGCTAGCTGGCAAAACACTACTTGCTAGATTTCTACGGAGGTGACTGGACTGGGCTGCCCGATATATAGGGTCACCAAATTCAGAGACCTGTGAAATTGAGCAGAGACAGCAGGTGAAAGGGAAGCAGACAGTAAGGCTCCCTGAGTAACAGACACCCACGGCACAACCAGGTGAAGAGTCTCCCTGCAAACAACTACCCCTGAAATCAGGGCTGCCCCACGCTCTCTTCACCCCGCGATAACTCAGCTCAAACCTCAGAGTGAGAGGAGTTCACTCTCATCCACCGTCGTCCTGTGCCTCCCTGCTCCTCAGCACCCTCTTGGAAAAGAACTCAGAGTGACTGCCAAGAGGTTAAGGGATAAAATAGCAAATCAGCCAGCAGAGCACCATAAATATCTATCAGGCTTCTTTGGCAATTACCCTGGATCCACTGTACATCAGCAGCCCCTGGTGGCTATAGGCAAGCAGGCACTGCAAAGGCAGGAGGGTGAGGGCCAGAAGGGGATGGGGAATTTGACAGCTTTATGGAAAAGGAATCATGTAGACAGGTATCGGCAGGCAGCAGGAACAGTGAGACTGAACAAGCAAGGCCCACTCCGCAAACATGGGGTAATGCAACTTTACTGGCAAAAAAACACTGCCTGAAGAGCAGCCTGCTGTCTTACCTGACAAGACTGTGGGATTGTGTTGCTCTGTTTCTTTGGCAGAGGGGTAGGAGGAGTTGATGACTTATCAGACGTGTTTCCTTTCAACACTTTGAGCAGGTATAATGAGGCGCTAAAAAGAAAAGGAAAAGGGGAGAACATAGCAGCTACCACAGTGTCCCGGTGCCACTGCAAAGCCACCTGAGGGCAGAGGCCAAGTGATGGAGGCAGCTTATTCTGTACCAAGGGGGGCTAAAGAGTCCAACAGGGCTCCTTCTCCCAGTCTAACCCAGTCTAGCCAGACCTAAAGACAAATAAATCTTAGGAGGCTGCATCATTTCATTATCTGTCACTGCAGTTAGACATCCCCACTATCAGCCTGGTTTCCTCAAGCTCATGCTTTTGACTAGCACTGCTTGAGGACTTCTGCGTTTGCCCCGGATCTCCAAGCCTGCACAGCTCAGCCAGCGCTGCAGTGCAGCCCTCTCAGCCCAGGCTGCTGTGTGCCTGGGGAACTCGGGCAGAGCAGCTGAGGGAGCACGCAGGCAGTCTGCTGCTTTTGAGAAATGTTGTATTAACTGGGCACGGCTCCACGCAGGACCGCCACTGTCAAGGAGCCATGCGGCACGCTCAGCCAGCCCCGTGCTGCCAGCAAGGACCACGGTTCCTGCACAGCCACGACCCAGGTGTGCTGCAGAGCCAACGCTGCCCGATGGCACGGGGTTGACCATGCAACATGGTACCCACTGCATACACAGTTGGGTTGAGAAATCCCAGATGGGAGTATGAAAGTCCTCCTGAAACTGCCTGCAAGTCACAAGAGAGCCTACTGGTAAAGGGTACTCCCATTTACACCAGGGAACAGCACAAGTGCTCGTGTTTCCTAACAAATACACATATGGCTTATCCTAATTCACCTGCATTCAGCAGCAAAGGAGTGAATACTGGTACGTACAGTCAGGACTCATAATTATTATTGTCATCGTGCTGTCATGGAGACAGTAAATCACTGTATTTACAGAACAATCATTGCAGATTGACTATAAATTACACTCATCCCCGCGCTGAATCACACACAATTCATTACTCCCCGACAAAGCCTCAAGGAAGCGCTTCCCGGCACTATCAGCAAAGCTGTACCAGACCGCTTCTGTATCAGAGAGCCCATAGAAGATGATCACCAAAAAACGGACATCTGTTTGAAAATGCTTCAGACTGCCAGGATGACTGATGAGTCCTCGTGTAAGACACAGGTGCTGGCACCCAGCCTTCATCGAGTCTCTCGCTTCTCTGAACTGTTTTAACATGCAACATTATGCCTGCTTACAGACCAGCCCACACCACCAAGCAGAGACGCTTCTTTTTAACACTCACCTGAAATAATACAGAGCCACGGAAGAGTCAGTGTGCTTGCATGCCTTCTTCACAAGCCTCTCCACAAAACCATGCAAATCTTCTTGCAGGGCATCCACTCTCTTGCAGTACTGCTTAGTTCGGCACAATGAGTTCCTGAAAGAGCATTAGGAACAAACCCAAACCTACAGGAAGAGCTCTGGGAAACAGGTTGCTATAAACCCTTATCGCTGGGCTCAGAGTGACACACAAACAACAACGGTGCTAGCTGTGGGCAGCAAGAGAGGCAGTCATTGCTGTGGCAAGAAGGGTGAGGACACCGACTGCTCTTTGCCTTCAAGCACCTATTTAGGCATCAGAGTCGACTTTCTTCCAGAGCTCCCACAACGGGCACTGGCTGCCTCAAACCCTGTTACTGCAGAACTGCTTCTCAACAGGGGGTAGAGCGCAGCACTGAGGATGTCAGGGAGTGGTGTACAGAGGACACATCATGACACACACCATGCATTATGTCTGTGTCTGGCTTGTGTCATGCCTCACTTCTGGCTGTGAACAGAGAATTTGCACTCTGCCTGTCTCAATAATACCTTGTCAGGAGTTTCGTTCCAGCCACAGCAGCAACTCTGCAAGCCTAGGGAGTTGCTGCATGGTCTGACTCGGAGGTCAGAGGCCTGTGGAGATATTCAGTGACATGGCACCGTGCCTGCAATACCAATGTTTGCTCTTAAGGTTTCCACCTGCAAACAGGTTTGACACTTGAAGTCCCTTACACTAGAAAACCCAGATCCTAATTTCTTTCCTATAGGCTATGACTAAGCACTGTGTGCGTGTGTGGTGCTGGTAATCTAATTCTACAGGATCTATAGGCATAGCCATTGTCTTCAGTCTTAGAAAGACCAATTTCAGGGATTCAACCAACACCACTGCTGTCTATCAAAAGCCATTGCCTAGTACCTGGAGGACGAAGGACACTTACTTGAAGATATTGGCTGTTTTCTGGAGGAAGTCAACCTCCTGCTTGTCAGAGTCTGAGCTCATGCATTGTTCAATCACCCGAAGCAGGGGCTCAATGATGTCAAACACCAAGGGGTTCTCTGATTGCTTAGACAGGAATGCTTCAACCAGATCCAGCACCTGCAAACAGAGTTACTGATGTGAGAACTAATGCAGACAGGGAAACACGACGGATCTGCCCAGAGCAGCTCCTTCAGACTGGAGTGGACTGCATAGCAGCTGGAGGGGGCTGAAGAAAACTATTTGCAGCTGAGATCTGTACACCTTCTGCTATCATTTGTACTGTTAGGGTATGAGAAACTGAAAATTAAAAATTTGAAACAGAAGATTAAAGGCTGTCTGTTACAATTTCAGCTTTATTTTGTGCAGCAACACCATTTAGAAACAGCAGTTATGAGAATCACTGCCACCTGGCCAGACCTGCAGTCACTATAACTTGGCACAGACCTCTGTTAGCACCATTCACTGATAGCTCTCGCCCCTGCAAGCCCCTCTTGACTTCCAGGCAGTGCCTTAGCATAAAATCAGCCTCTAATAGCACAGCACCAGAACGAAAATGCAGTAAAGCCAACGGCTCGCTACACCATTCAGCCTTCCTCTTGGCTAATCTGACACCAGACATTTCTACAGGTGAGCAGCTGGAGCTGTCCCTGGATGCCCAAACATCCTGGGCAGTCCATGCTGACACCAGGTGGCCTGCAGTCAGTATTACAGTCACGAATAACCAGGGGGTGTTAATCATAATCCTCCTGATTTTACTAGCATAACAAGCAAAAAAAAAAAAGCTTACACTACAAAATTACCAGAGGGATTTTATGCATGTCACATTAACGCACATCAAGCTTGTCCAGTTTACAAAATCTGGCAGGCACCTACCTTTGGGTAGGTGTGGGGAAGGATCTAATAAACTGAAGCATTTCAGATCAGCAAATGGAAACCACAGTTCACTTTTTGATAGCACAGTCCTGTTTCTTATTTTGAAGTAGGCACGTGAAACCCCGGTCACTAACCACAATCTTGCTGTGCCAGGTGCTGTAGAAAGCCAGAACAATCCAGTCCCAACCTCCAGGAGCTTATGACATACGTGAATGTCCAAGCTGTTCAGTGCTAAATAGCTCATGGCATGCAGTAGGCCACAACTAACATGCTACTAAGCCACAGTTCTTCACACCAAACACTTATCTCCCACCTTAATCTTGAAATCCCTCCGCAGGATCTTCTCTTTCCGCATCCTGTCTTTCTCATCCTTCTTTGCCTGGATCCGTTTCTGCTGCTCCGCAAAAAGGGCTGAGATGTTCTTGTCAAGAGCCATCATAGCCTCATCATCCAGCTCTTCATCACTCTCATCTCCTCCCTTTTGTTTTTAGAATGCAAAAACAACACGTCACCTCACGTACTTCAGAAAGACAGTGGGGAGAGAACCACAGCCAAGACCAGACTTACAGTAGGGATGCAGCTTCCTCTAGACCCAGAACAACATGGGCAGGGAAGAGAGATGCTCAGACCCATGAGAAATCTCATGTTTCCTATCAGGTAATCCTGGCTACACAGTACTAACATCAGTTCACATCGATCTCAGTTATTACAGGCAGGAATATAAGCTATATCAGGCTAGACTGGACAAGCTAAACCACTCAAGACACACTAACAATAAATAAAAGAACAAGTGACTTATTCCCACAGCTTGCTTTGAAGATCCTGGCCTCCTGCTTCAAATGCCATACAAAGACGACTGATAGGGCTCAGATAGGATGTGGGTATTTGATAATCTTTCACCACCCTAAACATCCTGGTATCTGTATCAAGGTAGGCAGTGAAAACATACCAATGCATTCCCTGCTTGGAGAACGTTCATCAGCTGACTGCGAAAATTATCATCAACTTCTTCATCCTTGTCCTCATCTCCACTGTCATTCTCTTCCTCAGTGTCGCCTTCATCTGAGGAGTCCTCGCTTCCTTCTGCGTCCTGAGGAAGAAAAGTTCATCTCCTGACCCCACCGTTCTTCAAGCCCTACTCAATTCTCAGGTGTTCAGAAATAAAAATTCAAGCCTCCCCTCACCCCACTGCCTTGTTTCCAGCCCGCAGATTCAAGTAAAGACACCTCAGATAATGAGATACCAGGTCTTCACAAGAGCTAAAAGCAGAACATAATACAGACTTCTCTGTCATATTAAATGAGTATCAAAAAGAAGCTTCCGAGGAACATCTGAATTAACAACCCCCATCTGACTCTCCTTTCTGCTAATGCTTGTAATGCTTTGTGACTCGAATCTCTGCAGTTCTTAAAACACGAGATCTTGAATTCAGGTGGCTGCGCATCACAGCAATCATTCAGTCTGTGGCTGCAAAAAAGAGAGGCCTGTGCTAATTTCAGGATGCAGTCGTTTGTTCTCAGGAAGTCATCTATTCAAACAGCCATACCTACAACAGCATTTTCCATCAAGGCCAAGGGACTAATAAATACGCACTTCCAACAAGCCATTTCTGTGTGGCACTTTTAAAATAAATCTTAATAGAGCAACAGCCACTTTACTCAAGACAGAGAAATGCAATTACATCTATTACCACAGATCAGGAGAAACATTATTTTCAAACAGTGAAGGTCTGAAGAGTATTTGTCACCGGTAATGGCACATCAATTACCATGTCCTGTGCAGATTTGATCTTTTTGTCTGATTCTTCCATCACAACAACAGCACTTTCTTCATTTTGCTCTTCGTATGGGTCAAGAACCTGCATAAAAGAGGGACTTGTGTTTTTTCAGTGTTTTGTTTTGATGCATTTCTTGTGTAAAACAGACACGAATTTTGGCACAGTAAGCCAGCTAAATAATGAAATAATAAGCAAGGGCATTCAACTTTCTGACTTACAATATCGTGTTTGTCAATGTGCTAAGTTCTTTCTATAAGTAACAAAAAAGATGGAGAAAACTGAAGATGTTGGTGACGTCACACATTTTGATTTATTACAAACGAAGTATTAGGTTCATCATATAAAGTACCTGACAGCACATCTTTGCAATCCACATATTACTCTCTCAGAAGACATCACCTTACTCAATGGTACGACCAATTCAGATTTTCAGTGACACTTATTTTTAGCACCTCTATGCTTAGCCTTTCTAGAAAAAAGAAGTTGCTACCACTTATACTCCCATATAAAACCTACCAGCTATATAAACTGACCCAGGAATTTCCTCAGCCTAAAACTACCAAAGAATACAGCTTAAAGTTAGCAGATCTCAGGCTCCCATAAAAAAAAAAACAAAAAACAAACCAACCCCCCTCAACAACTCTCTGTAAGCTATATTTAAAATTCAGTAACACACATTGTCAGACATTATCTAAATCAAGGAGGCTTTTTATTTAACCCCAAAATAGAGACATGCTTGTATATCTGTTAGGGACAAGACAGGCAAACAGTACAATGCCCTGCTAGGGCCTCACTTACATCCAGGATCAGCTGCAAGCCCCTCTTGGTCAGGTTAGGGCATATCCGTACAAACACGCTCTTGGAAATCCGACGTATGAGTAGGCTGGGCTGGGCAAGGAGGGAGAGAAGGATTTCCACCATCACCTCAACCCATCCTGGTTCTGCGTTGTCTGCACAGGAACAAACCAACAATGACAGGAAGGGGCAAAACCACTGCACTAGCACATCAATAGCAGACCAGAAAAATTCACCAAAGAAAAAAAGGACAGTCTTTCTAGCTGACTATTGGAAGTACTCATTCAGCAACACAGACTAGAAATAATCAAGCATGAAGCTAAAGATTGTAGCTGTACTGGAAGGCTAGTAACCATAGGGAGAAACATGCCTGAAATTGTCTTTAGGCCACTGCAAAGCCTTACCAGGTTAACAAAACCTTCTATTCATGAAGTCATTACGTAGATTAGCAGTTCTGCAAATCATGCGACACCTGCCTGGCCATATTAAACCAATCAGCAGCTAGTCAGCAAAAGTGTGTTTGTGTATGTATATATAGTTTCCAATGAAATCAAGAGTCACAGCAGCCCATGAAAAGTGGTGACATTTGAAACCGGTCCATTAGTCCAGAAGTCTGGTAATCCTGATCTACATACAACCAAGCCACCATAGAATTACAGCTTTTATTTTCACAGTACCCTCAAATTTACACCGAGATTTAAGGAGAACAAGATGACCATAGTTAGAGAGGAAGTCAAAAGACCAAGCCAGGTTCTTTCCTGGTCAAGTCCCAAGCTAGCTCCGAAAGCCCTAAACGAGGACTAGCCTAAATCAGGCAAACAAACAGGACACATTTAGTTTGCCCAGAACCTGAGCTCTGAAAGTACCAAGTTTCAGGCCTGCCGGCTACTAGGAGAACCCACAGCTTTGCCCAGGCAGATACCACCACTTCAGTCATGCTCTTGGCCAGCACAGAACAAGGACTCAAAAAGAGTCAACTCCCTTGGACACTGCTTATCTGAACGATGGCCAGCTCTGAAGCCCACCTAACCTTTAAGAGGCACACAGGAACACAACCCACTGAGGATGTGGACACAGAGCTGGAGAAAGAGACAAGAGATTTCGAAAGGCAAGGCAAGGGAATGAAGGAGAGCGGGTTCTCCTGAGCACAAGTGCATCAGGCTAGAACCAATGCAGTCAGAGTGCTTCACTAATGCAGAACCGCCATCTTCTGTCTTTTGACAGACCGTTAGCAATCCCACTCCATTTCTTTCCGTAGGAAGGACTCACCAGTCTTTTTCTTCTTAGGTTCTTTGTTGAACGCCCTCTCCATGCAGTTCAGAAGGTCACTCAGAACATCCACTGTTTCAGACGGATTCTGTTTGATCACAAGCAGACAGTAAACACCTTCTCTGAATTCCCCACTACCAACAGAAGGAATACACCTCGAATCTAAGGGCCTCTCTAAATAGGTAGAGATATTAAAATCAGCTACTACAACCTCTTTGCAGAAGAAAATATGAATCTAAGTAAAAATCGCTCTGCTCAACAGCAAATCAAGGGCAAAACTAATGCTCAAGCCAAACTTTGCCCCTGTAAGTTGTCTACAGTCAGTGTAAGAATCACCATTTATTAGCTGCCAGTTGCCCATTTCTAGAAGCCAGAGGCTGTGAAAGACTGGCTCTCTGAACACAAAGAAATTCTCCAGCTCAGTGTTCAGAAATCCCAGCTATCAGCCCACTTTACACCACTCAAATATGATTCAGAGGTCTTACCTTGAAAAGATGAATGGCCATTAAAAGCAGAAGTTGCTGGAAAGCAACGACTTTGGCACTGTCTGATTTATTTTCCTTCTTCTGCAGATTCTTCACAGACTGAAGTGTTCTGAAGAAAGAAACCCTTTTGAGTCTTCCACAATTACAACAGCAAGTCCTCTCTTATGATCAGACTAAAAACATGACCAAATCTATTGTATCATTTTCTGTACTTGACATTTAATTTATTGAACTTGTACATATATATAGTATAGAATCTTAACCCAACAATAGCATCTCACCTTGTGTGGCTTATAAAAACCTCCGCACTTGGGCACAGGCTAGATTCCTAATACTACAGCCAAGGCATAGACCTTTAGGGGAAATCGAGCTCAGAAAAGAGTCACTGAGAAGTCAGCACAGGTATTATTAGGGGAAAAGATTAGCAGAGTTACAGTCATGTTTGGGAGAGGGATTATGAGCAAAAATAGAAAAGGACATGGCCACCTACACCTAGTTAACACGCAGAAGGAACAGGAAGAAAGGAACGGGGTGATGAGAAAGAGAGAGGCATCCTGAAACCCAATTGCAGGTGCAGGATCTTCAAAGGGAAGAAACAGAACTGCCACTGAGGTGAAATGGCTCTGCTACAGCGGCCAGAACAGGAGGAAGATGAGAGAAAACAATTTCTCTTTTATTGGCCCAATCTCACCTCTCCCAGGCATCCCTCTGTCCCTTGGTAAAAGGCTTCACAGCTTTGACATGCTCACTGGAGAGCAGCTTGTTGGCATACTCAACAAGGAGAAAGATCCACAGCTTCCCATCTGCAGTCACACCATGGATGTGCTTCTCCCTCAAGGCTGCAGCCTTTGCTGTATCCCCCAAAACAGTCAAGCTGTTTAAAGTCTGAAGTAACCTGCAAAAAAACCAGCCAGCATGTTACTGTCAGAGGAACCAGGCGGCCTTCTCACTTTCCAAAACAATGCCCACTGGTAGAGCACTCTCACCCCAGAGCTCTGGTCACTCATTGCAACCCAGATTCACACGGCCTAAGTTTCAACCCATGCATGTATCCAAGCATAGTAATGTATAGCTCATTGTCTTGGTGTCCCCAAGCACACCTGATGCCCCCAAGGACACTATTATTCTCAGTTGTTCCCATTCTGTGTCCCACCATGTCCTCTGCTTTCCCTCTACTGAGGTTGGAGCACCAGCTTTGGCGATCACCTAAAAGCATCTATTATTACCAACTCCATCTCCCCTAGTACAGGGAGAACCGTGGAGCCATCAGCAGCTCACATGCGGAGTGGACAGAAAGCCAACAGCAACCCGCACAACCCCACCACCTCTCTCTTGAGTCCTTCCGCTTCTAGCTTGCAACAGAGGCAACAGAAACCTTATGATAAAAAGCAGTCTGAGCTCAACTCTACACCTACCTGATCATCACACACATAGTCAGCAGGTCTGCCATGCAAAATTATGTTTTTATTGGACAAAACATAAGGATCTTTGGGAAATCCATCTAGGATCTCCTTAAAAAAAATCCATTCCTTAGTCCTGGAGTCAAACAAATGCTCCAATAGCAGCTCTCAATCCCAAACCTCTTGCCCTGCCATTCATAGGCTGATCTTATCCTCAGGAAAAAAGTGAAGCTTAAAACATGCAAGCAAAACCCTTACCCAAAGAAGTAGCTTTCTGCCACTGAATGCGCCTGTTTGTCCAGGGGCTCTGATGGAAGGACGTTTGTCTCACGTATTTGAGAAGTCTTTTTCTTAGTCTCAAAGAAAGCATGGAAGAAGCAAAACCTAGAATGGACAGAAACAAGAACAAAATTAACAGCCAGCTTGGTTGTAACAAAGCAAAAACAGCCCGTGTGTGCAAACCAAACAGTGCCACGTATTCACAACATGTTTATTCAAGGATGTCCAAGCACTGAAAAAAAGTCACTATTTACAATAAGACCCTTTCCTCAAGGCACACAGGGTAAAGAAGAGAAGGATGCCCAGGACTTCACAAAAGTGAAGTGCCAACACTTGAGGCCACACAATACAATACTCAGATTTGAGTCGTATTCTCCAAGACACTTAAACTGACAGATAAACACTTATTAAGATCTGATGCAAAGATTCGAAGTAGTATCTTCAGGCAGCCTAGGTAACCAGAAACCTAAAATTTACTGAAAACAAATAGGACTACAGTGATTTTAAGTGCCTGAAGTAGTTATGACAAGAGTTTGTCCAAGTTTGCAGAAGGTATTTCGAAAACAGAACCTAGTCTCCTGAAGGATTTATGTTATGGAATATTTCCACTACTGAATTTGCCTAGTGTCATGGGGACAGCTTACTTGGAATATTGCTATAGAGCTAAACATAATTATTCCAAGCACATGTGGCATTAAGTCTTTAAATCATTCTTACCTGGAAATGTCCATCACAAGGCTCTCTTCTTTTTCCACTGGACTTTCAATGATGTTAGCAAGTCGGTGGATGACCCATTTTCTTAGTCGAGCAATTTTATATTGTGCTCTTTAAATAAGGAAGCGGACACCATAAGTAGTTTGAATACTATCCCGAAACAAACGCAAACCACACAATCCACTGCAGCAAGAGGTGACTTTCAGATATTTAGAGGCTTTACGCTAAAGATGGCAAAGTTACGTAGTAAGAAAGCAACAGGTACATGAGAAGAGATAGCTTCTCAAGTTTGCTTTTTACTATGCAAAAGACAGTCTATTTACCCCACTGAGGTACTGCAGGCTAGCAAAAAGCACTTGAAGAATTGCAGTAGTGCACCCATGACCTCACTCTACTGACAAGTAACACACAGACATACTGTTTTAACATCTTTGGAAGAAGCCCCTGCAAGTAGCCCAGTAGCCACAGCACTAAGTTGTGGGTATTCAGTGAGCAGCAGCACCGAGGAGAATAGAAATTTCTCTTGGGAAATTTTGCTAGCTGGAAATTGCTACAAATGCCTATCAAGGATATAAGTATTTACAGGCTACTCTTGAGACATGGAAGTGGGCGCTTTGCTGTGGGCCAAGGAGACGAGAGCACTCAGGCCCGTCAGATAAAAGGGATGCACAATTCCTACAAAGACTGTAGTGAAAAAGGAAGCCACTGGACATTTTTGCCAAAGCAGTTGTCAGGGCTAGAAAAACAAGAGAAAAGGCTGCTTTGGTGAAGAAAACAGCCTGCTTTGGTCAGGCTGGCTGGTTCTCACCATGTTTGCTCCTGCTTTTGTCCCAGCGAGAGAGTCAGATGCTGGGGCTAAACCTTCTGGGACAGAGGAAACGGAACAGGCGACAATTGTCAACTCATGACAAGGGAACCACCAAATGTTGGCTGTCCAAACCAGACTTCACACAGGTAGCTACTCTAACCACAAAACAGAAAGAGAAGAGCAACGTGCATCATCTATACACTCACATGTTTGCATTTTCCTTGTTCTGTTTTTGCCGGTTACTTGAGAAGTCTAAACAACAGTCAATGTCTGGCCTGAGGAACATCTCTTTGAGCCAGTCGATGTATTTTTGCAATGCTGCTGGCTGCAGGTGTCTGACTACCCTGGAAGAGCTGGCGAACACTGGATAGCCTTGATTGGTGAGAGTCGAGAAGCCGATCATCACTGCCAGCTGCCTCTCCAGGTCATCACAGCCATTCAGAAATTCATCTATATATTCTTCCATTTCTGGAGCAAACTTAAATCGGTCTGGAAGCTGAAAAACACAGTCAAACAAGCAGGTTAGGAACCTCACACTGCGTCTGAGTGTCTTCGTAAGCACAAACCACTTTCCAGTTTTGACTGCAGTAAGTAAATTAAAGTCACATGCTTGAACATTTGTCATAAGGCACACAGCAGGTCACCAATTTCACCCCGTGGCCTTCCTCACATAGGAGCAACCACTGTGAGCAACCACAGAATCCTGCCGTGTACCGACTTCGACCCTTTAATTCGCACCTTCGCAAACAGTCAGCCTTCAGCGGGCTGGACTACATGCTGGCCAGTGCAGCCAAGCTCCTAGGCTGATCAGCTCTTATTTTGGGTGAAAGTCCAGGGTGTTTCTCACATCATCTGCCTTAGACTTTCCCTTGATTTGGAAACACCCCCACATCAATTCCGGTCTCATCTAGCAGCCCTGGAGCCTGCTGACCGACAGTGGGTAGAATAAATCCCACCTCCTCTCCCTGGTGTCTCAGAAGTGTTGAGGCATTCTGAAAGGAGGGGGAGTTGACATGTTTAACCTAAAAACCATATCCTGAGGTGCTGCTGTTTCGTGCCAAGTCCTATCCTCAGTCCTGCCACTGATCCACAAGCCATACAGCTGGCAGGCTGCTGGCCTTGGAACACCGTCCAGCAGCATGCAGACCACCAGGACACGTCCCATCTCGCCACACATCCCATTCCCTTATGTTCCTTCATAGCCCACAGTGTTCAATCCCACTCATTTGTTCCGGAAAAAACCCAAAAGCATAACTGGAAAAAACTTTGAGGAGGGCAAGCTGTAGCTTCATTCCAAAAATGCAATGCAACTTTTGTAAATTAATAAAACAACTTGTTTGCTATAGTGTCACAATCAATACAGTGACCTGGGAGAAGCAGACAATAATGAAATTCTAGAGAACACTGTTCTTTTAAATATAGGGGCTACAAATTCCTAATTAACTACAAATCCATCCGATTATAACATAAATACCCCTGCAAGAAATCTCACACAACTTAGCAATCTCCTGCTTCCACTGTTGGAGTACTCAAAACTTGTGCATCAGTATGAAAACTGGGAGGAAAAACTCCAGGAGAGACTGCTGTAAACAGGCTAATAACTCACGATAGGGTATGAGTTATCTCTCATCGATCACCTCTAAACAAAAGCAAATCAAGTACATTTGCTCCCCTGTTGGAAAAAAGTGGATTCGGGAAGATAACTGTCAGTAAATATTACACTCAAGCTTTGTCTAGTTCCATCTCCAACAACCAGAATCCCATAAGAAAGTACAAGATAACAGTATTTGCTTTCCAAAACAACCAACCAGTGTCAAGGAATGAAACAAAAAAAACCCACAAAACCAACAAACTCAAACTAAGATCTTTTCTACTTCCTCCTCCTCAACAATATTAGGGGTTTCTCTTTCCATTTAGTCAATCGTTGTCTTCAGTGGATTTGTATGTTTCAGACAGGAATTAAGAAATTTTTGATGTACATGGAAGAACACAGCCTAATTCACTGTGCAACAAGCATAAAAAGCAAGAAACAGGAAAACAACTCAGTCAGTGGATAAACCCTGGAGAAAGTTGGTCCATACAGGGAGGTACCACGGTAAGCATTATTTTCAGAGCAACCCCACACTTCTATTGCTGCTTTGATACCAGAACAGAAAGACTGCAAAGTCCTGTTCCTCCCAAGGGAGAGCAATGATTTTTGGGCCCACATGAAGAGGCTTAAGATTATGTTATCACAAAAAGCCATGCCAAAGCCTGTTTTTATCAGTATTCCTCTTTTATTCTTCCTCCCTTCATTGCAGAGCTGTGTTGTTTGCTGGCTTCCCAGGAGGAAAGGAGGAAGAGGAGCTCCAAAATCCAATTCCCAAATAAAATTTGTGCTTAAACCTCAGATGTGCTTATTGAAACAAGCACTAACATAAACAAAAGCATGAGTTGTCCCTTTTTGTCTTTGCCTTCAAACGTTCATGCAACACCCAGCACAATGACAGACAAAAAGGAGCTTCTGGACACGCAAAATCAAAAGGACTGTTAAAGGATGACATATGACATTGTCAATATGCTGAGGGCTGCCCTTCCTCTGCTTCCCCCATCGTTAGAGCTTTCTCAGCAACATCAACGAAAGCAGGTGGGTCAGTGCTGAACAATTTCAAAACCCTTAAAATAAGTCTGAGAAATACACGAATAAGCGATGACGATTAAACACAATTTATACCCAGCTCACTGCAACAAGTGGTCACACAATAACCTTGTTTTTAGTAAGAGTCTAAGGTCTAAAATTACATAAACTTTTTTTATACAAGACAACATGAAACTCGAAAGGGGGGCAGAGACGACTTCTGCTCAGGACAGGGTCTTCAGCCCTGAGCACGAGTGCTTTCAGCAGACCTACCTGAGTCGTTACCACGTGTTCTCCGTAGTGCTGCATGACCTTCCCTTTGAGAACCATCTGTAGCTGATCCAGAGACAACAAGGGGAGAGCACTGCCCAGCAGCCGGTAGCACATGTAACTGAGTGGAAACAAAGAAGATTCCCTCAGGCAGAGGCACAGCAGTAAAGCCACACACAAGGATAACACAGAGAAGAAGTGGTGGGGCAGGCTACATGGAGCATGCAGGAAGGCAGAAGTCAAAAATTCATTGATCCGGTGTTCAAAAATCCTACTGCCCAAAGCTTTTCTTCTGACTAGCATAGCTGCTAAGATCTAAGAAAGACTGGGGCAAGAAACAGAAGGATAATATGGAAAACAACAAACTATGTTAAAACAAACCTCACAGGTCCCGATTTCTCCTTCAATAGCCCATTCTCCACACATTCTTTCCAGAACAGTTCAAAGGCACCTTCCTTCAGTGAAACTTGTAGCAAATCAAACACTACGTTGGGCAATTTCTTGTCCTTCTTCTCAGACTTGGCAGCACTTTGCAGAAGCTCTACAAGTCTAGAAGAAGAAAGAAAATAATGCAAGGGATCTGGCCTGGAAAGGGATTGCTGAAGGCCAAATTCATCCTGCTGAAGGACACAGAACATTTCCCGAGCACTGCAGGCTGTGCCTCTTGGGGGAAATGACAGACCTATAATTTAGGAACCTGCATAACAGTTAGCGCCTAACTCTTAACAGCACCTGCAGTGGCAAATACAGGCAGGTATCAGAATGAAAGCCACATTTCTCTCACTGCTAGCCGAGAGACCAAGAACGTTGCATTTAATGCTCCTTATTTAAGAACTTACCTGGGAATATTTTCCTCATTTACAACAGTAGGTGAGCCAAACAGCTTCTTCAGATTTTTAGGTTTCAGGACACCAGGGAATTTCTGTATGCCCACAAGCAAAAGGTGCAGGTTCTCTGGAGATGTGAAGGCTGAAGCTAGGTCACTTTGCAAGATGCCAAACAGGACCTCCTCAAACACATTTTCAGGAACCTAGACAGGAATGAAGGTGAGAGCATGAGAGAAACATCTGAGGACATTTTACTAACTCGCTGTGTAGTATGTTAAAATATCTGCATTGTAGGGCATTTTACTAAAAGCTTGCAGTATTCTGGAAACTTTAGAAATAGTCTTTATGGTGACACAACCAAAAATAAATAATGGATGTGTCCAGTACTGCCATACAGTCCCCAGGTGCCAATATGTTGTCATCAGATAGCAATGCTGGTCAACCGACTCCAGCTGCAATCGTTCTGTTGCTGTCTGACTGCTGCTGTCTGTACAGCCATGCAGCCCAGGGAGGAGGAAACACTCTTGTACTAGCTTTTAATTATATTTCCCAAAAATAAGTTACCTGTTTCAATAAGATTTGCTGGTAAACAACTGTGTTCAATGGTTTTAGAGAAAACTGGATCCAACGTTTTCATCAATAAAATAAGAAATGCACAAAAACTGCTTTAATTTGTATTTTTTACAGATTGGATTCAAAATACATTTAAACCTAACATCAAGACTACATGATCCAGAACACTTCCATACAAAACATTATTTAATTTTGATTTAACACTGTTAGTCTTCACATCTACAAACAAAATCCACATAAAAGAAGGAAATAAACAAACTCTCTTCTTTTACTACATACTCAGAGTTCCTTTACTCCATGCCCCTACATCCTTTCACTCCCAACAGCCCAAAATTCAACCTTAGGCCCAGGCTCGCTGCATAAAAAAGAAGGTTTGCTGTCCAGAGTTTTCAGCATACTTCTATTCAAAAGAGCAGACGGTCTAACGTACCACCCGAGCAAGTCAACTGGGGAAAAAACAGACTATGGGTTTGTCCATGATGAAATCAGACTAAGCTAAACCAGAGCATCCTTCCCAGAATAAAAGCATCTGCCCACAGACAATACAGGAAACAGCTCCCACAGCTTAAACTCGCTCTTCCACACACCCCCTTTAACTTTCAACTATGAACAAACTAAGGAAAAAGCAGCCCCCGAAGCAAAGCCCTCCCTCCTCCCACCCGCCACATCCTCTGGCTATACCTCCGACATGATGTCAACAAGAGTTTTGCGAGGGAGATCTCTGAGGTGTGCTTGGTGATGTGCCAGCTGCTGAAGAAGCTGGATGCTCTCTAGCAGAGCTTTCCGGTCCTAGAAAGCAAAGATAAGCCAAAAACAGAGGACATATATCAAAGATTAAGCTGAAGGCTCAGGTAATAATGCACTCTTGAGACCCTTTAGCCTACTTGTAATAATAAACCTATACAATTGCCTCCTGATAGGCCACTCAGCTTTTCCCAAAATGGCGTTCCCTGGCTGTATACGGCAACAGATCCCTTCCTTCCAGGAGAGGTGGGAACCTCCTGTACTATCTGAAGCAGTTCCTACATTCTAGTCAGGAACAGACATTTAAAAGGCACAAAAAGTCCATGGATAATGCAAAAGAACTGAACTTGATCCTTCAAGCCCATCTCATTGACTAGCCAATGACCCAGCCTTTCTCTCTTAGATCCCCTCTCCACTTCAGACAGCCCTAGAGCCAGTACCGACAAACAACAGAACAGTAATGTTACCTTAACAAGCCGGCCAGATTGAAACAGAGCCATAACTCCAAAGAAGTTTCCAAAAGCAGCATTTCTCACAAGTTTCTGAAAAGGAAAAAAAAGGGGGAGTTAAAAATCCACTTTGCTTAGATTTCATATTCAGCTACAGCTCTGATCAGCGGAACGAGATGGATGGAAGATCTAGCCTGAACACCCTGCCGTACGAAGATAACACACCGAAAAGCAACCCCCTGCACTATGTTTAAGAACTGTCCTAGATTATCTTTCTGTCACATGGATGAATCTCAGCTAAAACAGGCCCAGATGACAATGCCATCAACTTCCAGTCTTCACAAATATTTTCGTTATTTCATTACGGTAATTTGCCTTGGCAAGCACCCCAAAACTACAGTATCCAGGCACGGAGCCTTCAAAGAATAGAGAACGGTTAATTTAAACTAGCTGTTGGCCAGTGCTGCTATGAGCCGACTCACCTTTTTCACTTTTTCCAGATTGTGTTTTTCTTTTATCTGTTCCAGGACACTGCACATTGGAATTTCCTCAAAAGCCTGTAAAACCTGAGGAGATGGATGGAATAGTTCAGTTTGCAGTTCTTCCATTTTATGAAGTTTTATCGACTTCAGCCGGAATAGAGCTGAACAGTTGTTCAGCATAGCAGATGCGCTGCTTTATTAGGCCAGAATAGAGACAACTAGATAAGTAGAAGATGCGTCAGAATAGGAACCAGTGTAGACATAAATATACCTGCTGATATTCCTTTTTTTCCCCCCCGTATCTGACTTAGCAGGATTACTAGTGAGAACATTTCACTGCAACTGCATAACCCTGCAACAGCAGCAACGAAACTTGGGCAAGGCTCTCCTGCATTATCAACTTGTTCGGTGAGACGAGGCCAGATCCTGCTGGTGATCCCAACTGCTGGGACTCTTCGCTATGTTACAGACTCAAACAGCAGGGAGAGAAAAAACCTTTGAAGCATGTGTGAAAGGGTTGCCTTTTCAGATCTCCCGCATAAACAGCCCAACACCAGGAGCACGTCCATTTTAAGAAGTCACAATAGTTCTAAATGGAGCGTATTTGAAAACCTAGTCAAAGTTTGCAAATTAAGGATGGTTCCTGAAGCAGGACGGAATTTTGCAGCATGGGTGTGTTATTGGTACAGCTTATACCTTTATAAGTGCTTCTAAAACAGGCTGGCACCATTGAAAACTGCAGTTTTTCTGCGCGTGCTGCAAGAGCCTTCTCTGCCGCCTGCCTGCAGAAGCTGGCAGATGGGAGCCCTCCAGCCTCCTCGCAAAGCGGGACCCCAGGAACCGACCGGGCTTGGCGAGGGGCCACGGAGCGCTCTGCTCTGCGCTGCTCTGGCAAGCACTGACCTGCGCCAGGGCCAAGCTGAAGCCGGGGCGGGCGGCCTCTCGGGTGGCTCCCAGTCCCTCCACCAGACGCTTCAGGGTGTACTTCAGCTCGTCGTCCTGAAAGAGAGACCCAGCTCCGGCGGTGCCCACGCTCCTCCGAACCCAGCGGGGTCCCCGGCCGGCGCGGTTCGGGCAGGCCCCGCCGCCCCTCCGGCCGCCCCGGCCCCGGCCCCGGCCCCCGCCTCACCTTCCTGCCCTCCCGCAGGTGCCGCAGGAGGTTCTCGGTGGCCGCCAGCCGCACCTCCTGCTCCGGCTTGGCGATATCCCAGAAGAAATCGAGGAAGGCGCGGCCCTGCCGCAGCACCCCGCGGGGGTCGGCCACCGCGCCGCCGCCCTGGCCCTCCCGCTCCGCCATGCCTCCGCCGCCGCACGTGGGGCCGCCGCCGTCCTCCGCCCGCCCCGCCTCTTCCGGGGCAGCGGGGCCGGGCCTGCCAGCCCCCCCCGGCCTGCCAGCCCCCCCCCCCCGGCCTGCCAGCCCCCCCCCCCCGGCCTGCCAGCCCCCCCCCGGCCTGCCAGCCCCGCCGGGCCGCCGCCTCCCCTCCGCGCTCGCCGCGGGGCCGCCCCTCGGCGCCATCTTCCCCTCCCCGGCTGGCAGCGTGCCGCCGCCGGCCTCCTTCGTCCCTCGCCAGCCCCGGGGGCGTCCTCCGCTCCCCGAGCCCTGGTCCGCGGCTTGGGAGGGAGCGTTGAATCCGCTCCCCGCGGGAAGCGGGGCTCGGTGCGGGGAGAGGGCTGCAACCCTGCGGGGCGTCGGAAGCAGGGCGGTCCGCCGCTGCAGGGGACACCGGGCACTGGCCATTGCACGGGTCCGTCGTGGTGCTGGTATAAAACCTGAAATAACGGCCTGGGAAAAGGGAACAAATCAGTGCAAAGAGTACGTTTTTAAGGACACCAACAAGCTTTTGGGTGCAGGCCGTTATCTTTCTTTACAATAAAGTGAACTATGCAGAAACTGCGTGCGCTTGCTGCCCTCCCCTCCAGCCTCTCGCCCCACGCCGGCCGCAGGAGCGCAGGGAATAAGCGCAGCGCCCGGAGCGGGAGCCGCCTCCGCCCCCGATCTTATCAGCAGCGCCCCCGAGATGGTTTGGGGACAGAGGCGAGGCCAGCGACCGGCACGCCGGGGCGGCTCAGGCACGCTTCACAGCCAAAGGCCTGGGCTTCTGTCACCGATAAACGCCCAGCCGCCCGCACCGGAGGCCGAACCGGGAGCCCGCGGCCGGGCTGGGCCGCGACGGCCGGGGAGCGCCCGTGTGGGCGGCGGCGGAGCGGCCGGGCGGCGGGACTTGCCGACAGGCAGTAGCGCGGGCAGTCCCGGCGGGGCGGGGAGCTGGAGACAGGCACCGCGCGGGGCAGCCCTGGCCCGGGCTCCGCCGTATATAAGCGGCGCGGGGTCCTGCGGGCGCGGTCCTGTCACGCTCGCACGGGGAGGAGGCTGAGGTGGCGATGGCGGATTTTGATCCTTACGACGATCGGGCCTACAGCAGCTTCGGCGGCGGCCGGGGGTGAGCGCGGCGCTGCGGGCGGCGCCGGGGCCCGGGCCGCTGGGGAGCGCCGAGGGCTCCCCCCCGGAGCGGGGAGGGAAGGAGGGAGTGGCGCTCCGCGCCCCCCCGGCCGGGCGAGGAGGGGGCGCGGCCGGGCAGGGCCTAGCCTGCCCCGTTCCCTGTGGAGATGGCGGGCGGGCACGGCGGGGGGGCGGGCGGAGAGAGGGACGGGGGGGACGCTGCCTCTGGGAACCTTTCGGGCCCGTCTCGCCCCGCCGCCTTCCCTTCTCCGGGGGAGGGGGCTGAGCGCGGCGGGGCGTCTTTCCCTCCGGCCTTGGCGGGCCCGCTTTGTGAGGCGAGGAGGAGGCTGTGGTGTCCCGGGAGGGGGCAGCGGCCGTCCCCGCGCTGCGCGGGCCGAGTGCCGCAAGGTTTAGGGCCTGGCGGCTTGGGAGGGGCGGGAGGAGGAGGGTGTCGCTGCGTTCCCGCCGGCCCGGAGGCGAGCGGAGGGGGGGATTTAGGGAGGCGCTGGGCCAGAGCCAGGGTAGGCCGTGCGGAGCTCCCGCAGGGACCGGCCGGGCGGGGGGAGGAGGGAGCTTCCCGTGAAGGACTGTAGGGGGGCGAGAGGCCCCTGTTTGGCGGGACGAGCTCCGCACGGCGAGGTGCCCGGCGGCGGGGGGAGCCGCCGCGGCGCCCCCGGGAGCGGGCAGCATTGCGATGCCTGCAGCGGGAGGAAATGGGAGGGCTCTGCGGTGCCGCCGGTCGGGGAGGGCTGCGAGCCGCTCTCCTGCGTGATCCGGGGCTCCGGGTGCTGGCTCCAAATCTCTGAGCCTTGGGAATAAAGCTTGTCTCATCTCTGTTTCTTTGCTGGAGAGTGCATGTAGGGGAGGAGCTACAAAAACAATAACCAGCAATTACGAAGTTTGTCTTATATTAGGTTAGGAAGATGCAATTAGTAATCGACTTTTTTGAAGGCTGGTGCCATATAAGTTTCTCTGTGCACTAAAATAAAGCAGTAGGCATAAAACTATGAAATAAACTTGTCTTTGTGAACAAATCTTTAACGCGTATGCTATTTTATGATCTGATGTTTCAGGATGTGTTTCCTGATCGACAGTGTTCTTTCCTGTTCTTAGAGGAATAAATCAGTTTCATTTTAGATTGTTGAGGCAGCAGGGAGGAGCTCCTGCTGAGGTTATAAGAGGAGTAAGTTTTCTTGTCTTTGTGACACTTAAGCTTTGTAAGCTCGTTTTTATGCATAGATACCCTTTGTGTCTAAAGAAGAGATGCCCCAGAGCAAACAGATGATGTAGCCACTTACAATTCTGTTATTTCTTAAATTCTGTAACAAATAACCTTGGCAGCAGCCTAAAGTGGCACTTGACACTCATAATAAATTCAGATGTTACTATGCAGTCTGCCCTAGTCAATGTAGGCACGTTCTATGAAGTAATGAAATGAAAGTTAAAATGTTATTTTCATATTCAGATTTCTTCAATAGAGTACTTAAGCTTTCTCTCAGGCAAGATGTGGATACTTGCTTTGGTGAACTAAAGGTGTCCTGCTGATTAGTACATACCTGTGCAGATGAGAAAATGTACTTTTTCTCAATTAGCTGTAGTTTTAAGCCTCAGATACTCTTAATATTAGAGTGCAACTTGTACTTGCATCTAATTTATCAGTATTACTAGTAAGTTAGTAACAGCTAATTCACGATTTCAGACCTTAACAGGTCTCTGTGCTTTTTATAAAGTCCTGTAATATGTGTAACGTAATGAAAACATGACTGTTCTTCTTGCAGGTTCTGATTAAAGAATCCCATGTTAACTTAAAGTGATTCTTATGCATTTTTAGGCGCTCTCAACTGAGTTAACACTATTCTTACAGTCCTAGATATAATAGTTTTTGTGGAAGTTGCATTTGGCATAACCCTTGGTCTGTATGGAGAGTGAGCACAGGATTTAAGTGTGACAGATAGAAAACAGTAGTTCCCAACAAGTTCTAACATATGTAAGATACCTCCCTCTTTCTCATATTCTTCAAAATTATGATGGAAGAGCAACAGAATATGACTGTAGTGTGATGAGACAGGGGATTTTGCTAGCGCATTGGTTAAGAGCTGAAGCGTAATACTATGGTATGCAAAAGTCACTATTCCAGGTAAGGAACGTGCTTCTGACTTTAATAACAAAAGGATTACTCTAAAAGCTTTTTGGTAAGTGTTTTGGAGCCCAAAATTTGACACAAAAATCTGTACTAAGCATACTGAGGCCTAGCTGAAACTCTCTGAACAGCTGTAGAGCTTCTCAAAGTTGAAGGAAACTGAGTATTTATCACTCCCGACTTGCTGGTAGGCTGTTTATTTAGGTGTGGCTTTAAGCGCTGGGTTTAATAATGCTGGCCACCTTACTCAAAGGTTAAGATTCATCTGCTGAAGTAAGTAAAAATAAGTGAAAATGGAGAGCCAGCCTTTATCCTTCTGGCATTTTGGATCCTGTGTCTTACCCATTTAGCATTAATAAACATCTCCTAATTTTTAGGCTGGGGTAAGCTTTTTGTTGAAGACATCTACTGCTTACTGTAGAGATGTACTGGATTGCTTGAATAAATTGGGTATGTATTTAGAGTTGTGGTCCTGGAGATTCTCAACAAAACTTGCATCCTGCTGAGCCTTATGCTGCCTCTGGTAAAGCACTAGCATTGGAAGGAATCCAGTTAGGTTGTTGTCTCTGTGCTGTCCAAAAAAATAAATACTGAACTATTGTTTTGATTTTTAGTGAAAGGCTATTAAATTCAAATACTAGCTTTCAAAATATTCTTTGTTTTGAACTGATGTCAGATCTTGTTTTCTGGAGAGAATAACTAAACTTTCTAAAAGAGGAGCTTCAAAGCGACAGTTTATTGTTCTTTCACCCCAATATGGCCTTATGATGTCATTTAACTCAGTCCACCAAAAAGTAAGTCTAATTATAGGGATGTTTGCTTCTGCATTTGCTAGAAGCAAGCTTTCCTCTTTAGCTTTCTGCTTTGGTTTTCTGAAAAAAGAATCAAATAGTTGTCTTTCAAATTCCCACATTAAGATGACATAATTATTAGCTAATTGTGTCTGAGCAGAAGTTACACTGAGTGGGAAATGTGTTACCCAGTTCACTTAGTTCAGAGATGTTTTTAATTATAGTTGACTTTTTTGTCCTGTTTTGTTACAAATGAGAGCATCTTCTTTCAGTCTCATTGTTTGGTTACTGAAGTCAGCCTTATTTTTTTTTTTCACTGTTTCAGTGTTGAAAAAATGTAGGGAAGTGTAGAAACAGTTTCTTTTTGTGTTTCTATACCTGGATTCTGTAGGAAATTGAGTTGGGAACCTAGGTATTGACATTCCTATTCTTCAAATGGAAACTAAAATACCAAATATATAGTTATATATTTGATAACTGAGGCCTTAATGGATCAAATTCAAAAAGAATACTTCATTTTCTGACTTAGTATCAGTAGGGATTGCACAATAGGGTATGGATTTCCATACACGCACCCCATGAAGTTCTGGTATGCTATGGTAGAAACAAGGTTTGTCTGGAGCACAAAAAATTCTTTTGGGGATTGCTAACTTGAGGGTGTGGTTTCAGAAGCAGCTCAAATGGATCTGAGTAGAGGTTGCTGTTGAAAGCTGCAGTTCGAACCCTTGCTTTCGTTTTCCTTCCCATCTTGGCACCAGTGCTCTTTGCAGCTGTCCGTATCACCTTGTTGATCTGGCTGAGCATTCAGCTGTAGGGTGAATTTTCAGGTGAATCAGCTCACTGAGCCAGATGACTGGCAGTCCGAGGAGCACGGTGAGAATGTGTAGAAGGAGGGTGTGCTCCTTTTAAACTCAGCCTAAGCAATTTTGGTTTTCCTATAGAACGTTAAAAAATTGAGATTTTTGGCTGCAAATTAAATCTATGGTATTTTAATAGCTGTTTGTAAGGCCATAGATGAGAATTAAGATCAAAGACATGGAACTGATTCTACATATTATGGAACTCAGCTTTCTTGGAGTTCCTCCTTAAAACTTAGTCTTGTGACTAAAGTTAATTCTGCTATACGTACACAGCTCTCAACTATAG
The DNA here is from genome assembly GCF_965183815.1 of Platalea leucorodia. Lineage (NCBI taxonomy): Eukaryota > Metazoa > Chordata > Aves > Pelecaniformes > Threskiornithidae > Platalea > Platalea leucorodia. Next base: position 4,184,699 of record NC_138838.1, on the reverse strand, counting down.
CGGCTTTAGTTCTCAAGTATGTTTTTGACTCTGACTTGTTAATGAGACAAAGGCAGATGAGGAATATTGTCAAAAATGCTAAAATATGAACCTGGGTGGACACTAATTAAAGATATGTAGGTTGTGATTTAAGTACATTTAGCAGCATGGTTGATAGTGTTGGTGACAAGTGACTCTTGCACGGAGCTGCTACCATAAAAAGGCACAAATGACAGGCTTACCTAGAAAGAGTTAAGGAATCTTATTCAGGATTTCTGCATTATCTGATTCATTAGTAATAAAATATTTATTCTGGAATGAAAAGAAAAAAAAAAAGGCAGACAAGTACATCGCTTGCCCAATGGATTTTCTGGCTGCATGCAACCAGCCAGAATAAAAGGAAATAATAGAATCATTTGACCTTCTGTATTTTAGGTAGGACTCTGCAGAAATCTAATTAGTCCATGTCACTAGCAAATCCTGGTTTGGTACAGTTTGCATTCCACCGTGCTTTTAAATGCACAGTGAGCCTCTGGGAAAGGGACCAGACATGAACAAAGCCCAGTAAAAGTAAGGCGTTGAAGAGAACACAGGCAGAGTAGTAGGTAGGCATCTTGGGGAAAAGTCAAAGGTTGCTTAGGTGGAGTGGATGGCGTTGGTACCAGTGGCAGCGGCATCCTGTAGTCTTGATGTCCAGGAGCTGTATCTGAAGGTTGCCTTGTGCCCACAGTGCAAATCTTGCTTTCTGTAAAGGAGATCAAAGTTAGCCTTAGTTACATTAATACAGTAAAGAATTTAGCTGGTACAGTCTAGTTCCTCAGCAACCCATGCCAATTGCCTTAATTGAGACTGAGGGAAAAGACAGGAAAAGACAACCTAGTTTACCTCAGTCTGTAATTCATGAGAGACAAAGGAAGAAGTAGACATCCAAATAGCACTGAAATTGGTTTCTCTGCCTTAGAACACCTTGCTCAACCAAGTTGTTTATTATTCCAGTCCAGATGTCTGCCAATTGTGGCAGTAACTTCGGAGTTAGGAGAAGATGTTTCTGTTGGGCTAAATGCTGATGAAATAATTTAGATGATTGTGGTGTGGATGTTGATAATATACTATTTAGTTAAAAGTATTGGATCCAGCTTAATTTCAGAATATGCTGACAAGCTTATGCCATGCAAGTATTTTCTTCACTGCTATAAATTATTCTTAAAATCTGGTCTAGGATGTGTTTTTTAAGAAGTAATGTTTCTGAGTAGGGGACAGTAGAGAGAACCTTGTATTGCTTTTCTTAATGGCTTGTGGGATGAGAAAGAAGTTCATTCATCACTTTGTTACTGAGTTCACCTGTAATGTATTTAAATAAATTGTTCATTTGTTTTCCCCCTGAAGTACTGCATCAGGTAATACTAGAAAGGAGTTGGCCAATAGTGGAGGTGGCAGGTACAGGCAAAGGGATAGAAAAACTAACCAAAGTTGTGGAAAAATCCATTTCCCAACAGTCGAACAGCACCTGAGCAGTGCTATATACTTATTACTGGCTGTGTTGGTAGCCAAGTTTAGAGACACTGTGCTTCCTTTCAACAGGTCTCGTGGTGGCGGCCTTGGTTCCCGCAAACAGAAAGAGCTGCCGACAGAACCCCCTTTCACAGCATATGTGGGAAATCTACCCTTCAACACTGTTCAAGGAGACATAGATGCCATCTTCAAGGATCTCAGTGTAAGGAGTGTACGACTAGTCAGAGACAAGGAAACAGACAAATTTAAAGGTGAGTGTTCAGAGTTATTTTAGTTGTAGATGGCTGACCGGTAGGAGAAAATGAGATATTTCTAAAGTCACTTTAATGGGGAATTTCAGTCCCTACTCTAAAGCGCAGTTAGCTTGTTGATCTGCATTTGTTTTTTATGTTGACTTACGCGGGTTTCTCATTCACTAACAAATAAACATGTCATTTGAATGAGATTCGCTGTTAGTTCCATCATCTTAAGATACAGACTAACCTGCATGACAAGAGTCAATATTTGCCCTGCCATAAAAGGACTTTCTCAAACCTTGGTTGTCTTGTATGAATTGTAACAAAGCTGAAGTGTCTGACCCACTTAAGATCCATGACCTTAAGTGTTGAGTACTTACACAATCTTTCTTTAGTTCAGAAGGCTCCCATTGCTTCAGTTCTGTGTTTTTTTTAGTAGACAGGGAGAAAAAGCACATAGATAAGCCATTCAGACAGTTGTTTTAGAGGACGCAGATCCGATTTCCGTGGGAATTGGCCAGTGGAAAGGGAGTATATTTGTGAGTTACTTTTAAGGGAGTCAAAGGCTTAACTCAGGTAACAGAGGGTCTCAGAAAAGGAATAAATTCACTAAATGATGTGATGACACAAGATCAGACCGCTGGCCAAGCAGGTACTTCAGCTTCTTGTTTAAAAGTACTAGTAACCAAATGTCAATATTCAGCTAAATGACTGTCTAAAGGCATAGATCACATCTAATCTGTAATGAGAACCCTACAGTAAAGGGAATAAATCAGGCTCTTGGCATTTGCGTAGTGCCCATACAGACTTCTGTTTCAGGATTTGTCCCCATCGTTAATAGGCATAGGTAAATACCTTCATCGTTAGTGATGTTTGGTTTCTGAGCTGTGTACATCTTGCACTTACCATATCGTAGCTCATCTTTGAAAGAGAAGGGAGGCTATTGGCAGATATGCAGGAAGAGTAGCTTCTTACAAAGGCCTTTCAAAGTGCTGGTATTAACTTGTGAGGTTCTTCTTACAGGATTTTGTTACGTAGAGTTTGATGAGGTGGAGTCACTCAAGGAAGCTCTTACATATGATGGTGCAGTAAGTATGCTTGCAATTAATTTGTAACATAAAAAGATAAGCACAAGTCTCAAACTCCTTGGCAGCCCATATGGTACATTCTGAAGAGATTCTCCCCTTTATTTAACAGCTTTTGGGTGATCGATCACTCCGAGTGGACATAGCAGAAGGCAGAAAACAGGATAAAGGAGGCTTTGGCTTCAGAAAAGGTGGCGGGCCTGATGACAGAGGTGACTTCCATTTTTCTGAATAGCTTCTTAAATGCAATGGTTGTAGTTATGACTTGTGGTGCTAACTAATGCTAAGGCAAGGCATGCGAGTAAACACGAAGGTCACGTAGGAAGGAGAAATTTTATATGTACACACATATTTCTAACCTAGCTGCTGCCGCTCCTGAAATGTCTGGAATAGATGTGCTTTGTGTCCAGAAGCTGAATATGTTGTCACTCCTAGCCCAGGAAGTGCGACCAATACCCCTAGTAATGTACAGTGTCTTGCAGAGGACAATCATAAGCCCAACAGTCTGATCTGCTACTATTTTATTATGATGTAAGAAAAGCGAGTAAGCTAAGTAAGCACAAGTAGACAAATACTTATTTTGGACTATCTGTCTCCTGTTCCAGTGTAAAAACAGGCTTTACTGTAGTTGAAGCTTAATTGAACCAGACTCACTAAAGGTTGCCGTTGAATGCATATTAGAGAAACTTTTCTGACCACTTATTCTTGGTTAACTTAAACTGACGTTTTGTTCCTATGCAATGGAACTTGCTAGTACCGAAGCGAAAGGATTTTCCAGCAGCATGACTTTGGATATTGAAGGACTGAAACTTTGGTTTGGTATCCCCTTGATCAGTCTTTCCCACAGCTTCAGACCTGAACACAATTGTGGCTTTTTTCCTAGGAATGGGAGGAGGTTCCCGAGAATCCAGAGGAGGTGGATGGGATTCCAGAGATGACTTCAATTCTGGTATCAGTATTAACACTTATACAGATAGGCAGCCTGAAAGGCACAGAACTGTTCTCATTTTTGTGTCAACTACGTTTGTCCCCATTACTGTTTTGATTGAGTCTACTGTATGCCAACTTTGGACGTCCTACAGCTGCAGTGGGATTCTTCAGGGGGAATTTTCCATTGCCTTATAACAGAGGAAAGAGTCTTGATTGTGAATTTTATGAAACAATCCTAAATGACAGAATGCTTGTTCAAATGTAGCCTATGGTGTCTAGGTTTTAAGCGTTTCTCAAATGTGAGGCCAAGGACATTTCTGAATAGTAGCAGAAACAGACAGATCATGTGGAAAAGCTGATGATGTATTCTTTCAGAGCAGAGGCTTTCACCTTCTTAAGGAGATGTGGCATCATAATGATGTGTATCCCTGAAGCAGCTGACTTCTCCAAAGATATATTAGTGTTCCAAAGCACTTTTAAATGCAAAATGTTCCTAAACTTTTAGACCTGTTCCAGTAATGCAAGTTGCAGCAAATGACTGAGCTTGCTCAGTGGAAGGTAGGGATGGAGCCACCGGGTTTGCTCTTGACTTCCAGTCAGTTTCCAGCTATTAGAATGCAGGGTGACATTAACAATTTCTTTTGTCCTCTGAAATCATGGGTTTGGTCCATTTTCTGATGGGGAGATGCTGGCAAGTGCAACTTTGCAATGTCTGGTCTCTGCGTGAGTGGAATGGACAAAGTAGAAGGAGCGGTAACAAAGCGTGCCCTTGGTACTAGCATGAAACTGAAGCATGGTGCTGGAGAGAGGAAGCTTGCTACAGCGCTGCGCTTAACCTGCCTTCATAGCTAAGCATTCTGGTGTCATAGCTTTGTACCTTTTTTGGCAGCTTCTTCAAATGCAGATGCATTTCAGCTTGTTAGATGCTGGATGAGTGATTTGCGAGCCAAAAGTTTAGCATTTAAGTCTTAGTTGCTACAGAAGCTTTTCTTCTCAGGTTGTACAGCCTTGCTCTGGATCAAGTCTTTAAAGATGGTTGTTTGGCACTGAAGTAAGCGACAGTTCTGCAACTCTGCCAAATACTGAAGTGGAAGGGAAGGTCTCAAATGGGTGCAAAACAACTTTCTTTTCCAGGAGGCTTCTGAAAAACTGAGTATATTCCTCTTAGGTGTGCTGTTAGCCTGAAGCGTACTCTAGGTTAGTCAATTCTGTGATGACCATAGAGAGTCACTCTAGGTAGTACAGACTGGAACTCTGGCCCGTGACGGACAGTTCTTGGGGTTTTTGGTACCGAAACTGAAGAAATCCCATCAGTTTCATACTTAAAAGTCTGCATTGCCTTTTCCCCAGCTCTTTCATTAATCTAGGCAATGCCGAGTCAGTTTATAGTACAACTAAAAAGCCTTGGGGTGTTGCTCTGTTTTTCAAAGGCTCTGTTTTATGAGGACTGTATATTTCACTACTCCCTCGCTATTTTCCCATTTACTCTGCTCCTGCAGATGTCAGGCGAAGGCTGTAGCCAGCGTGGTCTTCTGGCTACAGAAGTACTCTGGGTACTTCTAGTGTTGTCTCTGAATTCAGCTAATGGTGTTAACAATCTGAAGTTGCAGATGAAGCTCATATTTTAAGCCGACTTGATGACCCACTCTCCAAAACTCCAGTAAGCCTCTAGGTGGATAAAGCAGTTTCCGAACTTGGCATAGTATGCTTGGTTTCAAATGGAATCCGTATGACTCTTCTAGAATGTGTTAAGAGATCTGTGAAGCAATGTGTCTACAGACAAAGGCTCTCAGTGCATCATCTTGGACTGACAGCAGTGACTTGCAAGGTTTTCCAGTCACCCAGATAAAAATCTAGATAAAAAGCATTGCAAAATGTACTCTTTAAATTCACTGTCTTCCGTCTTCAGGATTCAAAGATGATGACTTCTTGGGAGGCCGGGGTAGAGGAACCCGCCCTGGAGACCGGCGACCACCAGGTGCCTCAATGGGAAGTGGTGGCACTGGTCGCTTCAGAGACGGGCCTCCCCTTCGTGGATCTTCCATGGACTTCAGAGAGCCAACAGAAGGTAAACTCTTCCTATCTTCTGTAATTCAGCCTGCCTTCATGAAGGAGACTGCTGCTTTCTTTGTCAGGTTAAAGCTGCTGCCCTTGACAGCCGGATCTTAAAACCTTAATGTTTTTTCTTTCAGAGGAAAGAGCACAGCGACCCCGACTTCAGCTCAAACCTCGAACAGTTGCTACTCCCCTCAATCAAGTAGCCAACCCAAACTCTGCTATCTTTGGTGGAGCCAAGCCCCGAGAGGAAGTAGTAAAAGAGCACGACTGAGTTTGGGGTTGAGAGGGAATGGGGAGGCGGGAGAAAAAGCAAGACAGTACAGAGTGACTAGCTCTGCTGGAATGTCAACCCTGCAGTTTACCATTCCTGCCATCTGGCATTTGTCCTCTTTGAAACCGAAAACACAGAGCTTGTGAATGCATGTCAGCTGTTAACAAGTGGTTTTTAGTACGTTCTTGGCTTTGCTGTATCTAGTGCCTGCTTCGTGCTGAGTTTCCCTCTTCTGTTTCCTTCCAAGCAGCACAGTTGCCAGTAGATAAGGCAGTGTAGCTGCTTCCACGAGCGTGGAGGTCTCTGGACAAAGGTGCTGCTTCAACTTCTTCCTTTCTGGGTTTGTTTTACTTTAGAAGCACAGGTTAGACTTAGTTATTGCCCTGTATTGTTTCCTTTTACTTCCTCAGTGCTCCTCTTCTGACCTGCATGTCTTGTTCTGTATTGCTGTGGCTCTGAAGAGGAAAACTGGAGAGTCCAGATGAGTTGAACAGAGAAATTTTCAGTTCTAACCACGTAGTGAAATACCATTTACGACAATTGGTGATAGAGTTACTGCGTACAGCAGAGCCCCTTGTAAAACTAAGGGGGACAGCTGCCCTTTCACACAGGTTACCAGGAAGTATCAATTTTATAGATGCAAATAAAATTGGCTGACAAGAAGCCTGGTGACTAGGTGGTGGGATCAGTACGGATAGAGCATCTGCCAGCAGACTCTTGCTGGTGGCTGTTGACTTCAAAATGGTATGATACTACACCTCTGAGCTCAAGGTTAGCGCTGCAAAAACGTGCCTCTTTGAGCACAACCGCTCACTGGCTCTTTCTGCTTACTTTTTTTTGGGTTTTACATGTTTGGTAAATTTTTAAACGAAGTTTCTACAAATAAAATTGACTTTTTTTATTTTTGTTTAAGGAGTGTATACTTTGCCATGCAGTATGTAATCACCATTATCCCCTGTATTTCTTTGCCCAGCGGTGTACAGTTTTAAGACCTCTGCTCTCAGAATACCCTGAAAATGGGCAGATTAGAAATCCTTCTGCTATAGATTCTCTTCATGTAGAAGTTTGGGTAAAAAGCATCTCTAATTGCTGCATCTCTCTTCACTTGAAATGTTTCTTGCCAGTGTTGTGTGGGAGGAGGGAGGAGAGGGGAGGCTGGAGCAAAAGGAGAGAGCTCATTCATGTTTAAAACCAAAACCGGGATCTGCAACACTGAAGCGTGGCTCTGTCCAATGCATGAGAAAAACTTGGGCCCCTAATGCTAGCGCTGACGGCTTTCAGACACGACGCCAGCACACCCGAGTACTTGCGAGAGGAGTTTGGAAGCATGGCTGCTTCACTGCTGGTAGTGAATTTCCTCCCTGAAGTTACCTTTGTAATGTCAGAGTCCCAGCAATTTACAGAACTACTCTTTCCTTCCTTCTGCCTGTCACTTAATCTGCTTCTGAGATAAGAACCATTTGTCTAACACTAATCCTTAATTTAAGACAGACATGCATTTGTGTGGTTGTATTCCAAACCGATAATTGACCTATTTACATCTTCAATGTGGAAAAGATTTTAAGAACAAATTCCCATATAAAAACTCACTTCTAGTCAAGACAGTTGACTTTTAAATGTAAAAACAAAAAAAAAAAAAAAGGAAAAGAATTCCAAACACTTAACACATTCTGCTTCATAACAAAATAAATTTATGGATATGGTATTTTGTGAATGATCTTTTAAATAAAAGAAAACATTAAGTAATATTTAACATTGGTCTTTATTTGAGTCTGCTGTAGCATGTTCCCTCCCCGCCCCCTCCCCCCCCAGTCTTCAAACATTGTGTTAATTTGGAAATTTGCTTCCCTAAATTTCCTGGGGAAGCAGTACCAGACCCGTTCTTGCACAAATAAGGGGGGCGAGGAAAAGATAAAGGGGAGGAACCTGATCTAAACAAGCGCTGGAACATGCAGCACCCGGTGAAGTAAAAATTGTGTACAAGCGGAAGCGAGCCCACGGTCTTTGTCCCGTGGCTTCTGTATAAGTGCAGTTACGCTGCTGAGGCTGCCAGGCAGAATTTGGAGGTGCTGTAGCCTGCGGGTCACCTCGCTCTTCGCGCCGTTTCCCTCGGGCTGGGTTCTGCTGCCCGCTGCCCCGTACCGGGCAAAACGTGTCTCCTTCCAGTCTGAGTAGCGGTGGGTTTCACGTGGAGTCTTTGTGGTAAGACAAAGTCAATAGATCAGCTTGCTGCTGCCTTGCCCAGTTTCTCCCAGTGCTTTCAGCTGCCCAGTTTCCCGCGAGGTGTAACTGTTCCTGAGGCCGTTGCCCTCTGTCTCTGAAGTACGTGTGCTGCCGGGGGGAGTTAAAGAGGGAGAGCCGTGTTTTTGTTGAGGAAATGAGCTCTGACCTTCCCGCTGGTTTTACTGCTTTCCGTAGCGTGAAAGGGTGGCAAGCGTTCCTGCCTGCCGGCTGCTCCGTCCGCTCTCTCCAGGCTTGCTCCTATCCACAGCTCCAGCAGAGAATCCCACCCCTGCTCTGGAGCCGCTTGCCGAAGCAGCGTCTGTACTAGCACCCGGCTGTCCCACGTGAATAATATAGGCCGAGTTTTACGCGTAGGAGTGGGGCTAGCTGGGTGGAGATGGCCTCCTTCAGCTGCTCCACCAGGCTTGCTCCTAGCTGGCCTCTCACGCCTGATGGGGGGAGCGATAATTTCATCACTGCACGGAGGAAAGTAACGCTGATTTGTGAGGAAGGTAGAGAGATGGAAAATGGCTCAGCTTAGTCTGATTAATATTTTTCTCTATCTGCTAATATTTGTTTGGTCAAGCGTTTCCCACCGGTGAATGCAGCCTAATCCCAATATCGTTTAATAGCTTTTTTTTTTTTTTTAAGTAGTTCTTTGTATGCAAATATTAATGCATTGCCTCGTTTCTCTGCATTATGCTTTCCACATGGCTCGGGTCAGGCTCCTCCAGTCCTTTTTCTTTCCCCCCTGCAGAAATTTATCTGATGAACATTTTCCTGTACAGGAGCATATCAAACTAGCTTGCGTCAGCAGTTGACGAAACTCTATTTAATATATGGATGTGGCATTTAAGTTTCGTACGAGGAAGCAAGATTATTTTTTCCCCACCAGCAAAAAAGCAGTTAAGGTTTAATCTGTAATGCTTAATTCTACCTGCAGCTTAAAGCTAAGCCTGGCATGGCAAAGCCTAGACCAAGGAGGTTACCAGCAGTGGTAACAAATGGATAATTCACTTTGTGGCTATTCCTGTGCTCACTGAGTTGTTTCTAGTAGCTGTGCAGAGCTTTCTTCAAGCTTGAGCTTAAAACTGAAGTCAGGAATGCAGCAGTTAGTTGTTGGAACTGAGCTTGACGTAAGGCTTAGCACCGCTTTGCTGCTGTGGGAAGTGCTTCGTGGTGTTTCTGCAGCTGGGGAAGGCTGGGGCGGCGTCTGGAAGAGCTGTGGGACGGTGCAGGAGTAAGCAGCGTGCGTCTGACGTGCTGCAAAACTCCACTGGCAACCGCCGAAAGATAAACCCCACCCCGAGCCGAGGAGCGGTCCTGGGAGAGCTGAGCCCAGTCCCCAACGGCAGCAGCCCGGCGCTGGCGCGGGTGCGTTGCCAGCTCGCTGGGCCGTGCAAGCCTGCAACGGCACCTGGGGGGCTCTGCGCCTGTGGTCACGCATGTCCTTCTGATGGGCGAAGGGCGAGCTGGAGGAGTGGTCCCGGATTCAAATGATGGGCTGGTGAGAGCCGCGGTAAATTTACGCCCTCGAGGGTGGCTTACTCGCCTTCCTGAAGTAGCAACAGGATCTTAACCTACTACTGAGATGCGCTGGCACTGCTAAACGGGTCTCCACTGCTGACCATGAATTTCGGAAGTTCTGCTAGGCGTCCCAGAGACGGTTGTGACAGAGAGCGATCGTGGCCAAGACTCGCCATCCCAGGGCGGTTTTGGATGATGCTGATATTTTTCAACTTATGAATTCTATTAGTTTCAATCCTGACGTAGCACATAGTATAGTAGGAGCATTTGCTACCTGTAGTACTAGCTGCTGACTCGTCTTCAGAATAGATGATGATATCTTGAGAATTTTAGAGCAAATCCTGTGATGTTGCAACCCCTCCTTGTTGTAGAAAAGATTTAATAATAAAGCCAGCAAATTTTGAAATGCATGTGCGACCCCTTCCTCAGAGCGCTCGCGCGTAGCAACTTGCAGAGCAGCCCTCGTCCCGCCGACGGCTTTGAACAGAGCTGCTTGGCCTGACTTTTGGGCAAAGGCTGCGTGCCTCGACTTTGCTCCAAGCAGCGCAGTTTGAAGCCAGGCATAGGTCAGTGGTTTTCTACGCCGACCCCATTCCTTCTCAGCGCGTGGAAGTACGTCTCGTGGTTATTCGCGCTGGCTTGCAGCAAGAACACGGGCAATAAGCCGTTAACGGCGAGCACCTTTACATTTGTGTTAAGTTTATGTTTTGCATTCTGATGGTTTCTGTGTTCCGCTACCCGATGAGAGCGAAGGCTCTGAAGGAATGGGGCTGCTCGTGTATCCTGGCACATTCTAGCGCAGAATCAGTTCCCTCTGTTGTTTTCAAGGGCACTTCTCTGGACTGGGTTCTTGGGATGCAATTTTGTAGCTGATGCTTGTCTTAAATTTTTCGAAAGGGGAGTTTCTGTGGATGAAGAGGCATTTGATTTCCAGCTGAGATTGGAATTTTCTAATCTGGTAGCTGAATCCCTCCTCTCGAATGCCACTCATCCCCTGCAAGATTTCAAGGAATCAAGTATATTTGCAGTGGCAGAGGGCCATCTTTTACCGCGTGCATACATTTTCTGTATAGTCTGCAATTTATTCTGGTAGTTGTGATACCGCTCACTATATCAGTATTAAACCAAACCAATTAGAAGCATTGAAAATGGTGTAACCATATTCTTTGACCTTGCTTTCTGAAAGGATTTAACCCTTCAGCGCCAGACGCTTGACTCTCCAGCCTGATGCACATCAGTTAACAGCGATATCCCGATGACGTTGTATGCTCTGGAGTAGCTGGAGAAACGTCCTACCAAAGCTGGAGGTGCCCAGCTTGTACCTGGCCTGCGCATCAGGGATTGCGCGGGAGCTTTGCTGGTTCCTGCCCACGTCTGCTCGCTTAAACCCGAAGCTTAGACAGGCACAAGAAACGGGAGATGGGGGGTCCTGGTCGCACGTGCGGTGTCACGGTGTGCGTGCGGCGTCGCTGTTACTGGGTCTGAGATCATGTTCCTCATCTTGCTGTAGCTGTTTGGGTGACTAGATCTAAAGCGCTTGATGGTTTCCTTTTCCATAGCTGCAACGTCTCTGTTACCTGACATTGCCTGCTCAATGGCAGGTTAATTTGAACATCAGCTCCCCTCATTTCTGTCCCCTTTGCAGCAAAGTGCGTCCGAGGGCTTTAAGGCCCTTCAGCGCTGTTAGAGGAACGACCTGCTTACCTGTAAGCTCACAGATTCTTGTGCGAAGCTCTAGAGTACCCCCGGGTTGATGTTTGGGGTATGGCATTGCCGGGAACGCTGCCACCGCCTTTCCGCCCGGTGGGTTTCAGCCAGGCTAGCGTGCGGCACGGGAGGGATCCGCTTCCTACTCTGAGATTGTTTTGTTCGTGTCACCGTGCTCCCAAGATCTGCCTCTTCCTTTTAAATAAACCAAAAATCACTCAGTACCTCTATAAACCCCTGCAAAATCTGTACTGTAATGAATCTGTATAATTTGTATTGCTGTATAAAAAAATCAAATAAAAGCATTCGAACCTTCTGGGTTTTTGTGTTCAAATTTAAGAATTACGGTGTCTACAAGGATGAACTGAGCAGGATAAGAATGGGAAGAAGCTTTATAGCGCCGTAGGGATGTACAGAATTAGTCTTTGCAAGCCTGCCTTGGCTAAATTTTTGTGAAGCACCCAGAAATCCTCGCTGTGAGCTGTCTTTCCACTGGGTGGTAGCAGCATGTATCTTCAGCTCTAACGGTATCTTCAGCTGTAACGGAGCCGCTTTCGGTTTCAGCTGGGCGAGATGGGGTTTGCAGTGGGGCGTGCAGCTGGGGCAGGGGAGGAGGTGGCACTTCCCCTTCAGCGGGGGAAACGCTCGCGCAGCCACAGCCGAGAGGAAAGCCGTTTCTTGGTCTGTACGAAAAAGTGCGTGCACTACTTCAGCATGTCAGAAAATTTCCTCCCAAGACGTGGCTTTCGTTAAAGCTGCCGTGAAAATTTGGCAAAACAAATACTTAGTGGTTGGGGTGAGGCATGCTCATTCTGGTCCCGAAGCAAGGGGGATTGAACGCTGGTCTGCTGCAAAGTAGGCAACGCTTGGCTTGCAAAGCTCACGAGCTCTGGGAGAAAGCCCGTCCGAGCTCAGAAACCTTTCCTCAAAGCTTTCAGCGTTGGGTGTGTTTCTGCAGAAGGGTCGGGTTTAGATGATGCATTGATTTCTAATCGTCGTTTCACTGAGAATTTCTGATCAGCATTAGTCATAACACCTGGTTCGAGCAAAACCAGCTGGTCTTTGAGCAGACCCCACCTTTATCCGAAAGGATGTAAACTGCTCCCCAGGGCCTTCAGTCTCCCAGCCCCAACAGGTAAGCTGGGGAGGGTGGAAGATGGAGTCTCATCACCTCTCTGGCCCCAAAGAGCTATTTCTACAGCTGGTTAGCTATAGAATCATAGAATTTTTAAAAGGGAAATAAAAAAAAAAAGAGGGTTTGGTTTGCTGGTAACACTGACTGAATGAGTAGATGCTGTGTGTTTGTTATGGGGGGAAAACAAAACCAAGCTGAAATGGGCAAGCTTTGAAAAGGACGTGGAAAGGTGGAATTGTAATGTGGTATTTTACGTAATTTTATCGCAGTAGATAAAAGCGTGATGGTCCTCTGTCTTTGCCCTTTTATCAGACCAGAAATGGCTTCTAGCAGCAGGTGTAGATGAGGCGCAGGGGCTCCGGGAGGGAGAGGACAGACGCGGGACGGAGCCCGGTGTCCCAGGCTGGGTTTGGTGTCTGAGGGGTGGCTGTGCGGGTGTCCCAGAGGGGGCTCGGCCTGGCCTCGCGGAGAGCGAGCTCGTGGTTGTGTTAGCGGGTGCTCGGAGGGAGGGCTCTCACCCTGAACCCCTACATCGAGCCCTTTTCATGAGAAATACAAAGAAGGGAGATCGTATCTATACAGCGGTGTGTGTTACTGCAGTAATTACCTTCTAATTAAAGTTAGAAAGCAAGGTGGTTGGCCTCTGCAGAGGACCGATGGCTTCAAAGGGCATCGCTCTCCCCAGGAGCTGTTGGCACGCCTCGGGGTGACCCTGCTGCTTTGCACCTCGGGCCCGGCAACAGCCTCTCCTCGCTGTGGAGAGGCTGGGCAGTCGCCTGTGCCGGTCCAGGAGCCCTTCGGGGACTGACACGAGGTGCCTCTGCTGCAGCCCGTGCCAACTGCGGCAACGTCCGTACCGCGGCGGTGAGTCATCTCGGAAGCCGTGAGACCTGTCGGAGAACCCGTAAGCAAATACGCGGTGCATCTTTAGCAGTAGCTGTTCCTAATGAAATAGTTTTCTGATATGAAAGACGAACTGTAATTGGCTCCAGCGTGTTCAGAGCATCAGGTCTGCTATAAAGAACTCGTTTGTAAAACTTCTGTTACCAGCTCATGTTTAAATATGTAAAAAACCTGCTAGAAAGCCTCTAATAAACTACTTCATAGCTAAGACCTCTGCTAGAAAAGCCAATTCTGTAGCAACTGTTTTAGCAGTCAGAAATGCGTTTCACATTACATAGTATTCCTTATGCAGAGGCCAGCCAAAACCCATACAAATAATTCAAAGCTGGATCTCTCTTCTAGTCTTTGGTTCAGATTATACGTACTGATTTCAAGATAGGCTTCTGCACCCAGATTTCATGTGGGAACGGCTCTGAAAGGTGCATGCAAGCAATGATTTTTGCACCTTGGGTTAGAATTGGAAGAGAGAAAGGCTATATGTATTTGCACGTACAGTGGTTAACTATCTTATCAAAGCCACGTTTCCTCTGAAAGCTTGATAGCGAAGTTCCCATCCCAGGGTTGCAAAAGTTGTAAACGGTTGGCTATTTTATCATTTTTATGGTAGGAGAGCCACCTTCTATCAGAGAGAGAGGGATGTAGATGACTGGTGGTGGTAGCTTGAGAGTGCCCCAATTTAAATATAACAAAACCTCCCCTTACTGACTCACTTGCATGGCTGTATGTAAGAGGGATATTCTAGAGCCTTAATGAGAGGCAGCATGAAACATGGTTTTGTTTGCGGTTGTAAAGCGTGTGCCCGGCTGGCTGTTGCGCTCTCCGGTAGCTGCAGCTATGCAGGGCCGTTAGGTGCATGTGCAGGCTTTCCTATTCCTCGAGCAGGATACGTATTTCATGTACTGTAATGGGGCTCTAAGCCAGCAGATAAATTCCTCATTATTCATAAACCTTCCTTATTCTATTTAAGCACAAAAAAAATTAAGGAACTTTTTTTTTTTTAAGAGTACGGTGAAATTGTGTCTGATGTCTGCAAACTGCCAACACTAAAGCATAAGAAATAGTTTTATTCTTACAGCTCTGGACAGGAGCTCCAGGTTTGGCTGCTAGCAATGGCTATTTGCTGCCTTTGGGACACGGTATCATCTTTTCTGTAAAAACTAAGAGAGGACTTGCTATTTGCTTTATCTGCTCTGAGTTTTTCCAGGCAGCATCCGCCACTTCCAGCGTGTGGTGTTAAATCCTGCAAAGGTCCTTTGCTAAAAGGGAACTTTGAACTTTTTTGGGGCACCAGCCCCTTCTGAAACTCAAGGGCTGCTTGGGAAGGGACCTTGGTGGCGTGCGTGGTTCCTCGCCGCCCGAGCCTCTTCCTCTCCCCGCGGCAGATAAACCGAAGCGCTCCTGCGAGGGGCTGCCCCGGGTGGGTTTGCGCAAGCACCGCCCGCGGGTCCATCTCGGAGCTGGCGAGGGGCTGACCGGCCGGGCGGCGGATGTTGGGGTTAGTGATTCAGATGATGACAGGAAACCAGCAACTGGCGGACGAGCCCCGGAGGAACCGGCTCCAGCGTCGGTGGCTGTGGCCGTGAGATGCAGGAGGAGATGGGACAGATGGGGGAGAGCGGCTGAGCCTGTGGGTAAGGTGGGAGAGGAGGGTGCCTGGGGGTGCGTGGGGTTCGTGCGAAGGCTTTGGGGGCAGGTGGGGTGTCCCGCTGATTTCGGTGAGCTCAGAGATCCTAGGCTAGACCTCCGGGACCCTTTTAAAGAGGGTTCAAGGTCATCCCTGTAAAACCCTTATGCAAAGCATCATGCTGGATGCTGCTTGCTGCTGCTCTTGGCCACCACCTGACAAGCTCCAAGGTAGGAAAATTACCAAATATCTCTTCTCAGCAGCACTTACGCCCCTCTGGACCCAAGGTGAGAGTCTGCCTCATACAACCTGGATTGCCTGTTTTATGATACTATTCTTTACATCTCCCCGCTCCATCTGCTGATGGCAGCATGGCTATTTTTTAATTACATTATTTCTGCATTCACATCTACTAAAATGTTCGGGAAGATTCAGGCTGAGCTGAGCTGCCCTCATCCTGTTCGCTCCTGCCTACAGCTTCTGGGACCGCTGCAGCCCACGATGTTTCCCCCTCCAAAGCCCCATCCTACCAAACAGCTGACTTGAACTACGCTTTCTGGGTTTTCCATCGGTTTCGGGGCTGACTGGCATCGTGTATATGAATGTATTTATTTTACTGCACGTAAGTGCTTGAAATTCCTAATCCTAGATGGAAAGAGCCTTGTCTTTGCTTCGGTTTTCTCTTGTGTTCAATGTTCAGTGCGATATGGGCCATGAGGTAGGCACTTTAGCGAAACGGAATAATTATGGGATAATCTTGTGTGATATTGGCTCATTTGCATTGCCGTGGAGTAAATAGGAGTACGTAGTTGCATATGTACGGGTTGCCTATAGCTGCAGTTCCTAACGTGGCGTCCCCCCGGACCCCGCAGCGGTGGCAAAGGGTGCTGCATGGCTGCCACGCTGCCCGAAACGGGGGGAGTTAAGGACAAATACAGATATTTCTGTGAATTACCTCCTTGTGCAGGCATGCATGTCGTGATTAGGATTTTGCGCTGTATTTTCCACCTGAGGTTTTAAAGCATTTTACAAAGTGATAATTTCTTAAAGTTGACTTTTCAATTCCAATTTTCCCTCTTGTCCTATCTTCTACCAAAATGCATCTACTGCTCCCCTGGCATAAAATAAAGCATGGTCTGCTTGAATAGCTGTACAGAACCAGACTTTATCTATACTGCAGCAGCTTTCCTAAGAAAATTTACACTGGCATAAAATCTGGTAGGAAACGGGGTGTGCAGACCTCTGGGAAGGAGCTTTTCTGGAGGCTCAGCGCTGGTCATTGAAGTGGTTCCAACCGCAGGAGCTTCCTTGGTCTGAGCGTTGAATGTCTAAATTGACGGGACTTTCTGCAGCAATCTGTGCAACGTAGACAAACAGAAAGTAGTGTTTCTTTTCTTAGAAATGCTAGAGACACTGAGTCAAGCTGAATATTGCATCTGTTCAACAAGTCCCTGTGCTAAATTTCATATGGCGAGGTTTTAAATAAACTCTCAGCTTTATATTTCATGCCGGTGACTCATCCAATCGGTCTGAATTAGCCTTAATTTATTGCAAACTGGCGCAGACCACAAAACTTTCTGGAAGAGAGAGGAGAAGACTCTTTTATATTTGCCTTTTGGGCATTTTTTAACAAAGAGGTTGAATACATGACCCAACCCAGCGGTTTCAGTCTTTACCTTGCAGCGTGAGCGCGGGGGGTGGGCTCGGTGGCCGCAAAGGGCTAAAGTGACTTCGTCAGAAATGGTCTTGCAGAAAAGCAGCCAGTTTTGCCCATGCCACATCAACGCATTCCTCGCTCTCCTGGATTTTCAGCAAAAAGTTTAAGTATGTCTTAAGTACTCCTAAAGGGTTTTTAAGTGAGCTTCTTGCCTCTTCTGCTACTGTTGGAAAGTTCTTCCAGACTTTCCATCCATTAGGAATTTTATTTCTAGCCTGTGTATATCCAGCTTATACCCACTCCTTTTATAAACCAGTGTTGTCTTATTTAAATCCAAACAGCTTTTCTCACTTCGGTGGTTCTCTCTCGGACAGATTGACAATGAACGTCCGTGTACTCTCACTCTCCGCTTTAACAGAGACCTTTCAGTCCTCCCTGATAAAGCAACCTCTCCTTCCCGTGGCTGTTTATAGCAAGCCCCGTTACTGGAGGCTCCCTATAACTTAGGTCTAGAAACCTTCTGTGCCAGCAGCCGGCCTGACAAGACCTAGCACATACAGACTGGATGATCTTTTGCGAGTTCATTAATTCTTCCCATTTAAAAAAAAAAAAAAAAAATTGTCTCTTTGATTGCTAAAAATATCTGAGGCCATGAAAAGAGCAGCCCGGCTTTGGGAAGGCGTGCTTCCCCCTGGCAGGAGAGGCCCCGTGCTGCGGGGTCACGACTTTACCCAGCCTCCAGCGGGTTGCTCTCCCTGGAATCGCTTACCGGGGCCGCGGCTCCCGGGGATTTCACGGGGCCGCGGCGCTCGGGCAGCGCTCGCTGCCGGAGGCAGGCGCCGTGGCCGCGCTGGCTTCCTCGTGCAAGGAGACACTTCTGTCGGCAGAAAAAGGCAGAAAAACATATAAAAGGAGAACAGAGAAGTGTATAAAGGGAACAGGGTATTTTGCCGCGCTCTGAATTTTACTCCTGAAGAGCTGAAACGAAATGGGAACCTGTTTTCTGCCCGTGTTTGAATGCAGCATCTTGAAAGCAAGGCTGATCAGCAAGTTATTTACTCTGCGTGCCCTTCTGATATATCTGGAGCTCGTCACAGCCCTCAGTGGCTCGAGCCTATTTATTCTCCTCACCGTCTCCCCAAGGCGGAGAGCAGGGGAAGCACGTTCAGCCTTCCAAATATTTTATTTATATCCCGCCAGCTGTGAGTAAGTGCCTCCAGCCTTCTGCTTGTCATAAATCTGTTCATCGCCTCCTGCCGTCAGCTCCTTATGAGAGGAGGTTTTGTACCAACAGAAAGGATTTCCATGGACCTGAGTCTTTGGGAACATAAATACTGACCTCCGGGCTGGTGCCGTGCTTGTGACTGGGTGCCGGGATGGGGATGGGACGTGCGGCGCCCGTTCAGCAGCCCCTGCGAATGCCCACCTTTCGTGTTCCCGGTGAGCGAGGGGCTCGGGAGCAGCCCGGGTTCGCCGTGTCACTGCCCCGCTGCAGAGAGAAAACCGGCTCTAGACGGGAGGTGGTGGCCTGTCCTACAACGGTGTAAACTAGGTCAGTGTTATCGGGTGCCTTCGGCTCTGCCTTGCCTTTGCTTTAAAAATGGGGGGGGAGAGAAAAACAAAAAACCAGACAATAACCAAAAAGCCCTCACAAGCAAACCAGCAGTGTTACAGCCCTTTGTATAATGAATTTTGGTCGCCAGTGTCCCTTAGCTGCCTCTTGCAGATGCTTTAGGGATGATCCACAGCTCATGGTTTCCAGGGGGGATGTTGAGCCAAGGAAAAACAATGTGAGAAGCCACATGGTTTTGACCAGGCTCTGTCCCCGACGTGCTGGCTGCAGCTGGGGGTGCTGGTCCTGCGCCTCCAGGGTGGGTGCTGGGCGCACCATTGATTTAAAACAACTCATCCCAGCTTCTTTGGAAGGTGCTGCAAGAAACTGCAGGGAAAGGTTCCCGGGGGGTCTGTAAAGAGGGAAGCCACGGTGGAGCGAGTGCTGGGAGCTGCCGTGGCCTCGCGAGTCTGGGTGACCTTGAAGGGAGTAGAATAAACCCAGTTTGCTCACAAGCAGAGAGGGTGGTCTCAAAGCCGAGTCATCATCCTGCTTGATTTAGGGGCTTTTGGGCAGTCGGGCCGCCACCGCTGAGAGGATGCTGACGCCGAGCCCCGGGCAGCCCGTCCCGTCCTTCAGCGGTCGCTCCCTCCTGGCCGGGGCAGAGCAATGCTGTGCTCGGGGGGCTGTCCGGAGCAAAAAGGGGGGCTGTGTCTGCCCCACAGTCATTTACACCGTGCCCTGGTAATTAGGACATCGGTGTAGGACTGGGAGTCCAGTGCCAAACCAGACCGCAAACCTCCCACCAGCATCCTCGGCCGCACGGGCAGGAGGGTGCTCGCTCGGCACTGAGAGGCTGGGCTGCTGCAAGGACGTCTCTGGGTTTTCTCCCACGCGAACGGGCTGTCGGTGCGGCTTGCAGTTTGGGCAGTGAAACGTTATTTATTCCGCTTTACACAAGCGGAGGCAGAAGGTGCTGAGCGGGGCAGAATCAAGCTGCTGTTTTCTATCGTCTGTTATTGATATTTAATTATTTTTAATTAATTAATTTTTTTATATCTATATTTTCCCCCTATATATATATATATTTCCTCCCCCCATCCACAGTGGCTATACCAATGCAATACAGGCTTAAGCTGTAATAAGGGAGATTCAAGGTAGGCAGTGGGAAAGCTTCCTCCC
Source organism: Platalea leucorodia (assembly GCF_965183815.1). Classification (NCBI taxonomy): domain Eukaryota; kingdom Metazoa; phylum Chordata; class Aves; order Pelecaniformes; family Threskiornithidae; genus Platalea; species Platalea leucorodia. The sequence goes on along the minus strand of NC_138838.1, from coordinate 4,165,118 downwards.
AGGCAGAGTAACGACGTTCTGGCCTTTGGCAAGTTGAAGTGTCTCCATCCCTAGGGGCCAAAGAAGTTTATTAAAAACAAAAATAAATTAAAATAATCGGTAAGTAAAGAAAATCTGGCCCTGGAGAATAGGAATGGGCTAAACAATCCGTCCCAGTCCCAGCAGGCTGTTTTCTGTGATATTTATAGGATGTTTTGTATTTTAAAGGAAGACATTGAAGCCAAATCGTGCTGATTATTACAAAATGTTAGCTGCTGTTTGTGGAAGAGCCTGTCATGGAGAGGAGGGGAAGAGCTGGTGTCTGAGCCAGCTCAACACGGAAAAAAGCATGGGGAATTTAACATTTAAAGTAATTCTGCGCTGCAGGGAAAGAGCCAGAGCGCCTTGTACAAAGGTCTTGGCAGCTTTGAGTATTTTCAAGTGCCTCCCTTTTTGCCCTGTCTTCTAGATATTAAAAAATAGTATCTGCTGACAATGTTTGATGGTGGCAACATGGGTTATGGGATTAGGAATGAGTAAATCCAAGTAGGTTTTTCCTCTTTGTGCTGGTGTCCCGAGGGAAACCCCATGAACCTGTTCTTCCAGAGCCAAACCCCCCATTTCACCGCAGGGGATGCACTCGGGTCTTACTGGAGTGGAAAGTGTGTGGGCAGCCGCTCGGACCGGAGCAGGGTGGGAAAGGGTACTTCCTCTGCCGCCTCGTGGTAATAAAACCCTAAAGTCTTTTCTGGATCCTCAGCAAACGCCCGGCTCTTTGCGGGTGTGAAGGCAGCTAGCACATGGCTCTTCGGGGGGCAGAAGCTTTCCGAGCGGAGGCCGCGCAGCCCCGCATGCCCCGATGCTCACAGGTTCCCCTCGCCACTGTGTTTCAGGCTGGATGCGGCCGGGCCATGGTGCAGCTGGAGCTGCTGTGGGCGGCCGCCGCGCTGATGCTGCTCGGAGCTGCCGTCAGCCTCTGCGTCAAGTGCCAGCTCTCCGGTAAGGTCCTGCCCGCGTGCTTCGGGGTCCTGCCCGTGGCCCCGGGCTGGGCTGGGGGGTCACGCCAGGCAGACCCTTTCCTTTTGGGGTGTCCCCTCTTGGGCGGATTCGGTCCTGCTCAGCCATGTGCTGGCCTGGGCAGCTTTGCCCTCGTGGGGATGCTCCCAGCTTGAGCTGGGAAGGGTCTCTGCTGGTGGCCAGAAAGCAGCTGGGGGGGAGGGACCCCCCCGACCCTGGGGTGGGCGCGACGCCGTGGGCTGCAGACCCCTCTCCACGGACACCGTGGTGGGTGGCTTTGGGCCACCCCGCACAGGACGACCATATCCAGGCGCACAAATCCTGCGGGGCTCTGGGGCAGACGGGCAGGAGGAGGGCAGGCGCGGAAGGATGGGTTGTCTTCATATACGCATTAAATACAAAGTGAGCGGGGTGAGCCCCCCGGCGGGGGGTCGGGCCCACCTCTCAGTGCTGGGCGGGTTTTACTGGGAGGGGCTGCGGGGTGGGGTTTTGGGGACAGGGATGGCTTGCTTGCTTTGATGCCTGAGACAAATACTACACTTTAGACGTGGTTTAAAAAAAAATAAATCAAAACACAGTCGCAACTGCGGCTCACTGCCTCTGCTGTCCTCTCGTGCTCCTGGTTGAAGAAGTTTTCTGAATGTGTTTTATTGGTCTTTCTGATCTTTAACTCCCAAATCATCCTTTTCTAAGAGGTTTTTTTTTTTTTTTTTCCTTGTCTTCCAGCTACCAAGCGAGAGAAGCAGCCGAGCGAGCGGAGGAGCCCGTAAGTTGCCTTTCACAATCGTGCTTCTCCCCCAGGCAGCTCGCCCGGGGTGAGACCCTGGCCAGAGCCAGACCCGCGCCATGCCTCGCAGCTGAAATCTGGATTTATATAAAACAAAATAATATAATCCCAGAACGGGGCATGCAGGGCGGCGTGCCCCAGCCCAGGGAGCTGCTGAAGGGGTAATGCCTTTACCAAGAATAATCCAAAATTAAACTCAAGCTCTGACTGTGATGCCTGTGAGTCATTAACTAGTTGGAAAAAGGTCTGGGAGAATTGAAGGGCAAGTCCTTATCCTGTCCCGTCGTGCCCCGAGATGAGGTAGAGAGGTTGGTAACTTCATAAACAAGCCCCTGCCCTTGGCCGGTGCTGGTGGGACCCTGTGCCAGAGCAACCACCAACCTGCAGCATAAGCAACGAAGGAAATGCATCGTACACACACGCACCCCCCCTTATTTCCTTCAGCAACAGACAAACCACAGCTCAATGATATAAAGAAGAAGAAAAAAAGCTGGCTTGTAACCTTTGATAGAGGAGCAAACGTGGTGCAAAGGGGCTCTGCGAAGGCCTCTGTGGGGCTGGGGTGTTTGCTTCTGCTCCGCTTGCCCGGGACTGGGGGAAAGGCTTCGGTGTGGTCCGTCGGAGGCTGATGGAAAAGCCAGCGCAGGCTCCGTCCCCTGCAGGCTCATACTGAATCGTTCTGATTTCTTGAAATTTATACCTGGATTAGCTGGTTTGACTTCAGACTCGTGGTATTGTGTGCTCTTTTTAGGGATCTGTTTTGGGCTAGTTAGGGCTTTTTGCATGCAAAGTGGTTTAACTGTGTATATTTGCAGACTTTGCAATGAAGTCCTTTGCCCGGCACCTCATCTCCCCGCCAGCCCAGTGCTGCGAATACCGGCTTGGGATGGGGGTGACCCGAATGAAAGGAGGGGGGTGGAAAGGGAGACTTTCAGGGTCCTAAAATCGGAGTTAATAAGAGCCTGTATGCACTTGTGGATGAAGAGTCATTGAATCCTCTTGTGCTCTGAGAGCAGCTCTCCTGTTAACTAAAAAGTAAAGAGGATATTGGGCACGTAGGTTATTTTTATTGTTGATCACATATGTTATGTTTTTCAGGTTGATGTTAAGGGATGTTGGGAGGGGCAGGGACAGCAGCGGAGGTGAAGCAGTGGGCTTTGAAGCCATTTCACGGGTGAACACCCAGCTTCTCCTGGGTGAAAATGCTCTTCTGGCCTTAACTGGTACATCAAGTGTCAGAGTAGGAATTATCCTAAACAATGTTTTCCTCATCCCTGGGTCCTTCCCTTGGCTGGTTTTGGCTGCTCTGCCAGTGGTCCATAAGCACATCTTGACTTTAAAGGGTCTGGGAAGCTGCTCCCGGCTCACGTGGGTCCCGCATGGCACGCTGAGCGATGCACCGCGGCGTTTCACCCAGCCCAGCGTGGGGGCTGTGCTCTCTTAACGGGGAGGTCTCTTGCATCTGCTTTCCTTGTCATAGACCCCAAAATTCAGCTGAGGTTAGACCTCTGTCTTTTCCAGGCTCGAAAGCCAGCAGAGGTTTGAGGTGATTCGATCCCATTCCAGTGAGTATGAACGTTGCACGGGGCTCCTGCGTTGCGGGGTGGGGGTCCTGCACGCACAGAATGGGGGGAAAGTAAAAATAAAAGGGTCACCTTGAAGCCGGGCGGTGAATTGATATTAGAGCGAGATTGTCAAAGCCACCTTAGATGCTTCTAGTGATGTGAACTCTGAGCTCTAGGAAAAAAATCTCTCTTTGCATTGAAAATAAATCACCCAAGCAATGTCACTGAAATGCAACACCTTATTAACTCGGGCTTCTTCAAACCGCTCTGTTTGCCCTGTGAAAAGACAGTGTGGGTGAACTCGAATCGACAGGAGTGACTCATTTATCATCACCCCCTTACTGCTTCCTGCAGCAAGCTGGGTTAGGCGCTGACCTTTTGATTTTTATCCTGAAACGAGTTGCTGACAGGGTCTGTATTAAATGTCACTGCCTGCAGACGGGCTCTGCGGGGCTGCTCCTTTCCCTGGGACCTTGCTGGGTCTGAGCCCCACAAACCCCCTACGAGTCCTTGCTTCAGCCCAGCCCGACCAAAGCTTATGACCTACGGGTGCTGAGTGTGGGGAAGGCCCCCAGATGAAGCAGGTTTGGGGGAGAATAGGCAATAAGGCAGCGGTTGGGACCGTAGTTTCCTCCGATGCATGTTTGCTAGCTCTGCAGTCTGCGCAGACACCAGCTCTTTCTCTGTTTGCTTCCCATTTTGGCCACTATGTCCTTTCAAGGAACGATTTGGAAGCTCTTTTGGGATGCATTAGAAAAATGCTTGTCAGTACTGAGGAGTCCTCTCTGTTGGATGCTCTGTGCTCATTGAAATATCTGCTGCTGCCATAATAAATAACATCTTGTTTTGTTCTTGGTCCTAGCTGCAACCCGAAGGCTGGAACAAATTAAGCAACGTGAAAACTCATCAGTAGCAAGGTAGGTAAAAAACCAAACAAACCAAAAACTAGCTATAGGGCCCAGGTAGGATGAACTTCACCCAACATATGTGAATGTTCAGGACTTGGGGTTGGGTTATGGACCCTGTAGATGGGGCTTGAGCTATACTTAATTTATTGATGCTCAATAGTGGGTTTAGACTTTTTCTGGATTTTCTTCAGTCTGACTGCGTTCTACTGGCAACCGTTTAAATCAAACCCGAGGAAATGAGCTGTGGCTGTCCGTAATCGGTACATCATGAAAAAGAAATGGCCATTCTTTACTTAGAAGCAGTTTGAGATGAGAAATCCCCTTCTCCCTGTCACCAAAACCCCCAAGAACTACACGGCTGCAATAACTCTGCTGCAGTATTCAGGCATAGCTATTCCCATCGTGGGATTTGACCCCAAACTCTTCATTTCCCATTGCCTGATATGTTGCCTGTATAAACTCACAGGGAGGTTCCACGGATGGTCCTTCTGGCTTAGTCACTGCTGTGGTTTGTAACCCCCGGTCCAGTTTGCTCAGACCTGGGATTTTAGCTCCCTTTTCTGTCTTTCAGGAAAACCACCGAGGAGCTCGGCACCTCCCGCCGTGCTGGATACGGTGAGCATCTCCCCCGGGACGGGCACCGGTTCCATGCTCTCCCCATCCACATGGCCGCGGGGGAAGCGCCTCCTGCGAAATTCATAAATGGGGATGTTGCAAATCTCAGCTCGTTTGTGTAGGTGCCGGCTGGGAACTCGCACCGGTTTTGGGAAGAGGGAGCCTCTGAGAGGCTGGTTACTCACTGCCGGGACCCCGGGCAGGGCACGGGGGCGGTTTATCCTGGAAACAAGCTGGGTGATGATAAAATTAACTGCTGTTATTAGCACCTACTCATGACGCTTGTGGCTGGTCTGCACAGCGATACTTAATAAGAACTAGCCTGGGTCTGAGTTTAAAATCCAGTCCTCATCCTGCTATGGCTGACCAGTCCTGGCTAGAGCCACGGGGCCAGGTTATTTAAAATATCCCCCCTGGCTGTCCCAACACCTCCGCCCTGGGGCGTCCAACCTTGCAGCCGTGTCCCCCGGCCCCGAGTGAGGAGCTGAGCGGGGGTCAGAGCTGCCGATGCCCCAACGCTCGCTGGCTCCGTCACCGAACGGTTCCCATCGCTCAGCCTGATCCCGAGCGTAACGTGTCCCTCCGCTTTTCCCCAGGGAGCGGGACCGAGTGCAGGTATCAGAATTTCCTGACAGGTAAATGCTGCAGCCGCAGGTCCAGGGGTGTGGGGAGGGAAGGCTGCCGAGGCGATGAGAGGTAACCGGGATGAGAGCCGGCAGGGAGCACGCAGGCAGCCGGCACTGCAGCTGGCGGAGCTCTGGCTTGGTTAATTTAGCGATTGCTTTGTAAGACACGCTGATCTGATTAACGGTCAGAGTGGAGGGGGACGGGATGCTCGCAAACCCCCGCTCCCTCCCGGGGCAGCATGAGCTGGTGCTCGCCCTAAGAGGATTATTGGTGCGTCGAGCTGCGCTCCGCTTTCCCAAATGCAGGGGGATGTCCCCGATCTCCCTGCCAGCTGGCAGGATCTGTCCACGAGAAGTGGTGAGCCCTGGTTTTCTCAGGGCCTGGGGTAGATTGGGGCTGCCTCCCCCTGCTCCAGCTTCCTGGCTCTGCTTGTGGACGAGCTTCGGGGCCGTGCCGGGGCTTTCTGGCTGCTGGGGACATCTGCTATAGCTGCGCCTGGGAAATTCGTCCCGCCGTGCTTTGGGACGGGCAGTTTGAGTTTATGCAATGGTACGGCGTGCTGACGGCAAACCCTTTGTGCTTGCAGAGGAGTGCCTGCGAGGGGACGCTGCCTACGTGTAAGTAGCTGGCTGCTGCCCGCCGGCGCGATCGAGTGGAGCCATACTGGTCCCAGTGCGGTCGTGCGCTCCTGACTCTCCTGTAGCTCAGGCTGGGACGCCCGTGGGCTGCCCTGGGCAGGAGGAGCTAACGGCGGCTGCTCTTCTCGCAGGGAGCCCGTATCTCTGGATTACTACAACTGTGCCCAGTTCTTCACACCACCCAACGGTAAGGTCTCCACGCGAGCAAGATGGGTTTCTTCTCAAGCCGCCAGCCTGGCTGTCCCGTGGCTCCAGGGAGCCTGCAAGACTTTTCTCTCCTAGGATGTGCGTTATTGCCCTACGGCCTGAAGCAAGCGTGGGTCCAGGAGACACGTTCGTTAAGGGCTGTAGCGGAGCCGTGGGGCATGAGGGATGCCCGAGCCCCGATCAGTCCATCCATTTGTTATAAACAGGACAGCCCAAACGCATCCACGGCTCCCGTTGCACAAAACACTTTGTTCTCACCCTGTTTCATCTCTGGGCAGCAGCAAATTATCCAAATTAGCGTTTGGGGTAACGAGGCCATTTTCCTGTTGTAGCTCGGTCTGGTTTGGGTGAGCGGAGGCTGCAGCCCCTCGGGGTCCTGCCCAGACGTGCGGGAAAGGGCACGGCCTTGTCCAGAAGCTTTTTGCCAGAGGGAGGCCATCAAATATTTTATATGCTTGGTTCACGAGGCTAGCGAATGAAGGTGGGATGAAACGCACCGCTCCATTCAAACACATCTTTTCAAGGCAAATATTGCATCTATGAAATGTTTTCACTTCCCTGGGTATTCAGCACTTCTCTGCGTTCAGACATCAATCGATTTTTATCTAAAATTAATTTCAAAACATGAATCCTATTTTTTATTTAAAGAGACTGGAGGGAGGAAAAAATACTTTAAAAAAAGGAAAAAATATCTTGTTTAGAAAAAAAAATTAACTTATTAAAAGAAAGAAGAAAAAAAAGGTGAGAAAGAGAAACCTGAATGTATTACCATGAATGTTTTTGTATCCTTTATTAGTTTTAATACTTTTTCAGTGGCTGAGGACTACCTAAAGGTAGTGTCAGTGTGTAGCCGTTGCGGAGCTGCTCTGAACGGCTCGCTTGGCTAACGCCTTCCCCTCCTGCCCCAGGTGGCTTTGGGCAGCGCGGAGGGTCGTGGGGTGGGCGGCAGCGGTGCTTACGCTGTCTGCAAACTCTTCCAGCTTAGACCCGGTGACCACACTTACTGTCGGGTGTCAGTGGTGTTTTCAGCATTGGTGAATGCAAGTTTTGAGGTTAGCAATACAGGGACTCACATCGTTCAGCTGCTCAGGGGCCCGTTCGGAGAGCTGAAATAACCAGCAGCAGAACAAAGAGCTTGGGGTTTGTTTTTTTTTTTTAATTCTTTTAAGCAGATTTTCCTTCTAGATGCTAATAGATTTGTGTACTGGGCTCAAACAGATGTTGTGCTTGGAATGGGGCTCAGTTCCTTCCCAGAAATTGAGAATAAGCCCAAGAAGACACTGCAGTCACAAGCTTAATGCTCAGTGGGAAGGAATACCCTCTCCCAACTGCTACCCTGGGCTGGGTGCCTGGGGATTCGCCCCTTGCCGGAGCCAGCCCTCCCCCTGTTCACCTTAGGGGCTGCTGTAGGACCAGTAATTATGCTGATTGGTATTTATTTCTGTCTGTAAGAAAAGTCACGAGGCCTCGAGACTGGCTTTGGCCGCTCGCCCTCGGGTGGCTCAGAAGCGGTGCTGTGGCTGGAGAGGCTCGGCCGGTGCTCCACGGCGTCGGTGGTGATGGTGCTCCCGTGGGGCGGCGATCGCCCAGTTCAACTGCACTGGGGGTGCCCCAGCCCCGGGTCAGTGCAGGCTGTCATGAAGATTAATGATTATTTAGCTAATGTGTGCTTCGTTGTGGGAAACAGCCCTCTCCTGCAGGTGCTGAGGGATCTTCCCAGGTCACCTATGCTTCCTTAACCCCTTTGTCCCCCTCTTTCTTGTTTCTGCCAGAGAAAGAGGAGGATTCCTATTCCTATCAAAACGTCATCATTGGAGCGTCCCACGGCTGTGATCCAGGTAGGTGTGTGGCTGGCATGGTTCGTGTGTGCTGTACGAAGGTATCTGGAAGCACAGAGAGGGACAGGGACCTGCCCAGCTGAGGGAAAACCCCCTCGTTCGCAGGCTCAGCTCTTCCGATCGGCTCCGTGCTGGTGGAGCCGGGGTGCAGGGGCTGCCGCAGGCGCAGAGCAGATGTGGAGCGTTTCCCCTTTCTGCAGGAAAATGCACATGGTGATACCTTACTGGGCGAGAGCTCACCCCCGAGCTGATCCCTTTGACTTGGAGGTCTCTGCAGCCGTTCAGGAGCTTTGGGGTCTGCATTGCTTCTCTAGGTCTTTCAGTGTAGTTACAGCCAAGGCTGATCGCGGTTCGAGCCCCCAGCTCAGGTTTCGCACCACGTCCAGCCCAAGAAGGCTGAGTGAGCTGCTGGAGGATGGCATTGCACCACAGTCTCTGCTTAAGGGTTTTCACCTTCTGTCCTGGGATGTTGCAATCAAAATAGGAAGTCAGGCTGGTTTCCTTCAGCAAATTAACACACAGCTTTCCGCACTGCTCGAGCCTGCCCTGCTCCCGCCTGGCTTTGTACAGAGCGATTAGAGGAGGCAGGAGCAGCGGGGACCAGTCTGATCCCCATCCGTGCCCGCCGATGTCCAGGCGCGTGGTCAGGGCTGGAAAAGCGATGAGGCAGCATCAGCAGACCTGCGGCAGGACGGCAGCCGCCCGGCTGGAAACTCGGCCACGTGCACGGGGCAGTTGGGGTAGGAGGGGGGTTTCACAAAGGTCCATTTTTAGTCCACTTGCTGTTCAGCATCATCCTGTCCAAACTCTTCTTAGTCACAGATGACTCTGTAGACTATGAGAACAGCGCGGCGATACACACATGGAAACTCCAGCAAGCAGAAGGTACGCTCTCAGCAGTTGTTTCCTATTTAGGGATGGGGCTCACGGGCAGGGCGCCCGTCATGCTAGACCGGTACAGACCGCCCTCAGGGTAATGCAGCCATCACCCCCATCTTGAGGTTTTTTTTTTTCTCTCCAATCATCCATGATAAACATCTAAGGCAATGTCCAAATTGCTACACGCACTTGTAATTAAACGTCGCTGTGATGGGACGTGGTGTTTCTAGTACTCAAAAGGCCCCCATGCAGGTGGCTGTCCCTAAACCCTGACCACGGGACACTACAGAAGAATGTCGCTCTTCGTGTCTTATATCCTCTTAGGTTTTGAAGTTGCCCTGGTGCAAGCTTAGCCTTGTAATCCCCTCCGACAACGAAACGTGCAGCACGCGCATCCAGTGGGTCAGCCCGCGACTCCCCTGCAGTAATTGGGGGTGCATATTTCTGAAGCTGACCTTTAAACAGCAGTTTAATCTAATGTGTGGCTTCCTGTGCAGCGCAGGGGGTAATCTGGCCTGGGAGATAGTGGTGAATGTACACACATCTATTTGAGAGCTTTCTGTCTCTGGTGTGGAAGCTGCCTAAGCAAACTGATTCTTGTTATCCTGGTTGCATACCCTCTAGATTAAATCTAAGTCGGTCTCTTTTGGCTCTGAAAAGCTGTCCCCGCTCGCTGCTTGCGGAGCATTTGCAAATTTGCTGTGGCCATTTTGAAGCCCCTTCAAGGCGACCTTGAGACTGTGACCTGAGGTTTCTTAGCCCAGGCGCAAAAATGTGTCGGCAGCGAAGGCTAAATATTGGCAGGACGCACAGTGTGTCTATGGTGCGCATGTGTTTTTAGATCAACCCGCTTACTGATCAGTGCTTCCCATCCTCGCTCACAGCTCTGCAGGCAGAAAGCCCAGATGATGAGCCAGACTACATCAACACGGCCCCTGCATCAGGCCCAGCCCCTCTGCCAAAGCAAAGGTAAAGAGAAAGCAAATGGTTGATGTATTTATTTAGAGGTGGGAGGATTGTGTCTATGCCAAAGAGAGCTCGGCTGGAGCTTTGCCCCTTGCCGGCGCGGCCAGCCGGTGCCCCGCAGCCCACGCGGGCAGTGCAGGGAGCAGGGCAGCCTGCTCTGTGCCGTACCACGTCTCTGGCCGATGCCAAGCTGACTAACGCCGACTGTGGAGACAAGTTTGTCCAAGTCCGTGTCCCAGCCCCAGCGCTGCCCTCCTCCAACAGGAACTCAAAACCGCTTCAGAGCGGCTTCGGGCGGCGCTGCTGCCTGCTGCAGGCAGGAACCCCCAAACCCCCTCCGGTCTGTGCAGCCCGGAGGCTGCGCAGCGTAAGGGATTCCCTGGGCTCAGCTGAGCCCTGCCTGCTGTGCTAAGACCGCATATCCTGCCCCACCATCAGCAGCAACCTGATGCTGATGATAAAGAATTACTTAAGGCAGCTGAAGTAAAAACCATCTGCGGAGAGCTGCAGGGAGATTGCATGACACTGAACGAGTGGGTGATATAGCACGGTGTCAGGAAACGCATGGCAATGTATGGAAGAAAAGCAGCCCCAGATATACCGAGCACAGGGACAGGTTCTGCATTAGCTGTTACGGCTCAAAATGGGCTCTCGGAGGCCTTGCAGAGCCTCTTCTCAGCAGATGAGTGTATGTGATCGCTGGGAAGTGGAAAGAGGAAAACAAACCACTGCTGTGCTAGCGTATAGATCTGTCGTGTCTCTACGTGCTGGTTAGAGCACGTAGTGCTGGTCACCCTGCTCCAGACTGGACTAGGACTCCAGCTGGGAGAGGGACTGGGACCAGTATTGCTTTCCTTGTGGGGTTTTTACTCTCTGAGCACCTGCAGAGACCCAGAGGGATCGTCCTTTTGCCACATGCTTGCAGCTCCAGTTACAGGGTTTTACAATCCCCAAACTGTGGGCACCGGCAGTGGGCAGCCCCCAAAATCCGATCTTTCTGAACCTGTGCAAAGCATTTAAGATTTGTGCCCATCATGTAAAGCACAGTCACCCTGTTCTCCACGTTACAGCGTTTGCTTTGAACTTCAGCAGCCCGTCCCAGCAGCGTTAGCTCTTATTCACAAAGACTGCTGGAGGGGAAGCTGCACCAAGGGCAGGCTGCGTTTTTTGGTCAAGGATTCAGTGTGTGTCACTCGTGGCACACAAGTCACTTCCCACCGGCTCACACGTGTGGTCTGGCCGGCAGCAAACACAGCTCAGCCTGGTGAATGCCTCTTCCCCTGCCCACGGGCACCCGCTGCTCCCCACGGCCCGACTCCAGCCTCCGCCGGGATGCAGCCGAACGTGGGAGCCCCGGCCCGAGAAACCTGCCACAGCGGTACCTCGCTGCCAGGCATCTCTCTTTGCTTGAGCTGGAGCAAACCAAGAGAATATGATAAAAATGGACTGCTTCAGTTGGGGTTGCGGAGAAACTTGCTTTTGTGCAGAGAAACTTCTTTTCAGAAGGTGTTTCTAGAACAGCCAGGCATTGTGTTGGCTAAGCGTCTGGAGGAAGGAAGTCAGATTATCCATCAAAAAATGAAAAGTGCTATAATGGTAACTCTTATGAGCAATTCTGCATTTATTCCTCTTCCACAGAGCAATTTCGAGGAGGAGGGGATTACGTTTCTGCGTTAGTCACAGCGTGGCCCTGCTCTTTGCTCTGATAGTGGCTCCGTGGCACCGGGCACACCAGACTGCTCCGTTTGCCATTTGTAATGGGGAGGGTGCCCACAACCTTCGGAGCTGTGAGAGGAACAATCAGGGCTGATAGATGCCAAAAATGTTTCGCAAAGCTGCTGTAACGACCACTCCAGATTTGGTGGAGAGCAATGACCAAAGCAGCACAGGGGCTACCATAAATCCACCCCCCAAAGTGATAAAGGATGCTGGGAAGGTAGAAGAGGAATAGCTGTCCTGCGAGGCGCTGGTGATGGAGATTTTTTCTGGGAAAACCTGCAGTCGTAAGCCCTAGCAAAATGCTGTCATGGCTGTAGTGTAAATAGCTTCTGGCAGCTCTGTAAGTAAGCTAAAATTGCCAATGCCCCTTTATATATATGCCCCAAATTGCCGGTGACCATTATAATGATGCCTCTGTTATAGCCTTTGCTAGCAGAGTAACGCTATAAAATCCCCATGTCCAACCAACCAACGCCAGCACAAGCTCCCCACCAAGGGAGGGTGAAGTTGGGCTGCTGGCACCTTTGTGCCCTCTGCTCAGGGATCGTCGTCCGGGAGCACGGCTGGGGCTTCTGCTTAGGCGTGGGACATCTTGTAGTGTACCTCACTACTTGTCCCTGGAAAGAAAATGTAACAGGCAGCAGAGTTAAGAAGTTGAAAGCAGGGATTAACAGTCAGTGGGCTTACTATTTTTTCCCCTCTTATTTCAAGTGTTCTGCGTAAAGTCTGAAGAAGTCCTTTGCTGAGCTGTAAGAGCGCACCCAGCGAGCACGCACACAGGGAGAGGGGAGATTTCGATCCCTCAGAGAAATCTCTTCTCCAAACCGTGCCCAAGATCATGTAGAAGGGGTGCCGCTGAAAGGAAGAAATGCTCCACTTGAAGTCCCACAGAAGTCCAACTGCAAACCTGCAACTGGAGAAAGCACTCTGCCCAGCAGCGACCACGGGCAAGCCAAGAGCTCGTTACCCCGTCTCGTTTCCCTGCACGTCTGCTCGAGGGAGGATGGCCAGTCCGTGCAATGTTTTCTCCTGTCAAGCATGAAATTAATCTTTAAATTGCTGAGCAGTAACGCAGCCAGCTACTTAATTTGTCAGGGTGACTCACACACAGTAGTATTAAGACATAGGGATTATGTCCTGATTTAGTTTCTCTGCTCTCCTGCAGAAGTGGTTTCCTACAAGACAGGAACTGGCAAGGCAGAGGTTGCTTTCTCAACAGCAGCGGTTCTCTTGAGCTAAATGAGATATGAACCTGTTCACGAAAGCGAAGGACTAAAGAGGATTAAATCCCTGCCTTCTCCACAGCTTGTAATTCACAGTATCTCTCTGTGGCAGTTTTCCTTGGGTTTCGGTAGCTGTTTTATAATGATACAAAGACCCTGCAACAACTGAGAAGGTCTGAGCCACAGCTGCCCGCCTCAGAAACTGCACCAGTCTTTTGGTGTTGCCATAGGGAACATCAGTCCTGAAACGTAACCCTTGTTTCTTGAGCCCTGATGCACAGATTTGGCACCATTGTACCCCTTATTTATTAAAATTGAAAAGCCTCCAAAGAAAACCCAGTGTTTTTTTACGGTTTGCTATGATGCAGATGTTGTCTGCATGGTTGGGTGAGACAGACTGAGATGGGAGCACGGGAGATGACATGGAATGGTGTGCGGGATCTGATGGGGAGAAAACGTAGCTCCTTAAAGCCTTCTTCCTCAAAATCAGCTCAGAAAACTGTGCTTCAAGAAGGGACACAGCCCATACTCACGTCTCTGGGACTGGTAAGAGTAAGCAGAGAGGTGGAGCTAAGGGCGAGCGAGCCCTGGCGCGGGAGAAGGGGACGTCAGGTGCTTTCTCCTGCAAATGACTTGGCTGTATTTTTAGCAGAATTGCTGGGACCATGGGTGGCCACTGTTCATGTAGCTGAAACAGAGTGGTTTGGAGTGTGGCTTGGGAGATTTACTTGTAACTCCTACAAATGCCTTTATTCCTGCTTCCACAGGACTTTTACAACAGGGGGAATCTAGTGCGCTTCAGGGATGTATACACGCAGTCAGCTACAGCCTGGTTTTCTGCTTACCCCAGCCCAGCTTCTACTTGCACCCTCTGGTTTCCTGATGTTTAAATGCTCTGCAAAAAAGTTCGCACAGGTTGGGGACACCAGCATCCCAGGGAGCCTGGAGCAGAGACGGTGACAGCCACAGCCTGCGCTGCCTCTGCACAGGCTCACAGGCAGGCAAGGAAACGAGGAGATGCCTTCGTTACTGAAACAGCGTGCCCGGCCCTCGCAGGGCCATGACATCGTCATCCTTGCTTCATCCTTGGCGACTACCTCAGCACCTGAAGCAGCTCCCACTTCCCATGAAGTGCTGCAGACTGTGGATGTTTTGCTGGAGGGGAAGGGCGAGCTCAGTTTTCAGTGATGTGCGGTGATGTTACACCTACCGGTGATTCATCTCGGAACCGAAGGGAGCCATTAAATGATTAGGAGAAGATTAGCAGCGGTAAAAGATCCTTGGCAGACAGTAATAGATCCAGCTAGAGAACTCCCAGAAAGTTCTGGCTGTTAGGTGAGTGCAAAGCCAAAACATTAAAAGATTTACTGCTCTCCTCGCTAAGCAGGGAGGCGGATTAGATTAGGATTTCCTGGTATAAGATTCCTCCGCTGCCAGGATCTGAGTTTGAAAGTTGCGGAGCCAAAACAGGCAGGGCAGGAGCTGGATATGGAGTATCTTCCCTCCTCTTACTGGGATTCCGAGCAAATCCCCCCCTTGCAGCTCTCTGGAACAGCCAGCTGCAGAGAGGGGTAAATCCTTTCTCGGTACTTTTCAGCCAGTGATCTCATAACGCTGGAAGATGTCCAGGGACTGTTACGGGAACTTTCATCAATGTTATTACAGTCTTGTTCTGAAACACCTTACGTTTTTTCTTTACAACGAGCGAGTACGTACGTGTGAGTGCGTTCACTGACGCACTGTCCTTTCAGGACTCGTTTTTAGGTGTGCGAGGATTTCTGGTGCTCAACCAAAATTGCCAGATCCTGTGCTGTCAGAACGTAACGCAAGGAGAAATGACCTCTCCCCTGGGTCCGTGCATCTCTTTCCTCACACTAGGTAGGCAGCCAAGTGAGCAATTCGCTTCCTGTTTTCAATTTAAGATGCATTAGAAAAGTAGTTTTGGCACCGCTGGTGCGGCTCTCGGATGGAGCTGGGGAGCCTTAGCTGGCTGCCAGAAAGCAGTACCTCTGCACTCGGAGAGGGTGAGCAACCACCTTCGGTAGAGCAGGCTGCACTGGCGGCCTCTCGGATCGATACTGTTCCTCTTCTCGGGAAAAGTGAGTATGATTATGTCCCCCCAGTGCTGCAGAGTATTAGCCCAGAAAAGAATCGGCTCCAAACGGGAGCTGGAAAGCAGCTACTGAACAGAGTCAAGAAGAAAACGACGCCAGCCAGGTAGGAAGAGGAACCGTGGCCCTCCGTGTTTCCCACCCTTCCCCTGGTGTTCACCACCACAGCACACCCGCCGGCGCGCAGGGGGGTACAGCAGTGGGGTGAGGACCACCCCTGCGCGTCCTCCTAATACAATGTGTGCTGTTTTATGAAACCTCCGCTGTAACGCCTCTTCCTTCCCCGTTCAGCAGTGCACGTGTTTAACTCAAAGGCAAAGACAGAGTAGGCTGGCTGTGATGTACAGCCAAAGCAAAATTAACCTACTCTTTAAACGTGCCTTATTTAAGCTTTTGGGGACAAAAGCTGTGACACTGTGATTGTAGAGAACTCAGCAGCTTAAGCCCCTTAATACTAAATTATTAGTCATATTTTTAACAGTGTTTGTGCTAGTAGTGACTATTCACTGGCTGGGAATCAAAAGGCAAGTTCAATAAATATCTCGTGAAGGAAGAACGTACTTTGAGTGTTGCATCCATTATTCTAAGAGCTGTTTGCTTGATTCCATTTGGGAGCAAGCTCAAATGTGTCTGCGCTTTAGCTGTCAATTAACTTCCTCTCCTGCACTTTGAATTAAAAAGAGTTGTTTTCAGGCTCTGGCAGAGGAGCTGCAGAAAATCTTGGTGGGGCAATTTATGATGCTGTCAGCTCTTGCTGCCGAAACTCGTTACCCCTGTGCCCGAGTCAGAGAAATGGAGGGTGTAACCTGCCACTGCTTCTTTACACTGAAGCCAACTGAGGCTGCCAGTGAAGATCAATTTGGCGCAGAGACAGCTGTGGTGTGGGCAGTTGAATACTTGGGGTGGAAAACTTCAACAGAATGGGAAGGCTGAAGTGCAGGCACCAGTAACTTGTACCTTTGTTTGACTACTATAATCAGAATGTACTCAATTATATTAAGATAGCTCTGCTTGGAGACACCTATCTCACATCTGATATGGAGGTGTTCAAATTCAACTTACATTTGCTTTCACTCTGAATTTCACGCTTTATTGCTCATCCACACTGGCAAGGTGGTTTCCAAAACCAAACAGACAGGAAAGCATGATGCTGTAGGTTTTTGGTACACTGAAACTATAGTAAAATGATACTACCTAACCTGGACAACAAGAACAGAAAAGGGAACTCAAATGCAGAGCATCCCAGCATTTGGTAATTTTTTTAAAGAAACATCCAGAATAAATAGCTGGCACCATTAAGAAACGTGTAATATTTCTCCCGTTTGGTGAAAATATTTTCCTTACCCACAGCACATCAACAACACCCAGTAGTGGCCCCTGCCCAGCATGCCTCAATTGTAACTTCATTAAACGCCTTATTTGGTGCAAAAATTTTTGCTGCTTGGTCTCGGTGAGACCACCACTTGTGACCAGTCTTGAAGTGTAATCACTAACAACGGGATTCAAGTTTTGTTTCTCCTGCTGTTAGCTCTCGGTACCACTGACATAAGCAGTTGCGCTGAGCGCACTAGACAGACCTTACTGCTCTGGACTGTCAGAGTCCTCTCTTCTACCTCGGTTACACAACAGGTAAGAGTTCTTGGGTTAAAGTAAATTTTAAAGCTTTATTGGTCTAAATAAAAAAAGTACAAAACATTTTTACAATAGAACCTGGTTATTTTTTCTGCGATTTAGCAAACCCAAGGGAACAGGCTCTTTGCATGCAGAATTCAGGACACAGACGGAGCTGCTGACCTTGCACGCCCGGCCTTCACCTTCCAGAACACAGGCTTCAGCTCGCTGAAAGATCTAACTTGCTGCAGGGGCTGCGGTCTTCTGACATAGCCTGGCCAGCAGTCCAGCCATTTGTAAAAGTGAGTTCACACCTTCTGCTATCTTCATGTGAGTGTACCCGATTTCCTGGTGATAAAGACATTGTAAAATCTTCTGTTTTCTTCCCCAGTCTATGTATAGTATGACTAATGACTAAACAGAACATATCCCTTACTGCTAAGACACCAACTTCGAGTCACTTGAACTTCAAAGAAGTGTATCTTCTCATGTAAACCAACTAGAATGCCTTTTTTTTTTTTTTTTTTACATCAAAGCCTGTATTTCCCCACTTCCTTTATAAGAAGCAAGGTGCACACATTTGACGACAGGTTTTAAATATGAAGAGTGATTCCATTATACCAGTTTACCGTTTGTCAACTGGCTGTTAATATAATTTAATATTTTACTATCTATTGGACTAGAATCAAGTATGTGCTTGAAGAAAGGTCTCAAGGAGTTATTTGAGGCTTTGATGTAAATAGCAAATGCAGCCAGCATTACATTTGTTATTAATTCTAGCTGAAGTGACTTTTGGCGCTTGTATGGGTGGTTAGACTTTAAACTTCAAGTGGCCATTCTTGCTGACAAACTGATGATGCAGAGTGCGAAAGCAAGCAGTAATAAGAAGTTAAGAAATACTTTTTTTGCACTAATATATAACAAATCTCAAAGAGAAAACCCTAAGGCTGCCCCTATATTAGAGATCACATGTTCTTCTTAAAAAGTCCCAAAAGACCCCACCAGGAACTAGGTTAGTACTAACCTTGATGAATTCCAGTTTCAGATATTCTGGCATTTGGAAGGTTTTACATACACGGAAGATGTTGCCAATCACATCTTCTGGGGAGTATCCAAGTCGCCACAGGTGGGCAAGAATCTGTGCAGGCAAGAATAATCCCTCATTTATCTGCAAAACTTATCAGGTGAGTCAAGTGTATTCACTTTTGGAACAGCTGTATGTAACTACTGGAACTGCATGTACTATTTCTCAAAATTATTTAACCTCAATTGCTTAGCAAGTAATTTCAATAAAACTTGTTTTTTTGCTTGTAGGCTTACTCATCTGAACAGACCCCTGCATAAAAAGGATTTAATTCATCAACTCATCTGCATGGTATTGTCCTTATCCTAAAAAACAACACACACTGTGAATTCTTCATAACAAGCATGAATTTGTAGGGAAAAAGTGTCTGTCTACACAGACACAACACATGAAAACCAACCTTGTATGCTTCATCAATGTTTGCATTTATGCAGTGTTGTATCATTTCTTTCACAAGCAGAGGATGAGGCTCGTCACATACCTATATCAAAGAGAAATATTACACTTCAAAATATTAGAAGACCCTGCATTAAGCCCCTAGTATTTTCACCAAGCTTCTATACAGCTGAAGTACTGAATCAGACACATTCTATAATGCAGATTAAAATTTAACTAATATGACTTCTCTGGTAACACAGCTATCCTGGCATAGCAGACTCAATAGCACGAAATGAGAACACCCAAGTAATAGATTCAAAAGTTATCGCTGTGAAATTTCCCAGCAGTTATGTGATTCCTGTGCTTTGAGAGAGCTGGAAAGCCACGGAGTCTCAGACGTGCCATTAGGGACTGCTAGCACTCTCTCTCCTTTCAAAAGGCACTGGCACTTGCTTACGGCCTAATGCTGTAATTGCTACATATATAGTGCTGTCCACAAACTGGCAAAGCACTTTCCAGGCTTATATATCTGACGGAAATTCTCACACAGCTGTAGTGCTAAACTTCTAGCATCGCCATTTTATGCTGTTACTAACCTTAAAGACATTTTCACTGTTTATAAAGCCAAATCCAGAATATGTGGACTGTAAGTTGTTTAATGCCTGTGAAAGAAAAAATAAGACTTCATTTATTTTCTGAAGTGCTCTACTTCTCACTCCCCTCCTCAGGATGAAATACACTTTCCAGAAAATGATGGCAAATAAGCAGTTTTCAATTAAGCAACAGAGTAAACCACAAATATATGCAGGCTTTGTCTCCCACAAATTTGGTATCCAGTTCCCACCAATTCACTTTTAAGGAGCAGATCTACTTTAAAACTTCACAAAACCAAATAGCTTAGTTACTCTTGTGCCCCAGGTCACGTCCCCTTTGCTTTACCTCTCCAAAGAGAAATCCTTGAGAGCCACAATTCAAAGGTTTTTTTTGCTTTAAACAGAAGCCTTTGTTTCAGTGCCTTTCTTCTTTTACCTGTCTCATATCTCCTTGGGCTGTGAAGATAATGGCTTCTAGTCCATCATCTGTATATGGTACATCCTCTTTCTCAACAATTTTCAGCAGCCTTGCAAGGATTTGTGAATCCGTCAGTTTGGTGTAACGCAGCACTGCACACCGGGATTGAATAGGCTCTGAGGACAGAGATGTGTAATTAGGATTTCCCTCTTTTCTCAAAAAAAAAATAAATTTGTTTTCATCTTGGAAGAAACTATCTCAGCTTCCAACTCTTCATTTGTCGTCTTTCAAAGAAAAAGAGCATGTCTGCTCCTAACAGAATATAGCACCTCCTTAAGCATACACAATTGTTACAGTCCTTCACGTGAGCCCCAATGTGCTACTTGAGTTTTCCCAGATATGTACAAATACACATGAAGCTCAGCTGCTGCTGTTCTCCTGGTTTTCTGACTGTACAGGTTTATCATGCTATTTTAACTGCTAAACAAGAAAAGTCTAAAGGTCTACAATGTGTTAGCCTGTAGGCAAACTTAAAGATTATGTTTCAGAAACAAAACCAAAAAGTGTTCAGTACCCAGTAAACAATACATCCACCATCTTAAACTGTAGCAGAGTTGGATGGAGATTAAGCCCAAAGTTTGAGAAATCTGCTTCTGCATAGTACTAGCCATCAAAAACAGCTGTTCCGAGGGTTCACTGGCTACACAAATACACTCCTCTTCTATTACCTGGATGTACAGGTGGTTTGATTGTTCAGAAGCACCGTGGTTTCTTGGAACAAGCAGGTCCAAGGTATTTCTGAAAACTGCTTTGGAAGTGAGCCAACAGTATGGAGAACGTATGACAAAAACTCCCAGGGACTAGCAGCACTTTACCTATGATTTTGTCAGAGGCATTGCATGCAAGTGCGAAGCGCGTTGTTTTGGAATAAATTTCCATTGTTCTTCTCAATGCTTGCTGTGCTCCATCTGTCATGCTGGGGGAGAAAAGAGTTAGGACAGATTTTGCCCTTCACTGACTTATAGGTGCAGCCTAATAACTATTTTTATACAAGCTTCAGAGTCGACTGATATTAAACAGTGCTTTGTAAATTACTTGATATTCTAGCTTGATAAACTAAGCAGCTTTTTCTAGTCACGTGAACAAATCACCCCGCAACACAGGTAGTCACCGAGACCTCCATAAAACTAACATGCAAAAATAAATCATTAATACTCTGAAGAATACTGCTAAGACTACTATTTATATGCAGATGGAGGAGAATGTCCCGTTTTCATCCAGTGAAATTGTCTACATAAGCCAGACTCTTTCCCAAGGAAAAGAGCCAGTAAACTGGAAGATGCTATTTCATATCCAGCTAAATCACAAAGTGTTTCACCCCACCTCCTTTGAAGCAATGATCTCTGCTTGATATGAGTAATCTCATAAGAACACCGTTCAATGCATATTTATTTCTTAACAAATTATTTTTGATGATAGCCTGATAGAAACATCTAAGACTGTCCAAGACAGCTGCTCCGCAGACAGGATAGATGCAACACATTTCACATAGCGGCTGAGGTCAAGAAAAAACACAACGTACCTGTCTGCTTCATCAAGGATGATGATTTTATGCCGACCTTTTGGAAGTGTGACCTTTTGTTGGGCAAACATTTTGATTTTGTTTCTCACAACATCAATGCCTCTGGAACAATAATTCGAGTGATTCATGATCAGTTGGGTAAAATTACATAATAGATTTTACTCAGCAGCCACAGTGGCTGGAGCGCTCCTGAGCTCCCTATTCTCCCGCTGTTTGTTCCTGCCCCTTCAGCTGTGCCAGTGTAACTGTTGTGAAACCATGTTGTAAGCCAGACCGCCTAACTGATTGAGATTTAAACATCGATAATCCTCATTTTTGGAGGCTTTGAAAAATATATATATATATATGTATATGTATATATATACACATACACATACTGACACTATTAAATTATTTATATATATATATATATCAGTAACCTTACAGCACTGCCACAAAACTACTTACGTTTGGCAAAAGGTAGGGGCAATAAATGAACAAGGGCAGAAGCATTTAACATTTCTTTGCTACTTTGCCAGTACTTCACAGAGCTATAACTCAGAAGAGTTTAAGAAAAACAGCTGGACAGGCTGCATCATTTTAGCACAACACGGATGCCTTCCTAGACAGAGTCCCAACAAATACTTACTTTTAAAAAAAAAAGGATTTTACTTTTTTGTTCGGTTTAGAAAATGAATGTTGTGATTCTATAGCTCTTCTATAACTGATATTAGCAAAGGCAGGTAAAATGTATTGTACTCATAAACAACCCTCTAGGAAATGTCCTCAGAATACTTCAGGATGGGTCTGCTACAGAACTTGGGAAATATAATCAGCCCTTAGTGCCTGATCCTCGGGGTAGAGTCGGTGGCCTCCACGTACCTAACATCCTTATCCTACATTTTAATCCCCAACCGCCCTTATAGCCCCAATTTCTACCACTTCACCTTTTTTTCCTAAGCAGTGAAGAGTTTCATTACAAACAACTTGCTCACTGTTCATTCTTAGGAGGATCTTCATGAATGCTGGAAGCTTAACTCTTTAAAGTACATTCAAAAAACCAGTATCGCTATGGATTCTGCACTCCATCCGTTTCTATTTTTGTGCATGAAAGTATCTATCAAATTTATAAAACATCAAGTAATAATATGTATGTTGATAGCTGGACACCAAAGATTGCCTTACTTTTAGCTGGAAAAACTGCATTAAAATAAGTACTAGAGGCCTTAATATAGCATTAAGCCTATCAAGCCAACCTGAGTTCAACTAAAAATAAAAACAGATACTTGCTTCTTCATTAAAAGTATAACAAGGTTTATTCATTCTCACCTGTCATTTGAGGCATTCAGCTCCAAAACAGCATCCTTTAATGCAGGACCAAGCAGAGCACGAGCCAAGCAGAGGATACTGGTGGTTTTACCTGTTCCTGGGGGACCCTAGGAATGCAACAACCCAGCAATTGCTGGTAAGTTTAACGTCATTAACGTCACTTTCTAAGCTGTACTCTACAAAACTCCTCAGTCACGGAAAGCAGCTGCCACAGAGGAACTGCAGAGAGAACATCAGACTCGAGGCTGCCCGAGTTCAGGATCCTGCCTCCAGCAGAGGAGAGAAACGCTGCAGGGAGAAGCACGAGACATGCTTCAGGAGGCACCGGAGGGCCACGTCGCTTTTAACAGAAGGCTGTTCACCATTTGTGCATTCTGCCGAGAACACTGCTCCGTGACCGCACGATCGACATCCCTCTTACCAATACAGTCGGGCACAGTGCAAATCTATACGGAGAGGCTATTGTGGCTAGATTTCAGAAGCCAGGACCAACACAGTGAAATACAGTATAACACAGCAATACTTACAGCAATTATAATATTTGGTACGTTCCCCTCTTTCGCAAAGACCTAAGAAAGAACAATAATAAAAAAATATATTAAAAAATAGCGGGAACAAGGAGTTTCCAATTCTATTCTATTTTAAGCATGAGAAGCAGAGCTAACCCCTTCTTTTCTTCCCTCCTGTTTTCATTTTTTTGGACCTTGCTGCTTTCGTATTTTTTTAATTGAACCATTAGAAGTCAGTCCCTAGACTAGTATGGAAAAACTGAAAATCACTTGATCCCACAGGTCTTTAGTACTCCTGCCTTTCCTTTGCACCTGTTATATGTTTGCTAGTATAAGCTTTCTGTTAATGAATACTGTGTTTATAAAACAATTTGTCAAGGAAAATATTTTTCTTCCAGAAAAACATTATATTTATGTTTCTGTCTGTTGTTATATAAACTATATTTATTCATTGAAACAATGTTATTATGACAGCTACAAATTTTCTAAGTTGTATCAAAACAGGGCCAATTTAAACAATATCGCAATTCAAGAAGGTATATTTCCTTAAAATACCACTCAAACATGTCCTAAAACCTGTAATTTCTTATGTAAATCAGAAAGTTTTTTTTCCATATACTCAAATATGGATGTAAAAATACAAAAGTGCTTTTACTGGTCTGTGGAGCTATGCAGAATTGTTTTTTGAGCTAACCCATAAAAAGATACAGGGACGGCTACACACCTCCAACCTGCTCACCGTATCTTCATTTCCAACTATTTCACATAATTTCATGGGTCTGTACTTTTCCACCCTGTAAAAGGAAAACCCCACACACTTCAGCACGTCTACTAAAACTTTAATAGTGCTTTACGCTGACGGAAAAGGAGGATTACGTTAAGATAACATGGGACAAAGATGACTTGGTGTGTCTTTAGTGCAAACGCTGCAGGGTCCCCCCTGACTGCCAAGCGCAGCATTCCACAGCACTCATTCCTTACTGGTTGTTTTACTTCGATTAGTATAAAAAAAGAAAAGGAAGAAAAACGTGCTCAACTTGGACACCAGGCTGGTGCCTCAGCCTGACACCAGGGCTACGAGGAGATGCCGCCCAGTGCGCTCTCTTATGGTTAACGCACGGCAGGGCTGACTTTGTCTGGACGGGGTGGGGACTTCTTGGGCTGCGCCGGGGCCGGGGCCGGGGCCGGGGTCGGGGGTCTAGGTCTGGGCCCGGGCCGGGGCCGCCCCACAGCCGGAGGCAGGAGCCGGCCTACCCGATCCCCCCCCTTCCCGCCAACCGCGCGCCCCGCCCTCCTCTCGCTCCATAGGCTGTGCCCCGCCAGGCCCCGCCTCCCGCCGCGCTCTGCACCAATGGCCGCGCGCCCTCGGCCCTTCCTCCCGCCCCCGGCCCCATCTCGCAGGCGCTCCGCGGCCGCCCGCGCTCCCTCGGCAGCCGCCGCCCCCCGCGCAGGCCGCGCCGCCTGCGTCGCTCACCAGGGCAGCTCGTAATGGCCGCCGCCGGCGGCAGGAGCGGCACCCGGGGGGTCGGCGGATCCCCGCTTCTCTCCTGCCGCGGGCCCGGCCTTCTCGTCCTCGGTAGCCTCCACGTCCATCTCCATCCCGGCGGCGGCTGGACCGACCCGGCCCCTGTCCCCCCGTCGCCTCCGCGAGAGGAGGGCCGCGTTCCCGGGCCCGCCTCACGGGGTGGGTCTTCCCCAGCGCTCCCTGCCTGGCCGGGGCGGCCTCCCCGGGGGCGGGCACTGTAGGCGCTCTCCAGCCGGGCCTGGCGGGCTCGGCAGCGCCGTGAGGCCGTTGAGGAGGGGCGGGGCGGCGGCAGGCCGGGCCCTGGGGCTGGGCTGGCTGAGGAGGGTCCGGCGGCTGGGCCTGGGGCCGCTCACGGCACGGCTGGGGGGGCTGGTGCTGGGCTGGTTTGGCGTCTGGCTGCCTTTCCTGCCCTACTGAGTGGTCAAGTGTTAAGATAATTAATAAGAGTAATATGTTTGCACATCAGGAGTCTAAACCGTTGTTTCTTTTTCTAGCTATCTTTATTTTCCCCGTATAAAATGAAAACAATAAAAGATACATTGCACAATACTGTAAGTAGTTATAATGGAGGGGTGCGGTTCTGGTGCCACCGTTAGAATTTGGGCATCAGTGCTAGTTTTAAACCTCAGTGGTTCCCAGGGCCTTGATACATCTTTAAACTCTGCTTATGCTCCATGTAATCAATGACATTTGTGTTCGCTCAGTGAGCAGAGGATATGCCCCTCAGTCTGGGCTCTGATTCATTGGGAAGCGTTTCTAATTCAAGATTGGTGTGAGGCAGGAACTTGGAACTGATCATATTTGAAGCCCTGTGTGAGCGGTGATGCTCTTCTAAGGGAGAAACTTCCTATCGCTTGCCGCAACATTTGCATTCCAATGTTATTGTCAGTGCCTCTTGGCGTTTTGAGATTGGCATGTGAATGCTTGCAGGTGAGAGCGTTGCCTTCAGCCTGTGGAACTGGTTCAATCTGTGGCCTGACAGCGATGGAGTTTGCCGAGGTTTCTCGTAAGGCTCTAAAACTCTGGAGGGTGAAGTTTCCGTTACACACAGTGCAGTCTCGTATCTGAGTGTTTATGTACGCAGTGTGGTCAGTGCTTTAATCTTGTTTTGGATTTTTTTTTTTTCATTAATAGCTGTACATGGTTCCTAGTGGTTTTAGGATAAGTGTTATGTAAGGGTGAAATTCTAAGTGGTTTGCAGCCTTTACATGGCCGGCTGAATTAACTATGGATTAACCTTGCTTCCACTGGAGCTACGGTAGAAAATTAAATAACAACACAATTATGTGGCATATGAGGGTGAGACAGCTGGCATTTTTTTCAGTATTCGGACTGTTTGTAGCACGCATACGGGATGAATAAGCTGTTCCTGCAATAGCTCAAGCTCACAATGTTACTCTTGTCTTTGGATTTAACTTACTGCAGTACTCAGCAGAGCCCAACATGAGACAGTGAAATACTGCAGCTGCATACAGCACTGCTGGTCATAAAAGCCTGTCACTACAACACACGGAACACGCTTTGGTTTCTTGCCAAATTAAACAGTTGTTATGCTCTTAGGAAGTACCAGCCTCTAGATAAGATAGAATTTTTCTGGCCGGCATTAACTCTCCCACTATATGTGTAGGATTGCTGTTGATAAGCATCCAAAGGACAGTAGGAAAGGCCATTCATAAGAATTGTTGCAGAAAGCCTGGTGACAGATTTTGTGATAGTTTCTGTGAACCAGTTGTAATGTTTTTTTCTCTGGAGCATGGTCTTCTAAAGCAGTGCAGCCCCTGTGTAGGCAGTAACTCCTCGCTTATCCACAGCGGTTCTGCAGATTACCAAACACGGAGCAAGTGTTTATTGAAGGCACGTTAATATTGATAGGGATGTGTCGCTAGGGTGGATAGGCAGACCTGAGCCTAAATGAGTTTTAAAACCCATCTGTCCTAAAATGTGAACTGTTTTTATTGTAGTCTGTCTGTTGTGATCACAGGATACATCCAGGATAAAATGAATTCCAAATTCAGTGCTGAAATGGCAGAACTCTTTTGATGTGTCATCAACAGTGCCCAAATACACATGCATGCAGTAGATGTAGTGTATTATCCTGAAAGGAGAATAACCCTGAGTTTAAGAATATTCTTTCTGACCTGTCTCCCTCCCACCCCAAAAGATACATAGAAAAAGCTTACTAAATATTTGTAATTACTGTAGAGTACAGATAAAGGCTTTTTGCTAATGATTTAGTTAGCAAGGGGAATGTTTCTCTTGAGTGTATTCAAACAGCATCTACTACTAGTAATGGAGATCACCATCGAAGACATAAATAGTGATCTTGTGGTCATCCCAGGAGCAAGGAAGTCCCAGCTGCAGGCGTCTGATGTAGGGTCCTTTAAACACCATGTAGAGGCTCTTCTCAGATCAGCTCCAGGCGAGGGCTCATGCTGTAGCTCCTACAGGGAAACTGAAGCCCAATGCAAGAGGTTTCGTCAGAGGGTTGGGTAAAAGCAGAAGTTGTGGCAAAAGAACTGCTGTTTTGCATGCTATGGTTGGTGAAACTGAGGATAGCTTGTTTTGAGTTTGAACAAGAAGTTGAAATTAGTGAAGACATTAAAAGCGAGGCAGTGGTTGAAGACAGCAAAGAGCAACAGTGATGGAATTATGACGGGGGATGTGAGGTGTAAAATCCAGAAGGCAATGGAAATAAAGGATAGGAGAAGAAACTAACTTTAGGCAATCATTAGTGAAAGTATGTATCTGTGCTGCATATTCACTACAGCTAAGTAATAAAAAAATTCTTATATACAGTGGTTTTGGGAGGGAGGGAAGAACTGTTTAGTATTCAAGGTCATTTTGCTTTTGGGTTAAATCTGTGATTTCAGCTTACCGTTACTGTTAGGACTAACACTAATATACATTATCCAGCAGGTCTAGAAGGCCAGGGGCTGAGACTTTAAATTACAGTGTTAAGAGAAGTGCAAAGTTCCTTGGGCTGTCCATTCCCCGTCCCCACCAGCCCTGCAGTCTCAGTTAAAGCTGCCACCTCCTATTGCAGCGTGCCGTTGTTGCGCAGCCACAAGTAGGTCACGTAGCACAGATGGTCTCGCTGCCAGGGAAATGCGGAGTCTGCAGTCCCCTTTGAGGCTGCTCCCAGTTCGCTCTTGCTCCCTTTCGCACAGTTAGGTTGGAGATAGTGGAATGAATTCTGATGCTACCAACCATTTTATCTTGTGTTCACTGAGGCTGAAAGCATAAAGCAAAGCTGGTACAAATACCAGGAGTGAAAGTAATGACGGGGTGGTTAGAAAGGAGGCTGGACTGGTGCTTTATGAAATAGGGCATCGCTGCATTAGGGGGTTTCATGGGCTTGACATGTCTGCACCCAGACTGACAGAGGCCTTGATGCCTGGAGAGCTGTCGTGCTTGAGCTCCAAGAGCAAAACCGGGGATGACACTGTCAGTACACACAGGGTATTAATTTGTTCTTGTAGCATGCTAGCACCCTCTGTTCCTCGTGTATTCATCTATAGACTGTCCCTGGGAGGTACAGTTGTGCTGATCTGAGCTAACGTTATGTGTGCCATTTAAAATTTCTTCCTAAATATAATGGCTGAGGTCACGCATTTGCTCTGCACCAGCACACTGCCGTCCCCTAGTTTTATTTCCCCATCCACTCCCTCATCCTTCCTTTCTCGTTAGCATCTCTAGTAGCCGCCGAGCAAGGGCAGCTCACCAGAACAGTCTGGGTAAATGCAGCATGACATCTGCCCTCCCTGTTACCTGAGCGCTTTTATTTATGGCATCTCATTGCTTTTTATATTTTCATTAAGTATCTTTAAATGTTTTCTTTAATGCTGTCACACGAAATTATAAGCAGCATGCTGTCTTAGTCTGCAGTTAGGAAATTCATACTGCCAGAAGTGAGGCAAGTCCCAGACTGGGGTGACAGAGTAGCTAGAAAGATCAATTTCAGCTTATTGCTACCAGGAGACTCTAATGTTGTATATATTTACAATTCTTTTCTATAAGAACCTGAAAATACTTAAAAGAGTGGATTTAGATCGCTGCAATTTTAAGCCAGAGAAGCTTTATTATGATTTTTATGTGTGTGTTGAGGAACAAATTGTAATTTGTCCAGTGCTTTACACTAGATTACAAGAAAAGGATTCAGGAGCAGTGACCTGTTAGTCCTACTCTGCTGCTCTTTGGATGCTTAAGACTAACAATGTAATTGAAATCTTCTTTCTTTTT
Source organism: Platalea leucorodia (assembly GCF_965183815.1). Lineage (NCBI taxonomy): Eukaryota > Metazoa > Chordata > Aves > Pelecaniformes > Threskiornithidae > Platalea > Platalea leucorodia. Next base: position 4,136,792 of record NC_138838.1, on the reverse strand, counting down.
TTTTTAAGCACATAATAGAGAATGACGAGTGTCCAGTACAAGACCAGACGTGTGGTTACAGCTTTAGTCAGTAGAGGGAGTATGGACACCTGTATTAAAAGCCACAGAGGGTCACCCGTGACAGGCGAGAGAATAGACTTTCTCCTAGAATTCCTTCTTTGTCTGCAAAAAAAGGTAAATTCTTTAAGCACACATTTTCCTAGATGCCAAATGCAGCTGTTGGCTACTAACACTGTTGATAAAGCTGAAGGTGTAGGAGGGGGAAGTAATCCTTTGTGCTTGCCATGCTGTTCTCCTTGCAGCAGTCACCCCATGAGCACTCGGCCACTTGCACCCGCAGCTTGGGGCTGGTGTGGAGCAGTACCTTTTCTCCTCCATGTCAGGACCTCACGTCACCATTAGTGACTGCAGCAGGGTTCTGTTTGCGCAAACACCTGCCTCTGGAGAGGACGCGGACTCCCCCTTTTCACTGAGGAGGCTGAGAAAGCGATTGTGTGCGTGACTTCTGTGGCCTAATGTAGATGTTGCAAAGAGCATCCTGCAGCAGTGAGAGCCTTGCTGGGACTCCCTTGCGTAAGAGGAAGGATCTTGATGATGAAGAACAAACCTGATGGCTCTGTGAGCCTTCTGCTTGAAGACTCAGCCCTGAGCCTGTGCAAAACCAGAGGAGTGATTTGAGGGCTGTGTCAGCTAAGCTCTGATGAATGGTACCATCCAATAGTTTGAAATGGAGGTAGACAGGCTGGGTTCATCCATTCTTTTACCAGTGTGCCACTGAGTTTGTGTTTTCAGATGTAACGCTTGGTCTACGTGGCCTCTGTTTCCCATAACGATGGGAATGTGGACTGACTTGATGTTTACCAGAAGCTTCAAAACAAATTTGCAATGAAGTTGATACAAAGTGGATCTTATTTTTTTAATAGTTACAGTATTGCTTGACTTTTGGTCAGGCACAGTGCAGCCATGATATAGCACGACGCTTCTGTTTAGTGCATCCGGCATTTGTACCTTCTTGTGTCTGTTCCTTACGTCAGCAGCCTGGTAATATTCTCCACTGACTGCCCCTAATTGGTACTGCCTGACATTATGCAATCCATTTCAGCTGCATCTAGTCTCTTAAATGCTGGGCAAAACTTGATCAGAGACCTTGTTTGGCTAAATGCAACAAAATAAATCTTAAATAATGTTCATTTGTGCTCATTTTCTATATGTAAAAGATGAAAATGCAATAATGTTGTTGTTTATCAGGAGTCCAGAAATTACCAGGCCGTAGCACTCTGGATTCCTTCAAGTCCGCAGAGCATGGATTTAGCACATCAGAAGGAAGAGCTGCAGTATTCCAAACCAGGAAGTTCCTAAAGCATAAAGGAGGAATCTAGCTAAAGATTAAGGTAAGGGTCGAGTCTGGCTTGACTGTAGAGTGCTCATGATAGAGGAAGTGAGAAAAATCTGACAAAAATAAAAATGTGGTTATCTTCAGACTTCTGTGTGTATGGGTGAATTTTACTGCAAATGTTTGGTGTGGTTTTGCCTAGATATGCAATGAAAAATAGGACTGGTACTCTTAAGATTCATTTTAGTGGCTGCATATCAATTTGGGATTTAAATGATGACTTGGTGTATTATATTAAGTCTAGAGCGTAACACCAAAATAGGCACTCAGACTTTGATTGTCCCAGGAGAAAATGGCTTGGGAGCCTTTCCTTAGTGTGGGACAACATGAAAGGGAACAGTCCTCCCTTCCAGTCCTGGAACAGTCCTGGGTGAAGGTGTATTCTGTTTTAGAGGGCTAAAGTCTAGCGAAAGCCAGGTGCTGCACTAGCTGGCACCGTGCAGTTAGAGTTGGCCGCAGCCTAGCGCGGTGCCAGGTCGGTCCTAGAGCTGCAGGCAGCATGTTTCAAATGAGATGTGACAGGACACTCTGGTGGAGGTAAACCTTTGGATATTTATTAACCCTGCAATCCAGGCTTCATTCCACCTGGGCTAACTCCCTATATTTATAGCTGCCTCCCTAAATTTCCCTTGCCTTAATTACGTTCAGTATATCCTCTGATTAAAGACATTTGTTGTTCATGTTTCTAGCACTCCAGTACTGAAGTTATCACAGAAGTCTGAGAAATGGGGGTGAGGAGAGAAAAAGTTTCTCTTTCCTGCATTAGTCATCTGGGTTTTGCCCCTTCCAAGTGAACAAATCCTATCAGAGCATGCCTTACTGAGCAAGTGAGGCTCACTTGCGGGTTTGAACACAGGCTGGAGTATCTCCTGGTGTTTAGTAACTTCCTTGAAAATACCTGATTTTCCTGCAGCCAGGTTGCTCTTTTTCTACTGGCCCATTGTAAAGTGGTGGTCCTCTGAAATGCAAACGCAACGGGCAAGGGCAGTAAGTTCCAGTGTGGAGAGAGCTCCATTTAAGCAGCAGAGTAATTTGTCACTTCATTGATACTGCACTTAAGCGCTATGTAAGAACAGGACATTTTAAACAAAATGAGACAGTGCCTGTCTTGTCTAGTATCCAGTAAATCTTGCTTTAATGGTGCGTCAAAGTTAGAGTTAATCTAATCAATTAAAGTTAAACATTAGCTTATATATCCCTCCCTCTGTAGTTTTTTTTTTTTACCTGCACTTCCTCAAAGCAGCTTTAACTGTAGCAGGAAGGAAAAATCCTTCTATCAGTCTCCTTTGTTTCATGCATCTAAGAGCACTTTGGTTGCATAGAAGCTGTGCTTCATCGGCTTCCTTGGTTGGCTGCATAGCTTTCACGCTGCAAGTCACAGGAGAAAAAGTTTCTGTCAAAATTGGCTTGGAGAAGCCTGAAAGCACTTCTTTTATGTGGATTGTTTATTATATTTTTGTTTGGTAAATTGACAGGCTGTCTTTAGGATATATCCAGATACTTAGATATGCTTATACATTTGCAGGCTCAGTGTCAGATTTTGTAAAATGCTTTTGGGCTCCCTCTGGATAAGTGTAAGACTACTATAATCGTTACCAGTCTTACAGAGGCCAGAGAGATGCTACGATACAGTACACCTAGCATAACCATTTGTGATGTGAGGATTTTGCTCACCTTTCATTTAAATGTTTATTTTCTTAATAGCTTGATTTTTAGTAAAGCTTTTAAAGAGCTTTGAATTTAAAAAATGTCTGTTTAATTTGGCTTCTGGTTAGAGCACTTAAACTATCTCTCTATTCTAATAGTTTTTAAAGTGTTTTTTAAAATTTTTTTCTAATCTCTGTTGTACATATTTGTGGCTAAGTTTTATTGAGGGGGGGAATTGGGGTGCATACATTGCTAAGGGAGAAGCTGTCAGTAACTGAAGAGCAGAGAAGTGTCCTGGCTCTGAAGTCTGAGGATTCTGATACCGACTCGGAATTTGCCTGCCTGAACTTCAGTTTCCAGTGGGCTTTGTGCGTTTGCATGCTGGAGGCAGCTGGATGCGTTTGAGTGGGATTTTCAAAATAAGCTAACTAATGAGAAATGAGTGTAGTCCTAGTCCTATGGCAGTGCAGGAGAAAACTCCCACGGACTTGAGTAAAACCAGGATTTAATTTAGGGGTGGTCTTTAGGGGTTTTTGTTGTTTTAAAAATTTCTTTCTACAACAGTAATCTTGGGTGATGCTTGCACTGACAGAGAATTATTTCTTCCTCCCCTCACCCCCCATACCATAAAGACCACCTTAAATATGAATTTATTTTTTATGTAATCCCACCACATGCCATTATTAATCCATGCGTTTTACTGCCACCCAGGAAAGCTTTGCATATTAAATGTTGACATTATTAAATGAATGTTGGCTGCTGCATCCCAGGGCACATTTTTCTGCTTCTCCTGATGCGTGGGGTTTTTTATTGTCTTGGTTTTTTCCCTTCCCTTCATTCTGACTGCCCTGCTATGACTTGTTTCTCATTTGCTCAGCCCTGCAGGGGAGATATTCTGAGGGGTAATATTCATTAGACGATAATTAAAACAATGAAGGATGGATGTTAATGTAAAATGCTACATCTCTTTTCTAATTTTCAAGAAATAAATCTTCCCCTGCATGCATCCTCTTTTAGGAATCCATCAGAAAGTAAGAGGTAGCTTCTTTCTTTCCCTGCAGATTCCAGAAATCTGCAAGGAAGAGTTCAGGCTTCTCAGAAAGGTCTTTTTATAGTGCCCTGTGCAAAATAATTAGTGTTCAGAAACAGCCAACCCTGATGGTAAGGCTTACGAAATTAGGAACGGCCAGCGCTGTGCGTTAGGTTTGAGCTGCTCCTCTGCACGCAATTTGAGCTTACAGGACAGTTCTGTGTCTCCAGTTAGTGGCCGGCAAATGACATCTGCAACTTCAGGTCGGTCTTCTCAGGAAAGTGAAGGATTGCAGAAGACTGTTTTCTCTACTGATACTAAGGGTAGTCTTTGTTATTGGGGGCACAAGGAAATGGAAGAGGGCTGTCTGGCTATGTGGGAAGACAAGATCTCTTTTCCCAGGAAGGTGCTTATTCTGAGCTCAGGTGTGCTCCTGTTCTGAAGGCACATGTGGAACAGCCTTTAGGGTGATGTAGTTTTAGGACATGAGAGGAGTGTGGCAAAGTGAGGAGAGAGATTACCTGGAGAACTCAAAGCAACAGCTTATGCGAATGGCTGGGGCAAATATCAGCCTCTCCAAACCAAACCTTGGCGGGATCCCATCCTGGTGTGCATCCACACCGACCGTGCAGCACGCGTTCCCCCACGATGCAGCAACTCCCTGCAGGACCCCCACTGCAGGACACCGGCCAAGTTTGTTCCCTGCTGCACCGGGTCACCACACAGGACATGCAGGGTGCAGTCTGCCCTGCGCAATCCTCCTTCCTACCATTGCAGGAAGGCTGGTAGGAAGGGAGCTTTCATGCTTCCATCCTCCGCCCCCGCCTCTCCTTCTTGATGTCCTGGACACTTGCCAGCTTGCAATCGAGTGCCCCCAAGAAATATTTACTTCCTGTTTTTTTGCTTAGACCTCCAGAAGCCTCGTTTTTCATGAATAAAATATGAGCTGTTCTCCTGGAGCCATGAAGGGAGGAAACCACTGCCAGCTGGTGTGGCCGCTGCTTTTTATTGCTGTGGTTGTTGATGCCTCCGCCCTCGCGGGCAGGGAGACCAGAGAAGAGGAGAAACAGCTCCAGGGTTTGGTTTAGTGACTGTTTCCAGTGTGAACTGTGCTGTCTGGAGCCAATACTGAGGAACAGCTGGCTTTGTAATACCTTCTTTCAAGCAGTTTGTAACTGAGGAATGGAAATGTTTCAGTTCGAACTGAAATTATCCACAATTTATCTTTTGCTCAGAGCACATCACTGGCTAATGTTCAGTTTTCAGTCTGTTGTAACCATATATTTCCCTGGTGTTCCCTCCCTCCCTTTTTTTTTTTATTTGTCCGGATGAATGCGAAGTTGTACAATCACTTGTCTTAGCTGAATCACATTGTGATTTTCCCATCTGTTTCCACAGTTTATCAAGATTATTTTGCATTAGCTTTGTTTTTCTGCTTTTCTTGCAGCTCCTCTTGTTTTGGCATCTTGTTCAGATTTAATAGACATGATATGCAAATAATAATGTTAAATAATAGCATTTACCCTCTTGGTGACTGTACTTGTGCTCCCATACTTTGAAGACAGAACTTAATGGATGAGGCGAAGGGGTTTTGAATGCCACTTTCTTACCCGTATGAGTAAATAGCAATGCGTTGTCTTACCCACAAAAATATTTCTTCCTGGGCTTTGGGAACTTTTATCTCCCTAAACATCATTTGTCCTGGAGATTTCCAGGCTGCTGAGCAAAGCTTTTCATGCTTTTGACTATTAGACTGGTACCAGAGCTGAGAACAGAGACTGATTCCTACACCGTTACTGCTGCTCTCTCTTGATCATTCTCTTACCATAGTTCCTGAATTCCATACTCATATCAGCTGAGAACACGCCAGTTTGCTAGATATAAGTATATTTTTATAATAGTTTCCAAGTCTGCTGTGGGATTTAGCTTTCCAATTCTGCAGGTATGCTTGCTAGTAATATTTTCATAGAATCTTTAACTGAATGGCTAAAAACTTCATTCATCCAGGCAGCACACTTGCTGGAAAAAAGATACTGCCGATATACAGGTGGCGGAACTGGAACAGGAAAGTTTGAAATGTCTTGCCCAAGAAGACAGAGTTTTGGCCTAGAATGTGGCCTTTGTCCACTATATATCGTACAATTGACTTCTTCCTTTAATTACTTACACAATTACATTTGTGCAGGTTTTATGCATGTTAATAAACATGTCTATATGCAAGTATTTATATGTTTGTACGTGCAGGACATTTGTGTATGACACTATATAGGTTTACTTGGTTAAATACAAGTTGACCAGAAGCTCACAAAAAGACCTTAGACATTGAAAAATACTACTTTTAACCTCTAAACAGGAAACATAGATTCCCCCACCCCTACAATGGTTATTTGGTGATTATTTGGTTATTTCATCCACTTCTCTAGATGCTAAAATTAAATAAATGCAGTTGTTCAAGTTACTTGTTCAGTCTTTCAGTTGTCATTAATGTAAGTTACTGTTTACTGCTGCACTACAGGAGGATTCTTAATCAGGTACGTTGCTTCCCAAGCAGATAGGGCTAGATAAATCAAGTGTGCCGAAGTCCTCTGTGATTATACTGTTCTTCAGAGACAACCCTCTTTGTCCGATCCGTGAATTCCTAGTTAACAACCTCCTGAAATGCATGCTGACATCAGGTGATAAAGTTGCTGAAGGGCCAGAAAATCTTACATACCGTCATTAGGGTGAGTGTGAGCTGGGCTCGAGGTGTTGGCTTTCTCCGCCCTTCAGGAGTTCATCTCCTGTAGACAGACGATACAGTAATACAAATGCCACCTGCACTGAATTACTTCAGCTTAGGAGATGTGTTGGAGTGGAATAGAGAAAGACAGAGCTGCACACATAATCTTTGTTGTAAAATGAATACATAGCAGCTATACAAACGGGTTTGATTGTACAGTTTATCAGTCAGCTGCTTCATTGGGCTTACCTGTTAGTGGATGTGAAGGTTTGACACGATACAACCAGAATACAGCAAAATGCCCTTTATGAACATCCCTTGTTTCAGTGCATTGTAATATACACAACTGTGCTTAGTAAATCTCATCTCAGAATGGAAATATTATTATTACTTACGGAAAATAACCTCATGATAAAGGTGCTACAGAATGTCGTGTGCGTACACATGCACGTCGAGTGAAAGCAGTACAGATGAACTAGACACACCTCATCTGGCAGGATTGTAGGTTATAAATCGGTTTATTGGAACTGGTATTTTATGGAAATGAATGATTGAAAAGACATCTCAGCTGCCAGAAATAGTCTTTATTTCCCCAGTACATCAGTCAGTGTAACCTTGAGCAAGGCATCTGAATTCCTTATGCAGCTGGAAAACAGAGTAAAAGGCAGGAATATAACTGGAAAATCAAATGGTGCAGCAAAGTGTTTTTTTCTTGAAGAAATAAAGGATTTACAGACTAAAAGCTTAGTGCTGTCTCTAACAGCATCCCATTGCACCTGTGTTCTGTTGCCTCAAAACAATATAATGCAGGGAAAGGCCTGATCCTGACAGGGGGCTGTGTACCTGCAAGCCGCAGTGCACACTTGGTCTGGAGTTGACCTTCATGATGTGTCTAATCTAATTAATTTCACGGGGATTGCTCCTACACGTGAAGTTAAACCTGCACTTAGGACTTCTGCTAAATTGGGGCCTCAGTTCCCTACCGAAATCAGGAGACTGGGAGCATGACGTGCTTCCCAGCACCGGGTGCTTGGATGCGATTTCATTGCAATGGGTGACAAAAACATCTTTCTCATTGATATAATCATACAGCCTGCTGTAGGCCAGAGGGTTGTGGAGGTGGAAAATGATTGCAAATAATTTTCTGCTGCAGAGATCAGAGACTGGCTTCCAGCAGGGCTGGGTGGCAGCGCATCCTAGCTAAGCCCATGGCTTTGGCAGTCTGCAGGCACAGTTCCCGTGAAAACAAGTGCTGAAATTGTTGCGGGACAGGTCTTGTTTTGTGTTGGGAATGACACCCGCCTCCTTCAAGCCTACACTGGTACGGGAGAAGTATTTCACCCTTCTGTCTGCTTCTGTGATATAGGCTTACAATATTTTTTATGCGCTCCACACCTCTCAAAACAATACAGTCTCAAGGCAGCAATGATGGAATGAATCCAACGAGGTTCTAGTTTCTTTTTGTCTGCTGCCCAGATTGACCTGCTTATGTACTTCTAGATTTACCAGGTACACAAACTGATCTTTAAATATAGCCATGTGGGGATAGGGGGAGTGAAACTGCCCTCCAAGTTTGAAGTGCTATTTAGAGGGGTTAAGATCTAATATCCTCTTTATTTTCTACAGAAAGATCTGCAGGGCCGAGCCCTGCATTAGAGATCTCCTTGGCTGTTCTTGCCCAGATCAGTCATGTCAGTCCTGTGAAGGGGGATCTGCATGAGCTGGGGATTGTAAGTGGGGAAATTGTCAGACTTCAGCTCCTTGACTGTTGGGACCTGAAGGTCACTGCAGTATGTCATTCTCAAGGCAATTTTCTCTGGAATTGCAATATGGTCATGGCTTTGTTTTACGACCTTGATGTCACAAAGTATTAATAATCTCTTAAAACAAGCCCACTTGCAAAAAAAAAAAAAAAAAAAAAAAAAAAGAGATTTGATCATTTGTTAGGTTTTTTTGGTCAGTATTTATAGTCTGCTTAAATATCGGAGCTTTTGGTGTGATACATAGGTACGGATGCGAGTGGGTGGGTTTCTCTGCCATACTTGCCTGTATACAACACGGAAATGAATTTTCAGGAGGGCAGCTGTTTCCACGACATTTTAAGGCCAGTTTGCAAATATCTTCATCTGTTTTCTTTAGCTATATATACAATTTGCATGCTAGATGGGTGCGACATGGCTTAATTCATATTTTTAACTTTTTCACACAAAAAAAGACTCTTATTAATTTATTTCCTTTCTGCAATAAATATCTCAGATAGTAATCTGCTATTTCTGTTCTTTTGCCCCAAGCATTTTTAGATATATTGCAAAAAATATACAATGAAAGGTACAGGCGAATTACCTACTGGAACAGATCGGAAGCCTGTTCAAGCGAACATCCCCTCTGAGAAGTGGACTGTTATCACAGGCTCACAGGAAAGACAGGCAAACCTTAAGCATGATGTCAAACAATTATAGAATCTGTTCAGAGAAGTTTATTTTTCATCAAGAGTTAAGGGTTGTCTCATACTTTTTTATTCTAATTAGAATTAACATAGCTACCACTGCAATATAATTATCTTAATTACCTTTAATATATTCTGGCATTGAGTTCCACAGGGTAATTCACCTTAATTGTATTTTTCCACTTGTTAACTTTATATTTGTTATACATTCTGGCATTGAGTTCCACAGGTTAATTTACTTTAATTGTATTTTTCCACTTGTTAACTTTGTATTTGTTGCCACCCTCCTCAGATTCTGTTTCTTCTAAAGAGGGTAGAAGAACACACAATTTACCTCCTTTCCTTTCTTTCTTTTATATCTTCACAGCTAAGAAGTTGGCATTTTCCACCAGCCAAATCTGAGACCCATACAGTGCATTTGCGTTGTCTGTAGCTCGGGCTGCAACGCACACTGGCATGACTGAGCCCTGATACTTGCAGAGAGGGACACGTAGCGCAGTCTTGTCAGGAATATTGGGCATAATTACCACGTCCCCTGTTTCTAAACGTGGTTCTCATGTGCCTGCATGCCTTGCGTTGTGTAGTGGAGTAAGCCTGTGCTTTATGGGCGCCGTGAGGACTGTCGGGTTAGTGGCTGCAGTGCACCCTGAGGATCAGGGCTAGTTGTTCTGACAGGACTGAGAAGGACTGAGCATTTGCAGCATTCGTTGAGCTTGTCTGTGAGCATTTAGGACTGAGACAAATATTAGAGTAGGCAGCATAAGCTGTTTTAACGTGTACCTTCCACATTTAGTCTGGTCCACTCAAAGCACTTTACAGATCAGGTCGGTATCATTGTTCCTCTTTCACTGTTAGTGAAAGCAGTTGTTGAGATGGAGGGAGTTTCCATTTTACACCAGCAGTAAAACCAGAAACTAGATTAGAGACCAATTGTCATATGTCCCCACACAGTGCTCTATAGAAAGCCACACTGGCAGCATTCTCACGGTGATTCTTCCTTACTGGAACATATAAGACAATTTATGTAGTGCAATTAATAAAACTAAATTGGCAGGAAACTGAAGAAGTGTGTGCATATTCCTGGATCTGGGTTATATCATGGCATTTGACAGACAAAATCCACATTATAAAGGATTTTCTGTAATAAATATTCTACAATGAAAACAAACACCTGGCAAAGGATCAGGCTTTCTCAACCTTTCTACTGGGATTTTTGGGAATCATGACTGCCCTTTCTGCTGGCAATCACTGCAGCAATATCCAGTCGCTGAGTGAGGTTATTTGGGGCACCTTGCTACTCTGCTCTCACAAGACATGTTATTTCTGTGTAAAGAAATACTCTCCTTTTTATAAAGACATCACACCGATTCTTTAAACCTTTAATGTCGTACTGAAAAATGACAGCTGGGATCAGTGGATGGTTGAATGGGTTGATGGTGGAAACATACTATGGTGGGAAAACTGAAATTCTAACATATGGTAGGTAGCTCCTCTGTACCAGAATAGCATGGACATTTCTGTGGAAAGAGAACAAAATGCAGTTTAATTATCATCCAGCACTCTCCCAGAGACAGGATAGCAGCCTATTCCCCTGCATCAATGCTGAAACAAGATGTGCTGTGGGTTTTGATCTATGTATTTATGCTATGCTCATTACTGCGGTATTTAAGTTAGGTCAGTCAGGGTCTTTGGTTGAAACCTCTCCTTAATTAAAAACATACATATCTTTGTGGGAAGTAGAGGGCAGCTAGTTGTACTGTGGATGGCCTCCTACCTTTTCTGTATTCCTTCTGCCTGAAAATTGCTAATATTCCACACCTCGGTATGGAGCCAGCAGAGCTCATTAACGTAGGCTTACGTCTCACCCAGCAGGCAAAGCTGGCTGGGAAAAACTAGCTTATCAGCTACTTTAATGACTGGAAATTAGTGGACTGTAGGTGGTCCTGCATGGGACTGTAAGTCATGTAAACTTCTTTATGCTTCAGTTTTCTCATCTGCAACTTGTTACGAAGATTGTTTGATGTGTGCTTTGGGATCTTCTGGGAAAGCGCGCCCTATGTTAAATTACAGCGTCAGTGCCTTTTTGGGCATAGCCTTACTTTTCTGGAGAATTAAAGGCTAAGAACCCAAAGCGGCAGGACTGGATGTTTCAGTGGTCACTGCCCACAGTCAGGCCAGCTGTCCACACCCGCTCCGTGCACTGCCTGCTGGAGACGTTTAAAAAGTCTGGCTTTTCTTTAACTGTCAAAATTGGAGCTCGTTTCCCTCCCCTTCCCCAATAAACACAGCTTCAGTTGTAGGGACTGAAATCTTTTTTCAAGTTCTAGGCACAGATAGGAAGCTTTTTCGTCCTGGCTCCCGTCCCTCATCTTTGATCTTGTAACACACTCCAGTTCATGCAAAGGAAACGGGATTCTCTTGCCTCTCACAGGCGCTGCGCATTCTGTAGCTCTGGTACAAAACATCTGGTGCTTCTATTTGGTCTGAAATTGTATTTGTGTCAGGGCTCAAACAACAGGGAAATAACTGCTTTTTTTCATAAAGTACAGGCTGGCTCCAATTTGTTACAGACCCTGCTCAACCAGGTCAGAGAAACCAATAAATCTTCACACCCCTGATGACAATAAGAAAAGTCTGGTGGCACGTACTTGGAGCAGCAGCAGAAGAGGGGAATCATTTTTTGACATACAATGAAAAATAGTAAGTGAGTCAGAAGTAATTTTGATTTGCAATGCACAGAGGCAGAGCTTGGATGGTTTGCAAATGACTGGGCCTGGTACACATGATGCTCTGACAACTGGAAAAATGCAGAGTTGCCCCACTATCAGTGATCTTTGTATTTTCCTGAGGATACACTGAGCTACACAGAAGTATGCAGAGAATTACCAGAGGCTTTATAAAATAGGCTGCAGCTTCACCTGCTGAATAGGGGATAGGACACCGTGCTGGGAGCTCTAAGGCTGGCTTTCTTCTCTGACTTGAATGTGTATAAAAAGAAATGCATAAACTGAGTGAAGAACAACATGATAATGCCCAGAGTTTGGCCACCTAGGTTCTGCACCCAGCCGTGCTGCTGCATTAGCGTGGGCCTTGGGAAGATAAACTAATTCCCCCCAGTTTCGATTCCCAAGTCTATATGTGATGTTTGCTCATCTTTGAGGTCAGGAGGCATGGAAGTCCCTTTATTTGTGCAAGCCTGGCTAAGTGCAACTGTCAATTGCCCCGCTCTTTAAAAAATGGACTAAGCAAAGGACAGCGTGCTCTTCAGTCTCGATTCAGACAAGCGACAAGCTTTAGGGCAATAACAAAGAAAATGGAAATAAATATGTGATACTGTGCTGGGATGGGAGGGCTGCTTAGAATGGCTTCTCCACTACTCAACCTCTGTTTTTTTGTTGTGGTGTTCCCCGTCCCCCAGGAATAAGATGTTATACTCATTAGTGCCGAATCTCCCTTCAGTCTCTCCAGGCTCTTATCCTTCCGTATTACTTTCTTTTGGTCATGCTTAGTTGTAGATGTTTGACACTGAAGTGTAGATGTCGACCAACTTATTTCTGTTTTAGCTGGATGATCACAGATATGTTTTTTTTTTCTCTCCATGACTCATTTACATCATCTGTAAAGAGGAGCTTCATCTTTGGATGAAAGATTGGTGATAATTTACTGACTTTAAAAAAAGAGCTATTCCAAGTTCTCCACTGCCAGTGTGATCTTCCATAGGTCATTTGGACAAACATGGTACCAGAGGACAGAATTTCAGAAGGCCTCCACTTAATAGATGCTGAATTTCTCTGAAAATCCCCTTGCCTTTGGGCTTATGGATAGGGAACAATCTTTGTGATGAAAATTACACTATTTCTTCGATCATGCAGCGTGGTCCACTGTACTCTGTGCATTTGTGTGGAGTGCTGTCCCACATTCCTCAGAGTCATTGCTACCGCAACAAGGAGGTTTACTTTAAAAATGTAGAACAACAGCAACCAGACTGTGCTAATGATTAAATTATACTGATGGTTGAAGTTTAAGTAACAGTTAATGCACTAATTTCAGTATAGGAAGTACACTAAAAAAGCAGTAAGAGCTCCTCTTGATCTTCATAATTAATGAGAACTGCCATGATCTTTCAACATATTTCCACCCACACTTTCTTTTATGTTAACAAGTGTGTAGGAACGCACAGCAGTCAGCCTAGTAGAAAGCCTTCTTTCAGAGCACTTTCCATCACACCGTACAAGCCACGTGCGCTCCCCTGAAGGGTCCTGGAGCCAGATCTTGCCCCTGTTGAATCCTGGCCAACAGTTTAATTTCTTTCAGTGGAACAGAACAAAGTCAGGCCTTCAGACGAGAAGGCACCCAACACGCATGTCTGATCTACATGCACGCAAACAAGCATCGTCAGCTGTGCTGAACATTTCTGGAAGGAAGATGAGTGGAATTCATATCACTTCACTTTAAACATCTCATTTGGCCTAATTCTTGACTACCCCTGTAATTCATGGATGGAAGCGGGCATTGTTAGAGAGCAATTAATCCATTTCAAATGTCTGCAATGTGATGAGGGGAATTGCACCCCAGTGCCTGTTTCTCTGCGCTCGTTATATAGGAAGTCTAGACAGTTGGCTCGGATATAGAGATGTCTGAAGATGGATGAGAGGGTTCTTTCACCTCAGGAGGTAGAACGGAATCTGCTGGATATGGGAAGCTTTGCAGTGGCTCTTGGTTGGATAAGAAATGCCTGAAAATATGGGGCCGCTTAGCTGAATTGTTGCAGCTGTGCAAGATCTTAACAATTTAAAAGCTGTTTACAAGAAGTTTCTGAAGTTTAGTCTTGGCCTAGAATGGGTAAGGCCTAAAGCAGTCACTGATCCTCAAGATAAGAACTTCTTTCAGCAGCTCTGTAATCAAAGGAAAAAAACAGCTTTTCTTTAAATCACTGCTTTAATCTTGTTTCTCCCACCAATGTTGGAATTTTGTGCTCTGCCACCAAATGCAGTAGGCTATTTATAGCATCAGCTTGAATGAATAGTAAGAACGCTCTTGTTGCGGCTGCATCTTTGAAATGATGGAAATCACATAACTGCAAGTTGACAGTAATGAAGTTGCACAATATTTTCAAATATAGTTGTTTCTGCCACCGCTCAGTTCCCACAGTACATTGGCGGAGGCAAAGGGATATATTTGGCAGGGATTTCTAGGCATGTGGTAGGGAAAAGACTGAAAGGATTCAACCCCGAAGCTTTTGTTGACTTCTGGGGTCCTGATGTCACCACTTCATGTGGCCTATGGATCCTCTCTGTAGCCTTCAAATGTAGCTGCCTTTGGGGAACAACTGCAGGATCGGGGCTTTAGGAAGTGTAACCTATTGGTACGTGACAAACCAAGCGTCCCATCAGCTCCTTGCAGAGAGGTGCTTCATCTCCTGCCGGTGGCTAATAAAATGGAAAGATATTTGAACGCTTTGGCCACTTCTTATCTGCTGTCCTTATTCAAACAATACAGATAACAGCAAAACACAAAATGTTTGCTGTTTTTGTTTCCCTAGATGCACGCATGAGTATTCCCTTCGTTTTTACGTTACGTTGTCTGTGTAATGCTTCAGTTTGTCAGGATAATTTAAAAGAAAACAGCTGTGAAGCTTTTTAGTGATCCCAACAGCTAATGCAAATACTTACTAAATCAGAATAATGGATTAGTCAAGGGGAGACGGTTTTGACTATCTGTGAGAAGCCACTTTTCAAAACAAAATATAGATCATATCCATAAAATAGGAGGGTAGTATATAGCAAGAGGTTTATCAGGCAAATGTGATAGCTCAGAAACGCCAGGGATTGCATACCAGCTTTCTACACGTAATGGTTTAATTGAAAGTCATGGCTCTGCTCACCTGTGTAAAATTAACAAGTCCTCATATATTCATAGGCTGAAACCTCAGCGTCCCCTGTGCTTCTCCGTGTCTGGGGTCATCAGTGCGGGGTGGTTTGCCTGCACGCAGCCCCTGGGAATAAATAAATGGTTATTGGGAAACAGCAGTGCCATTCTGCAGAGTGATGGGATTTCAACATTTATTTTCATCCTGAAGCTTTGTCTGTGAAAAGCAGGTACAACAAAAGCTGAAGGATAGCTTTGTGGGAGGGCACTCGATGGCAAAGACACAACTTTGAGTCTGCGGGTACTTCAGCCACGTCCCTGCCAGTGGTCTGGCCCCAGATGATCTTTCCTTCTCTCCCTGGAAATTCCCTTGAGAAAGTTTAGTCAGAGAGGCAGATTTGTCAAAATGATTCAAGGAAATGACTTAAGAGCTGTGAAATTTTTCCAGCTTCATCTTATTGAAGCCAGTGGGCTCGATTCTCCTCTCGGTTTTGCATCAGCGTTGCAGAAAGCACGAGCACAAGGGAAACGCGACGCCGTGGCGTGCACCTCTGCTTCAGGCAGCGCGCGCTGCCTGGCACAGCAGCCTCCCAGCGCAGGACGCCTCGAGTCACTACTGCATAAAATACAATAGTCATTACAGTGACTATTTGCACACAGAGCCCTTGGGATGAGTTCTAAAGAAGAAAACAAAACTGCTTGTAAAAGTCAAGACTTCGGCCGCTGAAACGGAGAAGCGATGAGAAACGTGCCAGCTTGCGACGTAGCGTGTCCGAACTGGGCCCCCGTCCGGCAACAGTTTCAGACTGGAGACGGGAAGCGGCACTGAGCGGCTGCGTGGACCACAGACTGCTGGCAGGCAAAATACAACCCCAGACTTGCCGACCTTCTTTGTCGTAATGTAGACATAGGGCTGTAAATTAAACGTTTATAGGGAAGTTTCTGTAATGAGAACAAATTAGCGTATATAAGATACAGCATAAAATTGTGCAATTGATCAAAAATGAGTAGGTTTAACTTCTGAGCAATACCTGATTTGAAATCCTACCCTGAAGCACCTGAAAACATTAAAGAGCATTTTTTTTTCAAAACTGCTTTAAATTTACACTCCTCCTTCTTACAAGATGCATGGCTGCATGTAAAACTTCTCATTAATCTCTCTGGAACTCGCAAAGGGAGGTCACCGTCATCGCTCCATCACGATTTTGATAAGGAAAGAAACTCGGAGCTAAAGCTACGGACCGGCAGAGGTGGCAAACCAGGGGTGAAGCTGGACGAAGAAGTGAGACCTCCCGTGGGAGTCCAGAGCCTGACTCCATAGGCACCTTCTCGTCTCGCTCTTCTCCTGGTGACACGCTGTCTCCCTAGGCAACTAGAGATTGGAGAGGAGACGAGAAATCCTGTACCCAGAACCGCAAAGCGATGACTCGAGCTTGGATGTAGGGAAAATATCAGGGAAAGACAGTGAACTAACAGTTGAAGCAGAGGCGTCGGAGTCAGGTGCTTCGGGTTCTATTTTTGACTTGGACCAGCCATTTCACTTCTGCTCGCTTTGGCTTCCCCTCTGCAAGATACAAAATGAGGATGCTTGCGGCTGCCTCCTGGGGCTGGGTTGTCTTGCCGAGGCCAGGGCTGTCAAATCGCACCTCCTGGGTGATGCTCAGTTGACCTCGGCTTCGTTCTTCTCTGCTTTGCTACGTGCGTCTCTGCTGTCCTTTCCTGGGCCCGTGCGGAGTCACAGCACCAAATTTCAGGACCGTTCCCAGCTGGGACCCTCCTGTTACTGCATGCTATTCCACCACAGCGTCTGATGGGCAAAATCCCTGCCCGCTGGGCGAGCTGGGGTGTCCGTACAGCTAGTAAAGTACGTGGGATCGAGCTGTGGCCCTTGTACGAAGCGCTGCCACTCCTGTCTGAATTAAAGATGCCATCTCAGGGGACAGGCGCTCGATAGGATCCCGCACCATCATGTCTGCATCTCACGTCAGCCCAGGTACGGCCCTGGGAGCTGTCGGCAGAGAGGCGGTGAGGGACCAGTGATGGGTGTCAGCTCGGCCTACCCTGCCCTGCCCGGCTTTGAATGAAGGACCTTCCCAGGCTGCAGGTGCTTTCACTTTGCTGCATTCCCCAGAAGATCCCTGGTAATGAGGGCTCTCTCCTTTTTTCCAGGAGGCACCTCCAGCTCCTCCTGCCCTTCTGGAGTCAATCAGATTTGCTACCACGTAAATTCAGGTGTGCTTAGAGAGCTCCTCCTTTCTAGAGACCAGACCCACAGCCGCGAGGAAGGGCGGCCGCATCTCTGCGGGGCACAAGGTGAACTTCGCGGTTATTTCTGCTTTAATGAACGCGGCCGCAGGGCCGCAGGCAGCCGGGAGGAGCCTCCGCGCTGCTTTTCCACCCTCCCGCCCGGCTTCCGGCGGCACCGGGGCCCGGCAACCAGGGGGATTTCGGCGCGGGGCGGCTCGGGGCCGGCCCCTTTGTTCGCGCGGGCCGCGGGGCCCGGCCGTGCCCCCGCAGCGCCGGCGGCCGGGCGGAGGCGGCGACCCGGGCGGAGGCGGCGAGCGGCGCCGCCGGCCCCGGCCTCCGCCTCCCTCCGCCAATCGCGGCGGCCCGCCGGGCTCCCGCCTTCCCGCCCCGGCCCCGCCGCGGCCGCGCAGGGAGTGGCAGGGCGGCCGCCGCCAGGGCTGCAGCCGGAGGCGGCACGGAGGCTCCCGCTCCGCTCCCCGGCGGGCTGCCAGCGGGTAAGGGGGCGCGGCGGGGAGCGGCGGGCGGGGGGCGGCCGCGCCGCGCCGGCAACAAAGGAGGGGATGGAGGGAGGCGGCGAGGGAAGAGCCCGGCGCCGTGGCGCTGTCAGCGGCGCGCTCCGCCGCTCGGTCGCCGTGCGGGAGGCTTGGCGGCGGGAGAGCATTGTCCTTGGGGCGGGGGGGCAGCGTCCCTGCTGAGGGCTGCGGGGAGCGACCGCGCTCCCGCCGCTTCCCTGCTGCGCCCCGCCGCCTCTGCAGCCCCGGAGGCTGGGCGGGAGCGGGGGAGCTCGGCCGGGAGCCGGGGCCGCGGGGTCTGCTCGGCTGCCGGCTGGCCTGGCGCACGCCCACCTGCACACACACCCCCGCACACCCACGGGGCTGCAGCCCCGGCCCGCACCTCCGCAGCTGGGTGTTGGTTTGGAGGTAGCGCACCCGCCGGGGCGCAGCAAATGGCTCTGGCTGGGAGCAGCTGGAGAAGCAGGGGCCTGATGCTGGGAAGATGGAGATGAGAGTGGGTGTCAGCATCGATAGCTCAGCGCCGAGCGAGTTTTGGTTTTGAAACGGGAGGAAAATTTTCTTTTGTCTCTGGACTGCTTGCGGGGCTCAATCTCCTCTCTGTATTTTTGTTCTTTAGTGATACAGATATCGACATTAACTACATACTGCAGGATTTGATGGGGTTCTTTTTGTCTGTGGCGAGGAGATGTGCTTCTGAGGAAGGCCCAGCTGGGTCGGGCTGCGGGCACTGACACGCTGCTCAGGTTGTGAATGGCAGGGCAGATCGAGCGGGTCTCTGCCCCTTGCATCTCTTGGTACCAACCAGCAAATGGTCTGTTTGGGGAAGCATCCAGGGATGGAGGCAGAGGCACGCGTTGTTATCTCCAGGGTATCCAGGCAGGCTGCGACGGCGTTTGGGAAGTGCTGGGAGACAAAGCACTGTGTCAGCACCGACTGGTGTTTGCTGCTCTGTTGAGCATCGGTCTCGTAGGCCTGCAAACCTTGTCTCAAACTCATCCTGCTGGAATGGATGTCAGGTTTCACCAACCTATCCGTTACTGTCGGCTAGAAGCGTTTCTTGAGGGTGACTTGCAATTTGAGAAGAATTGATCTGTGTGTGGACAGAGGTATATTTGGGGTGCCTGGCCAGGCTTGTTGGCCTTAGCCTCTGCCCCGCCGCCTGCTAGGCAGCGTTCCTCTACCCAGCGGTGCTCCCAGAGAGCCCCTTGGATCAGCACGGGTCGGTCCTGCCCCGTCATTGCTGGGGAGGTGATGCTTTAAATGTGGTGCAGCTGCCCGTTCTTAAACTTGGGTCTGGGATTTGGCATTTTAAGAGATTACCTGCCTGCTGTTATAGCCTGCCAGGGCTAGGAAGGAGAGAGTCTGCATCAAACAGCTGTGTTCTCATGAAAAGGTGTCACTGTGCCTGCCAGAAATCACCGAGTGTACAGGACTTCAAAGGCTCAGCTCTGAGACAAGCCACAAGTTAAAACGTTGGCACCAGCCATTACAGGCATGTCGGAGGCAAGCCGTGCTGGAGTCAGTCTGTCGTCTCGGGAGCACTCGTGTGGGGCCTGCCTTCAATTAAGGGAAAACCTGTGTGTTTCAGGAGATGCTCTTAGGATAAGTACGGACTGGATTATCTGCTGAGGCCAAGGGTTGGTGTGTGCTCTTCTTCTGCTTGGCTTCCTGCCGCCTCTAGCCTTGGAGGCTGCCATAATTTGCTCTGGCAAGCAGCAGTTCCTGGTGTGTTTCCTCTTTCTCCCACTTGTGCTTTTGCTCTGGCAGAAGAAACGATGAAGAACCCAAAGGGGGATTTTCCAGTGTCCAGGGATGCATCAAGTGTCAGTGTCAAGATCTAAGGGTACGCGTGCCAGTTCTTCCCTTGTGTTACTGGGTGGCTAAAATGGGTAAGGGCACAGATTCCACCTCCTGATTGAGGTTGCTGTTTTTATTTATCAAAATGCTTCCTCTATCCATGAAATTCAGGGAAATGAATATTTTTATTTGGGGCGGGGGGGCAGGGGTCATAATTCTGGTGAGGACAAGAGACAGTACATAAAGCAAGTTCCATCTCCTGGATACATGGTGTTGATACCACTTTGCAGAGTCTCTACAATGCATGGCAAGGTTTGTATACTTTTAAAGCTCTGGAAAGCCCAGGTAGAGGTAGCTAGACCTGAACGTGACTTGTTGCTAACCTACGTTAGATGCTGGTATGCACTTATTTATAGAGAGATCTATTTTTTTTTCATAAATATCTTTTATAAATACTTGTGACCCGTTTCCCCCTCCATCTCCCAAGGGGTCCAAGAGCACAAGAACGACCAAGGAAGCTGCTGACATGGGACGAGAAAGCATGTTTTCTGCTGCTTTATTGCTGAGTTAAAGATAGCCAACAATCTCTGGCTGTTGCTCTTTTATCGCTGTTCTTGTGATATTTACAGTAGAATTTCAGGTCTTGTTTGTCTGGGAGAGCACCTTGGGTGATAGTACTGGTGATGTGAGACCCCAGCAAGACTGGGGATCTGTGTTACTGGTCAGTTTTCTAAAACAAACAAATTGGGTAAGTTGCTGAATAAAGAAGACAAACTGTCCAAGGTCACTGCAGGAGCCTAGGTTAGAGAAAGGAATTGGACCTGGTCTTCACCTTCCTGAGTCCTACTCTAATCCTGCCTTCTGCACGTGGCCGTCCTTCCCATCCCGCGTGAAAGCTCTCGTCTCTGGCTGATGCTGACAGAGAAACACCGAAGTCTGTCAGTGCATCGATATCCAAAGCCTCTTTCTGCAGTACCACCGTGCTCTCAGAGCATTTCCCCCTGCTCTGCGGAGAGGACCCTGTGTGCTGTGTTTGTCTTCTGTACTTTGTTGAATTGCGATGCTAAACAGGACAAAGCAAATTCACTTTCCTCGGAGCTGGATTTAGTTTCTTGCTCTTATATGATTGTGCAGTAGCTCTTGCTGTAGCTACCAGTGGAAAAATGACTTCATTGCATGTGACTCTGAGTCTGGCACCTTAAACTGATACTTACTGCTATTCCTGAAAAAAAAATCCCCAAGAAACCCCATTAAGAAAAAAAAAAAAAACCCAACAACAAACCCACAATATTTGTGCATCAGACTTCTTGGAAATCATTCCCATGCTGTGGCACGGTTTTTGTTATCTCCTTCTAAATGAGTGAAACTGTGTCTATAAAATAGCCGTGGTTGTCTCAGATGCAGCGTAAGCAAAGAAAGATGTGTGAAGAAATAAAACCAAGCATTGTCATATTTTGTTGTCACAGTTTAAATTTTTTATTTCAGACTGATGGAATAAAATATGACGCTGACTTGAATTGGCACTGAAAGTAGGTGATACTTTCCTTTCAGTGATTTATTTTTATTCTGCTAGTGTTTACCCACCTGGATAGTCATAGGGAAATGTGGCACACGGGAGTGAAATGCCCTGCTGCAGATTCTGAGCCAGCCGTGAAGTCCCCATCTCCCCATCCCCATCTGTGCTGCAGCACAAAGGGAATCTGAAGTTTGTTGGGTTTATTTTGAGAGTTAATGTTCTGAACTCTGGTGTTGTCTCCCTTGATAACTCCAGTTGTGCCTGGGAAAGCCAAATGATTATTTTTGAAAAGCTTTTATACTCTGTGTCTATAAAGTAAACACTTCAGAAAGACTTCCCAAGCCCTTTGATGGGTTGGCTATTCAGAGAGATAGTGGTGCCTCATAGAATCAGGCAACTATTCATCTCTGCCACTGTTTTTGGAGTAATCTTGGGAAAAATCTTTTCGTTCTCTGTGTCTGTTTCTCCCCGGTACAAAATGGGTGTTGCAGTTCTGACCTCCTTTGAGGTCTGTGAATGAAATGCTCTGTGGGTGTTGGATATGTGGATCTTGGAACTTTTAAATCACTTTTTGGTGCCTTTTAATCCATCTCCTGCGCTCCCCCACACGGTTCCTTTAAAAAGATAACACGAATAAAATTGTATTGCTTGTGCCAGAACTCTCGGTCAAAATTAATCCTATTTTATTTTAGTGAATAACTTGCATAGTACAGTAGAGACTACATGGATATTGGTTACACTGGGAGGGCTTCACAAAAATTTGGGGTGGCAGAAACTTCGAGAAATCATCTGATCCATCTGTCTGTTCCAAGTTAGGTCTGTCTTCATCTCTGTCATTCAAGACAGAGGTTTGAAGAGGTGTTTTTGTTTTATTTTGGTTTTTTTTTTTTGTTTTGTTTTGTTTTTTTTTAACAACAGTGTGGGCAATGAGGGAGTTTCTACAGCCTCTCTGGCCAGCCTAGCTCAGTTTGAACTGATGTTGTAGTCAGAATGGCATAGTGTGTGTCTTCCCCTTTGTTTTGTTTGTCGTCGTCACTTTGTGTATCTGCCGGTTACTGTACAAAGGACAAGTACAAAGGTGTTTCGTTGACAAAAACAGCACAATTTCTTTTGCAGCCTGAACTTCTTTTACAGGACACCCTCCGGAGGGGCAGAGGAAGGCTGCCAAACAGAGGCACCAACTTCTGGCCTAGTCACTAACAAGGGCTTTCTCTGGCTGGTCTGTTCTGTTTCTTCCTTTGACATATTCCTCCCCCCTTTATCTGTTGCATCACGCTCCGAAAACTTCTGCGTCCGCCAATTAGTGCTGGAAACTTTTCTGTAATCTTGACAGGCGCGAAAAGCAGCTGTCTGTTGAAACAAACAGCGCTTTCCCATCCCTTGCGAATACTCCCATTCGTGACCTGCAAGCGCATCCCCTGGATGCAGAGGCTGTCCTGGCTGGGGAACAAACCTCCCTAGAAAAAGAGGCTTCTCCTGGAAGATGTGGAGAGGCACTTACATCGTGAGATGTGTTTAATGGGCTTTTTAGCCTCATATTTGGCTGCCATATGTTGCGTGCTGTACTACCTCAGTGGCTCCTGTCAGCCCTCTGCATGAAGCCCATCCTGGTGATTAAAGTCTGCTCCTTAGCTATATTTAGTGTATAGCTATTTGTTTTATAACTGAGATCCTTACTATGCAAACTGGAGTAGGTCAGTCTGCAACCTTGAATAAGTGTGTTTTCTTTTTTCTCTGGACTTCTGTTTCCCAGCTGCGAGGTTCTAGCTAATGAGCAATCCACCAGCCATTCCTAATGGCGATTTAACGATGGACAACATGGCACAAAAAGGCTGGCTTGTGTGGAATACGCAGCTGAGGCAGAGGAAGCTGATGTTTTGCCTTACCCAGTTCATCTTTTACATGTCCGTTTACATGGAGTTTTACTGGGATCTATGAAGTAGCTTTTTGAACTTGCTAAATCTCTTCCATGGGAAACATTTATATGCGTATGTATATTTGTATATATTTCTAGTAAATGATACTGGCAATAGCAATGCCTCTTGCGAGCTTAATCTTGATGTCTCCAAAGCATCTGCCAGAAGTTTTTCCCTTTTTATCTCTGAATCCCCTCCAAGCACGTTGGTTAGACAGTAGGAAGGTGTGGGAGCACCTGATGTGCTCGCATGGAAATGTCAAAGTCAAATGGGCGATTTTGGGTGATCGTATGGTTCAAGTTTATGGAACGCTATGATATACTCTGCCTTAGGGTGCTGGAAACATTGATTGTCCTTGTCAGAAGAAGTGACAATTCTGTTTTTGCTCTTCGTTTTTGCTCTTCGTTTTTGGTTGAAACAGGACCCATCTGCATTAGAGATGTCGTGCCAGCACTCTGCATTGCAATGTACTCAGGCTGCTGCTTGTAACCGCTCCATACTTGCTTGGCTAGATGAGATTGTATCTTGATCTCTGTACAAAATCATGATTGTGGTCTTGCCTGCATTAGAGGAGAGATTAATGGCACTTGCGGTATAGAAACAACCCGTTTCTCTAAGAAGTGAAGGAGCAGCTAGGGACACGTGGTGGCTCTGCAAAGCTCTGACTGGAACATGTAGTGCTGCGCTACTCCAGGAGTATGGTGGGTTGATCCATCTGTCCTGCCTACCTGCATGCAGGCTGGGTTCACCCCTCTTATCTCCAGAGATAAAAAACGTTAAATCCCATTTTAGCACCAATCCATCTAGCCAGACCTGTTCCTTTTGGCTGCCGGCATCTATACATCAAGCACTGCTGTATGTGTGTTTCCCAGTGGCACGGTAGCGTATAGATAGAAATGCCGATTAAAACCAGGCGACGGAGCAGTACAGCTCTTGCAAGGTCTGCGTTGCTGCTGGAGGAGGCTGGGATTGACAGCCTTTCCCAGCTGTGTGCAGCCCGTGCCGTGACCGCCTCTCTTGTTCTTGCCAGCCCAACGAGTCCCGCTGGAGCACGGGCAGCACACTGAGCATGTTCACTCTCTACACCTGCTTTGCAATCTGACTGCGTAGGATGGTGTTTTCTTTTTTCACCCCCTAGAAACTGCAGTCTCCAACCTTCTCTGGTATAACATACTAGGTAGCCGTACTATGGTGCTGGTGTGGCTTCGTGTGTGGCTTAGTGCCTAGAGGCTTTGAGCTAGGATCTCTGTTTCTCTACATGTGGTGCAATCCAAAGTCAATGGTGGCCTCTGCAAGGCGGACTGTGAGCTGTGGGTGAAAGGAACCGCGAGGCAGGAGGGGATAACGTAATAATGTTGACAGATAAGATCCAATTTGATATAACTTGCCAAATTTATTATGGTTTTGGTCATTGATAGGGATGTAGTTTGAATAAGAGATGTGTTCCTTCTTGTACTATAAGGTTTGTGAGCTATCCAAACTCCTGGCTTTTCTAAGCACCTTTGTACTGGGGTTGGGGATGGTAAAGTAGGAAACTCCATGATTAACCCTTACTGGCCGAAAGCAAACTTTCTACATCACTGGTTATGGGGGGAGCTGCGTAGATACGTCGGTGTCAGCTGAGGTCTGGGGAAATCGCAGTATTTGTAGAGGGGCTCAGGAGAAAGCAGCACTTGGTGCGTGCAGCCCAGAGGTCAGCTGCTTAAGTGGGAGGCTGAGCGCAGGCTGGTGAATCAGCAGGGAGGAGGAGGAGGGTGCTCCAGGGAACAACTGCATCCAGCATCGCTCTGCTGCCGCCAGCGCAGTGATGGGAAGCAGGAGTGTGGGTAGAGGGATGGGGCTTACACAGTGCCTTGGTGCTCTGGGGAGAGAGTGGGTTTGCTCCTCCTTGGCATCTCTGGTGATCTCCGATCTTTCAGCAGGTCCCAGTGGTGCAACCCTCCTGGTCTACCACCCTTCTATTCGCAAGCTTGGTACCATTATCATCCCTCTTTATGTGGCAAGGAGATTACTGGCCACTGTGGAAGAAGAAAGCAGGAGTCCTGGCTGTCAGTGCTGCATTTCAGCTCTGAGATGGTCTGTGTTTCCTTTTCAGCTTACCTCCTCTTGTATCTCAGCTTACTCTTAGCAGTCAGAGTGCGAAGGTGGGTTAGTTATTCTTTCAGCTTTTGGGAACAGTTGCTTTGTTTGTAGCAATGAGGTGATGTTAGCTCATAGTATTTGGCATAGTTTGTCCAAGGCCTGATGAGACATCGCCTGGGATGCAGCATGCATTTTCATAGAATCATAGAATGTCCTGAGTTGGAAGGGACCCACAAGGGTCATCGAGTCCAACTCCTGTCCCTGCATAGGACAACCCCAAAATTCACACCATATGTCTGAGGGCGTTGTCCAAATGCTTCTTGAATATTGTCAGGCCTGGCGCTGTGGCTACCTCCCTGGGGAGCCTGTGACAATTTTGGGTTGGCCGTGTCTAAAACAGACTGAATTCAAGTGATGGAGCTTTAGAGAAGGTCTCCTAAGATGAACCAGGAAACGGTGAGTCTCGTATCTCAGGGCCTCTCAAAGGAGAGCATCGCTTGTTCAAAATGACATAGTGAAGCTGGAAAAAGGGCAAAGCTGTCTCATGGGGGTTGGACAGAATCGGAGAGCATCAGAGCTGTGCAAAGGGCAGAGCAGGTACTTGGGCAGAAGGCTGGCTTGAATAAATCTGGACTGGCAACTGGGGGGTGGGGGGGTGGGCTCCCAGCCAGCAGAGGCCAAAACGAACACTGCTGAACTGCAGGAATGAAAAATCTTGTGAGGTGGTTTTATAACTAAACAAAAGGGGTTGCATCAGGTGCAGGGTAGGCCCTTCCATCCTGCATCCCTGCCTGAAGTTTCAGCAGCTTGTGGAGAGGCAGGGTCACTTTTCCCTTAATGTGACGTTGTTTGCATCGGGGTTCTTCTGAGGGGGTTCTGTACTCGGCGTTACACCTACAGTACCAGTGGCCCGGGGCACGGCTTTGCTCCTGTTCCTGCTCGGATCACCAGGCCTCCACAGCACACCCAATTGCGTTAAATGTGATTGCATGAACGTGGCATCTTTTCCTAGTGCATTTGAGGGTTGTGTAGATATTGGGCAGCATTAGTGGAGCGCAGTGGCGGCTTCAGTGGCAAGCCCAATGTGTCCCAAGGTCTCTTCTATTACACCAGAAATATGTTGCGTTCCACTCGTATTTTCTTTGCTTTTAACCAAATCATCTGCAAGTTTAAACCAGTACAACTGCACTACCATCAGACAGGTTGTCATAACACTGGACTGAAAATGAAAACAAAATTCCTAGTTTCAGAAAACTTAAATGTGCAAGGAGAAAGAGACAAAACTTGCAAGACCAGTTGTTTCCTATTTTCAGCTCTTTGTTGCTCCAGCCTTTCAGTTACAGTCTACAAACCCAGGCTGGCCTGCAAAGAAGTTGTCTTTGCAGGTGCAGGTTGTAAAAAGGGGGGGAAAAATTAGGGTGAGAGGGACCTGGGTCCTGTTTTTGTTTCATAATCAAAGTCCAGGGCAGAGGTTAGGTTACAGACGTGCACAAATCAAAATCTATGTGTTAGCCTGAGCTGCAGTGAATAACAGATGAAGTGCCAGGGTGAACTTTAATGCTACACTAAATCAAGCAGTCAAAAGCCAGGAAATTCCAAAAGTTCAGATCCTTCTGCAGCTCCGCACAGAGTGCGTAGCGTGGCTGAGTTATTGTATAGCTCATATTTAATTAAAGAAATTGTTTCTCTGGTAGTAAACCACCAAGCCATTATAATGGAATATGTTTATCATGTGTCATTGGCTTTCCTGCACTCTGCCTGCTATCCTCGTGTTTCTTTTCCAGATACTGCTTATGACAAATAACACTTTCTGTGAATAGGAAACTTGGATTTTGTCAAAGCTCCTTGAATTGTAGAGAAACCTCTCATGGAACTGAGTAGCCGTTGGATCAAGTCTGAATTGACCTAGAGGACAGCAGGCCTGATACCTCTGGGTATATTCTGTTCCCTTCCCACGTGAGTCATGCAGTTTTGCTGTCATGCCCCTATATATTTCTGTAGGGACACTGTCCCCTGCCCCCAGGCAGCAGAAACACGTGTAGATACAAGACCATCCCCAGGATTTTTCCCACAAATTAGAGATAGTTTTGCTCTGCAATTAGTGCAGAATTGTTGCTATCCACTCTGTCAGCCTTCAGTAGGCGTTTTGCCAGCATGGGGAGCGTGAGCTCATCAGCAAGCCCATAATTACTCCCCAGTTTGTATATGATGACTTCCTTGAATGGCCTTTGTTTCTTTTCCCCGCTTTGCCTCAGGTTTTGCGTTGTGGTTTTTAGTTAGGAGTGCAATGAGATGTGTTTGCACATTCTTCCTTTAATAAACATTGTTTTATAACTAAATCACAGGCGATTAGTCTATAATAGTGGTTAGAACTAGCTTAAAAAATAGCTAAGTTCTTAAATAAAAGGCCTCTAGGCTTTTCCTTTGCATTCTGTGCCGATTATTACAAAACTTGAGTGAGAAAGAAGACTAAACAGAGGCTTTTCAAGAGGTTAACAACCTTTCAGACATGTAAGGGAGACTACGTAGTAACAACAGAGCTTCGTGGCTGAAGAACCTGTGTGAATTCTTCAGCTGCAAGGGAGAAAAAGCCTGATGGTTGCCAGAGGGTCCCTGTGTGTAGCTGAAAGCAACACGCTCCTTCCTTTCACTCCTGTAGTACTCTATCTACGTTCCCTCTATGGGAGAAGGAAGGGTTTCTTGGGAGAGGAGTCTGACCTTAATTAAGAATGAGAGTCTCTTATTTCCTCTAAACTTCAATTAAGTGAAGGGATTTAATCCTAATCTGCCATGTGCTTGTTGGAAGGAGTAACTAATCGGAGGAGTGAGAAGGCAGTGATATGATTACCTTGGATTGGGTGGAACATCTTAAGGAATTAAAAGATAGGATTGCCCTGTCTTCTCAGCATAATCTCTTTCTCTATTAGCAGAGCTGCAGTTTGGCTTTATCAGATCCTCTCTTTTTGTTGATAGGGTTTGTTTCCCATCTGCAGAAGAGCAGTTTGAGCCTGGCCTTTGGATTTTGATTTCAAGGCAAAATTCTGTCCTTAAAACCCCTAGCCCGTCTTTGCAGCCTGGCCAGTGTTGTGGGGTCATGAGTCTGGGGCCCCAAATCTTCACCTGTCCTTGCCTCTGGCATGTGGTCAGTTGGGCAGTAATGTATCCTAGAGCAACGACTCTAGGAGATGGAGCTTTATTGCCTGAAAATCTCATTTTCCTGGGGGTGGGGAAGGTGCAGAAAAGCTTGAGAATATGAAGTGGATGCAACCAAATGCTCAGAAACAAAAAATGAAATAACTTTAAAAAAAAAAAAAAAATCAGTCTCTCTAGGCCAGTAAAGGTTTTGTATAAGGCCTAATAAATGAATACTAGAGTTGGCACTGAAAGCTTTTCGCCTTTATTCTGTATGCTTATTGTTGAAGTGAGTGAAGAGTTCCTCCAGCGATCAGTGGACCAAATTCTTCTCTAGCAGTTTGTTTTCAGGGAGATGTTGGGCTTCAGGTATTGTTTTCAACATTTACGGTGCCTGATGCTGAAGGTTTCTGCCAGCAGTAATGCTGTTTCAGTGAGAGATTCTGCATGGGGAGTGCGACACGTGCGAGAATGAATTGCTGGAGCAGGCAGTTGTGGGTCTTGTGGGGAGCAGGGGTTGTTCTTGAGCTGTGGTTCACTCTTGTCCAGAGTCCCAGTGGTTCTTGAAGGACAGAGGCTAGGGGACCAAACCCAGAATCCTCTTCAAGGCTCTGTACTCTTTCTAAAATACAAAGCCAGATCGTGGGTAGAAAATTACTCCTTTTATGTTTGACTCTCTTGGACATGCGTGCAAAGGATATGTCAAAACCAAAGTGCTGTTGGACCTTCCCCAGCTGCACATTGCGTGGCAGCGTGTGGATTGTTTCTCTTTCCTGTAGAGGATGGGGATTTACCTTGCAGGCGTAAAATGCACTTTCCATTACTCCATATGGAGTCGCTGTTATTACATTGTCAGAGCAGCTGCAGACAGAATTCCTGGTCCTTCCAAGCTGTGTCTTTATTACTAATGCAAAAGTCTTTGTGCAGATTGAGCCACACCACCACATCTTATGGCAGCCCTGAAAATGGCTGAAACTCTGCTTGCAGTCGTGCTGCCGTAGGGCTGCATCCGAAGCCCTGGTGTTCCGCATCCTTGGTATGAACATGAGGAAAGCTGGCGTGGTGTTTCAAATAATGGCACAAACAATTGCTTCTCAAAAGAGTAGATAAAAAAGGAAAGACTTTATTGTGCAAACCTTTCCCTATCCAAATAGTTGTCTTTGAAGTCACTGATTATTTGCATGAGTCAAGATTGTTTTAAAAAAAAAAAGTGTTTTACTGCTTCTCTGTATTGTCTTTGTTTATTATTAACCTTCTGTACAATATGATAACCTTGATTTCCTTTAGTCTGATAACTAGATACTGTTCTTTACCTTTTTTTTTTTTTTTTAATGGGCCTCTGTCCTGAAAAGATGTGTGCATGACCGCAAACTTCGAATTCAATTTCTTACATGTGGATTTCCAAATTTAGAAAATCTGAAACCTAAATTTTGGTACTCGCTTTTTGGGCTATATGTTCAATTTTAAGAAATAAGGAGTTATTTCCCCACAAAATATTGTATATACCCAAACATTACAGCAGTTTTCAGATACAGCTGGTCTAAATTCCACTTGGGTCTGCATTCAGAATGAAATCCCCGTGCCTTGCCTAGGGTTTCGTGTTGGGTAAACGCTTCTTACATCTAGATCCATCCAGAAGGAAGCACCAGGCACAGGATGGGATTCAGGCCAACTCAATCTGGTGTCTGGAAACCTGTGCCTGTGTCTTGCAGTTGTTGCACTCAGTATGTCGAGGTGAACAGATCCTTAGGTTGGCAGATACCCATGAGGGCTTTCTTCTGGGGCCTGTGCTGACTCTGGGAGTCTGCTTTGTTGCTTATGCCCATCTTGAACGGGGTGGTATTCCATGTGGCAAGGAAGTACTCGTGTGCCTCACTGAGGGTAGGAGGGATGGATGAAGCAGAGAAACGTGCGGATAAGCTATATTGCCAAGACTGACAAAGCCTTTTGCTTCCAACCCTTGTTTTGTGTTATTCTTCTACCACGTTTGAGAAATAATTGAAGTCTAAGCACCTCTAATTGTTTCTCTGTTTTTAATGTGTGCTGTTCTGATGCCTGGCCAGCGTTGTGGTTACTTGTGTATCCAGATGCATCGCTCCTGGTGAAAGGTATTTTTTGGATGTACATCTGTACTTAGTAGAGAACTGTTCCCCTTCTTGAATCTGAGCCTAGGTGACTCAGATCCAGCTGTGCCCTTTTCTGATGGAAAGATGGAGAACAGAATGTTTTGGTCATTTGAAGCAGGCTTTCATATTGTGCATTCCTGGGATGCTTTTCTTGGTTGTGGGAACAGACAGAGCCATTCATCCCAGTATGAAAAGATTGCAGGAACAATCTAGCAGAGATCTAGAAAATCCTTGTAATCTGTGTCATTTTGGAAAAGGAAGAAAAACAAAATAAGCAGAGCTGGTGGCCCTGGAGTATCCACAGGGGCAGATGGGTTTGGTTTTTTTTACAGTGTATCTGGAGAAAGTCACGTTTCCATGAAGTTATATGGGAAGACAAAACTTACAGCTTGTGCAGGTAATATAGGGAGTAGGAAAGAGAAAATGGCTCATGTGTTTCTTACGCCACATGTGGCATCATATTTGCCTGTGATCAGCATCTACTGCTGGAAATGGATATTTCAGAAGGGCTCTGGTCATAGAGCCTGTTGGGATGCCGAGGGTACAACCCAGGAGCTCAGGGCAGGTTGTTATCTCTGGGGGAGCAGGGCAGCGCCCTGTGGAGATACTGGCCTGTCTCCCAGGCCGAGGGTATTTCTGCAGCACAAAGGCTGCATCGCTGGGTTGGGAGCTAACGTGGGGCTTGGATGGCTGAGGGCAGCGTTGCTCTGGGTGGTGAGGATGACCTAATGGTGTACTGCGGAAGAGCTCCATGCTCGGCGTTCAGCGCTTCCTAAAAGTCTGCTCGTATGTTTTTATGTTGAAGTGGGGGAGAAATTGGTGACAGAGGAGTATCTGTCCCTAGTAGCAGGCATAATCTTCTTCAAAAATGTCCCAGGTGTTTATTCTCATCTATATATTTCTAACAAGCTGCATTTATAGTAAAATTTACTCAAGTTCATTCTCATTGCCCTGTGCGCTAATGAGCGTGCAGGGATACGCTGAGGCTGTATCCCTGTTTCCTGGCTTTGGGCGCTCTGCAGCCCGTGGAGATGAGAATGGCGCTTTAGACGCGCGAGTTAGCCCCCGTCGGACCCCTCTGTGAGCCGACACGCGGCGGGCGCAGCTGGGCAGGGGGTGTCTGGCTGCCGCGCAGGGTGGCACGTCACAAGTTTTTGAATCTGGTGTGTGGCATGGAGACCCCAGTGAGTGTGGCTGGGAACTAGTCGTGGTGATTGTATTTCAGGATAAAAGAAGCTATCTGTTCGGAGGGTAGCGTAATTAGCAGCCTGTGGAGTTCATTTGTTTTTCAGCGTTAGTATGTTGAAAGCAAATGTGTTTGCATAAAGGATTCTGGCAGAAATCTTTATGCGGTGGGAATGCACTTCCTCTTATTTCTCCCCCCCCAATGAAAAAATAAAATCCAGTCATCCTGAGAAGGAGCAGAATATCACAATATCCTGTGACTTGTGTGGCCAAGTGATCTTCAGGGATAATGAGTAATGGAGGGAGAATGAACTGAAGGTCCTTCTCTCCTCAGAGATGAGTAACAAAATAGAGGAACAGACTAAATTCACTGCCTCCCTAAAGTTTCTGTGGTTCTGGCTGCAAAGTCAGAGACCCAGAGACTCCCTCTAACAGAGGCCTGAAAAACTGTAAAGTATTTTTATTCTTCTGGCACCCTTTCCTGCTTAAATTCTTCCCTACTACTGTTTTATCTTTCCCCTGTGTCCTTTTATCCTTCCCCTGTCCATATTCCTGGCTGTGGATTCAACAAGCCATCATGTTTTATCTGGAAGAACCAGCATCCCCAGCTTGCTAACTCGCAAGTACAGCATCAAACCTTGTAACCAAAAGGTAGGACTAGGCGATGAGATGTGTAAATCTAGGAGCCAGGGCATATTGTGAAGTGAGCAAACCTTCAGGTTGAAGGTGATGGAGATGGGGCGAGATCTCTCCGTAGAGCACGTCACCTGCCAGCAGAAATGCTAGGAAACAAGTTGCTCTGTAAAATCAAAGTTAGCCCTGGGCAAAATGTGTCATAGGAGAGGGAGTGGGTGGGAGGGAGAGGTCTGATGGCTTGACAGATAGGAGGAACTAGATCAATGTTTCTCACCTTCAGATTCTGTTACTTGTCTCCCTATTTTATGCTAAATAGAGCTGGAAATTGCAGCCTCCTGTCCAGCTCTGTGACAGCATCTGGTCCTCGCTGGCTCTGTCGCAGGAAGGCTGTTTTCTCTCTCCCTTAAGGAGAACTGTTTGCTCTTGTCCGTTGTTCCTGCTGCTGGTGATGTGATCTGAGCGTCCTGCTTCTCCTAAACAGCCCTGACTTCTGTGTAAGCGAAATGCTCACCAGTTGGTGCTGTCTGCAGGTGTCTGAAGCCACCCCAGGTGTTGGACACCCTTTGTGGGGGACGTGGGGAAGAGACGGGGCTTGATCCCTTGGGTTTTCACGCAGGCTCCCTCACCAGGCTGTCTCTGCTGATCCCTCCTTTCTTTGTCTCTCTAAGCCGGTGTGGGATGACTGGCTCTTACTGCTGAAACGCTCTTTGGTGTCTCAGATGTTTGTGAGCCCTCAGGAATACAGTTTTGGAATTCTCCTTGTGGTTTTTCCTCCTCTGTGTCTGCTTGCAGCTTTCCCTGGAGCCCTGCCAGCCCTCCCCTCGCTCTGACCCAGCCTGTGTTGAAATCCTTACTCATGCCTTAATCACTTCCCGTCCCCGCTATTGCAATTCCCCCCTCGCAGCATCTGTAAATCTTTGCTACGTTAATTCTCCGGAGTGCTGCCTGCAGCAGGCTGCCTCCGTCCTTGGCCCAGGAAGCGGGTCTGGGTGTCCCCCGGCTTCTGGCTGGCCCTTGGTTTGCTCTCCTTGCAATTCCCTTTGCCGTTATTTCGGCGTTCTCCCTGGCTCACTCTGCTGCCACCTTCTTCCCTCCACATCCCAGCCGGCTCAGTCAGCCAGCCTTAGCTTCCTTTTGGCTGATAGTCTCAATTTTTTCATTGTTTTTCTTTATCCATTAGGAATGTTTTTGCATTTTTTTTTTAAGCAACTTTATCATTTCCTTTATTTTTCTTTTCTTGTCATAAAACTTTTTGCTTGAGGGTTTGTATGCTTGTTAATGCAGCATCCTTGCAAGGAATTTGGAGGTTTTGTTCCGTTTGCCGACCGGGAAGGGAATGGCATAGGGAAAGGTTATGTGGCTTCACTCATGAGTAGTTGGTAGTGTCATGCTTAGGTTTCAGAAAGATTTTTTTTTTTTTTTTTTTTTTTCTTTCAATCTTACTGCAAATCCGTGGGGTCAGATGCCCTTTTTCTGTAACAAGGTTGTGGATTTCTTCTTACGGAAAGGAGCTGAAAGCCCTGTCTCAGACACTGGCCTCTTCCTTCCTTCTCCTGTCAATTTGGAGAGGCTGCCCTGAAGCCTTGTGAAAATGGGGGCCGCGCACCAAAGCGAGAATGCTGGGGGTCGTTAGCGTGCCTTTGGTAAGGGCTCTGACAGCAGAACTGGGTCTTGCCTGATGTACGAACTGAGACTTTAGAACTTAAAATCAATCAACAATTTCAGTCACTCAAATCCCAAACTGAATTTAAATTCTTGTTTAGTGGTTCTGGGAGGTTTCAGCTTTGGTCCAGGACTCCAGGGTTAAAGTGAGACTGCGAGATTGAGGAAAAGAATGTAACGTTAAGATGGGAGATGAAGGAAACGATCACCCTTGTTTTACAGGAGAAATGAAAGATCCTGACCCTCCTAGGGATGTGAGGAGGAAGCTGGGCACTGCTTTCTGGGAGCCTGTTCAGTGCTTTCCCATGCATTCCCTATCTGATTTCTTTGTGCTCTTCTCTCCCAGGTCTGTGACGATGGAAGAAGAGGTCCATCATCGAGAAGCCTGAACGGTGATACCAGGACAGCTCTTTGAGACACTGGCAGTACGAGCCTGAGATACAGGAGACAGCAAACATGCTGAAGCCAAGTGGACTTAAAATCCCTGGCAGGGCTGGGAAGCACTCCAGCCCAGTGGGACGGGCATCAGGGACCGCTGCAGCTGCCGTCACCACTGGTTCAAAAGAAGGTAAGGACTTGATTTGGCAGGGGCGTGAGCTGACGCAGGTGATTACCTGGCTTAAAGGCAAAGGCCTCGTGGTGCCAGTGTGCAGTAGGACGTGAAATTCCCCATCTGTACATAGATTGATCGTGAGCATGGATCAAAACAAGTGTAATGGGGTGAGTAAATGGCCTCCCTCTCCCAACTAATGCACAAACCAGGCAGGTTGTGGAGTGGGTGGGAGGCAGATGGATACTCTGGTGTTCAGGGCTGACAGGGAGGGGTGCTGCCTCATGTCTTGCTTGTTTGTGTATGAGTACCTGTACAGACACTAACATTGGAAGAGCTGGTAATAATTAGGGAGATGGGAACCTCACCCATGGCCTTCTTAAACACTGTCCTATAGCCATTCCTTCTGGCCTGTGATAATGCAAGAGTAAGAACGAGGTGCTTAAGGTGATTTGTCCTGTGCTGATTACCCAAATTAGTGCCTTTGAACAGAATCATTTGAAGCACTGGGATTTGAATAATGACTTACCTAGACATACATACACACACTTTACTGTCCATTGATCTCTATCCAGTGTATACGTAAGCTATATAGACTGCCATTACGCAGTTGGAATTGCACTTTTCTGTGTTTGAGTGGGTTTTAATATTAGAAAGACTAATTTCTTCATTTAGTATCCGAATCAAAGATACCGATGTCTCCTTATATCTGTTTGGTAGAGGGAAGCGCAAATTGACAAAGGAAATTCTTAGGATAAGGTTTGTAGGTTTGGCTGTTTATTTTGAAGTTGTTCCCCAGGCCCATTTCTGTATTTCCCCCTTGTTTCTCCTAGCACCCAGCTGTGATTGAGAAAGGAATTTGAAGGACTCCAGTGAATTGACTATTTAGCTACCAGTCGTGAATCTCTCCAGGTGCTTCATGCTGGATTTATAATTGCAGTGTGGCGTGGAATTATTTTCAGTTGATTTTTATCACTTAAATAAAACCCAAATAAGGGAAAAGATCCAAGGCCTTTCTTCCCCTTGGAGGCTTTGCGCAGAGGCGTCTCGGCAAACACGGTCAGTGTGTGTGTTGCGGTATGAAAGAGTTAGTCAGCACGGACGGTCAGCACCGGGGTCCGATGCAGCCTTTCAGCTGAATGCAGCGCTTGTTTGCTGGAGCTTCTTTGTGCCTTGTTCAGCTATAGCCATCTGTCACTGTGATAGATGTGCAGCAAAGCCGGCCGAGCGCAGGCAGAATCTGCACCAAACTGAGTTTGACCTTTGCCTGAGAAGGTCTAAAATGAGTTTTATTCCTGGAAAAATGTGTGTATGGAGAAGGGGAGAAGCCTTGGGATGGTGGGTTGATGCTGTGAGCTGTGCTGCTGCTCCTCTGCCTCTTGGGATGGTGCAGGGGGCTTCTAGGACTCGTGGAGCTGCTGGAGCAGTCGCAGCACTGAGCTGTTCCTACCTGGGAGGTGAGAACAGAGCACAACGGGGCCACGTTGCGTGTGCTTCGTGGATAGCTGCGATAGGGCTTGTGGCATCATCTCTGCTGTCATCCCTAGCATCATCTTCTTGCTCTGCGTCCTGCACAAGAGCTACTGCTGTGTCTATGCGTGGCCTGTACCTGCTCTTCCTCCTGCAAATCTCTCCAAAGGCCTGGCCAGCCCCTCGCTGCCTCCTGCTCTTCTCCTTTCCAATGATAAGCTGAAGTGGTGAGCAAAGCATGTGTCCCAAAATCCTGTTGGCTTGCCGATGTGCCCCTCTCTGAGAGCAGCAGCGTCTGTGCTGGCCGTGGGCCCAGCCGCAGCACAGACAATTGTGAGATTTGGCCTTTGGCAGGGAAAAACTCCAAGGGAAAAACAGTCTTTTTTCTGTCAAAGTGGTTTAATTCGATTTCAGAGCCAAGTGTCCACATCACTAAAATCCTGACCACAGCAGGCACTGACGTAAACTTTGAGGATGCCTGCAGCCAAAGGATCTGGTGGTAGATGGCCATGGAGGCTGGATTTCATTACCTTTCCTGGGATTAATCAGGTCTGGGCCGCAGGAGGGTGATGGAGCTTTGCCCCATCATCACTCTTCTGTCTTGCTAACCTGCATCACTCAACCTCTGGCCTCTAAGCGCATCGCTGCTGTTAATTCATGGCAGTACTGATAACCCAGCTTTATCAAGAGGAGGTAACTGTATGCCAGCCCGAGGGCTGTTAGGGCTGGTAGTGTGCAGTCAGCACCGAGTGCTTTCCTCAGTGTCACGGCGTTGGAGCCTTTCTAACGTACAGAGGGACAATGGCAGAGATGGAGAGGCTGAAAACAATTTTCTTTTGTGTGTTTAATGTGAATACTGCAAAGGGCTCTTTCTGCTTTTCTTCCCTCTTGTGTCACTGTCCAGGAAAGTGCCTTCATGTGATCTATTGGGTGTCTGCTGGGATGGAAAGATCCTCTAAAGATACCAAGCTTTACATCAGGTCTTAAAAAGTTGCGTGAAGGAGGCTGTATGCGAGGCATTTGAGAAGCCCTGTAGAAACCATGAGCTCTGCTCTTTGCTGTCTTTCAACGTTTGCATGAGCTCTGTGAGCTGTGTCTGTGCACTGAGGGTGATTCCTGGGAGACTGGCAGCGTTTGCCTGGCTCCAGGGGGGTCAGAGTGGACTGGATTCTTCTGAACTCCTGTGTTACCTCCACACTTACCTGCCCCTTGCCAGAAATGCCAAAAGAGACTTCTCCAGTTTCTTAGGCATTTGGTGAACCACCTGAGCCCTGCAGCTTGATGGAAGAAAACCAGTGTGGTTTGGATTACAAAATACAGACTGCAACATTGATCTCTATGAATCTGCTACCTTGGGGGAACAGAACTCAAAAGCTTGAAATATAGTTGCAGAAGAAAACCATAAATCTAATCAAGTGCAGAATTAAACTGTAACGATGTACAGTCTGTTGGCTCTGAGCTGTCTCTTGGCTCTGGTAGCCTGGGGCTGGCTCAGAAAGACCCTGCATCGAGGTTATATCTTCCAGATTGGATGTCAAAAGAAGGTGCTCGTTCTCCAGCTGTACCTGAGAGTTGTCAGAGAGCCAGTAGATGCAAATGAATTTTGAAGAGCTTCACACTCTCTTCCTCCTGCCTTCCCATAAGCTGCTCAGTCTTGTCTGCAAAAGTGCAAGTAGAGGTACTTTCCTTTATTCTTAGTCTGGAATACACAAAGATGCTTTGATTTCTTCTTTCTCTTTTCCCCAGCACTCTGTTCGTATTCTTTTGTAGAAAGTCAAGTGTCTCTCATCCCTCTCTCATCACTTTTCCTTTCCCTGGCAGTGGAGATGTACCCTGTTAAACATTTCCATGTACTCTTGACAACTCGCATCTTATGTAGCAGAACAGAGGATTGATGCAGGTGTAAGATGCTCTGTGTTCAAGTGTATATAATTTCACAATTCATGGCTGTAGAAACCACAGAGACCAAACATAATGTAGTCGTAGCATGTGTGACAAGCTGGCTCAGTATATCAGAGTTATTTTTCCTGGAAACTTATTTGGAGTCCCTGTTTCTTACCAGCTCGAGGAGTGTCCTCTTTGAACTTTCCTAGAGTGGAGAGTTATTGTGTCTCCCACCAGAGCTGGCACTTTCAAAGACCGATGAGGTATAAGGGCTTTTTGTGCTGGTATTCTGGGTCAGGTGCATTGGCTTGTTGTGGGTGGGAGCTGCTTTTTTTGTGAAGGAGAGCTGAAATGATCATTTCCACTGAGAGTCAGTGGATTCTTGGAAACCGTTGGCTTCAATGAGTGGTGTCCACGCTGACTATCCCCCTCCCTTCTCTCCCATAAAGCTGGAACAACGGAAAAAATAAGTTCTGCTGCTTTGTGGTAATTATTTTCCTTAAAACCAGACCAAAAATTCATCTCTATCTGTCTCGGGAGAGGATTTTCCACAAATGCATTGGCTTATTTCCCACGCTTCAAGTAAAGAAAGTTACTGCTCTCAACCCCATGTGCAAGAGAGGTTTCTGTGCGAAAGGTGTGGGCTCACTGGTAAAGGGCTCAACATAATGTTGGGATTTCTTGTTACTTACAAAGCTCATATGTCTTGGTTTCTTTCCCACCCTCCTCCTGGAAAAGCCAGCTTTTGCCTGGAGTTGCAAGATGGAGAGAGAATGGAAGCTGTGATGAATGGGTCCACACAGCCCTCCCAGCTGGTGGAACAGGTGAAGGCCGCTGGGAAGGGACGCGTTCACATTTCAGAGTGGTTTTTGTCTGCTCGGAGCAGCATTAGTGTAACTTGGTTAGAGGAGAAAGTTGCCTTTCATGCTGCATTTTGCTGTCAGCTGGCTCTGCCGTTCATTTACAGTGCTTTCTATGGTTCTTAAATCTTTCCTTCAATTAAAGAATTCTGGCAAAAGGGGGAGGGGAAAAAGGAAAATTAGTATTTGCAGATGGAGCTGGGCAACTCTGGGACTTCAGCGCTGGAGGCAAAAAAGCCCAAACCTGTTACATTTTCTGTGAGACTTAAACGCATCCAGTCTGAATCCAGCCTAGATCTTGAATTTTACAGATGGATCCTGTCTTTCTGAACAGGCAGGTGCAAGTATCTGTAACCCAAATATCATATTTAGGCATGGTTATGAGTATCAAAACTGTTTTTCAGCGGGTGCCCAGTTTTATTGCCAAAAACTATACTTTGGTAGCTAAGCTGTACAGCATTGCCAGGAGCCTGGGAATGCCCTCTGATTTTCATATAAGTGTACATACATTATTTGTGATGAAAAATAAATACACAGAGCTATTAATATTTGCTGGCATAATGTCCGCCTTTACAAACACTGTATGATGCTTTTGTTCGCTAAAAATAAAAGCGAAGCGGACTGGAGCGCTCACAGGGCCATTAAAGAGCGCTGGATGACTGGCTCCATAGGGTAATTAAACGAAGTATGTTGTACTGAGGGTTTTGTAAGCCTGAGCTGTGCTAGTTCTTGGGGTAGTTAGTTGTGCTTGGTTGCTGAGGCTGGGGGATAGTTACCGCTGGGCTGCGGGGATGAGCTTTGCCTTGTTCAGGCAGCAGCGGGGACGGGTTCGCTGGGTGCAGTTGCTGAGTTTGCATGAGGTGGGATGCGTGATCCAACCTCAGCGTGATCAGTCGCTCCTAGCGTCGGTGAATAAGGAGAAGGGGCCAACAGAGGGTTGGGCAGACTGGACTCCATGGGTTGCATCCCAGCTCCCTCTTTGTAATTAAGGGAGGTTTCCTTTGAAAATTGTGCAGCATAATCTTTCTATCAGGGTTGAATCTGGTTTTGAGTCTCCTGGGGCAGGGAGGAAGTTAACTTTGTTTTCTGATTTGGTTTCTAGAAATGCAGTTATCTTCTGAGGGCTGCTTCTAGTTTCAGAGACTCAGCAATTCTATATGAATAAGTCTCTGCATACATCTAGGCCCCATCATTAATGAGCTATACCTGCATGAATTCTGCTGGAGGAATCGAAATCTCACCACCACCTTAGCTCCTCTGTAGGATTAGTGCCTTGCTCTTACCTTCGCCAGTGGGAAATCTTCATTCCTTTTTATTTATCTGCAACAGAGTTAACAGCAACATCTTGGTAAATTAACTTGGAAATCAGCGGTTCACCCCTCGAGTTTGTCAGGATTTCGTTGGAGTAAATTGGCTGGATGCATAGCAATAAGAAGTAATTTCTGTTGCCTCTAGGATTATTTTGCAGTAAAACAGGGGGAGGGAAGGTGTCCTTGATGAGGAATTCATGCCTCAGTCATAAGAGAGAGTTTGGGCAGGTTATTCTCAGGTAATCATTAACAGTTTGTCAGTGTCTTAACACAGGCTTTTTTATAAAGCTGTAAGAAAGAGTGCTGAGGCTGTCTGGTTTTGTATCAATCTATTAATTCTCATTCCCAAATAAATATGAAAGACACTAAACTACTGTTTTGTTTGAAACAAAAGAAATGGGATTGTAGTGTCCGGAGCAGCTGATTGACTGGCACAGACATAGGGAGCTAATTCTTGTCTATTCAAAGGCTTTGTGGCTCTTGATTAATATT
Source organism: Platalea leucorodia (assembly GCF_965183815.1). NCBI lineage: Eukaryota > Metazoa > Chordata > Aves > Pelecaniformes > Threskiornithidae > Platalea > Platalea leucorodia. The sequence continues at coordinate 4,096,309 of NC_138838.1, read as the reverse complement.
AAACTTGGGATGTTGTGCACTGGCGAATTGAGAGAAAAGACCCCACATCGTGGGGCCAGAGGCTGCTGTTATTTCTAGCAAACATTTGGTTTTGCTGTTTTGCTTCAGGCCTCATCGGTATTGTCAGCTCTCATCTGAGCGCTGTCCCCAATTAAATCCGTGCTGCAAGCGTGAATGGATATTCCTCGAGTCAGATTAGTGATCATTGCTGGAAATGCGTCATCGGTGTCTGTGAAGTTTGATTAGGTCTTGCTTTATCTTAACGGGTCTGTGTACACAGCATCGTCAGTTCCTAGGGGAACTGGGAGGACGAGGTGCCAGCAAGCATGTTTCAAGGTCAAATGCCTCTGACTACTACGGTATCAGCAGATTATCTGTCAATTAGTAGTAAGAGCTACAGTATCCGTGTACGCACAGGCAGTCATCTGTTCAAGAAGTTATCAGATATCTGAAAGAAAACAAGCGTGTGTTTTCAAGGGCTGCACAGGAAAAACTGCAAATGCGAGTTGCTGGTTGAGGATTGATGCACAGCTCAAAGGGAGAAGCGAGGCTGGGAGGGGAGCTGTGGTGGCTGATGGTCGGTGTGGCTGAGGCGTAGGAACTGCGACAGCCACGGGAGAAGCTTTGCTGAGTGATCGCTAGAGCTTGAGCGCGTTTGTTCGTCACCGCTGTGGGGTGACTGAAGTGCCCTGCGTGCAGGTCACGTCACTGTACAAATCCCCTCGCTCACGGGCAGTGATGCTCTCGTGAGTCCCTGCATGTTTGTGTCCGATCCCCACTGCTGATCCAGAAAAATGTTTTCTGGCATGGTTGTGGACCAACCGTTTGACTGTTTGCATAGGGCTTGTATTCAGCTCTCACGTCCCTTTCATGAGCCGCTCTGTCTGCTGTCCTGCAGTCTGAAATACATTGTGTACTGGCGTTTCTACAGGGTTTTTGGAGGTGGTGGTTCCCCCACCCCTTCCGATTCCCATCTTGAAGAGGGAAAGGACCTTCGGCAGCATTCCTCTCCCAAGGAGAAGTGGTTTGATGCATTCCAAGCAATATAAAGGGGCATTGAATCAATCTTGATTTAATCAGCTTTACAGGTGACATCTAGAGACAACTGAGAGTCTGATTTTAATTGTCTTAATCATTAGATGCTCTTAGAAGGATTTGATATAGTTAATCCTTAATATTCGGTGCACTCGTAGAATGAGATGCGAGCGCACACTGAAGGCATATGGAGGTCAGACGCCCTCCTGCTCTCTCTGTCTGTAGCTCCTCGCAGAACAGCAGGGAAAGAAAATCTGCTTCCCACAGATGTTCAGCTTATGGTGGTTTGGACATAATGAACCAAATCCTATTCAGCCGTGCTGGTGTAAGTCTATAGTAACATCAATACGCTTGCAGTTGCACTTGGAGTACGCTTGGAGTAAGGGTGCAGCTTCAGGGCAGAATCTGCTCCTGCGTGTTCTGCCTCAAACAATTGAACTAATCCTGCAAGAGTGGATTAATCATTAGAGGCCTGAGCCAATATTCAATGAAATCAAAGGAAAGATTCCCTTTGGCATAGATGGATTTGGGATGAGAATCCACAGGATTACAGTGGCATCAGACTGTTGCTACACAGTGTTGGCTATTGGTCTGATTTAGCCATCACACACTGACCCTGCATGTGAGCATCCTCCTTGCAAGCAGTTAAATAAGTGAATTGGACTCCACAAAAGCCTTAAAATATTTAGAATACAGAGTTTTTGCTTTTTATTTTGGGTCCAGTAGGATATTTACTTACTTTTTATAAAGATGCTAGAAAGTACTATCCCGTTATTTTTTTTGTTTTATGCAATGATCTTCTATGCAGTAGTGAGGTCTGTAGGAAAACTCCCATGTATCACAATACTCACTGTAAAATAATAAGAGCTGTCACAATTGGGCTGTCTGTGACTTAAGCAACTCTATTCAGAACACAGTTGATGGTGTCTCTACTAAAAAATGTGACTGTTTCGGCAATGCTGTTTTCCAGCGCAGTAAATGTGTGTCCTCTTGTGCTACGCCTGGGTCATGGGTGGCCCAGAGGATGCAGCAGAGCACGTTACTTGCATGGTCTTGTTTACAGAATTCTTTGTGAGAAAGGAAATATTTATGCGTGGGGATTTTAAATGATTGCAGAGGAAGGCAGTGATGAACTTTGCCATGAGTACCTCTTAAAAACCGAACCTACACCAAGAATTCAGAAATTGCTTTGTGTGATCTAGCGTGCTGCCAGTGCTCTGATTTGCAGGGCGGTGTTACACAGGAGTTAACTGCTGCTACAGGAGTATTCCCAAGCTGCTTTATGCATTCCTGCCAAGCACAAGCTGTAAGTCATTCTCACTTTCTGTAATTATAAGCCTGCTATGCACATATGAAACCTCTCTGGTTAGACGTTCTGAGTGCTTCACCACCACCTGTGAATCCTGGGGCTGTGCGGTCTCCACAAAAGCCTTAAAATATTTAGAATACAGAGATTTTGCTGTTTTTATTTTGGGTCCAGTCGGATATTTACTTACTTTTTATGAAGATGCTAGAAAGTAATATCCCATTTTTTTTTTTATGCAATTGTCTTCTATGCAGTAGTGAGGTCTGTAGGTATTATCTGTGTTTTACACACCAGACAACTTAGGGAACCGGGTCTTGCCCCATGTCATCCTGTGAGCCAGAGGTGAAAGTGGAACAGTTATCCTGGCCAGCAGGTTTTCACGGCCTTTTGCCCTCCCGGTCCTGGCACCAGGAGCAGCAGCTTCCCTCCCTTTTCATTGACTGAAGTGCTGCGTCTGTAAAGATTAGTGCGTTGGTCATTTGGCTGAGGGTACGCAGTCATTGAGGATATAGAGCAATGTCTCAGTCCCGCACTTAGGGTTTGCTTGTCTTATTTCACACTGAAACCTGTACAGTTGTTTAGGATTCACATGCCTGAAGGTGACAGGAGCCTTATGTATTGCTGTATAATTTATTTCGCAGAATTGCTTGTTGCAGAATATTATATTTTGAGGTGTTTGCTCAAAAACACCTGCCAGAAATTAGAAGGGCTTGATGCAGACCTTGAACACAAAATTTCAGATAAGGATGGTATGATGCTGAGAAAATCCTGACCCCAAAAAAGGGCTTGAGACTTCATCCTTACTGCCTGACTGCTGCCCTGGCCAGGTGTGTTCAGAGGATAAAAGCATAAAACTGATCATCTGATGAAGTTCTGAAGAAGTGGCATAAGAGAGAGGGTCAGTTCGCATGTGAATGTCTCTAACCAGTAAGATGTACTGGGATTGGGAGCATACTGTGTGCTCAGGGGCAGTCAGGGGGCCTGGTGGGACCATGTACTGAGATTTTGTACCACTCAGCTAGTCAGCTCCCACAGCTTTGTCCATGACCTCTCACTTCACATTATGCTTTTTTTTTTTTTTTTTTTTCCCCACTGCTTCTCACTTTACCCACCATCACCCCTGGAAGGGTATAATATATCATTTCTGTTGATCACTGAGACTTATAGCTGTTGGGTTTGACATACCTGCTGTGGGTTTGTAAGTTCATATCATAGCTCAGAGGTTTTAGGGTCAGATCTGGATCACAGTCATGTTTTTTCTCAAAAAAAAAAAAAAAAGTCTGCTGCAAATAGGCGATTTGCATTTTCTGCAAACAGTGCCTGTTCATGTACAGCTCATTGCCTTTTGAATTGGATACTTAGCTGTTTAAGCCAGATATTTGGAATAAAGTAGATGACTTGTTAATCTGCTCTCAAATATCTTTTTTATTAGATTAGGCAAAACAAAAACGGCCCAACAAACTCTGCATTCTGCATAGCGTGGATCTGCGTACAATCAGTCCATTGTGTGACCTTCGCAGGAGACGTATACTCTGCACAATCTGCACATGGATCTATGGCTGCAAAAGTAAATGGCTGATGAAGTAATGAATCAAAAGCTGTGTTTCAGCACAGCACAGCCCTAGGGTTGTGCACAAGTTTGCTTGGCAATTAAGAGATGCTGGTCTTTACCTCTCCTGCACTTCCCCTGGGATCCTGGGGATGCTGCAGATGGCCCCTGAAGTGTCCCTCTTTCAGGCAAGTCGGATGGATGATTCAGAGGGATGGTATAATTGTATTGCTGTCATGTTTCTGTTGAGGAGGGGAAAAAACCTACATACAAGATAGAAAGCATGGTGCTTGCCTTTCTGCTGGTACCATCCCAGTGGTTCAATTAACAGTGGCTTAACTCTCTGCTGTCATCCAGGATAGCTGGTTACGCTGAAAACAAGCCTCTCAGCATGCTTATAAGGAGCTAACTATGTATCCTCCTTCATTATTCCATGTCAGGTGTTACGTTTTTGTACTTTTCTCTCAAGACTAGCTTCAGACACGTCATGAGAAAGTACCTTGTGCAGCTGCAGGCTGTGAGCTCTTGCAAAGAGCAATCCCTGTGAGGATTAGCCCAACTCCTGCCAGAGGGAAGCAGAGCAAGGTAATATCAAAAATCCAGAGAAAAGCTTGTGCTTGTACCTAGGAAATGTTTCTGAGGTTCAGAAGGTAGAAATGAGAAGTTGTTATCAGTTAAGAGAGAAAGAGTAGGGAAGATCTTACTGATGTGGTCTGTTGCTGCATGTCTAGCCCTTCACGTGGGGAAGCCCTCCCAGGTGCCAGCAGAGCACTCGCTGCCTGAGCTTGCAGCTTCCAGCTGCACAAATGCACCCCTGGCTTGACTTCAGGGATGCTTTAAGCTTGAGCTGGGGGCACGTGGGCCTCCGAAGTGCTGCTGGTCCCGAGCCGACAGTGCAGCAGGAGCACAGGTATGAGCGGCATGTCTCATCAGCTGTCATGCTGGGCAAAATGCTGCACTACAGTAGAGCTAATCTGACTTGAATGGGGCAACCAGATCATCTGAGCCCTCTAAGGAGGTAAGAGAGGGTTATAATGCTTGTTATATAGCTGGAGTAAGTACTATGCCCAAAGACAGTCTGTGCCGAAGTCAGAGTCAAACTAGGCTCTCTCCTGGTCATTTAACTTTCCTTTCCCCTGGACTGTTAGAGGTATGGCCACTCCGCTTGTGCGTGGCTGCTCAGGTTATGTCCCGTGAGTAAATATCCTGAGTTACGCACACACAGCGACTTCTCCTGCATCGCATTCCCCGTACAGGCTGTTGTTCTTGGAGCTGCTGATCCCCTGGTCCGGCTCTGGTCTGATCATAAAGTAATAATTGCTCTCTTGATGGACCAAGCCAGGCTATTTTTTGGTACATTCTCTTCTACATTTTATTGGTAGTGAGCTAATTCCATCATTTGTGAGTGAATAAGTCAAAGGCCTTTCTTGTGCACCTGCTTGAGCAATGTACTGCTTGGCTGCTCATCTCTTTCAGTTAGTGCCGTAACTGGTTAGGAATGGCACCAGCGTCCATCCAAGTGGGTTTTATATGGGAATGATGCCTGAGCAAAAATCCTACGCTTAAAAAGGCTGTGAAATTTCAAAACCCTGCTGCTTGATTGCTTTTCTGGTGGAGAGAAAGCGCTATGCTTTGCTTGGCTGCTCTTTATAATGTTTGGTACTCAAGATAAATTTCTCCAGTTCAGAAGGTGTCCTGAGACTGCTCCTCTCTCTGTGCTAATGCCAGTGCTCTGCCTGGGAAATCGTTTATAAATGTCTCATTAAAGACCTATGTCTGCCTCCTTTTCTTTCTTTTTGTCATCGGATCAGCTCACTGAGAGCAGCTGTCTTCACTTCCGTAATAGCCGCCCCGAAACCACGCTTGTGCCTTACAAATTCCCACAGCCTAAGAAACCGCGGACAACTGTGCACGTATGTATGTGCTGGGGAGTGCAGACATGGCGGGTTTAGCCTGAGCGCGTTCCCAAGCTTTTCCGTGCTTCTTTGAAAAGAATAGACTCTAAGAAGTTAGCTTTGTGCTAGATTTATAAAGAAGCTGAACATATGGTGTGACTACAGCTATGCAACCAGAGAGCTGGAGACGCGTGTGAGTGCGTACTGGCGATTCAAGGGGAGGTTGTGTTACGTGGTGCGGCGCTTCGGCTCCGCTGGAAGGAAGCTCGCCGCGCGGGGTAGGAGCCATCCCTGTAAGTGTATCTCCCCCAGCTGGCCTTCTCGCTCTCGGAGCCGCCTCATGGGTTACCATCGGACTGGGCTACCCCGGGCTGCTTTCTAACGTTGCTTTCTGTCCTTAAGTCTTTTGGTAGTTGCAATGCTTTGGGCAAGGTAACCCAGTGGGGATATGGGGCTGGGGGGACAGAACTTACCGAATCTTTACTGCTAAGGGCTTGTTTAAATGGAAAACTATATCCTCTAGTTAGAATAAGCTATGGTGAATAAAGTGGATAATGCTTCCAAGTGGAATATTCTCTAGTTGAAGTGATTTTATTATTTATTTATGGAAGAATGAAGCCTGTATTATTCCGTAGTACACCAAGGATTACTTTAGCATAGTCGTAGTTTTTCAAATGTATCTGTGACTTATTTCTAGAGGCAGGGGGTGGCACGAGCTGGGGAGGAAGGCATGGGTGCTTCATTCTTTTTGTCAAACCTGAAACACCCGTAAAATTGTGGGATTTTTGTTTTCATTATTTTCTGGGAAAATAGGCTGCTGCTCCAGAGGTGTGATAGATGGGCCCTGTTTTCAGACTGGAAAATGTTGAATAACGTGTTGAAACATGAATGTTGAAAGAATATACTTACGGTTTCAAAAATAATAATTATGTAAAAATTAAGACTGTAATCTTGAGATGAATAGATCCATCCATATGCTGCAAGTTAATTATCCCTCAGTGAAAGAAACCTTGTGCATTTTCTACTAGTCACTTGCTTCCCTAGTGCCCTGTGCTGCCAAAACCTGTCTGCTTTGCCTATTTTGTTGAATACCATTGTTTATTTGAAAAACTTAATAACAAATATATATTTTTGCTGTTTGTTTCTTTTAAGAATTATACTGGATGTGATATAGCATAGCCAGTAAACCTCAGGGTCCTCCATCCCTCCCGTCTCCAGCGGGCACCAAGAATGCACGTCTCGCCTGTGGCAGAGCAGATTTCGTACCAGTCAGCCTCTTGAATGAGACCTTTATAAGAAAGCCTTTGTTCAGTACGTCTGTTTGAGGTTCAGTGCCCTTCCCAGCTGCCCTTGTGAAGACAAATATCTGCCTCAATGGGCACCTCCTTGCATTCAGTGCAAAACAACTTTGCAGTGGTTCTCATTCAATTTTGATTGCTCATTCATAATTCTCGTTCACTTTCCTGTTGTCGTCTTTTTCTTCCTCCTCATCGCAGGTTTCTTTCTAGGTATGTCTCCTCTCTTCAAAGGAGCTAGAGCCAGTGATGCTGAAGTTGTATTGGATCTTAATATCCACGCCATGGGGGTTATTCCAGGGAACAGCAGGGGCCATAGATTTCCAGGGTGCCAGATGCAGAGCTCGTCTCCGTGCCAGATTACAGCCCCAACCTTTCAGCTTTGAACTTGCAGAGCTTTCAGTCGTTGTTTCCAAGTCAGCCATAAATCTCTTGGGCTGCTTCCTCCCACAATGTGCTGCCAGGCATTCGGCTATTGCCTGCAAAGCATTGCTTTCTCTCGCAGTCACCCCGTCCCTCTCTATTTCTGCCTTATCCTTCAGCTTGAAAAGGCCATGATAAATCTTGCAGAAAACAGCTGCTTCGTTGCTGTGCTCGATAATTTGAATTTGGGTACGGCAGAGTGGACTGGCTTTCACTTGATTGCCAACAACGTCATGTTTATGTAATCCAAGCTGCTTTGAGAAGCAAAGTTCCCTGTGTGGGAACCTAGAAATTGCATGTGGTGAGGGCTCACCATCACCGAGCGCTGTGAAGGCAGCAGGCAGCCAGCCCTTCTCCCACGGGAGACCCCGTCAGCCTGTGTGGCTGCTGCTGCCAGGTGAAGCCCTATCTCCCTGCCTGCGCAGGTGGCAGCTTCTGGAGGTGCAGCAGGTTGTACCAGCTTGTCTCTTGCCTGGTAGACCAGCTACTGTAGTCGATAGAGACTGAGGCTTGGGTCTTTGACAGCAGATGCTCTGGACTGTCCTTCTTCGTTCCCTTTTCTGTAGGGGAAGCTCTAATCAGCTCTGCTCTCCATCGGCTAGTGAATTTCTGCAGTGTTATACTTGGGGATGAAATGGTGTTGCAGCCCCAGAGAGGCTTACAGTAACTGCAATGTGAAAGCAACGGGTAAAAAGCACAGAGGCAGGAGCTGATAGGTGCTTGGTTGTAAAGGCAACGCACTGCTCTTCAACACCTCCAGCTCGTAGTGCAGGGTGGTGGTCTGCTGAATGGAAAAGTATCATCCACCACAAATGTTTGGTGCCCTGAGCACAGGCTGCAGCTTGAACAGGAGCAGTGTCTGACATCCCAGCTGAGACCACGTCCCCATGTCATCACCTGAGCATTGAACCAAGCAGTGAGCCCGGCTGCTCTAATGCCTCTTAGGCTCTTACCTGATCCTTGTGGCAGTAAAAACATACGTTATTCCTTTTAGCTGGCACCCCTGTGGCCAGCGGTGGGGTTTTCCAGCTGACAAAATCTGTCTTGGCTTCAAATGGGAATTACGGTCCCCTGGTCACGGGACTGTCCTGAAGCCCTGCCCAGGCTGGGAGGGAGCAGAGCTGGTACCAAAGTTTTTTGACTAGTTAGTTTGGTCGCAAGGCTGCACATCGAGAGATGCTCACGAGCTGCAAGGCACGCTGCCCTGCCACAGGTTAGTGATATCCATAGCACGGGCCAGTGAGATGAGGATGTAGTGTCTTCAGGTCTTGTGGCAGTGATACTTCTGCCAGGCTGGTACAGCTTTTCTTGCCGGCTAGTGGCTGGGAAGCTTATCAATTGCCATGGAGAGGGACCGCAGCCCGGGAGCGGGCAGGCAATTCTGTGCTGCATGTCAGGCTGTCTTGTGATGCGGTGGGATTTGAAGGTAAAAACCTCTGAAAGTTAAAATGGAGAAGGAAAAAGACCTCTCCTAGGGGTACTGTAAAGTTCTTTGTAAATATCTTGTGTTTTCTCATTTCTCCCTCCCTTCCTGGCATGAGATGCTACTCTGGTATAGCTCTTTTTTTTTTTTTTTTTTTTTTTTTTTTTTTGTCTCTCCCCCCCCCCCTTTTTTTTCCCTTTCTTTTAAATCTAATGTGCCTCCATTTTATCAATTAACTGCCTGTCTCCTGATTCCCATGGCAACACAACAGGCTGTTGCATTTCTGATTCCTTTGGCAGTCGAGGTGCCTGGCATGTGTCTCGGGAGCAGTAAGATTACAAAAGGGTTCTGCAGGGAGTAGGAAATACATGGGCAACACTCACTATGCACTGCTTCTCATGCTAAGCTATTTTTCTCTTCCTCTCCCTCCTCCCCTTTAGAAACAAGTTTCCTTTCCCCTTTGTTTCAATTGCCTGGTGATAAGAAATGAGCAACTGAGCAACTGTGGGAGGTCAAAAGATGTGGAGGGAGTGAGGGGATGCATGGTTTTGCTGAATGTGGATGGTACATAGCTCAAGGCTGGGCATCTCCTCGGGGATCCTGCAGAGAAGGCTGTTCCTGCTGATGCTGCAGAGCAAGTGCTCTGTTCCTCCTCCTTCAACTTTTAGAGCTTACTTGAAGGGGGGGTTTCTTGCCCCTGTACTGTACGAAGCTGTCTCTTCACCCCTTCCTACAGCAGATGTTTCCAAGAGCTGGAAGAGTCCGTCCCCTGTTTGCAGACCTCCTTGTGCTCCCAGGGATTTCCGACACATGGCTTTCATTGACGTGGTAATGAGAGCCATGTGGACAGGCTGAAGCTTCAGTTAAAACCTTTAACCTCTCCAGCTCTCGGCTGATAGGAATTTGTTTGGCTCCTGAAGTCCTGGTGCCCTGTCAGTGTGGGGTACCCTGTCACTGTGGGCCCCTAAAACTGATGGGAGGAGTTTGCAAAAAGGGCCCTGAGCACCAGGTCTGCCATGGTTGTTTTTAATGCATCATGCGTGGGCTTTACGACAGCTAAAGGAAAAACAGAGATTTAGAGTTGGATAAGACGTGCATTTAGTGGATGCTGTGTATGACTTTGATTTATAAGTTGTTGTTCAGCCCTGAAAGCTGTGACCTACAGGAAGACCATTTAAACAGAAAAGAATGAGCCGGTTAATGAACACAATAGGGTTGTAAAGTTGGAAAGCTCAAGTGGAAGAGATCCTGCTTACTGCTTGTTGTGTCTTGCAGCCTGGTCCCAGCGAGAGGGAGGGAGGGAGGAGCTGCTGTTGCAGTCCTGCCTAGCAAGCGAGGTTTGTGTTGGGCAGAGCAGCAGCGGGAGATCCTCCTGGACCAAGGAGGAAAGAGCTTTCCCCATCACTGGCTTCCAGGTGAGCTGCTGAGTTAGATGCCTAATAGCGACATTCAGAGTTCTTGTGGTTTATTGATCAGCATCACCAGATAACGGCAGGGTTGGAGTAGGAAATACTCAGTCTACATTTTCTTGGGTTTGTTTCTCTTGTGTAACTCTGTTCTCAACTTCGTACCTGAGATCTGTACCCTCGCTTTGCTACTAGCGAGTTTCTTGGAACTTGTTGGTGTTTAATTGGGGAGTTTGACTCGAACACGAAGATTTTTCTTCTCCAGAAACAGCAAATCCAAATGACACAGGCATAGACTAGCTCTTTAGCTGCCTGTAGGCTGGAGAAAGCTCAGGAATCCTGGGCACTTGGGTGGCTTTCCCCTAAGCTGTAAGAGCCGCTTGGAGAGCAGGTAGCCCCAGATGTCAGGTCTGGGAGAGCGGTGCCGTCAGCTTTTGGGCTATCCACAGATACTCGTGGGATCGAAGACAAGTTGCTGATCACTACCTTTTGCCTTCTGAAGGGCTGGTGACTAGATACCTACCTGGGAGGATCAGAGCTTGGTCTACTCAGACTACTCTGGATGTTGTCTGGCCATCTAGTTAATGGGTCCATCAGACCTGAAGCCAAGAAGAATGGGTTTAGCTTGATATAGCGACTTTTGGCGTCTCTGAAAACCCAGTGCACAAAAGCCTGTTAGCTGCGCTGTAGGAAAATTGGTGGCTTAGTTATTATTTTATATGTGGGTAATGAAGGTCATGTAAAATAGCAAGTTTCTACAGCATGGCCATAGTGAAGGTGTACCTTCTGGCAGTTCCTCACTTAAATCCTATCTTTTTGAATCATTCACCTCGTGCTAAAGAATAATAATGCTTCTGACTGCACAGCTCTGCTCGGGAGCCTGTAATTAGACTGTTTCCCTGAAATGGTATCATTACTGTAGTTTGGCAGCCCTGCCTGTCAGACAGGCACCTAAAATGAATGGAGTGTATAAAGTCCCACTAAAATTTTGCCTTTATGGGGAACGTGATGTTACACCAAGAGTCCAATGAACTGTTCTTTTTTTTTCCCCAGTCCAAGTCAGTTTTTGAAGGTGTTTGCTCTTGCAGTGAAATACGGTGAGTCTAGTCGTGGTATTAAATCCTGCTGCCTTGTTTGTTCAGCCTTGGGGAGCCTTCCTGCCTTTCTTTGCTTGAGCTTCACTGCTGAAGGGTTTGCTTATCCCAGCCATGTTGCAGAGGCGTTTGTGAGAGCTAACGTAACCTGTATCTTGATCGTTAACTAACAGCCCTAATAAAGACTGCTAGTGTGCTGAAACTCAGGCTCCAGTAGGACTAGAAAAACAGCTTTGATCCTTTTTGTGAATAGAGATGCAGAACCCCTCCAAATTTCTGTGCTTACAGTTCCCTGTACAGTAGGGTTGAATTCGGCTGTTCTGCTTGGCATGTTGCATATGTCTGTTGCAAACACGTCAGCGGCACGAGATCTGTGTGTTACGGCATTCTGCTGAGCACGAAACCAGAATGTAAGTTGTGTTTCTAATTTAATTTTTTTCTCATACTCATGAAAGGAGAGATATACGTATCACAGACGTTGTGTGGTGATAAACCCCTGTAGCTATCTCTGGTTATTAAACTGAAAGACTCTTTTTTCAAATGTAACTTGTTGGTTCCTAACCTAACTGTTTTACTGTCTTGTGCTATTAAACACTGAAATTAAAATGGTGGCCTTATTTTCTGCTTATGGTTGTCTTTATGGTTCACACGGATGGAGCCCTGTTTCCTGTGTCATCCCCCCTCCCTTTTTATTTAAAATCTTTTGTAAAGATCAAAAGCTCTAAGCATCCTTAAAGTCTTTTGTTTTTCAGTTTTTAAGGTGAAACTGGTTCTTGGATGTAATGCCATACCCCTAACGGAGCTCCTTTTGACGTGCTATCTTTTACAAGATTGAGAGTAACACAAGCTTGAAAGTCAGGCATTTGCCAAAAAAAAAAAAAAAAGAAATTAGTTAATGAAGAACATGTGAGGTAGAGGAAGCTTTCAGAGCAGGGCCCAAATGGCAGGAGAAGGCAGCTCAGGGACTGCACCGCATCCCTTTCTCCCAGGGAGCTGGCTGAGCTTTGCCGGGAGCACTGCGGACTCGGTTGCTTTTCAGTTGGGAACAGTATTTATGTTACTGCCCTTTCTGTGCCCATCAGAGGATCGGCCTCTTGAACACGCCCCGTGTGTTGTGCTGTGCGTGCCCTGCGTAGCTAACTTTCTCGAGAGTTGTTCCAGCTCCAGCCCACCAAGCCTGGTGAGCAGGCTGGAGGCCGTTCTGTTCGTAAGAGGAGTTTGTATGCCCATGCCTTAACTGCTGCTCTGTCCTAGTTCAGATCAGGTCCAGACCGGGCAGAGGTACTGCTGTCTTCCAGGAGCCACAAGCAAACTGGTGCAATTGAACCATAGAGATTTGTCAAGAGCGTTGACTCTGGAGTCTAATGAGAACGAAAATACCAATATGAATGCCTCTTAATGCAGCTGGTTTAGCAGAAACTGTAGGTTCTTTATACCATCACTGAAGCACTGGTGCTTTTTTCTTTCCCCTGACATTAGACCTTTAGCAAAGCTTTGAAGTATCTTAGTTTGAGAGCTTTTATGTTCTTCAGGCTTTCTAGGAACTGAGCCTGATCTGTCGGGTCCATTACTTCTGAAAAGAGCTGTAAAAATGGTGCAGGCTGAGCAATAGTGATGGCTGAGGCTGAACAAGTTTCACAGTTCATGTCAGATAAGCACTCAAGTTTGACTTGTCTTTGCAGCTGCTCAGACTTTCTCTGTCAGCCTTGTCTGGCAGCAAATAAAAACTTCTTCCTGAGTGTGCTTTAGGCTTTTCTGGTTGGTGGCACCCAGAAATTTCAGCTTGAAGTTTGGCTGAAAAGTCCAGGTGGCTTTCGTTGAGCGCAGGCTGTGCGGGACCAGGGCTCGCGCGCAGCCCCCCGCACCAGCTGTGGGGGAGAAGCACACTTGGGACCTCACTGCTACCAAGACCTGAGGATGACTGAAAGTCCACGGTATATGACTTGCTGGATCTTATTTTGCAAGCTTATTTTCTCATTCTCTTGCGTGGTTTCTTTTAGGGCTTTACTCTAACCTCCCCCTTTAGCCTTCAGAGTGTTTTAATGAAGTCCATATGTCCTTTTCTTTCGTTCCCCTGGCGCCTAGGCTGAGAGCCTAAACTTTGCTATCGGAGAGTTTGACACTGGGGTCACTGCTAACTCGTTTGCTCGGGTTGTCTTTGTTCCCCTTCAGACACCAGTCACATTTGGCCAGTCCTGGGCATGCTGGAGAGAGCGACCCGGACAGTGAATTTCCAACATCACCTGCAGTATTCCTTCTCCCAGGGCAGCAAAGCATTGCTGGAGGTCTGGCTTCGGCTTGACGGGCTGATGCCGGAATAAGAGCATTCCTTATTGCAGGTTTTATTGAGTTCAGCGGACGGCGTGTCAGCCCTGGGAAGGCTGTGCATGCAGGCGTTTGTGGATGCTTCCTGTTTATGATATAGAGATGCTGTTTAGGTTGAACATACCCCAGGTGTCTGCTCACTGCTGGGTTCTGCTCCAGCAAAGGGCAGAGCAGCTGCTGGGAAAACTGAGTAGTTTGCAGAGGCAGCTGCAGGGTCCCGCAGGAGCCATTAATGCTCTTGGTGGGACTCTCAATGCTTGGACTACCTGTTTGCCTGTATACAGACATGTGGAGTTCTCATAGTGCCAGGTACTAAAACATCAGTGCCTCACTCTCCCTCCTGCCATTTTTTTTTTTTTTTAAATTTTTAAATTTTTCTTTTTTTTTTTATTATTTTTGGATGAAAGGATGACTTTGGCCTCTTTCTTCAAAGCAGCGGTTCATTGGTCTCCTTTTGATCGTTAAGCACTTACCACCACTCCCGTCCTTTTGAGCTTATTCACACTAGTGCAGCCATGCAAAATACCCCTCAGTGCTGTGCTGGGGCTGGGGGTAAGTGGGCGTTATAGAGAGGGATGGAGGCATGGGGTCGGTTCTTTGTTGTGTGCGAGACCTGCAGAAACTGGGCAGTGTACGGGGATTTCTGCGCAGATTGCTTTCCTTCCAAGGAAGATATGTAAGTAATGGGGTTGCTCAGGTTTTAACCTTCACTTAGAGTAAACCTGTGACCTAAGTTGTGGTCCCAGATGTTTCCTTTTTGTAAATGCCCTTTCCTGGTGTTTTGGCTGCTTTTAGGATTTCTCCTCATACCAAAACCTCTTTTCCCTTGATTCACAGGCTCACCTTTACACAAGCAGGGTACCACCTCCACCGCCAGCGCCGAGAAGTCGGGTTCAAAGGTTGCCGAGGTGGGCGATGATTTCCTGGGAGACTTTGTGGTGGGCGAACGTGTCTGGGTAAATGGAGTGAAGCCAGGTGTGATCCAGTATCTTGGGGAGACGCAATTTGCTCCGGGCCAGTGGGCAGGGGTCGTTCTGGATGACCCGGTGGGTAAGAATGACGGCTCTGTCGGTGGAGTACGTTACTTTGAATGCCAGCCGCTGCAGGGGATTTTTACGCGACCGTCCAAGCTGACGCGGCAGCCGGTGGCCGAGGGCTCGGGGAGCGACGCCCCCTCCGTGGACTCCCTGACGGCTCAGAACTTGTCACTGCACTCGGGGACGGCCACGCCACCTCTCTCCACTCGCGTCATCCCCCTGCGGGAGAGCGTCCTGAACAGCGCCATGAAGACGGGCAACGAGTCTGGATCTAACCTCTCGGACAGTGGGTCTGTGAAAAAAGGGGAGAAGGACTTACGGCTTGGAGATCGTGTGCTGGTGAGTTGATCGCGGGGTCCCCCTAGAAAAGCAAAAGACAAGAATTTGTCCCCTCCCTAAGTGTTCCTGGTCAGGTTCAGGATGAGACAAAACGAGGACAGAGTTGGTGGTGAGGTGTGGGACAGAGCGTGGTCTTGGAAGGGGGATGCCTGGACCAAGCAGGCATCGAAATTCGACGTTCACTGTTGTTTGGGATGCTGTGTCTTCTGGACATGTCTTTTGCTTTGATGCAAAACAACATATTCCAGAGCGTTTCTTGTATTGGACAAGTCCTGAGCAGTAGAATGAGATCAGAGAGAGCAACTCAAGCATGGGAGGGAAATAGAAGAAAAATCATTGATTATTATTTTCTAATCTGGTGATACTCTCCATAATGGTGTATATTGGGGCTTTCGAGGAATTTGCAACAGAGTGCCTTGTTGCATGTGGTTGTACATACTCTGCAAGTATTTGCAAGAATCTCCTGGTCACTCCCCTTTTGGTGCTTCGGTTTCTGTATGTTGGATATGACAGTAACTCTTTTCCTGCACAGTAAAGAACTTGCAGTTATTTTTATAAAAGGACAGGACTTTGGGAGAGATCACTGTAATTGATGGATGGGTTTTCTCCGACTTCTGTTGTTGTTTTCGTTATGTAGAAGAGACTACCTGATGACTTTAAGCCAAAATGTTACACTTGTGCTAAGAATGGCTTACTGGAAGTTCGCCCTCAAGCTTGTCGCCATTTGTGTCCTAGCAAAGGAGTAGTGCTTTCAGTGGAGGTGGAGAAGGAAAAGAAAGATATCAAAGCACGGAAAGACTGAGTTTTGTTCTGCAGTTCTGTAAAAGAGATTTTAGTTTTGTTTAGAGTGTATGATATATACTGTGATATCAGATATTGGAAGAGCCAAGCATTTGAGCACAGACCTGTTGCGGCTGTATCCCCAGTAATATCCCTGGATCTAAAAGGTAAAGGTGACTCTGACCGACAGCGATGACAGAGGGTTGGTCTTTGCGCATCCTGGGCAATCTGGCTTCCATTTAAAGTTAGCTGTGTAGTGTTTCCTTCTTGGGGCACCTGGTTCCAGTACCGACAGCGGTAGTAGGGAAGCGTAGAGAGACTTGCCATCTGGTTCATAACAGGGGTACGGTAGAACTTGGCTCCACAACCGATGTGAATGAGGAGTGTATGCAGGGGGGTGGCAGAGGCAGTCTCAAATGTCCTTTGTGGTCTCAGAGGGTGGGTTTTTCTGCTGGCGATAGCAGCAGCCCTGGGCAGGCTGCGGCTCAAGCTGATGGAGGCGATTCCTTTGCTCTCTGCAGCCCCATGGGGACGCTGGGCGTCTGGGCCACGTTACAGCAGCTCCAGGTGGCCGGGGAGCACCGAGCGGCTGTGACGGGCCACACGTGTCTTCTGAGTCAAGACTACATGTGGCACAATCCGCTCTGAGGATTTCAGGGTCTCTTGTGTCCAAATGTCAGGCATCTCTGGCATTACAAATACCCTTTCAAAGCTAGCAATGCACTTGCACACCAAAGCACTGTTGGGTTGTCCAATAGTTTTCATTTTATTTAAATAAAATATAAACGATTTAAAGTCGGTTTGTTTTCAGAGGAGGAGAGGTGAGGATGGGTTCTGCTTGTGCCCGCTGGATATGACACTTAGTAAATCTAGTGTGAACACGTGGCCTTGTAGACCTAGCTGTAGGGGTGAGAAAGTTTTATATTCTCAAATTTTCCCCCAAATGTGCATTGCATTCTGTATCGCAGCAGGAGCTGACAGCTGCTCAAGGGTTTGTCCCTTGTCTGTCTTCTTCCTGACTTCACCGGAGTCTGCCTCTCCTCCCTCCCCATCCCTACTGTCAGCAAAGCTGCTGCTGTCCCCGCTGGTCCCAGGGGCAGGCAAAGGTGGCAGAGACATTCTCTTTTTACACGCGCACCGATGCTTCATGTTGATGTGTGAGAGCAGCCACACATGGGGAAAAATGAACCTGGAGAATCTGGCCTCCTTTGGTCCGTTTGTTTCTTTGCTCCCATTTTCCCCTTCAGCTGTTGCAGGGGGTGGGGAGGGTGCTCAGGTGAGAACTGCCCACTTCAGGAGCAGCAGTCATAGAAGGTAAACAGCAAAATATAACATCCATGGTAAACTTGGCTCTGCTCTTTCTCAACCAGCCAGGCAATGGAGTAGCATTCTCCAGACTTAATTGTTTAACCCCTTCTCTTCTCCTGATTATAAGCTCACCGAGGCAGGGTCTGTCCGCTTAATACTCTGCTTACCTCCGTGGGGGCCCCCGCAGATGGAGATTTTGCCATACCCATGCGATACAAACCGTTAGCATCTCTCCCCTTGGCTTCTGTTGAGTTGGTTTTGGGGGTGGTTTTGGTTGGGTTTTTGTTCTTGTTTTTAATGAAGGTGCATCCTTAAAAAGCCCCCCCTCCCTGCCTGCTAATTTATCCACCCCAGATGTTAAAAGATAAAATGTGTGGTATGATTTGTTAGTGTAATAAATAGCTCCAAAAGAGCGAATCTGGAATGAGCTCAGCATCTCACTGGCTCCAGCAGGAATGCTCAGCTTACAGAAACATCAGGAATTGTTTGCATGTGGTAGTAGAGGTCCAGGAAAAGAACAGATAATGACAACTAGAAGAAATAATTTGCTGTTATGGTTCAGTAACATGTGCTTGGCTTGGCAGATGGCTTTTTTTTTTTCTTAGTAATGGAGATGTCAGCTAATCATGTTTGGTGTTTGAATACATAAACAATAACTTTGGGTTAACCTGAGTTGCCTCAAATTCCCTGAGTAAATCTTTGCTCTTGTCCTCTATGGATTGCTACAGTTTCAGCTGTCTTTGTTACTCGTAGTCCATGCTTTTCTGAAAGATTATCTTTCTATTTGAGAACGGCTTTTAGGCAGATGGGAGCCACCGGAGGCTTTTCAAGCGAGGGAGGACGTGTTTTCCGTAATTGCTCAGTGGATGGAGCACAGGGCTGCAGGGGTCCATTGCAGGTCTGTGGGGCTGACACCTGGCTGCTCTGCATTCTGGTCGCTCCCTGCGAGTGGTTTTCTTTAACTTCATTAAAGTCCATTATGGCTTGAAGACATTTTTGCTTTTCAATGACTTTGTTCTGAGACCCTTTCTGACTCTATAGCAGTTGCAAAAAGTGACTTTTAGCTTTCCATTAGAAGCTTTCCATTAGAAGAATTAGATAATATTTGCCTTTGGCACTTTCTAACTCAGACTTTCTCCCAGAGATGCAAAAATTGCATTAAAGAGATGAGTTCTACAATATTAGGGTGCATTTTTCATCTCTTGAAGTCTGGCAAATGAATGTGGAACAATTAACCTTTGCTTTAGTAAGAATGGAGCTTCCCAAAGTACGATAATCGCTGGAGTGCTGCTGTTCATGTGCGTCTGGCTTGTCGGCTTCCTCCGGGGGAAGAAGGGATGGAAACAGAGCAATGGAGCAGTTGAGCATTTTCTGCTTGGAAGGAATCTCTGCTGTGTTTTTCGCCTACGAAAATGTATTTTACATGCTTTGGGCGAGGAGGCTTTCTCAGCAGCTGAACTCATTCCACCCTAGATGTAGTTGCTTTCTTAAGGGTGGGAAGGAGGTGGCTGTTCTCTATATGTTAATTTAAATAAAAAGTAATTTAAAAAAAAGAAATCCTCTTCATAGAGGTATTCTGCCCTTTAGCCATCCTTCTGTCTGCTAACTGGGATTGTACTCTTCAGGACTGAAATGTAGTAATAAGACTATTGAAGGGCTAGGTTCTGTCCCAGTGGCTGCTTGACTCTGTCGCTGTGGGGTGGTGCCCCAGATACCCTCCAGATGGATTCTAGGTTTGTGATTTTGCCAGAACTTGTAGGTGGCCAAAACCAGAAGAGATGCTGGAATAGCAGAAGCAGCCCTAGCAAGGAGATTACGATGGAGCGGTGCCTTGGCTGACGGACGGGCAGGACTGTCGCGGTGGGCTGGTTAGGCTGGTGGAAATAGACCCCGGGCTCCCCCGCGCACGTGATTTTAATCACTTTCTCCTCTGTATGCTGCAAAGTGATTTTTGCCTGT
Organism: Platalea leucorodia; assembly: GCF_965183815.1. Lineage (NCBI taxonomy): Eukaryota > Metazoa > Chordata > Aves > Pelecaniformes > Threskiornithidae > Platalea > Platalea leucorodia. The sequence goes on along the minus strand of NC_138838.1, from coordinate 4,077,135 downwards.
GGTGTGTTGCAACCTCTGGCTACTGGCAAATGAAGGAAAATTCTCATGAATAAACTAGCATGTCTTTTTCTTTAGCACCCTCCCTGCACGCCCACACCTCAGCCCTGCTCTGCCAGCCTGCAGCTGCAGAAAGCCCTTAACCACCTGAGTGAAAAATCATTTCCATTAGAAGCTCCCCGGCGAGGAGAATTGCAGCCTAAGCCCTTCTCCTTGGGCAGAGTCAACTACTTGCTCTGCTGCTACCAGCTTGCTTTGGGCTATTTCAGCGCCTGAGACTGAAGCCTTGCTGCTGCGAAGGCACGGGAGGTGTTACGAAGGAAGGATTCATGCTCTTTATTTTCCTGGTTAACCATCAGAGCTCTCCCAGCTTGCTGTGGTCTTGGAGGTGCAGCAATGCTCCTGTATGGGCTTTACAGACGAACAATCACAAGACTTATTTCCTTATTGCAAACCAGGCAGTAAAGAAAGAAGGATCCTGTTCTGTAGTTCTACCGAGGTGGTATTTTCAGGGAAGGCGTTTTTAGTATTTCATTGTCTGCTTTTAGCTCGGTCCATAAGGAGAACGGGAATTGCTGTGTCATGACTGGAGAGCATAGCAGTACGGCAGAGCCCAAGACCTTGCACAGGGAGCGTGGGAATGATGAATCTCCGTCCCTGTGGAGGTTTGTGACAGGCAGTGGGAAGTGCAGTCTTCCAGTTGTTTGCAGGATTCAAGAGGCAGGGAAACGCCTAGGTCTCCTAGTCCAAGCTCTTTCCTCACCATATAAGATTGTTGCCCTTGTCTGGTGTGAAATACAGCGCGACTGCTGTTGTCACAGGAGCAAGTGTTCCCTGTCACTGCAATGAAACTAAGAGGAAATAAGTAGCCCAAAGCAACTGCCTTGCCATGCGGCTACGTTAACCCTGTGCAACTTCTTGTCCACGCACGCACCCTCCTAACCATCCATTTGGGCTGATGCATTGGCCAGCCCTTGTCTTCTGTGTGCAATATCTGGCATTAAATAGGAGTTGTAAGTGGCCTGTGGTGGAGCAAACTGTATTATTAACGTGGGCGGACTTTGTATCAGAGACAGCCTCAGGAGGGGATGCTGTAATTCCAGGCTTTCCTCTTACACCACATCCCTAGGACACTATTTTCTCACCGGTGCCTGAAAGATAAATGTGCGCAAATGTCTTGCATCAGCAGTGCTGTCAGACTCATCCCTGTGCAATGCTGACTTGTGCTGCGGAGATGGGAAGGCACAAAGATAAGTGGTTGGATTAAAAGAAACCATAAAAATTCCTGTAACTTCGCATAGGGAGGACTGTCCTGTAATTCCTGGCTGTCTCTTTCTTCCTTCACCCTAAAAGCCAGTTCTGGCGTTCACAGATGACATGGTGAGTGTCTGGTCAGATGAAGCTGCTCGTGGTCGGATGCCACCTGAAGTAAGTTGTATTTACAGACAAACCTGACCACAAGCCAGATCTCCACCTTACCACTGGCTTGCTGAAGCAAGGGAAAGGGAAAGGATGGCTGCTTCAGTTTACACACTGGATACAGCCTGCAGCTGCGGCTCAAACTGGAGCCGATAAAGGTGAGCTCCGATTTCTTGTTGGTATCATCCAATGACAGTGTAGAGTAAGCTTATGTGCTGCACATCAAAAGTAGTTGAAGGTCCTCAGAGTAAAGAAAGTGTCCTGTGTCTGCCCTTCCCCCCCATCCCCTTCTTTTCTCTTCCCACAGGCGAGCAGTAGGAGAGTTTCACGCTCCGTCAGGAGCCGGCATGGACGTGGGAACCCTGCCGAGGAGGCATGTCAGTGTGCTGTACTTGGGCACTTACTGCTCCCGCCTCCACCCTCTGGTCAGCAGCACTGCCTTGTGGAAATGCTTTGGAAAGCAGCTGAGAAAATAAATTTAGATGGGTAAATCAGAATTTTAAGCAGACAGCACAGCATCATCTCTGTGGTTTCTGCCTGGGAATATGCTCAAGCAGGCATCTACAGCCATTGCTGACCCCTGAGCCATGCATGATATGGTGGGGAACCGTCCCTGTTGGCCTGAATGACACTTACCGTTTTGTTGTCTTTTCTGCCTGAGCAGTATTGGAGTGTATTGCAAGCAGTGCATTGCCCACAAGCCCTGGGTTGAGGACAGCTTTAAGAGGTTCTTGCTGAGAGCAAGACACTGCTGTGGAGCGAGCAGGGAGGACGTAAGGGGAAAAGAGCAAACGCAGGCTGGAAGGAGTCTGACTTGCAGCAGCCAGATTGAGATATGGCCTGGTGCTAATTTGGTAAATTGTTTAAATGATATATCAACGGCTCTGATGAAGACGGTGTCTGGAAGGATTAGCATCATTGTCTTTTCAGCCCTGAGATACTGGTCTGGATCCAATTTTGTCATTTTGATGAGAAAACCATAGTAAAACATGATGTCAGTGATACTACAGCTAGCAGGGAAGGCGTGTGGATGTCCTATGAGTGCACATTGCTTTTCTGACTCACCAGTTAGGACACAGACCTGTTAAATATTCCTGGCTTCATGTTGTCGTGAAGGTCAAGCCCAAGACTGTCTTTTGAGACTATTGGAGGTCTTTTGCTGAGGAGAGGCCAGGTCAGGAAGATGGTCTTTAGTCAAAGGCATGAAAAAGGCATCAGAGCTGAGGCAGAGGACTTCAGTCTGGAGCTGAACTTTCTGAGAGATCAGAGGTGCGTGGCTCTGGGGCTGCTTGAATCCAGCTGGAGAGGGTGGAGCACCACGAGCTTGTGTGAAGTTGATCCTAAGTGTTTTTACCTGACGCAGAGAAACTTGGAACATTGATGCTGGTCAAAATACCCTCCAAAACAAAAAATCCTATGTCACTGTGTCAATATCGTTTCCGTTTTTTGGAGCTTCAAGAAAGAACTATTTTTAACTGTTTTTTGGTTTTTGTTTTTTTTGTGTGTGTGTGTTTTTTTTTTTTTTTTTTTTTTTTTTCAAAAGCAACTATAACTAAAACCAGTAACACTTTACATTTGGTAAAATCTCATTCTCTTGGACATAAATAATCTCAGTAATAGTTTTGGTAAGGTAACTAGTAAAGGCTTCTCAGAAAAGCTTTGGGCGTTTTGTTCATTTTTGAACGAAACTTGTCAGCTGTAGAAGCCGTGGCATGCCTGAACTGCCGGGGTGTAGCTGAGCTCGCTGGCAGCCTCGTTAACTCTGCGCTGTCCCGTGCTGTAGCAGAGGGACGGGTTACCCTGTCCAGTTTGTCTTTGCTTAACGCGGGGCACTCAGCAAGCTGAAGGTGTGGTTGTGGCTCTGATTAATTGCCAGGCTGAGACAAGAAGGAAGGAGAAATAGAGCAATGTTCACGTAGAGAAACTGGTGGCCCAGGGTGGCGCTGATGCTAACGGCAGGCGGAGATGTTCACGGGCTGGAAATCCGCTGGTCTCTAGCGTGACGGTGGCAGTCGTGTTAGTGCCGTGGGAGCCACCCGCACTCGGCTGTCGTTCACACCCGGATTGTCGAGCATGGTATCAAAGCTAGGCACGGGCAGAAGGGGCGGCTGTGAGCTACCGTGAGTTATGCTGTGCAATTGCTAACCTCCCTGGCTTCCACAAGCTGCCTTTTATCCTCCGTCTGAGGTGATACCTCTGATTTATTGAAGGGTCTGATAGAAACAAACGCTTCTCTCTTGATGAAGCTGTTTCGTGCACTGATACAACCTGCCAGCTGGCTTTTTCCAAAACGCATTATTTATTTTAGCAGCATTAGCAGATTATCAGGGCTGAATAAATCTGCATGTCTGAGTCAGATGAATTTTCTAGGCTCTCCATCCATAAAAGTTTCTGTGTGCCTGCCAAAAGATAGGAAGCTCAACAAGAGGGTCGAGTGCTGGCATGCGAGTGTGACAGCCCGATATTGGCTTCCGACTGTACTGCCAGCCCTGTCGGGGTGCGGGGAGCCCAGGCTGTTGGAGAGCAGATGTGTTCGTTCTGGCTCGGGGGAGAAGATAATGTTGTATGGCGAGGGTGTATTTTATAGAGAAGATAGTAGAATAATTAATGCTTGAAAGAGAAAATAAAATACATTGCTTTGGAAGCAGAGAATCGCATTGCCATTTGGGGGAGCGTTAGACCTGACCTGTGCTTAGCATCTTCGCTGATGTATGATTTTCAGGTAGGAACACGACCTGCTCTCTTACTGAGCAGTTTTGGTATTGGCATCATGTGTGTATTAAGTCAATAAGGCTAGTTATTTTCTCTCCTGTTTGGAAACAGCTTTCTCAAAATAGGTAATATCTATGGGGACGTAACTGAGCGGTCCTAATGTCCGTGTGGACGGAGGAGTGTGGCCCTCTAGTAGATGCCCCAGAATAGCATGGTAGGAGTCACGCTGATGGAGGGAGCTCGTCAGGTTTTTCAGGTGTTTACGTGAGGCTCTGTGGGGTCGGGATCACGTGGCTTGGTAAAGGAAATGTGGCTCAATATCTGTAATTAAAACTCAATAAAAATAAAATTGAGGGAGCTTACCAGCAATGGTAAGTTCCTATAAATGACATTAAGATGAATTGCACCTATATTGAGTTCAACTTGCAGCTAAAGAAACGTATTAGCGTGGCATTAAATCATTGCATTAATATTAAGAGGCTAAATCTGTATAAACTCAAATAAATCAAAAAGAGGACTGCTGTTTGACTGCGAGTGATAGGTAAAGAATTTTACTGCAAATGTTCAAATCTGTAACTTGCCAAGTACTGAAATTGAATCATCTTTTTACACCTAGACACAGTGTAGGACCAGAAAGCTTTCTGGTGATACTTTTCCTGCTTGCAAATATTTTCCTCCTTCCTATAGCAGAGAACAACATAGATAACAGAGGCTGCAGCGCAGCCTCCCAGGACTTGAAGTAGGACCCAGGCTTCATAGCTGTGTTCTCTAGTCCATTCAGGTGCAGTTATTTTAGGGTGGAAAACCTCTTTCTCCTTTGCATAAGCAATTTTCAAAATTTGTAGGGATTCAGAACTGGTAAATCTGTAACATCGCTACCCCGGAATACACAAAACTAGAGATTTCTGCATTCAACTGTCACTGTTTTCTGTAGGAGAACATTACTTTGTTGATACCCGTTCATGTAAAATTTAATATTAAGGACATTAATAACTGCAAGTCATTCAAGATAAAGCTGCAAATTTAATTTTAACCTTATTTTTTAAGCTTTAAACTTATTTTTAAGCTTTCTTCCTTGAACCTAGGCTTTAGCAGAGATAGGCTAAAAAAAGGTTTAAATCATATGCTGATTTACTTGCAGTATGAACCTTTAGAACCACCCTCCTACTTCTCCGTCTTTCTTTTCTCAGCACAAGTATCTAAGTAGGAGCTTCGAGTGCAAAGGCAGAGGCAGCTGCTGCTCAGTGAGATGTGCTCTCATAGCAGTGATCAAAACACAGCTTCATCCATTCCTGACTTACGCTCTCCTAGAGTCCATTCAGCACGCTGAAAGCTTTAAGTGTACATACGGGTGCAAAAGATGTGATTTATTCTTATTTCTCCATGGAGGGGAAAAAAAATCTGTGCTAGTGGAAGCCTGGCAGTGAGCTGAGAGCCTTTCCCGTGCAGCACGCTAGCGCCGTGAATTGATGTAGGGTGCGTAGGTAAAAGCGGAGGTTTTTCCCTGTTCAAAACACCTCTATTTTGAGGGGTTTGCTGGGAGGGCTGTCCGCTACATCCTAGCAAACCCTGCGTGGGGACAAGCTGAAGAGTGATGAGTGCCTTCCTGGCTCAGCTTGTCCCTTTGATGTCCTGTCCCAGTACTGCTCAGAACGGCCGGCTGAAAGAGCCCGCGACTGAAACCCCCTTAGTGCAGATCTTGGTTCTTTACAGAAGGCAGGTATAAGCTGCACTTGGAGGGCTTAAACTCCTTCATAGCCTCACAAGTAACTTTGTGTAATTAGCTGACACCTTGAAATACGTTTTCATTATATTTGTTCTGACATCTTCCAGGCAGGCAGGTCCAAAAGTGGGAGTTTGTCAACTTGCTTGTGGTTACTGGAGAGACATTTGTAGTGCTAGGAGAACTCGATATGAGAACTATCTGTTCTGGTTTTATTAGATCTGAAACAGAAAATACTGATGTCTTCCCCCCCGCCCATAACTGTCCCAGCTTCAGTCCCCTTGTAGCAGCACCAGTGCTGCCATCTCTAACCCTCGGCATCTTACCTCCAACAGGTTGGTGGGACAAAGACAGGCGTCGTGCGCTACGTGGGAGAGACGGATTTTGCCAAAGGAGAGTGGTGTGGTGTGGAGCTGGATGAACCCCTGGGGAAGAACGACGGGGCGGTTGCTGGTACAAGGTACTGTGCACTCTCAAACCCAGCCTGGACGTGTAGGGCCCTGCACACCTCCTGGGGTGGCCGGGGGCCAGATGGAGCTGGGAGGAGGACTCGGGGCTGTGTGTGCGGCTGTGTTTGGTTGGACATTGTGGGTTGGGAGGAAGAGTCCGGTTTTGAGTCTTTTAGGCTTTGGAATAGCTTTGCAGGGAGATCAATAGAAACCTCATCACTATCTCTATCACTAGAGCATTTTAAAGCACGAGCAGATAATGTCTGTGAAGAAGTAACCTGAGTGGCTTCAGGAAACAGGGGAGAGTAGGGAGAGAAGATGCTTATAGTGGGATTTGGTTTTTGCTAGAAATTGATTCTGTGAGTGTATTAGCTCTGCTTTTTACCACACATTCCCTTCATAAACTTGCTTCTTGTGCTATGTCTGTAATTCACCCTGTCTGAACTACAGAAGACGAAGATTTGACTCTCTCTTTTTTTTCCTCAGCTTAATGTTATTTGTTGTGGTCTTTCTGGGGACAAATTTCCAGAGATCTGAAAGAACAATTGGTGGTCGTTGTCTGTGCTTGTACTAATTCTGTAGTGTGACAGCTGTCTGCTGATTGATCTTACCACCTCTGACTCCATGGGCTCTTCCACTATTTTCTTCTCAAAAAAAGCCCTTGTTAGTATCTATAAAACTAGGCAGGGACATCTCGCAGGCTTGCTGGGAAGCTGTTTCTGTTCCTGCTGAAGTTAGGTAAGGGAATGACCCCCAGCCTCAGATCTTGAGCTTGAGGATGTTCAAATCTGAGTTACCACAGCAGCACTTTGACCCTGCTTCCAGTAAAGGTGGAACTGATTCCTTGTCCTTCGCAAGTTCCTTTAGTGGGAAATACTGTTAATTTCTTGGAGCTTCTTAAGGGAATCTTGCATTAGAGGTAAGATTTAACTTCAAAACTGAGGAGCTGAGAGTTCCTTCCTTTTTAGATCTCAGGTTCTTTAATAAAGTTTTCTTGTGTTGGGTCAGCCTCGTTTTGTCCAGCAGCCATGTGTTTTCATTTAAAATAAGAGAAACACTGCCTTGTTCAAGGCCAGGACAAGAAAGCAGAAAATGGTTGGCAACAGATGGCTGAGTTCCAGCCTTTTCTGAAAAGAAAAGAACCGGGATGGTAGAGAATAAGTCATGGAGTGAATCCAAGTCCCTGCTTTCTTTATCATACACTACAGATTTTCTCTAAGCTTAACCTTCAGGGTGATCAGAAGTTGTTTATGGTCTCTGTGCACGTGGAAGGTGTGGAAGGCAGATGTGAGCATAAGGGTGTTCTCTCTGCCTCTCGTCCTCACGCCTCTGTTGCTGTGTTTTGAAAATCCAACTTTTGGAAGTTATCTATCTTCTGAAACTGCTGCATCTTGGCTGAGGTTGTTATGCTCTGTGTCCTGTCTGCAAGGCTTCTCTTTTGTTTCACACTTTATCAAGAGCAGGAGAAATTGAGCTCCACAGCAGGGATCAGGGAGCAGGAGTGAATGAAGAGGTTTGGATTAAGCAGGGGAGATTGAGGGACGTCTGTAAGGCATCCCTGCCTCTTGCATTCAGGCTGGTTTTGCAGATCTTCTAGCAATAATGGATACTAGCTGATACAGCAGTGGTCCACATGGACTCTTCAGCTGAAGGGCTCTCTGTCCACCAAGGATCTGGCATTGTCCACGTTCATCCTTTGAGCCTTCATCCAGCCTTCTGATTTTCTTATAGCATGTGCCGATTTCCACAGCAGGGTTTTGGAGGAGAAGCCAATATAGTAAAACTGACTCCCTGGGTGCATGCAGGCACCCCTCAGACAGTCTTCCCCATGTTTGCCACTGCCACGTGGGGTTCCTGATACTGCCCTGAGCTTGTCCTGCCAGAATCAGTCTGGGCAGAGACCGCCCAAGACTTTGGAGTCCCTCTGCTTTGGTGGTTGTTGCCATCTAGTGAGCATCCTTGGCCTGGCTGCCCAAGACTAGTGCTCGCTGCCGCAGCAGCCGTCTGCTACAGCAGGAGAGTCAGCTCCAAAGAAGCAAATCGAGACAGCGGAGGCTGGTGGAAGTAGGAGAGCAAACCCGTGGGCAAATGAGCGAGCAAAGGACTCTGTCACTGTCTTTGCTACCACGGGTTCTCCAGTTGAGTTGGTGCTGAATCACCTGAAATTTGAGGAGGGTCGCTCTGATTCTCTTGCACGCTCAGGAAGGGCATCCAGGTCTGGGTGTGTGTCAAGGGCAGGGTGAAGGGCCGGGGTTTCCTGAGCAGCTTGCGGTTCTCCGGTGGAGGCTGCCTGCAGGCTGCGGTTCCGTAGCAGTGCCTGAGAGGAGAAGGATGTCACTGTGGTGAGCACCTCTCCGCACATCAGATGGATGCTGCTGAGACGCTGGGGCTTGCTGCATCTGCTTTCCTGTCTGCATAGGAGACTAGAGAGGTGCTGGTGTGGTTTTTTTGGTTTCTTGTCCACAAAGCCAAGCAAGTTCCACTTACTCATCTCTAGTATATTAACCTTTACTTGCTTGTTTTACTGTTCTTTCTCTGCCTCTGTTCCTGTGGGAGCCTTTGCCCACTAAACTGCTCATGCCTTTGCTTTCACGTAGTCTGAAACATGTTAGCTCCAGGCCTTGGACACTGAAGATTTTTTTAAAATCTATTTCAAAATTTCCTGTGCTGTTTCCCACCTGCAGTTTGCATTGCCATCACAATGCCACTTTTTTCCCCGCTGTTTCTTTCTGTAATGTGGGTATAGAGCTCCTTAGCACTTGGTGAGAGCAGCTCGTGGTTTTCAAGCAGACTTTTTTTTTTTTTTTGCTGCCAAGTGTTCTGGACCCAATTCCTGCTTCTGAACTATAAAAGTTAATTGCAACCACTTCCAGTCTGAACTAAGAAAAAATGAGCAGACATAGTGATGCAAGTTTGGACTTGCTAAGAGCTGTCAGGGGGCTTTTGAGGGACTTAGCCTTTGGTGTGGTTGTACAGCCGCAAGTACCAGTCTATGCTTAGACCCGTGGAAGGGGCTGTGCCATGCTGTTGGTCCGCTTGTGCCTAGTTCAGTTTGAGAATATGATGCTGAGCAGGGTTTTGTCTGGTTTGCAAGAGGCCAGACTGATTTTCTTCCTTGGGTCTCTGCTCCACAGCAAGGTCAGCCTGCGGTATGGCTGGTTTTCCAGACCCAAGAGCCTGTGTTGGCAGCAAGCAGAGGGGGCTAAGTGATTTTGGGTTGTAGAGGGTTGTTTTGGTTTTGGTTTTTTTGTTGTTGTTTTTTTTTTTTTTTTTTTTTTTAAAGATTGCTACAGAAAAAATCAGGCTTGAGCAGATGTTTGAAAATGAATCACTTTCTCCTCTGGCTGGAGATCAGGCTGTTCTCTGGCCTCCCAAGCACACAGAGGTCTGCCTGTGACACAGCCGTGTGGCTGCCAGCACTTTAAAAGGCAGTTGGGGAAGCAGCTGCTCACATCTGGAGAGAGAGGACTTATGCTAGCAAAGCTGGATTTGTGTCACTTATTCATTAGGACCTGTTTTTTATGTTAACATAAGACAGACTACCATATGGCCCAGTGTTTTCCCCTGACCTTGCTACGAAGCCTTTGAGAAAGAACTCTTAATGGAGACAGTTTTCTGCGTTGACTGCTCCCTTGAAACAAGGGGATGCGACGCCTGGAGATGATTTGCTGCAGTGCAGCTGGCCAACAACAGATAAACCCTGGCTTGAGCTGGTCGGCCCAAGCTCTGAAGGGGTTTCCAAGGTTTGACGCTGTGGGTTTTGTCTCATTTGTATTCTGAAAGAGGGCTCCAGAGACACAATGATCAGGCTCGCTGCAGTTGTGGAAAAGAGCTTGCACCGTAATTATCTGATCCTCCCTTTTTCATGCTTGCTTCTTTCTAAGTTTGTTTGCACGGGAACCAGTTTCTCTGCCACCCAGTGGAGATGGCACAGACTGGAGTCTGCTGTAATGGTATTTTTAGCTTCAAAGTTAAGAGCTGGCATTTTCCCCTCCCGCTTTGGGAGGAGCGTTCATACAGAGCTGTGTGATTCAGATCTTTTTATTCGACACGCTTTCCTATGTGACTTTCTTGCAAAGCAGGTAGAGAACACACGCGAGTTTTGGGCAGGTTGGTTTGTTGCGGGAAGGAAGGAGTGCGTGCGCTCTCGCTGTGTTTATGTACTGGGATCTTTGTGCTATCCAGGCTACCAGATGGGTCTTTCCTGGCATCTCATCAAATTGTGCAGCAACTAGTGCGTGGCAATTATCTCAGGTTTCCCTGCTTAAGCACCACAAGTGAAAACCTGGAGGTTGCCACTGCTCTTAAGTGGCAGGAAAGGAGAATAATCCATCCGCTTACACGCAGGAAACGTTGTCACAGCAAAGCACTGAGAGATGAGCTGAGGGCCGGGGTTGCGTATTGCTTAGCATTGCTTAGCCCCATTCTGTGAGGCTTGGGTGAGATGGATGCTCTACCACTTCTGACCTGGTGCATCTCCTGTATTACAGGTATTTTCAGTGCCCTCCCAAGTTTGGCCTCTTTGCTCCCATCCACAAGGTGATCCGGATCGGGTTCCCCTCAACCAGCCCTGCCAAGGCAAAGAAGAGCAAACGAATGGCCATGGGAGTGTCTGCCTTAACCCACAGCCCCAGCAGCTCCTCCATCAGCTCCGTCAGCTCGGTGGCATCGTCTGTTGGGGGCAGGCCCAGCCGCAGCGGGCTGGTAAGTGGCTCTTTCCAGAGACTGCAGCCTTGATCCACTACTTCTGTGGCCCAGCTCTACGAAGTGGGAGGATTGGGGTTTGGTTTCAGCAGCTGCGCCAGGGCAGCTGCTCCTTCGCCATCAATGAGATGAGGGGAGTGGAGCGTGGGATACTGTTACCCACCTTACAAACAGGACTCCCTCCGTGGACACGAGAGGCGTAACAGACACTGAGCAATTGTGACCATTAAAGAGCCCAAAGTGCTATTTGCAATGGGATGAATCTCAGCCCCACTGTCAAGAGCAGGTTTTGTACAGGTTCCCAGCAGAAAGTGCTATTGCTTCTTGTCCCTCATGGTTGTGTAGCAGCGTGCTGCTGTGCTGAACAGCTACCTGAAAGCTCCTGCAATGACTGCGTTTTACTGTGGAGGGGTGACACTGTCCTGGATCATGTGCCTTGTGCTTTGGCAGGTACTCAAGAAGGCGGAGGCCAGAGCAGGCAGCAATATTATTAAAAGCTCTGACTCTGCCATAGTGTGTGCTGCATAGCACCTGCAGTCATCTTGGCTGGGGACGAGGGTGCGGTATCCGTTACTGGGAGTGGATCCAGCTAGCCCATACCAGTCTCCAGTTGAGATCAGTCCTCCCAGCTGAGCTCGCTGGGACTGCACCAGTGCAGGTCATCAATAAAGTATACTTAAGAAGGCAGATAATACAATACATGATAATCTTTCCCGACCCAATTCCCACCCCACATCCTGTCCTTTGGGACATGGTCCTTTCATTGCAGTGTAGCAGAGCTATTGAGCTTGTAAGCGGTGTCCAGATGTTTTGCAGACTTGTTAACCCTGCCTGTAGGGCCCAGAGGGTCCAGAGCTGGAACTGCAGCTCTGTGCAGCCTAATAAATCATCAGTAGGTGAGCTGCATTCCAGATTTAACAGGGGACTTTGAGCTATTCTAGACTGGGAAGGACACAGCATTACCCCTGTCTCTTTTGAACTCTCTTCCCCAGCTGACAGAGACCTCTTCTCGATATGCCCGAAAAATCTCTGGCACCACAGCTCTCCAGGAGGCGCTGAAGGAGAAACAGCAGCACATCGAACAGCTACTGGCAGAGCGTGACCTGGAGCGGGCGGAGGTTGCCAAAGCCACCAGCCACATCTGTGAGGTGGAGAAAGAGATTGCCATCATGAAGGCCCAGCATGAGCAGGTAGGAGGTGACGTGGGTTTATCGCTAGCACGCAAATATCTGGCATCCTCTGAAAGTTTCGGATCGTGATAACATTACCTGTGTATAGCTTCCTGACGTGAAACCTGGGCTCTGAATTTCTGCCTTTCATGTGGAGACGGCTTCCTGCATGGTGGGTTAAGCTGAGGCTCTTTCTCTGCTCCTGCCAGTGGAACATGTGCTGGCTCTCTGCCCCAAGCCAGGAGCAGAAAAAGGGCTGTGCCAGGAAAAGGACAGTAGATAGTTTGTGTCTGGTGGATCAATACATTCGAATGCTGAAATGCAAGTGGAGGGCAAACTTGTTCCCCTTAGCCACCCAATCTGGCTGTGGCTGTGACTGCATTGCAGTGGGTTTTTGATGCTGTCAGACACTGCTGAGAACATCAGCTCAGTTCATATGTCACTGCTTTCCTGCCAGAGGTGATGCTTTTATCACATTATTAAAGTCAAGAGATCTGTAAGGAAAACAGACCGATCATATTAGCTTTTTTTTGCACAAGCATTTGTACAAATGATATTTTTATGTGTTTGAATGCCTAAAGAGAACAGTTGTGTTTGTGCTATTCGTCAATATGTGGCTCTTCAATGACTGCTGTTGCCCTAAATTCCTTGCTCATGTTTATGAACCCCAGTCAGCTACTAGGGAGCATTGATGGCACTGTATATCTTTGTGTGGTGGGCTGCGCCTGCCCATCAGAAATGCAGGAGAAATTGCCAAATCAACGGCAAGCTGACGTCTTCCTTGTTGTATAGTATTTTCCAGTAATTACCAGTAACAAATGAATTAATGCAAGTCTGAAATGACTTCTTGCTTCATGACCAGGGCTGAATTGCATCTGGTAACCTCAGGCCAGCTTTTTCAAAACCGTTCAGGCTTCAAGTGCTTAACTCTTAATCAGAGCTGTATTATCCAAAGGGTTCAAGTCAGAGAGGCATTGAAGCATGGATCAAATTTACAAGCTGCTGGAGATTGAGCAGGTTCTTTTTGATACCTACATACTGCCCTTCTTGGAAAAATCTGCCTTCTTACCATAGGCAGCCTCTGAAACAGAACATCAAAACCTTCTGTTCCCTTGTTCTGATCCTTTTTTAAACAACTCTATACTTCAAACATGGTTAACTTTTGTGGCTCGGGCTCTTTTTTTGCTGCAGTACGTCACGGAGGCAGAAGGAAACCTCCAGCGAGCACGAGCCCTGGTGGATGGGATGCAGAAGGAGAAGATTGAGCTGTTGAACCAGCTGGAAGAGGAGAAGAGGTAAAGCAGGAGTGGATGGGTGTTGGGGAGGTGAAGTCATGGGGTAGATGAGGCTCTTACCCAAGAGCATCGTATTTGACAAGCTGCTTGCATGTCCAAGAGCATTTGACCATGGCGCGTGTTGCACTGACAATGCAACTGCCAGTGGAAGGCCAAATAGTCTTGGTCTCCTGCTGGGCAGTGAAGTTATTGAGGGTTTCCAGCCATCTTCCCTGTTGTTTGGTTTCCAACGCAAAGCAGAGACAAACAGCATTATTAGCCTGAAGGAACGAAGGGCGCCAGTAATACCAGTAACTCTGGGATTTGATACCCTGACCAAACTCAGCTGTGTCACTGTGTAAACTGGAATTAGTCAGTAAAGGTGGGATTAGCTCATGGCAAGGGTGCGGACAGTGACAAAGCCTTGCCTTCAGATATTCTTGTCTAAGGATACGGTATAAAAACGATACTGGATAATAAACAGAACTGTGTAGATTGGGCCATCCCAGACCCCTAACCCTTCTGTACAACCTGGCTTTGCTAAAGACCATTTCTTTCCCCTCTGTTTGTGATGTGATGACCTTAAGGACATTCCTTCTGAGGAAGGGAAGTCAAACTGGAGTACAGCCTTACTGTAGTGTGATTCATCATCTCCCCGCATCCCAGAGGCCCCATCCATGTACATATGATGATGCATACATTTCCTTTCTGGATAAGAGCGAAGATCTGCTTGTCATTCTTGGAGTCCAATTGCTCCATGTATATAATTAAGCTCTTCAGTGGGAATAGAAAGGCATTTCTGTGTATTAAGTAACTGAAAACAGTGTTGATATCAATTGAATGATGCCCCTCCTGAGGATGAATTGTTCTTTCGTGCACAAGTCTCCTCGCTCTCCTGGTAGGCAGCTCACTTTCCCAGCTCCAGGAGGCCCTTTAACACAAGGCAGCTGAATTCTCTCCTAAATATCAACAGATGCCTCCTCTAATTAGAGGGGGTTTAGACAAGGAAGCTTGTTTATGAAGTTAGATATGTACACTCACAGCTATTTTTGTCTATAACGGAATCAGCCCTTACATCTGGCTACCAGCTCAACATCCTCATTATTGCCTTTTTGAAAATCAGTAAAGAGAACAAAGAGGACTGAGTTTAGAAGAAGATTGAATTATTTTGTATCGTTACTGGATTTTTCTCTTCAGACTTTGCAAAAGAGTCCTAGGCACTTCTGCATTTGTGCATGTGATTTTATGTGCATTTATGCGTGACTGGCTTACACAATCTCTAGGGAAGGCTTTTCTGCCAGGAAACATTAAGCATTGCCCACCCTCTACCAAGAAGGCAGAGGCTCTGATTCCCCTGGAATATTTTGTATGGACCCTGTGCGTTTGGCACAGGAATTGCCCAGTGCTCGGCTGCAGGATAACAGGATCTAAGAAAACCAGTGAAACCTGGTTGTGGCTTTCATATTTTCAGGATCCCAGTGTCAGCAAACAGCAGTTGTGCTTGCTGAGAGGTGGTACAGCAGAAACAGCATGTCTATGAGTGTGTACCTTGCAAGAAGGCAACTGTTTGCTATGCAGAAAACTTGCTTATTAACTGTCTCGCTCCATGTGTCTTGCTGTTTAGCCTCTGCCGAGGTGTTTGTATACAAAGTTTGTCTGTATCCCTCTCGTCTCAGACTTTGGTTGTGCAGGGGAGGCCCCTGTGCAATGGCTGCTTAGAAATGGGATGCTGATCTGGGTGTTACTCATTGCTCTTTGTGTCTTTTTCCCTTCCCCAGGAAAGTGGAGGACTTGCAGTTCCGTGTGGAGGAAGAATCCATCACAAAGGGGGACCTGGAGGTAATTCCTAACACCCTTACCGAAATGTTGGGTTAAAACCTTGAAATTGCATGTGGGGCCTCACCTGAGTAATTTCTGCCACCTTTTGCTCAACTCTAAACGATACATTACCTTTATGGATGGCTTTGGACCTGCTGCGAACACTGTGGTGTAAACTGTGAAGATGGTTCTTTGGTGTGTAGCCCAATGACTAATAATGCTAGGCGCTGCCTAGAATTAATCATATGCAGCCAGCCTGGCTTTAAATGTTGCCATGAGTTGCCAAGCCGTGTTAAAATCTGACTGTATCTCAGTGCATTTCAACGTATGCTTTTCCACTGTAGAAATGATTTGACTGCTCAGTCACTGTCCCTGCAGTGGCCTGTTATTAGCAGCTGATTGGCACACACGATCTCCCAGTCAGTTGCTATTCTATTCCAGCCGAAATGCCGTGTATCGTTTGACCTGCAGTACCCTGGTGTGGAGTCCTCTGCCCACAAGCGTGGGGTTTGACACTAGGATACCCTTGCATTTGGAAGGGCTGTTGCTCAGAGCAATGCTGTTGCAGTGAATATTGTGTAAACTGGAAGTGGTGTTGGGAGCTTGCCCTTGAGTGGGAGGCTTTTCTGTGGGGAAAAAAAGGAAAAGAAAATATTTCTGTGAAAGCAAGGCTCTGCTCTACATGTGTAAATCGGGGACTTTCCCTTATCTTTAGCTAGAGTGCTAGGTTAGTAACAGCCAGAAATGTCAAGGGACCTGCTCCTGTGCTTCATTGCCGGTCATATCAATAAAAGCACAGGAAAATGGGAAAACTAGGCAATGGAGTATGTTGCTATGGCTTTGATCCTCTTGGCATAAACCTCTCCTCTTTATCCAGAAGCTGAAGCAGCATAATATGTTTGACAGGGTATCAATCAGCAATGCGCTGATAGCAGATCTTTGCTAAAGGACAGCAAGTGCACTTTCTGCCTAGTGTGTGCGTGCAAAATCAGGTTTCTGTTGATTCCTGAGCTTGGATGATAGGGTTCCCCCAGTACTTTAGGGAAGTGTCATTGATCCATTGCTCCCATTGAGAGCAGTGAGTCGTCCTTGTGTAAGCGTTAAGCGTTTAAGCCTGGCTGTGGAGTAATGGCAATGGGACCAGGGTTAGCTAGCAGGTATATTTAGATACATTTAAAAAGCCACCATGTTTTCACAAGATGGTAAGCTGCTGTGACATAAGTGCTCCTATAACTGCAGTTCCCAAACTTGAGGATAGATCTGATTTTCATTTGGGCTGGGAAGCAGTTGCTTTGCAATGGGGATGTGGCCAAGCTTCTTGCAGGCTGCCAGGGTCCTGTCCCCACTTCCATGTTCATCTGTACAGAAGAACAAATAACTTAGGGAAGAGTCATGGAGCAACTTGGTTTCCTGCGGTCCAGAGAACTGGGATGTTCCCCTGTGGGTCCAACACCAGTGACAGCACAGGCACTGCCAGAGGGCTTCGCTGTGGTCAGTTTTTACATTCTCTCCTGTCTAATTTGGATGCTCAGACTGAATGATTGACCCACTGGAGTTAATTCTCACCTTCCTGTTTTGTTGTGGAGACAGTTAGGATTTTCAGAAGCAAGCAAGTCACTTAAAGAAAGAAATCTCTCCTTGGAAATCGGGGGATAAGTGCTCCTTCATGTTGCATTATGTGTCCTGGGAAATGGTATTCCCTGATGTTCCTCATGTAAAATGACAACAAAGTCAACCAGTGGCTGCTAGCACAGCCCTTCGCATCCCTAGCTAGAGCTCAGCTAACCACCCAAATACCAAAAGCAAAGCCCCGTGACAGTTGTCGCCCCTTCTCTGGTCTTGTAGTCCTCTAACGCCCACGGCCCTCTTCTGACTACTCAGGGGAGAATGTTTATCTTGCTCTGAATAGCCAGTAACAGACATGATGGTGAGAAAAGATTATCTCCTCTGAGGTCCCTGGATCTAGGGTTTCTGCTGAAGGCTGGACTAAATCCCATGATATTTCTCATATTATCATGTAGTTTTTGAAGAAAGCTGGGACTCTCAGGTGTTGAATGTGGCAGGCAGCATCCCTGGAAGCTCTTTGACCAAAGAAATCAATGTGTCTGAACCCTGGAGTTATGGGTCCAGTTTTTGGGCCTCTGATAAAGAAGGAGGAGCTGCGGATTTAGCCTTGAAATGCAGTTGTGAATTCAACCCGTTTTTGATTCTGGTGGGCAATGCTGATGCTATAGTGTTTTGGAAGGTGAGAAGCAATTGCAGGAAAACAAAACCTTTTAAGAAAGGCTTTTGATGGTGGAAGACTGTGTTGTTATAGGAAATACTAACCTCTTCAAGGAACTGTCTCATGCTCGTCTCCTGGAACCTACTTCATACCTTGAACGCCAGTGGGAAGACAAGTTTGTATTTTGTGAATAGTAATTTAAGGCTAATAGCAAGAATAAGTCTAAAATTCAGATCTGAACTTCCTCAAAGTGCAGGAAAAGTTTGGATTTGAGGCTCTGAGTCATACTGGCTATGCAAACCAATTTGCATAAAAAAATAAATAACACAAGACTTGATGCAAATCTTAAGTGAAGCTATATTTAAGGACTGTAAAACAGTTGATCTAACCTTCTTCCCTGATTATTTTTCTCCTCTATTTTCATGTGTTTTTCCAGACTTGGAAAGTAGCAGGATTGGTAGATACTGAGCA
This sequence comes from Platalea leucorodia, assembly GCF_965183815.1. Classification (NCBI taxonomy): domain Eukaryota; kingdom Metazoa; phylum Chordata; class Aves; order Pelecaniformes; family Threskiornithidae; genus Platalea; species Platalea leucorodia. The sequence continues at coordinate 4,059,175 of NC_138838.1, read as the reverse complement.
AGCTTGGCTGGGAACTTGAGTGTCAACCTCAGGAGTCTTGAGAGAGTTTCTGTGGGAGATTCAGAGATTAGTTTTGTAATAGGTCAGCATCTTCAGGTAGCCAATATCTGACGCGCTGCCACCAGTTAAGGTAATTTCAAAAGTTTGTGTTGCTGAAGTTTCACCTGAGGATTTTGAGCTAGCTTAAATTGAGGAAAATTCATTAGGATCAATGGAATAATTATCCCTGTAAGTAAAATCAAGCCTGGAGCTCCATCTTGAGATGTGTATCTTTGAGCTTTGCAGAGAGCGGGAGAAGCCACTCAGTACAAAATGAAATGTCTTTATTAGCATGCATTCAGCCAACTTTTGCACTTCAGTGATATTATTCGGGGGTTTTGATAATGTTTGGGTTTTTGAAACCACATCTCTGACCCCTGAAGGAGGAAAAAAATAGACAACATAAAATATGGAGTAGTCTGAATATATCCGGCAGTTGAGATCTTGACCATCTATGAATGCATGTATGATGATACCTTTCAAGCCATAAGAGAAAACATGGATTTTTACAAACTTCAGTTTCCATCTTTTGTACACAACTAACCAAAACTTGCTTTATTGTAGGAAAGGGCAAAAAATCACTAAAACTCTTTCCAATAGAAAGAGGGGGAAGCAAATAATTATATGGAAAATGAAGGGCAGAAAATAGGGGGTAAAAAAAAAAAAGCTTCTGATCAGATTGGTTTGTTTTTTGATAGGTCCAGTTTAATTCAAAGGAAAATGTTGGGTTTGTAAGCTAAAAAAATGTGAAGACCAGAGTCTGCATGCATTTTCCCGTGTCTCCTCTCTTCTTTTATTTATGGGAAATTTTACATGATATTACAGTGGTCGTTGGAGAGTCCTGAGGTTTGCCACCAAGGGCAGCCCTATGGTACTTCTGCTTCAGAAGTGAAGGGCACCGAAGCAATGCCCTGAGTCAATGCTCCTGGATTTGGCAGGTTACATAAACTTCTTGTGCTTAGTTTACTTACCCGTTTGAAAAAAACAAAAAAGCAAAAACAAAACAAAAAATAGTTCTGTTTTGTGTGCAAGGCTGTTAGAGTCTTAGTGTGCAAAAATCACTTTGAAATTCCTAGCAGCCCTATTCAAACCTAAAGCACTGATTTATATAACAGTTTTGTATCTAAATTTCTTTGATTTGCTTTCAGTGCAGTGTATTTTTGGTTTTAGCAGCATGCTGTGTACAGTATGACCTGCTTCCCCCCCCGCCCCAGTGCAGGGTTCACGCTGTCTCCGGAGCAAAAAGAGGATGGAAACTTCCAACTCTTTTCAGTCTCCCTTGTGATTCTTCTTGAGGAGAGATGCGGAGAATCATTGCAAGGTCTTTGCCTTCTCTTATGTGGTGCGAGGGTCTTGTACTGGTGGTCTGCAGCAGTGGGACCTTTGCTTTTTAGGAGGTGTCTTCAGTAGAGTCTTGGTGCAGGAAAACACTGAAGCGGCTTTCTAATGCAGAGGGATGTTGTCCCACCACAGATTCCATTTTCTTGTGAATAGCTACTACGAGTACCATGTAAAAATCCCGTAGTGACCATTTTCTGTTTGGTTGGATTTTTCCTGCTTGTTTGGATCTTTATTCTCCTCCTGTTGTGAACTGCCTTTCCTTGTCTTGTACACTGAAGATGATGTTGCAGCCTTCTCTTTCCCTCTCTTTCTCTCTCCCTTCCCCTTTTCCCATCTCCACTGTTCTTTTTTCCCTATGTGTGACCAGACTCAGACGCAGTTGGAGCATGCCCGAATACGGGAGCTCGAGCAGAGCCTGCTGTTTGAGAAGGCACAGGCTGAAAAACTCCTCAGAGAATTAGAGGACACCAGGGTAATCGACCCCCACTTGCCCTGCCTGCAGAACAGCGTGCTTGCCCCCTGCGTTGATGCTCATGACGCCTTGCTTTGGGTTTCTTTTTTTTTTTTTTTTTTTTTTTTTTTTGGTTTGTGGGATTGATTGGTTTTGGCTTGAATTTAGGCTTCCCTGATTTTTTTGTTTGGTTTTTTTCTTTGCTCTCTCTCCTGGAAATGGTAGTACGATATAATTTCTAGCTTTGCTTCTTGTGTGGGGACTTGTTTCTCAGATTGAGTTTGCTTCTCTGCCCCATGCCACCATTTGACACATGAGCTCTTCACAATTCATCTTTCAATTAACATGCCCGAATAATATCTGCACCCTGCACAATTCATTCTGCCTCGAGGCTCCCCTAGGCTGTAACAGAAAATAACACTGCAATCAGCATTCCCTTTGTCCTCCCTCCAGCTGTGAAATGGAAGATACTGGTGAGTGCAGGTGGACCAGCTCTGATCCTTGGCCATGCCTGCAACAGGACAGGCTGCCCAGATGAACAACGCACCCGATCCTAAAAGCAGCCAGATGTGGAAAGGGCTTTTTCATGCTGGTGTGGTGTGGGAAGCGGCGGACTTGCCTACAGTGAGCTTGCTCCTCACCAATGGATTTGTTTAGAGCTGTAGAAAACACAAACGTGAGGTTCTCCAAAAGGGCTAAATGGCTGGAATGCCCCTGTGCCCATCTAAAATAAAAAGCACCCAGCCTCGTGGGCTGATGGCTGGTGGGGAAAATGGCAATTGAAATGAAATGGAATTGATCGCTTGTGTTTTGGCATTGGAAGATCTGCTTGGTTTCCTTGTTTTTTCTGCCTTTTTCTAATATTTCATCTAGTCAAATCTCTTCTTCTCCATCCATAGCTGCAGCACCCTGAGCTCCCTGTGACTAGCAGGTAGTTCAGCCCTGTTAGGTTACATTCAGTTTGTAAGACGTTGATCCATAGCCCTTATGCTCGATGTTAATCATGGCCAGATTTATTGTCTTGCATCCTCCAGCCTTCTACGTTATTTTTACTTTGCTAATAAACTCTAACAAGTACTCATGTGTAAAAATCCCTTTTCCTTTTTACACCAGGGTAAACAAATTACAATGCAGAAGAGAGGTGTGTTGGCTGAGGATTGCTGAGCAATAAAGGAAACATGATCTGCTTAATGCTGGTTTCAATGCTTGCGATATTCCTGCATGTGCAGTCACGTTTCCTTGGTGTGTCATCTGGCAAGATGCCTAGGCTGGAAATATAATGCCCTTTCAGGACATTATTTTTCATAAACCACTGTTGCTCTCTAGCGAATTTCAAGGGTTGCTTCAAAGATGTGTGTTTCTCTGTGGAAAACGAGAGGTTCATATTAGAAAAAACAAACTGCAATTGGCAAAAAGACATAACTGTTAGAGTTATTGGTGATAGTTACCCTGGTGCAAAACTGTACTCAAACTGGAGGGTGCTGGGAATTCTTTTCCTCTTTATTTGAACTTTGACTAATGTACTTTGGATTTACTTCCACTGGAGCATATTTACTAAATGGAAGGATGCAGCGATGAGAGGTGGGGACTGACTTTGTCTTCTCTGTCATGTTGCAGTTAACCACGGTAGCGGAGAAGTCCAGAATCCTGCAGCTGGAGGAGGAGCTGAGCCTCAGGCGCAGCGAGGTGGATGAGCTTCGGCAGTGCCTCAGGAGCGCGCACCAAGCAGAGACCCCTGAGCATAACCTTGGCTTGCAGTCAGAGGCTCTTCGTCTACGAGATCAATTGCTGTCTGCCAACAAGGAGCATCAGAAGGAGAGCAGCCAGCTAAAGGAGAAGTATGAGAAGACGTTAAAGAAGTACCAGCAGGAGATGGAGAAGCTGAAAGCTGTCAATGAGAAGTATTCACAGGAAATCGTTGACCTAAAGCATAAAGTTCAGCAAGCCACTAATGAGAACATGGGGCTTATGGACAACTGGAAGTCTAAGTTGGACACGTTAGCTTCTGACCACCAGAAATCTCTAGAGGACCTCAAAGCCACGTTGAACACAGGCCCCGACACCCAGCACAAGGAGATTGTGGAACTGAAGGCAGTGGTGGAGAGTATAAAGATGGAGCACCAGCTTGAGTTGGAGAACCTGAAAGCAAAGCATGACATTGAGACAGCTGTTCATATAAAGGAGAAAGAGAGCCTCAAACTGAAGTTGCAGGAGGCTGTGGATGAAGTGGAAAAAAACAACAGCAACTGGAAAATGCAACTGGAAACCAAAAGCAATCAGCACCTTCTTGAGCTCCAAGATGTGAAGGACAAGTGTCGAGATGCTGAGCTGAGGGTGCATGAACTGGAGAAACTTCATGGTGAATATAACGATCAGACACAAGCAATAGCTTTCTTGAAAGAGCAGATTTCTTTGGCTGAGAAGAAGATGTTGGACTATGAAACATTGCAGAAAACAGAAGCCCAGAGCAAACAGGAGATCCACAGATTGCAGGAAAAAGTGCTTGTCTTAGAGAACAAGCTGCAGTCCATGGAGGCCCTGCATCCTTCGCAGCATGCAAACGTATGGCTTCTGGGTCATTCTGCTTGTTTGTTATCACTGTTAGTAACCCTTCCTAGGAGTAGCCCTCAGCTGCTGCCTTTGCGCAATTTTCTGAGGCTTCTATGCCTCAAAGTATCTGGATGTTTTTACCTTCCTTTGGTAGTGCTTTTTCTGCACTGCATCTCCATGCTGAGGGTGTCTTCCCACTCTTGAAAGCCAGTACAGTGGTACACTTAGAAGAAATAAGAGTCAAGAGAAGCAAGTGGGCCACATCTGGGCTTGAAGGCACACGAGTGCTGTGGCAGCAGAATAGGACTATCGTAGTTTGTCAAGGGTGGGCTCTCATCCAGAGCAAGCAGCGTTCTTAGCTGAAAAAGCATCATTTCTGCAATACAGCTGTTGTCCTCCAAGGAGCTGCAGCAGCCTTAGTCTGTTATTGAGCAAGGCCCTTTAGGGGTAGGTGGAGGACAGGGTGGAAGAAGAGTCATTGCCCATGCTGAGATAGAGCACGTAGCTTGCTCAGCACGTGGAGCGTGGTTTGAGAGCCTCAGTTAGGGGGCCGAGCTGATGGGATTGGGTGGGAGGTGAGTGCCAGCAACGCGGCAGAGGCAGTGGGGAGCCTTCACGGGGCATATACAGGAGACACAGGGAAATGTTGACTTTGAGGATTATAGTGGAAGAGCTGCTAGCAAGAGTCAGGGTGGCACCAGGCTGGGGAAATAAAATGCCTGATTGAATACGAGCCCGGAGCCTCCCAGGGAAGGCTAGAATAAGAGCAGTGATAATATGAAGAGGTCAAATTTCTGTGTGTCTTTTTAAGTCATCCTCATTTTTTTGACTATTTGCCCCAGGATGCCATCCTGCCTTTGTGGTGTGGCGCAGGGACGCATGGCTGGCTTTGCACTAGAGCAAAGGGAGGAGATTGCTACTCATGGCTCTAGGCTGGATCCCTGTTTGTGTTTGGATTTTGCGTGAGAAATGAGCAAAAACCCAACTTACAACTCGTCCCTGTTGGGATGCAGAAAATGAAAATAAGCCGTGAAATGTGCACGTTTTAAGACTACTCGTTGGAAATCTATCACTGGTGATGTAGTCACTGTTACAGACTGAGGTGGCAGTGAAGCGAATACGATGCTTATGTTTAATTTGCCAGCATGAACAGCCCCGTTGAAATCCGTTGCACCTCTAGCCAGCAAGGTCAAGCCAATGAATTACTGTTGGCCGAGTCGAGCCTCGTGCCTACAAAAAGGCATGCTGAACTGGACAGGAGAGGCAAAAGCCCAAGGAGGAATCTACAGTAGTAATGGTGCTTCAAGGGTTGCTCAACATGTTTCATCTAGGAAAGAGTCATGAACAATAAGTACAGCCAGGGCCCTGGGAAGAGTGGGTTGTTGTTACAACATGGCACATATTATAGCCAATATTCGAACAGGGATGAATGTAGAAGAGGAAGCTGGAGGCTTGTTCCAGAGCCCTTTAAATAAATGAGAGGGCTCTGGGGGATATTGATATTGGACTAGAACCAGGGAGTCTTGAAATAATTATTTTAACTCTGTGTCGATTAAAATCAGGAAAATGGGGGAACAAATGCATGGGTGAAAGCCATTGAGTATCACAGGGCAAATTCTATTTTTAAATGTCTTAGCTAATTTAATGTGACTGCAGTATTAACTATCCAAATATTTTAAACAAACAAAAGAGTCTTGTGATGATCTTTCCTAGACCTTCAAGTGAGAACCACAACTGTGCTTGCAAAGAGCAGTTAAATAGCTTTCCCGTACCAAAAGTACATCAGGCGGCCTATTCCCCCTTTGGGTGTGCTCCTGCTTCTGTTCAGGATGGATCCTGCAGCCCACTCAAGCTGTCGGGGACTGACCTCGGGGCTTTCAGCGGTGGTGGCCACAGCAACTGCTTGATCTGGGGCATGTGCTGAGGCCCCACCAAAGGCTGCTGGACATGAAGAGGCTTGAAGGGCTGAATTGTGGCCTCTGCAATGGCAAGCTTGGCCGTGAGCTCTGCGGTCTCTGGCTTTTCATTGCAGTGTAGACAAAAGAGGATGGGGAAAAGGCTGAATCCTCTATATGGACCAGCATTTGCTTTCTATTATTTTTATTAATGTATTCATTTTCTAATAATTATTATTTTATCAATGTTTTATTACTGTTTTTATAACTTTGGGCACAGTTAGATTCTTCAGAAGTTGAGGAACTTGTTTGATAGGTCTCAAGCTGAACGCTAAAGAGCATTTGCACCTGAATATTTGCCGTGATTAACGACAGGAGACTGGTCCAAAGGAGAGCAGCTCTTCCATCGCTCTGCGCAAACTCTGGGTGCATGAAAGCTGGAACCAGAGCTTATGGGGAAAGCCTGACCTCTTTTTCCCTCCCGGGTGAATCTCGCTGTTGTGCTCAGCTGCCTGTTGGGTGTGTACCTCTCAGATGGTACTGGTTAACCTTCATAGTACCCAACTGTAGAATTGACTCCTCAAAAGCTTTTGTTTCCCTCTCAGGAAGGATGTAAAACATCGTAACTTGGGTACCGGATACCCTGCTGTATGGATGGGGCTTTGTGGTTGTTAAATTTGCTATGAATCCTTGGGTAAAGGGCTGTTTTACATCTCATATTTTACATTTATTTCAGATGATTGAAACTAATGATATTTCGGAAGAAAAGATAAAGATGAAGCACACTATGGAAGGTATGAAATTTTATTGTTTTTTCTTGGAACGCCCTGTTCTTGTGACTTGCATGCCTTCCCTTCTTCTACCTTTCTGCTCTTGCAGGGATGGCTGTGTGGAAAGGGCTTAGCAAGCCATTTCATCTCTCAGATTTTGCTGGATGGCATTTGTTGTCTAGTTTCCCCGCCCCCGCCCTCTAATCTGGCTGAGCATATGCAGGGGTAGATGTTTTTACTTGTGTTACGTTCTCGCCGTGCGGATGGTGCAGGTTGGAGACAGATCTGGGGAAATGGGCATGCTTCCATCCCATCACTGATTTTTATAACAGGTAAAATCCAGCCATTAAATGTAATTTGCTCATAGGAGAGGACTGCTAATGGTAATATTAATGTGGCTGGCTTAAAATAATGCAAGTTACTTTTTTAAATTAAGTTTCCTATAAATCAAATCCATCCTTTTAACAAAATGCAGAATTTATGCACTCAGAAAATTTGTATAAGTAGCTCTGAAACTGAATTGCACACAACCTCCCTTGCAAAGAGGGTAAGCTGTAACCCTAGTCGGAGTAAAAGCAGACTGGGCAAGATTAGAGCTGGATGGCCCAGATGGGCTCTGTTGGGAGCGATGTCCTACTGCTTTGCTGTGCACGATGTATGCTTTTGGGTGTCGGTGAAGGATTCAGGGCTGTTCCAAGACACGTAAGGTGCTTCCAGATCACATCTTCCATTGCTCATTCCCAGGAGACTCATATTTCTTCTGTCTCCCTTAGGGTTGGTTTTTTTTTGTTTGTTTTGTGGGTTGTTTTTTTTTTTTAGCAGAAAACATTATCAGTGTAGATTTCAAAGGTGATCTCTAAAGAGCTAACTTGTCACTTCTCTTTTCAAATGGCATTTGGCTTAGGGTGGCATAGCTTTTTCTCAATCATTCACTTCTAAGGAGTCTGTTCTCTGCAAAGCCCTTGTTAAAGTCCTGCTGAGGATGTAGCAATCTAAACGGAGGTTACTGGGGACTTTTGCAGGCTTAAATTTCACTTAATAGAAACTGTGTTTAGTTTGAGTGTCCCTCCAGCTGTTTGTGGATTGAGACAGAGGTGTTTTACCCTATTTCCATCTGCCCTCAATGCTAGCTAGCATTGTCAGTCGGTCTCATCACTGTCTTTGCAGGTACAGGATTACATATATGCCGTACCATATTGTATGCTGATTGACAGGTAATTCCTGCCTAGCGAGGGCAGAACATAACTAGGTCCAGCAGCCACTGCTCTTAAAATGGCCATTCAGTCCATGCGCATGTTGTTTCCACACTGAATAAGCCATATATAGGATGTATTAAAACCAATTTGTTCAGATTTGAGCCCCAAAAGCATCATACTTAAAATCTACGGCTCTGAGTGTGAAAATGCATCAGTTGCAGAAAATGTGTCTTTTAAAACTGTCTCTGCCTTCCAGTGTAGGAGGTAACACAAAGAAATGTGCTGAAAGTTCCTTTCTGTGGTTTTTATGTTTTATCCCCCCCCCCCCCCCCCTTTTTTTTTCTTTTCCCTCCCCTTGTGGTTGCTTTCTTAAACCTGTCTGATACGGCTTCCCAGCTGTGTATCCTGCCTCCTAATACCTGGGTGGTGATGAGATGCAGTGAGGAACACCCATTATCTGTCCCCTGCTGCTTCTCTGCTAGTGGAGGATACCACCACCATGCCCCTGTCGCACCCCGACCCGTGCCGTACACCCAATACCTCCCTGAATGTGCACAAAGCATTTTCCAAGCTTCTAACCTTTGTCTTGTCTTTTCCTTCTCCCACAGACCTCCAAGACAAGCTGAGTAAAAGAGACAAAGAGGTGTCATCGCTGGTGTCCCAGACTGAAACTCTAAGGGCCCAAGTAAGTGGTAAGTTTCCCTAATCCAGTGCTGGTGGGAACTAGGTGTTTCCCTGCTCATCCTCTGTACTGGTGTTAAACGAAGGCCCAGGTGCTGAAAGGGGCAGGTATAAAACATGACACTGCCTGTCTGTTAGCAGGTGTTGTTGGTAAAAATTTGTTCAGGAGTTCTGGTCTCTTTTCAGGAGGTGAATACAAATCCTGCAGAAGATATTTGTATCCTGTGAGAAGGGGTTTTTGGGCTCATTGAATGTCAAAAGCTGAAAGAGGGAGAAATAAATGGAGCTGGGCATGTTGTTTCCGAGATCTCCCCTTAAATAGGGCTAGATCCAGAGCTAATCAGACCTGTGCTGTTAGGAGTGGGAATTGGGAAAAGGCAAAAAGCAGGAATGTAAGTGAAGGACTAAGTGACCTTTCTTCCCCCTGTATCTTCCTCTTCTCGTAGCTTTGGAAAATAAATGCAAAACAGCAGAAAAGAAGGCTGATTCGGTATTAAAAGAAAAGAAGAGGCTGGAAGGTGAACTGGAAGCCTTGACCAAGAAAACACATGATGCTTCAGGGCAACTGGTCCTGATTAGCCAGGAGCTACTCAAGAAGGAAAGGTCAGTCTGCAGGTCTGAAGGACAGAGCTGGAGACGGGGCTGTGTGCGTGTGTGTTCAGGGTGCTGTAAGTTACCACCAAAAGAAATCTAAAGGTTGAATTGTTGAAGTCCAGTCCCCAGCTTTCCTGTTCTTCAGAGATGCTCATGTGGGAATTTGGTTAAAATTAGGGACTATGAATTATCAAAGGAACTGCCCTTTCACTGCTCGCCAGGAGCTGCAAGACAGCTCAGTGCCCATGTAGATGCTGAGTGAAGCCACCTACAAGCCAGCTAAGCTGGCTGCTGCCCTGCTCTGAAACACGGTGCCCTGTGCAGGTCCCAGTCTCTTTACAGCTGGTGCGGTGGGGAGGACAGGAGATCTGAAGTGGTGGGAGTTGGGTCAGGTTTGCTCACTGGCCTTTCTTTGGATCTGTAACAGAGGTGGGAGGGAGCGTGGCAGGACTCCAGTGTGGCTCTGGAAAGGTCTTCACCTTTTCGTGCTGCTTCCCCCAGGAGCCTGAACGAGCTGAGAGTGTTGTTACTGGAGGCGAACCGGCACTCGCCTGGGCCAGAGCGGGACCTCAGCCGGGAGGTGCACAAAGCTGAATGGCGGCTGAAGGAACAGAAGCTCAAAGATGACATCAAGGGGCTGCGAGAGAAACTGGTTGTGCTGGTGAGGGCACCAAAACCCCTCCTGGCCTTGACCTGGGGGCTGGAGGGCTCTGTGCGGCTCGTGGGGGGGTTCTAGCCTTTCACCCTTACTCCAAGTCTTCATGCTTTTTCTTTTCCTCGTGCTTTTTCTGAGCATCTGATGGGAACTTCCTTGACAGCGCCTGTGAGCTGTGGCCTGGCTTAGCAGCACCTCATTAAGCAGCAAAAATGTCCATCTGGCCTTCTCCAGTGTTTTCCTGTTCCCACTGGTTTTAGATCCATGGCTAAACAGGGCTAAAATTTGTGGGAGAAACTGAAGGTCGGTCAGCTACCCCACATTGCTTATTCCTATGTCAGAGAATGTGTAAAACAATGTCCTCTAATTCCTGTGTACTTCAGTGTCCTCCAGTGGTTGAAATGTGAATAATTTATTTGAACTCTGCTGGGAACAAATTGGAGCTGCTGCTGGTTGCATTTGATATGATTGCCTTCAGAGTTGTGCTCTGACCCCACCTACTGTTGAAATCAAAACATGGTTATACGAGTTACTGTGGATTTCTACTTTGCTTAGTTTCTGTAGTTATTGGTTTTAATCTAACATGCTCCTATTTTCCCTTTGCTGTATAAGGACAAGGAAAAATCGGTAACGGATCAGCGGCGATACTCCCTGATCGACCCCTCGTCAGAGTCAGAAGTGATCCGGCTGCAGCACCGGCTCGTCAGCACGGAGGATGTGCTGCGCAATGCGCTGGAGCAGGGCCACCAGATGGAGAAGCTCATGGAAGCAATGAGGCTCTCCTCCGAGAAAACACAGGTAGAACATTGGCCATCGTTTCCCAGGTCGCTCAGCCCTCAGCGGTCATTTTTCTTGAGCGATCTCCTGGGATCTTGCCCTGTGCTGTGGGGGGTGATGCAGTCAGCTGGGTCCCTTTCCCTCTGCTGGAAACAGCCTGGCGAGACTTTGTTCTGTCAGATGTGTAGCTTCAAACTAAGAAAAGCCTTGCTAATTGGTAATTGCGGATCCTTTTATTGCTCTGCAAGAATGGTTGCTAAATGTGGTGTTTTGGGGAAGGTTACGATGTGAGTAACTGTGCTTCATGTGTACAGTGGCGTGTGGCTGCACGTCTTTGCGGTACAGGCGCTTTATAATATGAAAGTTGAGGCTTTCTGCCATCCCTGTTCTTTGAGAGGTTTATTGCCTTGCAGTCCATGAGCAGAAACTTTGGAGGTGACTGGGAAAGTGTTTTCCATTTCTCTAACCAGTTCCTGGAGGCATCTCTGTATCTGATCTGGGTTTGCTGATGAACCAGGAATGTTCCCATTCCAGTTGCCATCTTCTCCTCCCAACTTCCTCTGGTCTCCACTTGTTTTTTCTGACAAAAGCAAAACTGCCTCTGTTGTTTGTATTGCAACCTTCTTTGTGAAACTGAAGGCTGCAAGTAACTTGACTCTCCACATTTGGCTTTTTCTGTCTCGTACCTGTGGTGTCTAAGCCCTGACTGGTTCCTCCTGTGAAGTGACCTGCCCCTTGTGCCAAGCTTTGTGCTTCATGTCCCCTTTTACTCTTCTAGCTATATTTTCTCTTGTGTCTGTGACCAGGTCATGGCTTTCAGAGCCCAGATGCACCAGTGCTCCTCTTGTACTTGCTCATTTAAATTCTTAGCTGAAAAATGTCTTTCTCTTGCAGTAATGAGCTACAGTTCACATTCGAGCAGATACCTTAGGATAGCACAGAACAAGCCACTAGGCACGGAGAATGGGCAGAGGGCTTGTTTTCCCTGCTGCAGGTGCAGATATGTTGTGGTAGGTAATCTGGGGGGTATCAAGTCTTCTCCCACGACACAGTCTTCTGCACAGTTTGCAGATACACCAAATGGCTGTTTGCATTGCAGTAGTACTTGCAGGGAGGCAGTCGGGAAGAGGGTGCACAGTAAAAATTGCAGCCCTGAAAGCTCTGCTGGCTCAGCTGAGCATCTGTGTGTTGCAGACAAGTCTTTTTATATCCCGCAGTGCAGCGGTAGCAGCCGTCTGCCGGCACCAGACAGGACAGCTGTAGTCGTGATGACAAGTTTGTGGCAGTCCAAGATGTACTATAATCCTGTCAGTATCTCCAGAGTGACTTCAGCTTCTGCCGTAATTGCTATGTGTCAAATGAAAATGCATCATGACAACCTCATCTGTTGGAAGCTATGGAAGGGTGGGGAAAGTTATTCTCTGTTGGCTTTAATGCTAAGTCCCTTGAGAAAAGGAAATCTTCCCTTTCGCATTCCTGTCTCCAGAGGTGGTGCAGGTGGTAATTATTTCTTCCCCAACTGTAGAAAATAACTAATCTTACATAAAGTGAGTTGGAATGGACCTTACGAGGTCAGCTAATCTATCCCTGGTATTACTTTTGATACTTCCATGCTTAAGAAATCTTAGAGATATGACAAGATAGTATTATGCCTTCAACTACAAACCGTGGTACTAAGACAGACGGAGGATTATTGCGGGAAGCTAGGCTTCAAACTTCTATTGATGTCAGATTTTTAAAGTGCCTAGTTACAAGGAGGTCTGGATCAAAGCTCCCTAGTTTTGGTATGACATCTGTTCATCCTTTCCCTTATGAAGGGGAGTTGTTAACCAGGGGCTTTCAGGCTGAGCCTGAGGACATTGCTGGCCTAAAGAGATCCTGGTGCAATAGTTAGGGAATTAATGGTTCTTCCCCAGAAGCCACATTTCTGCTGTAACCCGTTCTGCACTACCTCCTGACCTCCCGTCTCCTCTCCGACAGCAGCAGCTGTTGCCCAAGGATCTGCCTTGGCATCGCTCTCCCTTTGTCTGCAAAGCCTTCACTTCACAGCACGCTCAAGAAGGAAATCTCTAATTACCAGAAGCTGCTGCTGCTCTCCCTTCGCAGGCTTAGTCAGCCACCGCGCTCTGCAGCCCTTGATGTGCGTGGCTGGCCTTGCTGTTAGAGGAGGTGCAGGAGCTGGGGGAGCATAATGGCACTGTGTCTTCGTCTCGTTGTCGAATAATTGCTGCCTTGCTGTTCCTGTGCCTGCAGCTGCAAAGTATTTGTCCTGTAATAGAGGAAGAGGATCTCTGCCTTCTCCACGTCTTGGGAGACCCTGATCTCGCAGCTTTGCAGGAAATGACAAGGATTTGGCACTCAGGCCCTTTTCTTGGAGAATTTGAAGTGGCTGCTCTGGGAGCTCTTTTATTTAATTTCAAGTGAATTGCACCACTTTGTTCATTATCATGGCCATGTACGGAGACTAAATTTCAAACCTAATTCCTGGTATCTGATAGCTGCTTAGGGCACAGATCGGGTGTGCTGCAGGTAGGACATATTGCCTTGTGCAATGCCTGAATCGCCTGTGGTCGTGGGTGCAGACCCAAGGCCGAGTCACCACAGCGGCACTGTTCTGGCCATCCATCCAGGTAGACCTCACTGCCTGCCAAACAGTTCAGGCTCTCAAAGCAGAGCTCGGTTTGAATCTCTGCCTGTTTTTCCTGCCCAAACTAAACCTCTGTCCCGTAGGGTTGACTATGCACCTTCACAGTCATGGGTAAGAATGGAAGCTGGGTAGCTGAGACTCCTCTAATGATGGGTTTTAAACCTTGCAGTCTTGTCTCCCCATAATGTCTGGGTTTGCTGCCATCAGCAATTCACCAACAACTGTGAATCTGATTACCAAGACCCAAGCAACTGACATCTGGCACGCTGTGACTTCAGGCTGCAGCTTTCTGCTCTCGTTTGTGCTGGTTGTACTGTCATTTTGAAGCTGAAGGGCTCCATATTATCCCTGCTAAAGAAACATTATAAATGTTTAAAAGTTCTTGTGCTTTGTAAAGATAGAACAGCCTGTCCTGGCTGCCAGACTTGTCCCCAGAGATGGGAAATGGCAAATGTCCTTTTCGCTGCTGGGATGTTCACTGTGCTGTGTTTTGCAGCTAACGCTACCCTTGGCTGAGGGTTTGTTTATCAGGATTTAAGAGTCAGAAGTGAAGCGTGGGTCTGTGTCTGTGAGGAACTCCGGCGATGTTTTGTAGCTGGGAAGGATGCAATCCGGCATGTGGGGATTGGGCCGGGGTGCAGAGGGCAGGAAGCTTCTTGCCAAAATTGGTGTGGGATTTTTGCATTCTACTTTCCTTGTTGTGGGGTGGGCTGCTAAGGAAGGAGATGGCGGTCTTGCCAGATCTCGGCGCTTGTAGGTAAAACCACTAGGCTCTGTGTCCCTCTTCCGTAAGTACTGTCCGTTCTCCATTGCAGACTCTTGGAAATTCTGGGTCTGCTAACGGGATTCACCAGCAGGATAAATCCCACAAGCAAGAGGTAAGTTATAAGCAGAATGTTGTTTAAAACAGTGAGTGCTTCATGTGATTTCTTGCCTGCTGTGCTGGGGACAGCTCTTGGATGGAGGCAGTTCTGCCAGCAAAGCCTGACTGTGTCATTCCCATAGCGAAAGCAAGGGGCTTTGCACAACTCCAGTTCCCAAGCACGGTGGGAACCTCACCTTACCATTAAAACCACTCGAAGCCATCAGGAAGGTGCTAGTGAGGTGCACACTGAGGTGCGATGGGTGCTTGCTCTGGGAGAAGCAGTGGGAAGGGAGTTACCCCTCAGTCTCCTGGGTCAGTGCCTATATGACTCTTCTCCTGGCAGCCTCAGCCAGAACATGCTCGGTCTCAGATATCTGCCGTCCCCTTTACATAGGTGGCATTTGTGGGACATTGCTGTCCTGGTGTCCCCTGGTTTTCACGATGTAGGGCAAGGTCTATAGCCTCAGACTTTATTTCCTCACAGGCGGGATGGTCAGCCTGAGGAAGAGGCAGTGTGACTTACCGGGCAGAGCAGTGGGTCAGGACACAGCAGGCCTGGTGGCATCCCGCTCTGTGCCTCAGTTGCTTGCCCTCTTTTTACCTAACAAGATCTCTTTTCTTCCAGGAGAAGCTCTGATAGATAAGGGATGAAGAGGATCATTTCACGCCAGTATCAGCTCCTCTGCACAGTCAGGAAAAACGATACCCCATCTGGCTTTAGCACCTCCAAAAGACTAGACACAGTATTTTCACTTTAAAGCAGGACAATGTTTATAATATACTAACTGATGTAATCAGGACAATCCTGGAGTCCAGTTTTCCAAGGCAGCCATCGTTCCAGGAGGGAGCAGAAAGATCTCTCTGGGTTTGGTTTTCTTACCTGTATTGGTTTTGACTGTGGAATTTGTATTGCTTGAGCTGCCCCGAACGGTGGCTGAAGTGTCAGCGAGTCCCAGTAACCCTGCAGGAACTGCAAAGGGATTTATTTGCTTGTGGTGTTCGACTCCAAAGCGCGTGCCCAGAGGCTGCACGCTTCCCACGTGGTCTGTCCCTTCCCTTCCACCCACCCCGGTGTCTTGAAGACCTGCGCAAGCGAGTGAAACCTGCTGGGCTGACTGTTCACGCTGGCACACGTAGGCTGAGGAAGATGGGGTGTGGGGATGTGTTTCCCTCCTCGCCTTGTAGAAGACATCGCTGTTCTAGAGCATGGAGGCTGCACTTAGTACTTGTATCGTAGCATGTTGTGGGAAATAATCCGATTTCAGAGGGATATTTATTTTGTTTCTTGCCCATTGCTGTTTAGGGAAGGAGCTGTGGTGGCTCTGAGTTTGGGGACAGGCACACCTCGCTCAGGTGCCGTTGGCCTTCCTTCCTGCAGAGAGATCGCTGAGCAGGCCTGCTGATGCCCTGGGCCATGGTCCCCCCCGCTTGTATGTGTTTTATTGTTCTTTTCTGAGCACAGGACTCCACAGACGGCTGGATCTCAGCATCACTGGCCTGAGAGCTCCACGCTGGCTGCAGTCAGTGTGGGACAGATGCCTTGAGGAAATGGTTCCCTCCTTGCCTGTTTAATTTAACAGCTAATCAGGGATTGCCTGGCCATTCTCCAGAGCTATCCTTGGCTCTTCAGTATGATGCCCATCCCCTGCTACCGGGAACGGAGGTGGCTAAGGTGCTGCTGTGAGCATTCATGCAGTAGTGGCCGTCTGTGTTTGATGGGTACAGCAACCCTCTGTGCATGACCTGAGTACGAGCATTTGGAGCAGAAGGAATCCAAGACTGGAGCCTCACAGCTCTTGTGTCTGTACACAGCAGTGCAGGCCTAGGCAAGGGTCTTGTTCCTTCTTCTGAAGGCTCTTCTCTTTAACTTTGCACCACAGCTCCCAAGGGACATTAGGGTGGAGGAAGGGGACAATATGCTCTTCGAGGTGTGAGAGAGTCCAGGTCAGATTCGCTGTTCAGTACCACAGGGAAGAGTCGCAGCAATATTTTACCAGGCTTCCCCTAGTTAGTGCCCAACTCCTCCAGTCTTCAGAAGCTCTTGTGTTAGGATGGGGCATCTGTGAAAGAGGACAAGACAGAAGAGAACACTGAGAGAGGAGATCTGAGCCAGGCCACAGGCAGATGAACATCACGGCATGTCGGCTTCATTGCTTTTTGCCCTGATTTCCTACAAAATTGTGTTACTTTTTCTTAGTGGATTGCCAGACTCCTACTTCCTCGAAGGATGGGCAGCCAGAAGCCACCTGGGAAAGACTTGGGCTTCATGGCTGCAATTCTCCCATGAGGAGGATGTTGCCGAATCTGGGCTATGATACACTACTGGACTCTGCTTCCTTGATGCAGGATTGGTGATCTCCCTCCGTTCAGAGGGAGGATGAGAGAGGAAGGTGACTTCAGGGGAGTAAAGCAGGTCAGAAAACACAGCTTAAATCTGGCACACGGCAGGGGGAGGTGGAGCTTGGGATCTAATTGTCTGAAAATAATTCAAGTGGGATCCCATCCTGCCTTGTAGAAGCGTTTCATCAGCTTTTTGTAATCACCAGGAAGATTGCCACATCTCTGCCTAGCTCTGGGACTTTCCCAAGGGATCATAGAGGTGGTCTCCAAAACCTTCCTGGTTGGTGTATTCATCTCCGAAGCGATTTAGGAAAATCCCAGGGGGAGTGTTCGTTGTTACAGCCTGCGACTGCGAATGCCTCACTGGGAGCTGCTGTTTTTAGGGATTTAGGGCTGGTGTTTCCCAAAGGGCTCCTCTGGCTGGCTGGTTTCTGAAGTCACTGCTGCAGCTCCCGCTGGCTTGAGTGGAGCTAACACAGAGTGCTGCTTGCAGTGCTGCCTGTCTCCAAGCCCAGGGCTTCCCAGGCACCTGCAGGGGGAAGAGTCCGTTCTGATTTGTAGCTTATTTTCCCCGATAGGTCTTCTAGTGACTTGGGACCAGCTGCCTTCACCTACAGAGGAAAGGCACCTGCATGTTCCACCTCCCTTGATGAACCTCTGGGTCTGCACAGGGCGGGATCCCCCAGGAGTGGTTATGGGGACCGTGTATTTGGCTCTATTGAACAGATCCAAAGTTGTCAGAGTGGCAGTGGTTCAGGCTGGAGGAGTCTCTGGCTCCTGTCTCCTCCCAAGGCCCATCCCCTGTGAGTGGCTCAGACCTGTGGCTCTTCGCCGTCAGCTTGGGTGAGAATGCAGAACAGCAGCAGATGGGGCCGAGCAGGTTTAGTTAGTGGTGATGGTCTTCTCTGGCTGTAAATAGCTGTGCTGGTCCCTAAGGATCAGCCAGGAACTGGTGGCACTTCCTGGCTTTCTGTGGAGGCTGTGTGGTTTTTGTGTTGCAGGGCTGTACCGAAACAGGCAGTGGGGTGAAGCCAGGTCCCCCGTGTCCCCACCACCCTTGGGGTGCGGGTCCATGGGAGCGGCTCCGCAGACAGGACTGGCTGCAGTGTCGACAGGGCACGTTAGCACACCGTCATCTGGGTTTCAGCTCAACCCTGTAAAGTGGCCAGGATGGGATTTGGACACCAGCCGTGTCTTCCCTCTCCAGAATGGGTATAGGCTTCCCGAGGGCACCTGCCTCTGGCTGCCCCTCTGAGGTTGCAAGAGACCAAACTAGGGACAAACTTGGAAAGGACAAGGAGGAGATTCCCCAGCCCCTCTATTTATTTGTAAGTTTAATTGCTATTTTTGCCTATGTGGTGGTGTATAAAGTACTTCATAATATTTGGTCTTACTGGCTTGGTTCTTTGGGAGAGATTTTCAAGGGCATTGGAGCAGTGATGCAGCCATCTCCTGTTGTTGGTCAGGGACTGGTTCCTGTTTGTGCCTTCACTCCCTCTTCGGCTTCAGCCTTGCTCTTAACTTGATCCCCAAGAGTGGTACAGGGGGGCTGCCTTCTCCCCAGCCCCGCTCCCGGCTCCCGCGTGCCATGCTGGTTTTGCATCCGGAGCTGGGTCTGGAGCATGCCTCGGAGCACCGCTGCAGGGTGGGGAGCAGGAGGTAGCCACGCACGTGCTCAGCATCCTGCTGCAGGCCTCAGCACCAGGGGAAGGACCAGCACCCTGGTTGTGAGACCGTCCCTCGCGGCCAGCTGCGTTACCCCAACGGTTAGTGATGCTTTTCTGCTGAAGGCTGAGACGTTACCCGGCGAAAAAAGTCTTTGAAATGGAGACTGTTCCATGTTTAGTGGTTTCTTCTCTAACCCTCTAGACCAAAGGGAAAAAAAAAAAAATCTGTCTTGGTGATTTCAGCTTTATCCCTCCTACAGCATCCAGAGAGCTGGAGCAAGGGGCAGCGCCGTGCCGGTGCCGTACTAAACGGCGGGTGCCAAGTCGCCAGCCAAGGCTTTACAGCTCTTGCCGACCCCCAGCCACCAGCAGTTCCTCTGGCTTGCAGTAGAGATGCATGAGGGTTTCATTAAAACAAAATGATGCAAATGACACTATAAAAGTCTTAACAAAAATTCCAGTACTCCATTGTTCGGCAGCTTTAGCAGCTCAACACTATCTTGTAGGGAGTTATTAATACACTAAGTTCCTATAGGCCTCACGTAAGTCACCAGAATAAAGATGATACTAGATGTATAAATGGATGATAACCTTTTACCCGTACAGTATGTATTACAATTTTGTAGCTTAGTAATTTTTTGGCTATCAGATTTTGTTAGTATGATATAAAAAAAAAAAAAGACAAAAAAAAAGTTTGACTGCTAATGTCTATTTTGTTATTTGATTCGTTTTATTTCTTCCTCTGTACAAAAGCTGTACAAATCTCAGTCTGTGTAACTACTACAGATATGTATTCATGTACCATCCACCCCTGTCCTGGCTTGCTGGTGTGGTGAGCTCGTTACTAAACAATAAAATCTGTGGCTGAAGTCGGGCGCCCCGGGGCTGCTGGGGGTGTGTTAAGGGTGTTTTGCAGTGCATGAGCCATGCTGCGATGGAGATGGCTGGGGGATGAGGGGGGGCCTTCCCTCTGCAGCTCAAACGCGGGGCTTTGGCAAGTCCCTCTTGCCCTGAGCCCGAGCCGTGACCTTGGAGCCATCAGCATTTGGGCCCTGCCGAGAGCAGGGTTTGCAAAGGGCGGAGAGGCTGCCGAGCTGCCCTGGGGGATGAGATGCCCTGGGAGCTGGCACACAGCGACTGCTCTTCGGCAGCCTGCGCTGGAGGTGAGGACAACCAGCTCCTTCCCTGGGTGACTCCCAGCCCACCGCTGTCAGGTACCTCCTGAGCCGCGGGGTGATGGTGCTATTTATTAATCCATTATTTTCCCTCTCCCTCCATCATCCCTCTCCCATGCATCCGCAACGCCCTGAGGCAAGGAGTGTCACAGTGTGCTGTGCTATACCCGCCTCCCCCACCTCCAGACTGGCCCCTGCTCATTTGAGTGGTGCCACCTTGATTTTGCAGGGGCAGAGACAGCGGTTGGGTCACCCTCATCCCTTCCAGCAGACCTTTAGAGCACAGGGAAATGCAGGTTGCCGTGGATCGGTCCCGGGGGGAGCTGCGGTTGCTGCCACGGTCAGTGCAGGTCCGGGTGAGCGACGCTGCTGCCCAGCCCAGCCTCCTGCCCCTCTTCCCCCGTGCTCCCGCCACATGCCCGTATGGATGCTCTGAGCATCGGGGGGTTGCGCTGTCCCCTGTGGGGCAGGACTGGGGGAATTTACTCCAGGGCTTGGTGCTTTTTTCATGGTACGGCATCTCTTAGTTGGGAATTTCCTTGACCGCCCATGCCCTGTGCCCCGGCACAGCAGCACCCTGTACAGCAATGAAACGTCCATCTCCTGCCATGCTGTCCTGCACCCATGGGCTGTAGATCCTTTACAGAAAGCCAGGGGTTTCCCAGTATTGCCAGCTGTCTAAAGATACAGGGAAAAACTGGGATGCTTTTTTCCTTGCTTACTGGCCTTTTCCTGGACTTAAAAAAAAATTCTCCACTACCAGGATTTGACAAGGGCACAGAGTGACAGGACAAGGGGTAATGGCTTTAAACTGAAAGAGGGTAGATTTGGATTGGGTATAAGGAAGAAATTCTTCACTCTGAGGGCGGTGAGGCACGGGCACAGGCTGCCCAGCGAAGTCGTGGATGCCCCATCCCTGGAAGTGTTCAAGGCCAGGGGGGATGGGGCTTGGAGCAACCTGGTCTGGTGGAAGGTGTCCCTGCCCATGGCAGGGGGTTGGAACCAGATCATCTTTAAGGTCCCTTCCAACCCAAACCATTCTGTGATTCTATGATTACCTGAAAGTTTTAAATTCTTTCCAAATAGCTGGTGAGGTTTGCAGGTGATGGGTTAATTCCAGCGTGAGGCCCCAAGAAAATTAGAGATGACTGACAGTAACACCATGAAAACTGGCCACGCAGCCTTATTCCAGAGCTGTAACATGGTCTGTACAGTGTGGTCTGTGATATCCTGCTGTTTTATTTTTTCAACGTGTTCAAGAGTTGCTGTCAAAAACCAATAACTTGAGACTTTCTGTTTCTTCACCAGCTCCCTGGCCCTGCATTGCAGCATCTCAGGATCTCCTAAAATAGCTGGGCAAGAACGGCAGGTCCCTGGGCCACCGTGTTGCTTATTTCTAGAGCGGGTGCTGATGGCATCCGCTGCTGTCGTGTGCTTCGCTGTCCTCCAGCAGCTGGAAGGAGAATAGTTTATTTGAACTTTGCTTGGGAGAAATCTCCAGACACAGGAAGGTGCCTCCAGGCTCAGCCCAGCATCGGTGCTGGGCAGGGAGCTGATGAAGTCGTTATTTTCCCATCAGGTCTGGAGATGCTGCAGCTGAGCAGGGCTGGAGGGTGGGATCCTCTCCCAGCCAAGCCGCCCTGGCGTGGGGAGCTGGCCGGTGGCTCCCGGCTGTGATCCCGCCGTCACGGCTCGGCCCTGGCCCCCAATATCTCCTCCAAGGAGGTGTGTGACCCTCTGCTCCATCGGTCCCATCTTCGCTGCCGAGGCTGCCAGCGAGGGGCAGGACCGCTCCAGCAGCGGCTGTCGAGCTGTCCCCACGCTGGCTGCGAGGTCGCCAGGCAAGTCCCCTTTTGCAGCCAATGCTCCTGGAGGGAGATGTACCTGGGAAGAGGCAGGGTTTGGGGACAGGAGGCTTTATCCAGTACAGCTGGCAGAAAACAGCCAGTTTTCCATCACGCCAGCCCTTCCCTGGGCTCTGGGCAGGAGGCAAAGGCCGTGAGCGCCATGTCCCTGCTCAGGGCAGGTGACTCCAGCTCCGTCTTTTACGCAGTTCCACTATCGAATTCATTAACGCGCGTATTTACAAGCAAGTGCCCAAGCCCCGGTATCTCATAGAGATAACCCTGTAGCGCATGCCTTTGTTTGCAGACATCGCGTTTCGGTGCCGTTAATCGTATGGTGAGGATTAATAAAACATGAAGTTTAAAGATGCCTAAATCACAGTGGGGGAGCCGGTAATCTCTGCCAACGATAATATTTGCACTTTATTTTCATCCTAGCATCCAGCCAAGGAGCGGAGCCTGGCCCGGGGAGCAGTGCCGCCGCATGAAAATGGATGGGGTGAGGCTGGCACGGGGTTCCCGGCCGGCTCCTTGGGCATCGTGGGCGGCTCAGAAGAGGCGGTGGGTGGGTGGGACGTCCGTCCTCAGCCACGTCGGGGACCTCATCCCCCAGGGACGCTGTGCTCAGGCCCACAGCTGGACGGGTGCTTCAGCGATGCGTTTAATCCAGGGGTGAGCGAGGGATGAGACGTGAAGTGGCCTCTCTGCACGGGGGACGCGTGCAGGGGGGACATCTCTGCGAGGCTGTGGCCACCCCGCTCTGACCGCACACCCTGCGGCCACCCGCGGCCCGTGCTCCCCCGCGACCTGCCGCCAAGGGCGTGTCCCTTTGGGATGTCCCCTCTGGAGGGGGCAGAGGTACCAGCTCGCCGCTTGGTGCCGGCAGACCTGTGGCCCACCGAAAGCGCGGTTCTGTTTTCGCAGGGGCTGCCCGTGTCCCCGCCGCGCTGCAGCCCCAGCGCCAGCGAGCCCGCAGCCCCCGTGCCGAAATCGGGGCCGGCAACGTGCTGCTTCCCTGGCAAGGGTGTTTCCTCCCCATCTCTTTGCTGCCTAACAAGCATCCTTGTCAAAATAGCTAATTTCCTTCCAGAACAAAAAGTCACCTGAATACATTTGGAAGCTGTATTGCACTATCAGGGTAATCAGAATTTAATTTGATGCAGTCAAGGCTCTAAAAAGATGTTATCAAGGGGAACATCAAAGCTGGATTCCTACGCTTGGAAATGCAACTGGAATGCTTAGTCCAGATTTCTCATTTTATCGGAGACTTTCAAAATATCAGTCTAAATAACAAAAAATGAATATTAAGAGTATTTGCAAATTAATGTCTTTTGTAGCTGAACAAAGGCCACTGTCTAACCTACTTTTGCATGTCTGGGACAGTCTCTTATTAAATCCTAATTATACAATTTTGTTGTGTCTAATCATTTCTGCACTTGCAGGAATTAAAACTGAAGCTCGTTTCCCCATTTGTTGTACCACGCTGCTCTTCGGGGTCCCGATCCTGCAGCGGGAGGCTCGAGGCAGGGACCCCGGGCGTACGGAGACGGGGAAGGTGGGATGGGAACCTGGGCTTGTTCTTTCTCTCCTGCGTCCGTGTTACAGCCCCAGGGCTTTGCGCCCTTCCCAGCTCTCGGGATAGCTGCGGAAAAGCTCCAGCTCGTCCTAGTGAATGCGATTGTGCAACAATTTCAGTTTTTATTTTTAAAGTACAATTTCAGAAGGAAGAAAGGCAGCTCTAGGCCTTTTGGCTGCCAAGAAGATTGAAAATGTGACCAAAATGCACCCTGGAGATGGGGTGCTCCTTTTTGGGGGGGTTTGGTTAACCTGGGGGGGCACGGCTGTGTTACAGCAGCAGCTGGTGCTGGGGCAGGGGACGGCGGAGCTGCGGCCTTGACCATATTCACTTCCAACGCCACGATTCCTGTGCCAAGCTCAGGCTGGTTTGCCACCGGCACGTGCCAAGCTGGCCGGGGCGGTGGCCGATGGCACAGCAGCCCCTGCCCAGCGCCACGGCCGTCGACCCCCTCTCTTCCCTTAGCTCCCATTTCCGCGGAGCCCGAGCCCAAATGCCGGCATCCCCCCGTGCAGGGGACACGGGGGACAGGCCCGTCCCCGGCTTTAGCCCTCGGAAGCGTCGCAGGGGAGCTTTGGGGGAAAGGAGGTTCAGTCAACTTCGTTAGGGAAATAGCGCGGATCTTGTGTTCAAACCTTTGAAGTGTTAATTAAAAAGAATTATGCAAAGGAGCGAGGATTTGAAACATTCATTTGAATCTCAATAAGGCATCTGTATTAAAAATAGCAGCGGGATCAACGACAGATACAGCAGGTTTGGAGCAAAACGGTCCCCGTGTCCCCGCCGCTGTCGGGCAGTGGGTTTCTGCCCGTGCCCTGCCCCAAATGGGCGCTGCGGAGCGTGGCACAGCGAGAGCTCGGGAAAACACTTCTTGCCTAATATTTAAAGATCTTGAAAGCATCTGGTTTAAAAAAAGGCCCAGTGGGGCCCGGTGCGGTGCTTAGCTGTAGTGCATGGGGTGGGAGAGCGGGGTGCACGGGCTGGTGAGGCGGGTGCGGGGCGGGGACCACCCCGGGGCAGCCGGTGTGGGGCACAAGGCACCCCCCACAGAACGCAGCCCCCAGCCCCCAAACCACCCCCGGCCTCCCCCCAAGCCCCGGCACGGCCCCTCCCAGGGAAAACCGAGGGGCTGCGCCTCTCTGGCACGACCCTTCATTAAAACCCCCGGCATGTCCTGGCCCTCGCTCATGCCAATAAAAAGCATCCAGGGTATTAATTACCAGATCAGCGGATAACGTCGTTAAGTTTACTTTTGCACTGTGCAGACCCAACGGGAATGTCAATGCCTCCTGCCCTTGGTGTCGGCGCTGCAAGGGTACAAGCGGGTGGGGGTACCGGCACCAAGACCCCACGCCTGCAGAGAACCGATGCTCTCGGTTCATTCCCGGCGTGGGAGCGGGCGGGCTGCGAGGGTGTGGGTCCTCCGGTGGGGATGGCTGTGCCGGGCAGCGAGGCGGGGGGTTACGATCACAGGCCAAAAGCAGCCTGGGCAGGGGATGGGGGGGCAAGGAGCTTTGCCGGGCCCGCAGCCCTGTGGGGAAGGTGCTGACGGGCAAAGCTGGAGCCTCACTGCGAAACTACGCGGCGATTTCAAAGGCTGGGGCTGTAACCTCAGCTGCGGGTGTGATTAAAAATGTATGAATATCAGCCCGACCTTGGGCAGGGCACGGGGCCGGCGCTCCCCCACAGCCCCTCGTCCCCCACGGCGGGAGGAGGTGACGCTCTCGGCCGAAACGGGGCGCGGGGATAACCCCAGCGCCTGCCTTCCCCTGCCAGGGAGTGGGATTTCCACGGATGGGGCCTCCCCTCTCCCGTCTGGATGCCTGAAGTCTGCAGAGGGGACCCCGGGACCACGGGCTGGGCTGTCGGAGCCCCCCAGGGATGCTGCCGGTACCCGCGGCAGCCCTCCTGCCCGCGCGGGTGTGCGAAGGGTTCCCCATCCCTTGCACTGATGAGCCAAAAAAACCCCTGGTGACAACGTCAGCTTAGGAGAGGGCCTTTCCTCCCGCCAGGTGATGTGGAGCTGGGAAGGATGGGGGGAAAATGGAAATCTCCCCGCTCTGCTCCCCGGGACGCTGTCCAGAGGCTCCGGTTCGGGAGCGCCTCGTCGAGCTCTCATCAGCATGGAAATAATTCAAGGGACGCACACACGACAGCGGGAAAAGCATTTTATCTGTTGCGCCGGAGCAAACTCTTTTTGCAGCGCAGCGTCGAAAGGCCGGCCCAACTGCGGGCAGCTGGCCCCGCAGGCAGGTACCTTAAACGCAGATAGGCAGAGTAAATAGGCACGATAAGCCACCGCTACGCCCCAGCAGGCAGGGAATGGAGAGAGGAGGGGGGGGTTGATCTTTCTACAAATATGTTTGGAACCAATAGACATCAGTTCAGCTTTTGCAGGGAATCCTTGCCAGTTTTATCAATAGCATATATCTTGCAAAAGAATTAATAACACTTGGGGCTGCCTTGGTGCGCAGCTCTCGCCGTAGTAGCTGTTTTCGGTGCAGGACGGACTCGCTGCAAATACAGCCCCAAAACCAGCGGTTAATTTGCTGCATGCAAAGCCTTGTTGTTCCAATTGCCAGCGACGCCTTGAAAAGCTGTTTTTCCCTCCCCAGCCCTCAGAGGGTCCCACCCGGAGCCGCAGACCCCAGTTCTTTCTCCTCTAGGCTCTTCCTCGCGTGGTTTTTGCGTCTCCCAGCCCCGCTGCGGGTGATGCCAGCTCCCCACCTCCGCACCGCTCACCCAAGATGTGCCCGGCAGCAGGGAGTTGCGGGGGGCTTCCAGAAACGTCCCGCTCTTGATCTATAATTTAAAAACCATTTTGTTTTGTCTTGGTCGTTTTTACCAGCAATTTTCTCTAGCAAAAGAACACAATACCCCTTTAGGAAAGAAGAAATAAACTCATTCTTTCAATTAAATTTCTCCTGACCTTACTAAAACTTTTTCCCCGTTCCGTCTTCTAAAGAAGCAGCTTTTCTTTTTTATTTTTGTGATCTCCAATTCCACTGAGAGACAGAGGAAATCAGCATATCAGAGAAAACAACGATTCTTGTGATGCCCAGCAGTCACTAATTAACAAATTAAAAAAAAAAAAGAAATCTTTCTGCAGATAGGATTGTTTTCTGGCGATGTTGCCTTTTCTTTTGTTGGCGCTGTGACAAGGAACTTCTTTCTTGCTGCAGATAGAGCAGATTAAACCGTCCCTCTCACGCCGTTCGCCCAGCTGGATGGGTTTGTGCGGCTCATTGTTTCGGCCCCCAAATAAAATGTCTTGCCCCCGCTTTTATCCGATTGTGGTGGGTTCCTTCAGCGACGTGGATAGATGTGAAAATTGCAAGAGAGCGTTTAAGCCATCGCATCCGTCCCCCGGCCGGACCAGGCGTCCTTTTAATAAGCGTGAGCATCCCTAGAAGATGGGGGCTCAGGGGGGCTGAGTCCACCTGTGTGGATGATGTTGCAGTGGAACATCTGGCGAACATCTGGGGTTCCCTGGTCCACCTCCCCTGAAGCCCCCAGCTGGCAGCTGAGACCTCCCCAAGCGGCCGAGCTGCGGCTCAGCCCGTCCCTCCCGGCACTCGTGCGGTTCAGCCCGCAGCCTGCCCTCCTCCACACCATCTTCCCAGGCTCCTTCTCCAACTTTCAGGATCATTTTGGCCTCTCCCCCACCCAAGCGCTCGCGGCCCTGCCTGGGGACGGCGCCTGAAGCAGAGGCTCCGTTGGGAGCTGCTGCTGGCTGCGGGGGCTGAGCTCTCCGTTCACGCACCGGTGACCAAAGGTGGCACCCACGGGTCTCCAACCTTATTTCGGTTCATGGACCCCAATGGTGAGGAGCAAAACTGGACCCCAAAGCCAGCCAGCACAGAGCCGGCCCCCGGGCTCAGCGCTGGGCTCCCAGCCTCGCGACCAGCTCTCAGGGTCTCTGCTGGAGCGAGGCACGAGGGCAGGACGGTTCCCTGCGCGTTTGCAGCCAGCCAGATGCTGGTCTTTGGCCAAAGGACCTTGGAAACCCTCTTTGCCAAGGTCCCCTCCGAGGGCCAGCGTCCTTCGGAGGGAGGGCTCCGAGAAGTGCCGCCCAGCAGAGTATTTGCAGCGGCGAACAGCTGAATGCATGTGCGGGTTGCTTAATTCCCCAAATACCAACATCATCGTCTTTGGCTGTTAGTGGTCCCTGGGGGCTGCTGGTAGCCCCGGACACCCCGCGGGGCCGGGGGCACGGAGCCGGCCCCAGGGAGGGCAGGTTTTGGGAGCAACGATGAGCACAAGCCTGACCCGAGCGCGGCCAAAGGCAGGACCCCGAAACCTCTGCCTGCCGCGATGGGCGCCCGGGGCCGCAGCCCTCCCGGGGCGCAGAGCAGGGGGCTGCTCACAGCCGCAGCAGCTGGATGTTGCATCAAAACACAGGCGTTTTTCCCCATTTGCTTTATTGCACAGGTTTCCCCGGTCAAGGGCCATGGATTTTGGCCGGGGCTGGAGAGCCACAGCGAGAACGGGGCAGCGGAGCCCCGCACAGAAACCTGCCCGTCCTTCGCAGGCAGCTCCCCCTCGTTCGGCTCCTGTGCTCGGGTGACCTAATTAATTTTGGTGGCTTGTTTTTTTTTTTTTTTGGGTCTGGCTTAAAGACAATTAGCCAAAAGATGCCCTGATTTCTTTCTTTGGAGTAAGATCTCCCATTTAATTAGTCAGCAAGTGTGTTTTCGCTCACCACTTGTGCTCCCAGGGAGAGCCGATGCCGGGTGCGAATTGGGGACCGGCTCCGGCCACCCCGGCGGGACGCATCTTGCCCCCAGGAGCCCCGTCCCACCAAACCCTTCCTCCCTCTTGGGATTTTGCTGGGACCCAGCGCAGCCTCTGGCCTGCCGCTACCAGTGCAATGAGTTTGCCAGGCCTGATGCCACGGGGAGGGAGGCGGGGGGTGCCGGGTGCCTGCGTGGGGCTCGGCAGCGCCAAAACTCCCCTTCCCCGCTCCTCTAGAAACTGGAAAAAAAGTGTTTTCTCTTAAAATGTTTTATTCTCTCCGTGGCCCCGGAGCAGTAATAAATCATCACTTATTTAAAACAAAATCCAACTAATGGAGCAGCTGCATAATGCGTGTGCTTCAAAGGGAAAAAAAACTGTCAGCAGTTTCCAAACTTTCGAGGTTAAAACGCTGTCAAGTTATTTTTAATAGTTTTTCATTTGTTTTAATTTGCCATGCCTTAATATGCAGCGAGGAACTCGGAAAATAATGACTTCCTCCTCACAGGTCGCCTTCCCGGCTGGCAAACGCAGCCTTGGCCTCCGTACCATCGGGCAGGGGCGGCCGGGGAGGCCGGCGGCAGCGGCAGGACGGACGGGACCTCCGGCACCGCCGCGCCTGGCTCTGCCGAACGGGGTGCTCCGAACGGGCACGGCGGGCCGGGCTGTGCCGGGCCGAGCTGGGCCATGCCGGGGCGGGCTGTGCCACGTCAAGCTATGGCCTAATGGGCCATGCCAAGCCAGGCCATGCCGTGCCGAGCAGGGCTGTGCGGTGCCAGGCTGTGCTTTCCTGTGCCAAGCTGAGCAGGGCTGTGCCAAGCTGGGCCGTGCCGAGCTGTGCTGGGCCAGGCCATGCTAAGCTGTGCCACGCTGAGCCAAGCCGTGCTGAGCTGAACTATGCAGGGCAAGACTGTGCCAAGCCGTGCTGTGCCATGCCACGTTGTGCAAGGCCAGGCCATGCTGTGCCAAGCCAAGCTGAGCCGTGCGGGGCAAGGCTGTGCTGAGCTGTGCCATGCCATGCCAAGCCATGTAGGGCCAGGCCATGCCAAGCCGTGCCAGGCCAAGTGCCTCCGTGCTGAGCCAAGCTGTGCTGAGCTGAGCCATGCGGGGCAAGGCTGTGCTGAGCTGTGCTGTGCCATGCCAAGCCATGCAGCACCATGCCATGCCAAGCCAAGCCATGCCGAGCCAAGCTGAGCCAAGCCATACAGGGCAAGGCTGTGCTGTGCCATGCCAAGCCGTGCCGAGCCAAGCTGTGCTGTGCTGAGCCGAGCCGAGCCATGCAGGGCCAGGCCACGCCAATCCACGCCGCGCTGAGCCAAGCTGTGCTAAGCCAAGCCATACAGGGCAAGGCTGTGCCAAGCCGTGCCACACTGAGCCATGCGGGGCCAGGCCACGCCACGCTGTGCCGTGCCGAGCTAAGCCAAGCCTAGCCAAACCATACCGTGCCAAACCGTGCCAAACCCAGCCATGCCAACACCAACAGGTGGCGACAGGTCCCCGTTGCGCCCCTCTAACCCCCCCCAGCACCGCACCGCACCGCAGCGGGGCCGTGCCGAGCCGCGCCGAGCCGTGCCCAGCCGGAGCAGCTCGGCACGGCTCGGCACGGCATAAAAGGACCTAACACAGCTCGTCCCCCCCTCCCCGTCCGGTTATCGGGCTGGTTAATCCCGTATGTAAATGGCAGCCAATGGATGGTGCCGTTGAGCGGGGTTGGGATTAGCGGCGGGGCGAATGGCTGGCACTTTTACTGGGATTACAGAACAAAGAGCTGCTCTCCCTTCCCAGCTCGGGGTCGTTTTGGTTTTTTTTTTTTTTTCCCTTCCCCCCCCCCAATCCCCCCCTCCCCTCTTACTCTGCCCTTTAAGCCCACACCGGGCAGCACCGGCTCCGCCCGGGGAGGAGGGCAGCGGCGGGAGGCGGCGGGAGGCGGCTCCATCCCGGCCCCCGCCCGCCCGCCCCCGCCGCTCCCGCGCAGCCTCGCCGGGGGAGGCAGGAGCGCCGCGCCCCAGCCGCCCGCGGTAAGGAAAAAGTTTTGCCCCCCCCCCCCCCCCCCCCCCCCCCCCCCTTCATGGTTCCCCCCTGCCCCGGTCCCAGCCCTGGGGGGGATGCGGGGGTGGGGGGATGCTGGGTGCCGTGGGGCTGGGGGGGCGGGGGCGGTAGGGGGGCATTAGGGCTGCGGGGGGTGATAGGGGTGCGGGGGGGCAGCAAGGCTTGGGGGGTGCTGGGGGGGGATGCAGGGCTCGTCAGGGCTGGGAGAGTGCAGGGGGCAATAGGGATACTGGGGGGGTAGTGCCGGGGTGCAGGGGGGCATTAGGGTTGCTGGGGGTGATGGGGTGCGGGGGGGCATAAAGGCTTGGGGGGTGTTGCGGTGCAGTAGGGCTGGGGGGGGGGTGTTGGGCTCGTTAGGGCCGGGGGGTGCAGGGGGGCATTAGGGCTGCTGGGGGGTGCTAGGGCTGGGGGATGCAGGGGGGCGTTAGGGCTTGAGGGATGCTGGGGGGATAGGGCTGGCGGATGCTGGGCTCGTCAGGGCTGGGAGAGTGCAGGGGGCAACAGGGGTACTGGGGGGGGAGGGCTGGGGTGTCCAGGGGGGCACTAGGGCTGGGGATGCTGGGGAGCGATAGGGCCGAGAGGTGTGGGGGCATTAGGGCTGGGGGATGCTGCAGGGCGATAGGGCTGGGGGGGTGCTGGGGGGGAGGGATGTTGGGGGGCTGTAGGGCTTGGGGGAGATGCTGGGGATATTAGGGCTGGGGGGTGTTGAGCTCATTGGGGCTGGGGGGGCATTAGGGCTGGTGGGGGGCAATGCTGGGGGTGATGGTGGGGTCCATCGGGGCTGCGGGGGGATGCCAGGAGGCAATAAGGCTGGGGGGGGCATTAGGGGTTGGGGTGCTAGTGCTGCAGGGGTGCTTGGGCTGGTAAGGCAGGGGGATGCAGGCAGCAGTGGGGGTGATAGCGCTGGGGGGTGCTGGGGCAGTTGGGCAGGGGGTGTCCGGCTGGCTCTCGGTGCCCACCACCGCAACGGTGTCCCATATCCCTAAGGCAGCTCCAGGGCCGCCACCTGCCCCGGCTGCGTCTGGTGGTGCCGGGCAGGAAGGGAAGCGGCGAGCAGGGCTTTGCCGGGGCTCGCCTCCCTCTCTGCCGGCGCGGGGAAAGGCAGCAGCGCGGCTGGAAATAGAAATGCAAGATTGAGCTGACGAAGCGCTCGGGGCTTCGGCTAGGCTGGTGACCCGGCCTCGGCACCGCGGCCCGCGGGGTGGAGGGACAGACATCCTCTGCGGCTCCCCGGTGCTGGCAGGGACAAGCGGAGGTTTCTCGGTGTGCAGGGACGACCATGTTGGGGAGAAAGTTGCTCCCCGGGGAGCCGGTGCCCTTGTCCTTCCAGCATGCGGAGCTCACGGTGGGTTTATCTGGGATAAGCTGTAAATCGGAGCGATCCTATTAATGCATCTTGTGCCGGAGTGAGCCTCGGACCCGGCGGTGCCGCACAGGTAATCCCCGGTGTTTGTGGCAGGCGCTGGGCATGCCTGGGTGAGAGCGCTTTGGGAGGCATTGGTGCTGCCGAGCATTGCTGCGGAGGCACGGGGCTGGGTGTCGCGGGCACTTTGGGATCGGTCGCTCAGTCTCCTGCCACGTCCATCGCCCTTCGGCATGCGAGCTCCGGACAGAGGGACTGCCTGGGGACGTTGGCACGGAGCCTCGCATGATGGGAGCCCTGGCTTTGGGGTATCTGCTCCCCGCGCCACTCTCACTGGAGGAGCTGCTGGAAGTGCTGCAACTGGGGGACAATCTGCGGATGCGAGTGCCTTTAATTCCACAGGATCCCGGGTCTCCGGTCCCCGCCGGCGCGGCCAGGTCCACTATGTTGGCTGTCGCCTGTCCGAGCCTGCGGAATTTCCTACTCCTGTGGAAACTGCCACGGTGCTCTCTCTGAAGTGAGAAAGCAGTGTGGTGGCTGCCGGCATCCAACCCGACCCCGCGAGGGGCTGGGATGCTAAAGGCCATGGCTCTGCCGTGTCCCACAAGCCCTGCCACCGGAGCAGCGAGCCCTGGCGCAGCAGCGTGTGCCGCTGTCGGGGCGATAGCAAGCAGCCGGTCGGGTGCCAGGGTCGCCTTTGAGCCGTGGCAGTGCGGCGTGGCTCTGCGGCCGCCCTCGGGTCCCCCGCTCCTCTCCCTTTGCCCCCGCAGAGCCGGGGTCCCGGTGACCTCCAGGGGATGGGGTGCCCCGGTTTGGGGTGGTGCTGCTGGTTTTCCCATGCACCGCTGCTGCCTGAGCTGGTGTTGCCTCTCAAGGCCGTGTTTTTAGGGTGATCCCTGCCCGGGATGCATCGCCGCTGGGTGCGGGCAGGGGAAGGGGTCGGGCAGCTGCCCTCGCAGGGTGCCGGCAGGAGCCGGGGGGTGACGAAGCGGACACGCACTGGTGGCCACTGCCACCTCCCTCCGCTGTCCCTCCTGGGAGGGCTTTCGTGTCTCAGTGGAGGAGCTGCTGGTGCTGCTGTGTCGCTGCTCGTTTAGGTTTGCTAATGAGAAGCAGGGAGAGGAGGGAAGGAACCTGCTCAGGGACGTATTTAGCAACCTGCCCTACCAGCCCGGGCGACAGACGCGATGCCCTTGCTGGCAGCCCGGCTCTCTCCCAGGAGCCTGGCACGGTGCCGGCAGGCGTGGACCTTGCGTGGGGCAGGAGGTGACAAGGAGGGTGGACTTTGGGGCCAGCACGGAGGGGACAGGTCTGGCTGTCCCGCATGATGTCCATCGCATATGACTCGAGTGATGCTCTGATTAAAAGGAAAAAAACCCCAAAACCCCAAACCAAAACAAGCGACTTCTCACTGTTGGAGCTAATGGGGGATTCCCATCTGCTGTTCCTGCAGGAAATAGCTCAGATTTTTTTCAGCAATTATCAATGCCCTGTACTTCCTTTGGGAATTTCGGCGGCTGCACCCCGGCGGCCAGGCTGGAGGAATGCGGAGGCGCTCTGGCCAGGCTCGGCCCGGCTGGCTGCCCGCTGCGGGCTGACCCCTGGGGTGGGCGCAGGGCTCGGCGCCAGCTGTCCCCGGCTCGGGCAGCGGTGCCCTGGCCGTCGGCTGATGGGCGCGGTTATTCCTTGTGCCACCAGCATCCATTTGCAGATGTCTGTGGCCGGTGGATGTGGTGGTGGCGGCTCATCATGGAAGAAAAGGTGTGGATGGGGACTGCTGCTCCCGGGATGGCTGGGCTTGGGTGTAGGTGGTGGGTGATGGTTTGGGGAAGGGGACGTGTGGGCGAGGGGCTGTGTTGGTACTCGCGCTCTGCTCCTGGCCCTCCGGCCACATCTGTGTGTGTTGCACCTCGTCGGCAAGGACAAACCTCTGGGGCTTTGGGGGGAGCAGAGGCAGATGCTGAAGGCACGTAGGGTGGGTTTGGTACCACTCGAAGCCTTCTCCTCGAGAACAGGGAGGGGTAGAGGGAAGGACCTGCTGGGAGCCCCTTCTGAGGATGGAGATATCCATCCAGGAGCTAAAAATGTATTTATTGATTCATTTATTGGGAAGAGCCCAGCTGGAAGCTGTAGGGAAGGGCCTCCTGGTGTCCATCTGGATGCTGGCCCAAGCAGGCCTGGCTGGAGGTTTGCTGGGGAGGCAGCAGGTCTTCGCAGACTGGAGCAAGGTTTCCTGGGACCCTGCTCTGCCCTGTTGCAGCCTGTCCCTTCAGAGGACATGTTTTATTTAAACCTTTTGAAGCATCATCTTTAAAAAGAGGTCAGGAGCCCTTGGTCTGGTCCAAAGCTGTGGAAGGATTGGGGCTGGGGTCCAGGTGGGCTTTATGGGTTGGGAATTTGGGTTTTTGGTTTTTTTTTCTCACTGGTTCAAAGCTTCATTTCTTAGTGCAGCCCTGTTGGTTGAATTTGCTTCAAGCCCAAGAGAAAAATGTCAAGTGAGTCCGGGTGGGAGCTCCGCTGGGCTGCGTGGTGCCCCCGTGGTGGTGGAGCGCCGGGCTGGGAAGGGGGGCTGCTGCCGGGGAAATCCCCCAAAGCAGCTGCTGTGGGAATGCCCCCGTGCCTCGTCCCGGTTTGGGAGCCGCTGCCAAATGCCGCTTTACAAACACTTTGGCGGTGGTTTCCGAGGGACTTAACCTACGGCGGCAGCAAGGCTTTCCCATAGGTAGGACGCTATGAAGAAAAGCACTCGATACACAAATCCCCTCCTTGAGAGCAGGCTGTACCGAGGTGGGATTTACATTCCTGCACACAAACAGCTTCTGTTTGCGTTTTCTGGCTTCACGTTGCCTTGTCTCTGCTCCGTGCTGGTCTGGCTGGTTTAAGAAGAGAATTAACCTCAGCAGGATGAGCAGGGGACCAGCGAGGAGCATCGCTCTGCTGCCGCGCGTCTGCACGATGTCCTTTACCAGGGCTTCCCCCCTCAGAGCTGATCTCCGCCTCGCGGGAGGGATGAGGTGCCTGTCTTCATTTTCTTTAAATCTGCAACATCAAAAGGAGCGAATGCTGGTGGGGAAGTCAGTGCGGACCCAGGAGAGGTCCTGGAAAGGTGTTGCCCAGCGCCCTCCTGCGTGCCTGGCACCTCTGCCCCAGCAGCTTGAAGGGGACAAACCTGAATGTCCCCTGCCCGCAGGTGACATCCCCTGTGGGGTGTGTCGGGGTCTGGCTGCGCCCCGGAGCCGTCCAAGCAGTGGGTGCAAGTGGATGGGTTCAAATGCCCGTGGTGGGCACCACGGACCTGCTGCTCATCCGCTCCTGGGAAACCTGGGAGCTCAGAGGGTGCTTTGAGGCACAGATCCCTCTGGAGATGGCGGGGGGAACTGGTGGTAGGCAGGAGGTTTTGTAATTTTTTTTTTTTTTTTTTTACTCTTTCTGGCACTTTTTGGTGATGCGTACAGGTGCTGGTCGCTGCCAGGGGTTGTGTCGTGCTTAGCTGGGGGGTTTGATGTTCCTGGAGGAGAAACCTCCCCCTATCATGGCTGGACGGAGGTTGGAGGGATTTGTACGCTTCCAAGAGAAACGTGTGGTGGCCGGGCCCTGATAACCGGCAGCTTTATGGGGCAGTTTGAAGGGGGGCTGAGAAATCCCTTTACATGAGAAGAGGCGTTTGGTAGCCAGGTTGGAGCTGAGCCCCATCCCTGGCCGAGGCAGGGGATGGACGCATGGGATCCCAGCCACAGGTTGTGCCAGTGGCGAGGCCGTGGAGGAGCCCATGGCTTCCTTCTCCATCACTTAAAAAAAAAAAAAAAAAAAAAAAAAAAGGCAAAAAAACCTCAGAGCCTTCCCTCTGGTTACTGCTGGTTAGAAGAACATAGAGGCGGTCAGCCTGGCTTAGGGAAAACTCATGGAGAGAGAGTCCTCCAGAGCAAGGTAACACTGGAGAAATGAAACCATTGCAGTGGGTGAAGAAGACCTCCTTAGTTTTATCCGGTTGCTGTGTGAGAAGGTGCTTCACCCGTCTTTAAAGGGTGGCGTGCGGGGATGAGTGTGTCTCCGCAAGCAGAGCTCGTGTCTTGCCTTTGCCTCTGGCTGCATCTGCGTGGACGTGTCTCCTGCCCGGGAAACTGCCCATTCCTTAGTGCCGGCGTGGGGTGACCTTGCCTTGGGACACTGGCCACCGGGTTGCTCATCTGCCGCTGGAGCTCCAGCCTGGTGGCACCAAAGGGTTGGCCCCGGGCGGTGGGGACGGCTCTGGCCATCGCGCCGGGGATGGCGGTGGCTCCCTGGAAGCAGGCAGAGCCCCCCCATGTCAACGCTCACAGATGAAAGAGGCGAACCCAGCCCTGCCGCTCATTAGCGGCAATCCTCACACCTGAAATTAAGCCCAGCCACTTTCTAAGGGCTCGGCGTCGGGGAGCATGTGTGGCACGTCGCATCGATGACGGCACCCGGCAGCAGTTGCTGTAAGGCAGGCGCTGCCCTCCCCTGCCCGCCCGCCCGCCGCCAGCCGTCGGGGAGAGCCTCCGGGATGCCGAAAGGTTTAGGACGAGGCTTAAGATGAGCTGCTGGGCTGCTGGTCCGTACCCCGCTGCAGGGCAGAGACCCCCTTGCAGTGGTAGGGTTTTCCCTGGATGGATGCTGCTGCTCAGACCTTCCCAAAAGGGACCCTAAAGGATGGTTTGCATTCAGGGCTGGACCGGCACGGGATGGGTATTGTGGCAGATGTTACCCCAGCACCGGTAGGACAGGGCTGTGCCCACTGCAGTCGGGCTTTGGGACCTCTTTGAGGCTCCCATCAAAGTCACGCTCCTCCTCGTTGGGTCGGTTTTCTGCTTGTTTCATTGCAAGGCAGGAGACAGGGATGGAAAAACCTGCAGGAAAGGCAGGACTATGTCTCCCTAATTAGTAGGGGCCTGATTTTCATTTCTACCCAGAGCTCTGGTAATGATTAAATACATGGGAATTATCTTTATTATTTATATTGCATTAGTATTTAGGAAGCTAGGACCCCGTTTGCTGTGCAAACAGTGAGCGATAGTCCTTGCCTGGAGAAGCGCCGTCTCTGGCACAGCCGTCGCATGTCCTGGCCGGGTACATTGGGGTTTGAGCCCTGCGCGCCCGTGGCATCGCCTGAATTGCTACCGCAGCTCTGCTCCCTGGCACTTTGAAGGATTTAAAGCATTCAATTGTACGTCTTTTTTGTTGCACGCGAGTCACATGTGTTTTGGTATGGAAAAAAAAATCGGTGTGTTAACGTGACCTCTGAAATTGTGATTTATATATAGATTTAAATTATATATATATTTTTGGCACCTGGGTTGTCAAAGCCCAAGAGTTGGCCGCCGCCTTTAGAAGCTCTTGCTTTATTGTTGGAGGGCTACAATAAAGCAATCTCGTTAGGTAAATATAACGATGTTACGATCCACCATCTGCTAAAGCGCTGCTGCGCGGCGCTGGCAGAGCGGTGGGAGCTGCCTGCCGCGCCGCTTCT
The DNA here is from genome assembly GCF_965183815.1 of Platalea leucorodia. Taxonomy (NCBI): domain Eukaryota; kingdom Metazoa; phylum Chordata; class Aves; order Pelecaniformes; family Threskiornithidae; genus Platalea; species Platalea leucorodia. The sequence continues at coordinate 4,022,478 of NC_138838.1, read as the reverse complement.
CCCCTGCTCCTTCTTGCTGGTGTCCGCCATGGGTCTTGCATGTCCTAGGAGAAACAGAAATGGTTGGTACGGATGGAGAAAGGGCTTTTTCTTATGGTTTCCTCCCTTCTCACCAGCCAGAGGATGAGCTGTTGAGCCTTTCCAGCTGGTGAGGGCCGATTCCCGTCGGAGCGCAGTGGGGCTGTTGGGATGGTGGTAGGGTCATCAGCAAGTCCCCCAAAAACTGGGTCAGCACATTGCCGAGCTGTGGAGACCCTGATATGTGGGGATGCTGTGGTCTGCAGGGACACCCTGAGATGCCACCAGGTGCCTGGGTCCCACAGCATCATCCTTGCTCCCATCTGAGCAGTGGGACACCCCTGTCCTGGTGGCAGCAGGGACCCCCCTGGGTGCTGGAAGCCCATTTGCAATCGTCATTAGGAAGGATTGCACTCGGTCGGCGAAATATGTGAGGAACTCTGCTTGTTTAAAGTGCCTTTGGGGTTTTGGGCCTTAAATAAACATCCTGGTTGGGGTTTGGGTTGGAGGTTTTCATCCTGGGAAAGGCAGGCGGGGGGAAGGGAGCTGCGCCGCTGCCCCAAGTCTGCGTGCGCCTTCTGACAAGGTTATAAATTAGCTTCATTAGAGGAGGATCACTGAAAATAAATTGCTCCACACCCTTTAGGGGCACCTCCAGGCTGTAATTTAATCTCTTCTTTCTGCGGACAAATGCCTAGAAACCCCCAAAGTGAAATTACAGCGTTTTACCCTACGTTAGAGCTTGGTGGTTTGGCCCTCAAAAACGCAAACTCTCCCCATGCCCCCAGATGAAATTTGGCCGGGGGCTTGCATCGAGACCGGGGGGGTCGTTGGGGTTCGCCGCGGGTTCCTGGCCCACACTGGCCCCCTGCCACCGCTGCCCGACAGCTTCTTTGGGGGACGCCCGGCTGGGCAGAGGAGCGGGCCGGGCGTTCGAACCCCGATGAAACAGCGCGGTTCAAACCGAGTGGCCTGTGTGCTGTTAATATAGATCTGTGGCAGGAGTGGGCGGCGAGCGACCTTTAACAGGACATTAAACATTTATTAAAACCATTAGAATTAGTGTCAGGCTGTATTTATTTATTTTATTTAAAACGGAGGCGGGGGGGAAGACACAGGAGAGGCAGGCATGACCTGAGAGTCTCATGAGATGACTGATCTGGTGCGGTGCATCACCAGCCTTCCCCGTGCAAGCTCCCGGAGCAAAGACCTGGCTCCGGGATGGATCCAGCATCCGCCCGTGCCCTTCCCGCGGCTCCTTGCTGGATCCTGCTGCAGGCACCCAGCATCTGTCCTGAAAAACCTCACCTCCATCCTGGGCCCCCCTAAAATACTTATCGTTCAGGTGGGTTAATTTTTTTCCCCACCTGCCCAAAGGTTTATTCCTTTATGGGGAGGTGGAAGAGCATGAGATTAGCCCCGCATCTCTCCCGCATCATCTTCCCGGAGCTGGCCGCCAGCTTTCCCCGAGCCGCCCCTCCGAGGATTACGTGCTCTCTTGAAAACCTCTTTGTTTCCCCGTGTTTGCTGTTGTAATTTATGTACGATGCCGCCGCTTGTTGAAAAACAAGGTCTTTATCTCCGTGGGAATTACACCTGCAGAAATCCAGCCCTATCGCTGCCTGTGCGCGAGGCTTTCCACGATAAAAGCCGGCTCCAGCGCCGCCGCAGCAATGCAAAAGTTTCCTCTACTTCAGCTGCCAGCGAGGGCGATGCTCGCCTCCCCTCTGCACCGTGTAGCACACAAATCCCCTCCTCTTTAAATGCTCTCTGAAAGCAGGCTGCTTGGGTTGTGGCTTCATTGCTGATAAATTTTCTTCTTCCTGTTCCTGATTTATTTCTTTCTCCCCTAGCAGTGTAGGTATCGTTGAATATTTTTTTTTCTTTTTTGGCTCCTTGTTGATTTATTTTGTAAGATGCCTATTTCCACACTTACTGGCCTTCCAGAGCACCGTGGGCCTGGTGTGGTGATGCCAATGGATGGAGCAGAGCGCGCCCATCCCGCAGGGCCAGGGGTGCCTGTGGATGGCTGGCAGCCGCGCTCCTGGAAAGGGTTATTTTTAACAGCTGGGCTTGTGCTGGGTTGCCATCGATGCACCAGAGCACGTAGGCATCCTTTATTATTTTAAACTCGATAATTACAAATAATGCGGAGGTTGTCTCTGCTGTGGGTAGCCACTGCTGAGGATGCTCCAGGATGCCGGCTTTCCCATGGCGCGGGGGTCTCACCTGCGCCCGGACTGGCGGGTGGGCTTTGCCGCGGCACGTGCCCGGCTCCCCCTGTTGCTGTCCCCATCGGGGCAGGGAAGCCGATGCCGGCTGGCAGCCGGAGCCGGCCCTTTGGAGGTGTGGGAGGTGCAGGACCAGAAGAGCAGGAAGGGAAATGGCTCCCGTCGGGGCCACGGGCGAGGAGAGCAGTGGGAGGGTGGCTCTCCTCCCGGCGCTGGCTGACAGACGGCTGCCTGTCCCCGTGTGCCCCCTCCCCGTGGCTCCGCACTCCCCAAAATCAAAACGGCAGCAGCTGGGGTGCACGCTGGCATCACCCGGGTGGGAGCCAGAACACAGTGCTGGGGTCTCCTTGCTCTTCCTCCTCCTCCTCCTCCCCATAACTCTTCGCTTGTGGTCGGCTCAGGCTGGGGGGTGCCAGGCTGGGTCTGCACCCCTGCTGCGTGCTCCCCACCTAGAAACCATCAGTGATGCCTATGGCAAACCTTACAGCAAATGCTGTCCCTCTTAAACCCCGTGCTGTGGGTGCACCGAGGGTTTTTCTGTCCTTTTCTCCCCCCTCCTTCACTAACTCGCTTTTCACCAGCGATGCTACGAAAGGCATTTAAGCCCAGAACCTTCCTTCTCAGTATTGATTTTGCTTTCTGCTTGAGTCTCTTTATTGCCCTTGGTATTTTGAGTAGCTAGAAGGATGCTGGGGAGAGCCGGGCTGCCTCTTCGGGGGGCTTCATGTCCCCAGCAGCGAGGTGATGGGCAGGGGGCCAGGGGAGGCATTCATGGAGATGAAGCGGTACCACCTTGGAGGTGCTGATATCCCGGGGGCTGCGGTGTCGGGCTGCGGTGTCAGGCTGCGAGGGGTGCTCCTTCAAGATGTTGGAGAGATGTGGGATCACACTCGGTGCCCAGCGAAAGCCTCCTGTAGCGTGGCTGGGGCAGTTTCGCCTCCCGGTCCCAGATCACCAGCCTTGGGGAGAGGTTAAGGCGCTTCCTTCCATCTTGGGGAAAGCCAGCATTTGGCTTTTAACCGGGTTTTTGGGCTTCACCTGGGTCAGCGACTTCGCAGAGGACAAGGCACGGTGGCAGAGCAGCCGAAATAAACCCACCTATTTAAATATTTACCTGCCCATTATAAAGTAGCTCTGTGTTTACCTGCTCTGCGGCTGCGTGCAGCACGAAGAGCTGTGCCGAGAGCTTGCCGGCTCCCCCGGCCTTGGCACCCGTGCTGCCGGGCGGTGGGTGCCTGTTGCCTAATTACTTGCCGCCCATTTAAGGGGAACTGATTAAGAAATTAATTCACAATCTCGGGCTCCGTGGGTCCCGATCTTAATGCTTTGATCGTGGCGGAGTGGGGACAGATGCAGGCAAGCGCGTTGCTTCCCATCCTTCTGGCTGAAGCAAGGGATAATTAAGGGACTTTTGGTGTTGGGGTGATTTGGTATGTGAAAATTCTCATTTTTTTTATTGCTTTCTATAAGTTTTGTGGCATATGAGGTTGTGTGGGTCTCGGCAGGGTTTGAGGTACAGGTCCATGCTCAGCAGCATCCTGAACGGGGGTGATGGGGAGCCTGAGGCGGTCCCCGGTAGTGCAGCCCCTTGTTTCCCATCTTGTGGATAAAGACATTGGAGGGTTTCCATTTTTCAACCTGACAAGCACATGTGTGAAAAATAAACTGTGAGCCTGAAAAATAAACTGCGAGCCCAAAAAATAAGCTGCAAGCCCTCTGCCTTCCCTGTGACAAGGTGCTCTCCCTTTGCACAGCCCCAAAAATCTCTTTTTTTTGAGGGGCTGGTCCCCCCCCCAGTATCACCGTTCCTGGAAGCATCACCATCCTGGAGCTAAATCAGCATTGAGCCACCTCCCAGCACCCAAACCGTGATGCACATGTATTTATTTTCTGCTATTTATGGGGCACCTGAGCCGGGCTCTTGCTTTCCCCAGTGGCAAGGAACCAGGGTGCCTTACAGCCACCTCGGCACCCCCCGAACCCGCCCTGGGCACCTCAGGAGGCGGCGGGTGCTGGACGCTGGGTGCCTGTTTCCCCACTCTCGCACCTAAAGCAGGCTCCGAATTTGGGACGCCGCTTCTCTTGGCGCTTCATTGGGCACCGGAGCTGCCGATTAAGGGAAATGTGCCACGAGGCAGGTTTGCTTTGCAGGATTAAAAGCAAATACATATTTATGTGCTATGCAAAGCAGGCCCGATAAGATATGCGTATCATTGGGAATTTAGAAGCCGTTTCGGTTTGGGCCCAAGATGAAGGGGTGCGCCTGTCGGTGCGTTATGTGGGTTTAAAGGGATGTTTTTTCTCCAGCTGCACAAAAATAAAAATAGAGAGGGGGGAAAAACAAGGTTTTTTCGCTTCTTGGGCTGCTCTGGTCTTGGGTTTCACCATCTCCCCGCATCTTTAACTGCAGGGATGGAGAAGAGCCAGGGAGAGAGGGCAGTGCAGGCAGCATTTCGTATGCAAATATAATGCTGGCCCCGTTCCTAATATTCGCTGTGTTTACACGTAAATGCAAACAACTGTTGACTTAGTTTCAACAGATAATGTGTTTCATAACACAATGGAAATGAGAATTAAGCTGGAATTTAGCAGGGGGAACATGTGTTTCTGCGAGACCTCAGGCTCTGCCGTGCCCGTGTGCCGTGTCGCGGTCATGGCGGTGCCGGCGCCGCGGGGGCTCGGGGCTGGGGCTCGGCGTCCTTGGGGGGCCCCTTCTCGCTGGTGTTGGGGGACACCTCTGCCAGCCGATTTGCCTCGCTAAACCGCCCTGAAGTGGGGCGAGCAAGACGAGGGCGGGCTGGTCGGCTGCAGGATCGGTGAGCTGAACCAGCCCACCGGCCAGGCTGGGGAGGGGGCCGGCGTCCCCCCGAGCTTACAGGGACCGGGGCTGATCCAGGGCCAGTGTTCCCCTGGGAAAGAAGGGACTTGTGTGCTTCGGGGGGAGTTGAGGTGTCAGGGGAAGGGAACTGCTGGCCCAGGACACCGCGTTGGAGCCCGAGCATGTCCCGGGAGGGAGGAGGTGGCAGCAGCCAGGTCACCTTGTCCTGAAGTGACTCCAAGCAGAAGTATGCAGGAGAGGCCCTGGCTGTATTTTAGGGCCAGGTCCTGGCCAGCCCGGGGCAACCCTCCCAGAGCTCCCCGGGGCCAGCCCTGACGCCGGCCGGGGTGGCCTTTGAGTCACGGCTCAAATCACCGGCTATCAGAGCCGCTCCTGCCGCCTCCGCCCTGTGCCTGCCACCGTCCCCACCCTGCTGCACCCCAGATCCCGCTGGGGGGGTGAGGCGGGACCCCGACACCACCAGGGAACCCCCAGGCTGCTGCGCTGCCCTTCCCGGGTGAAGGCACTGATGCACGTGGGCTGCTCCCTGCAGCCCCGAGGAGTGGAACCATGGCTTGGGAATCAGCATTTTGGGACTCATGGGTGTGTAATCACTGTCTCTGGGTGTGGGTTTGTCTCCGTTCGTCTGTCTGCCTGTCCCTTGCCTGCTGGCTGGCTGCCACCCGGCACGGCAGGGCTCACGGTGCTCAGGGCACGGTGTTAAAAAAAGCTGGGTCCCTGTGAATAAGAAGGGGGGAAATTTTGTGATGTGCACCCAAGCTATATTAGACATCAGCAAATCTCTGCATGAGAGCTGTAGGGATGGTCTTGCGGGTGGGACACCTTGGCTGGAGGTGCATGGCTCTACCAGGCACTGGGGACCCCAGCCATGGGCTGGGGACCCCCGGGGACCCCCAAGCCACGGAGCTGCTGCTCCCGGGGTGCAGGAGCAGCACAGCAGGACCTGGTGTTGTGACCCCAGTCATGATGCCGTGGCCCGGGAAAGCCAGAGCCGTTCTTGGCCGGACCCGGCAGCTCCTGGCGTGTCAGCTCACCGAGGAGGGTGATGTCTGCTTGGGGGGGGTGGAGGCCGCGCGGCACCTGTGGCTGTTTGTGTCTGGCAGCCGGCGGTGATGGCGAGCCCTGATAGCGCCGTGGTAATGGCGGGGTTTGCATGAGAAACAGCAGGTTTTGGGGCTGGTGCCACAGCCAGATGCTGCCTGGGAAGAAAATGGGGATCCTGGCGAGCTGGGGTGGGCAGCTGCCGGCAGCATCCCTCCAGCCTGGCGGCACTGCCGTGCTGCCCAGCTCCCTTGAAGGGTCACACCAGGGTGGGTGCAGGCTTGGCTTCGCCGAAGGCTCCTCCATTGCCGGTTGCAAGTCCTGGGCAGCGCCTGGCGTCGAGGCGCACGTGCTCCCCGCCGCGGGGCCGGAGCAGAGGGCAAGTGCTGGGGCAACCTGGGAACTGCTGTCGCCTTTCTGATTCATCCCATAAAATAAAATAAGGGAGAGGGGAGAGCTCGGGGTGCAGGATGCTCCCGTCTCCCAGCCTCCTCTCATCCCCTTAGAAAGGAATTTTCTTTTTTTTATTGAGCTTATTTATGTGGTGTAGAGTCAGGCCTTGGATTAGCAAATAGCCCGTCCTGTAACACGGGGAATATTCAATATTGAGACAACAGCAACCAGAGAGAAATATTCGAGATAAAATTAAAGCATAATGAGATTAGGCAGCGGCTCTCTATCAGAGACCTCCTTACGCAGAGGTAATTACCTGGGCAGAGCAGAAAGCAGGCGATGAGCAGTGGTGGCTGTGGGCTGGGGTCGGTGTTGGAGGGACGGGGCCACCCCAGCCCTGCCTGGGAGCTGGGGGGGATCAGCGCCATCAACAGCAGCTTTGCAAAAGAAAAAAGCATCGGGGTTGAGTGTTGAGGAGCAAGATGAGGTGCCTGCCAGCACCCGTGGCGAGGACTGGGGTGGACCATCCTCTGCTGAGCCCTTGCAGACTCATTGCCCCCAGCCCGGGTGCTGTGTCTTTGCATATTTGCAGTTTGGGGATTTTTTTGGTAGATAATTTATTATTATTAGTGGTGGTGGTGTTATTATCATCTGGAGCAGCACCCAGTTAGATGAACGCAAGGTGGGCATGCAAACTGGGGTGACAGCTGGGACGGGGCATCGGGCACCGTTCGGAGCAAGCAAACCTCGTACCGGGCTGTGGGGCTGGCGCTGCAGCACCTGCGGGCACAGTGCACATGGGATTTTTCTTTAATTTAGAAGGGGAAAAAAAGGGGGGGAAGCAGAAAAGCATGTGCCTGTGTAATAAAAAAATTCGAGTTAGGCTCTCGGTGACTGCATGGAAAACAACAGGCTTTTTATGTTGGCTCTTGGGGTAGTAGGAGAGCAGGCTAGAATAAAGATTTACAGTGTTTGGGAGATTAAAGGCCCTTGGTACATTGTTCAAATACCACGAGATTAGTTTCCAAGGAGACGGATACCAGTTGCCATAGGCACCGGGGGGCCAGGAATTAGGATTGCGATTTTTTATCCTGATCACGCAACCCGTAGCTGAACGCTGCTAAAACTCGGGCTTTAAATAACCCCAGCGTTAGCTTACGCGCCGCCGAACCCGAGGCTGGAAACTGTATCTGCCTTCCTTCCCCCCGCCCCAGCGCCCGCTCGGGTGTGCAGAGTTGGACCCGGGTATGGATAGAGGGGTGCGAGGGGATACAGGGATGGGGACCGAGGTCGGTGCAACCCCAAGACCTTCCCTGCAGGTCATCCTGTGGCTTCTGGGCTCGTTTCATCTGATTTTTTCTCTAGGCAAGGGATTGCCGGCATCTTCTTGCGATAACCAGCAGTCACCGCGATGCAGGGGCAGGGGATGTACCGAGGGGCAGAATTAGTCACCTGCTAATTTTGGCTTCCCCTGGTCTCACGCTTCTGGGAAGTGCAACCCGAGCCCTGGTGTGTGGGACGCCGCATCCGTGCCCTCGCCGCCCGCCTCTCCTTCTAGGAACTGCAAACACCGGGTTTTCTCCGGGCTGTACACGAAGCGGTGCTGAGCTCCCGCTGTCGGCTGGGTTTTGGGGCTGGGCATCTCCCCGGGGAGGGAAGCTCCACCCTGGGAGCCATGCGAGCACCCAAGTCCCCATGGCGGGGTGCCTTTGCTCACCCATCAGGCATCATGAAGCTCGTCTCCAGCTTCGCCACCCCCAGCCACCCACGCGGGGCCGCCGGGCCAGGATCCGGCTCAGCCGCGGCCGCTTTCCATGCACAACGCTCACAGCATCCCTCCCCTGCAATGGTGGGAACGCTCTGATTAATGCTTATTTTTTATTTTTTTCCCTTTTTTTCTCTTTTCTTTAATAAATGAAGAGGCAGTTGCTCGAAGCGAGAGCTTCTATGCCTGCCTGCCGTGAGATTGCGGCGTGGAAACTTGTCTAGAGCTGAAAGCTGCGCTGCTTGAGCTCCACGGGCAGAGTGATCCCCCCCAGCAGCCGCTGTGACATGAAAGTGTTTATCCTGGGGGAGATGAGACGCAGCTTCTGAAGGGCACTTGATCCTGATCCATCTCTCTTTGCATTAGGCAGAAGCTTACTATCATTTTACTATATAATATTTGTATGTATGCCTAGGCCAGGCTTAAGAAAATCAAGGCGGCAGCAGAATGCAATGCCCTGGTTGGGGAGGGGAAGCTAAATTCCTGTTGCAGATACGTCCCGCTGCGGGAGCCCCCGGTTTGCTCTTTGCTTCTTTTATAAGCAGGACTAAACCGCGGCAGGCGCCGGATTATCCAGGAAAGCGGAGCTGAGGCGCTGATGCCGGTGGATGTTGTTGTGGTGCCGGTGTGTATGTGAGGAGCTTTTCCAGCAGGTGCCCTGGGTTTTGTTGGCAAAATAAAACAGGGGAGGAGGTGTCTGGAGCTTGTTCTGCCTGGTACTACCTGGCTGGAAGGAGGGGGGAAAATAGAGAGTTTGGGGGAGCCAGCAAGCCCGGCGGGGTGAGGGCTGCCGGCATGGCGGGGATGCAGGCACAAGCGGTCGGGTACCCCGAACTGTGCTGGAGGCTGTTTGCCCCCAGCTCTGCTGCTTTCAGACTTTTGCAAAAAGGTATCAGCTTGAAAAGTAGTAAAAAAAAAAAAAAGGGAATTTGTGGATGCTGGGAGAGATGTGGCAGCGGTTATGGGGCAGCAGTCAGACCAGGACATGGGACCAGGGGTGCACCAGTACCCACCTTTGGGGGATGCAGATGTGGCCTCGGTGGGTGCTTTTTCACAGCGGGTGCATTGGTGGGGCAGCACCTGGGGTACCCCAAAACCCAGAGCCTGCCCCAGGAGGGCTGCGCTGCAGGGGCACCCGTACATGGGGCAGAGGTTAGGAATTTTGGGGGGTTTGGGGGTGTTTAGACATTTGAGGGTATTTCTGGGCATTTTGCAAATGTCATGGGCCACGGTTATCTGCTGTACCTCTGGCATCGGTGCCGACCGCGCAGCTCACCGATCGCCAGCTAATGAATCATCATTAGTGAAGAATAAATGGCCCCAGCATGAGTTGTGTGGCTTTGCCCTGTGCCGGCTCGGGATGGAGTGGATGCAGTCGCGGGGGCCAGAGGCCGGCGCTGAATTAGGCATCAGGGATTAGGGTTTAGCCAGGCAGCACAGGTGGGTTAAAGCCATCAGGCTGCGAGCAAGTCGCCCGTGCGGAGCAGAAATATCCACTGCTGTGGCAAAAACCCCAGGGCCGGTTATTTGGCAAGCGTGGGGCCGCGCTGTGGTGCTCCCGTGCCCAAGATGGCTTCGGTCGCGTCCGCCGGCTCCGCTGATACTGGTGTTTCTTAAGTGATTAGAAAAAAAACCACAAATTGAAATTCAAGCCTGGTCCCTGCCCCTGGCTTTCGCCTCGCTGCGGTTTATGTGGTTTCCAGGGCTTTTTACTCAAGCGACTCCAGCTCGCCGGGCACCTCGCTGCTAACAGGCGCCTGCCAAAAAAGGGACCTCAAAAGTCCCTGAGATGGAGCGGGGCTGAGAAATACCTTCTGAGTCGGTCCCCCTTCCTCATCAGTGAGATAACCCTTAGCGACGGTCCTGCCCCAAAACGATGTCCCCGGCACGGCCATGGGGGACAGTCCCCTTGCTTGGAGGGGGGCTGCTGTCCCGGCACTAGCAAAGGACATTATTTGTCCCTCTGGCTCCTATCAGGATGGCTCCTGATGGATTTTTACAGCGTGTTTAATGATAGCCAGGGCTAATTGCTTAAATGTCCTCCAGGGCTGGTGTAATTTTTAAAAATCCCCTTTAAATATGCCCTCCCAGACTAAAAGGCAATTACAAATAAAATCACTGTCGTCTCGTCGTTACGTGCGGGTCATCGTTACATTGACACGCGGGGGACGGCCTCCCACCAGGCGGGCTGGGGGTGCCGGTCCTGCTCCCTTGGTCCCAGGGGGATGGAGGCGGCTGAATGTGGCACCCAATGTCCCGTGGCTCATCAGGCGTTTCGGGTGGCCAAGAAGCCCAAATACCACCTTCAAAGGTCCCCCGCCCCCAGCAGTGCTTTCCCCTGCTCTAATGTACCCCCAGGCTGTTCCTCCTCTCCCCGGGAGGGTACCTCCTCTCCCCGGGAGGGTAAATGGCCCGTAATCCATCTCAAGACCTACCTCTAATATATATATATATATATATATATTTATATATATATATAAATAATCTATATTCCGTATATAGGTTTTTTTCTGGAGGGGGTTTTGACTATTTTGCTGGAATTGAGGCTGGCTCGCTTGGGCTTCCCACAGTCCCACACTCTCACCAGCGCTGCTGAAGCAACAGGCAGAATTTTCCTGGAAAAATGAATAAGCAGATAATTTCCAGCCACTCTTGTGTGGAGTTGCAGGCAGGACTGGCGCAATGGTCTTTTTTTTTTTTTTTTTTTCTTCTTCCCTTTTTTCCCCCCAACATGCTGAATAGTCAAAGCTCTCATTAATTTAAATTCCTGTTTGGCTCCCTGAACCGGGAACCAGCCCACACGGTCGGAGGCTTTATAAACATCCCGGCTGGGCGCGCGGGGGGGATTTCTGTGGTGATGCTGCAATGTCTGTAGGGCAAGAAGGCAGCAGTGGTAGCGTCTCTTTGGGGCTCTCCGTGCTGCTCCCCTGCTTTTCACTTCTCCCTTGCTGCCGTCGGACCCCAGCACGCTCCGTGCCGGTGGCATTTCCTTGGTGCCGCGGCTGAGCCGGTGTCCTCCGCCTTGTTGCCCTTGGATGCAGTTGGTGGTTTAAGGGCTGAGCTGGAAGACATTGCACCCACCCAGCACTGGTGGGTTTGCGTGGGGGCACCGGCCGGCGGATGCTTTGCCTTGCAATGGTTTTGAGTGGTCTGGTGTCCTCATTACAGGAGGTGCTTCATGTGGTGAAAACCACCAGGTTACATTTTTTAACATACAGTAGAGCTGCAGGAAACAAAAAAAAATAAATCACTCAATTCAGTTTAAAACCAGTATTGGTAGAAAGCAATATAAGAAACAGCAGATGCAGAATGTCCTCGGTTCCTTTTGGGCATTTGGCTGTTCCCATCTGACGGCGTCTTCCACACTGGGTTTGCCCTTGGGTACTTCCCAAAAAAGGGGTTGTTGCCTTTTTTTCTGATGGCAAGGGTGGCCCAAAGGAGCGGCGGGCATGGGGAGAGCCAGCAACAAGTTCAGCCCAGTTTTGTGAGTGCCGGGTGGGTGCATGGCTCCCTTTGGGAAACTGGATTTTGGGGGTTATGCTAAATAAGGCTTTCGTACAGCAAGGTGAAAGCAGTGGGGAGGATGGCAGCGGAGCAACTTCTTCAAACTGCCATGGCAGTGTGGAAACACCAGCTCAGCTTAATAAATAAGGTAGTGTTGCTTCTGATTGTGGCACGGAGCTGGAAATTGCTGTAAGGCTTGAAAAGATGAGCAAGAAGAAGGGGAACAAAAGTCAACACCAGGAGCTTACAGCACCCGACTTTGCCATGACGTGAGCCCCAGCCGGGCAGGCGATGCCAGGCCCGTGCCATGCGAGCCGCTGGCTCGCATAAACTCCCCTCGGTTTCTCCTAATTGAACCTAGTTATAATTTGAGGGATATAATAACACAGTTTTCTGCTTGGAAATTTCCTTTGGGGGAGGGTTGTTGTTGGCTTGGGGTTTTTTTTGGGTTTGTTTTTTTTTTTTTTACCGTTTTGTTTGCTCTGAACGCTTTGGAAATGGTGATGCAGCACGCAAGACGGGAGGATGTTTATTCTGGGGAGAGATGCTGCCCCACGGCAGCGGTCGGGGGGATGGAGATGGGATGCTCCTGCTGCGGGCGCAGGGTTTGGGGGGATCGCTGCCGTTTCTGCAGGGGTTCGGGAGCCTCCCCACGCGCCTGCTTTTTCCTTTGCTGCAGCCCGGGTGATTCACGAGCAAAACTCCCCCGGGACCAAATTTATGATCTTTCCCAGGATTGTAAAGGGAGGTGAGGAAGGAGGTGTCGTATGAGTGGAGCCCGCGATGGCCCGTGTGGGCTGCCTGCCCGTGTCCCCTGTTGGCTGTGGCACGGCACCCCCATCCCCGCAAGACTCATTTGGGAGGGGGGGAGAAATAATTAAATAATAATAAAATTAAAATAAAATTTAGGGTTTTTTAACATTTAAAAAAGAAAACCATTCTGCAAATGTTTGCTTTGGCCCCGTGACAGTGGCGTGATGGTCCCGGAGTCACCCTGCACCCCCGGGGACGGGACTCGGGGCACGGAGGTGGGATGGGGCTGGGGCTGGACCTGACCCTGCTGCGGGCTGGGAGGGGGAAATCAGCCCCTTGGTGGGTGCCCCAGGGTGGGATTTCAGCAGGATGGGTGCGTGGTGCCCGGGGAGCGGGGGTAGGATGCTCTGCACCCATCCTACCCACCTTGCTCCCTGCCGCCGGCCCTAACTGCTATAAGAATGGTTTACCCCAGTTTTCCTAAAGATTACTTTCCCTTTGATTAGACAAACAACTTCAAGCAGTACATCTTAATTTGATTTGAATAAGCCTAGTGCTTGCCGTGAAGTTTTTTTCCTCCCTTTATTTCTCCCCTTTTCTAAATCCGCTGTCACTGCTCTTCCTGACCATACATGATTAAAAGCTTTACAGGAATATTGTCCCCCGTCCCTTAAAGTGCTGTTGTATTACTTGGGTCATATTTTTGTTACGATTTTTTTTTCCTTGTTGAGGGATTCTCCATGTTCCTTATTAAACGATCAGCCAGGTGAAACAGATTATTTTTGTCCCAGTCTCCTGCAGAGCCGGGAGCAGGTAGGGAGAGGGTGCAGGGACCTTGTCCCACTTCCCACTGACGTTATCCCAGGGTTTCCCTTCAGTTCCCCCTCTGGGGCCAGATCCCACTCGTGGCTTTGCTTTCTGCAGCCGAGGGAGGAGCAGCTCTTCCCCACAAGCGCCGCTGCCCGTGGGAGGCCATGGCCGAGCAGGTTGGTACAGCTTGAGCTCTCCGAGGGGCTGTGACCAGCCCCACCGAGGCAGGGAACCGGCTCTCCAAAACGCTGCTGGAAGGCAACAAGAACATCCATGTCATATTTAATAATAATTAGGGCACTCAGAAATACGTATGGGCATCAAAATAAGCCTGTTATCCAACCGAGTGCTTGTGGGGGGGTTAAGAAGGGAGCGATGCTCCCTGGACCGAGTCCTTTCCCGATGGCAGCCCCCAGGCGATGGCAGTTCCCAGCCCAGCGTCGTGGCTGCCCGGTGTCCTGCAGGCCGGGAGAGCGGCTCAGGGCCGGCATCGACAGCGCCATCGCCTCGCTGCTCCCTGCCAGCTGCAACAAGGCACCTCTTATTAACACAGCGTTGATTCAAAGCAGAAATCATGAGTTCCCTGCACCCGCTGGGCTATGCGCAGGGAGCTGCTTGGGCGCATGCACGTGAAATGGTCCCTCGTCTGTCCATCTGCCTGTCTGTCCATCCATCCGTGCACAAACTGCAGGGCTGGAGCAAGATGGACCGTTTCCTGGTGTTGCTGTGACCCTTTGTGATGGTAAAGCTGGAGGTGCCAGGCAGAGCCCTGTCCCCAGTGTGGGGACATCTGGGGGACTGTGCCGGTGGCCGGTAGCACCCAGGCTGCAGGACCATGAGTGTTCAGTTTCCTGCTTTATTTTCCAAGCTGACACCTAGTTTGTGGGATTTTTTTGCCCCCAAGATCATCCTGGGGGAGAAGAGTTGTCCATCAGCTTCGTTAAGAAGTGTCAGCTGGGTGTGAGAGGATTTTGCTGGGTGCCTGTCAGCGTGGCACAGCAGAAGTGCTGGCATGGCTGCAGCTATGGCTCTGCCGTCCAAAAGCGCCGGTGAGGCTTCAGCACTGCTTGCCTGCTCTCGCTGGCCGGTGGTGCAGGGGAAGCCAGCCTGGAGGTCTCATCAAGAGCAATTTCTGAAATTCAGTCATTATTGTTTAATGGGGAATTGTCTCCACCCTCGTGCACTTGTTGCATGGCCACATAACAGCGAGGTTTTGCAGGGCCAAGGGCGCGTTCGTCAGCCCCCTGCCCTGTGCGCGCTCAGGCACCTGCAGAGATGCTGGCATAGGGGGACTTGTTATTTTGAGCCAAAATCCACCATTCCCCCAGTTGCACAGGGCAGCACGGCCCTGCTTTGTGTGCAGATTCCTTCTGCTTGGACATAGGTGCGAACCGGGGCAGGAAGGTGACTGGATTTTTGCTGTTGAGTTTTAACCCTTGTTTTCAGCAGGGCCGAGCGGCTGTGATTATCAGCTGAGCCGCAAATCGAGTTACGCGCAGGCAGCTTCATTCATATTCCCCGGCTCCTGCCCGTCTCGCCTTGTTAGAAATTCTCTGGCCTCTTTTATCCGCTTGCGGCTTCGAGCACATGATTTACGATCCGGTTCGAGTGGCTCCCAAGCGTTGCCGGATAATTTGCCACCCTTTATTCACAGGATTAAAGCCGGGTGGTGCGATGCTGCTCTGCGGATGGAGGGGCGATAGCTGGGAGGGACCACGCTGGGTGCTGGGGGGGTGATGCTGTACCGGGTGTGGGTGACCAGGCGTGGGAGTGGGGCAGTTTCTACAGGGTGAGCCCCTGCCTCAGTTTCCCCTGCAGTATCGGCATCACCATGGGTCGTGGTGAGACGTGTGCTTCGGGGTGCAGAGACCTGGTGCAGTCGCTGCACATGTGGCCAAGCCCCCACATTTTTCCCCCTTTTTTCCCCATTTTGCAGTGTGGGGTGGAGCTCCCGGGGCTGAGCCCTTTCTTGGCCATGGGGTCCTGGCATGCCACCCGATCCTGATCCCGCCGGCACGGTCCCCCAGGAGCTGCGGGGTGGGATGTTTTGATGACGGAGCCCCTCGCCGTGAGCTGTCTCTCTTCCTCAGGACGAAGGCAGAGCACCCTGTGGCTTTGGCCCATTTCAGGGACACCTTTGGGTGCTGGGCTCTCCCCTTGCCCAGGGTATAGGGAGGGAGGCGCGGGGATGGCCAGCACGGCGTCCTCTCAGGGACACACATGTCACCCCCTGCTCACTGCTGCTGCCCACAGAGCTCAGGCACGGGAGCGCTCCGCATGCGCTTCAGCGCTGCTTCCTCTGGCTCGGCACGGCCGCAGCCTGCTTGCCCGGGGTATCGCACCCCACGGTCGCCCCGGCACGCCCCGCGCAGCGGTGGCATCTCCCCGAGGGTGAGTCCCGCGGGCGGAGGTGACCTGGCCACTGCTGGGACACGCAGCATTGGCCCTGGGCTTTGGTTATGACTCGACAGCGTCCATAATTATCTGCCTTTAGCAGAGGAGGCGTGAGGAACATGCAGTGCAGGCTGGCCCCGGCCTCTCTCCGTGCCTCAGTTTCCCCTGTGTACCCATGCCGGTATGGTGCCGTAGCCCACGGCACACGCTGGCGTTGGGCTGCGCCGGCGATGCTCAGTGCCGGCTCTCCATTAGCAACAGCAATGCATATACCATTTTTTATTTTTCTGTTTTCAGGTGAATATGGCCCTGGCAGGGAAGCCTTTAGACGTGACTCTCAGCACCTCCAGAGCTGACCAGTGGAATATGGTTTTTCCCCAGAAAGACGAAATCATCACCAGCTTAGTGTCTGCCTTAGACTCCATGGTAAGAGGCCGGTGGCGTCCCTGTCCCCCTCCATCGTTTCGCCTCCCTTTAACGGGGCTGGCTGGGAGCAGGGCTGAAGCAGGAGGGCAGTCGAGCTCGTCCCGCTCCCCTCCGCTGCCGGAAAGCCCAGGGAGCTGCTGGAGCTGGGAAATAAAAATCCTCTCCTGCCCTGACAGCCGTAAGGATCATAAAGTCAGCCCAAGTTAATCTCAGATGTGTATTGTTTTTCCATTAATATTTATGTTGGTATCAACTGAATGTAGGGTGGTTGAGGTGGGTTTTTTTTCTTGATGTTTTACCAATGTTACCGTGAGCTTTTACACAACAGGAGAACAATGGCTTTTATCTCCGAGAACAAAGAAAATAACTTTCATATTTTTTGACGTAGAATTCCCGATGGAAACCTTGCCTCAGTCAGCCATGCTTACATAAACAAGATAACTGTCTGGATTAAGTCTCGTGGACCAGAGCTAATCTTATTTTTAACTGTGAATGTGATCAAGAAGCGAAAGCGGGTGTGTAGTAACGACTGTCTAATGCAATGCGACGTGCTAAATAGCCCTCCCTTTTTAAAGCCAAGTCATATTTAATGTATTTATCTTGGATGCGTCTTCTTGTCTATGCAGGTAGGGGTTTTTTTCACTAATTCTGATTGCCTTCTTTTTGACCATCACCGCCCCACTAAGGAGCAGGTTCCCCAGAGCTGACGCACCCCAGGCAGCTTTGATGATTTATATACGTGCCATCCTGTACAGCAAATCGTGTTATCATAGTTTGGCTTCTTAATGAATATACATTATTCTGCAGTCCTCGTTACGTGCTGACACCAGGACCAGGAGGCCACGCTGCTCCTGAAATTCAGCCTTTATCCCAGCGCTTCACCGTGGCCGGGCTCTGCGCCCGCTGAAGCCTGGCTGCCTGCGTGCGTGATCAATAAACCATGCGGCCACGTGCGCATCGCCAAGCGGGCTTAGGGTTTGGATTTGGTCTGCCTCCAAATCTCACATCCCCTAGATTTTATATTTGAGTGTTGGGCTGTTTGAGCAAAGTACTTTCATTTGCTCCTGCGTTCTTGAAAGGAGGTTTCTTAAAAATATCTGGTTTTGAGGGTGTGATTTAATACCCTCTTCTCGAAGAAGATGAGCAGGAGGTAAAATGACCCAATATAGAGACTGGTTTAAGCCCACGCAAATCAAACTGTCTGTAAATGCATGCGGGGAGCTGAAGGTAGCTCCAGGGGGTTTGGTCCCTGGGCAGCTGCTTTCCCGCTCCCTCCCCGGCTGCCAGCATCCTGCGGCCCCTCCGCGGTGCCGGGGGCGGGCGACGTCTCGAACCGGGGCTGACGACGGGAAAAGCTCCCCTCTTTTACCCATTTAAATCATGACCTGGGAATAGCGTCTTCATAGCATCAGTGCTGTAGCTATGGGAATATGACTCAGGCTGCCGACACTGCGTAACTATTATAATACAAAAAATAATAATAAAAATGCATATATGTGTGTATTATGTAGAGCAGGAAGCGCACGTTACATAAAGTGGATTAATGGAGGAAGCCTTTTCCATCTCTTTAATGTTTTGCATAAGTGTACAAGAAGAATCGTTCGACTAATCCAGACTTTGACCATATTAGTGTTCTGCAGCTGAAATAAGATTCCCGTGCTCCTTATTTCATTAGAGCTGGTGGAAAAATACAAATGGTTGTTGGTTTGTTTTGTTTTTTTTTTTTTATTACTGGAATGTTTTCTTTTAAAGAAATACTATAAAATGTTTACTTTTAGGATAGGAAGAAGTGAAGTGAAATGATGGGTAAATAGTTCTTGTTTTCCAGCAAAGCGTAGCTCAGCCGGATACCTTTCTGGAGCTGTAAAGTTGCTCAAGTGTTTAGGGAATGTTAAAAAACCTGTGAAATTCTGCCTCAAACCAGAACATGGCTTTTGATGGGGGGATCTTTTGAATGGGAATTAAAAAAAGCCCACTGAAAAATGGCAGGGGGTGCCAAGCGGGGATGCTCCCGCAGCCGCTCTGACCGGGTGCCTCCCCGCAGTGCTCGGCGCTTTCCAAGCTGAACGCAGAGGTGGCCTGCATCGCCGTCCACGAGGAGAGTGCCTTCGTGGTGGGCACCGAGAAGGGACGGGTCTTCCTCAGCGCCCGCAAGGAGCTGCAAGCCGACTTCCAGAAGTTTTGCAGTGAGTATCCCCACCGGCGTGGTCTTTTCCCGTGCCGAGGCTGGTGCTCCAGTTGTGCCAGGCAGGACCCCCGCTGCGCACAGAGGGGTTGTGGTTTGGGGAGACACCACGGTGCTGTCTGTCCGTGGGGCTGAGCGGTGTTTAAAGTGATGGAGAAAGCGGGTGGGAACCATGGCTGGACCCTCTCCCCTCCCAGAGAGGGGACCACACGCCCCAGCTCTCCTCTCTGAAAGCATCCCTGGGGTGGCACGGGGCTGGATGGCTGCTCTGCTCCCCCAGTGCTGTCAGCCTACAGCAACACTGCCGGTGCGCTGGAGGACTTAGCAGAAATAGTTTGTCCTAGTGATCCCCCAGGAGCAGAGAGGCTTTCTTGGGACAAGGCTTTTTTCCTGCTTTTGGAAAGACAGGGATGGATTTGGGAGCTAGGTGTGTTGGTTGCAGAGCTGCTTATTTTTTTGAGGGGCTGACAGTGGTGAAAGGATGACTTGAGCAAGAGCCGTGGTCCCCCAGGTCTCAGACTGGGCTCACCAGGTATCGCAGGGACGGGTGTGACCAGCGGCAGCCCTGCGTGTGGTGAGGCCGGCACCCAGCCCTCTGTGCCGGCTCTGTGCCCCTGCCAGCTCTCCAAAAACAGCCTGGGAGCTGAGAGACAAGTGGGAGCCGTGCTGCGCGCGGGACCTGCATCTCTTGGATGGCATCACCCCCAGCATGCCAACCACTGCTCTCCCCGCTCTGCAGGAGCCAGGACGGGATCTGGCTTTGGTGGTGCTGGGGACCCCAGAGCCTGGGGGACCCCAGAGCCGGAGCCGCTCGCACACGCTGCCCATGGTGGGATGTCAGTGGAGAGAAATGACCCAGCTGTGTGTGCACACACATGGTGTTGACGGAAACCATACTGGTGCCTAATCCATTGGAGAGATTGCTCAGGGAACGTTTGCTCTAGTGAAAACGTTAGTGCTGTAAAGCTGCCAGGGTCACTGTCTGCTCGGGTTATTCGCTGCACGTGTGCGGGGTGAGCCGGCACGGCTTTGCAGGAGTGGCTCCCTGCCGAGGCTCCGCTCTGCCCCTCCGTCCTGCCTGCTGTGGGCAGCTGCCGGCCACCTCCGCCAGCCGCCCCGGAGAGCTGCCGTTAGTTATCTTCTGCTTTGGTGTGTTGTGTTTTGCAGGACGGGAAGCATTTTGGGGATGTTTCCTGCATTCGTGGGTGGCTCTGCCTCCCCTTCCCATCACCCACGAGAGGCAGGGAGGTACCCGAGCGGTGAACAGCCGTGGGGTGGCCAACGGGAGGGAGCTCCATCTTACATACTAAATGCCAGTTGGGTCTCTGTAGAGCTCACAATATTTGATGGCCTTCTGCAAATCTCACTTTTAGAACTATATATACATATACCCTGGCAGGTGAGCTGCCACTCTGCTGGGGTGAGGCACCCGGCATTAGATCCCAATTCCCCTCTCCTTTGGTTTCATTTACACCTTTGTCAAAATGAAATGGTCACATCTGGTTGAAAGCACAAAATCTTGATAGTGGGGTTCAGGTGAAGCGGCTGATGCTGGAGACGGGGTGAAATGTGATAACTCTGTCTTGAATTATAAATGGCCCAGGCTCAACTCTGCTCCACAAAGCTCTTACAACTGGCATGCAGTGGAAAGCATCTCTGGAAGTGCCTCTGATTTATGGTCTAGCTGCCCCCTTAGAAAGGATCTGAAATAATCGGAAGGAGACATCGCTGGGCAATGTAAGAAGCCTCTTATCTCTCTGGGTGCGCAGACCTTCCTTGCTTGAACGTGCTCCTTTATCTGAACCTCTGGCTCAGCCTTTCCTGGCGCACGGGGGGAACTTGACAGTGATCGGGATTAATGTCAACGGAGGAGAGTTTGCGCCCAGCCGGGAGGGAGAGTCAGTCGTAGCGGGGTGTGGATGAGGATGCATTTCACCACCTTGGTAAACCACCCCAAAAAAGTTTTCCAGGGCCCATTTCCCCGTGCCGTGGGAGGGTGCGGAGCTTGCCAGGGGTTGCGCAGTGTTCGGCGGCTGTCCCCTTTCCTGTGGCCGGTTGTGCAGGTGCCCCGGGTGGCTCTTGCCCCCATCCCAGTGATATCCCAGCCACGGGCTGTTGCCACGGGAGGGACCCACAAGCTCCTCCTTGAGTGCCCAGGCAGCATCCAGGGCCAATCACCGGCAGGAGCCTGTCGAGGATGAAGAAGGAATTAGTCCTTCGCCACTGAAAATCCCTTGTGAATCGCTTTGGATAGAACGGCAATAATGCACTTGTAGTGTTTAATTTTCTGTGCGTTTAGAGATGCAAGGAAGTCGTTGCCGAAGATATGCTTTATTTGAGGTTTAATGGGGGAAATTAGCAGGAAATAGCTGGTATTACCGAGCTACGTGACGCTGAAGGGTAAAAAAGCCTCCAAGAAAGGCGGATTTTCTTTTCCTGAGAGATTGAAGGCTAAGCAGATTGAAACCAGAGAAAAGAAATGCGCTGCCCAATTAATCACAACAGTTTCAGTGCAGCTGAGTGGGTAAAACCAGGGAAGGGGGGGCATGCACAGGACAACCGATGCTGCTCCCGGCAGCGCTGCTGGCACCGCTGCCCGTGCCGGCACCTTCCCCTGCACATTGGGGGCTGCTGGGGGCCGTGGCCCCGTCCGAGCTGGGGGGCTGGGGTGGGTTGGAGACCCAGGGCACCCAACTGCCTGGCCAGAGGACTTTGCTGATGCCATGGGGGCAGTGAGGGGCCCGGCGCCCATGGGACCCCCATCTCGTGTGGGGTTTGGCAGGCAGGGATGCGTTCAGTCCTGGCTGAAGTTGGCGTAACCCGGCCGGCGGGTTTGATCTCTTCACAGCTGATCAGAAGCGCGCACGGCATCACCCGTGAACACTCTTCTCACTGCAGCATCTCCCATTTTCTCCTCTTCCCCCCTGCAGGAGTCCAGCAGAGGAAGGAGCAGGACGCAGAGGCACAGAAGAAGGCAAAGGAGTGCGGGCGAAGCGTGCTCAGGGTCTCCCCGGACCAGGGATCAGACGTGTACCTCCTCAGGAAGATGGTAGAGGAAGTGTTTGATGTGCTTTATAGTAAGAACCTTCACGCTTCCATTTGGGGATTTGGATTGCCCCCAGGGCTCGCTGAGCTGCCTGGCGCCGTCGCCGGATGCGGCTTTTGGCCCCAGCCTGGCTCCCCGGCGAGGGAGCAGGCGCCTGGCAGGGGCGGCGTGGTGGGACGTGCTCCTGCGTAGGGTTAGCGTTGCATTGAGATGGGATCCGGCCACTGCTCCTTCACTTTCCAGTGCCCCAAACTGGGCAAAAAAAATCCCCGTGCTGGGGGGAGCATCCTCTGTCCCCCCGGCCAGGCAAAGCCTCTGCCATGCCCTGAGTGTGTTTTTCAAGCACACCTTTATCCCTGATGCCACATCTACAGCACCTCTTTCACAAGCGCTGTGTCGGGGCTCTGCAGAGACTCGCTCACCCCTCTCCCTGGCAAGTCTATTTAAAAGGAAAAAAGATGATTTTTCTAGCAGGCGGCCCCGCAGCCCCGGCTCTGAGAGACGAGCTGGTGCCGTTCCAGCACATGCATCATCCCCAGCAATAAAGCTTCTGCAATTAAAATGTAGATGACCATATGGCTGTTGATATGTAACCCAGTGGGTTGCAGAGCTCCCTCCGGGCCCAATCTGCGGAGGCTCGAGCGGCGGCAGCGCCTGCTTCTCGCTCGGGAGGTCCCCGCTGGAGCCCCCGTGGAGTGGCTGGAGGTGGTGGCCGTGATCCCGGCTCGTCTCCTGGTGGCGCCTACGGAGCCGTGCTGGCCTGGATAGGAAAAGCGAGGTTGGGTTAGGAAAAGGGGGCGGTGAGCCCCAATATTTCCCCGTGCTGCGCAGCAGGTTGCATTAGCCCGGCGTGATGCTTTGGGGGAGTTCAGGCCATGTGGCTGGACCAGCTGCAGAACCGGGTGTTTCGCTTTCCTGGGTGCAGCTCCCCATCACCACTGGGGATTTGGGGTGAGCTACTGAGCCCTGCCAGGGCTGTGTGGGTCTCCCTGAGCCCGAAGCGCAGGCGTTGCCCCTGTTTGTGGGCTGGGTTTGGGAACGGGTGCTGCCACACGATGGGAGGGGGATAACGGGTGCTCCCACCAACCATCCTGGGCTTGTGCACAGGATTTGCTGCTGCTGGCTGTCGTTTGGCACTTGCCTCGCCAGCACCTGCCATGGGCTTCACAGACAGAAAGGGGAGATGGCATCCCTTCCCCCAGGGACGGACAGTTGCTGAGGTTTTCTGAAACCACTTAAAGGACTTGGAGGTGATGTTCTCATTAACAGAGGTAATCAAATCCTCTTGCTGCCTCCAAAAGGCTGGGCCTAAGCAGGAAGGAAGGGGCAATGCAGAAGAGCCAAGGGAACGGGGTGGGGAGGGCGTTTTGGCGCTGGTTGGATCCCCACTCTGAGCTGCAGCTCTCGTTCTCCTGCTGCTGGGAGAGCGCCAGGCTTTACAGGCCTCTTGGGAATACGGGAATTATTCATATATGACATACCATAAATATATAATTGCATAAAAACGCTTGACCAGAGTGCATCTGCAGGGGGGTGTACAGACCACGCGGCCCATCCATTGGGATGAGCCTGGCGATGCTCTTTACCTTGCTATGTGTGTGTGGCCAAGCTGGCCGGGTCCCCAGCCCAGGGTGGCCGTCATCGCCATGGCCAGTGGTAGTGGCAGGAGGAGGCTGGGCATCCCTGGGCCGGTGGTTTTGGCCTGGCGTTGGGTGTCCCTCTGGCTTTAGGTGTAGTTCTGGCATTGGGCATAATTCTGGCGTTGGGTGTAATTCTGCCTTTGCTGCCGATTCAGTAGGATCAGCTGTTTCCATCCCTGAGCTGCTGGATGGGGAAGCCTGCCGGGCAGATGCTCTCCACCCAGCGTGCCCACCGGGAAGAGCCTCTCCTGGTTGAGTGGGGAGAAATACTGCAGGAGATAGCAGGTGCCCCAGGGTGATTCTGTTTCCAACACCGAGAGGACTGTCAGAAATTAACAGTTATCTTTCTTATGGTTTTAGAGGGTTTTTTTTATCCTTTCAGTTGCCTCCCATCAACAGGGATTGGAAACAAAAAATCTTAGAAAATGCTCAGTCAAAAAGATCGCGTATTCCCTCCAGAGCTGGGTAATCTCTGCACCAACAGGATGACTGATTACCGCCGGCTTCTATTAAACAGGCATTAATGATGATTATTGTCTCTCTTTAGCTAAACCATGAGTCTCTGCACGGCAGCACGAGGCTTGGTGAAGGTCACTTTGACAGTAATGCATTCCCCATAAAAATATGTTCGGGGAGTTGTTGAGTGTTGGGTTGATAAGGAGCCACCGTGGGCATCGGGAGCTTTTCCCCATCACGAATGAGAGGCGATGGAGGGAGATGGAAAGCTGCTAGAGCCGGTGCATCGGGGCAGGGAAACCATCAGTACCCTCTGGGCTTGCAGAAAATGTACTCTCTGTGTTGCGGTTCAAAGGTTCGTCTTGAAACTTCTGTTATTGGCTTAATTAAAACATTATCCACCCCGCCTATAAGGAACCTTGATGGCTTGTGCAAGTCGCACGTCGTTAGTTGTCACACGTTGCTTCAAAGAACATGTTGGAGAAATCACTTTTAATAAGGACTTGCTGACAGTGCCACAATAAAGAAGAGAGAAAAAAGATAAGATTTTAAAGAAAAGCAGCAATATAAAATCCCACAGCTATTTCAAGGTCCTGTAATCTCCTCTGCCTGCCCCTCAGCCTGGAGACGAAGGCGCAGACACCTTGCCATGCAGCCAGATGTTCTGCATCTGGACACTGCTTTGCCAGACAGGTCGCATTCCTGCACGGCTGTTTCTTCTGCTTCGTGCTTTCAGCACCAGATTTATTGGTTGCAGTGACTTTGGTTGGTTTCCAAAGTAATTTTTCCACGGAGGGCAGCTCAAGGGTTTGGTCATTCCCTGAAACCCTTCAGAAGGGGGTAATTTTCCAACGGTGTCTTGCCTGGAGAGCACCGTAAGCATCCCCCGTTTGGGCATGTGGGCGCTTTAGCTGGTTTAGAAAATGTCTGTAGAGCTGCAATGCTCGCTGTTTGTCTTCTGCTGCCAGCAAAGGAAAAGCAGTTTGCTCCCAACTCCTTGGGGAGATTTTGGTGTCAGAGGTACAACGGAGCCAGCCCCGCATGGTGGGGACAAGGGGAGCGGGTGAGATTTCTGGGCTGCTGGAGGCGATCATGCAGCCAAACGTATTGATGTTTGTGCTGCCTGCGAATGGTGGGGTGGAGGGAAACTGTTGGGTTTTTTTCTTCTTGTCTCTCAAAGTGCATCAAGGCTGCCTGACAGCACCAGCAATCAAAGTACTTTCCATTCTTCCAGGAGGTAAAATAAGAAAACTGACTGAAAATAAGGTTCCCAGAATATCTCAGTAAACATGAGATAAAAATCAGCGCGAGCCCTTCAGCCTCCTTTGTCAGCTCTCAGCTCCTTCCCGGCTTGCCGGCGGCCACGTCCCTCGCTGGCACGTGTCCGGGGGGTGGGCTTGTGCCAAGTGACCCCACCTGAGGATTTTACTGCACAACCTGAAAGATGATCGGGTTGAACTTAGTGATCTTAAAGGTCTTTTCCAACCTAAACGATTCTATGAGACATCTGCTTATTGGCTTTTGTGAGCTTTTTATTAATTAGCGCTTTTAGAAAGGGCTTGGAGGGCCTTGCATGCTAAGCACGGAGGTAGGAAAAGGTTTTTTTTCTCATAACGTTTCCGTCGGGATCTCTTGCTCTTGCATTTACTCCTCCAGCCCGGCTTGGCCGCGGTCAGGGGCACGGGGTGTCTGTCGGTGTGTAACTCTGCCCCCTCCCCAGGTGAAGCCGTGGGGAAGAGCAGCGTGGTCCCTTTGCCATACGAGAGGTTCCTGAAAGAGCCGGGCTTGCTGGCGGTGGCCGGCTTGCCTGAGGGGATCAGCTTTAAGAAACCCATGGAGTACGACGTGAAGTCCCTGATGGCCATCTTAGAGCACAGCCACAGCATCCGCTTCAGGCTAAAAAGGTAATTTTGGGGATCCCCGAAGGGGCAGGAGGGCAGCGAGCCCTCGGGATGGCAGCTCTTATAATGCCGGCGGATGGCAGAGATTTTGCGCAGAGCAGGCAGGAGGATCCCTCCCATGTCCCAGCTTCTCCCCTAGACCCAGAAACCTGGGTCCAGCCATGCCAAAGCCAGCCTTGCATGGAGCTTCATCAGTGTTGGGTGGCTCAAGACCGTTTCAGACTCGTTCCTATAATAAGCGTGTGTAAATGTGTGCATTAACCGCATCACTTTACGTGTCTTCGACGAAATTTCTGCTGCGGCAAGCTAAGTGCTTTTCTGTCTCCAGAGGGTTTTCCAGTGTAAACGCTGCAAGCTTCCTCCCAGGTTGAAATGCGGTTTTTAACGCCAGATGAGGAGGGAGGCGGGGGACCGCGTCGGGGCGAACTCCCCATTTTGGCCACATTTTCACAAGGGGCTCGGTGGTTTTGGGTGCATTTCCTCTGTGTTTGCCTAGCTGCCAGCACCTTGGATCCAGTCAGAGAAGTGCTGAGCGCTACCAAATACCTCCTCTGAAGGCTCGGCACTTCTGGAAAATCAGGCTGAGACAGCTAAAAGTAGGACACGCAGAATTCGAGCCGTCTGTGAGCTCGCGGCCGCCTGTCTCGTGAAGCACATGGCCTTCCTCGGTCTGAAGCTCATCCCTGGGCTGACTGAGGTCCCCCTTGAACGCACCGTGGGGGCTGGGACAGGCAATGGAGTCAAGTGGTTACGGTCACACAAATATTTTACTCCTTAAACACACTGGGCCATGGAGCTAGGTGGCTTTGCCCTAGCTACTATAAACGCTTTGAACTACCATAAGACCAACCTGCTCCACTTAAAGAAGACAAAAATGGCGCGGGTGCCTGAAGAAGCTGGAAGAGGTTGGGTGATGGCTGTAATTTCTAAAACAGAGAGCCCGGCAGCCAGCAGTGCAGCGTGTCCCACCCTCCTGGGCACAGCTCTCCTTCCTCCTCCATATCCTTGCTTGTCCTGGTTTAGCAGTGCCACAGATCCAAACAAACCTGTTTTTTTTCCTCCTCTTCTCCCTTGGTTCCCCTCAGGCCGGCGGACGAGCCCAGCCGAGAGCCGAACCCCAGCGTCGAGTTGACTTGTACCTCCCTCGCCTCCAAGGGCAGCCGAGACTCTGGTGCCAACGGCCCCGTGGCCAAACCCGCCGGCCAGGACGCCCCCTCCGCCGTCACCGTCACCAACTTCTTATACGGCGTCTCGCTGCCGACCCAGATCGCCATCGACCTAAAGCAAGAGGTGTCCTCCGGCTTGCCCGGGCCGAACGCGGCCGGCGAGGCGCTGCTGCCCAGGCCCGCGGGAGAGCTGAAGGTGCCTTCCTCACAGGAGTACAGCGACTGCTGTGGTAATAGCCTGGAGTTTGCTCTCAGACGAGGGCCTGGTGCGAAGCCCACCCCCCCGGCGCTGACAGGGGACAGGCCCGGGTGTTTTGGTGGTCCTTGGATGAAAATCGGTGCAAAGCTTGGCCCGTATGGAGATAAGCAGACCCCTCCGCCATGCCGCGCTGCCAGCACACCTCCATTTTTGCCTTGAGACGCCGGGTGCTGCGCTGCGAGGCTGGAGGGGCAGCCGGGGGGACGGTGGGACTTGGTCTGGCCAGGACCCCGATGGGTTGTCACCGGCCAGGGTGCACGAAAGAGAGCTGGCAGGGTCGGGTTGGCGTCACTGGCGGGGGACAGCACCCGGAGGCTTGTTCGCGTGCCCGGAGCATCAGTCAGGCTCTCATCAGCCCTTTCTCCTTGTCTCCCCTCTTGTCCAGGACAGAAATCGTTGGTCTCCGGAGGTCCCCTCATCCAGAACGTGCACTCATCCAAGCGCATCCTCTTCTCCATCGTCCACGACAAGACCGGTCTGTGTCCCGCTCCAGCGTTGGAGGTGGCCAGCAGCCACCTCTTAGGGAAAGGTTTCCCCCCGGCCCCGTCTCTCCCCAGCGTCTCCCACCCATCCCCATGCTCTGCAGGGACCTGGCAGCGCTGGAGATGCTTCAGCGGGGGATTTTTTCCCTTTACTTGCTGCAACATCTCAGCATCGCAGCCAAGATCCCTGCTTGGGTCTGTCCCTGCCATCTCCACGACGCTCGGTCCTCGTGCACTACCAGCCAGCTGGGAAATCCCATCCCTGCTTCATGCACAGGGAACCAAGGCACGGCTTTGGGTGAGGCTGTTTGCCCGAGCTGCAAACAGCAAATACCCACCGAAAGCTTGGCGTTATTTCAAAATAACTGAAACCCACTAACCCCGCTGTGATTCTGCAGCGGTGCCCGGGGGGATCTGCCATGGGGAGGAGACTTTGCCGTTTCATCACCTCCACCCCACCCAAGGGAAATGCAACCTAAAAATGCTGACGTGTTTACAGCAAAACCCTTCCCTGCCTGCGTTAAAAAAAAAAAAGAAAAAAATACGGGTGGGAAAGTTGGGAAAGAGAAGGAGATGAAAAAGCTCCTTTGTGAAATGGCCGTGCCTTTCAAAGATTCGTTTCAGGTTGAGTTTGCTCTGTCCCGGAGGGTCTTTCATTTCAGGGTTGAGAAGTTTTATGGGGTCATTTCGTAGGAATCTGCTTTGCACATGCACGGCTGCAGGGGAGGTTGCTTGGGGCTGGGGCTGGGGCTGGGGAAGCCCAGACCTTATCTGCCAGCCTGGCAGAATCCGCTCAGGAAGAGGGAAATCATTATTTTTAAAGCAGCAAACTCTTGTTCCTGCTTCCCAGCGCTTCGCGCAAGAAAAGTGCATCTGCTGTGTACGAACCATATGGAAGTTCCTTATTTCTTATCTTTTGTTTTGATAGATAAGTGGGACAGTTTTATAAAAGAAACTGAAGATATCAACACCCTTAGGGAGTGCGTGCAAATTCTGTTTAACAGCAGATATGGTGAGTAGGAGTTAATATCCCATTATGCATCTGCAGCGCTTGTGGTTTGCATATCATTATATAGCAATCATTTTTGTTCCCTAACACAGCAGCAGAAGCCATATGCTAGAGCTCCCTTCTCTTCCTAACACATTTAGCCCAGCAGCTCCCAGTCTCTGGGTGTCTGCTGAAGGTTATGTCAATATTTCCATTTGGAGCCCCCCCCACCGTCGAGGAATTTATAACTGGGCTGTAAAACAGCCCCGGTTTGAAGCGTGGCACGCCGGGTCAGAGCGCACGGGCACTGCCGGCGCTTGTGGGCGAGGGAGAGCGGTGGCATGCGGCCGTTTTAAATTAACGTGGCAGGGGAAAAAAGAAGCTTGTCCTTATTGCAGCTGCTTTTTTCCACCTGCGCGGCTTACGGGTGTCGCTGGTGCTTCCCTTGCCATGGGCAGTGCTTTTGGGTTCGTTCCTGGGCGTTTGGGCAGCTGTAAGCTCAGGAAATTGGTCGGGAATGGGTGGCGGGCTGGAGGTTGTCGCCTGTACCATCATCATGCTGTGTAATATATGAGTTATAGATGGGCTATAGATATGTGCTATGTCACTCGTGAGTTATAGATGGGCTATAGATGAGCTCTGTAACTTATAAACTGTATATGTGCTATGCAGCTTGTGAGTTATATAGCTCAGCAACCTGCCGTGATTGAAAGGAGGTTGGGGACAGCACATGGGCCAGCTCACCCCTGGTTTGAGCAATGCCAGACGCGTTTAGGGGTTTTGGAGGACACCGTTAGCTGTGTTTGCTGCTGCATTGTCTCCCCGTTGTCCCATCTCCCACGGGCGAGCTGCTCCCGGGGCTCACATTCTGGGATGAGCAAAGGAGAAGAGGGCAGGAGGCACTCGGTCTGCTGGACTTCCCTTTATACCTTCATTTTATCATCTGTAAAAGGAAAAGCATGTGTTTAAGTGAAAACCATGCGTTCACCTTTCAGCTGAAGCCTTGGGGTTAGACCACATGGTCCCCGTCCCATACCGGAAAATTGCCTGTGACCCCGAGGCAGTGGAAATCATTGGCATCCCAGACAAAATACCCTTCAAAAGACCTTGCACCTACGGCGTCCCCAAACTCAAGCGGATACTGGAGGAGAGGCACAACATCCATTTTGTCATCAAAAGGTGGGTGGCGAGGCGGGCAAGGGGGACTGCGTGGCCTTGAGCGGGCTTGGGGATTTAAGCTCTGTTCCCTCCACCCAAAACTCATTTTACCCTTTTTTATGGAAAAGAGCTAAACAGGTGTTTTTTCCCCCCAAACCTCCATTTTTCATCTCTCTCTCCCTTTTTGCGAGGATGTGGCAAGGCTGGCCATACCATGGTCACCCCCGAGCCCCGTCACCCTGTCGCAGGTCTGTGCGGGCATTGTCGGTGCCACCCTAAGCATTTTGGGTGGTAACGGGACCCTCCGATCGCGGCACGACGCTCTCCAATGGCATTTGGCGGATGGGAGCGGTGCCTCTGGGTGGGAGGAGGAACACCCATATTCACGCTGCACGGGGATTCCCCTCCACCTTGTTTTGTGGTGATCACTTATGGATGTCCTGTATGTACGATGATGAGGATGTATCGCCTACAGGCAGGGCCTCGTGTCTTGGTGTCTGCGTTTGCACTGGAGTAGGAGGAGTGGACGCTTTCCCGGTTATCTCTGCGCCGTGCAAGCCCTCTTTGCTTCTCCGTCAGGAAAATCTGCTTTATAATCATCTATTTATTCAATCCCTGCCTGTGCAGTGTGTGTGTTGTTCCCCTGCTAGAGGTGTGAAACTGTGGTGCAGAAAATGCCCAGCTAAGGCTCCCGAGGGGGCTAAAATCACCGACATCAACAGGACTCAGGCATCCTAAAAGGAATTAGCTTTCCAGATGTCGGCTGGTGGAGGAGCTGCTTTGTCCCGCACCGCTCGGGCTGCGCTGGGCTGGATCCCGGGACGTGCCCCTGAACACGCTTTGCTCCCATGAGTACCTTTGCATGGAAGTTGTGGGTGGCTCCAAAATACAATATTGGGGACAAAGGTGACATCCCCAAGGCTGTGTGTGCCAAAGCGGGAGAGTGTAAACACTGCAGCCCTATGCTGGTGGCATCTGGTCGATGGTCTACGTCGCGAAGTGAAGGTCCAGCAGCAGCTACTTTGGTCCCATCGTCTCTTTTGGTAAAGCCAGCCTGTAGCAGCCTCATTTAATAAGTTAATCAGATGAAGAGAATGATTTATAAGCAGATTTAAAGGTGCTTTACTTAAAAAGTATATGCTGTAAGGTTGCTTGGTTGCACAACAGGCTAAAAGGCTTTTTTTTTTTAGCCGAAAAATTCATTCCCTTTTTTTAGGGAATGAATACAATTACCATTTTAACTTGGTTTAATGCTGTTCATTAGTAAAACCTAAAATTCAGTCATTAGAAGCACCTATTTCTAATCCCTTTTTTTTCCTTTCCTCCTAGGATGTTTGACGAGAGAATTTTTACAGGTACGTTCTCCACGTCCTTTGATTTATTGCCCACAAAATTGAAAGATTATCCAGAGAGGCAGAGTTGAAATAACGTCACCTGTAAGCAGGAAAAGTGCAGGACACTTGCAGTTATGCTCAGTGAGGAGAAGCCTTGCCCGTGCCCTACACGCAGGCGTGCTGAGATTGCCTTTGCCTGGGGTCGGTGCAAGCACTGCGCGCCCCTTAAATAGCGTTTGAAGGTTTAAGCGAGCAAGCCCCGGTGTGTGAGGCTGGGCTGGCTCCCTGCGCCGGGCTGAGCTGCAGCTACAGGCAGCACACGGCGTGTTTCTGTGCTTCAGGACAAAGAAAAATCACTGCTGGGGTCCTCACTGGTAAATTATTCTCTGGTTTTGGCTGGGAATTGCTAGCATGATCCAGCCGCTGACTGTTTTTAAAAGAAAAACAACTGAAATCCATGTTTTCAGTGACAAAACCCTGAGAGGGGGTTTCTTTGGCTTTCTTTGCCTCGCGTTTTTACTCCTTTTGGTTTGAGCTGGAGAAACCAGGCTAAGGGCTTCTTGGCAAATAACAGGAGACAGGTATTGGTGCGGTCCGACCCGACCCTTGTGCCAGCAGCTACCCCCATCCCACCGCCCTGATACCCGCCTGAAATATGGCACTGCACCCGAACTTATCACCACCCAGCCCTGCTCCCGGATCGCCTGGGCTGGGCTCACAAGTAAGGACCTGTTTTGGGGTGGTGTTTTTTTTTTTTTCCCCAAGCCGCCAACCCCTCACACTGGCGGCTTTCCCAACACCACCTTCTTCTCTGACATCTCCGTCGGTCAAATTAACCCCTGTGGCCCCACGACAGCCCTGACCCCAAGGGTGATCCCTGGGGATGATGACACCAGAGCCACCCAAAGGGGACCTCCAGCAGAGCCTGGAGGGGGTCCTACCTCCATGGAGGGGGTTTCTTTGTCTCCAGCCCAATTAATGACTTTTTTTTTCAAGAAAAGGATTTTTTAAGCTCTAACCCAGCCCCAAGGGATGGAGCACTGAACTGTGTCTTGGGATGCTTGGATTTTCCTTGCAAATCCATCACGGTTGCGCTGTATCTGGGGGGAGGCATTGCATCTGTCTGTACATCAGCTCAAGAGCTGCTGATGGAAAGCGCCGTGCTATGAGCTCGGGGGTTACCTGGCAGGGAGGTCCAAGTGGAAATTAGGAGATGAGGCAAACCCGGGAGGGCTGGGGCGGATGGCAGTTCCCCCTCCCCTGCCTGCTCCCTGCAGGGCTACCAGAAGCAAAACACATTAAACCTGGCTTTTTGTGATTCGCAGCAGCACATCTGACTGTGCAAAAAAAAAAAGCATCTGCTGAGTCAGGAGGTGCCATTTTTGCAAAGACACTATTTTCTGAGTGGAGCTGTATTTTAAATTGCCGACTGCGAAGTATCCCAAAGCTTCCCCATACAGTTTTGCTCACCCTTTAATTAAAATACCCACCACTGCTAGGAAACCTATTTTTGCTATTCCCCTGGGTAGCAGCTTCAGGCAGGCTTCGCTGCTGCAAGAACAAGATTTGGTCCATAGAAAGCACAAATTAAAAGGAGCCTTTTGGACTGTCAGTAGATAAATAGTGTCTTTAAGGCTCTATGTTGCTGCTGGTCCCATTGCCAAAGCCCTGCCCTTCCTTGCAGGCTGGAGCCGAAAGGAAACAGGCTTCATGTTCCCGTGGACGGGATGTTTTTGGAAGGGTGGGGATGTTGCAATGGCACTTTGAGACCAACAAAGGGCCTTTGGCAGCAGCTATTTAGCAAGACACCTGCATGGTTTCTGCAGCCTCGCGGCGTAATTTGTAATTTCGTTCCCTCCTTCCCCCAGCACTAATCCTTCAGCTCTTTGCTCACCTTCCCTGCCCGATTTTCATTTCCTACCCTGCCTTCAGATCGTGCTTTTCATCTCCAAGGTCATTGCTGAGGCTTTGTCTCAGCTCCTTTCAGGTTGCTGAGGAACAGGGAAGGGAGAGAGGAGGTTTTTGTCCCCCTCCACGTCACTGCAGCAGAGGTTTCTCCTGTTTCGTGCAGGGCTTGGAGCTGTGGGATGGGGCTCCCCATGGCACCGCTGCACTGGGCTTTGCCGAGCTCCCGTCCAGCGCAGCACATCCCCTGCCTTGGGACAGGGGGCTTCTTGCTTTGGGGCTTGCTCCTGCAGTGCTGGTCCATGGCCCTGGCCATACCTGCATTTCCTAAGCCTGGTCCCCACCTCTCCACACCCTGTCCCGGCAGCCAGCCCTTTCCGGAGATGCTCCAGCCCCAGCAGGGCTTCCCAGCACACACTTAGTTATGCAGAAGTTTAAGCAAGCATCTTGCTATTATTTTAACATGTAAATCCGATTAAATCTGCACCCTTCTCTTTGCAAGCAGGTGACTGTTGAAAACCTGTCCCCCACCCTGACCTCAGCTCTGGGACTAGAGGGGGAAGACATGGAGGTGGAAAAGCTGCATCATCGTTGCCCTCTCTGGTTGCTAATTGTGGTTTTGCTTTTCCTTCCAAACCCGCCCTGTGCACCCGGCCGCAGGAAGCAAATTTACCAAAGATCCAACCAAGCTGGAGCCCTCCAGCCCCCCCGGGGAGATCTCCCCCGAGCCGCACCGCGGGGCCATGCTGGACCTGGCGGGGACCTCTCAGGCCAACTGCAGGTAAGCGGCACTCCTGTCCCCTGGTCACCGCAAAGTGACATCCCTCGGGGAGTTATTTTGGGGGCGTTAATGTGCACGGCAGGTTATTGCTGTGCTGCCGGCTCGCGCGCCGGCTGGGAAGGATGGGCACGGGAGGGTGCGACGGGTGCAATTCCGTAAGCTGCAGCGTTGGGGAGATGTTGTAGGTAACGTGGTGGGAAGGCGAGTGGTTGTCAGGGCATTGCTTTCCTGCCTCCCTAAAAGCCTGCTGCGATGGTACAGCTAGCCGGCACAGGAGGAGACGGAGCACCCCCATCCTTTTGCAGGCCAAAATAGCAAAGTCACTGATTTTGGACAAAACTGATGAAATGGGGGCCGTGCCCAGGCAGGCTGGGATTATCTGCAGGAGCAATCTCTGGTGTTAAAGCATGGCCTAAGGATTCACCCTCAGCCGGCACTGTAACGCAGCATCCTGCTAATTAAGCGTTACTTGTTTATAAAGCTCACAGAGAGACTAATAGCGGATTAACGCATGTTTTAATAAAGGTGGGGTTATAGAGTTCAGCAGGGCAGGAGGCTTTTTATGAGAGTACCTGTTCCTGGTACAACCATGCCACGAGCTAGACGGGTTTGTAATGTGCTGGCAGTGCCTACGGAGCGTATAGCGTTGCTTTCCAACCCATGCAGGGAGATCCAGAAGGTATTTTTCTCTTGTGTAGCCCCAGTTTCCTGCATTTTTGCTTCAGCTGATCAGAAGCAAGGTAATATTTAGCCCCAACATTTACCTTTAAAATCACTTTAAATAAGAGAAGTGGGGCAGCAGTTCGTAGCAGTATAACTGATGCTCGCAGGCAAGGCTGTGCCGCAGGGAAAGGAGCCTTTTCCCAGCCTTGCCCCCTGCATGGCCGGCTCGGTCGTGGATGGGTTTGCAAGCAGCCAAATGAGCTTTGCTGGGATGTCCATCCGCACACCCATGCTGGAGGCCTCCGGCTGCAGGGAGGCTCAGGAGCAGGGGTGTAGGAGCGAGTGCCCCTCAGCCTCTCCAGCTCAAAGTCTCGCCGCCCAGTGCTGACACCTCCACCAGCTGGGGCTGCAGACCGTGCTATGGGGTCGGTAATTTCTGCAGGCTGGGATGAGGAGATGGGGTAACTTGTCCCCATCTCCTCCATGGCATGTGTTGGGTTCCCCTCCCTCCTTCGGTCTTCGTTGACATGAACTTGTGACAGGTTGGAGTCTCCTTCTGGTTCTCCCCAGTGCTGTTTCGCATTTGTCCCCTTGGATGTGGCTGCCGCGTGTCTGTAAAGCTGTGCCCGCCTTGGGCGGGGGAACCTGCCACGTCGGCAGCGTTAGAGCAGGCAGCATGCGAGCGCGGTGGGGCACCAAGCACTGAAATCTCGCAGCTTTGGAGGGCAGACACCTCTTGAGCTGCCCAGTCCACAGGGCTGGCGTTCGTCACCCAGCCCTCTGGGTATCTCCAGCTTCAAAGGAGGGTTTGGGGCTGGTTTTACCCCACGGGGTTGGGATGGCTCTTGCACAGCCTTGCTGCCCTACTGCTTCAGGACACCACCGTGTCCCTTCCCAGGCTTCGTTTTGCTGAATGGCACACGCCAAATTCTTCTCATCCTCTCTTCCGCCAGGGATGGGATGCCAAGAGCACCCATGGGTGTCACTTGTGCCCCATGCTACGCCACGGTGATGTTCCTGCACTTTGCAGAGGCTGGGCCCACTTTATTCTACTGTTGGCTGCGAGTGCAATGCAAGCTGTGCCGCGCTGGGGTTCTGATGCAAGGCAGGGTCAGCCGTGGGCATGGGAGGGGGGTTAAGAGAAGCAGTTGTTTGGGTTGGCTTGCCTGGACCAGGTCTCTGTGGTGATGTTGGTTTGCTCTGTGCATTGTATGTGGGTTGAAACGGTCGGTGCTCAGCATGCAGGTGTCACCCCCAAAGGACAGCAACCCCAAATGCTGTGCTGGGGAAGCAGGGCCGTGGCAGCACGGCCGCTCGCCCGCTCTGCCGGAGGGAGGCTGGCGGCGGCTGCCTTCGGGCGTCCGTGCCGGAGCGGGGCTGGCTGAGTCACTCCAGCACCTTTCAGCAGCAGCGAGCTCGGTGCGCCGGCTGAGTCAGCCCTTTCCAGTCAGTTAAAATGGGTTGGAGGAATCACACCCCACGAGTGCCTGTTTCTCCCCCCAGTGATGAAGGGACTCTGGATGAGAGCCTTGGCCGAAGACGTCTGCGGTGGGAACTTGGCTGGGCTGGGTGCAGGCCTGAGGTGCTTCACTGGTGTTATGGGGAATTAAACTTAATCTTGAGGATCCCCAGCTAGGGCTTAGCCACAAAACCATTTCTCAGCCAGCTCTCGATTGCTCTTTGCACCTTGCTGAATCGCTCCGTGTCTGGAGGCGTTTAGACTCGGGGAGCGGCAGAGCATCCGTTGCGTGCTGGATGCCAGGGGAAATGGTGATGCTTCAAATACCACTGGCTTCTAAGCACGCTGCGGGGCTGAAACCTGGCCTGAGGCTTCTCGTTTTCCCATTCATTTGTTAACATTTGCAATTAGGACACTTTTAATTTTTGCCACAGAAGATCCCACTGTGTAGTTAAATTGGTGTGACTGGAAACAGGGAGGTGGAAGAACGGGATATTAGGGATGCTGTGCTGGTTTCTGCAAAGCAATAGATAGAGAACCAGCCCCTGCATGTCTGCGGGAGCGTGCCGGCGGGGCGGGAGCTGAGGTTTGCTGCTGCAGAGCTCCAAGGGCAGCCGGAGGCTTGTGGTCCCCATATGGCCCTCACTGATGCTGCACCATCCCCGTCTCACCTGCTGCGCTCCAGCTGTGGGCCGGGTAGGGGTTGCACGGTGTGGTAAAACCACTTTAGAAGACCCTCTGGGGGAAAAATAGGGTTTATAAAAACCCTGGCTGGTTTGTACCCAGCCGGATTCAGATCACCCTGCCCGTGGTGGTGCTGTGATGTGGACCACGCTGGGCTGGGCAGACTGCCTTCCACTGGTGTGAATGTGGCACAACCTGAAGATCATCCTGGGGTCCCTTTCAAATTTATCCCAGCTGTGTGTGTATATATATATATACCTTGTTCCTAATTTACACTGTGTGCGTGCATACTGAATCGGGCCACGGACCCCGAGGTTCATGTGCACCCCTGGTGACGAAGGGAATCATGAACTGCAGTGGTAGGGCACAGCTTGCTTTACCTGCCGCAGGGGTAAACTTAAATCTCCCCAAATCTCCCAGTGCATTGATAACACCTATCTGCAGGAAAAAAATACGTGGCTATTCAAATCCCACTTTTTTCTTCCCACAAATGATGAACCTCTGTTCCCTGGTAGGAGCAGAGCATTTCCATAGCGGTTCCCAGGAAAGGGCAGTGCCAGATGCTGCAGGGAAAAGGGCCAGATACCGTGGGGGGTAATGCACTCCCCAGGGAAGCCTCTCTCCCAAATCTCCCTAGGGAAAGGTTGGCTTTAACCTGAAGTGGGAGAGTGGAAAACCCTTCCCAAGGCTCCTAGGTAATATATACAGTACTTTCTAAACCAGAGATCCTTTTTACCCATACCACATTTAGGACGAACATTTCAAGAGCACTCCTGGCTTCCTTCGCATCGCCCGTAGTTTGTTCTGCTGACGCTGCTGAGTGGATTTAGGCAAGCAAGAAGTGCTTTTGAACATCCTCCCTGAGCCAACAGGGACGTGGTGCTGGCTCAGAAGGGTTTTCCTTCCTCCTGAAGGACCGGCATTGTGGAGGAGTGCGTTTTCCAGTGCCATTCCTTAGATCATTTACTGCCAAAGCACTGTGGTTGTTCTTGGTTAAGAAAGAGAGAGACACAAAGCAAATGCGTCCTGAGAATGCAAAGTAATCTCATTTGGATGCTGAGCACCTTGTGTAAATTCCTGAGCATGCAAAGTTAACTGTAGACGCAAGTTTGGGATAGTGCCCAGTTTTCAGGGGAGAAAAGCTTTGGGCAGAATAAATATTTACGAAATCAATTGACTTTTTTCCTTTCTCCCTATTTGCATTACCTCCATGAGTAACCACGTTGTAATGATGCTTTATGCACTGCTCTCTGCCGCAAAGGGATGGAGCCAACCAGGTTTCAGGCTGACACCAGGTTTTCAACCCGCAGACCGTGGCTTTCCCTTGCACCCACGGACGTTGTGCCGCTGCTGGGACCGTGGGTGCAGTGTCGCCGGGGACCACTCTGCAGCCTTTGCCCGGCATCGCAGGGGGCTGCGGTGTTTCTCCCTCCTGCCAGGATCAGTCCTACGCACACCGCAGGGTTTTAAGCTTTCCCTTTGGTTGCTCCATGACCACCTCTCTTGTCTGCCTTTCCCTTCCAGGTCTGAGAAGTGTAGTATTTCTGAAAGCTGTGAACCAGGTGAGGAATAATTTGTTTTCTCTTGCAAAATAGTGATCTGGGGGGGTGAGGGCACTAGAGAAAGCTGCCTGCAAAGTAACTTGGACGTGTGGCACCAGTTATTTGGTTGCCCCGTGGGGCAGTTCTCTCTGGATTTTGTCCTCGTTTGATAGATGCAGAGATGAAGGGTCTTACCCTGTGACCCTCCAGTTGGGTCCCAAAAGTGCATAAATTGAAATAACAAGACTTAAGCACACGCTTAAATGCAATGCTAAGGGAAGTCTTCAATCTCGGAGTTCCCTTCTCCCTAAAAGCTGACTGAGTCACCAAGAAATCAGTGGTGTCGGTACTCTGAGCACCGCAAATGAGAAGGAAATGCTTTTCCCCAGGTTTAGGCGCTTGGCCCCATTGAATCAGCAGCGAATAGGTGAAGCCCCGCCGAGCCCTGCTGTCCGGCCTGCCCAAGCTGCAGCTGTGACTCAGCCCCTTGCGGTGAATCAGTCCCACCCTAAATGAGGAAATTTATCCGGAGATAAGAGGCAGCTGGGCTGAGCACCACATGCAGCATCCTCCCAGGGCAGCCTCTGCGGGATGGCCAACGCGGCGCAGGCTCCCTGCCCGGCGGGGGTTCAAACCATGCTGAATTTTGCCAGGGTTTGGCTGGTTGTGCCCTGGTGTGATGCGGCTGCGGTTGGCCCTCCCAGAGCATGAGTCCGCAGAGGGGCTTGTCCCAAACATGAGTTTGGGAGCATTAAAAATGCCAGGAGTGCCCATTGGAGGTGGCTCCTCCTGCGTCTCCACCAACGCTTGTTGGTGACCCAGTTCATTTTCAGTGAAGAAAGCCAGGAAACAAGCACGTAACGACGGCCAGCGGCCAGTTCAAGGGCACCAGTGGCTCCTGCCAGCTGAGCTGTTTGCAGAGGCCATGCCTGCGGTCATCCTTTGGGTACCTCCATGCTATGGGCTTGATGCTGCTGGGCCACTTATCCAAAGCCTCGTTGCTGCGGCATGCTCAGCTGGCACTGAAGTTGTGGCTGGCCGTGGTTTCCCTGCCTGCGTTGATGGGCAAACTCAGCACTGCTGGTTCCTGTTGGCGATTGCCTTTCATTGCCTTTCCCTGGTAGGTACCTCAGGAGAGCTGGGTGGGATCAGGCAGATCAAAATTGAGCCGGACGAGCTGGACATCATCCAGATCACCGTCCCAGGTAGGTGCTGGGGTACCGGCTGCGTGCAGCGGCCTCTGCGCAAGCAGGGCTGCTGCGTGGCATCTGGGCATGTTGCTTTGAGAAGAGGTGTTTGTGGGGTATCTCCCAGTACGGAAGGTCCCCTGTGCCCGTGCACTGGTCTGTCTTCACTGAAGGTCATTTTAAGGGTTATATCAGGAATCAGTGGGTTTCCTTGGGGTAGCGCAGGGTGTTTTAGGGCTTGCTCTTGTTTCTCTTTCTCCTTCATTGCTTTTCTATGTTGCCTTTCCCCTGAAGAAAGCGAGCCTGTTTTGCTGCTTCCCTTCACATGTGGGTTTGGAGGATCCCAGGTATCGAGCACAGGATGCTTTTGATGAGGTCCTTAATTTAGGAAAACAGCCTGGTTATGAAGAGTTTGTAAGAACAGGTTTAATATTAAGCACGTGCTGAAAACACGTTGGAATCGGTGGCACTGATGCATTTCCCCACGCTTCTGCCCGGAGAGGTCGGTGGGGCAGTTGGGTGCTTGAGGGGCAACTGGGAGAGTTGTTTTCCAGTTGCCTGACCCGGACAGCACAGCAAATGGTAGGATGATCCTCTGGGTTTAATGAGTGGATAGTTAGCGCTTTGCATTTTCAGTGTGCTTTACGAACGTTAATTAATAATCTCAGCAGAATGAGGGCAGCAACAGGACTCCCAACGTGCCCGAGGGTGAGCGGCGCTGGGGACAGCAGTGATGCCTGGCCCCACCGCGCCGGTGTGAT
Organism: Platalea leucorodia; assembly: GCF_965183815.1. Taxonomy (NCBI): domain Eukaryota; kingdom Metazoa; phylum Chordata; class Aves; order Pelecaniformes; family Threskiornithidae; genus Platalea; species Platalea leucorodia. The sequence continues at coordinate 3,982,708 of NC_138838.1, read as the reverse complement.
CTCTGTTGCACCCAGCAGTCCCCTTAGTACAGTGCTGTCTGGGGAGTCGCTCCAGGATTAGCATAGAATGGATTTAACGCACAGTTAATATAGGGGAAGCAGAAGGAATAAGGTATCGTGGTAGATCAAACATTTTAATTTTCAACTTGGCAGCTAATGGAAGAGAAGAAAGCTAATACGTGGCGAGTTGGCGGTGCGTGTGAGGAGGAGGAGGAGGAGGAAGTTATCACTTCTCCAGTGCCGGGTAGATCACACTTCAAGTCCAGAGTCTACCTTTTCTTACCTTATTTGAAGATAGAGTTCAATCAGAGGGAGTGCAGCTGAGGGCAGGGAGGAGGATTAATAGAAAAGAGGTGCTCACCTACAGGGAGGAATTGATGAAATTTGGATTATTTATCCTGCGAGGTGATGATTAAGAAGTGACCTGATTGAAGTATTTAAACTAGCTGCAGGTTTATTTAAAGCTAAATTTGGATAGCTCTTTGAGGGTGTTGGAGAGTCCAGCATTAGGGGAGACAGGTTTAAATGAAGAGGGCATACAGATTACATACGGGAAACCCAAGGAGGTGTGATTTTGTGGAGGAAGGCAGCAGTAGTGGAATGCTCTTCCCACAGTGGAGTAGCTAAGTCAAGCAGCATTAACTTTTTAAGCCAAAATCGAGTGTCTAGATGGAATTAAGCCAAGTAAATCATTTTGAACTATTTTTGCTCTTCACCTTCCACGGAGGTTAGGAAGAAACTTTTGCTCTTTTCCCTCGGGCTGAGAGGTCGGGTGTGTTTCAGGGATGAGCTCCGGGTGCTCCTGGGGAGGAGGAGGGCAGGGGCACCCCCGGAGCAGCTCCTGGTGCAGGGCCGTGGTGTGCGGGGCTCCCGGGACTGGGGGGCCCTTCGCTCAGCCCTTGCTGGTGGGCCAGGACCCTCTGAACCCTGTTTTGGGGACGGTGCCCTCCGGCATCGAAACAAAAGCTGCCTGTGGGGTTTTGTCCGCAGACCGATCACCTGGTTCGGATGAGATGCATGACCCGGTGCCCACGCACATGGCCTCGGAGGAGTCGAACTACATCTTAGAAACGGTAGCAGGTACCAGAAATGAAGCATCCAGGAGACTGGGTGGGGGCACGGGAGTTTGTGTGTGTGTCAGAAATGAGTAAATACCATCTATAAGCCAAGGTGATGGAGTTGGGACCCGCTTCCAGAGTCGTGGCCTCAATCAGGCCAGCTGGGAGCTCTGATAGACAAACTGGTGGCTTTTCTGGCACTGCTGCTCCTTCCCAGTCCCTCTCCAGCCCCAGCTCACTGCAAACCCCAGCTCCCCTGCCCGGCTCACAACTGGGATTTACCCTGGGGGATTTGTGCCGGTGCTGCAGCTGCCCTCACTCATGCCGAGTGCTGGGTCTCGCCTCTCCCAGGAAGCCGAAGGGCGGGCAGACCTCTTGCATGTAGGCGATGGGTTTATTCTGCTTATGCAGCTCCTGGCATGATGCTGCCAGCCCGAGCCTGCGCTGGTTCTGTGTGCTCAGAGCTTAGTGAAGGGAGGGGGAGGCTGGGCGATTGCAGGGGACCCGGAGACCTCCTGCTCATATCTGGTCTGGTTTTGCTGACGCTGGCCACCACTAACCCTCCTCTTCCTCAGCAGGGGCAGAGAAGGGGTCCAGCGAGGAGTCGCGACACGAGGAAAAGCAGATGGAGGGATCAGGTGAGTGTGCAATGAACCCTGAGCATCACCTGATCATTGCAAGCTTTTGGAAGGATGGATGAACACAGATGTATTTTAGGTTGTGTTTCCTGGGCTTCCTGCCTTACCGGAAAAGCATTCAGCCTCTGAAAAGCTCAATGCAGAAGGACACTGATGTGTTCTCGGGCTCTGTCCTCCCCTCTCTTGCCTGGATTTACATCTTTCTCTGTTTTTTTCCTGCTTGCTGCTAGCACAGCTCTGTGGCAGGTGCATCGCTGCCCTTCCTCACTTGGGGATGAGCTTGGAGGCAGCTGCCGGAGGACCGGCACCGATCTGGGAGGCGTGAAGAGCACGCAGCCGGCTCTGCCGGAGGTCAGGGGCTGCTCGCCTGCGCTGTGTGTTGCTTGCCCCAGAGGCAGCTGATTTCTCAGAGCATTTCTCTCTTTCTCTCTTTTTTTTTTTTTTTTTCCTCCAGATGGTGTAGGGGACGTTTTAAGTCATTTGAGGAAACAAGTAGAAATTTTGTTCAACACAAGATACGGTAAGATGGTCATTAACACATGTTCATCATGCCGAGTGCCGGCCTCTGCCGTGGGGAGCTCCTAATTGCTCAGAAATGTCACCTACCATTTCCAAACCAGCAGCTGAGTAAAGGTGCAATGTAATTTGTTCATTTGATGTCTGCTGGGCTTACAAATGCATTTGAAAACTCCCTGGGCCTTGTTATTGCAGCTCTTCCCCTTGGTTTCCTCGATGCCTTTTTTGCTGGCTGCAGCCCAGGAGTTGCTGCTGTGACCTTCAGTCTTCCTCCCATGGAGGGAAGGACCAAAGTGTTTCCCCCCATCACTTGTTTGAAACATCAGAGAGGGTTTTCCACCTGAGGTGGTCATGGCGTGGCCCAGGAACGCTGGTAGGACCCTGGCACTGGCAGCTGGCACTCGGCATGCTCTGCTCACCCCTTTTTAGAAAGGATATTTAACATAGAAAAAAAGACAAGTGAGGTCACACATGCATTTTGAGAGCTGGCAGAACGTTTTTGCCACTGGCAGAACCAGGAGGTGCAGCTCTGCTTGGCAGTCCCCAAAAGCCCGGGGCAGAGCTGAGCTGCAGCCCCTGGGCTACCAGAGCCCATCGTGACCGGGGAAAAGGAGAAGGATCAGGATGCTCTTGGGCAAGATTAGGTGCTGGGGATGCACCTGGAATGGCTGGCAGAGCGATGGCCCTGGGTGCACCCCACACTTCAGTAACGGACTGGGAGTCCTCGCCCACGCTTGTGGGATTTTGTCCTGGCTTTCCACCTCTGGCCAAACAGCGCTGCTGGGTGCTAGCTGTTTGGTTGCTTATTGGCAATATTTAGCGGAGCAAAGGGAGCTCTCGCCGTGCTGCGTTGCACAGGCTGGCAGGGCACCCCCAGGCACGTTCCCTGTCCCCTCATCTCACAGAGGGACATCCGTGGAGGTCTGGACATGGGGTCCCATTGCCTTGTGGAGGGATGCTAGCAACCTTTATAGGAAGCCCCTTCGACGTGTGCCACCGAACGGCAGGCTGCGTTAACACAGCAAATGCAAAAGCCAGCTCCCGGTGGCTGCCTGGCTCTATCCCTCAGCTTGTGTCTGCCAGCATCAGGGACATCATCCCCACCAGGCACAGAGTGACAACAAGCTCTCCAAAAACCTCTCCAGCTCCCCACCACCATATCATGTCGCTGCTGCTTTGACCCGACGTGGAGGTCTAGCAAACTAATGACATTTGGTCCCCACGCAGCGAAAGCCATAGGAATATCGGAGCCAGTCAAAGTTCCTTACTCCAAGTTCCTGATGTATCCCGAGGACCTGTTTGTTGTGGGCTTGCCAGAGGGCATCCTGCTGCGGCGCCCCAACTGCTTCGGGATTGCGAAGCTGAAGAAGATCCTGCAAGCGAGCAACAACATCCAGTTTGTCATTAAAAGGTAAGGCAGGTGGAGCGGCTCTCCCTTGGGAAGATGTTCCTGCCCGGAGCTCCTGCTGCTGTGCAGTGTCCTGGGGAACATCCATCACTTGGTCACCTTCAATAGATTTGCTTGATTAGAAGCAGCCAAGGGTTGTCGCCTTGTTGAAGTCATCCCCGAGAGGCAGTGGTGGTGTTGTCATCTCTCCCTCAATGTCTTTTGGGGTTTTAACCCCCTTTTGCAAAGGTTTGGCCACAGCAGCAGAGAGCATCAAAGGGTGGGTGAGAGCAGCCACAGCCCTTAACCTTCAGGGTGCTCAGGCGTGGGGCAGGGAATGGGGATGGGAGCCCTGGAGGGTTTTCTTATGGGAAGCGGCTCCGGCTGAGGTCCAGATGTGCACATCTGTGACAAGTGACAATTTTTGGGGCCAATTGTATGTTGAAAAGAGCCATGCACGGCTTCTCCCATCCCCAAGAAACATGCAGGATCGTGTCTCCTAAAAGTCTGTAACTGCTGATTTAAGCTGCTCAGCCATTGCCAGCTTAATCTCACCCCGAAGAGTGTCACATCGGCTCACTAAAGAGCCTGTCGGCGTGAAAATTACTTCCACAGTTCCCCCGCTGCACTGCAGCAGCTTTAAAATTATGTTAGCCGGGCACAGTTAGTGGTTTGTGACTGTAGGAGCGTTGTCCTAGGGGATGCTGGAGCAGCGGGGTGTCGCTGGTCGGGGAGCTCACTTGCGTGCCCTCTGCTTCTCGCTGTTTTCCAGACCGGAGCTGCTGGCGGAGGGCATAAAGGAGCCGGCGTCGGACAGCCTGGCAGCCAAAGGTAGGCTGCGAGACGCCCGGCAGCCGGGCCGTTAAGGACTAGGTAGGAGAGGAGTGAGAGCGTTTCCCTACAGCGCATCTCTTGCCTTCCCTCCCCACCTCGTTTTTTGGCTGGAAACCCCCTCCTGTGCGTCCCCCTCAGCAGCACCACGAATCCTAATTCCTCTTATGTCCCCTGTCTCAGCCGCCAGCGAGAGGGAGTCGAGCGAGGCGCTGCTGGAGGACGCTGTGAAGAGGCAGGGCTTTCAAGGTGAGGGCCTGGAGGCACGTGGGGAGGTTTGAGGCAGAGTCCCTGGCCCGTTGCAGGGGCTGCGTAGAGCAAACAGATGCGGGAAGGGAGCGGCTGCGGGGCGTCGGGGCTCGGTGGGCTGGCAGAGGAGCATGGCAAGGCAAGGATGGGAGGGAGGAGAGGAGGAGGTGGAGTGAGAGGATCGGAAGGACAGACAACCAGAAGACAAGATGGGCAGCCGGGGCAGGCAGTCCTGTAGGTCCACGGAAGAGGCTCGAAGCGCTCTGAATGATGCCCTAATTAACTGGCTTTGCTTATCTCACCGTCTGACCTTGCAGAATGCATAATTAAGTCTTCCAAGCCTCAGAGTTTGCCTTTTCTGGGGCTTTTTCCACCCATGTTTGTATAAACACCGCTCCCGTCCGGCACACACCGGCAGCCGGCGCGGCGGCTCCGTCAGGGAAAGGAGCGATGGTGAGAAGCCCGTGGGCTGGGAGGGCAAGTGCTGCCCTGCTTGGGCATCCCTTTTCCTCGGGCCACGGGGGCCTGCGAGCGTTTGCAGAGAGGGACGGAGGCTTTTCAAAGGCTTTGGCTTTTCAGAGAGGCTTTGGAGTACGTTTTATTTTAACGCCGGTAATTATCGCAACTGAATCTTCGATTTCATGCGGCTTTTATTCTTAGCAAACAGGCGGGGGAAAAAAAACATATTTCTGTTTAGATTATTTTTAAGGACTTTGAATGGCCCACTCCAGAGATTAGCTAATTGCAAGATAAGGACTTTCCTATAATTAGAAAATGGCATTACTTAAAAGTCACAGAGTGCCTTTTAATTTACCAGCAGAAGTCCATAATTGTTTCTTTATTTTACAGAAAATTATGATGCCAGGCTTTCCAGAATAGACATCGCTAACACGCTGCGGGAACAAGTCCAGGACCTGTTCAATAAGAAATACGGTGAGAAACCAGGGTGGGAGTTGGGTTTATTCCTTCCTTACCCCCTCCTAATTTTTTGCTCCCTCTCCTCCCGATTCCTCCTTGCCAGGTGCTTTCTCTCGCCTCCCCCTCGCGCGGCTGGCACCTCGGAGGGCCGGGGAGGGAACGGTGGGTCTGGGAATTGGGGCTCTTCGCTGCAGGTGCTTGCTGCCTGGGCAGCTCCCACGCAGCACGGGGAGCCCGCGATGGGGAGCGTGCCGCAGCCCTGCCCGCTGCCTGCCCTTCCCGGCCACGTTTTAGTGGTTTTTTTTTTTTTGTTTTTTTTTTTTCTTTTAACCCCGCCTCCATGAAGAACAACGATGGTAAATTCATTAGTGGAGAATTGCGGAGCTGTGGGAGGTGGCAGGAGGTTGGGAAGGGAATAAGGAGGGGACGTAGGGACCACTCGCAGGAGCGTTGGGGGATGAGTAGATACCGCTCCTCCTGTCCCCAGGGCACCTACCCAGGCCCTGCAGGGCGCTCCCGCGGCCTGCCTGCCCCAGCGTCTGTTCTTTATCAAGCAAGGCAGGGAAATGCTGTTATCCCCATTTTCTAGGCAGCAGTAAGACTTGTGCAGGTTCCCAGCTACCTGCAAAAGCAGTTATTTGCACGGAAATGTGTAGCGTCAGTCCTGCAGCCAGACCTCAGAGAGGGAACGTGCCTATGGAGTTATCTCCAAATAATGTCCTGAAGCAGAGAGTAGCGGCTTTCCATCCCTCCCACTGCGCTGCACAGGCATCATCGTACAGGACGGTGCCTCTCCTCAGCCCCACCAGCTCTGCTGCATGCTCACGGCTGCCTTGGGCCGTGAGCCTTCTGCTCCCATCGTGGAGGCAGCCTGAAAATGTTGGTCCTTGATCTAATGCTTGACGTGGTGCCTCGAGCAGCCTGCTCACACCACGCCGTGCTTTGGCGGGGCTGGGGATGGAGCCGGAGCCACGGTAGAAATCGTATCCCTGGTGTTCTTCTCGCTTATCGCTCGCTTACCACTTGCTTCTCTCCCAGGTGAGGCCTTGGGGATTAAATACCCCGTGCAAGTGCCATACAAGCGGATCAAGAGCAATCCGGGGTCGGTGATTATAGAGGGGCTGCCCCCTGGGATCCCCTTCAGGAAGCCATGCACCTTCGGCTCGCAGAACCTGGAGAGGATATTGGCTGTCGCCGATAAAATCAAGTTCACCGTGACGAGGTACGTGGCGAGAGGCGTCAGCCACCCTGCCGAGCAGGAGCGGGAGCGGAGGGAGCTGACCTAAATGCAACCCCAGCTCTGCCAGCCCCATCGGGCAGGGCTGTAATACTATAAATGCTCTCAAGACAGCTATTAAGTTGGCAGCTAACAGTTCAACAGAAAGGAGGGGACCGTAAAATAGAGACTCCTGCTCTTTCCTCCTGTCTGCTGCCTGGGGAGGCGGTGGGGAAGGAGCTGGCAGGAGAAAATGGTGCTCGGTGCGATGGTTGTGTGGGCAGAGAAATCCCAGCCCCTTTTCTAGGAGTCTTAAGATAGGAGAAACGTTGCTTGGTTTATTGCTGGTGAAAGGCCGTGCCGGCAGCGCTTGGAGAGGCGCCGGGCACTGGCCGTTCGCAAGGGGGTCCTGCGGGTTTTGCAGCCAAAGGGGACGGACACAAGCGGGAGGGGAAAGGCATTTTATCACTGTATCACTGTAAGGTGAGACCAGGAAAAACAGAGGTTTTAAGTGTGGCTTCATCCCCCTCTCACTGGGCCGGGCTGCCTGTCTTCTTACTGACGTGGTGCGTGCTGCCCCAAGCAGGGCGCGTGTCCCCGGGGACCCCAAGGACCCCGTCCCCGCAGAGCGCCTGCCGGTCCCGCACGAGTCGTGGCACAGCGTGCGAAGGGCAGGCTGATCCCTAACCCTCCCTGGGCCGCGGGAGGGTGCTCGGGCCAGGCGTGTTGGCTTCCCGGTAGCGTTTCATTTTAAATCTCCTTTTTTCCTTGCTTTTACAGGCCTTTTCAAGGACTCATCCCCAAACCCGGTAAGAGATGATGCCTTTTTGCCTAAGCAATGCATTGGCCAAGTGTTTAGTGCTGGTCAGGGAGCTGTAAGCTGTGGATGGCGCACAATAATTTTATCAGCTGGGGGAAGGTTGCCCCTGGCTTCACTTTCCTGGGCTTCCCACTTTGGTTTTGTTGTTGTTTGGTGCATTTGCTGAAGTTCCCCTGACCGAGACAGCTGGCCGCAGCGGCACCCATCAGTACTGCCGCTGTTGCCTTGAAATGACAGCATTTTTCAAGAGCTAATCTAGGGCAGGGATCTGCATCCTGTATTTAGGAAAGCACCTGCTTTCTTAAGCGTTTTCTTAAAATAAATAAGCGTTGCAATGAGCTGGCAGGTTCAGTGGCGAGGAAGGGTCACGGGAAGGGGGTGATTAACCACAGGGTCCGCATCGGGCTGCAGCAGCGCGGCAGTGAAAGCCCTTGCCGGCTCGTGGGCATCCCACGTGTGGAAACACGGGGGGAGATGTGAGAGAGGGGAGGATGGCGTGACCCGGGTGCGCTCCGTACCCAGCTGCAGAAATCACCGTCCCGGAGCCCCGTCCTTCCCCGTGCATCGCTGCTGTAGCTCTGTCTCTCGCTTCTAGGCTGCCCAGAAAAGAAAGCTGCTGTCAGAAACGCGGGTAAAAGCCTGTCTCAGTTTTAAATGTCTGTAATTACAACTGTTGGAAGAGCACAGATGGGTGCAGAAAATGTTGTCGTCTTTATTGATGGCTTCCCATTTCCTTGGCCAGCCTCCATGGGGATGGCACAATTTAGGGAAGATAAATATGACAGAGAGGAAAACATTTATATGCCCTTATTGGGAACAGCAAAAAGGTGTTAGACGCACGAGAGGACTCTAACAAAAGGCGAGCTGTCTGAGAAATTCAGTCCGGGGCATGGTCTGAGTGTCGACCCTCTGCATCCCAGTGTATGGCCCAGCCAAGTCGATGGGGAGGTCCCCTGAGACCTCCGCGGACCTTGGCTTTAGACTTCCCATCTTTTGGTCCTAAGCAGCAAGGTGCCGTCTCGCATCGGCTGGACCTTAAACGAGCCCTCGGTGAGATGCAAGTTTTGCAGAACTCTGGTTTTCTACAGAATTACATGGCTATAACGCCGGAGTGAGCCGAGGATGTATCCGCTCCTCCAGCCACATCTTGTCTTCCCGTTCCTTCGCCGTAATCGGTATAATTATGTTAAGAGACGCTGATCTGACACAAATCACACCATTAACAAAGGAGCACATCAGAAGGCAAATACTTCAACCTGCCAGCTGGCTTGGAAACGCAGCCTGATAGATAGAGATGTAGAGGAAATTGATTTTCTTTTCGATGCACAACATTTTTTTTTCCTCCTTCTCCAGCTGAACGCTCCCACCACGGGCTAGCCCATGCTAGCACAAACCCAAAGGCATGTTTTATTCTGTGTATTGTGGTACCCGAGCGGGCTCGGGAGGAGGTCGCGGCATCCCTGCCGGGCTCGGGGCTTCACACCCTCTCCTCCCACGGGGGTTTTAAATACGAGCAGTCGCAGGTGAGGGGTTTTTCTTACTTGACATCTCAATTTGTTATAGACTATTTCAAATATTTGCTAAATCTTTGGAGACAATTCCAGGACTTATAATTATTTTCTAGTAGTCAGACTACCACCGGCATGTCTCCTTGAGAAAAAGGCTATTTGTATTTTGCCCCCCAAAAATCCCCGTTGACAGCAATTAACCTCTCGTCTGCTTTTCCACCCCATTACACCGAAGGGGATGATGGCAACACAGTGGTACATTCACTGCCTTGGCTTTGATTGCTTTTCATCTGCCTTAACAAAATTAATGATTTCCAACTAGCCATAGATCATTAAAAATTTAAATTTAAGAGTGTTCTTTTTACCTCAGTCTTGTGTAGTAAAGTCCTGCCATGTAAAATGAAGAGCAGCAGCAGAAGTGCATGCTTGGCGTTAAAACAAAATCAATGAAAATCACTTTTATTTCGCAGAGGAGGGTTAAAATGAATGCAATGCCATCCTGCTTGGGAATAACTATTGCTAAGGCATCTAAAAGCTGGAAAGCCCAGGAGATGACTGTATAAATATAAGGAAGTTATGGTTTTTTGTGGATCATGTTGGCATGAAAATTACATGAAAAATATACATTTTAAGGAAAAAGGGAAATTTAATATAAGCATTTTTGTATTATTATTTTGGGGTGATTTTAGTTGTCTTTAGGTTAAATTATGGGGTGTAATTTGCTTTAAACAAGCTGTGCACCTCCTGCATTGCAAAGAGCATCCCAGATAACTGCAGGACCGCGGAGGCCCGGCCTCCTTATCTCTCTCTTTGGGGGACACCCATTTTTTAAGTGAGACAGAAACAGATAAAAGGATTTCAATATAATCTGAGTGCCAAGCGTGCTTTTTCTCAAGATTATCTGTAATTTCTCTGTCGAGATGGTATCTCCCCGCTAATGGGTCGCAGTGGGGGGGTGAGGCTGCCGGCGCAGAGGCGGCTGGGGGGTGCGTGCCTGCAGGGATGCTCTTTGCAGAAGAGGGTGATTTTTGGGGGGCAATGAGGCTGGTTTTTGGAAAAATAAAGCCAGTGATGCTCCCCAGTGCCCGGAGGAGGTCAGTGGCTGCAACCCCCTTCTGCAGTGCGGATTTGCAGCCTTTCGAAGGTGGGACGATGGCCCCGAGGTCACCGGTGCCTCTGCCAGCACTTTACCCGCGTGGCTCCCAGGGGCTTTAATCCAGGAGCACAACCTTCCTGGCGTCCTGAGATTTTCCTTTGGATTTCCAATTTTTTTTCTCCCCACCGCTGGTGTCTCCTCTGTGAAAAAGACCTTCAAAACCCCTTTTTCAAAGCAGAATGATCTCTCAGCATTAAAACAGAAGTGGGAGAGCAGGGGTGAAGCTCCAGTGCTATAAACACAGCACTTATCCTTTCTTTTCTTCTTTTCCTGAGGCACAGAGATACAAAACAGGCTTAATTTGAGCCTTTGAAAAAAAAAATATCAAGCATAATAATCTAGCACACACACACAAAAAAATCTTTCTGTATGTTAATTTTTATGTGCTTTGATTGAAAATGTACACCAGCTCCATCTGTCCTATTCCCCAAACTCTCTACCACCCTGATAGATTATTTCCCATACTCCAATTAATAAAGTAGGGCAGGCAGTGTTCTTTAATTAAAAAAACCACACATCCAGGCATCCTTTTTATGTTGGTTTTTTTTTTTTTTTTTTTAATCATGAGAGCACAATCCTCTGCAAGACTTTGATGAGATGTGCCTCACGTTGGAAACCCCTAGCAAGAAAAAAAGAAAAGAGGAAAGCATTTGATGGGGCAGTGGTGAGAACTGAGCACATCTTGCTCCGTCACCGCGTTGCTTTTGGAGGTCCGTGCCCCTCTCCCTTCACCCCCCAGCCCCAACATTTAGCCCCCGCAGGAGCAGCCAGCTTATTTTTCCTTCTGATCCGCCTTCCTGTTATCTGGGGTGAATTATTTTTTCGTGTTCAGCTGGTTGGTGTTCTTAGTCTGAAGGTGGAAAAATCAAGCAGGTAGTGTGAGTAGTTGTGGAGCTTCAAAGTCTGTTTTTAAGCACCTCCGCGATTCCAATCACTTTTTTCTTTGCCTATTTTTTGTCTCCTTTTCCCTTTCGACTGCGTGTGTGGCATCCTCGCGCCGACGGGAAGGCAGCGCCATCGCCCAGCTCATCCCGGCCCTCGTGTTTGCTTTGCTCTTGCCTCCCTCCTGCTCCCTGCTAGCCCCATATCCTGACATGTCCTTCAGAGACCCCAAAACCCCCTTTTTTCAGGGTGCTTATTGAGATGGGTGCTGCTTGTCTGCTCCATCCTGGCTGTGGTCTGGCACTTAGCGATGCACGCAGCGCAGCGGCCGTCAGCCTGGTGGGATGCCTCCCGTGGTTAAGGCTGAGCAGCACAAGACAACCAGGACAAGAAATTTTAATTATCTTTCTTAATCAGTGTGATATCATAACAGCACCTTGAAATCTTCACCTGAAATGCTGAAAATGCCTTTCAGTTGCTGCCAACCAAATGAAATGCCATGCTGCCCTTCCGAAACCGTTTCTGATTTATATTGGAAAGATGCTGCTGTATGGTTCTCTTCCTCGCTGCCTGCCTGCACTCCTGCCTGCCTGCGCTCCTGCCCATGCTCCTGCCTGCATTCCTCCTTGACGGGCGCTATGCCAGGACCTTGTTGCCTCTCGGCTTGGCCTCTAGCTTGGCTTTCCCAGCACTGGCGTGACCCATTTGTACCTCTCCCCCTTTGCGTTGCGTATTTGCATAAACATTTTGCACAGTGGGTGCTGCCCGCAGGGTGTCCCCACAGGCACGGTGTCACCCAGCGATTCGGGGGACCAGCCGACGGGCAGCATCACTTATTTTCTGGCTGGGTCCCACTGTGTGGCAGCGAGCGGCGGCGCTGCAGCCGCCAGCCGCTTGCAGCAGGATTTGTCCGCCTGCAGCCCAGGCGGTGCAGGGTCCGGCTCAGCGCCCCGGCTCACCGTGGTCTGCACCGAGCCATCGGCGCCTGCAGCTGCCCTGTGCAAAACCCGCAATTTCTGTTCCCGTGGTGCCGCTGAACCGAAGTGCTCTCCCCGTGCAGACGGTCGGGCCGGAGGCATCGGCACAGCTCTTGTCTCCTGTGTGCTGCGGTGGCTGCTTTCCTGAGCCTGCCTGAAATGTTTGATGCATATTTTGAGCTACTTCAGATTGCTTGTAACTCTGCTCAGCAAATTCGGACACGCACCCCTGCTCTCTCCGCCCATCTCCTCCAGTTTGCTGCTGCCCACGTGCTGCAGTTTGGCAGCAAGAGCCTCCCTGGTGCCACGGCCTGCAGCCCCTGTCCCCCCACGCTGGCTCTCCCCACGGCTGCTGGCTTCGGTGTGATGAGCCACTTCATTCCTCCTTTTGCCCATCATGCAAGTCCTGGCCCTAGCCCAGTCTCTGCTGGAATTTCCCCAGGAAATTAATTTCTTTTTGATATCACTCGTCACTTCGGAGTCGGTGGCGAGTGCCAGCCTCTCCTTAGCGATCCCTTTTTCTCCCATTCCCCCACCATTGCTGCAGAACTGACAGTTTCCCTGTTTGCTTTTCATCTGCTTTAACCTCAGTTATATTTTTTCTCCTCCGGCTTGGCCACGCAGCACAACGGCACAACGGCTGCTGCTTTGGCACGTGCCGTAAATGCTGCAATTCGGTCACGCGTCCCTGGGCACGTGTGGACCTCGAGCCGCTCAGGAGTGCGGTGTAGCTCAGGGGATGCTCGTGGGCTCAAGCACATCCCAAAATGGGTCCCCAGCTCGCCTGCTCAGCTCACCGGGCAGTTTAGGTACCGAAAGCATCTCTGTGCCAAGGGGCCTGGGGACCAGAGGAATTTTAAGCTGCTAGGGACAGCGTCATCCTGGGTTTTGCTTTTGTTTGTGACCAAGAAACCAAGCTGCAGCACTCATGGATCTCTTTTTCTTTCTCTCTCTTTTTTTTTTTTTTTATTTGTCTTCTTTTAACTTGCGCTGTAGCCCCTAGACGGATAACATCATTGGAAAAAGCCTACGCTGCCTTGAATGGTACGTAGCTCAGTTGATGCATCGTAGATGGTAGCAGACAAGAAATGCACTTGCGTTTTAATATAAGAATGAAAATGTCTTAAACCCCCCAAATTTCAGGTATTTTTTTTTCCTCTCTGCTCTGTTTCCCTGTGATACCAAGAACTGAATGATGCAGGATGTGTTTAACAGTATTTTCTTGTTGTTATTAATCCTCTCTGCATTTCTAAGCACCATTGCTGCAGTCCCTGGGCATTGGTGCCCGTTCTGCTCCAGACAAACTGACCTGCCACGTTATCCTCAGCTCACCCATGCGTCCGAGCAATTAATTTGTTAAAAAATCCACTTGCCATTCATAAGGAGCTCTTGCACAGATTGGGGTTGGGGTTTTTTGCTTTGCTTTAACACATGCTCTGGGTCAGAGCCAGTGTGCAGTCGTGTAGGCTCCGGGGATTTAACGTATATACTAATTTACAGAAGCAAAGCAGAGCTTGCCTGCCTGTATCTGCGGCAGGGCACAGTGTATCTCCGGCAGACCCAGCCTTAGTCCCATCAGCTGGGATTCTGGCCGCGTGTCTAGATGTTAATTGCCTGCTCCTGCAAGTTTATAGCTCTGCTTTGAAAACACGCATATGTTAAGCTAATTCGAACTGTATTTAAACCTGAGTTACTGTGGAATAGCTTCAGTAAAGTCAGCAGGTTTATTCCAGATTTACACGGGGTGTAACTGAATTGCACCCATTGAAGCTGGAAGCAGGGGAAGAGGCGTGTGTTTATCCTCTTAAGATTCAGGGCCAGATCCTGACCGCTGTAAGCAGCCTGCCCTGGCTGGGTGTTTCTTTGACACGACTGGGATTGCCTGAAGAAGGGCCCTGAGCCGCTTTCCCGGTGGGATGTGTTGGGCAGTGGCTGTTTCCCTGATGAAACAGGCTTCGCACCGGGGGTTCGGATAACGGGAGGCTGTAACTCCGAGCGTGGTGGCCGGGTGGAGGACGCGCATCACCTGCAGCTGCGCCCCAGGATGCTGGCGGCGGCACGGGGAGGAGGAAGGCTCTGCCGCGTACCCTGCCCGGCTGTGCCGCGGCTTCACCGCCGAGATCAGGGCTCTGCACGTGGCATCGCGAACCCAGCCAAAACCATTATTTATCTGTGGGATACCTTGGATTTGGTTTTGTTGGGTTTTTTTAAAGTCACTAGAAGAACAGGCAGTGTTTTTGGATCCTGTTGTCCGACAGCAGACACCTAAACCCCATTTTTAATAACTACTAAATACGACTTGGTGTTTCTAAAAGAAATATCGAGCTCTGACAAGAAAAGAGCAAATGGTGCTTTAAAAATGGGACCTCTTGTACATAAGTGCCTATGGAGCGCAGGGCTCCTCGCTTCAGGCAAGCAGGATTGGGAAAAAAATAAGTCGATCAACTGGCTACTTTTTTTAATTTAAAAAAAAAAATTGGTAACAGAGCTGAAGGCAGTAGCATGCATAAACCTGCTTTACGGGGAGGACTCGGCACATCCCAGGGGTGCCAGTGGCTTCCTTGAGTCGATTATTTCCCAAACCCAAATGGATCAAATCAAAAGTAGATGGAGATCCCTCTTGTCCGGAGCCTCCTGGGGAAGGAGGGGCAGGTCCCCACGAAGCGGCGCTGCCGGCCGGAGCCTCCTCTCTGGCTTCTCTGTTACACATGCTCAGTTCCAGGTTTTTCATGGCGTTTGTGTCCTTGGATGGGAATTTGGGAGTCCTGCTCACCACAAGGTGGAAACCCCCCCCTTGAGATCTTGTTTCTTGCACTCGGGTCGCTCGGGGCATGAGCGGAAAGGAAAGAGCTGCCGCGTTTTTCAGTCCCAGAGGATTAAACAAGTGAAAACACTTAATTTTGGTGTTTCTTTGTCTGCTACCATCTACACATCCGTACGGGTGTGTATATACAGCCCAGAAACTGAGCATCAATGACAAGGAAGTCACAGAGGGAGCCCGCAGGGTTTGCCCCCGCCGGCCTGCCGCGGCCTCAGGAGCGGCACCGCAAGGCACGGTCTTGGCTCCTCAAAGCAGAGCTCCTTGGCGACATTTATTTGATTTTCTTCTATTTATTTTTTTGCTCCGTCCCTTTCAAGCTGCTTTGTTGCCATTTTTGGATTTGAAGCCAACTTGGCCCCGAGGTTCCTTTGCAGAAACTTCTCCCTTTTTTTTTCCTAGTTATATCCAGGCACTACTATTGTTTTCCAGGTGGAGAAGAGGCTTTTTCGAGGCCGTACCCTGCAGCAGCAGGGTGCGGAGATTTCAGGGTGCCAGCTTCTCTCCAGGACCCTCAGCAGCAGGGTGACTGAGGCGTGTGATTTCTGCTGGGGGTGCTGAGCGCCGGGCTCGGGGGCCCCACGCAGGGAGGCAGGGACTCGCGTCAGGTTTTCAGCTTGCATTTAAAACCAAATTGCAAGCCATGTGATTGCTTAAAACCAAAATCAAAATCATGTGATCGCTCAAAATCAGAATCAAATTGCTCAAATTAAATAGCGGCAGACCAGGGGCAGAGGGTGCTTGGGTCCCTCATGCTGAGGTTCGCAGCGCTCACCTTGATGTTTTAAATAACCATCCTGGATCTCCACCCCGTGGTGTGCCAGCCTGGGTGAAAACGCCTGCCCTGGCTGCGGCGAGGCTCATGGTGGTGATGCCTCGTCTCCGGGAGGAGACCCCACCGAGCCGGCCCTGCGCCGCGCAGCCCGGCTGCCGCGAGGCTGGAGGAGTGACCCCGGCGAGAGGCGGATAAGGTTCGTTCAGTCGGTGCTTTATGCCTGCGGTGTGAAAAAGCATCAAAGGGGGCCGGTACTGACCCCAGTTGTTTTTCCTGCAGCCCCCTGAGGATGCTGAATAGCTGGGGGAAAAAATGTACTGACACAGGCACGCCATTTGAAATGAGAGAACAGAGCAAAAACTGTTTGGCACGATGAGGATAATTAAAAAAGCTAGTAAAGCCAAGCTGATTATATGGCATATTATAAAACAATACTGTACTTAGGAGCCCAGCTATAAAAGTGCTATCTCATTCCTTGATATCACTTGTGGGAGCATTCGTGGCACTGAGGGCCTGAGTCTCCGTTGCTTTGCGTATTTTGCAGTCATTTACAGCACCGCAAAGAGGATGTAAAATGCTCTCAGCCGTGGCAGCACATGGCAAATGCAGATTTGGCAGCATTTTATAGCTACTTTGCACGGCTCTAAAAGGCGACGCAAGGTGCAAGCGCAGAGCAGCCGCCTCCGAGGTGTCCCCGCACCGCGCCGGGGCAGAGGGACAGAGACGCGGTCGTGCGTTGTGACAGTGGGATGGGTTTTCCGGGGGCTCAGAAAGAAACGGGGTATTTTATTCCCTGTCCTTTTTTGCTTTGCAGATGAGGATGATGCCAACAGGCTCGGAGAGAAGGTGATTCTCCGAGAGCAAGTAAAAGAGCTTTTCAATGAAAAATACGGTGAGTCTCCCATCTGCACGCATCGCCAAGCGGGTTTGTTTTTGCTGACAGCAGCCATAGTTAAAATTAATTCGACTGAGGGCCGCTATTTATAGGCCGAGCGCACGGCAGCCTGCTGCAGCACAGGTTTCGTCCCACTGCTTCACATTACAGCCCGTCCCCGGGGACGTTCCCGTGTCTCGCTCCCGGCAGGTGGGACCGTGACCTTCTTGTTGACGGCTCCTCCTTGGCGAGGGGAGGGAGGATGGAAAAAAACCACAGGCGAGGAGCAGGGTTTCTTCAGTCTGGCATCAGGCTTTGATGTGTTTTGAACGTGTCCTGAGCCGGCGTGAGCCGTGGTGTGTGCGCTGAGCATGCCTGCCCTGCGCCAGCCTGCTGGCAGGCAGCCCCTGCCTGCTCTGCCTGCCGGGCTGCGAGCAAGGCTGGAGCCGCAGCCCAGCACGAGGCACGGCTGGGGAAAAGCTCGCTGGAGCCGCGGCGGAAAAGGAGGTCAGGAGACTGCAGAAGATTTGAAAATGCTGTTTGCAGGCTCCTTGTGCTGCCTAGCAAACCCCTCCTTCCACCCGTCGTTGGGCAAAGGCGCAGTAGGAAGAGCAGCGGGGCGGGGGGAGCGGGGGAGCCAGGCTGCCGCTGCTGGTGGCTGTCCCCGCTTGGGCATGGCCTGTGTAAGTGCTGGGCGGTTATTTCTCAGCCCCTGAGACCCCAGGGCTGCGCAGCTGAGCCGCAGCAGCTCCATGGCACCCCGCTGTTGTGGTGTTTCACCTCTCTCCCCAAAATAATTGCCTGAAGGAGAAGGAAAATAGCCAAAATTATAGCAAAGCAGTGGGGAACATCATTCCCCTCCTTTCTCAAATCTCCCCTTGTCAAGGCTGCTCACCCTTCCCACAAACGTAAAATAAACCCAAAATAAACATTATTTTGGGGTGCTGCTCGCAGCACGGGCTGTGTGCTGCTTTGGGGGTGGATTTGCCCCCTTGGAGGTGCCAGTGTACGGGTGCAGCCCCCCAGGGCGGCTGGTGCCCATGCTCTGAGCATCCCCCTCCGCCCCGGCTCAGCAGCACTCGGCCCACGTCGGGGCCGAGCCCACAGCAGATCCCTGCGTTCCCGTGGTCCAGGCACAGTTTATGGAGCATGGGATGCCGGTGGGCTCCAGGGATGAACTCCCTGCAAGGAAAGCCAGGAATGTGGCTGAGGGGCAGCTCACACCTCCAGGTTTGGGGGTTGCAGAGACACGAGGCAAGAGCAGGCTCTTACAATCAGTCAGGACCAGCACAGAAGAGGGATGTTCGCTGCTCCCCACAGTGCAGGAACTGAGGGGTACCCAGAGAGACGGGCAGCGGGTTTACATCACCCAGAAGGAAGTACTTTTAATGCAGCAAGGAATTAAATTGTGGTATTTCTCTGTCATAGGATATTATGGAGGCCAAAGGGATAAAGTGATTGAAAAAATGGGCAGGAGCGATGCAATGTGATGATGAGTGATGGATCTCCACCCCAGGGACCCCCAAACCTGCTGACAGCCCGAGGCAAGAGGAGATGGACAGATCTCTCCCATTTGCCCTCTCTCCTGGGCTGTCTCCCACGCTGCTGCTGCTGGCCCAGCCCCAGGCTGGCGCAAGCGTGGCGAGGGGTGTGCTCTGCACCGAGCAGGGGTGGGTGTGCAAGTGCTGGTGCTGTAAAACAGCCCTCACCTGAGGCTCCCAGCAGGATCCTAAATGGAGACTAACAGAGCAGGCAATAAACTGGGCAGGCAGATGTGACACGGCTGGATGGGACATGACTGCAGGAAAGGTCAGGCATCACGGCAGCCGTGGCTTCCCAAAGTCCTCCCAGGGCTCTTGGTCCTTCGGTTGGTTGGATCCGGAGCCCTGTGGGGTAAAGCCGGTGCGTTGTCCTCTGCTCTGCCGTTACAGGAGAGGCTCTGGGCTTGAACCGTCCCGTCATGGTGCCCTATAAACTCATCAGGGACAGTCCTGACGCCGTGGAGGTTACCGGGCTGCCGGATGATATCCCTTTCAGAAACCCCAATACGTACGACATCCATCGGCTGGAGAAGATCCTGAAGGCACGGGAGAGCATCCGGATGGTGATTATAAACCAGCTCCAGTAAGTTCCCCCAGCTCTGCGACCGGGGAAGGTTTCTGTTTAAGTGTTGCCCTTGCTTCTCCAGCCACGAGTGGAGTAAGCCACCGCAGGGCCACCGGAGCAGGGCCACACCACCGCGTACCCGCGGAGGACCTGCTCCATCCCCAGCACCCGCTGCCCTGCGCAGTTTATCCCCTCTTTCTTGCACAGTTTGAGATGATGATGCTGGGAAGGCGCATGGCAAGGGGGCAGACAGCGGGACAGCTCAGAGACCGAGCTGAATTATTTTGGGTTGCTTCCTTCCAGGGCGTGGTGGGGAGGCTCCGTGTCCCATCTCCACACAGGGGGGTGTCGGAGGAGGCAGCTCGGGGTCGGGGTCCGGGCTGTGTAGGGGAGAAACGACAGCATCTGCCTGCTCTCACCCCCGTGTCTCTTACACAGGCCGTTTGCCGAAATCTGCACTGAGGCCAAACAAACAGGTAAGCGGAGGGCTAAGAAATAACTGTGGCTTTCCCTGCCCTGTGGCAGAACGAATATATGGGCAAAATGGATGGTGGGGGCGTGGGGAGGTGTTCGAACCTCCTGCATCCCCAGGGAGGCTGGGGAGAAGATCCTACCTGGAAAAAGACAAGTCAGGCTCAGCATCTGTGCAGGAGCAAACCATCAACTTAGACGATTGCACTGCTGTGAGCTGGGGAGAGACTGGGCTGTCAGACTCAAACTTTCAGCGTATTCTGGAGGATTTGATTATCCCTTTCCCATTAGCAATTTACTCACCGTGAGCAATTTATTCACTGGTTAAAGCCCTTAATTTGAACCGTCATTTAGCAGTTGAGCTTCTAAGGAAACAAGGTTTCTGTGATCGCTGGGAATGCATTTCTCTCCCCGTCCTATCCTCCCCAATAACTCTCAGCCAGTTTTAATCAAAAGTGTCAGAATTAGCAGCCCCAGAGATAATTAGGATCATATTAGTTTTATGAAAATAGGTGGCTAGGTAGAGAAGGGAGATGTGGCAAGCAAGAGCATGCTGCCATGTGATGTAGAAAGAGATGCATGAGAAACTTTATATCTATGCAGATATATATGGGCATATCATCTACAGAGCTGGCACCTTCATGGCCCCAAAGCATCCAGCACGGACACAAGTCTGTGCAATATTGGGCTCTGTAAGTGCTGGACCTTGGGATTTGTTTATTTTGGGGATTTTCTTCGCCGGTGCCTGAGGAAGCTGGCAGCTCTGTGCCAGGTCGTGGAGGCCAAGCCTGCGTCACCAACGGTGGCACAGCGGATCAGGGGGACGCTCCGCGGGAGGCAAGGTCACAGCAGCGGGATGGGTCCCTGCATTTAGGGGCTGCTCACAGAGCTCGGACGCCTCACGCCTTCCCTCTCTCCCTGCAGAGAAAGACACCAGCGTTCCCAAACGGAAGCGGAAGAGGATCTCCGAAGGGAACTCTGTATCTTCCTCTTCCTCCTCTTCCTCTTCCTCCTCTTCCAATATGGAGTCTACATCATCAACAAATCAGATCTCACTTGTGGTAAAGCCTTCCAAATATTAGGGGGGTTACTGCCTACCTATCTTTCTGCTTCAGGATGCTGCTCTCTGCTCTCCTCGAACCGTCACCACCTCCCTCTGCCTGACAAACACTATAGAGTGTGACGTAAAATGGCACAAGCACGTTTGGCGAAGGAGGGGACGCAGCTTTGGGGCTGCCTTTTCCTGCCGGGTTTGTCTGCGGGGGGGTCAGCGGAGCAGAGCGCCTGCTGCCCCTTGGGGCTCTCCCGCATCAGTCTTCGGGGGATGCTCAGCGCATGGTGTTAGCGGGAGCCGCACATGAGACCAGCCTGAGCAAATCCCCGACCCCACCGGGTTAAAACGTGGGTGCTGGCGGCAGCGCCTCGGCCCCGTAGCACCTCTCGGCAGCACCCGGCGGTTCCCCCGTGGTCTGAGCTGCGCCGGGGGTGTTGCTTCGGCTCCATCCCGGGAGCGATGCAGAGCTCCGGCGTGCATCCAAACTGTGAAAACAGGAAAGAAACTCAGGGAGATGCATCCAACTGCTCTCCCTCAGGGCTTGGCTTCGGTTGTGGATGATACCAAATGCTTTTTAAAAAATAAAAACAAAAAAAGCAAGAGAAATATAAACTTAGAAGGTTTTTTTTTTTGTCAGGTTTGCTGGTGGTGTTTTGGTTTGGGGTTGGTTCTTTTATCTTATTTGGAAAGTGAGAGCAACAGCCCGTGTCGGAACATGTCAGAGATTTGATGTATGCATGGTTTTGTGTTGTGTCCTAACAGAGACTTTTGCCTTCTTTTTCTCTCCCTCTCTTTCAGCAATGGCCCATGAACATGTACATGTTAGACTATGGTGGTCTAAACGTCCAGATCCCAGGACCTATTAACTATTAGACCTCAATACCGAATAAGAACCTCAAATGAAAGAATAAATAAATAAATGTAATTTATGTAAAAAGTGTATATTCCAATATGTATCAATGCCTTTTAGTTTTTCCAATGATTTTTACACTATATTCCTGCCATCAAGGCCTTTTTAAATAAAAATAAAAAGTGTTGCCTTGCTCTTAAAAGTACTTATTTTATTATGTATATTATTGATAAATAGCATTTATAGGTAAGAGTAAGTGCAGGAGGGCACCCTGGGACAGACCTTGGCATGCTTTGGCTGCTCAGTTAAATCCTTAGTGTCACCAGTGCTTGAAACCAAGAGGTTTGACACGTTTTAATGCTTCATTTGCCACTGATGTCTTCAATTTAGATCAACGGCATAAAAATTCACTTACAGAGCTGCAGGAGGAGTGGTACCAAACTGCAGCGGTGACAGACGAGGGAACCAGCCCTTACGAGCATCAGAGACCCGCGCCCGCAAGTCCTGTTGGCTCTGGAGCAGAAGCGGGTTTGGATTAAGCGGGAAGGAGGTTTCAGGCCCCCCAAGGAGCGAGATCCCCCGAAGCCCTCCCGTGTCTGGCCTCCTGCCGCCCCAGGCTCGGAAAGGCACAGAAGCAGTTTTGGTTGTGTGCGTTTAACCGGCTTCTGAACCAGGAAAAGATTTTCATCCGGTGAAGTTCTTCACTATTCATGATTTTCTAAGAGGCTTTGATGCCTTACGGGGTGGAGGAAGCTCCCCCGCAGTAAGTACGGGCTGATCCCGCTGATGCTCCGCTGGTTCTGTAATGCTGGACCAAGAGCTGCGGGTGGCATTGCTGAGAGCGGCCAGGGGAGCCCCCGGGCTCCTCTGTGCACCCTGGGCCCCTTCGGCCCGTGTACGAAGCATCCCAGTAAACTGAGGGATGTTATCTGAAATTCTTGCAATTTTACTTCCATTCCACCATAGAGTTTGGCAGCAGAAGCTAATGGCACCAGCCGCTATTGCTGACCGCCGCACGCGTTTAACTTGTGCTTTGTGTCCGCTGAGAGCTGTGCACAGGCGAAACACGAGCTACTGCTGGCATGAGGGCGGCATAAGAAGCCAAGAAGAAGAAAAATCCCGGCTTGTGTGTAGGTAAATGCAGGCCAGCACGAACCCCCAGCGAAGCGAGATGCCCTGGGGCTTGTGGCTTTGGTGTCGTCCCAAGCAGCAACGCGGGGCGTCACCGTGGGGTGACCATTGCTGGGCATCCCTCCGGGCTGCAGGGCAGGTCACAGCCTTTTCACGGAGCAAACCTGCCCCGACAGCAGCGGCCGTGGTCTCCTGGAGGGTGGACGGTAGTAGACACAGGATCAAAGTCGCTCGTGACAGCTTTTCTGAGCGTAATACACCGCTTTATTTATTTTATGGGATTTCAGTCTGCTCGAATCCTGGCGTTTTCAGGCCACAGGAGGGTTTTGATGGCGGGTAGAAGTGTTTCAAGGCAGCTGCAGTTTTATTTCCTGGCTCTGGACTTGCATTTGCTGTGCAGTTAGATGCAAATGATCACATGAGATAATAAAAGCCCAAACAAGTGTAGGAGATGGCACAAAGGCGGCAGCCGAAAGAAGGGCAAAGATCTGTATCAGTGACCCCAATTAGAAATACAATTTGACATCTGAGCGGTTGGCATCAAAATCCGAAGCCTTTCATGTTTCTGCCTGATGCTCAAACCTGTGGCATCTCCAATTAGGAAACAAAGAAACATGATTCAGAGGTAAAAATACAATTTTCTCTTCCAAAATGTCTGAAAGGGGCTTATTCACAGATCAAACCCCGCCAAGTAGGTGTCTCCTAAGAGGGCACACTCATTATATTTTGACTTTTCTCTTTTTTGCCGTTAAAAAAAAAAAAGGTCTGATGCAGTAGCATGGAAGGCAGCGGCGCGGTTCGGTAATGAGTGGAGATGTTTGAGGCTGCCCCAGGTCTGCTGCCGGTCCCGGCGTCCCGCGAACGCGCCGGCGGCGGGGGGAGGCTGCTCGCAGGGCGTAGGTCTGGAGCGCTGCACCCTGCACGGGGCCCTAATTACTGCTGCTGAATGCAGGCAGTGGAGTTAAATTAGGGCATGGGAGCTACGCTGGGGACTAATGATTTAGTTCAGAAAGCTGAATGCAATCGTAAAGGCTGTAAATGTGTGTGAGGGGAATGGAAGCTGAGTGAGGAGGCAGCGTAGGGCTGTTTTCCTGCTCTGCCCCTTCCCTCTCCTCCGGCTCGGAGCCTGGTTAGCACGATGGGGCAGGGGAAGGCTGGCTGTGCTGCTACGGCACGGGCTGAGCCAAAGCTCTGGGCTCAGGTTTGCTTCCCTAAGTTTCCTGACCCGTTAATTGGAGCTCCGTGTGCCCCCAACCCCGCTCGCCAAAGGGCAGCTCGTGCCCTGCCCCGTCTGCTCCGCCGGGAAGCTCCGCGGCTGCTTGGCACCTCCAGTATCCCCAGGGTGGGTTTTGAGGCTGCTGGGTTCTGGTAACAGATACATTTTTGGGAGTGAATATCAGTAATTCCTGCTGTATTTTCGGGGAGTTTCAGGGCCATGACATCCACTTTTCATTTTCCGTGGCTGGGGTGGGAAACTCCTGCCCTCGGTGCCTGCAATTGCTCATGACCCAGGAGCGCTGACCCTTCCCACTTCAGAAAAATGGCAGATATCGCTTTATTACTGTTTTCCCTCAGCTGTAATTCTCGCAGCTTCCCTAATCTTGATCCTGCAGTTGCAGGGTATTTTTATACCCAGTTTTTGTGTATAACGTGATTATCTGCTGAATGGGATCCGCTCCATTACAATTAGACAAGTGAAGATGCAGATCTTAACACTTGAGCCACGTTCCTCATTTATTACTTTTCAAAGACTTTGGTGGGGTTTTTTTTGTTGTTTATGTGTTTACAAATCCAATAACAATCCTCATTAAGAGTTGCAAAACATGAAGCCATTTTGATCCCAGGCAGATGGCAGCTAAATGAAGTTTAATTAAAGAATGAGAGCTTTGATTCAAATCATTTTTAAAAAATATAGTGCACCGAGATGCTAGAGAACAGCATAAACAGCATCTGGGCTTTTATTCAGAAGCCCGAACGCATTTGCGAGGAAACACTTTGCAAAGCCTTTCGGAGCAATCATCGGCAGCAAAATCGGCTGCAGCTCGACGGGCCGGCGCGGCCGGCTGGGTGCACGCAGAAACCTCCTTCCCCTGATGCTACGCAAGGCTAGGAAACTAATAATGCAGTCAAGCGGGAGGTCTTCCTTCCTTCTTTGGGTGGTTTTTTTATTTTTTTGTATTTTTGAAGCGTTCAGCTGATGCCAAAGAAAGACTTGATTTGAAATACAATCAAATTTCAGGCTGTTTTCCAGCAGTCGTTGCACCCCACCCCTCCTCGCAGTAACTCACCCCTTCCAGCGGCGCGCGAGGCGGTATGGCTAGCCCACGCGTTACGCCTGGTCCCTTGTAGCCTATACAGCACATCGCGTGTAGCTTAGCAAAGGCTGGAGCTCATGAAATGGAGGCTGAGGTGTCGGGCAGGCTCCGTCCCGGTGGTGCCAAGCCTTGGGTCCCCAGCAGCTCCCAGGCGGCTCCAGCCGGGGCTCAGGGCTTTCCTGCAGGTCAAACCCCCTGCGCCCGCCCGGCCATAGGCAGGAGGGTGCACGGGACAGCCCGGCGGATGCTTTTCCATACCAAAATTTTCTGTGGTCCCAGTGAGGAGCTGGCATGGGTTGCTGTGCGGGATCTTTCTCCAGCGGGATCTACTCCAGTACACAGTCTTTCCAGGGGCGGCAGCGGCTGGACAGCACAGTGACTTTTATTTATTTCTTGTGGCTGCAAGTCGTTTGACCTTGAGCCATGGCTTTCCTTCCCCCATATGACTTGTATATATATCTATAGATAGATATAAAACTTGTATATATATATCTATCTCTCCCATATAACTTGTATATAACATATAACTTGTGCTTTGCCATCTCTTTGTCCAGTTAACAGCACAAGCACCATTCAGTTTAAACTGGTAATCCTATTGATTAGGATTAGCTAATCCAGAGAAAGAAACCCCACTGATGTACCTGCGCCGCTGGACGGGAGAGCTGGTGGGCAGCGGTGACGCTGGAGGCACCGGGGTCAGCCGGGGGGATGGTGCTGTAATTCATGAGGACACTGCCAGCGGAGCGTCTACATCTTTTCTTAAATGAATGTATTAAACAGCTGTCTCGGACTCAGATTAACAGGTCCATGGGGTATAAAGGCAGACTGATGCAGCTGAACTGAACTGGCATGTTCTCATGCGAAGATTA
Organism: Platalea leucorodia; assembly: GCF_965183815.1. Lineage (NCBI taxonomy): Eukaryota > Metazoa > Chordata > Aves > Pelecaniformes > Threskiornithidae > Platalea > Platalea leucorodia. The sequence goes on along the minus strand of NC_138838.1, from coordinate 3,957,289 downwards.
ATGTCTTTTCATGAGTGGGGTTTTTCTGGGGGGTGATGTTTAAGTGGAATGAATCTCTGTGAGCCATCATTAAAGTTATTTATTAATTTTTTCCCTGATAAGATTATGAAATGGGCATTCCTAGAAGGACAGGCCGAATCCCCAGCAGGACCATTCATCTTACTAAAATGGCTTCACAGTCCTCATGGCAGGGCTGGGATTTCATCGCTGCCTGCAGGACTTGGGGACGCAGGGCTGTGGCACATCCGCTGCCGTCGGCGGGCTCGGGGAGGAGGCAGCTCTGCTGCTTTGCCCTATTCTGCTAATGGCAAGTGGTGGCAGAGAAGACTGATGGACGTCTCTGGTAGCAGCTGTGTGGTCACAGGAGGGTAACGAGGCTCCTCGTTAACCTGCACATTAATACCTCTCTGAGAAGGGCATGGGCAGGAGCTTTCTAAGGGAAAAGGGAAGCAGGGAAGGGTGCTGGGAATGGGTCATCAAGGATCAGGGAGGCATTTGTGCAACTCTGCCAAAGGACGCCATGGAAAGTTTGTGTGGGCTTAAGGAGAGACTGGAGAAGTAACTTGGAAGCAAGATCTGTTGAGGGCTACCTGGCTGGCAAACCACATCGGGTGTGGGAGCCTCCCCAAGACAGCCGGGGTCTGGGTGAGTACGTGGGGCAAGCATTGCCTGTGCTTGTCCTGTTCCCTTCTCGGGCCACCTGCACGCAACCGCTGTAGTGTCCACCTGCGTGGTGACCCAGCCCTTCAGCCTGAGCAAGCATGGCTGTGCCTGTGTGACCCTGGGTCACTCTGGGTGGGGAGGCATGTTTCATGGAGGCTTCCCGCTCCTCTTCTTCCTCTGGACACGCAGCTCTAAAAGTATGCACAGATCTGCCCAGCAATTCTGTTCCTGGGGTTTGGAAGAGCTGGGAGGGTCAGAGGTGACCTATGCTGGGGAAAGCAATGAGGACTCCTTCGGTCGTGCCTCTCTGCTCTGGTTTGGTGTTGGTCCTGCTGAACCCAAGCTGAGATGTCTGAGCTGGCTTGGACCCACCAGGCTTGTTCTCTTGGGTCTCATGTTGTGCTAACACCAAGAAATTGCTTCTGGCACCTGCACAGGGCTGTGCCTGGGTGCAATCCAGCATCACCCGCTGGCGAGGTGCTGCTGCACCGGGGGCACGGCCCATCCTGGGAAAGCCCTTTGAAGTGCTTGCAGTTGAGTGGCCTGCGATGATGATCTCTCCTCCTGTCCTGCTTCAAGCCTTCTCCAAAACACTTTCCCCATTTTGCTGACTGAACCAACACAACTGATTTCCAAACAGATGCAGAGAACTAAGAACGCAGCCACCACCGCCGCATGCAGCACCATCGCTGCTTTGCCATGTGGCGGCACAGGATTTCTTCTCTGTTACAAAGATGTTATGTCAGCTTGCCCGCTTGGAAACCTCCGGCTTTAGGACAGACCCTGGCAGTGCTGGTGTCAGGCTGTGGAGAGCTGACTGCAGGCTCAAGGCCTTATAAAAGGTTACAAAATCCTCAGGAAAGAGATGCATCTGACTTGTCTATGGGAGTGAGCTTCCTTGCAGTTGCTCTACTGATATTAATGGCTCATTTTAAGCTGCTGTTCATGTTGCTGATGTCTGCATCAGTAAATCTGTCTTCTGTTGCAGCTGGGACAAAAAAAAAAAAAACCCTCTTCTTCACGCCCAAATGTCAATAGACCTGAGTGCAGGATAATTGGAGATAAGGATGCAATAGGCTGATTACGTTTACAAGCACTAATAGGTCTGCAGGCATATAAGTGATAGTGACAGCCGACTGTGTTCAGCCAAAAATAAATAAGATGGCCCGGTGTTTGCCTCGGGAAGCCTCTGCAGAGGATGGCACTGATGTGCGAGAAATGTCAGCGCTCTGCACAGGAGCTGCTGCTCACACCGGCGCAGCCAGGCATCTCCCCGGGAACATCACCTCTCTGGGAAGGACGGTGACGGATGGGGACAAACACGCTCTCCCTCGGTGAGGAATGCTGAACACTTAGTTTGCACAAAAAATACCCAGCTTTGCAGCTGAGGAAAACTGCACCTGGCTTTGACTTCTGGCCACCAAGAAGGCGGCAGAGCGCTCCCGTGTCCCAGGCTCCCTGCTAGGAACGCCGGGCTGCTCACTGCTGCTCAGGTTTAAACTCCTTCACCACCACTTTCAGCTGGCTTTTGCACCCTTGCGAGAGGCTGTGCTGTGCCCCGAGGAGGTGAGCGGATCCAGGTGACAGGCAGGTTTAGAGCAGCCCTACTGAAGAGCTCATAACCCTAGAAGATGATCCCTATCATGGCCAACCTGCTGCCACCTCCTCGCCGCCATGGTCCCCTGCCACCCCCGGCGCAGCTCGTGCAGGCAGGAGTACGTACGGGGAAGGGACGGACAGTGTCTGGGAAGATCAGACTGGAACCATAAACCGAGCGCAGGCGAGTCTCTAAATTGTTTGTTGGTCTTGGGATTTTTTTGACTTTTGTATAAACGCGTTTTTTACAATTTAGCTGCCAATGAAATCATTCTGTAATGTAAAGCAAAATGCTCCCAAACTCCTTTCTTCTAGAAATGTAGGCTGAGTAGAAAGGTCTGTCTTCTTTAATTGCAAACAAGAATCCCTTTTCAGCCTTCAGTGTTGTGGGTATTCATATCAAATACATAGCTGCCCAAATTGCTGGTCTGTTTGTCAACGGCTTGATCTAGGCTCCGTAATTACAGATTTCTTGGTGAGGAGCCGGGGTAGAAAAACCAAACACCCTGAAAACCCTCTCTTGGATGATAAAGCATCGCTGGCAAACCCCTGATCTAATTTCCTCCCAATAACAAAAAAATAATTTAAGCTTATTTGAGGGATTGGCTGAACGTATGAGGCACAAGCACTGCTGGCTTCTGCATTACTTGGAGATGTTTGTTTTATAGCTGAATTAATTTGCAGTGCACTAGATCTGAACTATCGCGTTTCGTGTTTGCTCGCTTTGTCCCTTCTGCTGCCCGGGACTCTCTGCAGCGCCGGCCCAAGCCTGGCGCCGGGCTGGAGCGGCCCCAGGAGCGCGTGGCGGGATGCTGGCACGTCTCCCGCTCTGCCATCTTGTGCACAACCGTCTCGGCTTTCATTTTAGAAACGCTTGGTCCCTGGCTGGTATGGCTGGGAGGAAAATTTGGGAAGCATAAGCTGATGCAGCGATGTCTGTACAAGCCTGCGAGTGCAGCGACCATTTTGAGATGTGAATAATTACTCAGCAGCTGCGGATACTTTTAATGTCCCCATTAACTACTGTGTTCATCGAAGCACCTTACTGCACAGATTTGCAGGGTGTTTTCGAAGTGGCAACTTCTTTTGTTCCACAAGTAGGTGTGTTTAGGGGTGCCCACGACCTATTGCTGGTGCCTGCAATTTTGGAGAGCGTGTCAATTTGTTTTTGTTTTTTTTTTTTATTCCTGATCTTTGGAAAAATGCGTATTTACTGTTGCTGTAATAATCTGTTAGAAAAGGTGAATTATTTTTAAATGCTTCCTTCTTCTTTTGAAGAGTTATGGTACGCAAACCGGTGCAGAATTCCTGCCTGCTCTATAGACTTTATATTCTCATTAAAAATGATGGTACTGGAAGGATCTTGATTTAAGATCATCACTCTGGGAGGATGTGGGGGGGAGAGCCAAGATGTTCTAGTGCATCCTTCCTTGCTAAACTTCCCAGAACATCCTTAACTGAGGGCAGAGCAGTAAACGATAGGAGAAAACAGTCCCTGCACTTTTACTAGCCAAATATTTGTACTGCCCATGTGTTCACCAGCCTTATCACCATGTTCAAAGGAAAAATACAGGATGTCCTTATTTACTATTTAATGGAGAAAAAGCTTAGCGAAAGAAAACTGCAGAGGAATCCAGACAACTAGAGCAAAGGAAAATTGGTAAAGGAGCATGAAATAAGCTTATCTGGAGCCATGTGCTCGAAAAACGCGGATCGCTATAGTCTTGTTCTGGTCTGTCATCACTACCGTTCTCTGATACAAAGAGCACGTTGCTGCTCCTGGGCTGTAGTGGAGCTATACTGGTTTGGCAGTTGCAATTAAAAAAATAAATTGGGAGAAGGAAAGTGATGTTATTTACATACAAAAGAAACAGTGCACGGTGAGGAACTATGAACCCCGTGCTCTGAGGGTCTGACAGATTTGCACATAGCTTCCAGACACTGCAGTCTGACTTCTGCACAAAATATAAATGACAATATAATTCTGCATTGTTTTTTTTCTGAGAGGTTGGGGCTTCCTCCTTCCTTTCCCTCTGCACTTCCCCTCTTTTCCAAGGTTATATATGTGAATCCTGGAACTAAAGCACTTTGAGAAAGAGATGGCACACTGAGGGGACGTATCCTGTGCTGGACAAAGATAAGGCAGTACGGATGGGAAGAACTGAGATTGGATCCGAACCCTCCACACGTGAAGCTTTTGCAGGGGTTTTGCAGTTTTCCTGCCTGGAAAAGCAGGTCTGTGGTGATCAGTGTAAGACTTAGTTTCTACTCGCCTTCACCCCTTCACAAATTTTTAAGGACTCCAATAGTTTCAACAGGCGTACGCTAAGGTTTTCAGACTCTCAGATGTTAGATGGGAGTTGTCAAGGATATTTAGATTTACCCATAGAAACTTCAAGGCTGAGTTGACTGAAATCCCCTATGCTACATTTAGCTTGAGGTTAAATTTGTACCTTCTCGCATGTAGTGAAACAAAGCCTTCTGATAAAGACAGCCTAGCTCTTGTGAGTGCTGAAGAGAATAATACAAGTTTCTGGGGATGAAACAGAATAATTCCCCAAATTAATGAGTAAGTAAAAAAAAAAAAAGTATGTATTCGTCTCAATTTCTTTTCAGAAAAAGACTATGAGCTTGAAATGGAATTTCTCTTTCTTTTTTTTAAATGATAAAAATAACTCTGAATTCAGCTCCTCTCTTCCAACGTTTTTGGTTTCACAGTCTGGCTCCCTTGTTTAAGAGAAACGTTTTGCTTGCCTTGTAGTCATGTGAAAATCTTTTTCAATGTGTAGTTGAAGCCCAGCTGGTTAACTAATGGGGGAAAAGCAAAGCAATACAAAATACTTTAAACCAAGGAATTTAGATAAAAGTATTTTCTGCCAGAAAACTTGACCTTGAATTTTAAACCTAGAAAGAATATCAAGATTAACTGGTCAGATGTTATATATAACAGTCAGTTCAGGAATCTGCTGGTAAAAATCCACGGAGGCCGTGTATTAAGCTGGCTGTCTTTTCTAGAAGGAAGCTGCTTGAATTTCCAGGCTCTGAACCGATGGAGAAATCCTCGCGGTCCATGGTAATATGTTACAGTTGTTAATTACTCTAGCTACTAAAAACATACAAGTTATTTCTAGTCTGAGCATTGATTTACAACACCCAGTGAATGACTCCAATGGGTTTAGAAGCCTTAAGGAACTAATTTTTCAGTTAGTCATCTTGTAACCACAATGGGTAAACATTATTCCGCATAAAGCATGACTTAAGTTAACTCTCTGACTTCAGTTAACTCCTAAACTTTATTCAGCTCCATAGCTCATGTGGCTGGATCAGGTGGTAGAGGGATACAGAAGAGTGGGAAGAATCTTGTCCTGGAGAAATACCAGATTTCCACTCTTCCGAGGACCCACATGGTAACAAATGAGCCATGGCAACGATGGTCTGAGCAATGGGAAGCAGCTGCCATGTATGAGTCTCAAAATAAACGGTGACCCGATGCTGTGTAACCAAAAGGCATCCTCTCTGCAGCCAGGAACCGCCCGTACCTGCAGGACGAGGGTCTGGATGCAGCTCCTAATGACGTCCTAGCAATGAGCTTCCATTTCTTAGGCAGGAAAAACTCCTCCTGTCTTCCAGAGGATTTGCTTGAGTAACTTCTGGACAGGGTGTACTTACAACGTCTAAATCTGTATGAACTGGCCAGTATGGGCCGTGTGTGCAGTAAGGTACCGCTGGGAGATGATGGCATGCAGGTATGGAGTGATGCCTTCCACTAAAAATGCCATCTAAGCAGCAAAGGGAGCTGATACTGATTTAGAAAAGTTATGGCTGCTTGGAAAGATCCGGTGGCCCTTGTGCTATAGCCCTTCACCAGAGGTTGTGCCTTTCCCTGCACAGGATCTGAAAAAAGGAACCACCCAAGTGCCACAGGGGGAAATCTTCTGGTTTAGGGTAAGGCGGTGATCAAAGTGGGTGGCGGCTTTTTTTGTCTTTTGGGTTTTTTGGAGTGTTTTGGTGGGGGTTTTTCTGGTTGTGTTTTTGGTTTTGGTTTTTTTTTTTTCTTTTGCTAGGCCACTGCAGAATGCCTCTGTCTTGTTTCCCACCATGTAAATCATGAGAACAGTTAATGTCCAGCCAAACACTGGCAAGAAACCACCGAGAGCCACAACATCTTGAATCACTCGGACCGTTTGCTCAGGGGACGCTAGTCAGCGTTTGCAGATGGGCGTTTGTTTTGCTCAGTCCATAGCATCACCAGCGATGGTACGGGAGCTGCCAAAGTGCCTCCTGCAGGGCCCTTTCCCAGCAGACAGCTTCTGAGCTTTATTCCCTGGTTTGATTTATTTGTATTTATTGCAGCTGGGAGGAAGCTGAGTGATTTCAACTAAGTGTCCTTCTGTTTCATTTGTAAATGAGATTTACTTGTAATCCTGGTGTTTCGTGGTTCCTCTTGACCAACCCTCAACACGCTGTTAACATTTTGGAAATAACATTGACAGTTTTGCATGTATCGTAACAGTCCTACACACACTATAAACAAAATGTTGAGATTTAGAAAAATGGTAGTTTGACTTTAAAACTGGCTATTTGTAACAGCACTCAAGTTTTTTGATTTGGAACAAATTTTGGTATGCAGCAGTTCCCTTTGAATGGAAATTTTTCCATCCACATTGAACCTAAATTCAAAGGAAAATACCAGTGATGCCAACCGAACCGTTTGCCTGGTTGTGTCCAGGGGAACAGGTCTCACGGGCGGTATCCGTTACGCTGAGCACCTTTGGGGAACAGCAACAACCTAACTTGCAGCAACAGGGAAATTATTTTGCGGTGAAGTTCTTCATTAAGCCAAAAGCAGGCTTTCTGCTTGCAGGAGGCTCTTGCCTCCAGTGCTGCTTCTGGAGAACCTGGGAGGAGCTCTGGGCGTTAAACCTGGCTGATTTGGTTGCAGAAAGGGAAGGCAGGCGGCAGGGCTGCCCAGCCAAGGCCTCCGAAGGGCCGGCTGGGGCAGAGCCGGCCGGGCATCACCGACCGCACCGCCGCAGGGTGGAAGCAGCCGCCGACTCCCACACGCGGCGGTGTTTTCGGGGCTGGGCGCAGGGAGGGAAGCGGAGGTGGGCGGCCTCCCCCCCGCACGGCCATTTTCCGCCCGGGCCCCCTCGCCCGAGCGGCCCGCACCGCTCTCGCCTCGCTCGGCCCAGGGCTCCGGCCGCCCCTCCCCGCGCGGGGCACGGCGGGAGCCGCAGTCCGCCGCCCTCCCCTCGGCCCGGCCCGGCCCGGCCCGGCCGCCCCCGCCGGACTACGGCTCCCGGCGGCCCCCGCGGCGGGCGCGCATGCGCGGCCGGGGCTCCTGGAACAAAAAACCTCCCCCCTCCCCTCCCCTCCCCGGAGCGGCGCTGGGCTCAGCCCGAGACCGGGAGGGGAGACGCGGGGCCGTGTGGCGGCCGGGCCCATCGCCCGCCAGCCGCTGAGAGGCCGCGGGGGAAACCGCCTCCCGCCAGCGGGGCTCCTCCTCCTCGCCTCCAGCCAGCAGCACCGGGCTGTCGGCGCCCGGCGGCGGGTGAGTGGGAGGGCGGGATGGGGCCTCGCCGGGGCGGGGGGACGGGACCGTTATCCCGCGGCTCCCTGAGGGGAGCCCTCCTCCTCCTCCTCCTCTTCCCTCGGAGCGCGGGGGGGTCTGGGGGTGGGGGGCGCATCCCAGCCGGCCCCGGGGGGGGAGCGCCTGCCGCCGCTCAGCGGGCTGCGGGGCCCGGGGCTCCGGCGGGGCGGCTCGGCTCTCCGCGCCCCTCCGCGCCGCCCCCGCCGCTCCCTGCCCGGTCCTGAGGGGGGGCGCCCCCTCCCCGGGGCTCCGCGCCCTTCACCGCCCCCTCCCGCGGGAGCCCGGCCGCCGGGAGGAGGGGGCGCTGCCACCCCGCCGCCGCCTCCCATTGGCTGGCGGGGCGGCGCGCACGTGCCGGAGCCCTGCGTGTGGCGGCGGCGATTGGGCGCGGGCGGGAAGGGGCGGGGCGTGCAGAGGAGCTGAGGTGGGGGGGCCCCGCCCCCGGTGGGGCCCGGACCGTGGCGGGGCCCGGCTCCCCCCCCCGCCGCGGAGCCGGGCCGCCCTCGGGGACGGCGGAGAGGGTGGGGGTGCGTCGGGGCTGTGAGCACGGGTGAGGCCTGGGCCCCTCCCCTGGGACAGCACGGGCCGGTGTAGGCCGGGGCCCCAGCACCGGGGAGGCAGTGCTCAGGCAGCTCAGGTGAGGAGGAGGCGCAGCTACATATAGCGTGCGGAATGAGTTTTATTTATTTTTTCTTAAAATCTAGAGGCGTTTAGATTTTTTTTTCCCTGCTATATACAAGGAGACTCAACTGTGAATTCAGTCTAGCACCTCAGTTTCACCCTGCAGGTGGCAAATGTGCGCTCTGGTCGGCTGTCGAGGGAGCAGATTGCCTGGGGAAGAGCGCTGGGGCAGGAGAGCTCGGCAGAGCTGCTGCAGAGCGCTTTGCTCGAGGCAGGCACTCAGCAAAGGTGGGTTTGTGTGCAGCAATGCGGCCAGCAGCAAAGACCTTCCCTAGCCGGCAACGAAGAATTGTTACAGAAGTCTGGCAACCTGATGTTTAAGGGAGGGCGACATAAAATCAGACACCTGTCTGGATGTTTAACGTTACCTGCCTCTCTTGGATTCATGACAATGTTTTTAATCATCACAATGTTTTGGGTATCACCTGTTGTGTTTCCAGTTCTTCATTTGCAGGCTTCTTTTGCCAAAGGTTTGGTGTGTGAGTTGCTTGAGAGAAACATCCGCACGGTGACTGTTTAATGAGTGCAACCACCCCCTTGTAAGCTAATCATGTAGCTTGAATTGTTGTCAGTGTGTACAAATCTTTGGATTAATGTCTCACAATAAGGAGCAGCTTTTAGACTGTGTTTTTAAATATACCTAATATTTATTTCTGCTTGTCTAACTTGAACTCTGCAATTAAAATAACAAAAACTTTATAAAACATTTAAAAAAAAAAAAAAAGAACAAAAAGAAAGGCTTGTAAATCCACGAGGTAAATTAGATGGCATAAAAGTTTGTCCCCTATACAGCCTGGTAAGAGGCTACTGGCAGCCCTTTGTCTTTTCCGTCAGGACACAAGAACCTTTTCATAGAAGTTTGATTGAAACTTGTGTTCCTCTGGAAAGACCGTGAATTTGTAATTTTCTGACAAAAAGTCACCGACACATTTGCAAACTCTTGCTCATGGAATTGACTTTTATTTCTGGTCTCGGATCCTGACTGGAGAGAGACTTCTAATAGGATGGACATAAATGCTTCAATTCAAGGGAGAACATGTGTAATTGATTCCATGGAAATCAGTGTTCTGGTTAATACGGTTAAATACAGTAATAGGAATATGGGAGAAAGATGCAGAGGGCATTAAATGACCAAATAGAGGGAACTGATTACTGCTGAAGAGTGACGGGGTGCTTAGTTTCCCAGGTTTTGCAGAGTGCCCTGATATGTGGATACAGGGCAGTTCACTGCATGAAGCTACCGTGCAAAGGTGTGTGCTTCAGATACCGGCTGTATGCTGGCTGGATGATTTTTTTTTAAGGTGTTAAAACACTCCTGGGTGTTTAGCGTCAGTTTAGCTCTTTGTGGGAACTTCAGAGGATTTAAAGGGGTTTTGTTTGCCCTTAAATCGATTTGAACCTTTTGTTTCCAGTGACCATTGCGGTATGACATACAAATCCTGTCGTGGTTTAACCCCAGCTGGTGACTGAGCACCACCCAGCCGCTCGCTCACTCTCCCCAGCCCGGTGGGATGGGGGAGAGAATTGGAAGTGTAAAAGTGAGAAAACTTGTGGGTTGAGATAAGGACAGTTTAATAATTGAAATAAAATAGTGATAATAATAAAAAAGAATACACAAAGCAAGTGATGCACGATGCAATTGCTCACCACCCACCGACCAATGCCCAGCCCGTCCCCGAGCAGCAGCCCCCGGCCGGCTTTCCCCCAGTTTCTATGCTGAGCGTGCCGTGACATGGTGTGGCATAGCCCCTTGGCCAGTCGGGGTCAGCTGTCCTGGCTGTGCCCCCTGCCAGCCTCTTGTGCAGCCCCAGCCTCCTCAGTCGGCAGAGCAGGAGAAGCTGAGAAGTCCTTGATTTACTGTAAGCACTGCTTAGCAACAACTAAACCATCCGTGTGTTGTCAACATTATTCTCATCCTAAATCCAAACTACAGCACTATACCAGCTACTAGGAGGAAAATTAACTCTATCCCAGCTGAAACCAGGACAAATCCAAAGGACCGGCTTGCACTAGCAAAGAGGACAATTTCTCACTGTGGAAAAAGTGCCAGCACCAATTTTGTTATAATTGAATAAATACCAATCGAGTTTAGACTAATTCACTTCTTAAATGTTATGTGTAAGTGTTGATGAACACACAGAACTAAAGTGATTGTTATTTAACATCATCGTCATGTCAACTAAGTAAATACAGTTACACTGGTAAAGATAGAAGTTATCAGATGGTCAGGACTGCTGTGATTAATATTTCATTTTGTTTACATGGTTTCACTGTAACTCACGAATATGTAGCTGCTACAGTAGGGCACTGCGTACTTAAAAACTAAGTGAGTTGTGCCCCGAGCCTGTCTGGCTTTAATACAGAAATGGAGTTTTACGCTAATGGTTTCTTAACTACTCCAAACCAGGTAATATGTTCACTTTTATATAATTGCCTGTGAGGTATATAGTTAGATACTGTATTTTCATTTTATCTAAAATTTCATGATTATATGTTGGTCTATATTGGAATCTTTAGAAATAGTGAAGTCAAAATTAAATATCTCTATGCAAACATGATTATGCAGACTTATGAATGAGAGAAATCAGAGGTGCTTTTCAGATGACAGTTGCTGGAATTGCGTTTTACTTTTTTGATGGTTCTTAAGAGCAGCAGAGATAGTTGCCATCTAGGCTGGCTAAAAAGTCACTGCGTGTTGCCAAGTATCATAAAAGTACCTAGAAAAATGGTAATTCATTATTACTGGTTTTAGGGGGGGGTATTGCAGCTGTGTAATGAACCACCACCACCACCACCCCCCCCCCCAGCAAAATGCTGCTGGTTTCATGTGACTTTGTGCTGTCTCGGTGCTATCGGGTGTGCTGAGCACCAGGTGTTTCCCCTCCGAGCTTTGTTTGTTAGGGGCCCTTGTTCTCTTTCCCGACTGCCTTTGGTTGCTGACCTTCTGCTCGGCTGCCCTCGGAGAAAAAAAAGGAAAGCTTACATCAGTGAGCACTACAGTAGGGATTTGGGGCAGTGTGTTAGTTTACAGCGAGATTGTATTTCTGAGCGGCATCATTCTGTGAATCGTTTCATTAATTAGAGTGGGATGTGGTGCCGTAAGTAGCGTTGCTGGTGTGTTTTGTTGGGGTAAGCCCTAATGTCAAACACTCGGTGCTGTGTCTTGTTGATTCTGCTGCTGCGAGTTAAATCCCTGCGGTGGGAGTTGGATTGAAATGGCGTCAGCAAACGTCCCAGCTGCCGTGTTTAATGGGTCACTGTTGCTGCGCTCGTAATGGTGTCGGGTGTGAACGGCAAGAGTGTGCTTACCAGGGATCCCGCTCCTCGGGTGAAACCGGTGAGTGCCATGTCTGTATTCCTGGTGTCTCGGACTAGAAAGCAATATAGCTTACGGTTAGGGAGATAAACACACTTAATTTTTAGTGAGCAAAGGAGCAAGAAGGTTGGCTTTAATTGCGATGTGCACTTTTCCTGAATCAGCCGCTCTGCTGCTCCAGATAAGAGGCTGGGAAAAAAAGGCAAGAGAGATACTTCAGGGAGTACGTGTGGAGGGGAGAGGTGCAGAGCCTCCCTGGTACATTAAGTCTTCTTCAGGGTTACTCTGCTGTCCTTGAGAGTGAGTTTTATTAATTTAAGAGGGGGGGAGGATAACAGCCTGGGTTCAGTCTTAGCTAAGAGCTGACCATGCATATGTACACAACACTGCTCTCCAGCCGGCGAGTCAAGGTTTGTACCTCCAAGGGAGCCAACTTCTGTCTGGAAGAGCTGACAGTAAGCCAGAAGAGAGAAACCCAGATGGGTTTGAGTTGACTAAATGCCCTCTGGTATCTCCATATGGTCTCTCCTTCCTGTTCCTGATGTCGGGAAGCTTCACCCTCTTGTTTTTGGTGTAGGCTGTAAGCAGACTCAAACTCTGCCAGGCCTACCTCTGCCTCTCTGCTTTGGATTGAGCTGGCTCTGAACATCTGGAGCTGCTTTTGCTTGGTGTGGTCCAGCCGTGTTGGTGTTTCAGAACAGGCTTGTCCTCCACAGAGGTAACATGGGTGTTGCTCATCCGAATTGATTCATAATCCACATGCATCAGATGCAGATGGTGAAGAACTGGCAATGTTTTTGTGAAGGAACTCCCAGATCCTTTGCTTCTATTTCTCTTGGGCTATGGCTGATGAAAATATTCCCTTTCAAAAAATAGTTGCATGTATCTGAAGGTAAGGGTGTCACACAGTCGGAGCACCCTCGCTCTTAAGCTTGTTGTGTTTCTGCTATGTGTGAGCAGCCTAGTGGTTGGAAGGAGCTGCAAATTTTTGCTTATAGAGTATTTGTACAATTTTGAGATGATCAATGACATGTCATAACAAGGAAAATAGATCATCCTAACAGGATTGCGTAGGTCAGCTATGAACAGATGCTGGAGGGTGAAGGTGAGAATCTCCTAACCCTGTGTGCACTGCGGCCAGGGTGGATGTGTTACAGAATATCAGAAAAAACGGTGGTGGTAGGTTTGCATCCCAACGGAGTTTCTATGCTAGGTTAGCTAAGAACCGTCAGACTTAACTTCCTCTGAAACATGGGATCACTGAACCAAATTGTGGGAAAAATAACACAGATTTTTAGCCAAGATCTGTTTAAAAAGATTCATTTGCACTTAACAGCTTGTGAGTATTAATCTGTACAGTTTGGAAAGAGCCAACTTCTGTCCTTTGTCAGAAGGCCAATATTTGGGCAGAGTTAAATATGCTGAAATTGTGTCTTGGCCCAGAAGGCAAAGAAGCCAAGGGGTGAAAGCTGTAACAGCCAAGAAGCAGTCTAGCTTTGTTAATTTTTTTAATGGTATATTTTTTATGTTCCTTCATGTTCCAGCTTTGTAATGAAATGTGTGTGTCCTCGTTCCAGCTGGGATAGAGTTAATTTTCCTCCTAGTAGCTGGTATAGTGCTGTGTTTTGGATTTAGGATGAGAATAATGTGATAACACACTGATGTTTTAGTTGTTGCTAACCAGTGTTTATAATGAGTCAAGGACTTTTCAGCTTCCCATGCTCTGCCGGCGGAGGAGGTGCACAAGAAGCTGGGAGGGGGCACAGCCAGGACAGCTGACCCCGACTGGCCAAGGGGCTATGCCGTACCGTATGGCGTCGTGCTCAGTATAGAAACTGGGGGAGCTGGCCGAGGACAGCGATCGCTGCTCGGGAACCGGCTGGGCATCAGTCAGCGAGTGGTGAGCGGTTGCATCACTTCTTTTTCCTGGGTTTTATTTCTCTCTCTCTTTTGTTGTTTTCCTTTTCATTACTATTATTATTATATTTCAGTTATTAAACTGTTCTTATCTCAACCCACAAATTTTCTCACTTTACCCTTCCAATTCTCTCCCCCATCCCGCTGGGGGGGAGCGAGCGAGCGGCTGTGTGGGGCTTAGCTGCCAGCTGGCGTTAAACCACGACAGTGTGCTTTTGTACTCTGCTAGAGTAAGTTTTTTTCCTCAAATATCAGAAGTGGCCCATGGGGATCTAGCAGGAGCTGGACTTCTTTCCCCTAGGGAGCAGCAGATCTTCAGTGGTGTGTACGGATGAGCTCACACAAACTCGCATCTAGCTGTATTTTGGGGTTCTCTGGAGTTATGGTCTTTCCCATCGGTGTGGCAGGATTTGTTTTAGTGTTTGTAATGCTAGGTGAGGCGTTAGTGGAGAGCAGTATGCTTTGGCATCCATGGCTGCTTTTCTGGAGAGCAGCGACAACGGATAGATGTATCATTTTGGGAATACCCGCTTGCATTACATCTGGTGAAGGGTAAAAACATGTTGCTATTGCTTATTAAGATTCTTTTCTAAGAAACGCATATTCCTTCATTTTTTCCCCTGGTTTTCCTTATGCATTCTTTATATGCTTAAATAACAGTTTTTCTTCATAAAGCTTAATTGTTTTTTTGCTTTTGCTTTTTGTGTGTCTGACAAGAAACTACTAGAGAGAGTATCCGTTACTGGTGGGTTTATCAAGATTGGCCTGTCTGGCCCTGTATGAGTACAGGGAAGGTGGAAAGTAACTGTGTCTTGTGGTTTTGTTCTCTCTTGGCTTGAGTATTTCTATTTTTTGGTTCTTAAAAGTAGAAGCCAGCAAGAAACATGTGGAGTGAGATACACGTTGGTTTGATTTGGCTTCCTGAAAAGCTACTGGTATTAGTCTTTGTTTTTCTCCTTGTAAAAGCAAAACCCAGAGTTTTTTTAGCTCTGTATGGTGGTGATCTCTTCGTCAGGTAGTGTGCTGGTTTGGGCAGGGATAGAGTTAATTTTCTTTACAGTAGCTGGTATGGGGCTATGTTTTGGATTTTTGCTGAAGACAGTGTTGATAATTCAGGGATGTTTTAGTTACTGCTGAGCAGTGCTGACACAGAGTCAAGGCCTTTTCTGCCTCCCACCCCACCAGCGAGTGGGCTGGGGGTGCACATGGGGGGGGACACGGCCGGGACAGCTGACCCCAGCTGGCCCAAGGGATATCCCACACCGTATGGCATCGTGCTCAGCGTATAAAGCTGGGGGAAGGAGGAGGAAGGGGGGGAACGTTCGCAGTGATGGCGTTTGTCTTCCCAAGTCACCGTTACGTGTGATGGAGCCCTGCTTTCCTGGAGATGGCTGCACACCTGCCTGCCGAGGGGAAGCAGTGAATGAATTCCTTGTCTTGCTTTGCTTGCATGCACTTTTGCTGTACCTATTAAACTTCCTTTATCTCAACCCACAAGCTTTCTCACTTTTCCTCTTTCCCCCATCCCACTGGGGGGGAGTGAGCGAGCAGCCGTGTGGGGCTTAGTTGCTGGCTGGGGTTAAACCCCAGGCAGGAATGGCTAAGTGCTACATCCTCGGTACTCTACTGGTGTATTTTGCAAGGCTTTGTTCATTGTTACAAGCCTTCACTTGGGCGAAGGCTCATCTTGGCACAGTTAAACTGAAGGATTTATAGGTAATTATAACTAATAATAACTGATCTGGAAGTTCTTTTTCAGCAATATGTGATTAAGATTAATAGATATATCATAAGTGGCACTCTGGCGGCCAGCTTATAATTGTTCAAAGGATGGTTTTTAAATTGGCCTTTTTGTGTAGCATGTTGATAATGGGTAAGGTGTTATGCTTTTTTCAAAGCTTTGCACTGGGGATTTATGTTGGGCAATGGTGTTGTCACACGCTTTCTAGGGACTGAATCTTGGAAAAGAAGCCAGGTTCATTAGATCTACTGAACCATAGCCTACTCTTTCTAGTCATAAACACTGTCCCAGTGGTATAGATAAGGATAGCGGAGAAAACTGTTGTTTGAAAGGGAAAAACTGGTGAAATGTGGAAAAAAAAAAAAAAATCTTTCATGTGTGACTTGCTGTCAAGTGGGTAGGAGGAAATATTCTTGTGCTGCCATGGTGCAACAGGCTGTCTCTTGAATCTACATTAAACACTGATCTGGCACCATGCAAACTGGTTAAGGAATGGATATCCTAAAAATACAAGGCACTATGACTTCATACTTTGGATAGACTCTTCCAAATGTTTCTAGAAGAGTAGTCCAATGGTAACCTAACCCAACTCCTGATCCAGATGCGATTCGAAGATACTGAGGCTGTGGCCTCACGTGCAGCAGCAAGGTAACTTAGGATGTGCCGTCCTCTCCATTGAGCCAGGACGGCTGTTGGTGGGGCTGTGGGGTAAATCAAACTGGGACCCGGTCCAGTGGAGCACTTCTCTTCCCAAAGCTCCCTGACTTGATTCACTGTGTGCCTGTGGATCAGACACCACCTTCCAGGGACGGGAGCAATTCTGCATGGGGGAGACAGCCTGAGCTGGCACTTCTGTGATGTGCTTGTGCATCCACAGCCTTCAAATGATCGCTAGAATTTCCTTGGTCTTTTTTTTGCACAAGGTACCGCTGCAAAATAGAAAATATGTTTACTCTTGTTTTTACACAGCCTTATTTTTCACCCAGAATGGGGTAGGTGCGTATGTTCTTGCCACTGCTAGCTTGGGAGGTGTTGAACTGATGCAGAAGAGCTGCATTGGACAGTGAGTAGAGACATGGGAGAAAGGGGAAGTGTGTAGCTATGTTC
Source organism: Platalea leucorodia (assembly GCF_965183815.1). Classification (NCBI taxonomy): domain Eukaryota; kingdom Metazoa; phylum Chordata; class Aves; order Pelecaniformes; family Threskiornithidae; genus Platalea; species Platalea leucorodia. The sequence goes on along the minus strand of NC_138838.1, from coordinate 3,940,678 downwards.
TATTTCATTTGTAATATTGGATTGTTAAGATACCATTTTAAAAAGTCTAAAAGCTATCATGTTTAAAATCACTGTCAGCATCCCATCCCTAAAGGAGTTCCGAAAATGAGCCTGAGAACTCTACTAGGTATCAAAAATCATGTCTCAATGAAGATAGATTGATTTATTTACGTCGCATCGTAATCTCCCTTTTCCCTCTGATATTCCACAAGCAGTAAGTAAGGTGCCCCTCTTCCTCTGGAGGATAACCCCATCAGCCTCTGCCTTCCCAGCTGACCCTCTCTTAGGTCACTGAAGCAATCAACATCATTCAACAGTTGTTATTCCTTTATATTCACTCTTGAATAAGTTTAGCTCCTTTTCCAGACCTGACAAAGGACCTGTTTGCCTGCTCCTCAGTGTAGCAGGTGCTGGTGTTCAAACCTCTCATTACCTGCATCCTCAAACAGCTGCTGACTATGCCACTGCCAGTTTATCCATAATACAGTTTTTAAGTTGTTTAAACCTTGCTGGCCTGTGTCTGGAGAGCCAGAAGGCTGCTGGATGTCTGTTGTGAGCTTGCAGTGTTGCTAGCTGTTTTTTTTTTTTCCCCTCTGCTCCAATTTGTTGTCTGAAGTGTTCTAAGTCCTATCAAAAGAAAACACAGTGCCGTTTTTTCCAAAGTAAGCGTATATTATCCCATGCAATAGTTATTTGTGCTGCCCTGACTTGTCTGCACATCTAATAGGATACACGTCACCTTTGAAAACTTGAGCCACGTCGTGTGTCCAGGTTCTACAGGAGCAGCAAGCTGTCTCATCGAGCTCTTGTGAAATGTCTCATTTATCTGAGCTGTCTTGACTTGAGGCGATTTTTCTCAAGACTTGCACATGGAGTTGTAACAGCTAAATCTCTACCAGTTCTCTCCTCCTCCAGGCATGTCAGGTTATTGCTTTAGATACGTGTAAACATAAGTTGCAACACTCCAATAGAAAAATGTGCTCTCAGCAGCTGCTGAAACTTCATTCTCAGTATATTCATTCTTGTATAGACAATTTTGCCAGCAGAAGCATAAACAACTCCTGATTATTACTTATGTCTTAAATGGTGAAAGTCTCCTGAATGACATACAGAAAATAGGTTTAAATCTCTTTTTTTGTGTCACTGCTGAAATTCAGTTTTAAATTTTAGCGCCTTATTTGGGACAACTTAGCTTTGGAGTTAGTCCTACAACCGAAGAATATGCGAATAAAAGTGTTACGGTCTGGTTACTGATACTGCGGTCTCTGAGGCCATGATTTTGCAGCAGGGTGGTGGTGGTTTGTTTTGAGCTAGGCCACGGTAATTACAGGAAGGATTGTTCTGACAGTTGTGTCATAACTATGATTTGCCATTTCTGTATGTTAATGCCAGTGGTTTTTTCCGTGTTTATCTAGACTGCTAGAGTTGCAGACATGCTTAGAAAGAAAAACCGACGTAAATTCAGTTCATCAATTAATACGCGTATTTCTAGGCACAAAGGGTTTGTGGTCTAGTCATGGCACACCATTTTAACTTTGAATGTTTAGCTTCAGCTTTGGGTGAAACAGCAGGAAGCATGAAAGAATGGAAGAGCGAGCGCTTCCTCCTGTTAATTTACCTGTATATTTGCTTGCTTGTGTGTGTGGTGGGGTGTGTTCTGGGTTTTTGAATTTTTTTTTCTCTGCTTGTGTAAGGGAGGTTTTAATTTTCTTGCACTGTTGTGTGGATCTGAACAAGGTTTTTTTTATTTCATCTTGTAGGAGGAAAATGGCCCAAACTACCGCACCAGCAGCGTCTGTCCATGATGAGGACTCCTCTGAAAGCAGAATGGTGGTTACATTCCTCATGTCAGCACTTGAGTCAATGGTTAGTAGAGAAGTTAACCAGCTGCGTCATAACTCTGTCTTGGCGTGTGCAGGATTACACCAATATATTGCCTCCTGCTGGGGAGCAGGAAAGGTGTAATGTTGTATCTTTACCTTATTGCATACTGTCTAACCAGCTGTAACTCTGTCTCTTTGCTTGTGGAAAGTCATGCTAACAGTCGTCTTAACAGTCACCATTTCTTGTTGTGGTGAGGTTATTTTAAAAATTATTTTGTCAAACAAATGGGAAATATTTCTTGATTGCTCAGGTAGAGCATGGGTGAAAGGCAAGAGTACGTTCTGGTCTTTGTCGTCTGTAACATAGAGTGAAGGAATGGTCTTGAGGCTAAGGCCTTCTCCTCAGCTGCTGTACCAATTCAACAAAACTTGTTCAGAAAATACTTTTTTTTTTTAAGTTGGCATATTGCCTGCTTTGTAGAGGTTATTTTATCATTGTGTGATGGGGTTTAAAGTTGGCCAGGGCTCTGAATAGAAATGCCTGTCGCATTTCCTTGAAGTTGAAGCACTGTCAAAGATTTGGTTCTTTAAAATTGTTTTCTTAAATGGTAAGCAAGAACAGAAATTTTCTTTTTAGCAATGAAACTTTGAATGGGATGGTTATAAGATAATTGATTGCAAGCCTTTTTTCCCAATGGGTATATTTGGTTCCTAAAGGCTTTGTGTCACTTTTTCCTCTCATGCTGCAGTTGGTGTCTTTATAGGTTGCAGCAAACTCTGATCTGAGTTCCTAGGAGAAACTGACTTTCTGCGATCACTTCTTGATGATCTCACTGATTTTTCTTAGGATCTTTGCTCTCTCCTTGCGCCTCAGGCTTCCTGCCTTACTTCTTTGCCAGAAATTTCTCCCAGCAGAACACACGTAGGTCTTCACAGGGAAGGTGCAATCCTTCTGCTCAGGAGGAATTCACCTGAGCCTCAGCACAGCAGGCAGGACAAGGCAGACTGCAGGCAGCCTCCCTGCTTGCAGCCACACCTTTCTGAACAGAACACGATGTGTGGTAAGTGTGCTGTGAATGAACAAAACTCCTATACGCTGTTGAAAGTTGGAGTTGGAATAGGACACCCCATATGATTATCTAACAGGGAAGTGATAATTTCACATGGATTGATGTCATAAATCATTTTAATTAAAAACAGTGCAATCTCCGAGTCTAGACAAGGCCTTAATTTCACTAATGCATCTACAATGCTTTTAAGATTCCTGATGAAAAGCGCTCCAGATGTATAAATTATCCTTTGCTAATGGCTGATGTTATGTTACTCGCAGTACCTTCTGAAGGGTGGATACTGGCAGCAGAAGTAATAACTGTTTTACATGATACCACATACATTTCTATTAACTGTACTCTTAACTATGGTAATAAAAGCTTTTTGTTTTTCTCTTTATAGTGTAAAGAACTTGCCAAGTCCAAGGCAGAAGTTGCCTGTATCGCTGTATATGAAACAGATGTGTTTGTAGTTGGAACTGAGAGAGGAAGATCCTTTGTCAATTCTAGGAAAGATTTTCAGAAGGATTTTGTTAAATACTGTAAGTTTCAATGTTATATTTTTGTATTTCACAAGCTGCTTAATGTGTATTGCATAATACTAATAACTTTGGGGAACAAAATTCTGTATATCATGGCTACGTGCTATAATTACGTTGGCTATGGCAAAACCAGCTGTTTAAGAACCTAAAAATGATCGGTAACAGTGGTCTTGTTTGGAGTGTTATTTCAGCTATGGCTGGAAATGTTAATTTTTCCTTAGATAACGTGACAAACCAGTACAATAAGAAGTATTAGACTGTCCACCCTCAAAACACATCCTGCATTTCCTAGTGCGTGTTAGTTTTCCTTTGTATTCCCTCCTCCAAGTCTTTTTTCCACTCGTGAAGGCTGGGCGGGACATTGAACAGGTAGTGGACTACTTCTGTCAGCTCAGATGATCCTGATTCTTCAGATCACTTCATGCCTTATTAAAGCAGATGCACGTTTTTGACAAGATATTATTTTTGATGTAGCTTTTTTATATCACTGTTGTTTAGTAGGCAGAAATATATATCTGTACCATAATGACTTGAAATTACATCTGCATTACTCCTTTAAGTACATCTAGGGTGTGTTTTTTGGTTAATTTCCCTTCTGTAGTAAAACAGTGGCACTTTTGTGTTCATAAAACGTGATCCGCTGAGTACAGGACAGTATTTTTAGGAGTTAGGTTTCAAAGATTCAGTGACTCTTTGTGGGAGCATTGATGTGCTCATTTAGGAAAATGGTGTTGATGGACACTGCTTAATCAATAATGAAACGTACATTTACCTGCCTAGGGAAAGGGAGAAGATGCAGGTCAAGAGCAGGGTATGAGAGAAGAATCAGTCTTGCGGGGTGGTTTAAAAGCAACAGCTGTAAAATGTTCTGGCTTAACTAATTAAATACTGCTTGGAAAGCAACTGTGTTTAATCTGTAACAGAAACATTTGCTCCTAAAAATGCTTTTGCTGCTAGCTAAAATTCTCCTGGAGGTTTTGTCTTGAGGTCATTTGTTCGTGGTGGGGCTCTGGATTTTTGCCACTGTCCTACTTGCTTGGACAGTGACTTTCTGTGCGCTTGAGTATATTTACTCTAAGGAAAGTCACCACAATGTTGCATTGTAGCAGATAACTGATATCAAAATGCAGAATTATGACCTCACTGAGGAATCGAGTAGAAGATGGATTGATTCCTTCTTTCTTTTTTTACAGGGGCAGTCTTCTGATACTGGTATTTATGAAAACTGTTAGCTGAATAATGGGGGGCAGTTCAGTTTTTCACCTGATTTCTTTTTTTTGTTGTTGTTCCTTAAAGGGCTTCCCTGAGGTCCTAGATACTTTGTTTTAATGCCCGTAGAGTGGTATCATGGGCCCTGATATACTGGAGACTCTGTATACTGGGCACATCTGTTGGTAGGGAGTCTGAAATAATTGGGATTTGATGTTTGATCTCCCTGGCTGGATCTCTATTTCTGGTTCTGTACCATGGGAAGCACTGGCTTCTCGTCCATGCTTGTGTTCGACTGTATCAGATGTGGTTTCTATAGGTAACGTGCACGTGTTTAAATCTTACATTAGTTCTGATAATTCTGATACTTTGCTTTATTCTGGTTACAAGATACTCGTTCTTGGGCAGTGTTTTTGTACTGTCAGGCCGACAAGATGAAACAACATCCACTTTGAAAACAGTGTTTTCCTTATGCGTCTTGCAGAACATTGTGGTGTGGATCTGTATGAACAAAGCCAACTATCTTCAGTCATTGCTTTCATAGTTTCACTAAGTGCATATCCCCCATACTTTCTGGGGAGTTTTGATGCTGGAGGTATTCTCCTGTTGCTGACAAAGACATTGGTAATTCTAGAAAACTTCGCTTCAGAACACCGATTTTCAGGAATAATAGCATTACATGTAGCCAGTGATGCTGATTCCATCACTGCCTTTGACAACTTCGAAGTCTTGATGAAGTTCGTAGGGTAGTATCTTTTGATCTAAAACTTAGAACTGTGGAGGCAATAGTTCCTTTCCCCTCACACCTTGGTTCTTCAGTTAAATATGAAAGCTAGCAAAAGTTAGTTGCAATTTTAGTAGGTGTGTTGGAAAAATCCAGAAAGGCCACAGTTCTGTGATTTTTAATAAGTTAGGGTTGGGTCCTTTTTGTTCCTTTATGATTAATAAAGGCTTCCAAGAGATTCGTACATTGCTGTTAGAATTAAACCTTTAAAAATTCGGCTGTGCTGTCAGTCTCTGGAACATGTGGTGCTGACAATATTGAGAATTAGCTCTCCACTTGTGTGGGTCTTTTCATTTTTCTTTAAGTACAGAAACAGAAGTATAGTTACTAAGCATTCCTCTGGTTATGTCTGACTCTGTGTTGTGACTAGCCAGCACGTGTCTCCAGTCTTTACTTCCACTTTTCCCACAGCTCCTTTGTGTAGTTTGGGTAAATATGAAAAGTTTTCAGAATTTGGAGGGCTGAGGCTTCAGACCCGCTGCTTATTTTTAGTAATGAATATAATTTAGTGGGCTAAATCGGTGAAATGTATATATGAGGTTTATGAAGGAAGTAGCATGTACACTTTCTAGCAGTATAGGACTGATAAAAATAACAGCGGTTCAGTGAAAGCGGCACTGGAGTTTGGTTTCCTGTGGCTTTCATTCATAACGACTTTCACCCACGTGGGTTCCCTAACGCCTAGCTGCAGGGGAAGGAAGAGCCCTGTGCATGTCTCGTACCTTGCTACCTTAAGAAAATGCGTTAGAAACAAATGAGAGCAATGCTTTTTTTTAATGTTAGTATGGCTTGTGTAGTGAGTGTTGAAGAACCAGTCAACAGGCAGTAATTATTTAAAATTGGGTCAAATAATATATTCTTCTGAACTGTGCTTAATTAAGATGGCCGTAAGCCCTGTTTTACAGTGAAATGGTGTGTTTCAGTCAATAGAGAACTGCATGTGCTTGTACGCATAACATGTAACTTAGGTAACCTACAGTGTCAGTTATTCTCAACCTGTGTAAGTTTGTATTGTACATAAGAGGAGTATATCCTTCGAGTGCCTGCTCATATTCAGAATATGGACAAGCATGGTCCAGTTGTGCACGGTAAGCAATCAACATCATACACATCTTGCCCTACCAGTACCTCTTTGTTTTAGTTGCTGTTCCCTGCTGAAGTGTGTTGTGTGGTCCTCAGTTCCTCATGGATGACCTCGGCAAGATGAAGTGCCTTCTCGCTCTCTGGATTGCTGTGGAGTTGTGGATTATCAGCCATCCTGAACAGGAGACTGATTCCTGGGGTGTCTGAAGAATGCTGTTCCCTTCATGTGTTCATCTTTGTCGTCTTGGCAGTTTCCCTTGAGGTTTGGTCAAGATTTGGTATCAGCTCTGTGGAATTCATTCTCATTTGAATGTCAGTGGAGGTGGTTCATAAAACAAACAGACAAAAACTCAAAGAGGCCTCATCATCCCCAGGTTGTATTTGCCTGTCAGAAGTGAACTTTCAGAAGAGCTTCCTGACTCAGAAACACCTTTTTGGTCGTCTGCTCTGGACTTTGAAAGAGATTTACCCAGCACTGTGTGTTCCATCCCATCTGCCAAGGAGCTGATTGTTCTCCAAGAATCCCAGTTGCTTCTGCTAGCACTTCCACTGGTACCGGCTGTTGCGGCATCGGTATGTAGGTCGCACGGAAGCGTAATCTTGCTAGTTCTGCAACTTTCTGTCAGCTCTCCCAGTCATGCTGCTTTTTCCTTCTTTGGTGCCAGAGCTCTGGGCTCACTTGCCTGAGGTGGGGCCATCTTTCATCTGCAGATGCTTCATCTTGGATGATAGGTCCTTTATTTTTAGGAGCCTTCGTTTTACTTCTGGTGGCCTCAGGTTTCCATGTGGATCTTAACAATGCATCTGGCATGGGCCAGAGTTTGGCTTCAAGTCCTGCTAGAGACTTTGGCCCAGCATCTTTCGCTCTTCTTACCTGTACCTCCATGTCCATCCAGCCGCAGGCTGCAAGAACTCCTTGTAGCTTCAGGAATGCTCAGAAGGCGAGTGTTTTTAGTGGGCACAGCTGTTCCTCCTGCTCATGATGAATGAATGGCACATGATGCTCCAAAGACCTTATGGGAAAGATCGGTCAGCTTTGGATCCTCGGTATCTTTGGTATGTGGGTTACTGTTCCCTTTTGGATATCTTCCATCATCTTGCAGGCAAGTAAAATGACTCTTCACATAAGATAGGCTACTGTGGACCTGCTTGAAGATCTGTGGCTAGGCTTCTGTCTCATTGAATCCTTCTGGCCTTTGAGCAAATAGAAGTATCTGGTTTTCTGGGGAATTCTTCTGACATTGTGCTCCCTTATCTCTTTGACTCTGTAACTAATGTAATGCTTCAGCAGTTTAGAGGGGGGTGGAAAAAACAAAAACAGAAACCTGAAAGGCTGGGTCTTACTGGTTTAAAAAACAAAACAAACTCAAAACTGGCAAGTCTCTAACTGGATTGGCAACTGTTCGAGTACTTTGGCCCACTGTGATTTCCATCTGAATAACTGAAATAGGCATTTCTGGGCTTGTAGTAGCTTGTCCCTATAGTCTAGAGAGAATTAAACATCTCTGGCTGAAGTTATACCATGTCTAGGGTCTTGCTATGGTAGATGCTGGCTTCCTGCTCCATAGCTGTCGTCATAGCTGTGCAGTGACTGTCCTCACTTCAGGTTTTGGCTTCCACAGAAGCTGCTGTTCACTGTGCAGGATCTCTTCTCTGTGGAAAATGAGCTTTTTAGCTTAATATCTAAGAAGATTTCAAATGCACATAAAGACTCTGGAGCAATCCTTTGGTCTTTAAGGATGTGCAAATGGGATTCTGAGTGGTCAGTCTGTACATCACACCTACACTGGAGAGCATCTGTCTTCTTCATCCCTAGCTGTTCATCCCCATAGGCTGGAGGATGCCTGTGTGGGATTAAAGCAAATCTGTTACTGCCTAGACCTTGTTTTCCAGGCAGCGTCTTCCCAGCTATGCCAAAGAGGTACAACTCGCTGCTTCTGCCTTTGCTTTCTGTGTTCCCTTCAGTGGCAGAATTTTGCTAGGCTGGGCGCTGTCTGTGCTGGACACCAGAGATGGAAAGTGTCGTGACTCTCAGCTTTCCCCTCTTTGCTTGCTTTCCTGATCTGTTTCTAGGGATTCTCCTCATGAAACCTTACTCTTACTGTTCTCTGAGTGACAGAAATAGTCTGTTCTTAGATTAAATGTTAATGTTTAAACCATAGTTTGCGCAGGACAAAGCTACTCAGATGTTCCAAGTGTCTGTCTCGTGTCCCTAGCTGTGATACTGCAGCACAGCAAAAGTGCTGTCAGTGAACATGGTGCTGGGCTTGGGGATGTTTGGTAGTATCACATACACGGCGCTGAGATCCTGGACAGCTGGAAGGCAATCTGAATGCTCTGGATACACTTTCAGCAGAAGCGATGGCTTTGCTCACTTCAAGAGATCTCACCAGCAGTGAGTACGAGCTCTGTGGTTGCTGTCTGCATGAGGACTTCCCTACAGAGGAATTTGTGGCGCTGGCTGGGGTCATCCCCCATGGAGAAGTGCATATGGACAGTACAGCCCTGAAGTCCAGCTGTTCGAAGGCAGCAGCTTCCTTTTGGTGTTTGTTTGCCTGTCATTATCTGTCTTAAGTTGTTTCTTACTGACGAGAGGTAGATGCACTCCAAATTGCCTGATAAGTTTTTTTCAAACCAGAAGTATTTTGTGAAATAGAATAGTGAATGTTTCTCTTGCAATTGAGGTAAATTGAGGTAAAATATGTTAATATTCTGCATTGTATCACCACAGGTGCAATTAGTCCCGATATTGGCAATAATTGGAAATACATGACTTTGGTATTTTTTTAACCAAAGCTCACTAAAGTCTATAGCATATTGGTATAAATATAAATTTTAACATGCTGAAGCTCTGATTGGCATGTCTTGCTGCTTTCTTTCATTTTTCTAATGGTTTAGGCTATTTACATGTTTGATCCCATCTGTGTATCGTCTATGTACTTTCACTATAAGCAATGCTGAACAGACTGTGATATTGCAGGCCTGAGAGCATCATGCACAGATCTTGTGTTTAGAAGATGATAGGTGGGAGTCAAGCTACAGTAGTGTGAATATTTCATTAATTCAGTAGCTCTGGGTTAATTTTAGACTTGTGCTTAAAAATGTCTTTGATGAAATCTGCTGAGATAGCCCCTGACTCTGCGGCTTGCTAGTTAGTGTGTGTACTGTACTGCTAGTCTGGACGCAGTCCTGTTGTGGTACTTTATTTGGATGCTCCAGTAATGATGTAAATAAAGTATTAATACAGTTGATTTGCTTCTTCCTTACTATTGTGATTACATCTGATTATATTCGGTATATCTTATTTGTCATGCCTTTAGTAATTCAGAAGCAGTGTCTAGATGGGGTGTTTAGCTTTTCAGCTCTAAAGCGGAATGTCTCAGACTTGAAATTGAGTGCAGACTGAATCCCCTGACCTGTATGAAAGCAGCCTAATACCTTCTCAGTATTACTCTAATAACAGAGGTTGTTAGGAGTCTAACTGCTATTATTTGTATTTGTTTGTCCTCGTTATAATATCTAAAGGACAATCTTCATCATCATCTTTGTCTCTGATTATGTGCTATGGTATTACAGTGAAAATACCATTCTGTAACTAGCTGACATCTTTTTATGTTGCTCAGAGGCTAATCCCTTGACACTAGTGCAGCTAGTTGAAAAATACCAGTTCTTTTTGATGATGATGATGTGCTAGTGTGGAAACTGGTTTCCCACAGTCATTTTCTTTGGCCCTAAACTATTCTGTGGCCAGCTGAGACTTCTGTGGCTTTTGCTGCTCCTGAAGCTACAGAATGTTTTGGAAGAGAAAGGAGTCATTAAATCGTAGACATAAATAGTAAATGAAAGAAAAACAATAAAAGCCAGGCGGAGGATTAATCCTGACAAAACACTCACGGAGTTGCATGCATGCCGTTACTAATTTGTTACCTGTTTTAAATGCAATGAGGGGCTGTATCTATGATTCCTGCCTTAGCTTTGGTCTTCCAGTGCACTTCAAAATGGGTACACTTCACACAATGTGTAGCAGGAAAAAAAGATGTTGGAATAGTTGCTTTTTAAAGCTGTGGCTGTCAGGATGCTTTCCTGTTGCCAAGCCAGAGCTGTTCTACACCTCCATAACTCTCAACATCTTTTTTCATGCCAAATTTCCTTCCAGCTATTTGGGAGTGGCCTCTTTAAAACAACCTCTGCTAAATGCTTATTCTGTTTGAGTGTCTGCTGGAACAGGCTCTTCCCAGTCACTTTTAATGGGAACTTACTCAACTGTGGCTCTCAGTTGTGTTCCTGAATTTTCACTTCCCTTTTTGCAGCAGGTGACTTGGAATCATTCGCACTTCTGCAAATTGTAAGACCAGAAGAGATGGATGGCTGCTCCTGGCCACACTGACTGTAGCCCATCACCATTTCCCAGACTAATCATGCTGGCAAACAGAATGTATTTACTTCTCCCATGTCTGTCACTTGGGACTTAAGACCTTGCATCTCTGCTAGTGGAAGGGATCACGTGAGTGTTCCCTTGTCCGTTTTGCATTACGGGAGCTGGATTGCATCATGCCTGTTTAGTGATGTGTTAATGCTAACCTGGCCGGCTCCACCTGGGGTTAATTAAGGAGCAGTTTCATAATCCTTTTGGCTTGGGAGAGTTGTGGGCATGGTAACTGCTGCCTTCCTCTTGTGTATCTCCTTTCCTGTTCTTCTGCAGCTCTCTACGTAAGATGGGCTTCTGCATTTGTGCCCAGGCCTCTGTAGGACTGTAAAACCGTAGCACTGTGATTTAGTTCTGGGGGTCCCCATCTCCCTGGGACGCTACAAAGATGTCTGCGGTGCCCTGACTGCTCAAGCTTATGGGGTATCTTTGTTTATTTAATAAAAAGCATGAAGCGTCAGATGTTCCTGCTAGAAAGCTAGGATGCTTTTGCTGCATACGCTGTGACTGCCTCCAGCACTCTGGGCTTCTGCTTTTCCAGTCTCTTAAAGTATTTACATTGTACTCTGTTTATTGGACGCACTAGTTCATATTTTGCATCTGTTTCTGCCCCACCCATAGTTTTTGAGAGAGTTTTTCTGTTGTGGTTGTAGCTGCGTGATAAATTAACTGAACGGTGTTCATTCTTGGAACCCCTGAGAGATTTTTTTTTTTGATTTAAGTTTCAATCACTTTCTATTTTGTATTTGCAGAATGTAGCTATGAGTTAAAGCATCTACCCTTAAAGACTTGATCAGTTTATTCCTAATAAATCATGTGCTTAGGGATTAGTTTAAAGATAACATTCCTAGAACTTGCTGAACAGTTGCAGTTACAAGTAATAACAATAAAATCCAAAGCAATCAGCCCTGTCTTTCTTACTGAGAGCTGCTTTTTTTTTTTGCCATTGCTGTCGCCATTTGAGCTTACTTAAATGGCTCAGCTTACAGTCCCCTTCTGCGTAACCATTTGAAATGCAAATAATGTAATTTTTGAACTGTCCCATGCTGGATATTTCTCACATATTAATATGTGTTCATTAGCTGAACTCCACATTAATAGCCTAGATCTTTGTGAAAGGTACGGAACTATTTCTCCTATCTTTTAGCTTTAACTTGTGGCCTGCTATACTCTTCCTTTTCTCTCCTACCCTTCTTCTTCCCTTCTTTTTTCCCCAACTTCCCAGGCTGGTGGAAGGGCTTTACGGGAAGTGGGTGATGGCCAGCCCTGGCTAGCCATGCATTTTGATGGTCTCCTTTGCAGCCCTTTCTCATGGTATTAAGGATGAATTAGTCTGTTTTTCTTAAGTTTTACATTACTGGCAGTTTCCCTTGTTCTAGAAGTCAGTTTACCCCTTTTCCCAAGTTGTCAAATGAAAAGAAAAATGCATTTTTCAAAACTTCTGTTACATAGTTAGATACAAGTTATTTTTGAAGAGTTTTTTCTGTCTCCCTTCCTCAGGGGTGCTTCTTTGCTTCCATTGTCTGCCTCTCTGGATCCATAGATGTGTCGGGAACAGAGACTCCTGCAGGTCGTGTGCCAGTACGGATGCGTTTTCTTTCCGGCACCTTTAGCTGTGCCCTGCCTAGCTCAGAGCTCTGTGCTATTTTTCTGGGTTTATTTCAGATTTGGGTAACTGGCCTCTTCTACAGCCTTATTAGAGCTAGGTTGCTTGGCTTGATTGTCAGAAACCTTTCATGTTCTGTCTCTGCCTAGCCGGTTAAGGGGTATGAAGCTAACAGCTAGTTTAAAAAACTTGCTAAGAAAGTTCAGTCACATTTCAGAGGAGACCACCCATCTCGTTCCCTCGGAGTCACAAACAAACAGAAAGTTACTGTGGATAGCTGATCTTTTTGAAATTCCCTGGCTCCTAAATTCTGCCTTGGGTGATTTGCTTTTCTTGTGGTTTAAGTGATCCTTTCATAATCGTAAAATGATTTTTCTTTAATTTGAGGTTATTGTCCAATTTCCTGAACTGTAAAACTGGATGGCCTTAAAAAGCTCACAGATGAACTGGGTGGATACATTATAAAACAAAGCAAAATGCTTTTAGCCACACACACATTTACTTTCTCTCTTTCATTGCTCGTAGTTATTTTCAGAAAGTAATTTTCCTTAAGCACAAATGATATAAATATATGTACATGAGTGTTGTCACAAAATAATTTTTGCCCTTAAGTTGGCTCTTGGAGTGTCTGTGCGGGGGTAACATTCATACTCTTATCATCACTTCTTGACTTTCTCTACCTGGGGGATTCAGAACCACCTGATTAAAAACCTTCTGATGTTGTAAGATGCCTTATATCCCGTGGGACTGACAGCTCTTTTGCTAGAGGAGTGTTGAGCTCCCTCAGCTTCAGATACTGAATCCTACCACCTTTTCTGTGTTGTTTGTGTAGCGTCTCATCTTCAGGTCACATTTTTGAGGAAATTTCAGTGAAGTAAACTGTTTATCTGCTAAAGCCTGATGTGTGTTTCTGCGGTGAGATGTGGTCCGTGCTGGCTTTGTCGGTTGTCTGCAGCGTGACGTGCTCTGCTCCGCAGGAGAAACGCAGCCTGCCTCCTCCAAACAGTTGCAGCTTTCCCCTTCCTTCCGAGTAAGGTGCTCTGAAGACAAGAGGCTCCTCGTGGCCTATTTTAGTCTGCTGCATTCAGATTATGCTTTAGTGGACCTTCAGAATAGATGTTTTATCACACTGCTGAGCTGTAACTCTCTTCATCAATTTGTAAGCATAACAGCATCTATTTAAGGCAGGAGCTGGAGAGTCTGCCCATACAGAGGTCAGGGTGTAACTATCTAATTGCCGCCATGCAACAAGAAAAAATTGCCAAATTAAAATCTGATTGTTTCAAGTATTCCATTTTTTATTCCATCACAAAATTTTTTGTAAGTGGGCTTTTTATATATTAAAGCAGTCTATTCATTTTAAAGTATATTCATTCTATAAGGGTGGTGACAGCTGGGAGATTCCTTTTCCAGCCGAGTGGTAGGCTGGACGGTCAATCCCAGCCTGCTGCTGATCAGGACAGGTAAGAGGAAAGGTTCTGAATAACCGCAACACCTGGATACTACAAGAAGAGATGAGACACTCAACCATATACGGACTCTCCGTGCAAAATGAGGATTGTTAGGAGTTGGTTCACTGTAACCCTGCTGAATCCGGAATAACTTTTGCAGAGTAACTGGACTAATCCTGCAGTATACTCCCAGCTGTGTAGAATGCAGTTCTTGTACCATATAACCATTCCTCACCCTTCCTGAGCCATTTACCCTGTAATACAGCCCCCCATCCCTCTTCCCCGCCAAGTCTCGTTACGCATGCCGCAGGCATCCCCTGGCCCGTACGTAGCCTGCATCCTCCTGGGTGCTCTAGTAATTGTGGCGAGAGCTTCGGCAGAGCCTCTAAGTCGTGTAGCCTCCAGCAAGTGGGGATGTGTCCGTCAGTGCTGCCAGGAGGAGAGGAATGGCTGCTAGGTTTGATCAGTTGTGCAGAGCTCTTGCAAATCTTGCTGTCTTTGAGACTTGATCTCGTTTGTCAGACTTGATTGAAATTGGCCAACAAACGTGGGTGAGATTAGGGAGGTGGATGCATAATGTGAGCTCAAGAAAATGGATAAAACCCATGTAATAAAAAACAACGGTAAGGGTTTCTTCTAGTTAAGAAGGAAAATTTCTATGTCTTTTTGTCTGCTTTTCATTTTAATGGGAAGCGAGCAGTGTTGTCATCTTATTTTTGTTTTGCTTATTATTTTTAGAAAGTGTGGGTATGCTTTTGAGAAGCTACTGGCAGTAAAGCCATTTTCAGTGAATCAGTCTCTTGTGTGGAAAAAAAACCCACCCAAAAAGCGACATTGCATGTAGCTATAAATGGGAACTGATGTCTCTTATCCCCGAGTCTCCAGGCAAACCGTATCAACTGTCATTAACTAAGCCCCTGTGTTATGGGTAAATAATAATACTCCATTTTCGCATTATTTTTGTGTTATGGTAGGCACTGTGATATCGCAGAGAAAGCAAAAGTTTCAGGCCTGAAGAGCTGGAGAGCTAAATGTCACGTGGAGGTTGGTTTCCAGGGCACAAAGCAGATGTGTGATCTGCAGAGGAAGGAATAGGTTCTCTTTTAAATGAAGATACGAGTTTTTAAGATGATAAATGCATTTTTACTAAAAGCATTGCTGCTTCAGCACATTTCACAACTGATTTGTAATCAGTTGTTCAAACTGATGTTTGTTTTCTCGCATTAGCCTAGAATTATGATGCCAGCAGTACTGGTAACGCAAATCGCAGTGTTTCAGACTTGCCGCTGTGCTTGCTCACAGTGAAGTCATGACGCAACTTCAGCACCGATCGTTCTCTTGCACACAGGAACATAGATCTCCCTTGCTTTTTCTTTCACATGCAGAATCTCTCTGTTGTTTTCCCCGTTTTTTGCTGGGTGATTCTCATTAAATCTTTGCAAGAACTGAATGATAGGAAAGGAAGGCTGCCACCTGAAACGATCACATCTGTTTCCTTTTTAATATTGGAAGTGTTGTTATTCCCTCACTCCTTCTGCAGTTACTTTTGCTCAGAGACTAGAACAAGGTGTAGGGCTGAAATCTTCTCTGTTCTCTGTGGTGATGGCTTGTTTGCAGCTCCTCCTATTTGACAATAAGAGATGTGTACTTGAAGTGTCTTTTGAAAGGTATGGGAGCTGTTGTGGCAAAAGTCAAATCACTTCTATAAAAAGTTCAGCTATGCACATACAGCATAAACCAACCAGGATATAACGTAACTGCTGCATAAGCCATCATGGATAGCACTAGGGAGCTATGGGACCCTCCACACGGGCATTTTACCTTTTCCCTGGTGACTGTCTTGGTCCTTCTTCCCTTGGCAGTTCTCCATTTTATTTCTACTGTATTATCCTCTCCTGCGATTAATAGTGTTTTCTACCTCCTCATGCCAAAAAAAGCCTGCTTGGATGTGTCTCTTAGTTCATCGTTCTTACACCTCAGAGGGTCATATTTGCAAAGGTTGTAAGGAGGGTATAATAATTTTGGTGTAAATTTAAACTTACTAATTGCTCATGTACACAGATAACTGCGTTTGCTTCTAAGGCAAATAAGTTCTTACGATTTTTTGGCAGGAATTGTTCCCGAGTGTCTGTAGTCTAAACTGGAGAGACTAGGTACTGAGAGTTTTAGTAACTTACTGTTTTATTTTTGTCTTATTTTTATAAATAACTGCCAGGTGTTACTGAAGAGGAGAAGGCTGCAGAACTGCAGAAAACAAAGACTGTGCCACCTGTAAACAGACTGACGGTGGATATTGTGGAACTAGAAGCTCTCAGAAAGTCTGTGGAGGACTACTTCTGCTTTTGCTATGGTGGGTGCTTTAAAGTCTTCTAAATAGCTGTTCTGGACTTCTAGATTTTTATTCCATTTGGGAGGAAAGTACTGCATGATCTTAGCCTTCCAACTATACTGCTGTTAAGGTGATAAGTTTAACTTTTAGTAGCCAATTCTAAAACATACACATCTATTGGATAGTTTTCTTCTTGATGTGTTTTGTGGGATGTGATTTGAGATTATTGCACAGCCCATTTAGCCTTCTTTCAAGAAGGCCTGTGTATCTCGGTGGGTTCCAGTGAACGTTAATGCAAGCAATACTTGCTTTCCTGTAGAGATTTGTATCTGCACCTTGCTTTCGCTCCAGTCCTCTTCAAAGTAAAAAGTTTTATGAGGGACTCGTCCTTTTGCTAATTTGAGCGCTTTTGACCTCAAAACTATCTCTTTCTTTTTTTTTTTTTTTTTTTTTTTTTTTTCCTTTCCCCCCTAGGTAAAGCTTTAGGAAAGTCAACAGTGGTACCTGTGCCATATGAGAAGATTCAGAGGGACCAGTCTGCTGTGGTAGTGCAGGGCCTGCCTGAAGGACTTGCATTTAAGCATCCATCGAATTATGATGTTTCAACCCTGAAATGGATTTTGGAAAACAAGTCAGGGATCTCATTTATCATCAAAAGGTTATTTGCTCTCTCTTGTGCTGGTCTGTCCACTTTGGATTTGTACTTAAATTAAGTCCAGTTAATTTTAATTTTTAATTAAATGCATTGCAGCCTGTTTCTCTTAATCAGGAGTGCTCTCTCTTTAATGTTACACTACAAAGTAAGTAATGATGCCGTTACTAAAGCTTTTCTTTCCATATTTCCACACAGGCCTTTCCTAGAGCCAAAGAAACACCTAGGTAAGTTACTACTTACTCAGACTAAACAGAAACAGATCAGAATTTTAGTGTAGATAGCAGTATAGGTACAAGATTTGGTCATGTGGATAAAGTGGCAAACTGTTCAGAAATTCCTAGACTGTGAGTTGCCTTACTTACAGAAATATAATCTTTTTCTTTATGCGTTCTGCCAGGAGCAACTAATTAGAGATAAAATTTGTTCTATTGCATTCTTCATCTTTTTACTGAATTTAAATTTAATGTGAATTGGATAGTATCCTAGGGAAAGAAGTGAACTGATGAAGGACCGTGCATTGCATTTTTAGAAGATGCCAAGACTTTGCAGTGTTCTGTGTTCCAGTTCATAGCTGATTTTGTCATTTATATCTCATTTTAAAAATTGATCTAATCTTCTGAAATGGTTAGGTGTTGCAGTTCCTATGAAAGCCTCTATATATGGAAAAATCTGAGCTAAAGTGAGTTTTTTAAAACTGCAAAGATTCACTTCTAGCCTAGAAGAAATCCCTTCTCCTGTTCCTTCAATGGGATCTTGTTGCTTTACTTGCAAAATTGGTGTATGTGAGGATTTGTTTTATGAAGAGGATGAAGCAATCTTTCTAGGAATGTAATCAAAAAAGAAGTTTCCCTTTCTGAGGTGAGACAGCCAGAAGCTGACGCTGGATTAGTAAAATTAGAAATGTGTTGCCTGTGCGCAGTAAGAAGACTAGAGAGTGGGAAATTACAGAGATTCTAGTAATAATATATATCTGTTGAAAAAGCAAGGCAGGTTTTCCGTGTAGTAAATGACTTTCTATAAACATAACCTATTTGTGTCTAGCTGTAATTTAGGACTAAGCTGGAATCTCTGTAAAACAATCCATTTTCTGTTAGCAGAGTTTAGGTGGAAGATCTGTTTAACTTTGTTTCCCAATATTTTCACTTAGCATCATGAAAGACAGCAGTGAAAAGCATGGTGATATGCACGTTTGAAGCAGTTTTATATTGGTGTTGCTTTATAGATTAATAAAGCAATTTAACGAGAGGTCTCGCCTTCATATCTGTGAATACAGAAAATATGTACATATGCTTGTAAAATGTGGCCATGTTTCTGCTTTGTGAAATCAAAGTTATGTTTTCAATTTGTATTTAAGGTAAATGGAGTACAGGAAATTCAAAGATTGTCTTTTAACTTTCAGGAGCTCATATGACAGATCCTTCACATTCAATTATACCTCCAGGTGGAAGGTGAATTTCAAATAATGTAGTTTTTTTGTATCAACTATGTATTTTCATACAGTTTGTTTCTCTTAATATGCTTTTTCTGTCCAGCTGACCTTTGGATAACTTTTGCTTGCCTGGGATTATAAAAAGCATGAAGTTGAATTTTCTCTTTCTTTTGACCATTATTTGTGGGGAAACTGTTATGAATTAAACAGATGGCAAAGTTTCCCCTTGGTTTAATTAGCCCAATGAGTGTTTTAATTCACAGTCTGTCAGTCAGGGATAAGTTTGTCATGTTTTATGATATGGAAGTGATGGGGAACAGATGTAATGCTGCTTCCTTCCCCCTCCTCAATTAAAAAATTAAAATACATGCTTTTTGTTAGTAAATGAACATATTATATCTGGAATAAATAAAAAATTGTTTAACGTGAAAACAGGGAGCAAAATAGCAAGTGTTTCTGTGCTTCTAAGTTTGCTTCTCATTAAATGGTAGACATGCTTTGAATATTGTGTATGTCCCAGAAATGTAGGGATGGGAGATTCCTGGCAATTCCCTTGAGATAAATCAGATAAGCTAAGACGCAGGGGTTTTTACTTTTGTGTTCCTAGTTGGAAAAAAAAAATACTGGGAGGTTGATTTTACTTGACAGCCTGTAAAGCTTGAGGAGCTTTCCAGAAATGTGATATATGTTTTTTATAATGTCAGTGTGCTTGATTTGTTTATTTTTGTAGTTGTCCTCCTATTCAAGTGAAAACAGAACCAAACGAGGATTCTGGTATGTTCAAAATTTTGCCCTTATTTGCAAAAAAAATTTAAAAATCAGTTTCTGTTCAGAAGGCTGAATTTAAGCACAGATAGGAAGCTCCAAGAAAAAAGCAGCAAAAAGACATCCTTTGTGAGAAAGAAAAACTTTTCTTTCCTTAAAGATGCCCACCTTTCAGTTGGCGTTTTTATCAAGTATTTAACTTTAGCGAATGATTCTGTTTCTAGGAGGAGGAGATTTGTAAAATTCTGTAGACTAAAATAATTTGTCTTTGTAAATAGTTTAGTTTTTTAAATGGAGAAGAAAATCCTCTGGTTTTTATTTTGTTGTAATTCAAGATCACTTTATCCCTAATGGGGAGAGAAAAACTTGGTTTATTTGTTAATATTACTAAAATATTGAAAATGACAGAATGTCCGTTATCTAGCTAAAATGGAAATAAATAGAAAAACGTATTATTGATTTGTGGAAAAAATGGCCAAGCATTCCTAAGTTCCCCTGCAGGTAGGACATGATCCTGCAAGGCACTGGGGTCTGCAGCAGAGCAACGCTTAAGCGTATGCTTTGAGATAAAGGCATGAATAATCCCATTAAAGCCACTGACTCGACAGGTGTGCCTAGAGATAAGCTTGTGACTTTCCCTTTTGTTGGGTTGGGCTACGCTGCTCCGCATTTTGTATAAGAATTAAGTTTTTATATTTAGTCCAGTTTTTTGCTCTAGTTCTTTGTGCTTCACAACTTTAAACTTGTGGTTTGGGAACCCTTCATGGTTAACATTTAGCTTAATGTACACAAAGAGTTAACTTGAGCTTTTTGTCAAGTCGGTCCCAGACTCTTTCCACTGCTGCTTTCTAGGCATTTTAAGTAATTCTCCTTTTGCCAGAATGTTTTGAAAACATTTTTGGGAGTGCTGTGAAGGCTTACAGAGGGGATAGTTCACTCGAAGGAAGCCAAGAGCAGTCGAGGACCTTTGGTGTTGCTCCATCAGCAGCACAGTTTGATGCAGGCTGTAGCTGAACTTGGCTGTATGGAGGAGTGAGTGGGAGTAGATCTAGAAGTGCTTTCAGCACAATGAGTGTTAAAATATATTTTTTTTTGGCTGTGGTAGTGGGCAAAAAGGAAGGAGACCATCCTTTTTAATTTGTCAAATCCAAGACAGCATTTGCAAGGATGCCTAGTTTGTAGGGAAGCATTTAATCCTGAATCCCTTCTGATGGTGACCAAACTGAAACGTAAGAAACCAGTAGGTCACTTCGTTACCGTTGTTTTAGCTCAACAATTGTTTAGTGTCTTGGCACCTAAAAAAATTTTTTTTTTTTCTTTTATTGAATAGAGCCAGCTAGGGTCTTGGTGGGTGTTTTGTTTGGGTTTTTTTAAGAATCTGGTTATTACTAGTTTCCATATTTGATTCCTTTGTTGCTTCTACAGGAATTTCTTTGGAAATGGCAACGGTAGCAGTGAAGGAAGAATCAGATGATCCTGACTACTATCAGTATAATATTCCAGGTAATGATACTATTTCATATGTGTTTATCTCATAAAAGGCTTGATTGCTTAAGTTTTGCTCTCTCTGTGTCTCTCTTTTTACTGATTCTTGGTTGTTAAACATGCAATTACTTAGTTCTGTTAGGATACGTCATTTCCATGCTGGCTATCATTTAAATTATTCTGAAGAATACCGAAAGAGCTAAAGCACAACTTCAGCATACCCATATGTGTGTATTTGGACTGAAGGATAAATTCCAGGAGTCTTTTGAACTGCTTGGTGTTTTTTTTTTTTTTGAGGGTCCAGCATGCAGACTCTAATGCCAGTGACCTCTTTAAACAAGAAATAAACCATGATAACAATACTGTCTAGAGCATGGCTTGGATCTTTTCTTTAGTTTAAAGTTTCAGTAACATTTGTAGTGTATCGATCACTTTTCTTGTATGGAATGACCGATATGTGTCAAAATTGTATTGAAAGGTTTATACAGACAAAGCATAGCAACATTTGTGAGGTCCACGACTTGGGCTCTGTGTATGTTTTAAGGTATCTCTCAGTTGCTTTGCCTCATCTCTACGTATCTGGTTAATACCACACGTTAACCTCAACTAGGAGGGAAAAAAAGAAATCATTACTTCTGTAGGTTGAAATGAACAGTAATTACAAAGTCCTGATTATAAATGGCAATATAAAATAACTAGAACCCTAAATGTATTATTTCAGCCTTTTTGCATTTGTTGTTAGGTTAATTGAGCAATCCAAAGGAAGGCAGGCAAGTTGCTACACGTCTCTGAAGGATAGCTGCATGTTCAGCAATGAAGTGCAAAGCCGCGCATCCTTTCTGTCCTGGTTTCGGCTGGGATAGAGTTAATTTTCCTCCTAGTAGCTGGTATAGTGCTGTGGTTTGGATTTAGGATGAGAATAATGTTGACAGCACGCTGATGGTTTAGTTGTTGCTAAGCAGTGCTTACAGTAAATCAAGGACTTCTCAGCTTCTCCTGCTCTACCGACTGAGGAGGCTGGGGCTGCACAAGAGGCTGGGAGGGGGCACAGCCAGGACAGCTGACCCCGACTGGCCAAGGGGCTATGCCACACCATGTCACGGCACGCTCAGCATAGAAACTGGGGGAAAGCCGGCCGGGGGCTGCTGCTCGGGGACGGGCTGGGCATTGGTCGGTGGGTGGTGAGCAATTGCATCGTGCATCACTTGCTTTGTGTATTCTTTATTATTATTATTATTATTATTATTATTATTATTATTATTATTATTACTACTACTACTACTACTACTACTACTACTACTACTACTACAGTATTTTATTTCAATTATTAAACTGTTCTTATCTCAACCCATGAGTTTTCTCACTTTTACACTTCCAAGTCTCTTCCCCGTACCACTGAGGGGGGAGTGAGTAAACAGCTGTGTGGTGCTCCATCACTCGCTGGGGTTAAACCACGACACTTTCATTTTGTAATATTATATGTTATTGAGATAACATTTTTGTGTGTGTTTAGACACAAAGATTCTTGAGATTATTTTCTCATGTGCTTTAATAACTAGCTACAGGCTTGGAGAATCAATATTCTCATACTGGCACGGCTCAAGTAATGTACGAGCACTGTTCAGAGAGATCTTAACCATACGGCATAGCAAAATGTCACTACTCATGTTCAGAATTTGAAAGGTGAATTCTCTGGTGTTAGGATTATATTTTCTTCATATTTGTACATTGTCTAGCCTCAGGGGATGGGAGGCGTTACAGGCACGATATAATGTAGTAAAAATAGATACTTTTTTGGAGACAACCTGATCATTGTTCCTTCCAAAGCCAAGTCCTGTCATCTTTTTGCTTTTCAGCCCCTTGTGGCTTTCCATTTCATGCATAAAAACAATGTCAGAATTTGGCCAATAGCCCGAAGTGTAATCCAATGCCGTTTGAAGAGAGTCTGTACTGAAATCGCTTCCTTACAAAATAGTAACCCTGTTAGTGCTGCAGCGTCTTTGAGCTTAAAAAAATCCCATTTATACAATATGCTTCCATAGTAAAGTCTAAGCCATGTGGATTTGGAGGGGGAATTTTTCTTGTCTTTTACAGAACTCTTAAATTTAATCTTCTGATTGGTGAAAAGCAATATGTATCTTTTTCAGATAAAATAGTGCTCAATTAATAACTCCCCCTTTCCCCCCTCCCAATGTAGTCCTCCAAACTTGCGTTTTAAACAAGGCAAAACTGAATATACTGGTAGAAGGGATGGGGTGCTGCGAGCTAAAAGAGGTGTTACCGTGTCACGTCATGCCACCCTCCCCCGAGTAAAGCAGCTTCCCCTTTGTTTCTTTGAGTTGCTGATGCTCGGATTCAAGCCAAAGGTTGTACAAAGTGCAGAGAGCTATAAATTCAGGAGGCATGTAGGGGTTTGTGTGTGCGTGATGGTGCTGTGCAGAGGAGTGAACCTTAGAAAGGTCCAGTTATCCTGAGGAGTGCTCCTGAGGGATGACGCAAGTCTGCCAAGCATTGCCTTTGTAGAGACGTGCTGCAAAATAAAGAAAACGGCTAGGGTCATAGTTCTTACTAAAAATATCCTACAGCAGAAGCCGGGCTTATCGATTTATGAGAACAAACAACTTAACTGTTAGAGAACAGCAATCTGCTTGGGGCTTCCTCGAGAAAATGATTTACTGGTGAAATTTCACCATGCCTGTTTTTCACTGAGTGCTTGCTTCCTCTCACAAATCTGTAATGCTGACCAAAGTGCTGTGTGCCTCGGCGGCACGTGGAATTCTCCCGTTAATCAAACAGGAGGAGGATTTTACCTGTAGGTGGATGTTCTTTTAATCTATTATCTCGTAGTAGGTTGCAGCATTTGGATGTTGCTATGAGTTAATACTGAATTACTAAATTTAGAAATGTTTTAGCAATACACAGTAAGACGACTGAAAAATAGGGACTTTAGCCATCAAAAACTTCATGTGGGTGTTTTGACAGAGCAGTTTTCTGTCAGTGGGCACTAGCAGTATGGCAGTGGGTGTTTTTTTTTTCCAGTATCCTGGACAAATGTGAAGATCACTGCAGTGTTAAATGCGTTGGGTGACACCAAAGACAACCTGTTCTGGAAGAAAGGTCCAGATTTTGACTGTTCACTAAATGAGGAAAAGGACTGAGCAGAGGTCTGCAGGACTAAATAACGCATACTAGAGCATTCCAGCTATCATAGCTAATATTCCTGCATGTACCTTATCTATAAGTAGCAGTTACTCTGGCTCTTATGAAAAGAAATGTTAAAATGCTGTTTCTTAGTTTAGTGGTTGAAATGTTGTTTAGTCCTTGAAATGTGGTTTGTACTCTTAGATTAAGCATATTACTGTGCTGTGGCAGTAATCTGTTTCCATGGCTGTTGCAGAGGGACCGGCAGGGATTTCTGCCCGAGCTCCAGACCAGCTGGGTATGTGCAAGGCCTGATCCTAAAGCCAAGTAGGAAGGCGTGTGTTCTGTACTGCGTTAATGCAAATGCATCTCTGTGCCCGTAAATCCTCCTAGCTTCTATACCAGCTTCCTTGCGTTCAGGGCACTGTTCAGCTGATGCGTGAATGTATTGTAAAGTAACAGACGCGCATCTTGGCTTCTTACTAGAAGGCTGTCTACAAGACCCAGGCTATCTTGAAGACTTCTGGTGGAAAAAATGAGGTCAAAATACCATCAGTACCAGAATGAGAGCAGCTCTGAATCAATTAAGGGACTAGAATTAAGAGCTATACTTGGGTTCCCCCCCCCCCGCCTCCAATTTACAAAGAAGCAGGAATAGGTTAAGAAAATTCCTTGGGGATGTGTACCATCTTCAGTCCTCTTCATCAGCCCAGAGTAAACCAAGGCTTTTTGGAAACATAGCCCACACAGAACTGAGTAACTTGCTGACTAAGGACCTCGCATTTCCTAAAAGAGGCATGTTATCCTGTGAATTTTGTGGATGCAAGTCTTCAGTTACCACTGACGCCCCGAAGTTAAAACAAAGAACTGGAAGCAGAAGGAAAAGGCTGTAAACAATGTGTCCTGTGAATTGGCTGGTTCATCTTATAAACCACTGTCTAATGAACTGACTGGTTTAGCTTATAAAGCACTGAGAGTGAGAAAACCACTGCCTAACATCTTTTCTCTCTAAAGCACCATGTGGTTGAACAGTGTTATCAGTTTTGGAATTTCTGGAAATGTTAGAGTGAGGCAGTTAAAATATAGGACATTCATCCAAAACCAAATGAGACTGAAGGTAGCTTCTGCTGGAAAAAAAGCCCAAAACGGGAAAGTAAACTGTGCTTTTATTCTCTCTCTGGAACGTTGAAAGTCATAAACATCTTTTAGTGTGTCTCTAAAACCAAAATGTTTCTCCTTTGGAGATTTCCCAGAATGCTAGAAGTAATGTTCATTTTAACGGGGCTAAAACTGTAAAGTTAGGCTGGCAGTACTCTAACCTCCATAACGTAAGGCTCGGCGTGTAGATACTTATCTTAAACAAAGAAATTCCAGAGAATATATTGAGAAAACAAGAAAGCATGATGTTGTGTTTCCTAAAGTCATTCTGGTATTACCCTGTGTCATGGTTTAACCCCAGCCGGTGACTGAGCACCACCCAGCCGCTCGCTCACTCCCCCCAGCCCGGTGGGATGGGGGAGAGAATCGCGAGTGTAAAAGTGAGAAAACTTGTGGGTTGAGATAAGAGCAGTTTAATAATTGAAATAAAATAGTGATAATAATAATAAAAGAATACACAAAGCAAGTGATGCACGATGCAATTGCTCACCACCCACCGACCAATGCCCAGCCCGTCCCCGAGCAGCAGCCCCCGGCCGGCTTTCCCCCAGTTTCTATGCTGAGCGTGCCGTGACATGGTGTGGCATAGCCCCTTGGCCAGTCGGGGTCAGCTGTCCTGGCTGTGCCCCCTCCCAGCCTCTTGTGCAGCCCCAGCCTCCTCAGTCGGTAGAGCAGGAGAAGCTGAGAAGTCCTTGATTTAGTGTAAGCACTGCTTAGCAACAACTAAACCATCCGTGTGTTGTCAACATTATTCTCATCCTAAATCTAAACCACAGCACTATACCAGCTACTAGGAGGAAAATTAACTCTATCCCAGCTGAAACCAGGACACCCTGGTAATTACGTATTATTCACATTGCTGCCATCTGTGTAGCGAAAAGACGACCAAAAAATGAGGATCGCTGACAGTGCTAATCCATGAGATGATAAATCCGTTGCTTCTGCCAAGCAGCACAGGTTTGGCTGTGTAGTATTAGGACATAATCCATTAGAAACTGAGGCTGAGGGATTTGAACTCAGTGTAAGTATATGGGTTTACCACCATGTTTGCTTTTTGCTTTTCTTACTAATGTGATGTGTATGTATCTGCTTGTAATGTGCATCAATGCAATAAAGTGGAAATGTATCTGGTTTTCTTTTTTTTTTAATATCTCCTGGTGGTAGAACCTTCAGAATTCTTCTGAATTTCATTTTCTAGTCTTTACTAAATTAAGCTAGCAGAATATATTGTTTTACTCTTTTTAATTTCTGAAACAATTATTTCATACTGTTTTTTCCTCTGTCAAAGCTTCATGATATTAAAAAAAAAAAAAGCTTCCATTTTCATAAAACAATCAGTGTGGGTCACTTAAAAAACCTGATGGTTTTACTACATGTACTGCAGTTTTTATTGATATTAAAGATGAGGGGATTGAATTCTCTGTGCTTAATCCCAGGGGCTGTAAGCCTAGTAAGTGTATGTCTAACTAGAGAAATCTTTCTTCAAGTTTGAACGTGTCAAAGACTCCTATTTTTCCTTTTTTATTTGTGTCACAGCATATATTTGGCATGAAGATCATGCAATATAGAGACTGTTGCGGAATGTGTAGGTAAAACAATCCTGTCAGGATTTCTGAATCAAGAAATAAACACAAAACTATGTGCTTATAATAGGATATTTGCTTATAATGGGATGCATACTTCTGTGTGTCAGTGCGTTATGAATTACAGTAATTGCATGTTCAGAAGAGTTCTTAGGAAATGACTCTCCCATCTGGCTGCGTACACGGAATACGTTTATTTAAATGAAAGCAAATTTAGTCCATGGAGATGTTTTCCAGCACACAGGGAGGCTGTGTTCTATTCCCACTCGCCCATAACAGTTGCAAATCACACTATTTTGATGAGAATTTCTTCTCGTGTGGCCTAGAGCACCACCACTGTCTCTGGCTTCTGCCTTGCTCCTTTTCTTCCCGTCTTTGGACGTTGGTCTCGGCTGTGCCACTGCCACTCTTCCTGAAGCCACGTTTTGAACCAAATCGGGGAGCTCCTCTGAGTTAAACAGACAAATAGGAAAAAACCAAACCCCCCAGCAAAGAAAAAGTGGGAGGAGTGGGTTAAAGCAGCACTTACTGAAACAAATGCATGTAAAACAAAGAATCTTGTATAGGTTCCTCACTTGAAGTCCTGTTAATTTAAAATCTCTTTGAAAATCTGAGCAATCAAATGAGGCAGAAGTGTCTTAACCAAACATTATTGTAGCCACCTAATAATTAAAAATTTAATCCCTAAATATTAATTTTCTTGAATAACTCATAGTATTTGATACTTATATGTGCTTTCAGTTGACTGAAATACATTGAGGTGCTGGAGCGTGGCCGGAGCAGGGCAGCGAGGCTGGGGCAGGGGCTGGAGCACAAGGCTGGGGAGGAGCGGCTGGGGGAGCTGGGGGGGCTCAGCCTGGAGAAGAGGAGGCTGAGGGGAGCCCTCATCGCTCTCTGCAACGGCCTGAAAGGAGGCTGGAGCCGGGGGGGTCGGTCTCTGCTCCCCAGGAACAAGCGATGGGACGAGAGGGAACGGCCTCAAGCTGCGCCAGGGCAGGGTTGGGTTGGGTATTAGGAAAAACTTCACGGAAAGGGCTGTCAGGGACTGGCCCAGGCTGCCCAGGGCAGGGGCTGAGTCCCCACCCCTGGAGGTATTTAAAAGCCGGGGAGATGTGGTGCTTGGGGACATGGGTTAGTGGTGGGCTTGGCAGTGCTGGGTTAGTGGTTGGACTTGATGATCTTAAAGGTCTTTTCCAACCTTAACGATTCTATGATTAAGTCTCATTGTCACAACAGTCTTTTCTATCTTTTCTTACTCACTGTGTGTATTAAATAATGAGTTTAAAATACTTCACTTGCCTTATTAGTTAGCAGTAGCTTTCTCTGTTGTGAAGCTATTAATATTTGTTGTTGATGCACTTTTAAAGCTACCTCTAAACGGCCATGATTTCTGGGAAGGTGTATGATCTTCTGCAGATTGCTTTTGCAAATGAATACAGCAGTGATTTGATTTATGCAGAACAATTAGTCCAAATCCTTCAGTTCCAGTTAGTCCTGTGCATTCCCGTATGCCACACATAGGCTAGTTTTATATACCTCTGCTATTTTTGTGGTATAGAATGATCTCTTGCTCAGTGTGAAGCCATTTGTGCTGTAAGCAGTTCACTCTCTTCAGTGTAACTGCAGGAGTGCCAAAGCATTAAGCAGTAGGATTTTAGGGGTGTTAATTTAATCTTTTAAGTGTCGTTCGTGTGCTGCTTTCTGCAACAGCCTTTTTAAAGCAGTCCGTATATAGCCATCAAAAGAGCTGTTGTGATGAAAAGCAAACAACCTTGAAGTGTCGTAAATGATTTTAATCTCTCTGAATTTGTCTGTTTAATGTAGGTAGAAATTTTAAAGTCAAAAAGGACTCCCTAGGAATACAAATTTTAACAAACAGGGAAAAGATTTAGCTGATTAAAAATTCATTGGAAAAAGGCAGAACCATCAACACTTCATGTTTTAAAATTAGTTTATTAACACGGAAAAAATTGAAAACCTGCTGTTCTGTGTGAGTCTCTGACTGTTCAGTAGTCCAAGAAATGCACATTCCTGCCGTTAGCCCCTCAACGTTTTTATTCTGTTGAACTGGATGCGTAAGGATTTATATAATCTTAATATTTCACACAGTTTCTCCTAAGTTCAACATTACAGAAAGTATGAAATGAGCATATGATATATGAAGTTAAGAGTTATTTGTCAAATTCCTCTATGGACTGGGAAAATGTGTTTGTTGTGAGACACAATTTAAAAGGCGTTCTCTTTGTTCCCAAGCAGGCCCTTCCGAAACATCAGAGATGGATGAAAAAATTGCTCTTGCAAAGAGTTACACAGGTAGATCTTTTAGTTGTATTTTTTCTCTCATCTGTTTTGGAAATTGAATGTGTGAGTTTTACTTCTCAAGGCTCTGCTTCCTTGATTTGAACTAAGACTTTTAGGGTATTCGAACTTAAACTTCAACAGACATGAAAATTTCAGTTGCCTTAATTTTCAGGTGTCCACGTAGAGAGTCATATAGAAGGGAATCTCATTTCTTTCTTTTCTAAATTTGAAAAGGAACATCAGGTTGAGCAGTAAAGCACTAGTAATTTGTGCAAGTTGAATGTTTCTCATGAAATTCGGTCTGTTTCATAATTGGTTATAATGTTTAATAAACCGCTTATGTATTATGAGTACAACTTGATCATTTCTTTCTTTCAGCTGTGTGTGAAGTGAATGGGTATATACAAAACAAAATATATGGAAAGTCTGTGTTTAGTAGGAGGAGTTCCTTACGGTATATGAACAATATCTGAAATAAATTTACTCCAAAATCGGACGTTTTTTTCAGCTTCTTACAATCTGTATTAAAAATACTGGTTTGCCCATTTGCAAACACTAGAAAACACTAATCTGCAGTTCAACCCATTAATTTCTTTATAACGTCAGAGTGCTCCTGCTGTCATGAATTTAAGATTCAGAAGTTGAGCCTTCTGTATGTTGTTCATGTGAACGTTATAGTTCTGGATTTTTCGCTTACGAAAATCCTTGCTTTGAATAGTCGATGTTAAAAGTTCCTTTTGTATTTTTATTATGGTATGTTTTTTACTTTATATTTGTCTAAAGGAAGCCACCAGGGTTCCGATTGCAGTGAAGGAACAGATGTGGAAATACCGGTAGAAGGTTAGAGATATGAAATGTTTTTCATGAGAATAATTTAACATCATTGGATATTTTTTTACAGAAGTATTTGAAAAGATGGCACCTTAATTAAAGTTGTTCATCTTCTCCAACCATTCTCTTTCCACATTTCCACAAGGTTGGCTTTTGGGTTTTTTGTTCTGTTTTGCTTTTAATCTCCCAAATCATGCCACTCTGTGCTATAAGCAAGTTGTGACGGGAGTCATCATTCTTTTAAATCATAAATTGCATTTGTAAGGTGCTTGTCACCCAATATTTAATGCTTTGACGTGATGTTAAAAGTACATCATTCTGCAGCTGGTTTCATTCTAAGCACCTGGCTCTCAAACCTGAGTCGTGAGTATTTTTTGGATGTTAAGGCCAAGTTATGCTAGCAGCAATACTCATTCTTGCAAATCCCATTAGTTTTGCTTTGAAGGTAAATATCACCATAGTTAAGGGTACCATTACATGAAATTTAAAAGCATTTCTCTTGATAAAGGAGAATAAAGTTCTTTGCTCTTGCTGACTGCACTATTAACTCTACTTATTTGAGAAAAATAATCTAAGTACTTTGTTTCCCTAAGCATAATGCTGTGAGCTTTATGCCTGAGAGAGCCTGAGGAATGGGAAGTGTGATACAAAATGACCAAGACTCTGACTTTGCTTTGGTTTTGACTATATAGAACTCTATAGCTACAGATGCTGAGTGTGGCCCTTTGTGTCAGAATACGGTTTTGTTACACACTCTTTTCTCAGATCTGTTCTCCTTTACAAGTTTCTGTAAGAGATGTGCTGAAAGTTGCACCCTGGTTTTGCTGAATACAATAAACCTGTTGTTCATGAAGGTTAGTATTTAAGAAAAGGCCTATAGGCAGTGATTAAAAATTGCAGGTAACAGTCTAACTTAAATTTCATTTGTTGTTTAAATAGGCATACAGCGTAGGCAGTCTTGTCTGGATTCTGTAAAATAAAATGATTTATTGCTGATCCTCACAAAAATGAGTAAAAAAATCGGTGACAGTATTTGGATTTCATGAAGTCTTTGGTGTATAGCCTTCTAATTATTATTAAAGAAATACATATAATAGGCATTTAAAGTTCTTTGGAAAGTTTTTCTGAAAGCTACAGCCTGTGATGCAGATGATTTGCAGAAATGATTGTTTTCTGCAAAGGAAAACATCAGAGGGATGTACAAACGTATCTTCTGGTGTATATCACTGGGGGTTTTCACTGTTTTTCCCCTCCAATAACCTTGACGAGATGGTGAAAAAGGAAGTGGCAAAATTACCGTGTGCCTGGAATCCCCCAGATTAGCTGTAGCTCATAAAGGTATCTGAGGTCTTAGTGAGATTGGATGAGTGGGGAGCATGGTGTGATTAAAATTCAGCAATCAGAAAGTTAAGGTTATGTGCATCAAAAGAAATTGTTTTAAACTGAATGAAATCACATTTGAGAAAATGGAGACAGTGCCAGTGAATGACAATGTTTAGAACTGTGAAGAAGGCTGCTGCTTAGGAGCTGTGTGTATTTACCTAAGATCAAAAAAATACCTAGTGATGATAATACTTTGTTAAGAAAAAAACTTACTTTAGTGTTTAAACCAGTTGGTTTAATATGGCTTAAGAAGAAACGTCCCATCTGGGAGTTTTCTTCCGTCTGCTTTGACATTTTTGCATGTTTCTCTTAATTATGACTGTTTCTCAGGGATTTGGTACTGGACCAGATGGACCATTTGCCAGTCTTCGTGGCTATTCTTAAATTTCCAAAAACTGTATTTCTTTTTTTTTAAACTTTTCTGATGCTCTCAAGAAAGGTTCTAAGTGAGGAGTTGATGTGATAGTTATTTTTATGACCATACTTTATGTTCACGTCTATTAAAAGACCATTACCTCCTAATTCTTTGCTTTTGTTGTGCATTTGCTAGTTATCTACCCAGCGCTCACTCTGAACTAGATCAAAACATCGTACTATGTTTTCCATTAACTAGATGATATATTTGACATAGTTCGAATATACTCCAGTTAAGGTGTCTCAGTAGATACGGCTGAATCTCTACGATACACGCCAGCATGTGAAGAGCCTTTGAGACGGGAGATTCCTTCAGACTTGCTCCCAAAGTGATATCATACTTCCAGCTTACAGAGATCTGAAAGAAGATACTCTTCAAAATGCACAAGTGCAGCATTACTCTGCCAGAATAATTAAAATATATTCCTTCATACACTGCTACTTAGTTTTGAAATAGTTTGCAATATAATTAGCTTTGCTTTTTTAAACTTTACTGCAGTTAAATGCAAATTGCTCTTTCTCCCACTGAGTATTGATAGGCCTAACCCTATTTATTATGTTGGTGCAGACTGCCCCAACGAAAGCATTGCGATTATGAATTTCCCTCTCATTTTTTCACTGTTGGCCTTGCAGCCTGTTATGGAAATCTTTATAGTGCAACAACTGCGAGTCTGTGTAAATGGTAAAGGAATATATCATCTGTAGGGGCACCCAGCCTTTGTTTATATTTTCAGTAATGCTTGATAACAAAGGGAAAAATATTTATGATTGTATTAATCCTATTAAGCCAAGAATAAGGAATTTCCTACTGTCATTAACACCAACTCTGCACTGCTGCACACGCAATTTAGCAAGTATAATCCCCGCCTCCTTACCCTGTCTAGAATTGCTTAAAGGCTTATGGTAAAATATCTTTGCTTCAGTTTTTGTTGCATGCTGCGAATGCAAAAATGTTTCAGTGAGCCAGGGGGCTTTTTTGACAAGTGTTATTTTAAATATAAAATCACGGAGTGTTTGGTTAAAAATCTTCTCTGTGTCCATCATTCAGCAGTCCTGTTTTTCCCCCTTCAGATTCCTCCCAGCACGCCCCTTCAGAAACAAGTGAGGATCCTGAGGTCGAGGTCACCATCGAAGGTTAGTTCTCCAGTTCATTGATTTCAGTGCATTGGGTATTTTTATGTCAAAAAAAATGTTTTACAATGCTTGCGTTACTTGGCATTGAATAAATAGGTTTATGTGCCAGTGTTGACTGCAGTTTGGATCGTGCACTGCTTTGTAAACGTACCTAGTCCAGAAGCTTTATAAAACCACAACATACTGAAGCATATTGGACTTAGTGGACTGGTTTTGAAATGATGCATGACAGAGATTTGCATCTTTCACGTGTTTTTCAAGCATTGGTAATGAATACTCGTTATTTAATAGCCGCTAATTTAAATTTTCAAAAGATTTTGCAACATTCATTCTGAAGAGCACGTTGTTTTATAAGCACACTGTAGTGGTATAAAATTTCTAGTCAACACTAGCTTCTGGGAAGAATTGTACTGTAACAGAAATGATGTGTTACAGGTGGTGTAAGTGAAGCTTCAATTTATTTGTCTAATATCAATAAATATGAGCTAAAAACGTTTGTACTTACCACCTCCCTTTCTCTTCTAAACGGCACTAAAGCCACTAACCAGTGTCCATGTTGTTTTCGTGCGAGGGTGTTGGTTGGAAGTCAGCTGTATTTCTTGTATTTCTGAATTACATGTCCTGTAACTGCTATAAAACAATTCTGAAATTGGCTTTTGCATTACTTGCTTCTGGAATGGGTAAGATTAAGACCACCAAATTAGCAATTTAGAAATTCGGCAGTGCATTTTAGGACAAAGCTGACACTTCTGGCATTACTTTCACCTTTTTATAATCCAGCAGTAAACTAATTCTTACATTACCTCAACAGAAAAGGTAGTAAGAGAATATTCATTAAGTTCTATGTATATGTAAAGGCCTTTACCACAAAAGTAAAAATGCTCTGAAAAGATTTTCTCTAACAGAATATAATACAACTGCATAGGTGCAAGAGATGTCAATATGTAATATTATTCTTCCTCAGTAAACTATACCCTTGGTGACCTGGGCAGGTGCTATTCTGTGAAATTAACTTCCATTTTCTTTGTCTGCTTTAACCGTTTCTTTTCTTTACGGTTGCAGGTATTGGTAATTAGTCTTAAAAACTCATTAACTGGTAGGGAAGATAGTGTTTCGGGTTGGGAAGTGACTGGCTAAGTAGCAGCTCACCTGGGGTTTGCAGTTTTCCCCATCTGTCTGTCTGTGTGTGTTTGAGGTAGGGCTGACCTGTTAAATGAATTTCAGTTACGTCCATCGGTTTTACATTGGTTTGAAGCCGGTTTTAGCACCCTTGAGCTTTTCAAGATAAAACTCAAGTACTGTGTTTCAAGACTTATTAGTGGAAGGATACTTCCAATTACATAAAAATGTAGTCTGTGTCTGCACAATTTATTTCCTCATTTCTTTTGCTGTTGTGTGGTCATTTTATGATCATGAGATGTCCAGTCGTGTTTCAGAACTCAATATTGTTTTCCTTAGGAAGTACAGAAGAAGCTTTCTTTTTTCTCTTATGCCTTGTGCTGGGCCTCTTACGCAAATTGTTCCTACACAGGCCAGTAGCTTTCTGAATTTACTCAGATAAGTAACGCGTTGCAAAATTTGATTCCCTGATAAAGCACAGTTCAATACTTGCATTAGAGCTTTGACGTTCAAAGCAGTTCCAACATTGCACATGAGTTCTCTGGACATTAAAACAGTGATATTTTTATGTTTCTTTAAGACGATGATGACTACTTGCCCCCTAACAAGAGACCGAAGAACACCGAGTCAGCTAATGAAGCTGCCAATACTGGGAGAAGAAAAGTGAGAGAGTTCAATTTTGGTAAGCTAAAAATTAAAGATTATTTTGCCTTTCTGCTTTGTTTTATAAAAAGGTATTAGACAATTTCACACTGCAGGAGTGAGACATGCCAGTGTGAGTGTTCATTTAAGAGCCCAGGGCTCTTTGTAGATGCATTGCAGCAGTATAATCATCAACATAGGCTACCTCTGTTTTTTCTCATTATTCAAAGTGACCATCTAAATAGCCACTACAAGTAATTTAATAAAATAATAAGTCTAGATTTTTGTCAGCTGATTCATTGGACAAGAAGCTAAGACCGAATTTATTAGTGTACTGAATTATGGCAAACCGGAGGTCAGGAGCCTGTCTAGCTGGTCTTTCTGATACGTGCTGTGAACAGTGAAGATGTGCCGAGGGGAGCCACATTTGGGAAGGTAACCA
The DNA here is from genome assembly GCF_965183815.1 of Platalea leucorodia. Lineage (NCBI taxonomy): Eukaryota > Metazoa > Chordata > Aves > Pelecaniformes > Threskiornithidae > Platalea > Platalea leucorodia. Next base: position 3,905,894 of record NC_138838.1, on the reverse strand, counting down.
AATGACTCTGTTACGCTGAGTAGCCTGCCTTGATCCCTGTGGACGCACAAAAAGTTGGGGTCTTTTTGGTAATGTTCTTTCATCTTACCTTATGTAGAGTTCTCACTCCAGAAATGCATCCGCACACTGTAGTTATTCTGCTTAGAGATACCTCCCATGTGATTTGTTGCAGCCCCATACCTCTCCTTTATGTCTTGTTTTGGTTTGGTTTCTGGGCAGATATCCCATTAATCTGTGTACTTCTATAAGGTGCTGCACAGCTAGGAACATGTCCTTTGGCACAGTGTTTGAGATGTTTATTAGGATTGCTGGGATTTGAGGTCAGTTGAAAAATCCCCATGGAACTTCTTCTGACATCTGTTTTGTGTGAAACCTTATTTCATGCTAATTTCAGTGAAAATGAATAAAACATTGCTGAGACCTCTATTCTCCAAAGATCATTGATACTAATAGGCAGTTCCACATGTAGCATTAGTTAGTTTTGGTTGGGTCAGGAGAACATAATGGCAACATTAGTAGAAGAGAAGATTGAGCCGTTAATACTGCCGAAGCTTTTGCTACAATATATTCCCTTAGTAGAAAACAGCATCTAAACTTGGCAGGCTAGCAGTGTTTGAAGGGAATGAACAGTGAGGTGGATTAGACGTGGAGAGCAAAGGTAATAAAATATTAGGATGATAAAAGTTTGCGGTGAGCTTCCAATGTTGAAACACCAGTTAAAGAACATCTCACAGCTTACCTGCTCACTGTGGCTTCTGCGTTGACTTGGTAGATTGTCTCTCTGGGCTGTTCTCAAGAAAACTCTGCTCTTAACCGCCTGCCGTGCAGTTAGATTACAGTGTTTTGCAGCTCACAGATTATTCAGAGATCTTTATTCCTGGGCTTCCTAAATTGCATTGAGGTTATTGCACCTCATATTCACTTTTGGGGTTCACCTACAGAAAGTGGTATTTCTCTACGGTGTTGCAACATCTGGCTAAAACACAAAATCAATGTGAGAAGCTTCAGAGCTTCATTTGCTGTAATGAAAAAAAGAGCAACTCTTGGTAGTTGCAGTGCTGCTATTTGGACATTTCAGAAGACTTTGCACCTTTGGCTAGTGAAGTCTAATATTAGATAATTGGAGAGGAGAAAGGAGGTGTTTAATTCTGTCATGAAGAGATGCAGAATGACAAAGGCACATGCACTCAGAAGGCTGGAAAGGAGGTATAGATGCTTGAGAGAGAAATCTGTCTCATCTGATAAAGACTTTCAGTATTTTACATAACACTGATGAGATCCAGATGTTTGATAGCTGTGAGAGGTTTCCTGTATGTCTTGATTGAGTTGGAGATCAGGTACCCCAAGTGGCCTGAGAAACAGGGTGAATAATGTGCTGTGCTCTTAGTTTCATGGAAACAGGAAAACGAAGTGGAAAACAAAATAATTGTAACCAGGGGGAGGAATGAAAAGTGTCTGGTAAAATGCTTGATAGAAATTGATCATCTTTGGGAAGGGAGGTTGGATTTCAAAAATATTTCTGAACCAACTATTTAGGGTTAAGAATATCTTTGCTGAAAGGAACTGACATTGTCAGTAAAAATCTCTTCCCACAACGTTTTTTTTTTCTGTCTTAGAGATTTTATCAAAAGCTCAGAAGCTTCAAGTTGTGTCTTGCAGTTGTGTCATACCATTTTAGTGGGAAAAGAAAGTCCCCTTAGCTGTTGTCTCACTATGACAGTGATGGAAAGTGTGTATAGTTTTTCCCCATTTAGACACACAGTTGAAGACAGGTTTCACCAGCCTGCAGCGTGCTTAGACTTGCTCTGTGTTTTCCATTTTACTTCCCCACGAAGTACTGCGTGGCATGTTGATGGGAACAGGAGTGTCCTTAGTACCTGAGCATCATTTTGTGTGCAGGTTGCCCCTACTGTAGTGGATGTTATCTGGAGCGGAGAATGGGGTGAATTGAAGAGACCGTGGATGGGCTGGGGAAGTTTTCGGGATTGTTACTTCATTGGGATGGTGTTTCCCATGTGTCAGAAGATGTATATGGACGAATAGAAGGAAACCATCACTTATCTTGGTGCCTATGGGAAAACTAAACTGCTTTGCAGAGTGATTACCAAATGAGAATATCAGCTTAGCTTTGTGGTATGTCTTCCACTTTGCTACACAAGCACGAAGTGTGTGACAAAAGAATGTTTTTACAGTAATTGGTCTGAATCCAAGAGGTTAATAATGCTGACAGTCTGATAAAAAATAATGCTGGTTACCTGATAACCCCTCTGAATTTTGTCTCTGTAGCCTAGCTTGGCAATGTACTTATAAAATAGAAAAGTAGCTAAAAAACAGTGTGCTGATCAAAATGTGAGCCTGTCTATGATTTTTTTTCAATTGCCTGTTCTCTGTGTATCCACCATTCCAAATAAACATGCCTGTTTTGTGGTGTATTTGATTATTAATCCCTGTAGTGTTTCCATTGGAGGGAATGGGGCATGGAAGTAGTTGTTTGAAAATACCCACATGGAATATTTGGCCAGGGATTGCGGGGTTCGGTAACTGAGAAAGATGAAACCTTGACAACTTAGTGGCCCCGTAGGAACGCTCTCGTGAGCATGCTAACAAGCAGAGGGAGACCAGGCTGGGTGGGAGTGGCTTCTCCTAAAATTGCAGCAACAACCAGTATTCAAGGCAGTATAATTTGTATGCTTTTTATATGGTTGCTTTGTAATATGGCATGACATTCTTTCTGGCTGTTCTCCCTCTGATGAAAACCAGCCTGAGTTTTGGAGGAGGTTTTTTGCTGAATTTGCCTCAGAGCTTGATGAACTGAAGGGATCTCAACTCTGTGAGACTTTCCCCTGGGTCATGCAGGTGCTTTTCAAAACCCTTGTCCCAGGACCGGCCGTGTGTGTTCACCAGCTCCGTTGAGTAAAGCAGAGTTTCCTCTTTAAGCCAGTAAATTCTGACTTGTGTTTTCCTGACTCTTACTGGTAAAGCTGCTGTTAATCCCTTGTTCTGTAGGTCAACAAAAAATGCAGTTGGTGGTTGTGCTGCAATCAGAGCGAGCTTCATCTGGCTATACACCTGAAGTTAAAGAGGGAAATATTGCAGGGTTGAAGTGACGCAGGAGTAGAAAACATTGAGCTCAAGACATGTTTATCAGCTACGAAGCTGTGTACTACAGGATAGCAGTAAAAAAAGGTGGAAGAAGCAATTATATAGATTTATCCACAAGGATGTTATTTCAAAATATAAACAGGTTAATTTATGTAGGTGATACGCCAGATCACTAGAATGAAGAGTTTATGTCTGGATGAGAGGCAGTGTGCCAAAACACCCTTTCCCCTCTAAACAAGGCCTTGTTCTCGCCCACATCTGAGGCATGCTGTTCTCTTAATATCCATAAAATTACATTTAAAAACTATAGGCTTAAAAATGGCCACCAAAGTTGTATACATTGGTCTGAGAATGAATATTTAAAACCCTTTCAATACGGACTCAAAATTCAATCCTCTCTCTTGTCTGATAGAAGAATTTTTTGACAACTGGCAGTGTAATAGCTTGAGTGGCCTCATTTTTTGACCTCTGCAGTTACTAGACTTAAGTCTTCAGTGTAAGCAATAAGCTGTAAGTATACTTGCTTATTAACTCATTCGTAAAGGCCAGCCAGTATCTGGTACCATCTACAAAAGAGTTGTGGCATTTTCCTAAAAGCATTGAGATAGTAGAAAAAGCTGTGAATGTGTGCGCTCTGTCACAGGCAGAAAATTAGATGTTAAAATTCTGCCATTTAATCCAGCTCTCCGTGGAGCACACAGTTGGATTTGGTTAACTTCTGTCTTGTAGCCTGCATCTTCTTTCAGAAATAGGATTTATGGGCATGTTTTGCAACATCAGGACTTGGAGAAATACTGGATTAAGGTAGAGGATGGCATGATGCCTTCTGACCCAGATAGCTGTACGGATTTGCACCAAAACAACTTCATGTACTCGCTGTAAGCTTTATCAAGCTTCACTAATTAAGCTTTTCAGCGCCTGGATTTAGATAACTATCAACAGCGGCTGCGAACTGACTTTACCCCTGATGGTAGTGAGAGCTGCTGATCGAGCTATCAAAGAGAAACCATTTTTGGAGTTACTTTAGCCTAGCTTATGTCCTTTTATTTTTTTTAAACTTGGTTTAACATCTGCACAAGTTTTGGAGGTAATCTTAAACATTTTATTCTATCCTTTTTCTTTCTGAATGTATCCACATATTTTATGGTATAGCCTATGCCGTACTCCACAAGCACCTGTATGCAAGCGAGCGGTAAAAGCACACTGCATATTTCAGTTAGTTGTTAAATAGATTTTACAAGAGATTCTCAGTCTCATTTGTACAATGACATGTCCTCCTCTTTTCTTTGCAGAGAAATGGAATGCGCGAATTACAGACTTGAGAAAGCAAGTTGAGGAGCTGTTTGAAAAAAAATACGGTATGTGTTACACTCCTTCCCCAACAATTGCCTCTAGTCCTTTGACACCGTAAATCACAGCTCTTTGGCATGCATCTTGTTGTTGGCTCAGGAGCACACCAGTACTGGCAGCACCAAAGGGTTAAATATTATTAGAAGACCTAAAACTGGGAAAAGTAGCTTTTTTGATGAGCAGAGTAATTTCAAAATTGGGTGCCTATGTTTGGCACCTAAGTGTGCAACTTGATTTTATTTTTCAGTTGTGCTCAGTTTCCTGGAGCTCCAGTGTGCTCATGTCTGGGGCCACCCACATCTGAGAGAGCTGGCCTTTTTTCTGTAATTACACTGAGTCCTTAAGTGAAATAATGTTTTCAAAAGGCTCTGGGGAGAAGTTACCAGAGATTGATTGTTCCTTTCTGATTATGATTGATTTGCAGTGAAGCAACAATTATATGGTAATGGTTCTTGGAGAGAAAAAGCAGCACACGTTAGACTTTGGAATTTGTCTCCAGATGTTTCACCTAGACATATTTTGTGTCCACATGTCACAGACTAAAACAGCATCAGCAAAAATGTCAAAAATAAATGGTGGTGCTCCTCTGCTGTGAAAAGTGGAAGTGCTTTCAGAATGGACCTTGTGATGTTGGAGTTACTACGTGGTTTGGGTGTGACTATCATCTGACATTTAAACAGCCCACTGAAAGCAGCTCACACCAAGTACAAACAGTTCAGAATCTGATTCACACTATTTTAATTGCTCTAGAAAGGAGCATCGTTCTTGGTGAATTGCTTTTAATTTTGGTTTTGGTGTTTGCATATAGCCAGCCTAAAAATCTCCTGTGGAGTCTGTTGAATACAGAGCTATTCCTGACTTCCCATAGCAGGCCAGATGGTATTAAATTATCCCCTTTTTCCCTGTGGATGACAACATTTCATTGATTCACAAACCAATTCCATAGCAGATTCCAATTCTTTCTATCTGTATGGGCATGCAATTTCCCATTTACTGAGATGAGTTACGGATGTCAGAATTCGCAGAATGCTCCTCAGATTTGTTGGCTTCTGGAGCTCCACAGTATTTTAGCGATGTCAGTCATTGTCATCCATTACAACTGACATGTCTGAATATATATTTATTTTTGTGTTTAGATGTAAACTGATTGGGATTACTTTTTATAGTGTAAATACAAGGTAGTGGCTCACAAATACAGACTCATTTATAAAAATGACACCTATATTCAATAGGATTTCTATGCAAAAATGTGTAACGTTCCAAGTCTAAGAAGCCTCACTGCAGACTGCGATGCTGATCGTGTTCTTTGGCTTTCTGAAGAGTATTTGCTAAAACATTTGCTGATCTAAGAGAAATAAAGACTCTCACTTGTAAAAACTTACCTGTTGTTAGTTACTTATTTAAACAAACAGGATTTTTCTTGCTCTGAAGCTGTTCTTACTTGACGCTGTGTAGCGATCTAGATTTTAGTGATGTTCTTGATCTCTTTTCCTGGGGCTAACTGTGGTTCACAAATGCTCGTTTCCACGTGAGGCTCATCTGCTGGATTTGTTACCTTTTCACCACTTGCCACAACAGCCTCCAGGGCTGAGAATAATTTTTTTTAATTTTTTAGAAGAGGTATATGACTGCAATAAAAATCTGCTCTAATGAAGGGCTGGTGTGACACACAACAGCTCTTTTGGTGATTGTTCTGTAGCTCCTTTGACACAGGTTTGAATAGGGTTTATTTAGCCTATTTGCTAAGTCGTCTTCAGGTTCGTGTCCCGCTCTGTACGTGCCTATTCCCTGTCTCCAGTTTTCGCCATGTTATATTTGGCAGTTGAAACCAAGTCTAGGTGAAACACAGTTCTTCTTGCGGTTTTCTAAAACCCTGTTCTCATCAGAGTATAAGGCTGAGATACATACAGTATTTTCAAAGCTTCTCTGTTTTGTGATAAACATACTTAGAACTGTTCTGCTTCCAAGTGGTTGAAAGAGTATGTTGCCCAAATGCCTTTAAAACCTAAACTGTTTCCTTGCTTTTAAGAATTTGTGAGTTAATGAGACTATTTTGTATACACTGATGTCTGAATCACTGGCCGCTTTCACGTTAAGTTGCTTGAAAATGTGCCCTGAGTAGTTTTGCTTTCAGAAATCCTGCCACATCATCACTGTACTCTAATTTGGCCTTAGCTTGGCCTTTCTCTCCTCAAATAATTTTTTGCATCTAATTTCCATAGCAAAACAACAGAACGTACCAAACTATTTGCAGACCACTCAGATGGTAATAGAGAATTCTTGTTGCATGGCCTACAAAATTAACGTACCCTTGTGAGTATAAAGCAATTAGCCTTCTTGGTATTTGCAAACCATCACGCTGTTCTCCAGTATTTGCCAGCCTGATAGGTGTATTGATATGATTATGGTCCTCATAAGTTAAAGAAATACATTGAGGTTATTTTCCAGCTGTGGCTGAATGTGTTATTTGCTTTTCATTTGCTTCAAAGATTTCATTAGTAGGGCCATGCTTTTTTCGGCGGTGTTAGAAGTGTATTGTTTATTTCGTTAGTGATTCCTTGGATTTCTAAAATACACTGAAGCTTTAGGAATTCATTGAGAAGAAGGGATGTGTACCCCTCCTCCAAGGCATTAATGACTCTTGTAACCCAATAGTAGTAACAAATAATAATAATCAGAGCTAATGAACTGAAACATGCTTGGTTTATAATTAAGTCTAGATAATTTCATCTTTCAAAATGTGCTATTAAACAAAACCAAAATACTGTGAAACTTCGCTGTAACAGGTGCAGTCTCTGTTATTAAATGTTTACAGAGTAAAGGGAAAAGAGGAGAATCTGCGTGTGTGTGCAGGTCTGCAGCTTGTTTACTGTGAATTAGAGTGATTTTGCTATAAAACAAAAACAACCCCCACAAATACAAATGCCTGCATGTTTAAATGTGCTAAGGGGGTTGCTGCCTGCCTGCTAATTTTAACGTTTTCCAGGGTGATCTCAAACAGATAATTTGAGTAGAGCCACAAGCTAGTCTCATGGTTTTATTCTCCTTTTTTCTTAAAGCTCAAGCTATAAAAGCAAAAGGTCCAGTGTCTATCCCATACCCACTCTTCCAGTCACATGTGGAAGACTTGTATGTGGAAGGGCTTCCAGAAGGAATTCCCTTCAGGCGGCCATCCACGTACGGCATTCCCCGTCTTGAGAGGATACTTCTAGCAAAGGAGCGGATCCGGTTTGTGATTAAAAAGTAAGGAATTTTGCATTTTTGTCTCTATATTACACATTTTTTTCTGCTGGCTTCACTCTGCTTCATTTTGTCTTCAAGAACTTCCAAACTGATATACGCTGACGTATTCTTTTGCAGTACTCATGAGTAATTTTTAGTTGATGTTCACTCTGATAAATTCAGCTTATCAGATCACCAGAGCACCACAGTGGTGGCTGAGATCTGGACAGATCTCTTCAATATTATGGACTTCATGTCATGGGCAGATCTCTTTGTACTATTTTAATCTCTGTGGCAGTAATACATGTTGAAAGCTATAGGCTTGGGGATATCTTATGTTATCTGAGGATCCTGGCCTAAATTTCAGCTTGTGCTTTTATTTTTTTCTTGCTGGAATGCTGCATCAAGGTGTCTATGGCCATATCTATATATAGCATCTCCCAGGGCAGGCTTGAGGCCAAAATAGCTGCTGGTTCCTGTGATTTAGTTGGATGTGTGTCCTTGGTGTGTCTGGAGGTAGATCAGGTAGCGTACATGAATGTACCTTAGGTGTACATAGGAACTGCTTGAGGGCTCAGTTGCCTGCTGTAGCTAGCCTGGCAGGGTATCGTCTGCCTTTAAAGTGAGGACATGAGACTCATGAGATGTTCTGGGCTCCTGTCTTTCTCTTTTTCTCCTTTCTCGGCTTGGTGTCTCTCCTAGAAGAACCCTGACATTACTTTCTGCAAAGGCAGGTGGGATTGGAAGGGAGCCTGGACTGAGCCTGAATTCAGGATATGCAGGGAGAGATGCCGGCATCTGTGGATGTCGAGTGCTGGATCTCAGAGCTACAGAGCACTTTGAGATCCAGTACCGTGGGTACGACTCTGGCAGGCCGATACGCAGCTTTGGTAGTGGGTTGATATTTACCTTTTACAGTTTGGCGCTTCACTTCAGACAGATGTGATGTTTCACACCACAGATGGGCATCTACAGTTCAAATGAAGCTTCTGTGAGTAACAGCTGATGTTTTGCTGTTGCTCAGTGGTGTAGGGCCTAATCCAAGAGTTTTCAAAGTGGATGGGAATCTGCTGATTGCAGCGGTCAGGCTCAGCATTGGTGGTAGTGACAGCCCATGCCTCTGTGCGTGCTGCCTTTAGCACGGATGCTGGTTTCTCAAATTTGACAGGTATATGTTCAGTTTCTGTCATCCTAATGCTTGCAGATAATCAGAAAAAGAGGAAGAAGTGTAGATCTACCTTTTGTCTCGCTTAAAATCAGACACTATGCATAGATTTTAATATTTATGCAACGCTTGGACCTGCTCTTGTCAAATTTGTCTTAGTTGTTAACAGTAATTAATTTATGCTGTTCATTGGTTTTGTAATGTGTGGTAACCAGAGCAGCTCAAAAACCAGTTCACCTCTCTGAGAAATGTCAGAATTTTTAATTTTTTTTCTTCTTCCAATATGGATAAGACTAGATGTATTTGGGAAACAGAAATGTCTGCTTTGAGATTTTCATTTTTAAAGGTTAAATTTTTGATTTGGATCTTTGTTTCTGATGAAGTGCATCAGGACCTCAGAGATAATTTTAATGTAATCTGTATGTTACCGTGAAATGTTATGGCTCAGTAGGGTTCCAACCAGCTCTTACAATACTTTGGTGTTAATGGGAATTTAAAGTTGGGGATTGTGATGTCCCCTGTTATTTTTTTTTCCTGACCCTTCAGTGGTAACTTGAGGCTGTAACTGTAGGCTGTGACTTCTGGTTTATCAAAGTTTATGTCACTGTTGAAGCATGTCTCTTAAATCTTTTAGGCATGAGCTTTTGAATTCGACACGAGAAGATGTACCATTGGACAAACCAGTTGCAGGAGGTAGGTCTTCTAACATGTGAGTTGTACAAGTACATTGTGATTTCCTATTTGACAGTCTAAGTGGTGGCTACCGTTTGCTTTTACTAATAATATGTTGCAAATAATTCCTCTTGTTTTGAATTTTCTTTAGCTACAAAGTGACAGCAATTTTCCACTGGCTATCCAAGCCAGTGTTACTAACACACTATCAACTGGTTTGGTTCAGCTGGCCAGAAGGAAAACCAACGAGCTAAGTGTTAGTCTGTTGAGGGATAGAGAAAAGGTAGTAGTTTCCATAGGTGATAAGAGTTTAGTGGGTAGGGAAGTGTCTGTATCATGGAATAATTGCTTATATATGGTATTTGCCAAAATTAGATTAACGGAAGTACAGTAATGAACATACTGGTTGTAGTAACATTTATTATGGTAGAATTTGACTTGCTCAGGTGGTGGGACTCCGTTTTCACATAGCAGTGCAAAGACAATGCACTCTAACCGCTTTTGCCATCAGTAATACTTTTCAGCAGATGCATGCCCTTACATGTTTTGTCTCCATTGAGCACCCATCCAAAGGTAACAAAAATGACCATGTAAACACAAGACTACAAGACCAGACTTTTGTTACAGTTGCACCCATGAACTCATTTCCTCTCAAGGCGGGAGAAAAAAGTTTGGTATGGAAAAAAATCAAGTTTTGAAAGAATTGTGTCTTTGCATGGGCACTAGTTGGTAAATTACTTTCCTGGACTTGTTTTTCTCTTCAGTTGTATTCTGCTGTCTCTTGGGCTTCAGGGCATTTTTTTAGTTGTCCAATTAAGCCAAGTGTTGAAAGCTACTATGCCTGAACCAATGGTAGCAAACAAAATGCTTCCAACCCCAAAATACTAACTGGCAGCTTCAGCCTGGTTAAACTGAATTTTTAGTAATACCAGAGAAATTCTTGGTTTACACAGGTACTCGAGTGTATAAATGGTAGCATCTGCACTACTGCAGCACCGTTATGTTTTATTATATACTCAGTCTGTTGTAAAAGGTATATCAAGACTGTACTTAAAGTGAACATTAAGGATCTAAATTAAGCAAAGAAATTATGTCATAAGGATGTCACTTAAACGTGTGTGGGAATTAAACTTTCCCTGCAGTATAAGTTAACCTAGTGTCTTGAGTGTTTATAATCTACTGTTCCTTTGAGCACCAAATTTGACTACAAAAATAGTAGGTAGGCTAATGACTGAGTCTTAAACTTAACTGTACTCTTATGTGGGCTTTTAAATTAGCCCTTTTCTCTGTTGTTTTTGTCATATTTAATACGGTTATACTGATTATGAAGACAAAGCAGCTACATTACATATCCCGTAAAGCCTCTGCAGCTAAGAAAACTAGTGGTAACCCATTTTTATGGCACAGTGTTATGAACACTCACTTTACGTTGCTTGTCTTCACTAACTCATAATGATGGTATATTGTGTGACCTCTGCATTATTTCTGAGAGAAGAGAATGGCTGTGAAAGCTGTTAATATCTCGGGGAACACAGCTCAGAAGACAGCAGCTGTCTGAGCCTCCTTCCCCTCAGTTTTCTTTTCTCCCTGTTTGAATTCCCTCTTTCCCAGTAGCTCATCGCCTCCTCTGCTGCTCCACATATCTGCTGCCATCTCAGGAGAAGGAGCTATGTAGCGCCAGTCCCTGCTCTCAGCTCCTTGCAGCTCCGTGTCCAACGTCCTGCTCTGTCCGTAGTCCCTGCTGGCTTGTGTCCCCAGCAGGAGAGGGGTGGGCTGAGGACGGAAGATGTATTTTGACTGGCAGAAGAAAGATGATTTGCATTTGCATTCCTGTGGGAAAGAGGCTGGTCAGGAAGGTTTTATGGAATAGCCTCAGTCCTGAGAAGAGTGCTGTTGGCTCCAAGACAAACCGGTCAGGCAGCGGTGGTTTGGCTCAGGAAGTGGCTGGAGAAGTGTGAGCAGGTGCCTATGGAGATAGCCCACCCTGGTGCAATGCGGTTAGGGAGCAGAAGCTGTTACTTGTGCATGCTGACTGAACCCACAGCATGGCAGCTGTCCGGTACGTTGTTCATGACTGATGAGCTTCCACTTGTTGGTCACAAAGACATATTCAGAAGAAAAAAGTGATTTGCACGATATGTACTTTGATCCCTGTCACCCGACACTGAGGGGACAGACAGGTTCTTTTAGGGATCCTTGGCAGAAAGATGACGGCACTAAATCGTAGTTACAATTAGAGTTTGGGGTTTTTTGGTTTGTTGTTGGTTTTTTTTTTTTTTTTTTCCCCCATGATATTATAATTAGTATAGCATAGACTTTATTATTAGAATGGCACACGATTTCCACAAGCAGAATCAATGTAGCACAATTTATAAGTAGCATAATACAGAATTTATAATACAACTTAACCTATGGTCTCTAATCACCTAGACCCTCTGCAGATCAGGTCAGATCTTAATTCATGGCTTGCTGTATCAGCAATATAATCATACAACAATAACAATCATAATCTAGACTCAAAAATGATATAAAAAAGGCAAGTGTCTCAGTCTTTGGAGGAAGCAGAGGACAGTGGAGGCGTCCCTGGCCACAGGGGGTCACTGGTCTCGCTGTCCAGCAGCAGCTCCAGTCCAGGTTCCCCCCTTCGGACTTGTGACTGCTTGATTTTGTGGCCAGTGCCCCGTGAGCTGTTACTCTTCCCTGTTGCGTGCCAGGGGCATCACCACCACCGGGCTGGCTGGGTGCCTGGGACTTTCAAGGCTAGTGAGGGACGGAGTAATCGGCCTGGCGCCCAGGAACCTTGAGGCTCGTAGGGAGAAGAAAAAGAAATCTCGTTTGTCTACTTGGTTCACAGGACCTTCAGGGCCTGAGAATGAGGGGAAAGGGAATGAATATGTGACCTGCTCGGTCACAGAGAACGGCTGCTTGCCTTACAAAATGGCATTAGTTATGCTAACAGCATTACGAGGGCTTGGGAGCAGAGGGTAGCAGTCACAATCCCAAATGATGAGCACACATGACAAGACAGAAACAGAAGCTGTTACCATTCCTGCTACCAAATATGACAGCACTAATGTCGTCGTTGTGCTCTGTTGTTCTGCTGGAGGAGCAGAACTCAAACTTATGACTGTCTTCAGGTGCAAAACTGTCTCATGAACTCTGCCAAAGATGCGTGTGTACCAGCCAATAAGCAAAGACACTCAAGTGATAAAGTGATGGAAGAACAGTATTTAAACTTGTTCTATTCACCAGGATACGCTAGTGTACATAACTGCCACATGTTGGGTCCTGCGTCTAAACTATGACTTAACTCATGTCTTAGGTAGTGTCAAGGAAACATTTTGGAGAGTTGGAGCTAAGCTGCTTGTCATCTCAAGAAGAATGACAAAATCCCTAGAGTCACCTGATATAGCTGTTAACCACCATTCAAAAAGTATTGTCCACAGTGGGGACAAATGGATGCTGGAAGTTCAACATGAATATACAGCAAGGAGCAAACTGATATGTGCACCTACTGTAAAAGCTTCCTTTGGGGTTGTCAGTGCTTAGTGAAAATGCCTTGAAAGCGAGTTTTCATCCCATATGCATATCAAATTCTGCACTGAATATCAAGATAATTCCTTAGAAAATGAAACTAGCAAAAAACTAATCCTATCTCCAAATGGGATCTACAGATTGGAGGCAGATGATGAAAGCATTGCAGTTCTTCGTGCCAATACACTGTGTGTTTTGTAGCAAGAGCGATGTCACTGGTTCATTGGATTTTTGTACAGTTTTAATATTATCTCATTTTTTATAACTAATTTTCCTAGTTCCAAGTTGACTCTGTATTTCTTCCACATAATATTTCCTGGGTTACCTGAAAATGCAGAATGGTTATGCCTGCTCTAAACTGAACGACTGAAAATATAACCAAAATAATTAGGGAATGTTGTCTTTGTTCTGTGTCACTCAAATACAGTGAAAGAGGAGTGGTATGCCAGAATCACCAAACTGAGAAAGATGGTAGATCAACTCTTCTGTAAAAAGTTTGGTGAGTACAGTATTATTAGTTTCTTTTCTTTTCTGGCTTTGTATTTCTTAAAGGTTGCTTTCATTATTTCCTTTGAACGTCTACATGAATGAGACCTTTGATCAGTTTTTTCAAATATTTAAAATCCTGCCAGTTAAGTGAAAAAGAATGTATTACTCTACTGCTTATACAACAAGGTAAATTCATAGTTTAAAGAAATTTATAGATCTTATATGTACGGCTCTTCTAATTGCTCTCAATTCCTTCCTATTTGGATTTTTTTTTTCCTTTGATGGTGAATAAAACAACCATTTACTTATTTATACCCATTGCAGTACTATTAAAATTAGTATTAGAACATTTCTGGGTGAATTTTTATGCTCTCTCCAATATAAAAAAAATAGTCAACTTCATAAGAGCTAGAATAAAATGTTGCATGATGCTCTATAATAGATTAGAAACTTTGGATAAACCCACTGTATTATGTGGCATTGCAGAACCCAGTAATCTTCAGTCTAGCATTGTGACTGCCAATATCAACATGATGTAATATGGTAAATTTTTATATTCTTGATGTGCTGAGACTTGGGCTCTGTTGGGTTTAGATATCTTGCATTGTCCCAGATTCCAAGATCACGACTGTAACAGCCTGAAGATTTGGTAGCTTAGCTAGCTTTTAATAAAGGTTGATGGCCAAACTGTCCAGTTACTGGATGTATTTTGTTCTAACAGCCGAGGCGCTGGGGAGCACTGAGCCTAAAGCTGTCCCATACCAGAAATTTGAGGCCCATCCTACTGACCTCTGTGTTGAAGGGCTGCCAGAGAACATCCCCTTCAGGAGTCCCTCCTGGTATGGAATCCCTCGCCTTGAAAAAATAATTCAAGTGAGCAACAGAATAAAGTTTGTGATCAAAAGGTAAGTGTTTGTTTTAATGCCTAAACATGTTTGTTTGGTTTTTTTAAGAAAGAGGCCAAACAAACACCTTTTGTGTAATCAAGCACTTGGTTTCATTAAGTCATGAAGCATTCGGTCTCTAGTTACCAAATAGGCAGATTAAATATTCTGCATTATAAAGTGGGTGTTTGCAATCCAGACAAGTCTTCCGAAATATCTTTGTAGCATTTTCACAAGTGTGAAATACATAATAGAAAAATCCAAACTTTTCAATTCATGTCATAATAAGTAGTCGTATTTAATTTATGTCAAGAATGGGCAGATTATGTGCTTTCTGGTTGCAGGCCGGAGCTGCTAACTCTCACGTCAACTGAAGTTATTCAACCCAGGTCGAACACCCCAGGTAAGACAGACGCTGTCTCCAAGTGGGAATGGAAGGGATTGGTGAGGACATAAATTTGGATCGATGCAATGTTTTTCAAGAAGTAACCCTTCTGTGATGAGTGTGCCGACATGCTCTTCACGAGGTTTAAAAAGAATAAATTGATCATTATGAACATGGATGGCTTTCTGGACTGTGGTGCAGTCCAGCTGTCTTTGAATAACAGAATGGATCGCCTTCACAGCCCAGGAGAACTGGAGTTGCCATCCTTGGCCTGAATCAAAGCTCTGGAGCCCCTTAGCATTTCACAGCTGACTTTGTTGGGCTTTTGTCAGGCCTCTGTTGGTAAGGAATTGTAATGACTTCTTGTAAGCGTGAAGTGCCTTTAACATAGGAGGAGAATCCAGATTGGTTTTTATTTCCTGAGACAATCAAATGCTCTGAATTGGTGTGTTGATACTTTTCTTGCTATAGAAGTATACAATCTGCTAGTAGTAATAACACAAACTGAGATCCAGGGCTTGCTAGGTTTTTCCTCCCCCCCCCACATTTCACTGGATAAACAAACTGCAGCTTCAGGAAATAATTGTGTTGAGCTCTCTGCTGAAAAAAAAAGGAAAGAATATGATTTAATGATCACGTAATCAGTAGTCGTCTTATGTCATCAGCAATGTGTTGTGGATTTTGTTTGGATTTTAGGAAAAGGCTCATATTCAGCAAGAGGGTAGCTCAGTAGAAAAGACTGTTCATTACAGAGCAGAAGGAAAAGGCAGCATTGATTGGTTTGTTGTCAAAATCCCAGTTGTTGTCGTATTTGACAATATAACTGATAATTTGACAATAAAGTAATAACACCAGGTGCCAATGATAGCAGTTAAAACACAAGTAATAAAATCCTCTTTCTGAAAGAACTGATGTGCAGTGGCCATGATTCTTAAAACTCAGACTCTCTGAATCTTCAGAATAACGTTTCTTTTTTGTACTAGTTACATTTTTCCCTAACTTCTAGGTGAGTCTGGTATTATCAGTGCCCACAAAGCTTACCAGGGTCCAGGGTTTGATGTTAGACAGGTAAACGCAGCAAATGTTCTCTTGGGCTTAGAGCCCAGTGAAAACCATTTTTGCAGGCAAAGGCTGAGGGTCTTGTTACTGCAGATGCAGTACTTTATGTTGCTAAAGAATATTAGACCTCTTTTTAAGCAAAATATCATTCTGTTGCAAAGTAATAATTTGGTGCCCTCAACAGATAGTCTGCAAACATTTTAATTTTTTAAAATAAATTAGTCTAATTCCTTTGCCAGTGAGACTACAGCCTGTGCATAAGTATAAACACACGTGCAGGTGTTAAATACCTGTGAAATCTATCAAATAACTAAGACAGATTGCAAAAAATGTGAATGCGTCTTGCCTTGACAGTATAGGCAGCTAGAAATAACGGAGGTCAGGTAATTTGTTAGTCAAAAATATTATTTGGAAACAAAAAATTTTGTATAGTTTCCTTCCTGCACGCTTTCCACAGCTCTGAATGGTATTAGCTCAGTAGCCATTAATTGTTATTTGTGGGTTATGATGAAAGGTAATGAATTATGAATGAATTATGCTGTTTGTCAGAAAAGTCGTGCTTTTTGATGCTGCTAGTGTCCTTTGCTTTCTTCTCCACCTAATCTACAAATTGTCTGCTCTGGCTAGCACTCCTATAATTGACTTTTATTTATAATAGACAACAAGATTGAAGATGATTTTTTTTTATGCTAATCAAAATGTTTAGCAAAGCACTCTTTACATCCTCATATTCTGTTCTAAAGAGTGTTTTTCTTATGCACTATGATTAATTAATTCCAACTTTGTAAGAGCCACTAGTGTAATTCCTTCCTGCATCTAAAGGCTCTGAAGAACAAGTTCTCCCACTTGGGGCAATGTTTGAAATTTGTAACTACATTTAAACAGATTTTCCATTATGTAGAGGGAATTGCGTGTATCATTTAAGCTGCTATTAATAATCATTGCCCATTGTATGTCCTTGTCTAGTCAGATGCGATTGTGTTGATCGTTCACAAGTTCTTGTGTTGAAAAAAATGTGTCCGAATGTACCTCTCTATCTAGGACTAGGTAATACTCTGACATATATCCATTCTGGGTTTCAGTCAAAGAAGATTGGAATGTCAGGATCACAAAGCTAAGAAAGCAAGTAGAAGAGATCTTTAACATGAAGTTTGGTAAGTTCCATACTAAATGAGCTGTTTTATAATGCCGCTGTGTTTTAAAACTTGTCTGTAAAAAGAGTTTTAAATTTTACTGTACTTATTTAAACATCGGAAATGTGCTAGGTCAGATGTGGAAATTTTGACTCCTCTCACCTACTTTTTACTGACTCTTCCCTATAACTGACATTAACAACATCCTAGGCCATAGTTTTTCCAGTTGCATGATAAAGATGATGATATGTGCACAAAAAGCTTTTGGATGAAAAAAGTTCTCAGAAGAAAATAGTAGGCGCTGTAGACTTAGATGTTATCTGTAACAAAATGGATGAAGTCGCCATTTGCAATTATTCTACAGAAAATAATAGAAAATCTATTTAAATATTTCTCTTGGGTTTTTTTATTATCTCTGAGTAGCAGAGCTTCTGTAAGCCAAGCTTCTTAAAATCACTTGAGATAAAATGCCACCCATTTGAGTGTGTAAACTATCATTAAATCTTTATTTTCAGCCCAAGCTCTGGGGCTTTCAGAGGCAGTGAAAGTTCCCTATCCTGTATTTGAATCAAACCCTGAGTACTTGTACGTCGAAGGCTTGCCAGAAGGAATCCCCTTCCGGAGTCCCACATGGTTTGGAATTCCACGTCTTGAAAGAATTGTCCGTGGGAGTGGCAAAATCAAATTTGTTGTTAAAAAGTATGTTTGTAATTCAGTTATTTTTACTCCTGATTTTGAAGTTATTCAATTTTCTTCCCATCAACTTTAGGCTTTAAATGCTACCTAAATTCTGTTTCCATGAAACAGAAAGAACATTTCGCACGTATGTTTTATCTCATAAAATGATATACCTGCCTTATTAAATTTATATAGATGTATAAATTGCATGTTTCACGCATCAAGGATCTAGGGGAGAAATGGCCATGTACCTGGAAGCTTTTTTCCTTCTTTTTTTTTTCCCCCTTCTTTTTCTTTATTTTTTTGCTTGAAATAACCCAGAAGAAAATTGCAGAGTAGAAAATGTAGCTTTATGTTTTCTAACTTTTTGTGGTTATAGTAGATGGAGAGTCACCCATGTTTCTAGCAGAATTTTATTGTAGAGAGCTGATGTTATGTAAATTGGAACTCAACTGAATTCCAAGAAATTGGTAACATTTTGCTGTATTATTTTTCTTGCGTGTGTAATTGATTGGATTGTGTTCTGTTCAACTTTTAGGCCTGAGCTTGTCACTTCCTATTTGCCTCCAGGACTGGCTAGTAAAATAAACACTAAAGGTAAACAATTAAGTATTATTTGCTGCCATCAATTCATAAATACTTACTTGCTGCTTCCTTAGCAGACTGAAAGATCTTTGTGGTTGAAAAATACGGGTGTTGCAAACAAAAGGCATTATTTAAGATGATGTAGCATAGTAGCCTCTAAATCTGCTTTTAACTTGAAAAAGTTACTCAAAACATAAATCTATCTACTGTTTTTTTTTTTAACTTAAGACTGTTCCAATACAGAATATGGAATTTACCCAATTTTGACAACTTTTATTTTGCTATTAATGGCCTAAACCATATATAACTTAAAGCTGCGAACTGAAGTAAATAACAATGAGTTTTGTAAGAAAAGAATAAAAAAGAAAGTCGTTTAAGTTGGCTATAAAAAATTCAGAGGTTAATAATTTTGTTATTTCGATAATAAAAAGTACCGAAGCTGTCCCTCACACTTGGAAACAGTGAAGTCTTCTGTTCTGAAGTAGCGGAATGAAAATTTAGGTGTGATACCTGCCTTTTTCAAGAGTACTAAACCTACCTTGTAAGGCTGTGAGCGTCACTGTACTGTTCAGATTTTACAATGCAGACTGTACTTAGTACAGACGCAAGTGATTCTTCAGTCTGCTGGAATTTTCAGAATACAGCTGTGTTTTCATTAGCTGTGCAGGATATACATTACAGAGGGTTTGCGCATTACACCTTGTATTATATTGACTTCCAGCAATGAGTCCAAAGAGTTCAAAAAGGTCACGAAGTCCTGCAGGCAATTCAAAGGTCCCAGAGATTGAAGTTACTGTTGAAGAAGGTATGGAAGAAATATCCTTAAATATTCTTCTAATATTCTTCTATTCTTCTAACGTTTTCTGTTCTTCACAGTTTTCATAGCCCATAATTAATTCATACATGCACCTCATGTAGCAAACTCAGTTTCATTTCAGGGATCCAGATACACTTTAATACAGAAACAGTTTTATTTTTCATTTCTGAATAATACTGGATTCTGTGCAGATGACGGTTATGTAAAATGTTGGAGTTTGACAGCTTGCTTGGGCCTTTTATTCCAAGCAGAGATGTGGGAACTGATGTAGTCCTGCACAGAGAAATGGCAGACGTGATCAGTAGTATCAAATGCTTAAATACAACCCTAGAAGAACTCCTGAAGGGGTTTTTTATTCTACTCTTGATTCAGAAGTTTTCTCTAGTAATCAAGTTTGATGCAGTGTTCTTTTGTGTGATGGCTTGCTTCTGCTCTCTGCATGTATATATGTAATGTCTTTTTTACAGGTCCTAATAAACCACAAACAACAGATGTTCGAACCAATTCTCAAACCAATGGGTCCAATATGAGTTTCAAGCCACGAGGAAGAGAGTTTTCTTTTGGTAAATGTTGTGAGAATTAGAACATATGCATTCTCTTAATGTTGATATTGAAAATTCTGGTGATTACATATCAGAGATATTTTGAATTAATGTTTTATTCTACAGTTAGTGAACGACTGAAGTTCTTGTTCTCATGTATGTTCGGTTCTTTGTCATGTAGAATAATCTGCATCGGAGAAATCCTGGATGACGTATGGAGAATGCTGTACAAATGCAGCATGGGTCCATTAGATCGTATTAACTTGGGTTCAGAATCAGTCCCTTTAGACTTTTCCTGCTCTATTATTTCACAGTGCTGCAGACCCTTGAAGGACTTGTCTGGTGCACAGTGCCACCTGAGTGCGTAAACCCAGCTGAGGTCTGATACTGTGCATGAGCTTAAGTGCTCCACAGATCTGATATATTGAGCATCCCTGTGCAGAGATACCCAAGTGGTACGTAGGAAGTAGGAAGGATTTGAACTAACGTTAGTAAACAACGATCTATCGGAGCTGATTTTGCAAGAATGTCATTATAGACCTCTCCAGTTCTGGAAAATCAGTAAAGGAAGAGCCAGCCAGGGCTGGAGGCCATGTAGTTGTGTTCGCATGCACTGGGCTGGAGATTTTTAACTGTGGAGGACCAGGCCTGTCTGTACAGTGCTCTAGCACAGAAATCTTTGCATTGAAAGCAGGGTCAAATTTGCAAACCAGATAAATGCCTTGTAGTCAAGGGAGATGAATTAACTGTATTCAGAGTGACTGTAAGCAGTTTCCAAGTCTCGTGAAACCTCTTTTTCAGCATCCTTACTTTCTGAGGTTATTTGCTTATACTTATATAGGAGTTAGTTGTTATTTGCTTTTTTTATTTGTCCCCCATGCTTTCTTTTTAGCCATACGGTCATAAAATGTGAAACAAAGGAATTCTTTACTCCTGCTGAGCCAGTTTAGAATGAATATAAAGTACTGATTTGGTATGACTGCTCCTTTTGGCATGGGCAGTATTCATATTCACAGTTGTTTACAGTTTTCTTGGACATGCTTGTCATTGTTAGGCCTAGGCTTTTTTTAAGCTTTAGTCTGCAACTTTTTTAAACTTTCAACTGAGTTTTTATTTTTGTACACCAGCTATGGACCACTTACTGCAGCCACAAGTAAACTGGTTTAGGAATTGCTGCTGGTCGCTGTCGGAAACAAAATGCCTAGCTAGATGGACATTTAATCTTACCCACTGAAGATTAATTTCAATTTTAATCGTCCTTGCTTTAGTTAGCAGCATTTTTCAAAGCTTTAGGAAAATGAGGATTCATGTGGATATAGGTTTAGACTGCAGCAGAACGTTTCAGTGCCGTTTGCAGGGTGATAGCCATTTTGCGCATTTTACTGTCATAGTAAATAGGTTATCAAGCATAATAATTTATTAAACATTTATTAAAATATTCTTCAAGGACTGATTCATTGTGTGCATGTTGATGTAATTCTTCCAATTTCCTCCTGGCAGAGGCGTGGAATGCCAAAATTACTGACTTAAAGCAGAAAGTCGAAAACCTTTTTAATGAAAAATGTGGTAAGTTTATTGATTCTTTTTTGCTGAGATGTCTTTCTTATGAACATGCAGTTAGATGTATGATAGATAAATTCACATGTTTATTCCAAAGATACTGCAATCCTGTGTACTCTAGGAAATCTCTCATTTGAGTTCATTCTAGTCTAGGTTGCTTGCAATTCTGTGTCACGTTTCCACTAGTTATTTTATTTGGGCTTGGAAATGGAGAAGTTGTGGTTGCATTACTACTTCTTTAGACCCAGAGACATAGTGACTCCACATCCTGGCACATCTTTTAAGTTTTCTTCACTTTGCTTATGGATGGGACTTTGTGTGACTTCAGCCTCTGCATGACTCAGTATGTTACGGATGGTATCTGGAGAGATGTGCTCCATCGTATCCCAGCGCTTCTTCTAGTGCAGGCTGTTAGGAAGCTAACGACTTTTGGAAGTACTGACTTCTCATTACTCTTCTGAGTCCAGTTTTTGGAACAAGAACACTGATGTCACCTGCCCTCGGTGCTACGTTCTAGCAGAGACAAAGACAGAATACACTGCCTGTAACAAAGTGGAGTACAACCAGGATAGTCTTGTGTGCAGAGCAAGCCAGTGGCATCAGCTGTCGATAAATACTAATATTTTCAACTGAAAATTATGATCAGATTTACTGTAACAGAAAGAGTTATGTTTGAGACTCTTTATTTTCTTCCTGCCTACTCATAGCTGTCACCAAAAAAAAGCAAAGCCTGCTGGTTCCACCTAATCTAGTATGTATGTGCTAACTATTATATACCATTTATACCTGAGATTTTCCTTTCTATAGACACATCAGTTATCTAGCTGGTAGCCTCTTTGCTCTGTTGCATTTCAGGGGAAGCGCTGGGGCTGACTGAACCGGTGAAGGTGCCGTTTGCATTGTTTGAATCCTTCCCGGAGGTTTTCTATGTGGAAGGACTACCCGAGGGGGTGCCGTTCCGCCGACCTTCTACTTTTGGAATTCCAAGACTAGAGAAGATCCTGAGAAACAAATCGAAGATAAAATTCATTATTAAAAAGTAAGACTCCCATATGTCTTTGATAATCCATTCTGTGAGAATTGAAATGTAGACCAAAAAATGAAATTGTGTTGCCGAGTTGCTGAATTACTCTATAAAATACACACTGGGATATTTTTAGTAAATGAGGAAATGGTCCGAAAGCTCTTGTAGAGGTGGAGCAAGATATAGTAATCTCTTTTTGTTCTGAAAGCACTCACAACCTGTTTTTGGAGGAAGAGCAAGCCCAGATTTCTTAGCCTATTTCAGTTACCACATCACTGCATGGAGCACTTATGGGTTACTCATGAAACTTGCCGGCAGTGTACTAAGAACTGAGAAGTGGAGATTCATATATTGGAGGTTGTAAGAATTTATTTTTCTTGTCTAGAATAGGTTTCTAGGCACACTACCCATGTGCCAGTGTAGAAACAGTGGCAAGAGAAGTTGCAGAGCCTCTCAGCCATTGCCGTCTTGGCTGTCTGTTTGGCTGAGAGTAATACAGCATTTATGATATCGCTTAGTTCCTGTCTTTAATAAATTAATATTAGAAAATCTCATTTTCTTTAATGTTGATGAATGTAATTTTATTACTGTACATGAATTGTTCAATCTGTTTGCAGGCCTGAGATGTTTGAGGCGGCTGTTAAGGAAAGTTCTGCTAGAAGCCCCCAAAGTGAGTTTTGCAACTGCTTTATGTTCTAGATAGCAGTCTCTTTCAAGGATTAAATACAAATCAGGAGTGCTGCATGGCGTTACTGAGTTCCTGAAAGATTCATTCTACATTGTGGTTGGTTTGCTTATTTGTTTTTAAGATGGGAGAAGCACTTTCCAGTTACAGTTTTAACATAGCTTTAGCAAGGGAGTATTAATTTTTTTTTAAGTTATTCACAATAATCATGCCTCTAATACATTCTTTACTACCTTTTATCAAAATGTAAGAAGCAACATGTGATTCACAGAAGTAATTCAGGTCTAGAGATAAATTATTTGCATCTGATATATAGGTCATCTAAATGAGGAGTGCTCTGCAGATAGGAGTGCAGATAGCCAGTAGAAAATTGTGTCAGGCAGGTCATGGATTAAATGTTTTAAGTTGTATTGTTATCTGTTACTATGGGTTGGCAAAACCCCACTGAATTAGTTGAACTATGCTAGTTTGTGCCACTGGACAGTGTGGCTTACAAATCTAACTGCTAAGGGTTTTCTTTTCTGAGTGCATGCAGTGACCATGTGGATCAGTAGGTGTTACTGAATTAACTGCAAGTACTATGATTTTTCTGTTAATAAAAATACCAAAATACCTGTTCCACAATCTCTTTTTTTTTTTTCCTTTTCTTAAGAGTCTTTTTAGAAAACCAGGTAGGTAAAGATTAACATTGTCTTTAACCTAGCCCTTTCTCCTCTTGGGTTGGAAAGAGAGAGTTGTGTGTACCTTCAATAAGTATGTCGCATTGCAAGCTGAACCCATTTTGAAAATGGGACTGGGTCTGTCTTGGAAAATTTTGCAAATACCTGTTATTTTGCTGTATTTTCTTTATATATGACAATCAAGATTTTAGGCTCTTTACAACTTTTTTTTAAATTCATTCTCTTACTTTTAGGAAAAAATAATTCATCTAATATAGCCAATACAGCAAGCACCACAACAAACACAGTGGTGAACACAGCTGCAGGTGTTGAAGACCTTAACATCATTCAAGTAACTATACCAGGTGTGTATACTGTCAGGTTGCACATCATACTTTTTGTGCTTATGTTCTCCATGACATTTGTTTAGTCTGATGAAGTTTTTTCCTACAGTCAGGTTGGTTCCCTGAAATACAAGTACAGTCAACAAAGAGCATAATTTAGCATTCTGTTTTTGCTGAGATGTTAAATATTTTCTGACACTCGTGAATATCTATTCAGTGGCATCTCTAGAATATTCTTGGTCCAGTCCCTAGTTAAGAAGTATCCACATTCTTCCCTTTATTCTCATGCAATAAATTAATTACTGTTTTGCAATTTTGTTGGCAACTTCAAGAGATCGGGACTCGGACTGAATTGAATAACCACGCAGACTGAACTGCTTTGTCTTATTACTACTACTTCCGCAGGCATATATTACATTTGTTAGAAACTGGGAGGAACATCGCATGCTGCGGCCATCTATTGAACGTCACTTTGCTTTTACCTTTCCCCGCCATTATATGTACTGTAACAAAATAAAATATAATTTGTGGTTTTCGATTAAATCTACAAAACCATCTCTAGATACTAAGTCTAATGTTGGTTATGGAAATACTTTGAAGCTTCTCACAGATTTCTTAACAACCATCTATTTTTGTGTATTTCTACAATTCTGTGTTACTGCTAAAACTGGGAACAAAGACGGGGCCTATTTCAGAGCATTCAGATATACCTGCTTTGAGTAAACACGTAGTGATAAACAAGCTTCAGGGGGAAAAAAAATTGCTTAATTCTGATGCTATTCTAACAATTTCTTCCAGATGATGAAAGTGAGCGACTGTCAAAAGTAGAGAAAGCCAGACAATTGAGAGAGCAAGTAAATGATCTTTTTAGCCGGAAATTTGGTAATTGCTTCTTCTTCCACATTTTTACATAGGTGTGAATGCAATTAATGTTGTTCGTATTGAAGTTACTGAGTCATCATGGAATGATACATATGATCGTTAAAATGAACAAATTGGAAAATTGTATATGAATTTTGTGCTTTGACTTCAAAAGGAATCTCTTGTAAGTGATGTAGGTTGTTTGGTGTTTCAAAGAAAAAATCCCAAGAGTATAGATTGCTTTATGTTCCCCCCCTTCCTGTTTACTTCTGTGTAAACATGGATGAAATATTTATTTTGCTGGCAAACCATGATTCTTCTTAGGGCTTCAGAGACCTCTTAATACTTGAGACTACAGTAATTTTTGAAATTCAAGTTAACCCTTTTGCTGTGTATGGTTTTCTTTATTGCTACTGTGTATTTGCATTGTACAGCAATAATGACCTGAGTTTCTTTATCTGAAATTCCTTCACTAGTGCTGCACTGAATTGCTTTTTGTGCGCATTGCAGGAAACGCTTTGTCTTCCTTCATGTAGCTATTTCCTTAGATACCCTGTTCTATACCTTTTTTTAGTAAAAACAGAATCTGGGTCCTTTATATGGTGAGCTGTTAGAGCTGAAGCTGTAACTAATGATCTCGTAGTAACATTCATGAGTGTAATCCAAAACATCTAACACTGTAATGGTTTAATTGTCAAGTGGATTTTCATAGTTTCAGATCTGATAGAAAGCTTGGGTTTGCATTTAGTTTCTTAATCGTCTGAGGACTTTTTCTTCAATGTGTAATCATAAACATGTAGACTTGAAAATAAACATGGCCTCTCTCACTTAGGTGAAGCCATTGGTATGAGTTTCCCTGTGAAAGTCCCATACAGAAAAATCACTATCAACCCTGGCTGTGTGGTGGTGGATGGGATGCCTCCTGGCGTGGCGTTCAAAGCTCCCAGTTATCTGGAAATCAGCTCCATGAGGAAGATTTTGGAATCAGCAGAGTTTATCAAATTTACTGTCATTCGGTATGTAGTTGCCATTGATCAGATTGTACAGATGTTGTGAGGACGGCCCTGCAGCTTGAATAAATTGAGATTCGAAAGAACAGAAGTTACAGTGCGTCTTTCAATAGTGGAAGGTGTTGGCTCTTTTGGAAACAATATGTCAAGTCAAATGAAGCCCAGGTGTTCATAGCAGGAATGAAGATGGTAACTCTTTGGAGGACATGTTCAGTTTGGTATGACAAAGGGCATATTATTAATACTGCGTATTACAGCAAGCTGCCTTTTGAGTTGAAATCTATTCATATTATATAAGAGAGTCCTAAATTGTTGTGGGCCTTGCGCTCCCATTTATCAGATCAAGCCTTGAGACAGGTCCAGAGCTTGTTGGCTCTTGACAGTAAATAGTATGTTTGTAGTAGTATTAATATTTTTTAAGTATTTCAGTTGAGTTAAAATTCCTGAGTTAAGGTAAGCTCTTTGATAAATGTTCTTTTTCCTACAAAATGAGTTTATCTACAATATATAAAAATACAATACTGCCCAATTACAATATAAGTGAATTTTATTTGTATGTGTATGTTTGCATAGACGTATATACGCACACACATATATTTGTATGCATGAAACAGAATAGATGAAACTTTGGAATTATACTCGGAAGGAGTTCAGTAATTGAAAATAAAAATTTATGAGTTTATGTAACTTCTCGAATCATAGACTGCTTCACAAGAGTCTAAAAGCTTCAATTTATCTTTAGATAGAGATAAATTTCTGTCGTGGTTTAACCCCAGCCAGCAGCTAAGCACCACGCAGCCGCTCGCTCACTCCCCACCAGTGGGATGGGGGAGAGAATCAGAAGGGTAAAAGGGAGAAAACTCGTGGGTTGAGATAAGAACAGTTTAATAATTGAAGCAAAATAAATTAGAAGAGTTAAATAGGCAAAGCAAAAACCGTGCACGCAAACAAAACAAAACAAGGAATTCATTCACTCCTTCCCATCGGCAGGCAGGTGTTCAGCCATCCCCAGGAAAGCAGGGCTCCATCACGCGTAACGGTTACTTGGGAAGACAAACGCCATCGCGCCTAATGTCCCCCTCCTTCCTTCTTCTTCCCCCAGCTTATATATACTGAGCATGGAATAGCCCTTGGGCCAGTCTGGGTCAGCACCCCCCCGGCTGTGCCCCCTCCCAGCTTCTTGTGCCCCCGGTAGAGCATGGGAAGCTGAAGAGTCCTTGGCCGGTGTGAGCGCCACGTAGCACCTATTTAGAGACAGCTTAGCACTACTTAGCAAGAACCAAAGCATCAGTGTATCATCGACGTTGTTCTCATCCTAAGCCCAAAACACAGCCCCATACCGGCTACCAAGACGAAAATTAACTCTATCCCAGCTGAAACCAGGACAATTTCTCACATCTATTTTACTGAGGGATCTGAATTCTCGACCCTTAATCATGAGGAGTTCTAACTGAAGGGACTTTTGCTTGATATGTTTTATTTAATTGAGCTCTGAAGAAGAGGTGACTCCCTTGTTAATTAGCTGTGACTGAGGGAAGGATTTACATCTTTCTGTGTATTTTACTATTCAAAATGCTAGCAAACAAATCACAGTGCCCAAGAGCTGCTATGATGGTTCTTTCTGATTTGTTCAACTTTCTGTTCATTCTTTTAGCGTGACCTCTGTTACGGACCGTTAGGTGAGGCTGCCTTGGGAGGGAGACCCCATGCAGTATATTTTAGAATCAGTAAATTTTTTTATTTTTTTTTTTTTACAGACCGTTTCCAGGGCTTGTGATTAACAATCGTAAGTATTTATGAAACACTGATGGCAAATGTATTTTTGTAACTTACCAAGATTCGTTTTCGATGTTTTGGCTTAGTGGCAGAGGCTCCACAGTGGTTCTATGTATAACTCTCTTGTCTGTGTCTGTCTCATTAAGAGTTCCTGACTAAACGTGCATGTGCAATTAACTTGAGAGCAGTGTGATGCAAGTTACAGAACAGTATAAGATTAGCATTAACTTTGATATAAAAATGCAAGATACTGATTTTGTATTTTTCAGCTGCAGTCCCAAAGAGATTTAGGACCCTGACTGAGCAACAGACTTACATGGGAGTGTCTACATTTTAGGTTCGGATCCACCGCAGCAGCAGTTAATATGCAAGAACTTTCCAGTAGCTGCACAACCGTGTTCCAGTGAAAAATTCTGCATTCTGCTGAAGCTGTAACAGCTTAGAGAGGCAGAGTGTAATTACCTGAAGTGCTATGGCCAATTTGGCCATGTTAATGAAATCATTTAGGAGGAAAAAAAAAAAAGTCATAGTATTTTCAGTTGCCTAAAATAATTGTGACCTGTTTTTTTAGATCTTATTTAAGAGAGAAAAAACAAACTGCAAACCACTGTCATTACAGTATCCCTTGTGCCATGTTCTTTCTGAGCCAATGTCAGATTAGAAATTCAGAGGCCAAATAACCTACTGTTCTTTGTTTGGCCTTACCCAGCCTGAGCCTTAGCGACCCAGCATTCGTCCATCTGCATCCAGCCACCAGTATACTCGATGATCTTAAAGGTCTTTTCCAACCTAAATGATTCTGTGATTCTACATTCCAGCTAACATGCTGAGGTCTATGAACTGCAAGTACGAAGTGTTCTCAGGAGGGTATTCTAGTTGACCTGCTCACGAGTCCTAGGCACACCTTCTTAGGTGGGAAAGAGATCCCTTTGTAAGAGGGAACCTTCCAGGCAGATAAGTGTGTAATAGCATTTCCAGACAATTGAATTAGAAATGAAAGAATCTATTAAAGTGGTGTCTGTCCAGCATGTGTTGGGACTGAGGCTAGCTAATATGCTGAATAAAACCAACATAGATATCCAGTCATCTTCCATCCTGGGAGGAGCAGATTGGTCATTGAAAATGTGATTTTTACGCAGTATCCATGTCCATTAATGATGATCAAAATTATCCGATATTGATAGATACTGAGGTGAATGGTTGAAAGGCTCTGAGCCTACTGCTTATGTAGGTATGATGTTTTATTCTTGTTCTGAAGAACGTGTGAGATCTTGCAAGGAAATTTTTGCTGCTTGCAGGCAAGATAGGGAATATTTTTTTCTGTAATAAAAAATATTGAACTGCAGCTCAATCACAAGTGTTAGTAACCTGTTCATGCGACAAGTTTCAGGATTTGCAGATTCAAGAAGTAAGATTGCCCTTGTGTTACATGTGGGACCATTTTCATTGTGAAGTTAAACAGTGATCATGTCTAATCTTAGAGCTGATGGAAAAAGCTGAAGCAGAAGCACCACCAACAGCACCAGCAGCAGCGCCAGTACTACCAGGTGATGCAGAGCGTGACGCGTGTCCTTGCAGAAGGGGTGGGGTACGGAGTTCTCGATCCTATTGACAGATGATATTAGTAGTCATGTCCTGGGTATGCGCTGCTCATGATGAGCCATTTTATTTTGACAGATGGTGTGTGATGGTGACTTTTATAGCTATTAAATATTAATAAATTAATAGAAAGAGCCATTGCTTCCTTCAAGCCGTGTCATTGGCGTGTTCCTTGATTTGATTTTTGCAGATGATGAGTGAGCTGAAAAGAAGGATTAGTAGGGGCAATATATAAAGCCAATTCAGTATCCATTTATTGATGTCTACTTAACTCAAAGTATGTGTGTCTGCACCAGACAGATGTTCAGCCAAGTGAAGTTTGCCTGTGTAACATGTAAGAACCTAGAATGGGGTCTTGATAGAATTTCTGCCTACTGCACGCTATGAATAGCTAAAGTAAATTAGTTGAGCATCTTCCTTTTGACCCAGTATAGTTTCTAAATGTTCACAGACCTTTTAAAAATGCATATCCCAAGTTGGTGTAGTGCAGGAAAGACTTTTGCAATTGACTGAATAAACCGTTACTCAAACTAACTGGGAAACTAAGCGAAAATGTTCAATAAACATTTTAAGAGTAAGGGACACTTGTATGGTGGAAATAATTCTAAAGGAAACTGCTGGCTCCTCTGTTTCCATTTGGAGGTGGTGGAAGGGAGGAAAGCAGCTGCTGATGGTCAGTGAACTTGCTGTAGTCGATCTGTCCTTAACTCACCCGCAGTGTTAAAAAGGTTCAAAGGCTTTCCCAACACCTGTCTGTCTATAATCCATCAACACAGATAATGGAAAAATCATTATGGAATTCAAACATACTTTTTGCCCTCTATTCTGCACCTTCCCGCTCTCCCCCAAAATACGTGTACTTGCCATTGAAGAGAATACTAACCAGAAGTGATGACTTTTTTTTTTAAATACAGTTTTGTATTTGAGCAGTTTGAGTAAAGCTGTTACAAACTGGGTATGTTCTGTGCAGGTGCACATTATGTTCTGCTAGGACTCGGTGGTACGTCTGCCACAGTGAACCATACTTGGAGGAGAAAGCGTTAAGTAGTGTAATGTAATAGATGTTTGGGTATTTTTTATATTTTGCTGCAGACTCTATAGAAAGTTACACACATTTATCTCAGACAAAGATATTTGAGTCTGATCATAAGAGAAAAAACGAGGTGCTTTTTTTTAGGGAAAACATAATTTCCCTGCTTTTTCTAAGAAGATATTTATCTTATTTGTATTGTTGAAACCATATTCATGTGACTATATTTTTTTCATTTAAGAGCCAGCTGAACCAAGCCAAATAGAAGTACCTGTAGGAGGTAAGTGTTTGTCTTCAGTTATTATCAACAAATATTATATAAATATACAAATCTATATACACAAATATAAATATACAAATATATATATACAAATATAATCAAAGTTGCCTCTTTTTTTAAAGGAGACAGGTCAATCAAAACAAAAAAAGGGCTTTTATTGGTTCCCAGGACATTTTTTTCATCTGTATTAATATCATACTGCATCATGGAAAAATACTCTGCAGCAAAAGTTATTATTCAAATAATTTTACAGAGGAGTTCTATGAATTGTTGTTCTTGGTTGGTGAATCATGACTATATATAGGCTTTGAGTGATTGCTCATATCCTGAGCAATGCATCTAGTTATTCAGCGTAGTAGTTTCCACAATTTATGCAAGTGAATGATTGCCATCATCAGGAAATTTGAATGCCGTATTGGCCTGAATATACTGTGTTGGGGAGGGGGAGTGTTGTTGTTCTTCCAAACTTAAGCTCTGAAAAACATCCAGATTTCCTATTGTCCAAGAATACACTTGAGTTGTATCTTTTTGAGACGTTAATATATGTGAGACCAAGGAGGCTGTAGCTCTTCTACCCGCCCTGTTCTTTTGCATATGGTCTTGGAGCGTTAGGAATACTGATTTGGCCTGAGGATTGGGATGCTGGTGTCTGCTGTGTGCTCCGGTCCTGTAAATGCTGCCTTTGCTATAGCCCCAGCTTGGCAGCATGGCCCCGGACGGCTGTGGGTGCCTCTGGCGTGGCTGGCGCAGGGGATCCGAGGTGCTGTGGCAGCGGACGGGGTGCTGCCTCCGTGCCAGGTAGCCCTGAGAGGGGCTCTGATGTGTCAGCAGCAGCTTGACTGCAACGTAGCCAACAGCACCGGGATGGAGATTGCTGTGCATCGGCACTTATCATCTGAAAACTCTCAGGTTGAGTTCATTCCCTAATCCTGCTTAGATTGCCCCAAAAGAGAAAGCAGCAAATCTCAGCGTTCCCGTTCTGTATCCTTCTCCATGGAAATGCCCTTTCCAGTCTCCGTTGCTTCAGTTTCCCTGGCATGTCACTGAACTCGGAGACAAGCCAACGTGCTCAACCAGAACTACTGTTACAAACTCAGTTACAGGTTCGCTCAGTGTTATGAGTAGGTCTTTCTCAGAATATAGATCAATCCTGTTGCAACATTCAAGACAAAAAGAAAGCAAGTGTTTGAGTCACAGAAGAGCTGAGCTGCAGATTTTAAGCTCACGGTTATTGAAAGCTGGAGCATCAGATGTCTTTATGATACCAAAGCTATGTGGGATCACTGAAATTATTAGATGATGGAGTGCCTAAGTTGTTCCTGATTACGCTCATACAGAGGAGGTCTAGCTGTGGGCCTGCAAAGTGATTGTTCTGAAGAAACAGAAAAACGTGGTTTTTAATTTGTCATCCAAAACTGGATTCAGACCCAGTCACCAGAGGAATGATCTTGAGAAAAGGCATGCAAGTGCTAAAGAACTCAAAATTGCTTCAGAACTAGGCTGGAAGGTATAAAATGATCATGCGGTGAGGTGGCTTGGCTTTGTAGTGATGAATTACCCTAGCCCCAAACCTTCCAAACAACTTCAGTGAAAAAAAAAACAATTTCCTTCCACCATCATATTCTCTGTTTATACAAAGAACAAAATCAGGCTCCGGGTCATACAGGCAGTGCTATACAGGCATGAGATTTCTTTGATTTACCTCCAAGCATCCCTGTGAACAAGAAAAAGCACAGGTTTTGTAATTAAGTCTCCTGGAAATGAAAAAAAAAAAAAAAAATCGTATCAAAAGATGATGAATGCTTTAGCCAACAAGATAAAATTTCTTTATCTCTTTTTTTAAGCATATCATAATGCCTTTCTATGTGATACTGTGCATTGAAGAAGAAAAATTATCTAGGGTCAAAATCTGTTTTGGAAAGATTGAAATATAATAATGCAAAAGCCGGTATCGAGTTGAGAAGAGAAGCAGTCCTACAGATGGAAAAAAAAATCTGAAAAATAGTCAGTGCTGTGAAAGCAAGAGTTTGTGCAATGAATGTTAATTGAATAACGGACCCTGAAGGCATGACTTGAGCATAAGTAGGTTTAGATGTTGTGAGCTAGCTTTGGAAGACAGTATCTTAAAAAATATGAAGCAGTGGTCATGCCTGAAGTATTTGAAGTCCTGGGCTACAGACTTGCCTGTGAGTGTTTGAAAAGCTTCACCCCGCATTGCATATCTGATGAGGTGGACGGAGGAAGGAGTGGCGCCGGGGATTGACGAAGAGGAGGGAGGACTGAAGAGCAGGGTGCAGACCAAAACAGTGATATATCTGACATTTTTTCACTGCTTATATGTTTTTTCCTTTTTGGATTAAGTTCCTTTCTTGCCCAGGGAGTATTTCAGCTGGATAAAAAGCATTTTAAAGTTTCATACACTTCTAATACCAAAGTTATTTCTGTTCTTTAAAAAACTGGAGTTCTCTAAGATGCCAGGCTGCTTTACATTGAAGTGAATGTGGTAATTTCCGCGGAATCAGATTGTTCTGAATACGTTCTTTTTTATCGTTAATAGTTTAAAATGATTAATGAATGCTTTTCATATTTTCATAATTTTTTGCTTACTAAGTAACAACAATAACAACACAATTGGTTGAGAATTTTTCTTTTTTCCTTCATTGATTACTGCTTTTTCAACAGATATTACAGAAACAGAAGAAAATTCTCAAATAAAGCAAGAACCAGACCCAACGTGGTAGACCTCATCAGTACTGGGTAAAAGAATTCAGTGTTTCTTGAAGTCAGTGCCTGTCAAGGAATAACATTTTTATATTTTTGGGGTGGGGAGAAGAGGGCTGAGATACAGGACTGAATGCCAGGAGGTGCCAGTCCTTTACTTGTGAATTATTTTATTTGTCTCGGTTCTCACCTGTAAAATGTAGGATGTTTTCACTACCTTATCCAAATACAATGTTAAGCACACTGTGTTCAAATTTGTGAGGCAGTCAGTCCTAGGAAAATGTGGCCTATAAATAAAAATGGGTGATGGTAATTACATACCTTAGAGGCAGAGTAAGTGAAAGCTTAGGGAATTAGCGTTTATGAAGGGCTCTGACATGGTTGTGTGAAAAAGCATTATTATTCTTGGTAAAGCCTATATATTTCCAAATTGTAATTGAGCAGGAAAGCTCTTCACTATGATCGCAATATTGTCTAGGCTTGGGACACTTGGTAAAGCTATTAGCTGTGATGACAAACCAACTTCCTTTAAAAGTTTTTTTCTTTTCCATTAACTTTTATGAAAAGCTAAGTTTAATTTACAATGCAAATATGTCTGAATTTTTCTCTTATACTATTTTTAATGTCACTCACTCCTAAAAATGACATTTGGGTGGAGGTGGAGAACAGTGCTAGCGACGTTACCACGTCACCAAATGTAAAAGGCTGACCCACACAGTTGTGAGTCTTTATGCTTCATTCAGAGAAAATGACAATTTTAAGCTATCATAGCTCTGTAGTACTTTTTCCCATTTCAGTTTTTTGATAATACTCCAAACCAAATATTTTCTGCATTGTGCAGTGATTGATATTTTAGTAATTTGATTTGATTGATATAAAGTTGGATGCATTTGTTTAGTATGCTCGAGCGGTAACCTGTCTAGCTTTAGTAAGAAAAAGACATTTTATTCATCCCAGAGAA
The DNA here is from genome assembly GCF_965183815.1 of Platalea leucorodia. NCBI lineage: Eukaryota > Metazoa > Chordata > Aves > Pelecaniformes > Threskiornithidae > Platalea > Platalea leucorodia. The sequence continues at coordinate 3,871,767 of NC_138838.1, read as the reverse complement.
GAAAATGCCGGTGTACTATTCCAGTTCTGAGGGCACAGACAGGCAATCAGCAAAACCAGCCTCTGGTTCGTCATTTCTGCTGGCCTGAGCAGCTGAGAGCGATCCGGCTTTTTGGAGACGAGGACAGCCTTGGCCGTGGCCCTCCGTCCGTGCAGCGTAAACACAGCCTGGCACATGGAGGGCTGCTGACGGCATCGGGATGAGGGACTGAAGGCACAAATCCAGAAATGATTTGGTAGAAACCAGCAGAGACTGACATACCAGCATACCCACTGTCTGTGCCCTGAGAATTAGAAGTACAGCAATAGTCTTCCTAACAGATTGGTGAAGCCTGCTTTGGAAATATTTGTCATAAAACTGAATATGGCAGGAGAAAGTATACTAAAGAAAAACTTCTGATTTGTCGTGGGAAGCACTTCACCCGGTGGAGGTATAGCGAGCCATCTTATTTGTCCATTAAAGGTCACGGAAATTTTGTCTGAGCAATGGCTGCACAATTTGGTGCTGCAGTGGTTCGGATTTTTGGATGCTTTAGACCATCCACTGAATTTATAGTAAAGATATATTTGATCTAAATTCTTACAGAGACCACTCAAGCACATATTCAATCTCATATTTATTGAGAGCAATATTCATCTTCTGCATGCTTTCTGAGTCTAGGCCTGAAGAACTTGAAGAGGCAATGCAAACTACTCGTATTTGTAACAGGATACAGAGCTGCAGTGAAACTAACTCACTTTTCTAATTTTTCTTATCTAGTCGGAAGCATCCAGTTCTGAGAAGAGCCTGCCGGGACTGTCTTGAGCTGTGTAATATAACTGTATAAGAGAAGTACCTTCTATACAAACCCTTTTTGTACTTTTAGATAGAAATGTCTACTTTTTCAGCAGTTCTGTGAATTGACTTAAAGCAAAGAATGACTGTAGATTTGGAATGGCTGGTTTTACTTCGGAATATATTATAAGGACTAAATTTGATGCAGCAATGCTGGGGAGATGACAGGGGTTAAAATCAACAGGGACTTAACAGAGGCTGTCTACATTTCCCAATAAAGCTGAATTTCACCGTATCTGAATGCATCTCAGCTTTTGTAACGAAGAAAAATTCCTGCAAGTAGTTCAGTTTTGTTAGTTTTACTTTGGAAAAAAAAATCATTAGTTTTTGGTTCTTACTCCTTTAATGGCTGATTGGACAATAGTATCTGTATATTTGAACTCCTTTTTCCTATTATATCTATCACAATTCATACGTTTTTCATAAATAAAAGACAAACTGGTTCACTTGACCGTTAGTACGCATTAATGAGATGGACTGTGAAATGGTCAGTATTTCAGTGTGTGAATTAGGAACCAATTTAAATTAAACCCTGTTATAGTTTGCTCCATTAATTCAAAGTAGTAAGTGCATGTTTTATCAGAATATCACATGGTTTATATATGATGGGTCTGGTCTTGCAGGCCTAACGTAGGCAAAACTCGCATGGACCTGTGTGGGAGCTTTTCTCCTGAAGGCTGTGGGGGATGCCCTTCCGTTCATCTAGAACTAGTTATGGAAACGTATGGTACAAGCTGCTGTAAGTTCTACTATGTCACAAGTTAAGTGCCCTATAGTCCTGGTTACGCCCCACATCATGTAATACTCATGTATGCATTTTTTATTACGTTTCACAAACCATAAGAGATGTAAAGTTCTGGCTATATCATAATCTCTATAGAGAAGATGCAGATTATTGTAAAGGTTTCTCTTTTATTGGCATGAGTTTGGGATGATTGCATTATGCACAAATGGTAAACCTTATTCCCTGAATAAGAAATAAAGACCTTTCTGATGGTTTTCATGAATGTCCATGCAGTATACGTTTACGTATTTTACAACAAATCAAGTTCTAGCAGTAATTCTGTAGGCAGGTAGAACTTGCTGTAGCACAGTTACTCATTCCAGCGAAGGAAGTAAGTGCCAGTCACGCCTTTCAGACAGCAATCCAGCCCTGGGTGGGTGAGGTTGTTGCATTATCAAGGAAAATTTTGAAGCCTTAAATTCAGTTGGGTACAGTGTCTTGTTCCCTGGGAGCAACCCGAAATTCAGCAGATGAATTCAGAGCAGCACACGCTCCGTCGTTCTGGAGGCAAGGGAGAGCTGTAGGACGTGTGCTTGGCGTTTTCACAATTGCTCCGTGCAGATCTGGGTGCTCCCACTTAAATATTCGGACCTTGGGCTGTTGATGTCAGTAGGAGCAGGGTTAGCTCCGTGCCGAGTCATTTTGAAAACGCTCGTCCCGGTTGTGCCTTGCCGCTCTCCAGATGGGAGCGGCGGTGACCGATGCAGTGCTGCCTTCCCGCCTCCGCAAAGAGCCGCTGCTCACTCCCATGGGAACGAGCCCGTTGACTTTACTTACCTGTTCACTCTCAGCCATGTGGGTACTGCCCCGAATTATAACCACTGACATGTGTCACTGCTGATTACTTTAATAGACATGCTCAGTTCACGTACCTCCATAAATAGGTTGTGATCAGGGCGACGGCCAGTTTCATGATTGCTGCTAGGAATGTTTAGAATGGGGAAATGAGTTAATGCAGCTTTCCCCGGGTTTTCAGCTGGCTCTTAACTTCCCCTTTTGAAAAAGCGGAAGGATGGTCCATCCCTTCTTCACTCGCAGCTATCTTTAGGAGGCATTTTTTGCACAGCTGCCTGCCCAGGAAGGCGTAGATATTGCTGATGGAGTCATCAGTGCTTACTCAAAATGAGGGCGAGGCGTCATAGCAAAAGAACTGTGAAAGGAAGTAATTCCAGGCGACTGCCTTGTCAAGTAGATAACGGCAGAGTGTGGACGTCCTGCAACTTTGCGTGCAGGAGCTGAAAAAGAAATTGAAGCGAGAACAGATGCTGTGGTTTTACTGGAAGGACTGGAGTCCTTACGTGATGCTGGGAGTTAGGGTGGTGGTGTGCGTTGTGTCCGTCCCGCTGCTGGGCTGCCAGTAATGCTGATGGGTGCATCAGCATTCGACACTGAAGTCTCTTTTTCGTCCTAGACATTTTGAGTTATATCCAGTAGAGAGAAATTAGACTGACAAAATAATTGCACCAATATTTATACCTTCCAAATATCAATTTTATATTAAAAAATTATCTATCTCTATATATAGTCCTAACAGGTAGCAGACTTTTAACATGTTGACCGTGTATGAAAATCTCACTCATTTCCAAACTAGTAATACATGAGGTGTGTCACTCGTTGGGTATTGAGTGATAATGCCCTAAAAACCCTTGGCTGTACTAATAAACAAGTAAATAAATAAAATTGCAACAGCTTACCAGAGCTCTGAATATTTTTTGTTCCAGCAGAGAAGCTTTTGTGGTGCTGAAATAGCAGACAAGTATTTATCCCCCATGTTTCACTGAACTTTAAAAGTCCGGCCTGTGCCTTGGGCTGGCTCCTTTCCCTTAAACAGGAATTTTGGATCCGAGTAGCGCAGGATCCCGGGTGCCCGTGGTGGCGGCCGGTGTCCCCCGGGTCCGGCGCCCCGGCCTGTCTCAGCGGTAGCCACCAGGCGTCGGGGGAGGCCCAGCACCTCTGCCATGCCGCTGCTGGCCAGTGTTTTCCCCTTGGGATTTGAAGATTTCCACATACAAAACTTGAACCCTTTCTCCTTCGTTTCCTCTCGTAACTGTGTCCTGTCAGCGACAGACGGCTAAGGAAGAGGGCAGACTTTCATTTTTGTGATTTTGCAACAGCTATTAGAGCACGTAGTACTGTGCACACGCAGCAATGTGCCCTCAGTGACATAAGCAAGGTGTCCCTTGGCTCTGGATTGAATTAAGCTTAAATTTAAACTACCAAAAAATCAAAAATTACATTTTGAACAAAATTAGGGTAGCATTCCTTTCTTCAGCTTTTAATTTCTAGGAGGTTTTGGTACTAGTTTTGGGTGGAGCACTACAGAACAGGGGATAGTCCATTCGCCTAAGACACTAAACCTCCAGCGCATCGTCTTCAGGAACCTGGATTGAAATTCCTCACCGTAAGCCCCGTATCTGCTGTTCTCCCTCCAGAGCGGCGGTGCATTGCTGCAGAGCACCGCGACCGACTCTCCGTCTCGAGGCCAGTGGAAGTTCTCCATCTCTCAAAATCAGGTCCTGCATTCAGATGCCAGCCCTGTTTCCCAAAACATGAATCAGCTCGTGAGCTCCATAAACTCAGCTTGTTTATCAGATGGGTTATTACAACTTCAGGAATTTTCTAAAATTATGTTTCTTGATGCCTAGTGACCATGGGACAGTTGGTGGAAACGCTAAGCAGTGTACGATGCCGAGTTAGGCGGTGCATCTCGCGGTGCGCTAGCCCATCGCCAGCAGCGAGAGCCACACGCTCCATTTTGTTTCTCACATCACAAGATGAGGATCGAGGAAACAGGAAGAAACATGTGAATTATGTGGTTTCCAGTAATGCACTGTCTGTAAAGCAGTTTTAAATTTAGTACGAGCAATTGTAATTATGAAATCAGCTTTCATGACAAATTTTGTGGTGGTTCTGCATAAGAAGCAGTGATCTGGCTATTAACCGAGCAGAATCCCAACAGCCCTGGAGGTATCGTTTTTAGCACTACCGGTTGTAATTTTGCCTTGCATACAAGTAAGTCCCCATAATGTTAAAATAGTAAGAAACCAAATTTAAACGACCACGTTTCTGATCTCAACACCTGCAAAGCACCATACTTGAGATTCAGGGGAAAGCTACGGTTAGTATTTGATTTTTTTTTTAACGCAGTCAGAGCAAGCTTTTGTCTTTCCAGCTGATAAGGGTGTTTGAGCCCACGGAGGGGCTGTCCCTGCCCCACGGTTTGCTGTTGATGGTCGGGAGAGCCCGTGTTAGCTCTGCTGGTGGTTTGGGACAGCTGCCTGCCGGGAACGGGGACACCGGTGCTGCCTCACTGGCCAAGACGTCTCCGCTCCCGGTTGAGCGTGGCTCCGGGCTTGCCCTGACGACCGGGCTCATGGGGAGGTGTTGGCCTGCCGGGGACACCAGCTGCACCCGAGCACGGGCTCCCGGAGGGGATGTGGCAGAGGGGGTCAGGGATGGGGCTGCGGGCTCGTGGCCGGGTGGCTAGCTGGAGCCGGGCTCCTCCCGAGCATCCCGTGGAGAGCAGGTCCCAGCTCTGCGTGCTCTCAGGGGACAGCCCAGCGCTGGCACCCATTGTAATCGAGGGTGCACCTTGGCCTGCCAGCAGCGCAGGGTTGATACGCGCAGCCCTCGCGTCCCTTCAGGCCTTTCTGCTCGTAGCTGGGGGCGGAGGAGGAGGATGCTGGTGTGCCGCCATGTCAGAGGGGCTTTGCTGGGGACCCTCGTGCTCTCCCAGTGGGAGGCAGGGGTCCATCTCCAGCCTACCCTGGGGTCTCCCCATGCCTGGCGTCCCCCGTGGCCGGTGCTCCCCTGCAGCCCTGCGCCCAGGTGTGGCAGTGAGCAGAGCCATGGCGCTGAAGCTGGTTCAGGTCCTCAGGGCCTTTCGGTGGCAGATTTTGGGGAAGCTGCAGGTGACTGAAAGAAAACTGTGACGCGAGGGCAGGAGCCCCGAGTGCAGGACGGTCTCCCAGCCATACAGAGGACAGCGCTGCCGTCCCTGGGCTCGGGGAGCGCGTTACGTGCTTTATTCAGCCCCTTCAGCTCTGCTCGGGAGGGCACAGACTCCTCTGGTTGCCATTGCCAAAGCACTTGCCTGCCCTTAACCCCCTGCGAAACGGGCGCTGCAGCACCCTGTGCCATCGTGGACCGGTGTCAGCCGTCAGAGGGGCTGCTTGGCTCTCGGGGCAGCCGGCCTGGCCCTGAACCTTCACTGTCCTCTGATTTCAGAGGTGCCTCCAGGGCATCCCCGAGGTCTGCCTGCCGCCCGCCGCCTCCCCAGCCCTGGTGCCACTGGAGGGGCCGGGCTGGAGACTCCCCACGGGAAACACCGACTCAATACAAACCACAGCGCGTAAACAATTATGGGGACGATTGCAGCGGGACTTCCGCTTTCCCGGGGGCTTTAACGGCGAAGCGGAGCTGTGCGAAGGCAGAGGGGCGGAGAGGACACCGAGACGCCGGGGGAGGCAGGAGCAGGGGCCGGAGCGGGACACCGTGGCTGGGGGCAGCATGGAGGGTGCCTTCATCCGGCACATCGAGCTGCTGGGCTACGAGAAAAGGTTTTTCCCCAGCCAGCACTATGTGAGTATGCAGCGACCTTCCGGCAAGCTGAGCAGCGAGGGCTGGCTGGGGTAAAAAGCCTGGCCAGCATATTTCTTCAGATAAATGTGATCGAGGGCCTAAGAGCATCATTTTTTCGGGGGGTCATGGTGGCTGGCATGAGCTGGAGGCAGCCCGAACCTAAAATATCCTGTAGACACAAGATTTTAGGCACCTCCTTTGCAAGCTGTTGGTTAATTCACAGGCTTGGAAAGGGCTTTTCCTTCTAATTCCCACCTGTCTGCGTGTTTCTGTCCCCTCTCCGTCCCTGCCGAGCTTCTCTAGTGCCCAGCTCGCTCTCTGCCAGGGCAGAGCTGCTTGCATTTGGGTAGTGGAAGAAAAATGCGCAGTTTATCTGAAATGGAAATATCCCTGAGGCTCCCCGGGGGCTTCGGCCGCAGCGGGGTGCGGGGTCCCGCTCGCCTGCAGAGCTGCAGCGCCTCTGCTTTGCACCTCAGGTCTACATGTTCCTGGTGAAGTGGAACGACCTCTCCGAAAAGCTCGTCTACCGCCGATTTACGGAGATATACGAGTTCCACGTGAGTCATCCCGGGACGGGCACCAGCCCCCTGGCCCAGCGCACCGGGGCTTGGGGTGGGGAAAAAGAGGAGGGCGAATTCCAGCTGAAATTGCCCCAAAACAAACCTGGCTCAAAAGAGGCTCCTGGGTCCCTGTGCTTCTACCTCCTTCGCCCCTTGAAGTGGAGAGCCACCGGCTCTGTGCTCCCCTGGCAGGTTTCTCGCGGTGTCGAGGCGCGGGGTCCAGCCAGCACGTGCCAGCGGGCAGCGGGGCGAGCACCGGGAAGGGGGGCAAGACGCAGGCAGAGGCGCGGGTGCCACGGAGGGTTCCCCAGCGCCATCCTTACAGCCGCGCCTGGCTCTGCTCCACAGAAAGCGCTGAAGGAGATGTTCCCCATTGAATCCGGGGACATCAACGTGGAGAAACGAATCATCCCACACTTGCCAGGTGAGAGGCAGGCGCCGGGGCTGGGGGCTGAAATAGAAATTGCGGCTGGTTGGGAAATTCCCCGGCGGGCCGAGCTCTGCCGGCTGCCTCCCGCGCTGGTGCTTGGTGCAATTTCTGTTCCTGCTCACCAGGCTTGAAATCAAAACAGAAAGGTCTGAGCAGCAGCAGTGGTTTCGCCCAACAGTCACCAGTCCGGCAGACCCCATCCTTTCTCCCCATGCTTCCCAGAGCATTGGCTGTGACCCCTGGCTGGTGCAAAGGGTCTGGCTTTGGGGAGCCTGAGCTGAGCTGAGCTGAGCTGAGCTGAGCTGAGCCCTCCTTCGGTGACACCATCGCTGGGATCAGTTTTTACTGCCATTATGGCAACACAGATATTTTGTAAGAAGAAGCAATGCAATATGTCTGCAATGACAGGGAATGAACTCCTGATCCAAAGAGCTGACGGTTTGTCCCCAAGCACGGTGCAGGTCAGCAAAATTCCCCCTTTTATTTAATTTCCTGCTTTAAAGGAGGCAGGAAGGAGCATGAGAAATAGCTGCGGGTTGTGGTTGACATCTCTTGAGGAGGAATAAACCTGCATCACGCAGCAGCGCGGGTGCCATGTCTGGGGGGGGCTCCCCTCAGGGCTGGGCTAAGACGGCCGTGCCAGGACCCTTCCTACATGCTGCCGCCGCCGTGCCAGGGCTGTTTGGAGCGCCCTTGTCCCGTTTGGGGAACTGAAAGCACTGGGGACAAGTCAGGCAGGACTGGTGCGGGGGGTGCCACTGGCCACATACACGCACCCTGACGTGGGGTTCAACACTGCTGTGGGTCGGGGCTGCCAGCGGCATTTTGGAGCCCAGGGGTCAAGAGTGGCTGCTGCAGGACGTGCGCCGTGGCCAGTGGGACGGAGGGACGTGCATGTCTCCTCTGGCCACAGGCTGGTCCCCTGAGTCCCTCCTTGTGCCCCGGTGCAGTCGCCGCATTTGTGGCCCAGCAGCTGGGCTTAGTCTGTGCGTGGATGTGGGAGTTATCCTGTAACTGAAATGGGGTCAAACAGGGTCTTTTCTGGGCTTGCACAAGCTCTGCAAGAGTCCACAGGCTGCAGGGGACGAGTCCGGCTGCACAGCGCTCTCCACGCTGCCCGCGGCACCCGGGCTGGGCGCTGCGCCGCGCTCACCTCCCCAGCCGCACCGCCGAAACAAGGAACCCATGGCTGCAAAACCCGTTTCTGCAAAACAGCCATGGCCCTGCCGTCAGCTGCTCCCCAGCTCTTTCGGCACCGTGCGTGGCCCCCCGTGCGCCTGCCACGGCCATGGCCAGTGCGGCGAGGGAGGAGACCAGGCCACCCTCCGGCAGAGCTTTGCCTTACGGGCACCACACAGCCATGCAGCACCCTGGGGCCAAATCCACTCTTTTTCAGGGCAAAATTAATGATTCAGAGCAGCCTGCTTGGGAAATTTGTAAAAACAGGGCACTCTGTCTGCTTTTCCCCCTCTCCCCTAGCCCCGAAGTGGTTTGACGGGCAGCGCTCAACCCAGAACAGGCAGGGCACGCTGGCCGAGTACTGCTACGCGCTGGTCAACCTGCCCCACAAGATCTCCCGGTGCCTGCATGTGGTCAACTTCTTCAAGGTCCGTCCTGATGACACGAACCCCGTCACGGACAGCCAGTGAGTCCAGCCGCCTGCCACTTTTTGGGAAATCCTGCGTCCCCGGCCCCGGGCGCTGGCAGCAGCCCGCAGGGAGGGCACCGCTGCCGGCGGTGAGGGGTGGTCGGCATTGAACTGCCTTTGCTCTGACCCGTCTAGGATCAAGAAGCCCGAGGTCTTCCTCCTGCCAAAGGATGCCAAGAAAAATCCCACCGGTAAGAGGCCTCAGAGGGGTGCAAGCGGCTGCCTCGGCGGCAGCAAAGCCTGGCCAGGAGAGGGGCAGCCATCCCATGGCAGGTGCCCTGACCGACAGCATGGTCTCTGTGCCAGAGCTGCAGCTGGGAGGAAACCACAGCCTCGGGGGGAATGAGTCCCTTTCCTGGGATCCAGCTGGTGTAGGACCAGAAGAGGCTGGGAGAGCACTTTGGGCTGTCCTGGGGCTGCTTTTGGCCTGCCTGAAATAGGGTATTCCTGCACCGGGGTCTGGGAGAGGAAATGTGTCTCACTTCTCCCCAGCAGACATCACGGGCCCCATGGTCCTGCAAACCTACCGAGCCATTGCTGACTATGAGAAGAGCTCCACATCCGAGATGGCTCTAAAAGCCGGGGACATGGTGGACGTCGTGGAGAAGAGCGAGAGCGGTATGTGTCCGTCCCTCCGGAGAGCCCCCGAGGGCCAGCCCTCTCCTGGCCACCATTTCAGCAGGGACAGGGACTGCCCTTGCATCTTGTGCCCAAACGCAGCACGCCCTGGGAGCTGGTTACGCCGGTGCATGGGTTAAGGGGTAGGCGGTTGTATGAGAGCCTCCTGATGGAGAGGAGAAGCTCAGGGCAAACGCAACCAGCAGCACTGCCAGCACTTCCCACCCCCTTGGGACATGTTTCACATTCCCATGGAGCCACATGACAGTCGGGTTTGGCCGGGGAGGGTGTGGGGCAATCCTAGAAAACCCTGCAACCTCCTCGCATGCCTCAGCCTGTGAGGTTTCCTCAGGAGGAGGAAGGCTGAACTGGCCACGCTCCCTGGTTGCGCCATGTAAACAGAGACTGGCCCCAGCACCGTCCCTTCCGTCCGGGCCACGTGGATGCCTGCGCCCACCCCAGCCGGGGACAGACCCGATGCCAATGCCCCCACAACACCCTCTGCTCTCGCCCACGGCTGCTTTTGTTGCAGGCTGGTGGTTTTGCCAGTTGAAGAACAAACGGGGCTGGGTGCCAGCTGCCTATCTGGAGCCGATGGACGGTCCCGATGAGTCTGAAGAGCAGGAGCCCAACTATGCAGGTAAAATGCCGGGGTAACCAGGGTGTGCACCAGAGCACAGCCTGCCGCTGCTGCCTGCGGGGATGGTTCATTGCAAGGCCCCCGTTAGGCAGTCCACGCCGCAGCAGGACCACTGGGCACAGAGATGTTGCTGTAAAAGCTGCCAAGAGGGATAAATCTCATAGTTCAGTGCCTTACTCTCAACATCAGGAGCTTCCCATGACCTGCAACTCAGCATTAGATGCTTGTTTTGGCTGATCACAGATGCACATCTTCATCCAGTGGCCATCCTGAGCTAGCTGGGTGCATGCTGAGTTGCTGGGTTAGCAAAGGAGCATGGTGCAGCGTCTGAACCGAGGCGCAGGCTTTCCCTAGCGCTTGGCTTCTGCGCTGTCCCTATCAGCCCTCCGCATTGCCCCACCGTGACTGGGGGGCCTTATCGCACGGAGCAGATGGAGGATCCTGCAGACTCATGCTGATTGCTCTCCGGGCTTTGTTTTTGTGGTTTTCAAAACACTGCAACTGACTCTATTAGCACAACACTTCATTCTTCCTCATTTAATCACCTGAATTCTAAACATGCTCTTCAGCAGAGATGGGTGTACTTCCACTGCTTGCATTTACCATCTTTCTCCTGGAGAGGGGCTGGAGGGGCTGGGATGAGCCACAGGCACCGACAAGGCTGGGGAAAGTCTGCATCCAAACTTGGAGACCTGAAGCACTGTGGGTCTTGCCTAAAACATAGGGTAGATGCTCTGGTGCCTCCTCTCCTTGGCAGCTGGAGAGGAGGAGCCCCATCCCGGGCATGGTAGCACACAAACCGCTGTCCCAATTTTGTGCGCAGGTGAGCAGTATGTTGTCCAGAAGAGCTACACAGCCATGGAGGAGGACGAGCTGACCCTCAAGGAGGGTGATACCATCGAAGTCATCCACAAGCTCCTCGACGGCTGGTGGGTCATCAGGTGAGAGATGCCATGAACAAATCAGGCAAGCGGGATTTGGGCAGAGGGGAGGGATGAACCAGAGGTTCTCCGCACCGGGGCTGTGAAAGCCACGGACCGTTTGGCGCCGCTGCCCAGCACTTCCTTTTGCAGGGCTGCTTCTAGTAGCCTGTGGTTTTGCCAAATGTTAAACATTGCAGCTGGGGCTTCCTCTGCTGGGGGCTTCAGAAATACCCAAGAAGGAGGCAGAGGGGAAAAAAAAAATCAATTATTTTTGCCTCCAAGTGTTCTTGCATATTTTGATTTGCAAAACCTCAACTTTCCTCCCAGCCCTGGCCTGCCCTGTAAACTCGGGCTTTCCCAAGGGGAACTCCAGCTGCATTTGCACTCTGGAGAGTCACAGAGTGCGCATTCACAGCAGGCCATGACACGGCTGCAAACCCTGGGGATCCTCCTGCCCCAGCCTGTGCCCAGGCGAGTGGTCTGGGAGGATCTCCTGGTCTTTGCAGACGTGCTGGGCTAGAGGGGCAGACGGGCCGGGGGCCAGGGAGTGTTTCTTGAGCACATGGCAGGGTGTCTGGCAGGACACCCTGGGCAAACGCCAGCGAAAGCCCCAGGGGAGATAATAGGAGCTGGTGAGACCCTGAAAGCTGTGAGCCATTGCTCTGTCCGCTGCCTACTTAGAATCACAGAATCATAGAATCGTTGGGGTTGGAAAAGACCTTTAAGCTCATCAAGTCCAACCCAGCACTGCCAAGTCCACCACTAACCCATGTCCCTAAGCACCACATCTGATCTGATCTGAATTCTCTCAGTGCCAGGAGGCACACAAGGCGCCAACATCGTTCTTCCACTTCGATCGGTCCGCAGCTGCGTGCTCTGGAGTCAAGGGCCACAGCACAGTCTTCTGTTGGTTTCCCCCTCAGGACAAGACCGATCCAGCTCCATCTCCTCCTCCTCACTTCGTTACCGATTTTCTCCATCCCCGCCATTTCTGATGCTCGTCGTTTCTGCAACTTTTTTTTTTTTTTTCCCCGGGAGGAGGTAGTTGGCCTCCTGCCCAAAAGCACCACATCTCCCCGGCTTTTAAATCCCTCCAGGGATGGGGACTCAGCCCCTGCCCTGGGCAGCCTGGGCCAGGGCCTGACTGCCCTTTCAGTGAAGAAGTTTTTCCTAATACCCAACCTAAACCTGCCCTGGTGCAACTTGAGGCCGTTCCCTCTCGTCCCAGCGCTTGTTCCTGGGGAGCAGAGACCGACCCCCCCGGCTCCAGCCTCCTTTCAGGCCGTTGCAGAGAGCGATGAGGGCTCCCTTCAGCCTCCTCTTCTCCAGGCTGAGCCCCCCCAGCTCCCCCAGCCGCTCCTCCCCAGCCTTGTGCTCCAGCCCCTGCCCCAGCCTCGCTGCCCTGCTCTGGCCACGCTCCAGCCCCTCCATGGCCGCCTTGGGGTGAAAGGCTTGCTTTTGGGACTCAAGCCATACTTTCAGGGAGAGCCACAGGTACACAAGATGGGGGAACAGTTGAAGCCCCCATCGCTGCAAGCAACATGAGAAGAAATAGCTGACCTAGCACCAGCAATCCTGCTGGGGACAGGGGCTCCTCGCTGGCGTTTGCCCAGGGTGTCCTGCCAGACACCCTGCCATGTGCTCAAGAAACACTCCCTGGCCCCCGGCCCGTCTGCCCCTCTAGCCCAGCACGTCTGCAAAGACCAGGAGATCCTCCCAGACCCCTCGCCTGGGCACAGGCTGGGGCAGGAGGATCCCCAGGGTTTGCAGCCGTGTCATGGCCTGCTGTGAATGCGCACTCTGTGACTCTCCAGAGTGCAAATGCAGCTGGAGTTCCCCTTGGGAAAGCCCGAGTTTACAGGGCAGGCCAGGGCTGGGAGGAAAGTTGAGGTTTTGCAAATCAAAATATGCAAGAACACTTGGAGGCAAAAATAATTGATTTTTTTTTTCCCCTCTGCCTCCTCCTTGGGTATTTCTGAAGCCCCCAGCAGAGGAAGCCCCAGCTGCAATGTTTAACATTTGTTAAATGGTGGTGGTCGCAGAGCCAAGACTGCAAGCAATGTTGCTTTGTGTTGCGCTGCAGGAAGGATGAAACCACGGGTTATTACCCCTCCATGTACCTGCAGAAAGCCGGGGAGGCGAACACCTCTGTGAAGAGCGAGCTGAGGAACCGGAGCGCTCCTCCACGAAGGTAGGAGAAGCCCCAGGTGGGGGGGAGGAGGACTAAAGGTCTTCTTCGAGGGGGGTGAAATGAAACCAGACAGTGGTTTGTGGTGTCTCTTTCTTGCCCTGGCAATGAGGAACCACCCAGGAGAGATGTGAGCAGGTCAAAGAGACCAGGAGGCAGATCCTTCAGGGCTGCAGGAAAAATAGCTCTGTGCTCCCCGACTTCCACAGGCGGAGAGGCACCCCAGCACTTCTGACGCAGGGCTTCACGGTCCTTGCTCCAGCAGGTCCTCCAGCCAGGCGTGTTTCTCCTTGTCCTTCCACAAAGTTTCTTTTCTAATCTCATTTAATTTTCAAATTGGCCTTTTTCTTATTTCCTAAGTGCATCCACTGAATCATTGAGAAGCGGGGAGAGATTTAACTAATCAGAGCTGCCAAATGGCCTAATCTGATGGGAGGATTTGAGCTAATGGAAGGGATTTTATTTTGATTAAAAAGATAAAAAGCAATAATAACTCATTAATTCCGATGCAAAGAAAACTGCTAGGAAGGGCAGAGCTTGCTGCTAGCTTTTCGCCCCTACAAGAAAAAACGGCAGCCTTGCTGTAAAATCTCTCAAAATCCAGCTCTGCTGGAGCACAGATTGAGTGCGAGACAGTGTAAAATGGCCCCAATCCACCAGCTGAGCACAGTGATGCCTGCTGAGACCCTTGGGGCAGGTGAGGTGGCCTGTTTCTAGGCCAGTGACTCGCCCCACCGTGGTGAGTGCTGTCCCTAGGCTGAGCCCTGTTGCAAAGGTGGTGACCTGTCATTGTGGGCAAGAGCTTTGCTTTGAGATGGATACGTGCTCAAAGCCGGGAGAGGCTGAAGGCAGATGGGCACAGCAAGGGGCCGTTGCCTTGGGCAGAGCAGGAGGACGATGCCATGGGATGGATGTCAGGAGCCACCTCGCTCATGACCTGGTAGTGAAGACAAAGCAGTGGCCTCCATCTGCCTGCCTGGGGACGATGCCCGATGCTGGGGATTCCCCCGTGGCAGCATGCTGCCGCTCAGCCCCAGGCTGCTCAGGCTTTCACTTCTCTCAGTAGTTGCTCTGTTGTGGGTTCAACACCACACGTCCAGGTGCACGCTGACACGTACGCCACGCTCTGTTCCCCTGGCCCAGGGACTGATCCTTGGGTGATGGGGAGCTGTGCCAAACACCACACCAGGGATCTCAGTGTTGCAGCCAGTATAGATGCTGTATGTCCATCCATCCAAGAGCTATAGCTCACTTCCCAGGCTTTCTTGAACTCTGTTGGATAAACCTCATGCCTATCTCGTCCTTCCAGCCTTACGCCCAATCTACCTCACCATCCCCATCGTTACTTTCCAAGCTTGTGCTCAGGCTTCACTCTTCAGTATTTGCTTCCAAAGCACCGCTCCAGCTGCCTCCTAACACGCTGTGCATCACGTCTCCCCTACGGCTGCCCTCGAGGGCTGGCATCCACCCGCTTCCTTCCACTGGGCAAAACCACAAAGCCAATATTGGGGTCTGGGTGAGGCAGAGGAGGAAGCGTGTGGTCCGGCTGCAGCAGGTCCATGAGAGGCAGGGCCAGGGAAATCCTCAGCGAGAGAGCGCGAGGCGTGAGAGCTGCCAGCATGGAAACTGCAGGTTTTGTTTCTGACTTACTGCAGATCCACCATCCGAAATGTGAACAGCATCCACAAGCAGAGCCGGAAGCAGATCAGCCAGGACACCTACAGGAGGAACAGCAAGAAGTACATCCAGAGCCAGAGGAACATGAAGGAAAATTTCCAGAACAAGGCCAATGTCATCAGTAAGTCTCAGCAGGGCCTCTGCCCTGGACACGGGCTGAAGTCCTGCAGGCACGGCCCGTGCCCTCCAAGGCTGATTGCTGGAGTAGGACAGCACATGGAGGTCACACCTTGCCTGTCCACCCTTCTCCTATGGGCAAAGCATGTACCAGGAGATGTTTCTTTTCAATGAGGTTTCTCACCTCTGGTTATAGGTTTGACAGAGAAGGAGCAGGATATGGTCCTGGTGGGAGGTCAGCCCACATTTAGGACCTGTGCTTTCCTCTGTGCGTCTAACCTCACCTGTGCTTCTGTTACCATTGTCATTATCACGTACAGTGGCTGTCAGCAAAGCACCTAGAAGGAGGTGGTGCATGAAGAAGGAGGCTGCTATTGAGGCAGATGCTTTAGATCTGGTAATGCCCGTGCAGGATCCATGACCTTCCCAAGGGTGAACAGCTCCTTGCATAGACCTAGAGCTGGGCTCCCACCTGAGCAGAGCTCCCAGCAGGGAACTGGTGGGCTCATGCCATGACCCCAGCCTCCAGGAAGACCATCACATGTGGCTGAGACAGTAGGAGAGGCAGGAGGTTTGGTGGCCATTACGTAGGAAGCTTTTGAACATTCACGTGAAGGTATTGGGTGGTGGAGAGCTCTGACCCATCTGCACGTCTGCTTTACCCACAGTTGAGAAAAATGAGCGAGAGAACAAGCCCAAGGCTCAACCCGCTGTTCCTCCCCGTCCCAGCAAAGACCTCATCCTGAACCGCTGTACTGAGAGCACCCGGAGAAAGGTCCTGTGAATCCTCAGCCTGCCCCACCAGCCACCCGATGCTTTATCTCTGCCAGCTCCTGGGAGCCGGAGCTCAGAGCCAGACGGGGGATCAGGCGGCTCTGGCAGCCGCTGCAGGCCCCGGGGGCTGCCGGCCGGATCGGCACAGCCCAGCGCCCGTCTTCATCCAC
Source organism: Platalea leucorodia (assembly GCF_965183815.1). Taxonomy (NCBI): domain Eukaryota; kingdom Metazoa; phylum Chordata; class Aves; order Pelecaniformes; family Threskiornithidae; genus Platalea; species Platalea leucorodia. The sequence continues at coordinate 3,855,823 of NC_138838.1, read as the reverse complement.
CGGGACGGCGAGCCCAAGGCGTCCTAATGACACCATGAGGAGGGACCCAGCCCCGCTCCACCAGCTCCAGGGGGGCTGAGGCCTCCCCAGCCACTGGACACCCCTCGCCACCAGACCCCCTTTTATCCCCTATTTGTATGTTGAATGGTTTTGTGTTTTTCACCAATAAAAGAGAGACACTTTATAGACGTATTTCGATGTCGACCTGGACGGCGGGTCAATGCAGCCACCGGGGAGCAGCCCGGCGGCCGGCGGCATGGCAGCAGGAAGGGCATTTCTCCCCGCCGGATGCGGCGGGGAATTGGGCAAGGGTCTCTTGCGAAAGATGCCGGCGGGGAGGAAATTTGGTTGGGGGGACGAAGGATGGCAGCTTCCTCCTGGAAGGCGGCTGCTTCACTCGCTCTAGTGGAAAGCAGGGGCCAGGATGTGGGGATGTGGCGTCTGCTGGCTGGGGTAGGAGCCACGAGGCAAGGTGGCTGCCGCAAATGGCGGCAGGGCATGAGGGGCAAGTGGCTTCCCAAAGCTGCAGACGCTGGTCCCTCCCGCTGCCTCACGGAAGGCCGCCATGTCAGGAGGCTGGCGGCCATCAGAGCACGGCCAGCGCCTCCGGGACAGGGCTGCTTTTCGACAGGGAGCATGGTGCGAGGGCTGTGTTTGGGTGCCACCATGGCACCCCTGCCACTGCCACGCCAGGCAGGTTCAGGTTCAGGTTTGGGGTGAGGTCTGGGTCTAGGTTTGGGCCTGGGTTTGGATTTGGGCCTGGGTGTGGGTCTGGGTCTGTGTCTAGTTCTGGGTATGGCACTAGGTTTGGGTCTGGGTTTGGATTTGGGTCTGGGTTTGGTCCTGGGTCCGGGACTAGGTCTGGGTTTGGGTCTAGTTCTGGGTCTAGGACTAGGCTTGGGTCTGGGTCTGGGTCCAGGTTTGGGTCTAGTTCTGAGTTTAGGACTAGGTTTGGGTCTGGCCCTGGGACTAGGTCTGGGTCTGGGTTTGGGTCTGGTCTTGGGATGAGGTCTGGGTCTGGATCTGGGTTTGGGTCTAGTTATGGGTATGGGACTAGGTTTGAGTCTGGTTTTTGGATTTGGGCCTGGCCCTGGGTTTGGGACTAGGTTTGGGTCTGGATTTGGGCCTGGGTCTAGGTTTAGATTTAGAGCTGGGTCTGGGTCTGGGTCTGGAGCTGGAGCTGGAGCTGGGTCTGGGTCTGGGTCTGGTTGGGTGGGGCCCACCCTCTCCGAATGGAGGCACGGCCCCTTTAAGACAAGACCGTCGCGCGCCCCAGCCGGCCGGCGCCTCGCGCCGCACGTGACGGCGGCGCCGCGGCCGGGCGCATGCGCAGGGGGCGGTGCCGGGCGGCGCGCGGGCCACCGCCCCGCGGGGTCGCGGGTGAGAGGGCGCCAAGATGGCGGCGGCGGCGTGGGGAGCGCTGAGGGGAGCGCGGCGGCCGCCGCCCGCCCTCCGCAGGGGCCTGGCCAAGGCGGCGGGCCCGCGGAGCGTCCGCCAGCTGAGGGAGGCCGAGGAGGCCGCCCCGGTCTTCCAGTACGCGGGGAAGGCGGCCAAGCGGAAGGACCGCGTCTTCGTCTGGGGCTTCTGCTACTCGGGCGCGCTGGGCGTCCCCAGCTTCGTGAAGCCGGACGTGGGCTGGAAGAAGCCGCGGCGGATCCAGCCCACGCCCTACCGGCTGGAGACGGAGGAGAAGGTGGGCCCGGGCCGGCGGCTGATGTGTGCCGGGAGGGTGGCGCTGGGGCCGTTCCCAGGCACCGGGGCTCCCCCTCTGCCCACGCCGGGTGATCCTGGCAGGTTTCCTCGCTCAGCTTTGGAAGGCTGTAACTAAATTTAAAGACTTCCCTGTGATTCATTGTTTTATCGCTAGAGCGGTATTCATCAGGGTGATTTTGGGTGTAACTACAGTTGCATGCAATTTGGAAAATACATATTCTTTTGCCAGAGCCGTAGGAGAGCAAGAACGTGAACAACATCTACCAGAGAAACAGGGCCTCCTTTTCAGTGGCTCTCATGGCTGCTTTCGCCTCGACGAAATTGGAAGCTTGTGTTGCAAATCATGTTATTCTGTTGCCTACGTGTTCAAACGTCATTGTCTGCTGTCCAGTTCAAAGGAGTTCAGAGCTGCTATGCTGGCCTTTTTTTGGCAAAAGAAGTAAAGCAGGGGAATGTTACTCTCTTAATATCTCATTGTGGTTTTTTATTTTTTTTTAATCTACTGCTTCTGCAGGTCAGCAAATAGATCTTCCTCTTGTGTTTGAATCAGTCCAAAATAATGCAAAAATAAAGATGTACATGCACAAAACCAAAACACTAGTGTGTTAATGTTGGACTTGCACTTGCACCATTGTGCTTATCACTGACGAGTGTTTCTGATCATTTTTGCGAAGACCATACGTGCTGTGAATTGGGGCTGATTTTGGATGTGGCCTAATGAAGGAGGAATGCTGGTGGACAAATAGCATGGGGTGAAACTTGTTTTTATAAGCCATAGTTTATAACTGAATGGTGTGGGTTTTCTTTGTCTTCAAAGATATCCTCTGCTGCCTGCGGTTATGGATTCACGCTGCTGTCCTCTAATACCACGGACATCACCAAAGTGTGGGGCATGGGGCTGAACAAGGATTCCCAGCTTGGATTTCAGAGAAGCATAAGAGATCGAAGTAAGGATTGAGGTGGTGTAAGGGCTTACAGGGCGGCGCTACAGGGTACGTGTGATGTGGGAAACTTCGGGTTAGAAGGCATAAAAAATGTCCGGGCGGGGGCTTTGATACAGATTGCAGGGCTATGCTTTTTTTTTTAAAAAAAAATAAAAAGAGATCTTTTTTTGGAACTTAGCTATGTTTTTGTGTGGTTTGTAATTGATCAGGGTATGCATTTGTTCCGTGCAGTGCACTTACGTTTTTGCCTGGATGCAACTCAAATCCAAGTAATTTTATTCTGCAGAAGTGTGTGTGTGTTGGTTAAGGTGTTGCTTTGAATCTATAGTTTGATAGTAGATGGTGTAGTGGACTGGTTAATAAAACTATTTTGGCAAGGTGGTTTGCTCACTTCTGTTGCCTTTGCATCTATAAACTAATTTCCTTTCCCACACAGATCTTTTTATACAGCCAGTGGAATTTTCTTTGAAGCTGTAGGGGTTTTTTATTTTAATACCAAATAGCATTTTGAAGGAAAAACATGTTATTCAGTCATTCTGTCTTATACCAGGCTCTCAAACTCATTTAAGATGATGATTTCTGTGCAGAACATTGCTACCTTCCACCTAAGACAGATAGGAAAAACACAAGCTTACTTCCCTTATAGAGTGGCTGTCTCTAACTGTTTGAAAAGATTCTTCCATGTTAAAAGCAGTTTTTCCTCTTTACAGTGTATAAGAACATAATCCATTAAGGTATGGTGGATCTGATACGGACAAAAGATTAGACTTTGTGGAAAAGTGGAAAAAAAAATGCTGCTACTGTGCAGAATGCTGAAGTTTCCAGTGGTGCTGCTGTTGTGCATCGCTGCTAGCATACTGTATAGATTTCCAAGAGCCTGTGCACGCAGCAAGTGTGTGTGCATAAACAGCAGCTGCAGAATGAAGGGACTGCAGAAGCCTTCACTCACTTCTGCTTTTAAAGGTTTCAGCTCTTACTCTTAGTTCTGTAACTCTTGATGTCTCAGAAGTGTCCTGTCATTTTCTTATTTTTCCCTCTGACCTACAGATTATTTTTGCCAGAGAATCCATACATAGGTTATGCAGTTGAAGCCCTCCTAAGTAAGGGAGTGTTCAATAGGATCTGTTGAAAGTGCTGTGCAGATCAGTGGGTTTGCTGCTGCTCTGTGTTTAACTTCCCGCAGACAAGCTTCCTGTTGGAGGTGCTGCTTCTTACTCAGTTTTACAAACTTAATTTGGTACCTGCTGGCTCTGACACTGTGTCCCTGTACATCATTTGTTTCCAGGGGAATCTGCAACCTTCTGACTTTTAGATGGTTGTATTTCATGCTGTAACTTGAGCTGCTTCTAAGCTAAACTACTCATATTTTACTCTTGTCCTCTGCCTTAGCCATCTTGTTGTCTCTTTTCTCTAAAATCCTTCCGATATCAGTGATGATATCGAGTTCATTACCACAGATCCCAGTAGCTTGTGACTCTGCTGGAAGCAACAGAGAGAGAGAGAAAAGGAAAGAGAAAGGGTTTTTTGCTTTGTGACTTCCACATCTCTCTTAGACAGATACAACCTCGCAGTCTTTCAGTTCCTGCTGTATTGCAAGGCAGGCTCCCAGCGTTTGCAAACAGCCAGTTGTGATGCCTGTCCTCGCATCAAGTCGTGTCTTAATGTAAAAGGATATGTGTAGGCTTTGTGGGTTTTTTAATTGAAGGCAGTGAGAACGAGTTAAAGCACTGCCATATGTGAGCAGAATACTGCTTTGGGTCCTTTGGGATTTGATGTCACTTGTTACAGTGACTTTCTTTGATATCAAGGCTTTTTATCTCCCCTTAACCTTTCCCCTAGTACTGATTTATGTTTTGCTGTTTTTTTTTTTTTCTTCCCAGTTGACCGTAACTGATTACATATTCTTCAAGTTACTAAATCTTTTTCTAGCAAAGCCTGTCATTTTCTTTCGTAAACCTTAGATCTCTTATCCCCTATGGAGCCATGCTAGCTATGTTTCTTGTATTCCTTTTTTCTGAAAAGTCCTTTAATCTACTGTTCTCTAAATATGAAGCCCTAAGATTTTTTTTTTTGTTCACCTTTTGTGCTGTCTTTTTGTGATTGCTGCTATTGTACCTTGTTTGCAATATCCCCAGTTGCACAGAGTACTTAGTTGGTGCTTGGTGTTAAGCTCTCTAGTAGTCCAGCCTTATTCACCAAAGTGGTTGAACATATGGCTGAAACCCCCAGTTTCTCAGTTCTGGCCACCTGAATCCTTAATAACATTCAGCTGTAGGTATGGTGGATTTTTGATTAGGCAGTGATTATTGGCTTCAACCGTTCCTGTGGCTTTTTAACTCACCCCTGTCCCCCTGATGAACCCCAGTCAACCTTTTACTTTGGTTAGTATCTTGGCTTTCTAAAATATATCTGCTTTTGTAACAAAATAGGAGAGAGAGAGAGGGAGAGAGAGAGGGAGAGAGTGTGTGTGTGTGTGTGCATGCGTGTGTGTGTACACAACAGGATCAGCAAATATATGATGATTTTGCTTTGTGGAAGCTACTGACTTTTAAAATTTCTCCCTCTTCCTTAAGCTAAGGGCTATGAATATGTCTTGGAACCATCTCCAATTCCATTACCATTGGAGAAGCCGCAGCAGACACGCGTCTTGCAGGTGTCCTGTGGGAGAGCGCATTCCCTGATCCTGACAGATAATGAGGGAGGTATAGTATCGCTTGTGCTGGTGACAAGGGACACCTGACTGTGCTTTCGGTAAAAGCTCTGGAAAAGATTGTCTTCTGTCCTTTGGAGCTAGACCCCAGATGGGCTGTCTGCCCTGTAAATGTGGTGCAGGTAGCTGTTGGCCGTTGTGGGACTGCTACCGGGAGGGAGAGCCCTGAGCTGATAACCGTCTGTTGAGCTCTGCTTGGCTTAAGCTGTAAACGTGTTGGAAGCTTTTTTACTACAAGTGTTGCAAAATATGGTTTGTTTATCTAGCCCCAGGCCTCCTTTAAGTGTAGCCTGTTTGTCTTGTTCAGTCAGATGTGTTTTGGAATTCAGTTTTGGATGGCTATGCCAATACTCCTCTGTTATTTTCCCCTTGAAGCCCCGGAGTGCTACATTCATAAAAGCGATTAATTAATAGGCCTTTATACAGAAGATCCTGTGTGTGAATTGGCTCTCCACGTCTCTGGGAATTCTCTGGTGCAGTGGCTTCAGTGCTGCGCTGAGCGATCCAGTGCCGCTTATCAGCGGGTGAGCTGGTTGGTTGGTTGATTTAACGCTCCCGTGGGAGTGCTGATCTATTTCTGAGTCTCCTTGGCAACGGCAGGATGAACTAGGCAATTACTGAAAACCAGCCAATGGGCTCCAGGTACCGCCACTGTGCCTGCAACAACATCGCCGGGATATTGTTGACTAAAATGGATTCAGTCACTTCAATTTAAGTGGACTTTGGTTTGAAGAAAGCTTATGCCAATTTTAACAGTTCTATGTTCCACCTTTTGTACTGAGGACCACATGAAAATATTTTGTGTACCTGAAAAGAGGCTTTCAGGGGATTGGACAGTAATAAAACTAGTGCGTTTTATCATTGTTTTTCAGTTTTCACCATGGGGAACAATTCTTATGGACAGTGTGGCCGGACGGTTGTTGAAGATGAAACTTACAGGTGAGAACCCAAAGATCCTGAACTTCCTTGATGTTAAAAACATAATTGCATGAAAACAACCCTACAGAAAAGCCTGGAGGTGGGAAAAATCTGGTAGTATAAGGATGCCATTTAAGATTAAGGAGTCCGAGAACAGGCTTTTATGCTGCAGGCATCATATAAATGGCCTGGCTTTAAACCCAGGCTGGGCATGAGCACTCTTCTGACCACATTCGCAAAAGACAGAAAGATGTCAGCATGTGACAGTTTTCGCAGGGCATAGTGAGAAAACCCGGCCTTCGGAAATTGCTTGAGGTAATTGGCGTTAGTAGTTGGTCTTTCTCCCTTTAGCCTCTCAGAGTGCAAGTGCTATTTCTGAGGGTGTTAGAAATGCCATTTAACGATGAAAGAGCCATCCTTTTGTTGCATCTCTTTGCTCTAACTGCCTTTGAAACTGTAGTGCTTTTCCTGTACAGGGTTTTTGTGGGCCACACCAAAGCATATTCTCAAAAAGATGGTAGTGATGTAAGTGGATAGTGGGAATATGTTGAAAGTTACTAATTCCCTGGCAGGGCCTAGAAGAGATCTTGCTGATTACTCTCTCTGTGATCCACAAGACTTGGCCTTGAGAGTGTAAGAAAATAGCTGTAACTTAGCTAGCTTTTTTTCGCCTTGATACTGGAAGTTTGTCATTGGATTGTTCAGAATTTTTGTGAAAGAATCAAATGGATGTTAACACTGCACTGTTTGCGCTCTGGGATTTAACTGTGGTTAATCTCTAGTTAAGTGTAGTGTTTATATAGGTGCTGCAGTATTCTGTAGTGTCTGTGCTCATTCCAGACTAGGGAACGTGTGTGAGGATTGCTCCCACCCCCAATTCCCGTGACAGGTTATATTTAAAAAGTGACAGTTCTTAACTTCTTAAATAAGAGAACGCAAAATTACCTTCCTTCTTCGTGCAGTAATTTTACAGTGGAACTATGCTCTTTGAATATATAAGAGAACACACAAAGGAATCTCTCTTGTAGTAGCAAAGTGGCTTTCAGTAAAGGCAGGTCTACCTTCACGTTTTTCAATTGCAGTCCTCTGAAATCCTCTGTGTTGCCTTTTCTCTTCTCGGTGGTTGTTTGATGGTGTCCAGTGAAAGCCACCTGATTCATCAGCTGAAGGAGTTTGACAGCAGAGTTGTCCAGGTAAGACGACCTTATGAATTGAATTCTGAAGGTGGATTGAAAACTGGCTGAATAGCCAAGCCCAGAGGGTGGTAATCAGTGGCACGAAGACTAGTTGAATGCCAGTAACTAGTGGTGTACCCCAGGGGTCAATATGGGGTCCGATCCTGTTTAAAATCTTCACTAATGATCTGGATGATGGGGCAGAGAGTGCCCTCAGCACGTTTGCAGATGACACAGAACCGGGAGGAGTGGCTGAGGCACCAAAGGGTGGTGCTGCCATCCAGAGGCTGGAGAAATGGGCCAACGTGAACCTCATGAAGTTCAACAAGGGGAAGGGCGACGTCCTGCACCTGGGGAGGAACAGCCCCAGACACCACTATACGCTGGGGGCCAACCGGCTGGGAAGCAGCTCTGCAGAACAGGCCCTGGGGGTCCTGGTGGACGCCAGGTTGCCTGTGAGCCAGCAGCGTGCCCTTGCTGTAGAGAAGGCAAGCGGTGTCCTGGGCGGCATTAGGAGGAGGGTTGCCAGCAGGTCAAGGGAGGTGGTCCTTCCCTTCTACTCAGCAGTGGTGAGGCCACACTTGGAGTATTATGTCCATTTCTGGGCTTCCCAGTACAAGAGAGACATGGACATACTGGATAGAGTCCAACAAAGGGCCATGAGGGTAATGAAGGGGCTGGAGCATCTCTGCTATGAGGAAATGCTGAGAGAGCTGGGGCTGTTTAGCCTGGAACAGAGAAGGCTTGGGGGAGTCTGTCTTAACGATGTATATAAATACCTGAAGGGGGGGTGCAAAGAGGACAGAGCCAGGCTCTTTTCAGTGGTGCCCAGTGACAGGACAAGAGGCGGTGGGCACAAACCGAGACACAGGAGGTTCCCACTGAACATCAGGAAACACTTTTTTGCTGTGACTGAGCACTGATGCACGTTGCCCAAAGAGGTTGTGGAATCTCCCTCCTTGGAGATATTCCAAAGCCATTTGGACATGGTCCTGGACAACTGGCTGTAGGTGGCCCTGCTTGAGCAGGGGGGTTGGACCAGGTGATTTTCAGAGGTTCCTTCCAACCTCAACCAGTCTGATTCTGTAATGAAAAAAAAAAAAATCAGTATGCAAATCACTCAGTTGAAGTTCTTTGAAAGGATGAGGTGATCTACTATACGATTGCTAATAAAAAGCACAAGGTGGGATTTTGCTCCATGCCTCTGCAGAGGAGTTGCAACTGGCAATGCAGGGTCTGAACTTACTGAAGAATTGGATGGGAATGCCAATGCAGTGTTTGCTTGCTCTACTTCTAGGTTACACCTGCACAGCAGGGAAGTTGCTTTGATGCCTCATCTCTTCCTGTCCCGATTTCTTGCTGTTGTTCCCTTTTGGCACTTTTATATCAATTGAGCTGTTTTGTTTTTAATTTTGTCTTCCCCATTTTAAAAATGAGCTGTGAGACTGTCCACTTGGACCAGCCAGCATTTCCCTAGGGCAGGTTTCTAGGAGAGCAAGCAAGGGACTGCAGAGCAGCATAAATGCTGCCGAGTCTGCACACAGCTGCAGTATTTCCAGGCACAGGAGCAGTTTGCTATATGTCTGTGCCACTGTGGCTGTACTCTGTGGGCAAATGTTGCTCCTGTTCCATCCAGTATCCTAGAAAGCAAGGGTCATTTATTTAGGTCGGTGTGATAAGTGTGTGCCGTGGTACATCCTAACGATGTTTTGAATTAGGCTTGTAAACTTCTGTTTGGATTTTTCATGATTTTTTTTTTTTTTTTGCAAGGTGGTTGAATAATTGGTACCTGTTTGTACTTCGATGACAGCAGTTTTGTGCTTAATATTCTTGGTAGTCAATCTCTTAACTTGTGGATTAAATCCCTTTAATCTTTGGCTAATTTTTAATGTCTGCTTTTGAAGATCTTGGCTTTAATTCATACCAAGCCTGTGGCAGACATGATTGCTAGTTCAACATAAATGTCAATTTGAGAACAGATGTGTTCCTAGAGCGCTTACATGGCAAGGAATCAATAGCAGTTTGTAGCTGGCATTGAGAGCGATGTGGTATCACTCTGGGAAGGGAGATCTCTTATTTACTCTCTCCTGCTTTGTTGTGTTGCACTGCTGAATCAAGCTTTCTGTTAACTAGGCCTTGTTTTGGATCTCGGAACAAATCCACTGCAGCATCACTTTCCACAAAGAAAATTCTGCTGTTTTCTGTGCTGTATCGTGCTGTTGTTAGCCTTCCCTGTCTGTAGAGCCATTTGATCTGGAGAGGAAGGTCAAAATCGGAGCTGGTGGGCGTTGTAGAGGTTGATTACTCAATTTGTCTGCCAGTGCTTCATTAAATCAGTTCTGAACACTTGACCTTTCCTGACCAGCTCTGACTTTTTGTTTGCGTGCAGGTTGTGTGTGGGCAGGACCACAGTCTGTTCAGAACCAAGAAAGGTGCGGTCTACGCGTGTGGATGGGGAGCTGATGGACAAACAGGTAGGAGCTTAGCTCCGCTTGCGTTTCGGTGAATTGAGGAATATAGCAAGGTGTCCTAATTCAGAGCTTGTGATGGGTATTTGTCTGGCATGTGTGGACAGAAAGGGGCTGGTATATTTCCAGCTGTGTGCAGATGTTCTCAATACTCTTGTGTAACCAAACTGAGACAAACCAGTTCCTTTTTAGAGGAGCTTTAGGATGCCACGCTGGCAATCCAAGCATGCAATCTGAGGAGAATGTGTCTGCTGTTTGAAGCTAGTGAGGGGATGTGGAAGTGGCATGGGAAGGTTAGCTCCCTGGTTCTGTGCAGGCTTTGCTTCCCGATTCTGATTTCAGGGTCTGTTTTGCTTCTTGCTCCTTTTGAACTGACAGAGACCTTTGGCAGCTACTGCTGTCTTAGCATGGGATCTTTGGCCAGGCCCTTGCCCTGGTGGCTCCTGCTGTCAGAGGACTTCCAGTCCTTCCTAGTGTTTAGTCCTGCTGCTCCTGAAGCTGGGTTATGCCCATGGTTCTTTTGTGTGGATGTACTGTAGCTTGTCTGTCATCTACATTCTGGTCTCTTGTCCAGGCAGCTCTTTGTCACGTAATGTGTTTGCTTCCCAGCCTCTTTTGCCTCTTCACCTGCTGGTGTCTAAACTGATTGCAGTGTGCTGTCACCCAGGGCTCTCCTTGCAGAAGACAGCTGGTTTGTGAAACTTCACCTCTCTGGGGATATCTGCCTAGTTTGGGTGCTGCTCTCTCAAACACTTTGGTCCATGTAGACAAGAGAGATGAGGGCCTAGACTGTTTTCCAGGTGTGACTGTATAAAGTTGTTTTGTACTCTAGAGAGGTAGCTTTGGCTAGTAGGACTGGTGTCTGTGGCTGATTGTCCATTGAAGCTTAAGAGATATGGACAGAAAGATTCATTTTGGAGGAAGGAGGGTGATTGGGTTATAACATGACAAAACGGTCCTATGTAGGTGTTAAAAGTATGTCCGGAGAAAAATTCATCATCATCTCTACTTTTCTCCTTCCAGGTCTTGGACACTACAACATCACCAGTGTTCCTACTAAGCTACGTGGTGACATCGCTGGGGTAAACATTATCCAGGTCTCTTCCTATGGGGACTGTTGTCTGGCTGTTTCAGATGAAGGCGATGTCTTTGGTTGGGGAAATTCAGAATACTTGCAGTTGGCCTCTGTCACAGAAACCACACAGGTCAGTTGGCCTGGGGGCCTGTTTTTACATGTTTCGGTTCAGCTGCTGCACACAGAGTTAAAAATTACACACTTCTCCCTGCTCTGGGTTCTTTTGACAGCAGTATAAATCAATATAAACTAATACCACTAGCAGGCTGGTTTTACCTATGCTTACAAACCCAATCTGTCTGAAATGGTTGTATAGCTTTAGGGCAGTATGTTCCCAGCTATTGATAGGCAAAGGCTTGTGTCACCTCACCCCAGTTTGTTAGTCTGTTATAAAGGAAGAGTACACCCCATGCTCTCCTTTCCCCATCCCATGGACTTTGCACCAAATTAAGATCTGGCTCAAGTGGATCCAGCTTGTGCTGGTTTCAGGACAGGAATTAGTCTTTTGGCTGGCTAATCTAAAATTTTGAGTGGTCCTGCTTTGAGCATGGTGCTGCTCCAGGTGACCCTTGGAAGTCCCTTCCAATCAACCCCTACGTTGGTGAATTTTTCATGAAGAACCTTAGTAGGTTTATAGCTGAGTCCTAAACAAATCCCAGTGTCTCACAGATAGAAGTTTTTTGGAGTAAACTTAGGTGTGGCAAAAATATACTGCTGACTTGACACTAAGCATTGTAGTACTGAGGTAATTAGACAGATGGTCTCGTCTTACAGTTAGTGTAGGAAACGGAGTCAGGGAATTAATTAATACTCAAGCTATTCTTGGCAGATGGCTAAGAGCAGACAGTTGCGTTAGTATGGCTTTAGTGAAATATGTACCTTTGTTTCCCATGCCTCTCCTGATGTGTCCTTAATGTAGGGCTAATTATGGAGACCTGTAAGGCCTGAAGACAATCACCAGGTTAAGTAGTGTAGTAGTTTCCTGGCTGGGTGCTTGATGGAGGTTGGAGGAGTCTGAAATGGATGAACGGCATGTTTGCCAAAGTGGCAATTTTAGGTACGATATAGATAAAGTCCAAATTGTGGAATAGCAGAGCTGGATATTATCTGTGAAATCCAAGGTCTCTGTTTACATGTGTCAAGCTGTGTAGGTATCGAACTGTACCAAATAAGAGTGATTTTCTTTCAGCGATTTTTCCCTAGTGTGTTCAAAAATGCCACCGCAGACCAAATTTTAGTGATCTTGTCCATTATGAAAACTTGCAAATGTGCTCACCTATTGACTTTCCCATTGTGTCTGACTTACAGAGCCAGGGATATAAGCAGACATTAAGCATTCCCAGCTTTGTTGCCATGCGTGTAAGCTTTCCAGTGGGTAACTTGTTCCACTTTGTCTGCACTCTCAGCCTTAATGAATTTCATGTAGTTTTTTTAATCTTGGGACTTGTATTCATTCCATTATTCAGGCAATAAAGGTTGTCTGTGTCAGGAATTCAGTGTATGTAAGCTCTAACCAGAACTAGAAAACAAGTTAAAAATGTGTGTCTAGTTTGCGGTTTATTACCTTGTCTCTAACGACTCAACCTCATACAGGTGAATGTTCCCAGACACTTGCCTTTCAAGATTGGGAAGATAAAGGAGGCTGCCTGTGGAGGGACTGGCAATATCGTGCTGACGGGTGAGTTTGCTTGTACAGTCATCCTCTTTAGTGCAAGGCCATGCAGTAGGTGGATTGTAACTTCATGGAGCAAGCATCTTGTTCACTGGAAAGAGGGAAGTACTGTCTGTTACGAGGAAAGCTGGGAGACTGAGAAACGTGTGATTTAAGAATGTACTAGGGGAGTTGTTTTCACTAGCTGTGTGCGCTGTTGTGAGCACTTACGCAAACTATAACGAGCATGGTTGCTGCTTGCTGTTCTGATCCCTTGGTTTGTTGACCACATAGGCCATGTGTGGCCTGTAATGAAGATGGATATAGGGAGGACGTAAGGCAACGCTTGGGAGAAAGGAGAGCCCTTCAGACTCAATATAAATCTGATATATAAATAAATCTTGATAAAATAAGCTGGAAATTAGAGAGTTCTGAGAACAGTGAAACTCTGCAGCAGACTTCTTAGTGAATGCTGCTTTGGATTGCCAGTGGCCAGGGGAGCACAGCTTGAAAGGCACGGAATAAAGGAGTGAGGGAAAGATTGCACTGCTTTTATGAAGGATCATCTCAAGGAAGACGTTCATATATATGATGCGGTTGCTGTGATGACAAGACATTTGAGCTTCTAGCATGAAGGGAGCAGAGCTAGCAGACATAGCAACTTACTCTGTCTTATGCTGTCCAACTGCTGCCTTTCCCAGGCACTCAGCTTAAGGCAGAATGCCAGACAAAGCGACTAGCCTACCAGTGGTTTGGCCATGCCTCAAAGGAAAAAGCGGTGATAATAAAACATTCAGCCTCTGTCTCATCAGTCAGTAAGCTGAAGTATTTTATCCTGCCCACACTGTGTTGGCATTTTTTCCCCATGAAAGTTTTGCCTGTGAAGATTGATCAGCTTGCACAGCTTAGGAAAAAATTAAGGCATTTGAATGGCAGTGCATTGTTGCTACTTTTAAATAATCAAAAGGAGCTAGACTGCTCTGTGAGAAAGGAAAATATCCCTTTGGGTCTGATTAACTCTTGGTCATGGCATGAATTACACAAGCACAGACTTTCTTACAGAATGTGTTCTTATTTTAATACAGAAGAAGGAAATGTTTTTGTCTGGGGATATGGAATTCTTGGGAAAGGACCAAACCTAATAGAGACAGCAATGCCAGAGATGATCCCTCCCAGCCTTTTTGGCTGGTCAGACTTCAATCCGGACATCCGTGTTGCTCACGTTCGCTGTGGACTCAGCCAGTTTGCAGCACTTACAAGTAAGTTTCTAGTCCTACTGTCATGGAGAAGTCACATTGGCAGTTAAAAGAAAAACAAAAAAAGTGCCCATCTTTCTTGAAACTTAAAGCACTCTGGTATGCAACAGGAGGGGCAGGCAGCACATTTACAGGTGTCAGCATGGTTTCTAACATAGGTACTTCACTAACTTATGCTTTAATTAAGGAAGTGTTATTCTTCTGAAGCAAACAAAATTTCTCTCAAACAGGAAACCTGGGAAGGTTTTTTCATTTTCTTGTACAGAGTAAGTCAGTCGCATTTTAGAAGCAGCAGGAATTTATGTGATAAATGAACAAACTAAAACTGAGTCTAAATCGGAGCTAGATGTTAGGGTTTCTTGGCTCTTCTGACCAATTCAGTTAGCAATCTGAGGTGGGAAGACCTCCACATTTAACATGCAAAGGGTATCATACTCTGGTATGTACACCCTGTACTGGATACCAGCCTTTAAAGGAAGTTTTGAATTTGAAAGTCATTTAAAAATGGGCAGCAGAGGGCAGCAGCACAGAAAACCCACGTACTTGGTAGCAAAAGTAATAGTTTATTAATGCAAAGTGCCAGGTGCCAATGTGCTTGGTCCTTCCTGGGGAAGTGGTGTGCGTGACTGTCAGTCAGGTTACAGACTGCTGGTAACTGGTCTCCCCCTGGTATTCAGGAAGAGTTAGAAACTGCGTTCTGATTAAACTGTACTTATGTTATAGATGGTGTTTTGGTTGCCTCTGCTGTGGGGCTGATCTAAACACTTCTGAGATCTGAGAGGCTTAAAACTGTCCGACTCTGTTGAACACAAGTTTTTTTTCCTTTTTCCCCAGTTGTCATTAGAAGGTCACTTCTGTCAGGCAGCTGAATAACCAGTCCCCAGGTGGTGGCTTGGGGCAGATTTCACTGCCTTGCTTACCCCGTTTGCTGTGCTGATAGCTGATGTGGGTCAGCTGTAACTGTCTAACTTCCAGCACAAATGATTCACTTCACCACAAATGATTCCCTGGAATCTCTTCTGCTGCACTCTTTCTTCAAATAAAATTCCAAAGCAAGAGCTGTAAGAGGGGGAAGCAAAGACTCGTGCCCAGAACTTGCTGCTTGTCCTGCTCATTAGGCATCATTTTCCCCAAGCACAAGTACATTTATTGTGCTTGGAACTAAACTCGATGGCTTTCATACTGCATGTATAACCCTTTATACTCCCAGAAGCACTGTAGCCACACTTGCCAGCATCACAAATAGAATTCTTCCTTTTTAATGACTATGCCCTATTTTTTTTTCTTTTTTCTTTTCCCCTGTATAGACAGAGGAGAACTGTTTGTATGGGGCAAGAATCTAAGAGGGTGCCTAGGAACTGGAAGAATGGAAGACCAGTATTTCCCATGGAGGGTAAGGATGGTAGTTTTAAGGCCAAGAGTATATTCTTTCGTTAGTCTTTGTTATCCTGAGGGCAAGAAACATCATATCCTGCATAGTTTTGTTGAGTAATTTTGTAAGAAGTGGAAGCCTAAGATGACTGTAGAACTGCTTGGTTTTCCAGAGATTGTTGCCTAGCCTGCTTAGGGATGCAGGTATTCAGTAAATTTTTTGAGTCTTCTGGTGCTGCTATTTCAGTATAGATTTCAGATCCCAAAGCAAAATCTGGTGCTGTGCCATCGCTTCTGAACGGTTCTTATCCTCCTGCTGTCCGCAGTCTTCTACCTGCTACCCCTTACTGCCTCTTCCCTCCCCTTCGCACCTGCGCTTCTCTTGTGCATGCTGCAAAGAAAACCACCAGTATTGGTCATCTGTGACCCAAAAGACCTGCATTACACATCTAAATTAGGTGAATGTCTTGGTCATGGTCTGCACAGCAGTGGGCTGCCTTCCCCTTCTCTTCCAAGTCAGGCAGCTATGGTGGTGGGTCACTGGGCTGCCTGTGTAGTTACACTAGGAGATCCTGCGCCACTGGACTTTTTCATAGCTGTTTCGCAACACTTCCAGTTCCACTCCCTTCTCTCAGATGGCTCTGAGCGCCACGTTCTGTGGGTGTAGAAGAGTCTTTGGCTCTGGAGTTCAGCACTCAGCCTAACAGATGTTCCCGGTCTCCATGAAGGCAAAATAGGAGAGGAGGGAGGCAATCAATTGGACCACCCTGGAGTCCTTTTCCATGTGCCTGAACTTGCAGTGGATGTGTTTCTTTGGCATGCTTTCTCCTCCTTTTAAAAATGAACAAAAAAAGACCAAGTCTGGAGCATTTGCCTAAAATCACACTCCTGTGGCTGAGTGGAGTCTCTGAATTCACCAAGCGTGGCATGTCCAGGTTTCCTTAAGCGTGGACGCAGAGGGTTATGCTCCCTCAAACAGCCAGCTCCTGTCTGACATTACTACGGCAGTGTGCCAAACCAGGGTACCTGTCTGTGACCTCCTGCCCTAGAACTGGCCCTCTCTCCTCTCCCTTAGCTCTAAGGAAAAACTTCCACTCGTAGCCTCTGCTTTCCTGTAACTTGAAGTCAACTTTAAGTGAAAGAGTTATAACTACATTAGTGAGTGAGCTGGGTCTGCTTAGCATCAAAGCGAAAACTGCCTTAGGCTGCGCTGAGCTTCTGCCTCATTCCAGTCCTTGCTGGTGAGAGAAGAGGCAAATCCTTGTGGTGCTTGGGCAGATCCTCTTCCTGCTGTCTGGATTACTCTGTTCGGTGGTGCTGTTTCTGCTGCTGAACAGATGGGCTGAGGCTACAGTCTCCTCGCTGTCTGCTAGTGAGACCTCTCTGTCCTTCCAAAGGTTTACGTGCTTCTGTGAAGGGAGAAAGGGAATATTTCACAGCTCGATGCACAAACATGTCTGGTGCTGAATCTGGCTTTCTCTGGGTTTGCAAGATGGCACTTTCATAGGTACAAGTCCCCGTGAAACCAACTGGCATGTTAAGCAGAAGGAGGATGAGAAATTGGAAATATCAGGTGCGAAGTGCCAGCTTGAGAAATAATGCGCTCTTGTGTGTCTGATCCAGGTGACCGTACCCGGTGAGGTGGTGGATGTTGCGTGTGGAGTTGACCATATGGTCAGCATGGTTAAGTCTTTCACCTAGTGATACTGCTGGGCCTCAGCGCTGTGCTAAGACGACGGGGGGACTTGGTGACGAGCTTCTTGGAAAAGAAGACTCATTCCGTGCAACCAAGCAAGAAGTGACTGTGAGCAGAGACAGCCGTAGCAGTGCCTGGGTGTGTTGTCATCTCTGCATCATTGAGACGCTCCGTCTTGGCTGCAGGGAAGATGCACGTTCCCCGAGGAGTGCTCCGACTGGTTCGTGATGAGCTCCCAAAGAGTCTGGGGCCCAGCCCACAGCTGGTGAGTCCCTCTGTGCGTACGGATGAAGAGCATCTCCCTCAGGGAAAACTGGCACGAGGTGAAATCTGTAGCACAGGACGTTCATTTACAGATGCTTTCCCTGTCACCGGCTCCGGGGTGTCAGTGTTGGGTTGAGCCAAAGTATTTTTCCAGGGAAAGAGTTTTTTAATAACTACTTTTTATGTGGAAGAAAAGTCGTGCTGGCTGCTGGAATCCAGCACAGCTGTCCTTGGAGTCCGCCACCAGCTGCACTCTGCCTAGGCTGCTGTTCCCTGCAGCAGTCTGGAGTGGCCTGGAAGCAGTGGTGTACTAGCGGGGGAAGGATCGTAACGGGCAAGAAGCAGAGCCTTGTTTCTTGGTACTTTCTTAGCAGAGAAGTTGTGGCGAGCACCTTTAGGCCAGAGTAGGCTGCTGGAGATGGGGTGCAACAGCTGTATGGACCTGTAGCGGGCACTTACAAATCTCATCCTGAAGTGCAGGAATCTCTCTCCTGTGAAATACTCCAAATATCAGGCAGAGTTGTATCATTTTTTCTGTGTGGGATACTTCTGCTGTGTAAATTATTTCGGCAAAAATCCAAGCTGATACGTTTTTAATAAAGTGGTAATGGAAATATTCTTGAGCTTGACTTCATACACGGGCTGCTCTGTCTTGCACTCTGCGTTTAAACTTGAGCATTTTGATTCACAGCGATGTGACAGGAAACCTCTTTTGCCAGCTGGGGCACCTCTGCACCTGCAGGACTGACACCCTTGGAGGCGGGCGCTGTATCCACGGTCCCAGAGGACACCACATACTCACATTTTGGCTCCGTTATCTGAAATTCTACATCAAATCTGTTGTGTAATTACCAAAACTCAGGGGGTAAACTCAACCTTGATGAAGTAAGTCTTGAAGGACTTTGCATAAAATATAGGAGAGGTGAAACAAGGTACTCAAATAGAGATGTATATGAGGTGTTATTACCAGTACTGTGTGACTGGTATTGCTGTGGTGGGTTGAGGCGGAACAAGCAGAAAGCTGGTGTTAAATTGGGGCAGACCTTCGCTGCTGTCAATTCCCATTAACTGAGCTTTAATTTATACCTTCGTCTACATGCGACTTGGGCAACTTGAGCTGCCCAAACATGCCTTGTTGGTCTCATGGGAGTGGCTATGCCCTTTTAATGTGAGGAAGCTTATTAAAGCATTGAAAACAAATGTAAAAAAAATGATGGTAAGAAAGGTGTTTCTAACAGCCCCTGTCGTGGATGTTGCTGGTGCGGAGGGCTGCGCAGGGCAGCTGGTGGGTGCTGGGGAGCGCCGCGGGCTTTTAGCTGCTCTCGTTCACAAGCGTTCCCTGGTGCCGCTTGGGGCTGGGCCCTTCGGAGAGCTGGGATGAGAATTAATGCCGTGTCGTACCTGGTTGTTGCAGTCTTGCTGTGCAATAAATTGCAAAATCTGTGTGTTAATTAGATGCCAGCAAGGTCTTTAGCCCTAAATAGAAGTGTTGTATGGCTTAATGCAGTGGGAGCGTTCGCGCTTTCGTTACAGTGGCTGCGGGCATTCGTGAGCACGCTGCTCGATGGGACGGGGGTTAGCAGCAGAGAGCCTGCGGTCTGGCAAACCCCGGCACCGACCCTCGCTTTGGTTACAGGGTGTGTGTGGGGGGTTGACCTTGGCCAGGCGCCCACCAGGCTGTGCTGTCACTGCCCCTCCATCCACAGGACGGGGAGAAAATACGGTGGAAGGCTTATGGGTCGAGATAAGGACGGGGAGATCACTTACCAGTTACCGTCATGGGCAAAACAGCCTCGGCTTGGTGGAAATTAATTTATTGCCAATGCAACAGAGCAGGGTAATGAGGAATAAGAACAAATCTAAAAACACCTTTCCCCCACCCCTCCCTTCTTCCTTGGCTCAACCTTACTCCTGACTTTTCTACCTCCTCCCTCCTGGTTCGCTGACCTTGGCGTCTGCAGGGTTGTTTCTCTCACATATTCTCGCTCCTCTCTCCCAGCTGCTGTTGTGCAGCAGTTTTTTCGCCGCCTTTAATATGTTATCACAGAGGAGCTGCTGCCCTGGCTGATGGGCTTGGCCTTGGCCAGCGGCGGGTCCCTCTCGGAGCGGGTGGAAGTGTCTCTGCCTGACACGGGGGCAGCTCCTGGTGTCTTCTCCCAGAAGCCACCCCTGCAGCTGCCCGCTACCGAAACCTCGCCACCCAATGCAAGCGGGCATTGCTGAAATGATGTGATCCGCAAATCAGATTAAGGTGTGTCCGGAGCCATCAGCGAGGCTGTGGCAGCAGTGGTTTTGTTATTCATGGCGTCTTGCACCACTTGCAAAGTTAGATATGGCCTGAGACCCCCCCCAGGCCCAACACCGGCTCCCAGGGCATTTGCGTTTGCTCAGCAGTTTTGTAGAGGGGTCAGCGTGCGAAGTGGATGGCGAGAGCTGCCAGGGCGGTGACAAATGTAGGAGCTGCCGTCCTGCCCTATAGCCCTACGATCTAAATGCATGTAAAGAAATCCTCTGCTCCCTGCAGGCCTTCAGCGTGAGACACTAAGTAAACCTAAAGCCCCTGCGGCCCTTGCAGACAGCGGCCGCAGGGAGGAGGGGGTTTGGCCACTGTCTTTGCACCCTGCTCAGCTGCAAAGCCTCACGGCGCTGCCAGCGTGGTATTTGCCTGTGGATGATTAAAGACCAAATGGAAACCATATGTCCAGCCCCGTGCTGTGCAGCTGCCCCGCTTTCCATCTGAAAGGGCTCCTCTGAGCCCCTGCCAGCGCGCCCCGGGGAGGTGTCCCTCCCGGTAGGCACCGGGGAGCTGCAGCCAGGGTTGAGACCTGGGGAGGCCAGGAGGGCCGCGGCGGGCGGCGTGCCGGAACCCCCTGCCCCGCGCAGCCTGCGCGACTGGCTGGGCCGTCCCCCGCAGCGCGGCCTCGCCGCCGGCCAGCCCGGAGGGCCTGTGGAGGAGAAGCAGAAGATGCGCAAGCACACCCGTCTTTTAGCCAGGGCATTTCATGGCGTGCCAGCCCTGTGGCCGGCTCTGTGGCACCGTCCTGCCTCAGCTCACCCAGCCGGTTGGGGATGGTGCGGCCGCGGAGGCCTTGCCCTCAGCAGCCACGGCTTTGCTAAGTGGGAGTGATGGGCAACAAGGGCCTTTGCCAGGGAGGGCAGTGCCAGGAGCTGCCGCGCCGGCATCAGTGCCCCATGTCAGCATGGGTGAGCTGCATTCATGCTTGGCTTTGGGTTTGTGGTTTTGTTTTGTTTTGGTTTTTTTTACATTATTATTCTTAAAATTATTATTATTGCTTTTAATATACGCAACCTGTTCACTGTTCTATTTTTATTTTTTTGTTAAATAAAGACTTTGGCATTGGGCACCCCCCACCGGCAGAGCAACCCCTGCTGTGCCACCCCTCAGCCGGCACCAGGCTGGCCAGGCCATGGTTTTGGTGTCTGAGCTCAGCTGGTGGCCAGGACCGGCAAGGAGCCGGTACTCGCGTGGCATCGCCGCCTGCACGGCTCAACCCCGCGGGAAGCCTGGGAACGGCAGCTTGTGCTGCAGAGGGGGAAACTGAGGCTGGGGAGAGTCGGCACCTTCCTCGGCTCCGGCTGCCAGGAGAGACGGTGCGGAGCACCCGCAAACTGAGATCCTGGAAACGGGTTTCCCTTTCCCTTTTGGGGGGGCAGGCAGACAGCAGGAACGCGCCCCACTGAAAGGAGCCCTTTCAGCAATGAGTTGCTTTGATGAGCAGCCAAACGTGAGAGACGGGAGGTTTTCCCTGCCCAATTTTTTGCATCTTTCTTTGGAGCCTGGCTGACAAACGTCCTGCTGGTCCGCTGAGCTCCTCCCAATTCAGCTGTGGGTCCAGTTTCATAGAAAGCACTGGCAGCCGGCTGCTGCCAGCCTGCCCAGCCCTCCGGCTGTTAGGCTGGTGGAGCCGCTGGCTCTGGTGCCCAGAGAAACCTTTTGTTACAGCTCTGGTGCCGGGTTTCTAAACAAGACTTGCTTGTCATTCGTATAATACTTTTTTTCTCTTGCTAAAGGAAGGGACCTTCATGGCTAAATCTGGTCAGGCTTTGGGCACCTCTTCCACTCGCCGTGACCGAGAGGCGGTGTGCAGGCTGCGGGGCATCGGAGACGCGGAGCGGGAGCTGGACAGGCGCAGCTCTGGGATGCAGCAGCTTGACGAGCCCGCAGCTGCAGCGGCGCCGCAGCCCCAGTCCGCCGGGTGAGTGCAACCTCTGGCGAAGGCGAAGGATGGGCCCCGGTGACTTCTGGCACCAAGAGGAAGGCTCCTGCCTCCCCTAAAGTCTTACACCTACAAAATAGGTTCACTGCCCTCAAAACTGAAGAGGAGCCAGATGTGCCTTCAACCAAAGGCTCTGGTCCACTTGACTATGCAAGACTACTGGGGAAAAAAAACCACCAAAACAAACAAAACAAAAAAACCACAACACACTGAAAAAAAGATCAGAGTTTATTTTTAACAGCCCTTTCCCATCCTAGGTCCCTTGGCCTTGTCAGCTCTCCTTGGGGATGTGCTCCTCTGGTTTGTATGCTGAGAGCAGCTCATCATATTTTATCTTCGTGTGATGAAGGGAGTCACCCCAAAACACACAAAACCACCCCGTCCCCCGCAGCCCTTTCCCTCCCCGCTGGGCAGCGCCTGCTGCTCCCCGTGGGGCCGGCCCGGGGCCGGATGGTTTCCAACAGCAGGTTGCAAATTGGGGAACACAGAGGCGGGGGGATGAGCTGGGTCCGAATATAGTTGGAGCTTGCTGGTGGGGGTTTTGGCTCTAAGAAAATCGGAGCATGCGGATGAAAAAGGCCCTAATTCACAGCAGCCCTGTAGCGGTGCTTTTCCCTGTACTGCTTTGTATCTAGGAAATAATTAAGACAAACGTGATATTTAAGAAGAAAAGGATAGAAAATAGAAAAATAAATACACTCTTCCCCCCGCCCCCTTTCCTGTCAAAGGCAGCCACCACCTGAGGCATTCACGCTGCCGTGACCGATGGGCCAGGGCCGTGCTGGAGCCCTGCCTGCTCTACTGACCCCAGGCCATTACGGAGACCCGCTGGAAGGCAACTTTGCACCATTTTGTCCTTCAAAGTAGCAAATTAGCCAGCCCAAAATATACCTGCATCCCTAAATATACCTGCAGTGAGGCGGGGGTAGAGGCCAGGGAAGCACATGGGGAGCAGCTCCAATTAGAACTGAAATAACCTACTTGATTTCGCATTGATTAGCAAGAGTAATTTGCCCTCCAAACACCACTGCGCTGTCGGGTTTGGCTTAAAATAGCCTGAAAGCGCTTCAGGACAAGACACCGGTGTAGAGCCGTGTAGATGTACAGCTCCAAGCACGTCGGAGCAGGGCTGCGACGCTTCTTAGCGGCGGGGGGCTGCAGGAGGGAAGGAGTGAGAGAGCCATGGCCAAATTCCCTTCCCGCAGGGCACCATGCTAAGGGCTGCCGGCAATTCCCTGCAGGAGAGCCGGCCCTGACGGGGCTCCCGCGGCCCCTCCACGAGCCCCCGCGCAGCGAGGCTGGGCTTGGCTACCAGCAAACTGCCTCACTGGGAACAAAACACATGAAAGCCCATAAAACAAAGACTATTTTAGGCACCTGCTACATTACAGCAAATGCTTTTCTCTACAGGATCCTTCAAAAACAAATGACTTGGAGAACTAATAATTAGCCTGCAGCATTCAGCGTACTCCTGAAATAATGTTACTTCGTCATGACTCGTCAGAATCCATTTTCTGTAGCATTTTTTTGCAAGGGGCTGGAGCCCTGCCTCAGCCCCAGCACCTTCTGCACAAGAGCACGAGCCTGGTCGGGTAAAGTAATTTAAAACCAAACCAAACCAAAAACCCCAACCCCCCCCCCAATACTGGAAACCTCTCAGTGTGTGCAGTGTCGGGGGGGGGGGGCTGTAGGCTCCAGTGTAACAGCCTAAATCCTGTGTATTTACCCCAAGACCCCAGCCGCTTCTGCAGGCAGCCGCAGGCAGTGCTGAGAGGGTGCGACAGTGTGGGTGTTGATTTTATTTTTTTTTTTTTATTGGATTAAACCCCCAAGGCAACGCTCTGCATTAAGGCTGCATTCCGGATCAGCAAGCCCACACTAAATTCTTTTGTGAATGCTCTTATACTTGACCAGAAGAGTCACAAATGGGTTACCCTATGCAAAAAACAAGATACTTTTCTTGCCCACAGTTTATGCAGAGAAGCCGTTTCCCTTTAAACGTCCATTATAAACTGTTATAACTGTGATAGGGGTGATGATACATCTAATTTCACTGTTGTTTTTTTTTTTTTCTTGCACGCTTCAGCCAGGTTCTTCAGCTCCTCCTTGCTGAGACGCGTGTGGCAACGGCACCATGCAGCTGCGTCGCTTACGGAGACTCAGCCAGCACCCAGCTGCGACTGCCCCAAAACAGTCTGCGAGGGGACGGCAGTTCTCCCCTGCCCGCCGTGGGGTGCGGGGCCGGGGGCTGTCCCATCACCAGCACCGCTCTGCTGGCGCCGCCAGCCTCCCGGGCCCCTCGCACCCTTCCGTGAGCAGGTCAAAATTAAGTCTTGCAACTACACCAGCGCTATCCCACTGACTGACTTGAAGGGAATAGGATGGGGCAGGTTTGGTGGCTCCCAGAGAAGAGTGGCAGGATGGAGAAGATGATGGCAGGTACCAGCCCTAGGGGGTAAAATACAACCAGTGACAAGTCTGGGGCACTGGGGAGCCTCGGGGACGTCTGCTCACCTTCCCAAATGGGTGTACGTAGGCAAAGGGCACTGGTGGGAGTAAGGTCCAGTGTGGCTGTAGGTCGAAATAATGAGCGCTACATCTTATAGACAATGCCAAGCTCTGCTTTATTTTCATCAGTTTGATCAGTACAAAAGCAGACAGCGTATGTTTCACTTTTTATTCTTTTTCATTTTAATTAACACTTTACAAAGTACAAAATATACTGTCATTTATTTTGGAACATTAGGATTTTTTCTTTTTTTCCTTTTTTTATTTTTTTCCCGTACAGTACATAAATCTCAGCTTTTCAGCATAAGACCAGCAAAGAAAAGAAGCGTGTGCACTCGCTGGGAAAGCAAAGCATCCACTTCTTGGCTCCACACTTTGTGCCCAGAGCACGATCCTCAGCTGCTGCCTCCGCTCCCTCTGCCCCACGCCGTAACGGTCCCTCTCGCGCAGAGGCCGGCACCACGGCCACCGACGCTTTCGGTCCCCCCTGCGCCTCCTGCCCCCGCGCTCCCACGAGCTGCTGCCCGCAGGCGCGGCGCCCAGCTCCGCCAAGCGCAGGCGGCCCTGCCTGCACGGCCGAGGTGAGCAGCCTTCCCAGGACCACAGCCCGGAGCACAGGGCGGACGCCCCCAGCAGTTTGCATTAGTCTTGTAATTAAAGGGAAAAAAATACGCAATTGTTTTTGCTCCCCCCAAAGGAAAGGCTCCCCGCGTCCCCAGCCCACCCTCAGCCAGTTTGGTGGGTGTCTGAGGCCAGAAGTGGTATTTCACTTACAGAGAAAATGATGCCTAAATAATGTTTTTTAAGAAGGTCCTGAAGGTTTGTGTTTCCTCCCTGGGCTGCCCAGCACGGCCGTTCGAAGCAGCCAGGGAGCAGAGGGGCAGACCCTGGTCCGAGCCGGGCAGATGCTGCACCAGGAGCCTCTCTGCTCTTTTGGCAGTTCTAGAAATTCAGGTCAATGCTAGGGCTGTCCTGGGCACCTGGGGAAATGTAGGCTCCTTCTTAAGTCCAAAATAAGAGGAGAACGAGAGAAATGCTTAGTCTTGTTCAAGCCAGTTGAGATATTAATAAAGTAGCGCTGCACTACAGCCGTGGAAGGGCTGACCCCGACCCATCCAGCTCTGAATGTGCCCAACACAGTGGAGTTACCGTGTAAACCTGCACCACGACCCCGCAGGGCGACAGCTCGCTGCATTTTAGCTCAGAGGAACCAAACTAAAAATCTTTCCCTAAGTACTGATGAGGATGATGAGGCTCTTTCCATGCAATGCTCCCTGCGGATTAACCCCCCCCGGGCGCCTTATGATGCCCAAAGAGCAGGAGACAACGGGTGCGAGCCGGCGCCGTGCTGCGGGTCTGCAGCCGGACCCGTTTGCGAGGAGGGGCTGCGGATCCAGAGCGTGTTCCCTGGGCGCTACGGCACCGAGGACACCCCAAATCCCAGCAGCCCCAGGGCCTGCTGGCACGGCTTGGTGGTGGCAGCGGGTGAGCGTGTTCACCAAACCGAGGTCATCACACTCCCTAATTTTAGTGAAAGCAAGGGGAGAGCAGGCTACCTGGGTAGTTAATGGAGAGAGGGAGGGAGACAGGCTCTTCCAAAGGCTGAATCGGAGCATCCAAAGCCAGATCCTGCCATGAGTCACTGCCCGGTGGCCTCTTTCTCCCCTCTCCTGCTCGGGTCGGCAGGACAAGTGTCCCCTCGCTGTCACTGCGGAGGCAGCGCAGAGGAGGAGGATGCGCTGGCAGAAAACACGGCTGCCACGGCGCTAAAACGAACAGCCCACTCCTCAACTTCGTGCCTCACAAACCCCAAATCAAAGCCTGCAGCCCACGCGCAGGGGACGGGTGACGGGAGGAGTGACCCAGCCACAGGCAGCGGGGAGAGGGGACAGGACCACGCTGGCTGTAACAGTGAGCACAGCCCAGGGCCACCACCCTCTGCGTCGCCAGGCCCCTGATCCGGGCACTAACAGCACTTGGGTGCAATTCTCGCACCCCTGCTATCAACGGCCATCGGATCAGCGTGATTATTTTTAGCAGCAGTAGCAGCGAGGCTTTTGGGGGAGAGGGGAGGGCAGCCCCAGCTCCAGCACAACCAGAAACACCAGAAAAACACTCTTCCAGTGCCTCCGCGGAGCTGCAAAAGCACCCCAGGCCCTGCCCCAGGGACACTGATGTGCTCCTCCGCTCGCCCACGCTATCGGAGCGGTTCACAAATGCAGAGCAAATAAAAACCCAGAGGAAGGAAGAACTGAGACAGCGTGGCTCGGGCCCCGCGGGGCCGGGAGAGGGGACCCTGGGGGGCAGGGTTGGGAGGAGAGCAAGGGCACGATTCATTTTTTAATTCTATGATAAAACTAAAACAAGGCTGAGGTCATCGAGCTGGAGCAGACGTCTGCTCCTAACGGTCAAAGGAAAAACTGAGTGCTCCTACTGCAGAGCCGTCCTTTTCGTACACCGAACCTCCCAACCGCAAGGCGCGGGGCTGGCCCCGGCTAAACGGCACCGACCCACAAACCCGCACCGTGAGGGGAAACACAGAGGTCTGCTCCCAGAACATTCAAAAATCAGTGATTTCTTCAAGAACAGGACTAGTTAAATAGACTGCCTACACGTACTGCTGCAGATGAGCGGCGTGGCTGGATGGGAGAGCCCTGAAGACCCCGCGCCTCCGGGCTGAGCTGCGGTGGGACGGGTCCCTGCACCCCGTGCAGGCCAGTCCTGCCGGAGGCAACACCGCCCTAGGGAGGTTTGCGGTTCCCGCAGTTGTAGCAGCAGGGCCAGCTCGTCAGGTAATTTCAGTGACCTCAAAAATTCAAAAAAATTACAAGGCTGGCCTTAAAAATAACTACAAGAAACAACAACAAAAGGCTTTTTCTCCTCTGCCCTATGCATACAACCCCCTCACCCCTTCCTTCAGCTTCCCACATGGCAAATGCTCTTTCGCTCTTCCCATGGACTACAAACCCAAACAGGAGACAGCTGGTTTTCTTCAGGAAAAGGGAAATTCCCTCTGTGTCCCCTTCCAGCCGACAGGAATGACTCTGTGCGGGCCGTGAGGACACGGAGGGCGAGGCGGCTCCGTTTGCCGGGGCTGCACCTCCCGTGCGACCTGTTCCCGGGGCGGCCTCCTGCCAGCCCGAGCCCGGCGGCTGCTGCAGCGTGTTTCAGCAGGCAAACGGGGCTGAACTCCTCTTCTGGGGCCTGAAGGAGCATTAATGCTCACAGCAGCCATCCCGGCAAGCAGGGTGCTTCCAGCAGCATTCCCACAGGGGAATGGGAATCCCCCACAAGGCCAGGGAATCAGGTACCTAGAAAACTATGTTTTTCAAGTTACAAAAGAGCTGGTAGGAATCCTTTGGGAAAAAGAAAAAGCTTATTACTGTAATTGCAGAAAGCTGGTTTCAAATCCTCAAGACGCTGAGATAGCAGCAGAAAGCTGGGCGGAACAGGGGAACCCCAAACTACAGCCAGCCTCCGACGGCATCCTTCCAAATGCGCCGTGCAAGAGACACCGCCTCTGCCACATCCACGCAGGGAGAAAAACAGCAACCAGGCCCCCAAAATGAAGGACGAAAGGAGCCCTTTTCTGGCATCATCTTTTAGGGCTGGGAGGACACCAGTAAAACCGCTGGGTCTGCCTAGAGAGGGACACTCGGCAGCTGATCAGCTCTCCTACGGCACAGGCAGAGGACAGAGCTAAGACAGAGGGGAGCAAAGTGTTCCCGCTCCACTCTTGGACATATTTCAAAATGTGAATCTGCCCCTGCCAGATTCCTGCTGGGCAACTCCATCCATCTTCAATCCAAAATCCACCCACATTTCATTTACAAAATTCTGCAGAAAGCTAAAAAAGGATGAAAACAAAAAACCAAGGGAGCCCAGGGAATCAAGCAGCTGGTTTGCAACCACGCCAGCACTCTCGCAGCCCGGGGCGGTGCTGAGCTGGGCTGGCCGTGGCCACGCTCGAGCGGGGCAGCCAGGGCAAGAGGCACGCGGCTGCCGTCCCGCCGCCGCTCCCGGCACCTCGGCTGCAAAACTTAAGGGCTTGCAGCTGGGATGAGCCGTCTGGGGTTCGTGCTCCCTCAGGGCCGGGCCCTCACCAAACCCGCGGCAGGCAGCAGCACAGGTAATCTTCGCAAGAGAATTACGGAGCGGGGAGAAGCTATTACGTGTAATCATCTGCAATGACAAGGTAACGTTCAGTCCTAGGCTTCAGTATACAAATTATCTTCCCAACCTGAAGGAGAAATGGCTGGTGGTGTCTAGAGAGGCCAAGAGAGAGACATCTTGGCTATATATGTTCCAAAGAGGTACGTTTCTCTGCACATTCATACCCTAAAATTAGAATATACGTTGTTTGATACATACTTCATTTATTTCCCCTGCTTAAAACAGGGTCTGTGCATTGCTCCACGCTCACCAGAGCTTCTGCAGGGGCTACGGCTGCTGCAGCCAGGATTTGCTGATCAGCCTCCAGCGCACGTCCCGTGTTGCAGAACCCAGGCCTTTTCTTCACCTGTGCTAACTAGAGCTGGCATTTCAACCAAGCTGTGCTTCATGAAGATTAAATAAAGAAGGAGGCCGAGGGAGGGAAAACAGGGGACTGAAGACAGCAGAATAACTCCAGATTCACAGTCGAGTGTTTCCCTCTCAGGTGTCCCGCACATCTCGGCCAATGTAAACACACCCCAGCACATCCTATAAAATATAAATACTATTTGGCACAGGATTACTGGGGTTTATGCTCTAGCAGGTAATAAAAGTTTAATCCAATCCAACGTTTGCAGGGAGGACTGGACCAGGTAAGTGAGATGCCTTAAGCTGCTTACTGGAGATGTCCACAATAGTCATAGTAACAGAGAGAAAAGAAATCCTCATCAGAAGATGATTTCTTGTCCATCGCCAAGTGCTGCTGTGAGGCACTTTCGCTCAGGAGCTAGCAGCCGACACTCGGGCTTGGGCTGAATGAAGAATTTCTCCCTTGTCATTACCAGAAGATACCAATTATCCAGTGCCAAGCCAGGAACATTTGCTCTCACTGAGCACCGACTGTGCTGGCACAGGACCTGGCACCTTCTACTCAAGTCATCGACCTCTAAAGCAGGGAGTCTGAATGCCCTGGTCCTCTCGAACAGTACATGTGGGTACGTGGACGGGAAAAACGTGCGGGAAACTGCCGAGACAGCAACAGGGATGCCCACAGGAATGGTGGCTGCTGCAAGTCAGCACGGACTG
The DNA here is from genome assembly GCF_965183815.1 of Platalea leucorodia. NCBI lineage: Eukaryota > Metazoa > Chordata > Aves > Pelecaniformes > Threskiornithidae > Platalea > Platalea leucorodia. The sequence goes on along the minus strand of NC_138838.1, from coordinate 3,826,598 downwards.
AAGCCCTGGCCCTTCTGCAGCCGGGGCAGTAACGGCCGCAGTAACTTAACTGAACTGCATTAACAACCAGGGAGGTTCCCCCTTTGTAACAGAAGAAAATTCAAGCACTGTACAGCAAAGCTAAGAAAAGACGGGAAACGGCTTCTTTCAGAGCCAGACTCTGATTAAACACACGCAATTTAGCGTCTAACGCCCCAAACAGCTTCGCTCCCTTCATGGGATGTCAGAGTCACGCTGTTAAAACCTCATCTCAGGGACACACTGTGAGACCCCAGGTCCCCACGTAGGGCAGCCGGTGTGCGAACGGGCTGGAAGCTCATGCCTGGGGACGGCAAACCCAGCCCCTGCAAATGCCTCGCACACGCCAGCGCGGTCTCTGAGCAGAGCTGCTCTCTGCCTTGCCTCTCCCAGGTGTTTGCACGCTGCTGAGAGCATCAGGTGCGTCAGGGAAACAACCGCGTGCTCACGGAGCTACGCTGGAGCCTGAGCGACCTCCTCGGCTACCTGCCCCCCGCGTTGCACTGCCTTGTTTCCCTCCCAGCATCTGCAGGACAAAACTTCACGCTTCAGAAAAATTAAACCTGATATTGATAAACTTTCTATTGGATGCCTTTCTTGGCTAAAGCAATCATGACCTTCCAGTAACATTTTGCTTCGAGTGCCAGTCCTGAAAATCCCCACGCTTGCTCTGCATGGTGCATCTTAAAAGAGTAAATCGCTGCTCGGTGCCATTTGCAACCCCAAAGCAGGGTCTGACACCAACAAGTTTTTTGTTAGAGACAAGGGTTGATTCATCTCTGACCAACAGCATTCCCTACCCGTGGCCCTGGGAATGGTAACACTGAGCTTGGAGTTAAAAATACATTTGGACGCAGCAGCATGATGTTTATATGATGAATGCTCTTTCTAAATGGCATCGCCATTAAGTAAGTCTTCATACTAATGTCACCCGCTGTAGGTGCCACAATCTCTAAGCTCCAGCAAATCCAAGGACTTCTGTTAAGGCCTCCCTATGCGAGAGAGGTTATCGCATGCCGCTTAAAGCACAGAAATTCTATCAATCAACTGCAAACCAAACTGACTTCACTGCCTGACAAGAACCAGAAAGCTGTGCACACCTATGCAAGGATGCATTTATGGGGCAGATCAAAAATCAGCAACCTGAAAGAGCCGAAAGGTCAGCTGCAAGGCAGCACCCCCACTGCATTTGGTGAAGCATTAACTGAAATACCAAAATAGGGGATGTTTTAGGTAAAAACGTTTTCCCACCCGGACCCTAACAAACAGCTCTCCTGGTCAGCAGGAAGCTCTGACTACAAGATGCAAAGACCATGCACGTCCAACGACCAAGTAAGTTCAAACAGCCGCTCTTACTTTTTAACAGGAAAATACCCTCCAACATTTCCATCTATTTAAAAATAACCCACTGATTTAAAGCTCCTCACAGGCCAAGAAATGCGAGTTTCCCAATAAACACCAGAGCTCTGCGTTCGCCATGGGTTGCCTTCTGGCCACCGAGCCACCAACAGCCACACCTACCAGGAAACCACACACCCGCAGAAAGCAGCCGTGCAGCCCCGTGCGGGGCGCTGGGGAAGGCCACCATGAACCGGCTCCGGAGGAAACGCGGCGACAAGCCCAGACCGTCCCGAAGACATCGCGGGCAGGAGGTTCAGGAGGTGCTCCCCGCGGCCGGCACCCAGACCCAGCCTCGGCACCGGCACCGGCTCGCTGCTTGCGGGAACTGGAAGCCCCATTGCAAACCCCCCAGCCAGGGCCTGGGCAGGCACTTTGCAAATGAACCATCACTACTTACAGACCGAAGCAATTCAGGGCAGCAACTAAAATACATATAAAGAAAAAGGAGCAACTTTCCTACAGTCTCTGTGCTTGAGGCACCAAACTGAAGAGGAACGGGGTGTTTCTGAAGCAGGCAGGAAAACCCGAGGCCGTGAATCGGCGTGGGTCTCTGCCTACTCACAGCAAACAGAGGAGCCACAGCTTTGCTCTGGGTCAGCTTCACTGCTGCTCTTTGCTAAAAATGTGTAGAGAAATCCCGAGAGCATAACTAAGTATTCATATTGCCTATATACTTGAATTAAAAATATATGGTGAATAGATGTGTGTATACAGCACTTACTGCATATATATACACACAGAGAGCGTGTGCCTGGAGTATACACACATGTACTCACACAGTATATATTAACCTATATTGCTCAAGTATATATGCTCTGTACAGTATATAGCCATATGAACATAAAACACAGGTATTTATATATGTGTACAGTAGAGACATACTAAGTATTTCTATGTAAACGCTACACAATTATATGAACATATGCACACACTTGCACAGTAGAAAGGAATTTGCAGCCAAAACCTAATTGGGGTGGGGGGAAAAAGACAAAAACCTACGTAGTAACACACACAACATGAGAAAGGTCGATATTTCTAGGAAAACAAAGGCCTCGGAGAAACAAGGAGGGCACAGGAGGGCTGCGTTCTCCTTCCCTGCCCACCCCTCCTTGCGGGGCTGGAAACGCTTTTTGCATTTTGCTGTTTGGTGAATTTTTGTGCAACGAGAGGAACCGAAGGGGCACGGAGAGGGTCCCACAGCGTTAGGGTGCTCCCTGACCAGCAGCAACCACGGCCAGGTGAAACGCCCCAACACACTCGGGGATGCTCGGGGCAGCGCGGGTGGCTGACAGGTAACCTGGGCTTTCAGCGACGCGGACGCCCAGCCAAAGGGCGTCCCACTAAGACACGTTCCTCTTTTGATCCACACAGTTAAACAGCATAATGCCAGGGGTGCTCAGAGACATTATTATCATAAGGCATTTAAAAAAAAAAAAAAAAGACCCTTCTATTTTTCCCCACCCCAAAGGCCGGGTGCTGGGAGAGCAGGAGCCGTTGAGCAGCTTTAAGAGCCACTGCTTTGGGCTCATTAAGCACTGTGGTGTTGTATTATTATTATTACTGTTAATTTTTTTAACAAAGCCCCTACAGACCCCTTCCTGCCTTATCCCGTGAAGGTCTCACAAGCAACACCACTGCGCAAGCTTGCACTGATCCTGCCCGCACGCTGCCCTTCCCCAGGGCTCTGGTTCAAGGTTCAACCAGTTCTGGCTAAATTCAGAGTACCTCAGTTCCCACCAGCAAAGCGATGTGGGGAACGCTAAAGGGAAAGCATCAAACTACCCCAAGTTGTCTGAAACAATCTTCTGGTTCTCAGGACAAAACAAGAGAGGAAATAAAAAGGTGAAGCTGAGGATGATGGCAGAGACAGAGAGTCCCGCAATGGCGTTTTACACCTTGTGAATTTTTCAGGCTAACTTTCTCATGCCAGGACATCAACTCGCTTTGTGAAGTTTTGGAACACCCCAAAGATTCCTACAGATTCCACAAATTTAGGGCCGACTCCCTTGGGGAAAAAAGTGGAAAATTTAAATTAAAAAATCAGCATCTAAAATAGCCTGAGTGCAAAGTTAAAAAAAAAAAATTAAAACCTATTTTTTTCGCTTTCTCTTAAGGCTCAGTAAAGTCGATGCTTGTTTCAAGTAATTCCTTACCATACACGTCGCGGTCCTTAGAAAGCAGCACTAGCACAGGCGGAGGGCAACGCACGTTGCTCTCTGATGCAGAAAGTGGCTAAATAATAATTTTCCAATGGCTGACAAAACCTGGGAGCATGAAGACGACCCTGTCCCAGTGACGCTGTCCACGCACACAGGGAAAGCTCAGGCTCAACTCGGCCGATCAGAAAGCCTGGCTGGCAACTCAGTAGCCGTACCCCAACTAGCACGCTGGCATCCTTCGCCAAAAAAACCCTGCACAGTCCTACGAACACCCCAATCGGCCGTCCCATGGAGAAACCTTTCAACCATTTACATGGTGAAAAGCTACCGACCGCCCTGCCGCAGCCTTCAGCTCAGCTCACCGCCAACAACGCCGTGCAGATTCCCATAAAACATCTCCGAGTGCTTTTTTTTAAATATTGCACTGCACAGCCTGTGCTCGCATCCTTACAGCACGCAGCAGGAGACCAAAGCATCCTTCCAAGCAAACATCCAGAGACGCATGGTGCCGCACCTGGAATAAACCTGTACTCCAGAAATCTGGAGTGAATATAATGTATCATGGGGCAACTCTAAAAACCCATGTAAAGGAACAGCAAAACATACTGTTTGGTAAAGTATTAAACATGTGCCTAAGTGTTTTTCAGCAGGGATGCTTGAACTCAGTTAGGGCCTACAAAGGGAAGTTACCCATGATTTTTCCCGTGGATGCTCTGATTCCCCGTCTAGCTGCCACACAACATCCCTCCGATGAAAAATCAAAAAGATTTGAAACTCAATGTCTGGGTCCAGCAGCACCAGAAACCACAAATGTTAAGCTCAGCCCTCCAGCACCATGAATGGAGAACTAAACAGCAAGCCGTAAGCCAGTATTTGTGTTTGCATGTCCTACACACCAGTATAAACCATGCCCATGGCATGATCTCAGGTGCTTGCTTACTGCCTCCAGATTAATGCAAAACCCTGGCTCAAACCTGCAAGACACAGCCTCAGCAAAACCATGCTACAGGCTGTCTCTTAATCAAGGCTGGAAAGTCCTCATTAAAACTGTAAGACCTGCAATTTCTTTGTATCAAAAATGAAATTGGAAGAAGTCTAGAAATGCAAGAAATCCTTGGGCTCCTAACCGTAAAAGCAGAGTCCTCTGCAGGCGGCTTCTCCTTTCCACCACCCCTCGCTGCATGGTCACAGCACGCTGCAGACTGCTGGTACCTACGTCTTGGGTGACGTTTGCTCTCCCGGCACCGGTCACCGCTGTCTTCCACAGTGCTGGGAATGGCCACGGGCACAATTTGGAGGCAGGTGCCACCATGGGCCTCGATGCTGGGCTCCTGCTGGCCCGCAGCTTCGGCTCAAGCCAGGAGCAAACACACTCCTGCTGCCCATAGGAAAAGCCCACATCATCTTCTCACGACAGGACCAGAAGGAAATGCCTCGGGTTTTATGCGTTTTCAGCACCGTTCTGCTTTTGAAGGGCTGCCCACTGAACCCAATGGAAAAACCCTGGGAGTCAAGTCCCCAGCTGGCAGTGATTTCCACCCTGGTGATGAAGGAGCTGATGAAAAACTGCAGGAGAGTCCCAGCAGGGCTTGGGCAACCTCCTGGCCCTGGGGGGGACAACCCGTTGTGGCTCTTGGCTAAAGCAGCCTGGGATGTGCAGGAGCAGCTACCCAGGGAGCCCGGGCAATGCTTCGTGGGCCTGTGAATGTGTAGAAAGTGGATGTGAAAAAGCCGGGGAAAGGAGAAGAGACGCCTCCCTCCTCTTGCTGGCCCTGGGGGACAAGGGCTCGGGGATGGCTCTGGTGTGGGGGTGAGGGGACAGCAGCTGCCCTGGAGCAAGGGACATGGCGGGAGGACACTGGGGGCAGTGGGAGGGTGACTGGGGAAAACTGAGCTAAACCAGCCAAGTTTCAATGCAGACAGAAGTCTTCGTGGCACCACCTGCCAGGAGGTGGGCCAGAGCAATGCTCCCCCTGCCCAGGTTTTCTCGGAGCAGCCAGCCTTTGACTGCAGGAAGAAAGGGAAAACTCGAAGATATTTTCCCCTTTTCCAACACCAAACAGTTTTGCCAGGGGAAACAGAACCCAATTCCCGTCCTATCTCAACATATGCAATGACGGATAGTCCTCAGAAAGTCTGATGCGAGGAGACAAGCCAGCACTATGCGACGTCTTTTCTGTTTAATTCCACATTTCATTTTGTTTACGGTTTTCAGGGCTCTCTCTGAGCAAGCGTCCCGTCCGTCCCAACTGTGCTGCGAAGCTCTCGGCAAAGCGCCCGCGCACGCGGCCATCCGCGCCGCCGCGCTTCGGGGAGAGCCGGGTGTCCCCGGGCAGCTCCTTCCGCACCGAGAACACAGGCAGGTTACACTTCGCCTTGGAGCTGAACATCAGGAAACCGTCTGAACTCCCTTTCCTCCTGCCCCTCATTCATAAATTTAATAAAATAACAATAATAATAATAATAATTAAAACAAAGGCTTATTGGAGCTGTTTCTGCTCAACTTTCCACAGTCTCTTTTCATGTCACTCTCTGGAATCAAATTTTTCAAGAAATACTGTGAGAAAAAAAGAATAATAATAATAATAATTATAATAATAATAATAATTATAATAATAAAAAGCATCTGGAACCAGCTCAGAAGATTTCTAATGCTTTTCAGCTTGACTGACTTGGAGTGCATTGACCACACCATTTATATTTTCTTCAGGTACCTGCAAGAAAACAAAAAGAAAGGTCATGCTCTAGCCAAAGCCAGGGAGGGACGACAAGGAAAGGCGAGGCAGGAGGTGAAGCCAGAACAGTCCCAAGGAGCCAGGTACTTTGCTGTGGGACACCTGAACTCCGCTGAGAAAGGACTCCATCTAGAAGAGACACCCTCCGGTTCAAAAGTGTTAACCCATGGTACCCCTAGGAGCAAACATTGTAAGTGAGAGCTGGCTGGTTTGCTGTCTGCATGGTGGCTGCTGGTGGGGAGACAACTGTGTTGGTGTTTTCCTTTCCTTCTCCTCTTCCTCTCCCCTCCTTTCCCTTCCTTTTGTTGGTAAAGCATTTGTATATCAGGAGCTCGCTTGTGCAAGGTGCCGGGGCTGATGGATTTGTGTGATGGAGCCTAAGGGCTCCGTGAGGCTCTCTGGGGCCTCCTACAGGTTTGAGACCCGTAAGTGTGGGTGGGGAGACCATGCCGGGTGACAGGGTGACAGAGGAACATGTGCGTGAAAAGAAGAAAAGAACTGCCAGTCTGCTTGTGGTGGGGGGTCCCAGATGGTGCTGTGTAGCACCTGAGCTTTCTTATCCAGTCTTGTGTCTTATCCAGTCTATGGATAGAAGTCCATATACAAAATTATTAGTGGGAGTCTTTTCACACTTACTGCAAGAAAAACCCCTTGTAACAGAAGATGCAAAAGATCTCAGAGCGACTGTCATCGGTAGAAAAGAATATCACAAGTAAAGTTCCATCAGACAGGAAAGAGGCGTTTGACCACTACACAAATTCAAAGACGAAACTCAGGGGACAGGTAGCTAACAGCTCTTGGAAAGCGGAAAGGGGACTGAGGGAAAAATAAATCATCTGTGAGCTGCTGCAAGAAGCCAAAATAATTCACGTTCAATAAGTTGAAGGAAGGACTGTCTCCTCTGCAAGGTATTTGAGTCCTTGGCCAGGAGTACAATACCTGGATTCATTGGACACCCTCCAGAGCTCAGACAGTGGAAATACAACTGGACTGTGATTTTCTGCAACGCTTTTAACAAACCTGAGGAAAAAACCCCATGACAAATAACAAGAAAAATGTTCCATTTTCCAGTGGGAAGATGGAATAGGAGCAGCTAACTCTGATGATGTGTGAACAAAAGTCAGCTGGGAAAGGAAGAAAATAATCTTAAAAGAAGCATACAGCAAATTCTTCTGGGTTAGGAAGAAAACCTCAGCAAACCTCCAGTGCAGGGAATAGGCCTTTGAGACAGGACTCTCCACTGCCTCCCCTCCATCATTTTTCCCAGTACATTGAACACTGCAGTAGAAGAAGCTGTATGACTCTTTGCCTCTCCACAAGATAATGAGAAAAGACATAGGAATGAGCTTTGCAAAACATATTTTCTTAGCCAGCCCCAGCGGATGATCAGCGGGTCTCTCCATATGCTCCTTCAGCGCAGTACAGAAGCAGGAGGAAGCAGAACCAGCCGGTTCTGGCCAACTGGCTTTGACCTGCATGGACCCACCTCCTCACTTAAACACAACGGGCTGATCCTTCATTCACTGCAAAATGCCCGACTCCCTTAACGTCAAGGAAATGGTATCAATCATACCACAAACGTTTGGGCTGGATTTTCTCCAGGACAGATGTATGAACAGTTTTGATTTGTAGGACGCATCCTAGTTTGCCATCAGTGGAGCAACCCTACCCCTCTCTGCCCCTTAGAAAAGATCCCTATCCCAGGGCAGCCGGTGCACCATGTTCACTCATCAGCTAGAGGGCAGATCAAAGCATCTACCATGAAGGGAAACGTAAAGCTCCAAACTATGTCCCAGACATAGCTTCAGCCTCATTAGATGCAAAATGCTGGTGAAGAAGAGCAAGATACCTCTGAGCATGAGGCAGTGAGAGGAGAGCAACTGGAAAAGGGACTCTTCTCACTTGCTCTCTCTAGAGGGAGCTGGAAACCACAGCTCTCTCCAGCCCCACCTTATGTCACCCGGGGACACACCGGAGACCTGGAGGTTCCCATCTCAGCATTGTCTCCCAAAGGGATTTCTTCTCAAGCACAGGTCCTAATTTCCAGGGCAAACTTCTACAGCTATAGCATTACAAGAAGACCTACGTATTAACACCCAGGGCAAATAAAAAATTAAGCAACAAAAACCACATTAAGATGCACAGGAGAAAAAAGATCAAGTCAAGGGGAACAACAAGCTTTTATAAAGCACTCTAAACTGCTGACAAGAACTGATCAAGCTTAAATGAAGAAAGGGAGGATGTAGAGAAAGGGTTCAAGATGCACTTAGACCTTGAGAAATGTCACTAGAAGTCAAGGTGTCTGAGTAGCAAAGTTAGGGAAAACATGACAAAATCTAGGTCTGGGTCTTGGCCAACAAAACCAACCTAGAGCCAGCAAGCACACAGCCCAGCCACCATGCCCAGAGCAAAGTCAAGCAAAGGAGGGCTTGAAATGCACCTTCCACATGGTGGAAGGATTTCACAGCTAGAATAGCACGGTCTAGATGAAAAGGCTTTTAAAACCATACAAAAAGAAAACAGCAAGTAGCAAGGAAAATGCTAAAATACTGATTTGAGTAAGGAAGATCTGCAGACCTTAGGGCATGGCCCAAATACTACCCTGCCAGCTGCTCGGAGGCAGGGATCTGCTGGGCTCAGATGCAGCAGGGTGAGACACTTTTAAAAGGCGGAGCTGCCTGCAGAGTCATCACAATTGTATGGCACAAGTTTTAAGTGAAATATCTATTTTAACCGAAAGGGCTTAGCTCTCCAGATAATGCTTGACAACTAGAAGCACTCTGCACCTTGTGCTCTGCACAGAAAGCATGCACCTGGGGCCAAAACAACAGGTAGGAATGTGAGGCAAAGCTAACAGTATTGATTTTAAAATGGTGTTTTATTAGCTTATCTTATCAGCACAGTTAATATTCAAGAAAATAAGACAAACATATATAACACTTTGACCTTTGCTATCTGGAATAATATTTACTTTTACTCTTTACACACATGACCTATAGGCTGCAAATGGTTCACACCAACTGTGAAAAACCAAAGTAATTAGCTGAAAAAAACCCGCCTTGAACTCATTGGAGCTTTTACAGGTCAAAAGTAGGGCCCGAGCAGTGAATTTACAGTGATGAAAGGAGAAGTACAATGCAATCAAGTGCACATTTAAGAAGTAAAAAAAGAAAAGCACAAAGCAGCTGAGTTTTGTTAGCTTTGTTAGCACATGGGCTACTGACTCCGTCCCTCAGGACTTGGGGAATGGGCTCCAAGTCAAATGCCATCCTGTTTGTGGCTACAGGCATAGCAATTTTCCCTTTTCAGGGAAATTCCTCATTTTTGAGGGTGTCCTATGCAGCCAAAGGAAGAGCAGAGGTAGGCCTAGAAGGTAAAATATCCACCAGTATAAAAGAGAAGAGAACCCTGCATGAATGGCAAGACTCTCATGCTGATGACTGTGCTGCAACTGCTTAGGGGCACTCACGAGAACAAACATGGCAACACCCTTCTGTGCTTCAAAATCACCTTCCCTTGCTGTGCTGCCAATTATTGCGATTTTATCAAAGGCCTACGCCATGAGGAGGACCATACAGGGACAGCAGAGCTAATGAGGACTCACAGATGGGTCTCAAAATGCAAAGGTTAGGGACATGCAGGTAGCGAGAGATGAAGGCAGGGGTCTGCTATTAGGAGACTCTTCAAGAAGTTCTCCACACGCAAAGGCACCCTCCTGAGAGTCTGGAGCCTCCGACTATGTTTGCAGGAAAACGGAGAGGGTTTGTGGCTGTTGCTAATAAAAGATAGTGATGCAGTGGAAGAGACTGCTCCAAGAGGTTGTGAAGTCTCCCTTGCTGCAGGTCCTTAAGGACCGGGGCCAGCCTTTTGCAAGAATGACACTCCCTAACATGGCTTTGCCTTGGGGTAGGGCTGGGCTTGGTTCAGGAGCCTCTGACCCAGGGCAGTGACAGCCAGGAGGCTGGAGAGAGGTAACTGCTGGGCTACGTCAGAGCAAAGGCACTCCAACAAGCTCTCCAGATGGGAAATGATGTTCTCATCGTGAGTTTTCTCCCACAGAAAAGATCTCCCTTATTCCAAAGAAGCTGTCTTGATACTCACCAATGCGTGATCAAACTTAAAAGTACTGATGTAGTAGGCTGGGATGTCGGCTGCAGCCAAAGGCTCAGAAATCTGAGCGACGATTCCACATTCATCTGTGGGGGAGATAAAAATCAGTCATTGTCTGAACGGCACCTGTCAGCCTCGCAGAACTCCTGGCTCTCACCAGCTCCATGCCTATACAGGGAGGAGTTTGTCTTCACAGGCTCCAATCAGAAGGAATCTCTATAGTAAAATGTGTTCTTTCTCACAGAATCAGGCTCTTTGGGCCACCATGATACATTGCACATTTGATTTTATTGCCTTCTTTTTGTTACAGAGAAATGTAAATCCCCCAAGGCACAAAACATTCAAACTGGAACAATTTTCATAGGTCCAAAGCAAGGCAATTAATGACGTTCAGGAAGGAAGCACCAAAACCAGTCTCATATACCCTTAACCTCCATTTTTCTCTTTAGTTGTTGCTACTAAACACCTCGCCCCACATCTCTGAGAGGAGATGCTGACCCGCTGGTCAGCCTGGACACGTGGTTCCTGGACCACAGCCCACCACAGCCCCTGAGACAGGATTTTACACTAGTCTAAATGGTTCATCTGTCCTGTTCGTCGCAGATCAATGGTACATTGTTTCCAGATGAAATCTGAGTTTCACTGATCCAAATCGAACACTTCAACTCGATTTTAAGCTAAAATATTTAAACTTTGCATATTTAGGGGACTGGTAGGTGTCCTGATGTCCCATCAATGACATATAGCATGCCATTTCTACATATTTTGCTTCTAAGATGCATAAAGAGAAGGTGCATGAAGATTTCCTTCTTGCTACTTCTGGCTGTCTGGTGTAGAAGTTGCAATTAAATACAAAAATCGGCCAAACATTTTTCAGAAATGTTCTTGAAGACTGTATATTGTAACTGTTTCAGAGACCATGGGAAGGAGCCCCAGTGTTTTCCAAAGATCAAGCCTTTGTTGCCATGTTCAGATTGGACTCCTTAAAATTACAGGGGACATAAAAATAACAAGAACTCTTCTGCAGACGTGAAGCATTTGCTCTGTGCTACTTAGGTCCAATATTCTTTTCAGTAGAGAAAATGTTTGCAGCACTGGATGTGAAACAGGTCTATGAATAGGACTCCCACTTGGACTGCTATAAATCTGTAGTAAATCTACTAAAGCCACAGAGTTGCCCAAGGACTGCACTGGAGTACAACAGTGCCTTCTGACCACTGATTTCAGTCATCTACAATGCATTCCCATGCCATCTTTTTGATCACTTTTTCTCTTTCAACAGAGACCCAGCTGTAGCTACCTCCGAAGTCCAGCAGATGAATGCCATTTAGATGGAGCTGTCAAGCATGTAGCACTTTCAAAAGTATATTTAGAAGTCTGACTTATTAGGTAGGAGTCCGGCTCCTCCTGTTTGAAAATCTCAGCTTGCAAAGTCACATTAAGCTGCTGGCTTTTAAAAAGCCTCGGCCTCAGATGGATTTTTCCATCATCCTTGAAGGCCCTGAGGCGACCGACTACCTGTGCACCACCTGATCTCCCAAATGTTTACCTACCGAAGCCAAGAGGCTGCCCACCAATCCGCACCATCTTCCAGAGTTCGCCAGATGCACTTGTAAACAACAAATTATTAGGAAATCTGTAAAAGAAAAGGAACACCAAACGTGGCAATTAAAACACAGCAGTGTCAGATTCTGCCTGCGGGGATGCTGCTGTTCCTGTATCCCTGCGCTGCTTGAAGCCAACGATAGCGGCGGCAGCAGCTCAGTGAAACTGAGAAAACTCAAGGCAAGCGGGACAGATGCACTTGCGTGCCCCTCCAGATGTCCTATGGTAAATCAGCATCTGATGGTGGAAGCGTGCATAGGCACCCAGAGAGGGACGGAAAAAGATTTCTAAGAAACAGGCCATGCCCCAGCTTTACAAACATTGAGACCGTTAATCTGAAGGCTTAATTTGAGCTGCATTTAGAAACACCTAGGGACAGAATATGTTTCCATACCTATTCTCTTCGGAATGTGAACCATGACCACTGTTTTTGTGTCTGAGCATCATCAGCGCTTTTCTCCATACCATCCCTGGGAGGTCCCTGGGATCCCTGCAGAGATCCCCATTTTTTAGCAGGGGAAAGACCAGTGGCTGAGAGACCTGGCCGAGGTCAAGCAGGCAGTCTGTGACAGAGAAGGAACTGGCTGCCCAGGTTCCCCAAGCACCAGGCTCCTGCTCCAAGCCTCTAGCCTCTCTTGAAGGCAGACAGAGGTTTACTCCAATTAAGGTCAAAGAAACCTTCAAGAGGGCAATTAATAGTCTGCAAAACAAGTCCCTAGGGCAGGCACAAATCAAAACCGAACACTGCACTGTGTGTCAAAAGCAAATCCATGCATTGCATCTCAGTGCAGCATCCTGTCTAGCCTCCAGACCTCAGAGACTCCTGTGATGTGAAGCTGCAGAAGCACACACACACACACACACACACACGAACAGGCTGATATTTGCTCCCTAGCTGACTTTCTCCTTGCCAGACAAACGAGTCCTGGGCTCCCGCTGCACAGGGATGACTCAGTACATTATCATCACAATGAGACTCCGCACCAAGCCCAGCCATGTGTAAAAGCAAAGCGGGAGGACAGCATCACTGACATCCCCACCCTACTTCTGGCCTTTAGCAGTAAAACTTCAACCACGTACACCATATTTTTTGGGGGTTTTGCTCTTAAAAGCACAACTAATGAACAATGGAGTAAAAATGTCAAAATCACTTTGCTCCAGTGTTCCTCTTTCAGAAGTGAGATAACCCTGTATTACATCGGCTTGTGATTTCACTGGGGACTTGGACAGACAAGCCCAAAATTCAGGCGCTGGAACTAACACACCAGACTTCACTCAGAAAAGTGACAGGGTGTACAGGCACATGACGCCCATGCAATGAGGCTCCCAAGAATAAACATAGAGGAGCTTAAGCTGCTTCCTGCTCCTTTGAGAACATCCCAGGTGCTTTTTTGGACCCTAAGACCAAAGCTCACCTCTGCTGTGTCTGGACATCCATGACCAAGGAGATGTAACCCTCAATGAGAGAAAAGGAGAAAAAGCGAATGTGGCCCGAGTCTTCGTTGCCCACCACCGAGTCTTTTACTCTGAAGAAACAGAAGAGAACAGCATTAACTGTGGCTAGAAGAGCAAAGGAAGGCTTTTAAAGCAGATATAGCCAGTGAAACCAGAAATATTCATACACTGACTTAGGGAAGTGACACTGAGTCCAGTCACATTATACTGCTTTTCATTTTTTTGATTTTGCATGGGAAAAAAATGCCAGTCCCCACAATTGACCAAACTCTCCCATCCGGGCCCCAAGGTCCTCTCGCAGGAGGCTGTGGGCCAGGAGCACAGGCGCCAATGGACAGCAGCACAGCCAGCCAAACATCCTCCCGCCATATCTGGATACGCAGCACATTGATCACATTGCTACTCAGCTTAAGTCTGAAAAGGCTCAGCTTTCCAAAGCCACATGATGTCTTTGGGCACCCTCAATCTCCTAATTGGCTTCCACCTGTCAGGACAACCCTCTCTATCCTGTGAAACCTCCCTCCCAAAGTGCAGGGCACAGCCGCAGCGTAAGGCCACAGCAGATCCCTGGGCATCCTGGAGGAGCAATGGGAATTTGTGCCTCCAGATGCCGGCCACACCTCCCCTGGGAGCCTGTCTCCCTGCCGGGACCTACCCATTGGAGTAAAACATGACATCCATTAGGAGTGTAGCAACAGTGGGAAGGGTATCTGGATCCAGGCTGGTGACGCAGAACATATTACTCGGACTGGAAAGGGGATGAATGACAGGCCTCTGAACTGAAAGAGACACACACAGACACACACAACTATGAAGCCACGTCTGCAGCAGGTTTGCGTCCCACCAGACGTGTTATCCACGCACCGGCTGCAGGAAAAATTGACAGCGTTTGTAAGAAAGTTCCTCATTCCCAAAGCCCTGCTGGTTCTCAGACGGGGACCGAGGAGCCTGGGGACAGCCTGCTCTTGTGGTGTCCTCCCCGGGGTGTAGGGTGAGATCATCCCGAGTACCCTGCCCTGCACGGGGCACAGGTCAGCTCTCTGCTCGTAGGGGCTTTCAGGCCATCGGGTACCTCCACATGAGATAAGGGGCAAGCTAAAGGAGATGCCAACAAAAACTGAAAAGTAGAAACACATTCAGGCTTCCGCCATTTAACAGGCAGGGCTATGGAAGGCATGTCTCCGACTGTGGTTGCTGGCAGTACACCCTCTTTTCCCCCCTTTCTGGGGGCCTATTTTGCCGTAACATCTACAAAAATTAAAAACCAGCTGACACACAGCAGCTTGGCAAACACACTTGCAGCCAGCAGCTGAGAAGCAGCCGGTATTTAGGCACGCAACTATTAAACGCACCAACACAGTGAACTGCATACCTGTGCATAATCAATGTGCGTTTCACTGTGCCCTTCCTTCATGCTTTTCATAGAAGGCTCGTTTTCTTAAACAAGATTATCTATAGTTATCAAGTGATGAGGGCGAGTGGTACTTCATAATAACTGATCCCTGCTTTGTTTGGTTATAGGCACAAAATTACACACAGGTGTGTAGGTAAACACATGTATTTAAGTAGTTCCTTTTCCTGATTGTGCCCTTTGCTTGATGCTTGTCCCTCTAGACTGGAAGCATCCTAATGTTCTGTACAGCCCTGGGCTGACAGTGGCCTTGATCCTGACTGGTACTGAAGTGTGAAAGTTGAAGAACAGTATTCTCTGTGCATCAGTCACTGCAATACTTAAACAAGCTTTTATATAAACCATTTTCCTTTGAAATGTTGAAGCATGGAAGTATGGGCTACAGACGATGTTATTTTGCAACTGAAATGAATTGTATTTTAACCTTCTGTCCTACAAAAGGCATGTCTCCTCTAGCATTAGAAGGCTTAAATTCAGCAAAGCTCATCAGCATTACTCAAAAAGTTAAGCACCTGCTCAAATCCTTGGTTGAACTGGGATAGACTCAGGCATGTGTTAAGATAGTTCATTATCTTACAACAGGATAAACATTCATCATAATGTTGAAGGGAGGCAGGATGCAGACTTTCGCCCCCATGTGTCGTGGAGACCAACTCCCTGGCAAGCTGAGCCCATGCTGGTCCTTACCCAGTTTTGGTTTGACAAATCCATTCGTTATCCCAAGGTCATCGGCAGCCACTGTCTCCCCATTCACTACTCTGAGGATGGTGAACTCAGCAGCCAGCGTGTGCATCACGAAGGGCAGGTCTCGCTCACGTACCTGAAGTTGACAACAGGATTAGCTCGTGATAGCATGCACCAGAGAGGAGAATACACTGCAGTGGAGGTTACGTACTCTCAGGGCACAGGAAAGTGGACACATCACTCCTGCTTGATCCAGCAGGTGTGTAAGGATAATTACCACCTGGATGTGTGTCTATCATTTGGTGATATCACTGCAAATATCAGCAGGATTAAGCACCACAGTGCTTTTAAGACTGTGGAAAGAGTGTGGAGACTTTTAAGAGGGAGATGTTTCACCTCTTTTCCAGCATCCCTTCAAGAACTCAGCACTGCCTGTTCTTCAGCCTTGTTTCCTAAGGAAATAAAGCTTATGCGGTCGTGCCCTGTGTGCGTGCACACACACATGTGTGAGACAGAAAAACAGTTTGTCTGTCTATCCCCAAAACAACTTTGGAGCCTCTTGGCCATCATCAGCCAACCTGGCAGCGGACATGATGTTCCTCTAACTCTCAGAAAACCAATGTCTGAGTGATGGTGGGAAATGCTGCCAGTGCCTTCATTAAGGGAGAGACTGCAGTGTGCACTCAGCACTCTCGTTAGACACCAGATAACCCCTACCAACAAATGCCTCATCCCATGGGAAAAGCTCCTGAGATGTCAGAGAGCCTAACTACAAGACACAGAGCTCTGGGAAAAGCAGACTTTGGTACTTCTGCTGCTCCTCAAACAACTTCTTCCCAGAAATGTCATTAAAACTGCCCAACTGAACTCTCCTCTAGTGGCAGGTAACTCTGCCTGATCCTCTCATGTCCTCTTACCAGGATGAAGTCCGTCTGATAGGTGGAGAGCATGAACACTGAGATATTTTGGTCAGCTAGTGGTGCTATTACTGACTTGGCAATTTTGGTCACTCCAATGGGCTGGGAGCCGGAGAAGCCACCTCCACCAGACACCACGTTGAGGGCAAGCCATGTTGCATCAGCCACACTCAAGTGTTCCGAGGAAGGGAGCTCTGCAAAGAGACAGAGGGGAAGGACAGAGGTTTGTTTTAGAGGCAGAGAACGCCAGGTCCACCGTGTAGTCTGTATGTGGTCAGCACAGACCTCAGCGCAAGGAATGAGATGAGCCCACTTGTCCAGCCAACCTCCTGGGCTTCCCATGCTGCTTCACAGGTTGGTACTGTGCCATTTTTTAGATATACCGATTGCATCAACTTCTGCTGCAGGATTCATTCAGGCCCTGGCCCAGGCTGCCCAGGGAAGTGGTTGAGTCTCCATCCCTGGAGGTATTTAAAAGACGGGTAGACGCGGTGCTCGAGGACACGGTTTAGTGGTGGACTTGGCAGCGATAGGTTAACGGTTGGACTCCATGATCTTAAAGGTCTTTTCCAACCTTAACGATTCTGTGATTCTATGATTCTATACAGATTTTCAAGGACAACACAGGGAACTACATGAGCCTCAGTGATTCGCTCAGATGCTGGTGACCAGCACTGCTGACTTCCCCACGTGGAAACAGCCTAAGGTCTTTGACTTAACTCAAATCTCTTCTATCACACAATTTCTCCTAATACTTCACTCGAGCTTTTCTGGTCTCTCTTGTTTCCTTCTTCTTGCTCTAAACCCAAATTTTGTTCTCCTGGACTTGAGATGGAGGTGGACAGAGCAGCCTGGGCACCAGCCCAAGACTTTGGAGATGCAGAGCAGGTACCCTATGCATCTGCGGGCTGCTGCCTCCATCTCTAAAGCAGAAGACAAGAGCCGCACAGCTCTGTAAGGGATGGATGGGGTAACATATACACTAGAGATTACAAGGTGCTCACATGCTAAGATAATGGAAATCTTTTTAAGAATAACCCCAGTTCCATTCCATTTGCTTCTAGTCTATTGTCCTTAAGTAGTTAAAAATCTGCAGCTAAACCATTTCATACAAATTATTAACTATTTTAAAGAAACCTTAATGTATTAACAGCCCGTAAAAACAGACGAGGACTCTGGAATGAAGGCATAAACTTCTCTACGATTCTCTGGACTTTGGATTTTGGTTTGGCAAATTATAGAAACAAACAGTTCAGATCCAGACCCAGACTTACAAATGTATAATCCCAGTTAAATCTACTTGGCGTAAGGAATCTGACCCCAGATGCAGATCCAGCCAGCAAAGACACAGCAGAGGTCCCAGCGGAAACCTATGCGCTTTGCTTAGAGGTTAGACGCATCCCAGCATTCCGAAAACATAAATCCCGGTATTGCTGCTCTTGCAGTCAGCACCCTGGCACTGCAGGCAAGCCACTTCATGTCTCCATACCCACGTTTCCTACTCTGTCCACCCACTCCTGGCTCGTCCATACACCATCCTTTCCTTCTCCTTCAGTGAGACCTTTGGGAGCGGTTTCTGTACAGCTCCAGACACCATGTAATAAATTCATAACCTCACACCCCCTGAATCCCCAGGCACCACTGCTGTGAGACAACGACAGCGCTGAAAACCCAAAATGAACCGAATAACAAATACCGTTCGTTTTACTCTCCTCAATAACCTCAATTGTGTGTGGCATGAAAATAACCCTGAGCAAACACGCTGCAAACAGTGGGGACACTGAGGGTTCTGCTTCTGCATTTTGATGTTTAGCTTCATAGGCCAATGTTTCTTTTTTACTGAATAATCAGAGCTTACATGGAATGAAAACTAGACACCAGGGAGAGTGGGTAAGTTTATGCATTAATCAACAGCATGTTACTTCAGAGAGACCAGTGTAAGTTGCTTGCACAAAATTATTGCAGCAAAATACCATTTTCTGATCAGGCAACTCTTTGCATCAGAAAAGCACCCCCAAAACAAAGCTTACTACATCAATTGGCACGGAGAAGCTAGGGCTCAAAACAACTGCTGCTGATCTAATAAGCAGCTGACGTCTTTTTTTCCTTTATTCCCACCTCTGCTCCTTGCCTGTGAAATAAATAAGAAGAAGGGAAAAAAAAAGATGATGTGTTCCTTCTTTGGACATGTATTTGCTCCCTGGCAGCACGGAGCGAGCAGGCGCAGGCGAGGCCACCTGCACGTCATCGGTATTTACACTTCCATTTCCCGCATCCCAAAGCCATTAAAGCAGCCAGGCAACTAAATCACAGAAAGGTCAAGTGACACCTTTCCTCTCTGCAAACTCATCCCCAAAAGCCTCTGGCAACGCGGCTGCCCCAGTAACTGCGCAGGATGCACGGGCAGCTCCGCGTGCTCCAGGGTCCTGTGCTCACCGACCTGTCCCACCCGCAGCGGGCACGTCCCAGATGTGCCCAAGTCCGCTAATGACTCATTACCAGCAGTGAGAAAAGATTACAACTCATTTCCCTCTCTATAAACAGAGTAGATGATATTCCTGCTTTGTACGGGTGACGTGGGCCTGGCTGCAGTTCATTAAATACCAGTTTAAATACTATTTTGGGTCAGGGATGTGATGGAAGATGCAGTATTTCACAGTGGACGGAGGCATTATCACATTTCACTCCGGCAGCAGTGCTGCTGGAGGAGCTGCCCCAAGAAGACCTCATCAACCTCTTCCTCAGGGGGCAGGAAGGCCGATTTGTCCGTTGCATTTGTAATTACTGGAAAGTGTTGATCATGTTTGGTTTTACGTGTTTAACAGGCCCTATGAAGTGTGACGGGGGCCATTGCATTTGCTTAAGTAACCTGCTTCTTGTAATTCAATTAACTTTGCAAAAAATATACAGAAAGCAACTGAAATACCAATTTTGGACACTGTTTCCACTAGGCAGCCAGATGGAAAAATACAGCCCAAATTTTAATGAAACCAACCCAAGCTAGAGGCTCAACAAATTCATCTAAATAGCATCAAATAAGCCACGTGGGAAGGTGCTTTGCCTAGGAAACTGTTAAATGCAGTAAAGCCAAGGAGAGCTGAAAACACCAGACGTAACATTAACGCGGGCTCAGTGAGGCAGAATAAGGTAATAAATAAAGAGCAAAATGAGCAATTGCCCACGTTTCAGCATCAACCCACCAAACCCACCACCTCCACCACTCCCCCCACAGGAGAGCAGAGCTCCTGACACCCCACAGCGTCAGCACCGCAGCATCTCCCGTCCTCGCACCGAGAGATCGGCGCAGAAATCTCTGTTGGGCTCTCGGGTCCTCTTGCAACTCGTTTATCAGTGCGGGCCACTCCCGCTTCTGATCACAGGGGACATCTCACCTCTGGCTGAGAAGGACCTCTACAAGGTCAGAGACTTGGGCTTTGTTTATTATAATCAGGGTCTTTGTTTTGAATTTGCATTGGGGTGAAGCCTTCAGATTTTTGTGGTATTGCTGGGTAACATTTGCAGACCTGCTGCCAGGAGCAGGCACCCAGGAGCGGGTCAGCTGCCCGTAGGCTCCATAACCATCCTTTGCTGCCCATCACCACAACCATCACTGGCAAGCAGAGGAGGCTCACAGACTCCAGCTGTCCTTTCATCCACGGTAGCTGGCATGGAACCCCACCAACCCACGCAAGATGTCATCACCCTGATGGCCCAAGCGCAACACTCATCTCGCGTATGGTTTTGCCTGGTAGCGCAACGCTAGGTACCAATTGCTGGTGGGCTCCAATAGCCCATGGTACTGCTCTCCGTTGGCACAGCAGTTTTCTCTTATCCAAAATTCTCCCGGCTGCATGAAATCTGCAGCGCCACGAAGCAGTCGCACAGATGCCACGTGGGCTACAGCACGGGACACATCACCCCCCCCAAGGGAGATATTAAACAAATGCCAATCCGTGCTCAAACCAAACTCAACAAACGTTTCAAATAAGATTTGGGGCATGAGTTAAACTGCTTCTTCACACCATGAGTGATTTAAAAGGTCAGAGGTCTGTCCAGAGCCTCACTGGCCCATTTGGCAGGTACAGTTGAAGCAAAGCAGCCTCCATGGCACGCGTCATCCTGGGATGTGATGTGGTGAGTATCATATTGGCCATAATTGGCTCCTGAGCTCAAATAATCAATACCGTTTCCAGTGAGGACAACAAACGTTGGCTGAAACCCAAATAAGGATTGAATTGCTGCCGCCGGAGCGCTACAAAATGCTGTAAGCACTGCGAGCTGGGGCTCCACGTGGCACTCTTAAAATACCTTTGGGAGGATGCTGGCCAGATGATGAGCTTCCAGCTCATGGGTCTTTGCAAGCAGCCAAGGTGGCCACAGAAAGCAGGGAAGGAAAATCTCCTGGTTTAACAGCCCTGACCAAACAGTCAGCCCAACAGCGTGGGTCTGCATAACGGTGGGAAAACAACAACGTTTTTCTGCCTCCGTTTTCCACCCCGGGCACCCCTCAGCCTCATGCTCCCTGTACGGCTGGAGGCAAAGCACTGGGAGAGCGTCCTCCTGCTCTGGAGGAGCGCTGGAAAACGTGCAAGATGCACCGAGTACAACACCACCAGAAGTTTTTTCCCCTTTCTGTACCTAATTTAAATGGGTTCAAACTTCTCATAAAAGGGTTACAGTTAAGGGGGGATAACTGGAAAATGCACAGTTCCACAGCAGAAATACACCTCACTTATCCACACTGATACCTGGATCAGTGCTGTGCCAAGTGCTGCGAACCAGAGACTTATTCCCTTCCTCCAAAAGAACACCCTGTGAGCTGTTTTCTGTGGACCTTGTTGCAACTTAACGGCAATCAGATACCCACTCGAGCACACCTATTAGCTTTCAAGTGAAACTGTAGATATATGATGGATTTATTGCAGTGCTTGGAGAGAAATGAAGGCGCTCAGCTGGTTTGTTTCTTTGGTGTGGCATGTTGGATCATCTCCTAAGCACTTATCTTCACTCAGTACACAAATTTCTGCATTATAGCAGAGTATTCTGGGTGATGTGCTACTCCTTGATTTGTTCTGGTACTCTGAATGAACCAATTGCTCATTCAATTCATCATTATAGAACTTATGTTCGCAGCCACAGCTAACTCCAAATGTTAAAAAATAACGAAATTAAAAGATACTGTGGATTTTTTGACCAGCCTTCTTGCTTTAGATCCCTTACACTGTACTTATTTCATCTTTTATAGCCTCCCTCTGCAGAAATGACAGCGAGACTCTTGCTTGTATTAAAAAGATACAGAAAAAGGCTCCTGCAATAGCAGGACTCCAATGGTCAGGCATTAAAAATAAAAGCACTGCCAACTGCAAAATTCATGATAAATTGGAAGAGCTGTCGCCAATGCTTCTATGTGGCAGCAGAGTTTATGTATATATATTTTTAATAGGATTTTTATGTTTATTAAAGGGTTCTCTTCCCACTGCCCAGTGGAAGCTTTTCATTGCTCTGCAGTTTTAAAATCCCATCTTATAATAAAGTGAGGGATTATCTCAGGTCGTAAAGCCTGACCCAAAGCCCGGGCATCTTTCTCACTTCTCTCCGGCTTTATCACACAGCCACGGAGGAGGGGCTGGAGAGGCCACCGGGTGCTGCAGCTGGGTGCTGCAGCTGGGTGCTGCTGAGACGAGCGCACGATGGCCAAAGCATCAACGGGCCCACGGGGAGCCGGGATGCCTGAGGCAGGTTTCCAGCACCCGCTGGTGGGGATTCCCTGACATCTAAACAAAGTGCATGTGTTTGAACTGGATGTCTCTGCTCAGAAAACTTTTTAGCAATTTTTTATCCTTGAGGGCACTGTGGAAACTGGCCACGTGAGCTCAAAATCTTTGGGGGGGTGGGGGAGAGCGCGAGGAGGATAACCACCTGAGCCTCACCTCTTTTGCAAAATTAGGCTAAGTAAACATTCCTTTAATGTTAGGAAATGGAGCACACTGTTTTCTCTCACTTTCAGAAAGCCCTGCGAAAGCGGATAAAGCAGGGTAAAGATGTCATTTATCAGTTTCTATAGTGTACTAAAATCCAGAAAGAGCTCTGAAGCTGGTCCAGTGCCCAGCTTTGTGTGTCCCAGTCCTCCCTACTCTGCAGGCACGAGGGCTATTCCTGAAGAGTGCCCCGTTTCTCGCTTTGCTCTGCTGCAAGGACAAGCCGAAGCAATCCACTGCTGTGCTTCCCCCATGGGGACCCCACCAGGGCAGCAAAAACATCTTGGAGATGTTACAATGCAAATCATAACC
The DNA here is from genome assembly GCF_965183815.1 of Platalea leucorodia. Taxonomy (NCBI): domain Eukaryota; kingdom Metazoa; phylum Chordata; class Aves; order Pelecaniformes; family Threskiornithidae; genus Platalea; species Platalea leucorodia. The sequence goes on along the minus strand of NC_138838.1, from coordinate 3,803,813 downwards.
TTTCAGAGGCTGCAAATACCCTTACTTTCCTCCTCAAAACATATGTGCTGCCAGCTTTGCACTTAATAACTAGGAGCAAAGACTTTTGCTGCTGCACAAATTCGAAACAAGCCCCACAGGCAGTTTGCAGCGCAGCATGAGATGGCTGCCAGGCAGAAAGTCCTTGGTGTCGGTTTGATTCCAGCGCCTCGGAGCACTCCCACACCAAGGGACTTATCTAAGCACAATAGCTGGGCGAGATGAAAGCACACCGCTTGGCTTTGTGTTGGGAAACATGGTGATTAGGTCCAAAAAGTTAATGCTTTTGTGCGCAAGAGAAGAAAATCCCACAGCTCTGATTCAGCTGAAATCATCTCGCATGCCAACGAGCTCGAGCTCGTCCTGGGAAGAGGTCGACGTGCTCACAAGCAAGCAGCTTTTGCAAATTTTTCCATTTATGCTAATGGTTTGGTCAGCTGCCACCCCCTTCAGAGGGCAATACTGGAGGTGACGGGTGCCACGGGCAGGTACAGGAGACAGCCCTGCGAGCGCAGGTCATGACACGAGGAGCGCGGTGCCTCCAGCATTGCCCCTCTGCCCGGCAGCATGCGTTCTGGCTCGCTCTCAGAGGCGTGAGCCGGCAGTGAGACATCTCATCCGTATCAGGAATTTTTAAAGCGCGGGTAGCTCCAAATCTTCATTAGATACCAAGCGCTACCAGCAATGGGACGGCAGGTTTCTCCAGGACCACAGTGGACCATCAAACTTCAAATTTTTGTCTCTTTTATTGCTGTTCTTTGTGCATCCCATATTTGCTCCTGATGGGATGCCCAGGCACCTCTGCAGGGCTGGGTCCACAGCCGGGGAACCTCGCCATCTCTGACTGCGTGCTTCTGTGTTTTTGACGTTTTCTCCTAACAGAGCATGCAAAACTGAGGGTTTTTTATTCTAAACTCCCTCAACAGGGAAGCTGTGAAACCTGTCATCTCGTTTTCCTATTTAGGTACTATCCCACTCACAAAACCATCAAAAGAACATTGTTAGGTTCATAAACTCAAACACTCTGCAGTGAGGAAACGACAGCTTGACATTTTATATATTTAACCTCAATATTTCTGTGCCTCAGTTTCCTATCTATAAAGTGGGTACAAAAAACCCTCTTCTGAATCTTGCTCTCAAGAAACAGCTGACGTGTTTAGCTGAGGTTTATATACATCTCACAACTGAAGCATTTCACAGTTAATGCAAAAATCAGCGCTAGGTAGACAAACAGCATGGAAAATTTCTGCCCCAAGAGGGAGTGTGGCAAAGATTTAAGTGTCTGAAAACAGGGTGAGAATGGAAGGAACTGGGAAGTTTTGCTCTGGCCTCTTTGAGCATCTTTGCTTCATCACTGAGGGAGGAAGCTGTTGCTGCTAGTGCTGTTCTGGCGGTATTAAGGTAGGTTTGAAAGGCAAAGGTCTCTCACTCTGCACCATCAAGATCATAAAAGACAGAGAGACAGAGGGAAAGTAAGAAAAAGAAAACAAGAAGGAAGCAAGCAAGAAAGCACTCTAAGGAAAAACAAGCACCCAGAGCCTGCCAAAGTCTCACTCCCCGAGCTCTGGGCAGCCAGCCCTCGTACAGCACCCAGTATGGACCAGCTCTCCCCAAAGCCGCACCTCCCAGGAGCGCTCCCAAAGCTCGTCGAGCAATGCAGCCGTCTTCCCTCATTTCTCACATGAAATGTACCTTATACCAGTCCTTGTCTGCTGTTACAGATTTTCTTTCAATTATGGATTAACTAAATCTAAAAGGCTATTTATGGGTTTACATTACAATGGGCGAACATACCCAGTGCAATTTTCCCATGTTTTCAATTCATACTCTACCCAGTGTAATGACCAGTTTGAATTTCACACTATTCATGTGAATAGGACAAATTACATACACAGGGAATTACACACAGTGACCCCAGGTCCCACGTCCATCTGACAGAAACTACCGTTATTACTCACCAGCAAGGGAGTTCTCCAAGCCCTTTACTGGAGGGGAATTTTAAATACATTCATCTCACCTTTATCTTATAAAAATTGGGAGACTCAAAAACCTGTTTCCAAGAGCACCGAGGTCACTTGGGGCATTTCCTCAGGCCCTGTTCTCAAAAAGAAAGAAATAGTTTCTAACCAGAGACACCAAGTGATTTAATACTGAATATTTCCAGCCAACTCAGGAACTACTGGAGAGACTGCGTCAGCTCAGCCAGATCCACCAAAGCTTCACTGGCCCCATAAACAATTTGCAAGGGCACGTGAATATTTTGAAAATACAGCTGGAAACTTTTTATGTGAAGTACCTACTTTTTCTAACCAGCCCCATCCACTCTCTCATACAAACCAACCACTTCTGCAGGCGCTCCAATCGAGCGGCTCTCTAGCAAGGCTTTTATAAGAAGTTTGTAGGAAAGGGAGGGTACACCGCTGTGCAGCTTCTCCACGGTTACGTATCTGCCCACATATCTGCACGAAGTAGGAAAGTCTTTCTGACAGCGCTGGAGATGTCATCCTCAAAGATGGAGAAGTCAGTGTATTTTTACCATTTACGGTGCCGTTACAAGAAGGCATCCCAGGCACAACGTCCGTGCCCCGGGATGAGGACAGTTTGCTGCTGCTTCTTTTTGCCTATCCGGGAACACGCACATCCCTTTCTCAGCAGATGCCAAAGAGATCCTCACCTCTGCTGACACCGCCCCAGCCTACGTGGATTTTGAGGAATGAGAGGAGGGAGATGCTGAGGGGTGGCAACTTTCTGGAAAGTTTACTAGCCAGTCCACTAAAATCAGCAGAAATGGCAATGTATTTACACTAGTTCCAGAGCTTGGGAAGGAGTACGTGCTAATTAAAATTATTCCTTCTGCTCAGCACGTCTTCAACTGCATTTGTGCAGAGCAGAGATGACGCCATGTGGCTGACTGATCTATTTACACCTCTGGAGTCCCCTGCTCATCCCCATCCCTGTTTCCCAATTAAGGGTGCAGACAGAAATTTGGGCTGGTTCCAGCAATCAAATACGCCTGGCACACCACTGGGACTGAAGAGACAAACCAGTGACTTTTACCCAACATAAGCTGTTCGGGATCTCTCTGCTGCCTGAAAACAGGCAAGCAGAGGAGCCTGAAAAGCCCATTCCCAGGGAAGAGCTAAAATAAAGTGAATATTGTTGCTGCAGCCTGTTGTGAATGCAAAAAGCCAGCAAAAGCCAGGTTAAAACTGCCACTTTTTCTCACTTTAAGAAGCAGAGGCAAGAAGCGTGCTCTGTTCAGAAACGCACCCGCTCCTGTGCAGCCTCTGGGTCTCTGGCCCAGACATGTTATGTGTTCCTGGAAGCACACGGGCAGACAGGCCACGATGCCCCTGCACCTGAGCACACACCAGGTCCAACCCAGCACTGTTGCTTAACTCAGGCTCGGCCAGAACCCGAGTGCTCCATAGCCCGGCAGCGCTCACCAGCCCCACACAGCCCCAGCCAGCTGCGAGCCCACGTCCCTCCATCATAACGAAGGTACCATTATATTTGCAAAGACATCTCCTGCACCTGTTAAAAGAGAAGGCATGGCTGAGAGCTTGTAAATGATGTAATTCAAAGATAATCAAGGCACTACAGATAGGGAACAGAAAGGTTCTAGAAGATGTGCCTTTGCTGAGGACATCAGCGCCTCAGGGCTTCTGGTGGCTCCCCAGCTGGTCCTGGTCACTGGAACACCAGTGGCTGCAAGAGTGATTTTAACACTTTGCTCTTTTCTTGCGAGGACGGGGCCGTGTCTCTACATCCCAGGCCTCTGTCAGTATGGGCTACGTTTCTGCCCCACGCTTGGCACACAGATCTAGAAAGCAGAACCAGAATTAAAGAGCAGCTGACTGCCGAGGTGGCAAAGAGAAACTGCAGCAGACAAAGTCCTGCCGCAGCACTCTGCCTTGCTGGTTTTGACCTAAACAATCTAGATGTTGATAGATGCCCTTCCAAGGTGGAGATGCGCATCCCTTCCTCCCTGCTGCACCCCGGGCCTGTGGACAAGGTGTTTGCACTTAGTTATAGCAGGAGCTGCCCACAGCAGGGAGTTCTCCAGCAGAACACAGCTCGCTTGTACAACCGTGCTCCTGGCTTTGGTGACTATCCAAATCGCCACTGAACAGCAAGCAAATATTTGCACAAGTTCACGGAAGCTTTTTATGGAAGAAAGGAGCAATGATATTTAAAAGACAAATACAGTATGCTTCAGGTAGGAAGATTTTTGGAATTGAAAATAAGTGCTGAGGTGCTAGGGAGCCTACATAATGCTAACTTTCATTAATATTCAGAAAAATAAGTGAAGTATGTTTCTTCTTATTACCACTGCTTATTTCTCTTTTAGATATGGGGGAATTAGAGTATTTATCAACTACATGTTGGAAAACATGAAACTGTTTGCTGATTTCCCACAGCATTTTAGCACTGGTGTTTCCTGGAGCAGCTAGTTCTCAAGATGAATCCTCTCCTGGCTGCAGCAACAGCGTCTCTCTCTCTTCCAGACTTCTTTATGCCCCTTGCCCAGCTGGCTGCTGGCTTAGGGGTAAGTAGAGCTGCAGGCTGTTTCACAGGTGCCCTGTCCCTGCCAGGCACAGACCGCACGCAGGGATGCTGGGGCAGTGGAAGGGGTTGCAGTGTTGCAGATGGATGCTGTGAGTCCATCGCCGTGGTCTGGCCACAGCAGACGTGGCTTACCTGCCTTACTCTGCCACTAGCTTCTGAGGCGACCTTGAGCCCATCACATCCCCTCCCTTACCTTTGTTTCCCTTCCACATTAAGTATTTAGTTGCTAAAGTCCTTCTCTCTTGTAACACTTATGTGAAATATTGGCAGCACAGAGTGGTGTGGTTCCTGGGTGTTACACTAACAGCACCAAAAATAAGCTCAGGAGATGTGACTTGGCCACCCGTCCTGGTGCACTTAAAGGAAGCAGCTCCCCTTTATTTGTCTCCTGGTATTTTCATTTCATGCGGTTTTCCCAAAGCCGCCTGTGTCCGCAGGACCGTGGCGCTCGGAGCCATCCGCAGCAGTGCCTGTGCCACTAAGGTGAGGGGTCTCCATGCCTCCTCTTTCACTCTGAAGTAGGAAAAACAGCAACAGCTGCAGAAATCTAAGCAGTTGCTTTTTTCTCCCTCCATTAGGCTCCAACCTACAACCAAAACAAGTGACTCCTTTGGTCTGCATCTGGAGAGCAGCTGGATCCCCTTGCATTAATGAAAGGCCAGGATTTCCCAGGGGGGAAAGAATGTGTTTGCAATGCAAGTTCCCTTTGCAGGAGAGAGATCTTCAGCCATGTGAAGCACAACATATTTCCTTTAAAATCAGCAAACAGTCCTCCCAGTCTCAGCTTCCCCATCTTCAAGGAAAGAATTAGCGCCCCTGTGTTGACCCGATGGAGAGCTGGACTCGACAATCGCTAAGTGCTGCACTGCAGCCTTCCAGGTGCTGCAAGAGGCCAGAAATACTGCCTGGAGTCTCTGCTTGTCCCACATCAACCACTGATCTACCCAAGCAGTGGCACATTCTGCTGCACACCTACCAGACCTGCTGCAGCCCAGGCTGCTTCACCAGAAGCACCCAGCCCAAATCTCTGAAGACCCACATGAACTCACGTGCCCAGCCCTCTCCCTTCCCTGGCTCGGTATTTGGTATCTGGTGAGTGTAATGCACTGGGCTTTGCAGGCATTTTGCTGCTACAACCATTCTTCCCTGGCCTCCTGGAAGCCCCCAGACTGCCTGTGGTCCTCAGCCTGAGCCTGCAACGAAGGTTGTGGCAAGAAGAAAAGCCCAGCGAAGCTGCGTGCCCGGCGGGTGCAAGGGATCGCTGTTCCTGCAAGTGCTGCTGTGGGGCCACGTTCTGCCACCACTTGAAACACAGTGAGAGTCTTGCGCGCGTCCTGGGCCACGTCCAGAGCCACAGACATGGCTAAGACAGAGAAATGAATGAGAAAGACCATTTTTAACATTCGAGTGAGTCTCTGATATACAGCAATGCTAGAGGGGGGCTCTGCAAGGCAAGCACCTTTACACGCAAATGTCAAGCTCTCCAACTTTTGAAGCTGTTTTTCTAAATGCCCTCCCTCCCCCCCGTCCCAGTTAAAAGATGTGGAGTAGAAGACATCTTTCTCAGAGATGTTCTGGATCCACACCACTGAGTCAGACCAGAGGCGGTTTCAATAGTGTCCAATGAAAGCCGATCACACAGGTCCATTTTTCGGGCGTTCCCATCTCACTCTGAGACTACAGAATGGATCCAAAGCACCGCCCAAACAATTACATCAGTTTAAAAGGGACTTTTAGGGCAGTGCAGACATAGCTGCATGTCTGTGGGCAAACCAGAGAGAAACCTGGCAGTGCTGGCTACCCAAGCCATCATTGCGAGGACTGCGATCATCTCCTGTTTGCCACTTGTCACCTGAGCCCATCATCATAAAACCCAAAGACCTTTCCTGGCTGCCAGCCACGCAGACCAGCGTGAGCAGACTCTGCTCTGTCCCTGTCTCCTGCCGGTGCCAGGTGCTCCGGTGACACAGGGTGGTGCTAGGAAAAGGATTCACAGCAGCTCCGTTTCCAGTTTGTGAGATGTTTCTTTCTTTCTACCTCCCCTTTCCTGCTTTATCTGTGAACTTGTGGAGAGACAGAGGGGATATTTCAGTACTTCGTTTGAACTGGGAAAATCTTTCCTTCGCTGGGAGGTGCTGAACTATTCCAGAGGTGACATCAATCTTCACCATTTCTGGAAAGCCAAGTACGCAGGTGCAAGGGCTGCACACACTCGCTCAGGCAGATGCTTGTGAAACAGCAGCACAAGAAATGCTACCTTTTCTACAGATGAAGTCCTTAAAACTATAGCTTAGTGTGCACGAGCCAGCATCCCCCCAAAGGCATGGTGCAAGGCACTGGTGGAGAGCAAACCTTCCCCTCCTGCCAAAGTGCCTGATCCGCCAGAGGGACGGGATTTACCAGCCAGCCTGGGACTGCAAATGGTGCAAACATCTCCCCCTCTCCTACCTGGTTACACGCACGCCTTAGAGTTGTCCTCCACCTCTTACCCAGCCGGGCTGCAGCATTTCTTAAAAAGGGGTCTGAGCCATGGGCACCTTCTCTGACCCTGTAAGAAGGGGCTGCTGTTCTGGAGGGAGATAGGTGTTCTGTTATATTTCACTTTTCAAAATCTGCTTATGATTCAGGGGTAGACAACTGCTACTCATTTCTACTTATACACACACACCTCCTAGAACAAGACTGCTCCCAGAAATGGGATGCAAAGCTCATTCCGCGCTTTATTCACGGAGGCTGCTGGCCCGGAGGGGTGCACCCTGCTGCGTGCAGCCCTGCTAGCGCCGGGCTGTGTGCTCCCCTTTGCCCCCCTGCCCTGCTCCCTGCCCAGAGCTGCCACCCCAACCGTGCCCTCTTCCCTGCTTAGCAAAACAACCACCGATTTTATGTAAAAGGTATGAGAGCAAGTCCTCCAGGTAAACCGAACGTGCGCATGCAAGCTGGGGAGAGAAATGAATGCAGATGAGTTTATTTTTGCACAGCCTCCTACTATCAGAGCACCGGGAGTTGCTAACATTACATCATCCCAACACCCCCGCCCGCGCCACGGATCAAACCCTGCAAAGGCACAACGCTTCTGCTGACGGCTGCTGGAAGCAATAGCCATAGGAAAATTAACTCTTTGCTGTGCAGGATGCGTGCTGCGCTCTCCGGCAGCTAGTGGTTACCCAGCGCTGTTTTTTGTGGTTAGCTGTTACAGAAAGGGATGTCTGAGTCCTCAAAGATGAGCAACCCCAGCAACCTCTGCCTCCAAGTATTTATCTAACAGGATAAAGAGTGAGTTGCTCTCAGGCTGTCCCAAATGTAGGACTAAAGATAGGCAAGAGAAGCCACCTGATACCTCAAGGAACAGACTAACAGTTTTGATAGAGGGACATGACGGAGCAGGACTTTCAATTCCCACCCCCAGACTTCAATTACCCAAGAAACGGGGATTGTTAGTGTCGGTTTTCCTCGAGGCCCACGTGGCCTGACGGAGCAGCCGCGACCGAGACAGAGGCACAGGCATCTCGTCAAGAGCAACACAAAAGCTTTTCTTTGCAGGAAATTAAAAACAAGGAAACAAACACCAGCACTTGCGTAAGCCCCAGACTGGCTCAGACAGAAAATTACCTCGAGACTGTTTGTGTTCCAGATCAATGGATCAGCTGCGGCACGGGGCAATTAGCACCTTGAAATTATTCAGCAAGCCGAGGGGTGGGAATTTTAGGGGAGGGTGGTGAGGGAAGGGTGAGAGCAAGCAGGAATAACAATAGATCCTTCTGGATACAGAAGTCAAGGCTTGCCTCCGGCTGAGCCCAAGCTACAATGTGAACATGGCTGTTGGATGCTTTTACAACCAGGCAAAAGGGGGACAAGAGGGAGCTGGGGGGCTGCTGACACCGCGTCCTGGGAATGGATATATGGTATGAACGTGGAAAGCAGAGCAAATGTTTTCTGGCTAGGACTAAAGATATCTGCCCAGTTATACCACAAGCCTATTTTCTGCTGTACCCAGCACTCCAAGCAAGGCAAAACTACTCTGTAAACAGATCCTAGCTGTGCTAGGTATGTGGATGGGCATGAGGTGCAGATCGGCACAAGGCAAACACTTCAGGCAGGTATCAGCTGGGTCAGGGCTCTGCCCAGGTCTGCGAGGAGGCTCAGGACCAGCCCCTTTCCTTGCAGGGGCTGGGTGACCCTCTCCAACCACGCTCCTCGACAGCACACGCACCAAAACCCTTAGTCATTCTGGATGTTACGAAGATACTGGTCTGATTATTCCTGCCACTGTTAGGAACAGGAAAATCTCCTTATTTCCTATATGCTGACATAATGCTTACATATACGTAACATGCTTTACTGTTACTATCAGAGAAGGAGGGGGCAGGGAAGAAGGAATGACTGTGGCTGGCTCCAGCATAACCGCTTTCATGGTCTGTCTTCAAACAAATCAAATCTCCAAACTCACCCAGGAGAAATGAGGCAGCTGCTCAGAGGGGCCTTGTTCCCCAGCCCGCTGGCACCAGCAGGAATCGCTCCCTCTCCCCGTGACCCGGGGGAGCACTCGTGGCCTTTGCTGGGGGCCATGGGGGCTTCCTCCACCATTCCTGAACATCAACCCACAAAAAAGCCAGATACCAAAGACATAGCGAGGATTAATGCAACTATATGAGAAAGCCTTGCTCCTTCCTAACAGGTCTTTATGCTTCTATTATTAATCTAGGATGAAAAGAAAACCACCTCTGTCCGAACAGTTTTCTATTATCACGGATGTGTTTGCATCTAATCTGAACACAGGGAGGCCAAGGCAAGCTGAGTGCAAAACTCTTTGAGGCACTGATGCTCTTAACACTTTGAAATCATGCTAATCTGATAAGGCACTGAGGGAATTATGCAAGTAAACAAAGCCAGGCCCTGATAAGGAGCATTAGAGATAGGGCACACCACATATTTAGCGCTGGGAGGGAGGCAGCAATGGCTAGCGCGGTTCCCCGCAGCCCTGTGCAGGAGAAGCTGCGGCAGGGCCCGCACGATGGCTGGCGTGGGGAGGAAAGCCAGCCTGCCCCAACCACCGATGGCTGCAGCCCACGACAAGGAAAATTAAACAGCAGGGCACGAGCGCTGCTGCTCACAGCTAGATTTTCCCGAGCATTAACATTTGATCGCAGCACTCCCTTTGCCAGGATACAGAGAGATGCAGGAGGAGGGCAGGCTAGAAACCAGGAATAAAAATGGCCAGGATATTAGGATATACGGGTTAGCTGCAAACAAAGCAAACAGGAGGCAGCAGGTTTTTTTTTTTCTTGCCTCTGCACGCTTGGTTGGTGTTTGGCAAAACCTGAGGCCTCTCTGCATTCCAGGTTGCTGGTAACACCTTAGCTTCGTGCTTTGTGAAAATGATGCAGGAAGGCTGCAAACCGCTGCCCGTCCTCCCGCCCTGCCGGCTTCGCTGGGAACTCGCTTCCCGTCTCCCTGCAGAGTCCTCCAGAAAAACAAGCCTCACAGTTGGAAGAAAGCTGATCTAAGGCCCAACTCCTGAATCAACTTTCTAATTTAGGGGCAATTTTTCAAAAGCCTCTCCCCACCCTGAGACACGCAGAGCCTGATTTTGCACAACCGCTGCTCTCAGCCTGGCGGTGCTGGTGCTGCTCTGGGACTCAGCACCTCGGAAATACCAGGCTGCAAAGCAAACCCCCAAAGCAGACCCACCCCAGAGCAGCAGACACTTCCTATGGAGTGGTGTTGCTACCTTCTTTGTCTCACTTTCCTTATTTATATAATGGGGATATGAACCCTGTCGTTTCAGGAATGCTGATGAGTGATTAATAGCTGCAAAGCATTTGGAAGGTAAAATGGTCTGGGTAATTATTACCCTGAGTGACAAAGAACAAGACAGTTCAAGAGTACACACCGACAGATTACAACATCATACTACAAGGGAGCACCCAAAATCTTCCAGCAATTCCTGCTCAAGAGACCAGGTCCAGTGCTATATGTTGTGAGAGATGCTATGGCATTTTCAACTCTTCTTCAGCATTTGACTCTATGATTATTATGGTAATTGCCAGTGGGGAAAAAAAAGAGATTAACAGGTTGAGAAGAAGGGGAAGACAGGCTCCAGGAGGGGCTCACACTGACGGGATGCGGCAGGAACAGCCACTCTGCCACCACTGGCTCCTCTCTCCTTGGCATCTGCTGTCTGCAGCATGATGCAATGGGAGCAATGTATGTGAGGAAGCCTGGTCCCCTTGACGTGTACTACGGGACCTTTCCCTGGAGCAGGGAAGGGTGAACAGGGGACACAATACCTCTCCCATTTCCCACTCACCCATTTGCACAATAATTGCAGGAATCTGAGATCCTCCAGAGCTTTTCCTCTGCCTCCAGCAAATTTGGTTGAAACCAGCCAAGCAGAGAGACTCATTCTCTGCTTACGTGCAAATCTCACTTTCTTATGGAGAACGTTCGTGTTCCTGAGACAGTCAGGCTTTTGGGTAATCCAGTGCTAAGTGCCACCGAAACAGCGGCATTAGTAGTAATTAAAAATGAGATGCTTTCCACACCAGGCTGTATACTTTCGAGGCAGCCAGTTCACTCAAACAGGATTACGATAGCTCAGGATTTTACTTCTTTATTTCCGCTCCCTTAACCAGGAGATCAATGCAGCCAGCCTTGGAAGAAATAGGCACAAAATTCACTTACGCTGAGATGGGTCTGAAGCTAAAACGTATTTTTCCTCTATTTCTCCAGAACATTCAAGACAAATACAAATATGGAACAGGACTGACACTGGAAAGCAAATAGCATTTAGTCACCCACACAGACCTCTAACAAGCACTTTACTGCATAAGTGAAAATCCCCTGCAAAAGCAGTTTAGTTCAGGGGAAGGAAACCTTTAGGAGAGTGGTAGGAGAACTCCCTGACCGCTCATTTGTGGGAAATTAGAGGTAAAAACAAAACATACAAGGGAAACCAGAATGGTTTAAGTGGGAAACCTCCAAACTGAGGAAGTAGTTGGGCTGTGGTGGCCTGCTAGCACGTAAACATATACCGTGCTTGTGTGCATCTATATACATGCTCCTATATATAACGCACAAGTATGCCAGCTTCTGCACACACAGCAATGCTCTCCCCTCCTGACCAGCCCCATTTTCAGTGAGCATCAGGCTTGCAGGACAGGCAATTTGTCTTCAGGCTACACATGTGAGCTGGCATCAGGAGCATTTGTCCCCTTTTTGACCCCAGCATGTTGGTTCATTCTATTTATGTATTTTTGAACTGTAACCCACGACAGAGGTTTTTGGCACTGTTGCTGGAAGGTCAGGAAGGACCACAGAAGAGCAAGTCCCAGGCATGGAGCCCTTGCAGAGCATGATCCGTCAGCTGCCTCCGCCAGGAATTTGCTGCGTTTTGAATTCAAAGAATCTCTTTCAAAACCAAAAAACCCACTCAGACCTCTGTACCAAGATGGAAAGCTGGCGGCCCAGAGCTGGTGGAATAGCACAGGGAGCATCCCACATTCAGATAAGGCAGCCAGCCTTACAGAGATGCTCGGCCATGAGAGCTGCGAGAAGGTCCCGGGGAGAGGGAAGGGACGGAGCGAGATGGAAAAGGCAGATTCATGCAGGAGGAGAAACACGCCCTGAGAACAGGCTCTACTCCTGCCCAGCACTAAGCATGCTGTTGGGCAGCTGGTTTATCAGCATTGCCTAGGGCAGGAGAAGGTGCTTGCAGAGCTGATGGGGAGCTAAGAACCATTCCCTGGATTTCCTTCTCCCTCCAAGGACTGTAAAAGAAATTTCATAACTTAATCATCATCCCCTGATGATTTCTGGCACTGTCTTGTTGAAGGATTCAATAAAAGAGAGCAGGACATGTGCCAGAGAGGACAGGACGTTTGGACAGGAGGTTCGGACAGGAGGAAGACTTTGGTCCCGAGCCCCTGTGAAACAGTCAGATGAGGCTGAAGAACAGGAGATGACTACGTGAGAAAAAGCCATGTATATCAACAGTGTGGGGAAAAATACGCCAGGGTGAGGCTACCAAATGCACATGTTCTTTTCATGAGTTCCCAAGCAAACTCGTGCATGCATGTTAGATGTCCTAGGAGAAGACATTGGGGCAGGGGGGAAGAGCTACGGGGCTGGGTTTTCAAATGATAGAAGAGCACAAATCTTGAACGGATAGCACTTCGGAGTTTCCAGCAGTCCTATTTCTAAAGCCCTAATTCCCAGGTGTCTGAAGGAGGGCTAGAAAAGAAGGTGAATACAGGGGCCAGGAGCTTCCCCTTGTACAAGGCAGGCATATATTTAAAGAAGCAACAGCAGAGAAGAGTTGGGCTGTATATTCCCTGCTGGAGACAAACCACAGCATCCTGTTTTTCAATGCTCAGGTTTAAAAAAATCCCCCAAACTTGCCAGTTCATGCCCATTGATCTCACAAGACAGTACCAGGGGATTTTATCATTACAAATGCTTCAGCATAGGATCACCCCTCCTGCAGCTTCACACCCCACAGTGGGGACAGCCTTTCCTGGGAAGGGGCAGCCCCCCCAGGATTAGAGCATTTCGTGGACTAAGCACACACTCCCACTGCCTCCCCACCTTCTCAAAGCACTCTGTTTGTTGAACAGGCACAAGTGATGATACAAGAAATACATACGACGGGGATCTTCCCTGGGTGGGCAACAGCATCTTCTCTCCTCTGGAGGCCCACCTCCGGGCTGCCTTGCATATCAGCAACCAGGTGCTCCCCTGGCCGCGGCGGGTGCATCGTCACCGTTCACCCACTCACGTTCTGGCACGTGAATTTTCTGTTTAATAAACTTTCCTGCAGTTTGTGTTTCTCAGTAACCCTGCGGTAGTAGTCATGGTGACAAAACTGGGGTCCTTGGCAACACACCAATGATGCTGCAAATCTACGATGACTAATCCTAAAAGCCTAATTTGCAGAACTCATTTAAATGCTTAAAGATATGCAGGTCACCGCAGGGGTCGATTTAATGGCTATGGCATATTTGGTGGTGAAGCAGTTGTTACAGGAGGAGCAGCCAGGGCATCTTCTGGTCATAAAATTAAGTGGATTTTTAATGCAAGATGTAGACTAAAGAGATTAAAAGGAAAGCACAATTTAAACATAGGCACAATAACAAACCCAGCTGATTTCCAGTCAAAGAGCCGGTCAAAGCTTCCAGATGAAACACTGTTTTAAATAACAATCCCACACAACAATATCGCTGATACAGTATTGCCTGGTTTATTTGTGCCTATTCAGAACGTAATGAATGCTCTTCTCAACGCATCTTGCCTGTGAGCGTGCAAAACTACAGTGCAGCACAGCCAATTCCCCAAATTGGCCCCATTAAAGGCACACAGAGGATGCAGACCGAGGACCTACCAGTGCAACGGTTTCCACCTTCGCCAGGACGGCCGACGGGCCGAGCATCTGCCTCGCGCCACCTTCCCCCATGAATCTCCCACGGGGGAGCGCGTGCAGGACGGCGGCTCTCGTTACCTATTCAACGTCTCTGACTTTCAGCTCTTTGCTGGCACTAAAAAATTCATGGCCGCATCTTCAGTTAATATGCTGATGACGTCACCGAGGGAAGAGCGCCAAAGTAAGTATATTGCTGTAACGGTGCTCGGCTGGACCGACGAGGCAGCGTTAAAGCCATTGGCTCTTTTTTCCACAGCTTTTACATTTCTCCTCTCCAACTGTCTGCCACCTGGCATTTAACGCACACAGGCACAAGGAAATAGAGAGTGGCTTCTGCTAATACACACATCAGCAAAAACCCCTTTGCACAGGCTCTCCTCCTCTTTATACAAATAAAGCAATAAGCACTGTAGGCAGTATCTTACCCCACAGAAAGCAAATCACGCTGGCCTGAGGCTGTAGAGTCCTAAATCTTTATCCCATAGTGCTAATCAATTATCACTCACCTAATTTGTTGTGGTTTTGCCTAAGCATTTGCATCACTTTACTCAGCAACTACCAGAGACAAGCATCAACACACAACCACATTAAGCCGTTTGATCACACCGTGATATGATTTCCATGTCCTGACCCACTGCCCTTCCTACACAGGCATCTTCCAGGAGAAAGACTTCTTTGATCTGACCAGGAGCTGGGACATGAAGCACATTCATGTGGCAGAAAGTAGGCAGCTTTAGTTAAAAGCAAGCAGACAAACGTATTTGTTTGGTAAAATCCTAGTTCTACTTACTTATCAGGATTTCCCCCTCCTTAAAACTGGATGCAGCATAACTGCACTTGCCATTGTGGCTGACACAGAGCCAACTCGAGCGCAAAGCACCGTTGGTTCCCTTCATTAGTTTGTCAACGTTTCTGTTCCTGCAGAGGAAATTGAGTTTAACCAGGAGTTATCTCCACTCATACTTCATTATATTGCTGTAATAAAGCAATAGCAACAACAATAATTACTATGGGTACTAATGACTTCTACTGCACCTTCAAGAGCAAAATGCGCCACATGATGTATGTAATGCTTGCTTGGATGCAATCAAGACGCTTCTTGGGGAAATTCATGCAAAACGGGCTCTGTAAGTCTTGAAGATAGACTCAACCTTTGCTCTTTTGAAGAAGAAAACCCCTTGCTGATCCAACTGGGGACTGAACCAGTGATCCTGGGGGGCTTGGACAGTTAAGACACGACCTCTGGTCACCTAAAATAGCACCTGTGACTCCTGCAATGGAAGCATTAGTCTCCTCGACCACAGAGATGCCATGGCTCGTTAACAGGATGCATCTACCATAGTAAGAAACCCGAATATAGATTTATGCCATTGATACTGACATTCTGGTCTTAGTACTTGGGTACAGAACAGCACAATGACCGTTTTCAATGATGAGGAACAGAAATGGCAACGCCACACACCAATCACAGCAAAAGATGGGAGTCCAAGCTCCGCTTTCTGAATCCCTATGTGTGAATATGTGATCCAACTGGGGTTGCTTCAACCATGGCTCAGTTTCACCACTGGTGATAACAGATCTAGTTACCCTCTCCCAGTACTACTGTGAGGCTTTAATCAAAGCACTCGTACAATTTTGTGGTACATATTGTCATTTATAGTGCTGTAAGTCTATGCATGCTGAAATCCTGGATATGTGGATGTAAAGAGGCTTTTGCTGATGGCTTTTTCAGCCAGGACTATTTGAGCTTCTCTTGTCAAAATAACAAAGCTTGCAGGGTCCCCATCAGTGCTGCAGCTCACTGCTGCTGCCTGTGTCACCTCCCTGCAGCTCCTCCTTGGGTCACCTCCAGCGGCCTGTCACGTCCCCTTGTCCCCTGGCCCTGTCCAGGGGACCACAGCTGCTGCTCACCGCCCTGCCCCAGAGAGGCTGCCGCTGCCCTCGAGCCCCCGCCGAGGCACTGCCATCTCGCAGCACTGCTCAGCCCGGGCTGCCCGCTCGGCCTCTCGGAACGGTGCTCCCTGCCCAGCCACATCAGTGTTTTGCTATGGAAAATAAGGGTAAACCATGGGCTGTATCGCACCTCTCCAGTGCTGGGTAAGAGCACCTTGGGGGTTTACTGCATTTCAGCAATTGCAGCTGGGCTGAGCATTTGGGCATGGATGTCAGGTCCTGCTGGCAGTTCAAGGAGGGGCTTCAGGATGGAAAAAGCAACATATTTTTAGCTGCAGCTCAGCTACAGGAGAAGAGCTCCCTATAAAACTCTGACTATGAAGCTGTCGAGTTTTCGATGGCTGCTGCATGAGCAATTGCAAAATCTATTCCCTGCTATGCTTTACGCTCACCTCCTCCTGAAAACCCCATGTCTACCACGGACATTTAAAGCTCAGCTGAACAAAGCATTAGAAAAGGGGCTGCGTGGACCGATGGCGTGGTCAGCGGGGTGTGCAAAGAGGCGACTCGAAGAGGCATTTACCATTTCTAAAACTCCAGGTAGAAGAAGAAAAACAAGATTGGAGAAGAGGAGGGATAACAGACAGAACAGGTTGCTGTGCGGTCTAGGGGACTTGTAAGCTCTTCTCAACACCTGCAGAAGGGTTTCAATCCAGAACGAGAAACCCTGGGACGACGCTAGTTAAATGCTTCAATGAATTGGAAGTTATCTCCCAGTATATTTTTAGTTGGCACCAACAGGCATTACATAATGGCTATTATGTAACAGCACTACAAATACGCTCTTTTGGGCTTTTTGTTTGTTTTTTCTTTCCCTCTGTCTCTTTTTTTTTTTTCCGAAATCTTCTCCTTAGTGGGAGATTGATCAATAATTGCACTTTCCATCAAATGAGGGAGGCAAATCCTTAGGAGAAAAATCAAATGGAGTAAAAATATTGTTACTAAGCCTGTGAGCGCTTCTCTCTTGCCCAACCTCAAACAGAATTAACTATTCCCAGAATAGAAATTCCACTAAGGCTTATCTGTAGTTTAAAGGGACAGGCTGTGATTCTGTGCAGACACTAAATTTCTCAATACTGAAGGGTTTTTTATCTCGTAGCGATGATAGCTCAGAAGACAAAAATAAAGGGGGGAGCACTATGTAAGAGATGCTGAGGAAGAACTGAAGGAGATTTTCTTAATCTGCCAGCAAGATCATTGCCCATTGGTGCTCCTTTAAAATCTTCCCCTGGCATATTTGTTATCCTTTCTTCCTAACAGCCATAATGACAGAGCAAGAGACTTTTGTTTCCAAACTAGGTGCTACATGAAAAAAAGAAGAAAGTTTCCAAAAGCTAGAAATATTTCCTTACCTTTATTTCATATCTCTGAACCTAAAGAGAGCTGAAGCAAGTGCTCTGCCTCTGAATGCAAAAGTAAAAATCAGTTCAGTGGCACACCACGAGCTCCCACACCACGCCGCCCTACGGGCTCAGGCAAGGGCTCGCTCTGCTTTTGTTATCCCAGCACAGAGCCTCTCTGACAAACACAGCACTCCCGGTAATTCTGCCTTTTTCGGGCTGGTCCTCTTTGAAACAAATGAGCCGATTCCAGAAAGAGCAAAAGACATCATCTGACAAGTAATCACTTTTTTGCTAGCAAGCCGCTCCCTTCTGCCATTTCACTCTCCCACCTCCCCAAACCCGGTGATGCCACTGATGCTCTCCTGGCTCGCGCCAGGTTTATGAATAAACCAAACCCCGGGCTACCTAGATGGGAAGGCATCCTGCTGAGCTCATTGCTGGGTGTCACGGGAACAAAAACAACCCTGAGAGAGCGGAGAAGG
Organism: Platalea leucorodia; assembly: GCF_965183815.1. Lineage (NCBI taxonomy): Eukaryota > Metazoa > Chordata > Aves > Pelecaniformes > Threskiornithidae > Platalea > Platalea leucorodia. Next base: position 3,786,033 of record NC_138838.1, on the reverse strand, counting down.
AAAAAATACAAAGGCAGCTGCTTGGAGAGCACTAAGTCAATTCAGAGAGAGGCTTTTTGGCTTTAAAAGCTGTCTCGGCACACAGCAAACCCCACTCCTGATAGCGACTCTGAGGGCAGCGATTGCAGCCCAGCGCAGGAGGACAGACTGGCAGGACCGGTCATGTGAACGTGAGCAAAAAACCCGAAGAAAACAGGACAAAGAGGGAGCAGAAGGGATAAAAATGAGTTAGGTGGCATGACAGTGCTTACATTTGGGCTAAAGCAATGCAGCTGGGGGAGAAGGAAGAGCTTACAAAAACTTATCAAACCTACTAAGGTATATTATCACATGGGGAATACTGCCTTGTTCTGTTTTACAGGCTTCTGACACCCAGCTGTTATGATCCTTAATAATTAAGTGGAGAGAAAAAAGTAATTTGCTGGAAAAGCTGAGAAGTTGTTTGAGCTGTGAAGATATGAATACATGAGACTCCTGCTCCGCAGTGCTCTGCAAGTGGTCCATGCTAACCACAAAGAATACAGCCATTTGTCATTCAGGACTGAAAATATTAGAGAAACAAGTGTCCAAACAAGCAAAAGCAGTAAGTTTACTTGCATTTGTCATGGTTTTCTCCTCTATACAAGCCATTAAGGGATTTTACAATAACCGATCACTTGCAGCACTGGGAAATAGGAAAAACAAGCTTAAGTGAGACAAACGTTCACGGTTCTCCGGAGAAATGCTCCTAATTCATTTCAAAGCTACCCTGCCCTGCCGGGCCTCCAGCCCCAGGTGCTCAGGAGAAAGGCATCTGATACGGGTTCGGACGCGGTGTTGTTTCTGCCATTGAGTGCCCTTCTCAAGATCAAAGCTCTGAAGGCAAACACGGCACAACTCCTAAATCCCTTGTTAATGAACCCTTCTACAAGGCTGTACATCTATATTGGTAGCTTGTTCATGCGTGTATGCAAATGGGGGGGGGCGACATCCTCAGGAATCAACAGCTGAACATACGGTCGGGCACTGTTTATCAAACAGCCGATTGCAGTTGCTGTTGCAGCACTTCTGTTTGAGCCGGCAGCAAACAGCCTGTCCGCAAAGAGCGCAGCCACAATGGGAGCGCGCCTGGGGGTCTTCCTGCCGGGGGGAAAGGAAAGGATGTTTAATTTAAAAGGAAGGGAGCAGTGTACAGACTGTGTGAACTTGTAAAAATCAGGTTTTGCTCTGACATACTCAAAGCTTGGCCAAAGAAAACCAGCTGAACTCTATGAGGACAGAACAGCACAGCCCTTCTCCATCAGGAGCTTCCTTTGTCCAGCTCCCCATTAGCCCCAGCCAGTGGGGAGGGGAAGAGCTGCTAAAAAAGGGCTCCATATGCACCTCCTGTGCCCAAGGAGCAGACTGGGGCAAAGCCCAGAGCGGCCCTACTGTGATGTGCTTGGGACGCTGCAAACAGCCTGGCAGAGGGGAGAGCAGCAAACGCTGCAGAAGGGACTCCGGGATTTTACCCCTGCCCCGCACGGGTGCGTGCTCACCTCTGAGCCCAAACCACTCACCCTACCAGACCAGTGGCCAGGAGGTGACGCAGGCAAGTAGCTCATTCTTTCCCTTGCCCTACTTGATCTCCGCATCTCAGTGGACCCAAACATACGTTCCCATTCCCACCCAGCCTCTCTGCACGTGCTTTGCAGCAGCCTGACATATCAAACCTCTCTCCTATGAAAGCAGCAGAGTTATCCTGCGTAACGTTGAGGCATAATGGACTGAGGTTCAGTTCGATGGTGTTTCAGAGCTCCTTGGTTTCTTACTTTTACGAGACTTCTAGGGAAACACATGCAACAGGACTGTGAAAAATCCTAACCAGTGGCATGTTCAAGCGCGAGCCTCTGCAAACATGCTGCTGCTGCTGGGTAAAAAAAGGCAACTTCACTGTAAAGATTGTTCCACTGTATTTAAGATGGAATTAAAGCATATTTAACTCATAAGTGATATGTAATAAATTTAAGAATAAAATAAAAAGCCTCAGATCTGCAAAACATGAACCATTAATCACACAGACGCTCTGAAAGACTTCACTGTGAAATCTCTAGTGATTAGCTATGGGCAGTCAGCCAAAGAGGCCTGCAAGCTCTGTTTCACTGACATGTATTTTTAAACTAGCTCCAGCAAAGAGCAGGCCATGCGGGGCACAGAGTACCAGCTTTGGGGGCTGGGACCAGTCCCCGCCACACATTATCTTGCAGAGCATCTCTCTGTATCTCAGTTCTCCATCTCTAAGACTGGGACAATATGCTCTGCTCCTAATTCCTGCCTAGCTTTTACAACTAAATCTGCAGGGCACAGACCACCTCTTCCTACATTTATGTAGTATGCAATGCAACTCTGTCCCTGTTTGGTGATGAGAGCTGTGTACATCTGTAATATATACCAGGGAAACAATTAAAAAAACAGGGTTGAAAGATCTTCAGGCATGACACAGCCAGTCTACTGCAGGGCCAGTTAGCCCTCGATCATTCCCAATTCTATTTAATGCATTATTTGAAACCACCCACTGATAGAGAGCCTGCTGCCTCTTTAATAGCCTATTGATTAAATGTATTGCCACAGTCCATGACACAAACTACTAGAAGCATCTCCCAGACTGCATTAACATCCCCTGCAACTCCAGGTATGCCGAAACCTGCCTGGGCTGGGTCAGGAGAGCTGACGTTTCGTCAAGCTAGTGGCCGCTGCCGACTTTTGCTAAGCAAAATATCTATTAACTTCTCTCAGTTTGCAAATCACCCAGACCACTACAGAGACAAGAGGTTACGCTGGTAACAAACACAGAATTAAGCTGACAGTTTTAAAAGATTAGTATAGAGTTGTTTTCCATTCAAATTAGGGGAAAAAAAAAAAAGATTACTTATAAAAAAAAAAGAACTTCCCCCACAGAGTGTTTACTCCCTCCTGAGATGCAGCAAGAGATATTTGTATTCCTGCAAATCCTCATCAACAGAAAAGCAAATGTTTAAAAAGAGGGAGAAAAACATGAGTTTGGAAAATAATGCCAGTTAAAAGGTTTTCAGATTGATCTGCGTGAAAGAAAATGGGTAAACAGTGCTCATCTGAACTCTGCCCAAGCAATAACCATTTAAAGGGTGCAAAAGACCTGCAGAGCGGTGGTCAGCACAGGGGCTGCCCAGCATTAGTCCCACCGTAGTGTCTGCATCCAGCTGTAGCACAGCGAACCACTGCTGGGCTGGACGCAGCCAGCAAGTTCACTCTTCTGTTCCGGACAGAGCCACCGCTTCCCTCTCTGAAAGCACTGGTGAGGACTCAAACTCAGTCCTTTTTGTAGCTTCTGGAGATCCTCAAGCAAAACAAGGTACAGACCCAAAGGGTGGCTGTGAGGGCGGATTCCTGAGCAGGCAGCACCACCGTGGCTTGGCTTCTGCCTGCTAACCCTGCAGGACACAACAGCCGGGGCAAGGGAAGCCCTGCTAGGAGGGTGGGGCGCTAATTAAAAAAAAGAACAGAGCAAGCAGAAAAGCAGACATCAGTATCTTCAGCGTGCCTCACCAGCTGGGAGTGATTTGATCTAACATGCAGTTTTGTTTTAAATGCTTGTACCACATAAGATTTTAATCTAATTTTTTACTGATCACTTTACTTGCAACAAACGGACCAGACACAGCTGTACTCTGAAGGGCCCTGCACTTGTTTCAAAAAGATGTTTCTTGCCCCCGTGAGTTTACATTTCAATCTAATGGAGAGAGACAATGGACGTAAGCAAAAATGCATTCTGGCTGCTTTCACAGCATGAGAAACGTTAGGAGAGTAAAGAAGATAAGTATAGACAAGAATAGTTTAAATTCATTTCTGCAGACATAATCCAAGAAGTGCGAAGTGGAACTTCCCTGTGCATTGCAGGGAATCAAAAGCAAAAGAAAGTCCCATGACAGGGCTTAGCAGAAGCTCAGCACAAGCTCTTGAGCAAAGAAATAAAACAGGCATCTTCATATAAACACAAGTTCTGAAAGAACCGGTTGAGAGAGATGATGGATGTCCCAGAGAAGGAGGCTTACAAAGCGACGCAGACTAAAACACTGCTCCACAGCTTTACTCTCTCCTCCTGAGCTGGTCAATCTGCGGGGAGAGGGGCACACAGCCCTACCAGCAACCTCACTGCTCAGCGTGCTCTTCGGCTTAGACTCTTGCCTTCAGGCTATCCTCCCCAACTCTGTTTCCAAAGTGCTACCCTGACACAGCTAAACTCTGATTTGTAAGAATTAGAATTGGACCTACCAATCTTGGGTCCTAAAAATATCAATAAAAGGACAGCTAACTTTTTCAGCTCTACTGTGCCCTGTTGTTGTTGTGAAACGCCATGGGACAGCATGGTATGAAAGAAAGCATAGAAGCGAAGCATCCTGCAGAACAAAGCCGTTGTGTCTGTGGTGGACTCGCATGACCTCTTCCTTAGGGTAAACAAATCTGGACTTCTTCTGAACCAGACACAGTTGGAGATGACTCTCCACTCCCAGGACTCCCAACTGATCCTGAAGATGAAAGAGAGCAAGAAAACCCTAAACACTGGGTTGTTGCAGCCCCATCTCTCCCATGTGTAGCGCGGATGGCCCTTCAAACAGGTAAAAGCAATCTCTTGACCTGCTGGACTTGAATTAATCATCAATTAACTACTTATTTATCATTTATTAACCTTTTATAACTTCCCTATACATGTGCCCTTAATGAAAAGGGTGAGCTGCCTTCTCAGTATAGCTGGACATTATCTGCAGAGTTTCTCCATAGGGACAATTCACTCCAGACGCAATGACGGCCTGGAATTTGGGGGCCTATGCTTGGAAAGCAATACATTCATCAGTGGTCAGGGATCATGCCCCACGGCACCGGTCAGTCCCCAGTGGGACAGTTCATCCTGCAGCGATGCTGCAAATCAAGTAAGCACTAATGCATGTGCCCAAGTCCCACTGATCACCTCAGTGGAGGTTAAACACCCTTTAGCCCCTGGAGCTGGAAACAGTGATTCCTTGCAGACTGCTTCTCACAAACCATCATCCTGGAGCCTGCTTTGCACCAACCACTCCAGCACAGTTACTGAGGATTTATCTTACACATAAAAATGTTGTTTAAAGTGGTGCAATACTGAGTGCTCGGAAGGTAGGAGGCTGCCAAACTGAGGTTGTCACAGACAGCGACACAATCCTATTTACCCTGAAACCAATCTTTCTTTTTCTGCCATTTGCTTTATTTCGTCTCCAGCTTCCAGCAGCGGGAAGGATGCAGCTGTGTGCAGCCCCCAGCCGCATTGACCACCCGAGCCAGATGCCACCCCAGCGCGGGAGCTTTGGGCACCCAGGTAATGGATCTCCAAGCAGTAGCCTGTAACAATGCAACTGAATGCCTGCATCACGGAGCAGACACAAGAGGAGCTAAATTATCACAGGCAAACTGAGTTTTGGCATCAGCCTTTCTAATAACCCCAGGCACTTTTGGTAATAGTTAAAACAAAGTGCTCAGAAACAAAACCAGTACAACTACCAGCTTGGGCACTGAAAACTGCTGAAAAACTGCAGTTGCATCAGAGCTTCATCGTGTTCTGCACATGCTCCTGTTTTAGGGCCAGGCCATTCAGACCTGCTGCCGTACGCAGTGCAATTGTGGCTGGCCTTTTCCACTGCCCAGAGCTGGTGTGGAATGAAAGACACCCTTTGCTGGTGAGTGGGACAGGTACCTGCTGCCAGGGGTGTCCTCAGGGGCAGTGGGAGGAGAGAGTGCTCTGGGTGGCCAATTCCTGCTCATCCACAAAGCCAACACCAGCAGCCTGCTCCCCTTTCTTCTCTTCCCTCCTCCCACCTCCCCACCCAGTCACCCTCATCAACAGCACTCAGTCCTCATCGTCTCCTCCCATTCTCCTTATTCATACATCCAGCTTTACTCTTTTTTGTCTTTTCTTGTCCTCCCCACTGGTCCTGTGCCCTGTCTTCCCCCCAACGCCTTCCCCCTGACCCTAGGTCCGCCCCTGCACCCCACCAGCCTGTCCTCATCTCCATCACTGCTGCTCTCACTCACGGATTTCTCCCTCCAATCTCAGACTCACTATTTATACCTTCATTCTGTTTCTTCCTCTGCATCATGTTGGTAACAGCAGGGCCAGAAACCTCCCTTGCTGCTGTACCCAAGGGTCCCTGCTCCCCACTGCAGCACTGAGGCAGTTGTTACAAAGCTGGTTTTTCTCATGCCTTACCTGCAAGCTCTGCCAGCATGAACTGCGCTACGGACTGCAAAAACCACAACAGACTCCGTGTCACTTCTGACACTTTGGCTGAAAAACTCCAGGGTGCAACAAACCTGTGCCTGGGCTGAATGGTTTTAATAAGGAAGGCAAAGGTATCTTCTCATGCAGACACCTCCCCTGCCAAAGCATGAGAGGACTACAGCTCTTCAAAGAAAAAGATGTCGATATTTTGTAGTATTTCCTTCCAAGCTGCTCCTGAGAATGGCTTAAATAAAATAAAAAAAATTTGAAACAGAGAAATTTGAAAAATTTGAAAAGAGAATCTCACCCCAGGTTACCAAACCTAGCAGAGAATCAGGCAAAGGCCTAGGGCATTTTAATGGGAAACACTGGGCAAAGTTAACAGCAGCCTGTACTACCAGCCCCACCTATAACAAGTTTTAAACTTTTGCTGACACAGTTCATTATCTTACAAAACAAATTGCTCCAAGTGAACTGTGACATTAGTGTGTGTGATTCTTCAGTTGCTCAGGCTATTAATGTTTAAGATGTAATTAGAAGTAAGGGTAGAAAATAGCCTTTGCAGAATATTTTTCAGACCATTAGTTGAAAGAATTTTCCACACAATTTCTCTCTGGCATTTCGGAGTACAAGGGCCTTCTCTTTATCAAGTGCTCCCCACCCCGCTAAGCACTATGCGTTTTCGGTAGTCACGCCAGCCACCCACTCAACCTGCATCGGCAACTCCAGCTCTTACTCCGCTGCTTCACCAAACTGGAGAAGATCAGGTCAAATTAGACTTATATTGACAAGGGGCTGCCTTGTTTCACTCGCTTCAATGGAAAAAGGCCAAATCAATCTTACTCTCTAATCCACGAGTCCCTCTTGGAAGCCAAATTGTTAAAGAATTGAAGGAAGAAGCTGGGAGAAAACCAACAGTAGATTATTGCACATCTACGCACTGTAGAAATTATATGTGTTGTCACTATCCAGCAAGAGAGACTCTGTCTGCTTATTAACATACAGTTCATTAAGGCAGCCCTTTTCTACAGGGAAAATTGTTCATATTAAGCCTCTTCGCCTTCTGCTCACCTTGGAAATAAGCACCTTCTGTGCTTTATTTCAAACCTTTCTTGCCCTTCTCGCTGCAATGGCTGCTTGGAAAAAAGTACTTGCCAAATACACAAGAGTCCTTCAGTTTTTTGCTTCCTGGACCACATTACTATTATTATTTATGCCCTAGCAGAGGCTAAGAGACCTGGTCATGGACCACAGCCCAGCTGCCTCGAGCCCATTGGAGTTAAACAAACAAACAAAAAACCCCAGAAAAATTCAAAAGCATGAAAAGAAGCGGATGAAAAGCAGTATCTACTTCTTTTCCTTTTCCCAATTTTCCACTGAGTGCTTTTTAAGCATGATCTTTCCATCTTCAAACAAGGAAGCAGGCTGCACCCTACGTCAGTAGCCCAACTAATCAAAACCAACAATAAAAGTGTCCCCACCTAGAACAACCCATCAAAAACATACCAAACTCAACCACAGGAATCTCTATAGGATAGGCTCTTTTTTTCATACTAAATTTCCCTCCAGAAACTTTTCAGCTGGCGAGCGTTTTTAAAGCAGCTGGGGAAGGACTGAGAATCAGTGACAACCACAATCTGAAATACTGCGGTGCCCATTAGAGCTGCCCTGCAGCAAGCACTCCAGCATGTGCCTTGTCTGCTGTACTAAAGAGCCCTGCTCAAACTCCAGTGTTCTGCACTGCCAGCAGACCATCAGCTCCCCTTGTCGCATTACCCAAGTCAGACACATCCACACAACGAGGCTTTTATGCGAGCAAAACCTCTGCCGATGCCCTTCTCCTTCCCACTGTAAAGAGCCGTTCTCCCTCCGACTGCCTTCTCTTCCCCCGAAGTCATACACTTCCACGGGGCCGTACATGAAGGGGTCCTGATCTTTTAGATATTTAAGCCACGTTCAGCACGTGAGTGGCTCTCTAAGCCCCAGTGGAAGAATACGTACACATAATATGGTTAAAATTAAGCAGGTGCATATGCCTTAAAGGTGCAGCCATTGTGCCACAAAGAGCATTGCTATTAAACCTCCTGTTCTCGAGAGTTTTTCTTTGGGGTTGGTGAAGTGTACTCTGCAGTTCCTTTGAACTTCACGTTTATGAGACACAGGTTGTACTTCTGAAAGCAAACTGGTTTCAGTTAGTGGTTTCCTTTCATCCAACTGGGAGGCAATCTGAGAAGCTGGCATGGGTTGTCCTTGATTCTTGGACACATAAATACATTTCCTTGTAAAGGTACATACAAGCCACTAAACCCAGGCACATGGTGGCATGTTGGACTATTCATCTAGGTCAAGAATTTGTTTATACAAATTCTAAAAATGAATTTGTCTGGGGGGGAATATGATCTCTCCTCTGTTTAGAGCATGAAGAGACATGGTAAACATCCATCAGAGCAGGCACTCCTGTCTGCTGCAATAGAGCTTGTTCAAGAGGCTGCTTTATTTTTTGCTCGCTGGTTGAAATGCCAAAACAGACATCCACGAGAGGCTCACCCGCACAATGATCCACATAAATCCTTGTCCCACATCTCCAAAGGCTCAATTCTAATTTTTCTTTTTTTTTTTTTAAATAACAAAACAACCACCTAATTCACCAAACCTCAACCCTGGTATCACTGACGATTTCAGCTGTGTGACAGCCACACTCAGAGACCAGGACACAACCTGCCATCCAGCTCCCGAGGATACCCTCCTCTCTTGGACTGCCCTCAGTTATGGGTGTTCCTGTCTGTGGGTGAGCTGCTTATTTAATTCACCAACTAAAGAAAACCTGGGTTTGGTCCTGGACCACTAAGTCCTGGCAGATGCTCTCGCTAGATATATTAGAGCTTGAAAATCCAATATACTTTTCAGTTTTAAGCTAGAGTTTAAGGACAAGTTTCTGAAAAAGAACAGCTAAAAATGCTTTCACTTAATCCCCTTCCACATCCCTGGATAAATATATACATATACAAATATAGGTATATACACATACATACACACAGGCATTTTATATAGATTTAAATATATATATATATATATATATATATAAAAATATATATAAAATAGCAACTCTTAATTACCCAAGTTCAGCTCTAAGTGTTTCAGTAAACAAACATCTTACCCAAGCCCAGGGAAGCAGAAAAGAAAAACAACTGTGAAATAAATACCTCGCAGACACAGTTACTTCAGCAGGACTCCAGAGATTACCACTTATTCAGTGCTTACAATCTGCTCAGCAATGTGCAAGATCGAAAGATCAAGAAATCGGGTTGTTGGGGACCCTCCGAGGGCACGCCAGCCACAGGCCCGGCGCTCCTGACACCTCCGCCCCTGAGAAGTCACCTCTCACGTCTTAGGAAACTCTTCAATTTCACATACTCCAAAACCAACTCAAAATAAATGCGAACTGTGACTGTGGAGATACGGCTCATTCCAACTTCAAAAATTCAATAAATGTGACAGTAGGGAAGCGGGAACTGAAGAGGGATCGGCAAGTCTTGCAAAATAAACACGAGAATGTTTTGGTAGAACATGGCAATGGAAATCCCAGAAAGAACAAACCCAAAAGCAAATGAACACCACTCATGCAAAGCAAACCTGGGGACATATTTACCGCTTTTTGCCTAGATGGTATGCAGAAAGCTTGGAGAGGGATTATGGAAGAAAATGGAAAAGAACTTGAGTTTTTATGCTACCCTAAAGGAATTTAACCACTGTAAATCATATCTTACACCTAAAACTAGGTTCCTAGAGTCAGGAGTTAGGATTAAAAAATTATGTGATTCAAACTGAGGATTTTTTGCAGGTTGGGGGGGGGGGGGGGGGGAGGGAGAAATGAACCCAAATATATTGTGATTCTTTCCATTTGTCTTCTGCAGATGAAGTGTTCATATTTTAGAATTTTATTCTTCTCTATTAAGAGAAAATCAACTGAATTTTCTCCTGTTTTTTTTAAAAAAAAAAAAAAAAAAAGAGTACTATATCTATAATCTAGCTCTCAGAGATGGGATTTTAAGGGAAGATACACTGTGAAACAGCTTATCAAAAGGCAGAATTTGTCTTATGAATGTTCTCACTGCTTCCCTAGTACCAGGGGATGAAACTGAAGATCCTCTGATGGGCTTCTAAGAAAAACAGCAATAAACAGCCAGTTCTCAATGGAAGGAATTTTGTGGGATCAACCAATGGGGGCCCCTGGCAGGACCTCTGTTACTTAACATTTTTATAAAGGCTCTGTTCATCCCCCTTCCCGAGAGTCTTGGAGACACTGTAGGTAGTTCTTTGAGAAACACCAAGTCAATGTTCAAAGATCTCTAAGAACTGCTGGGAGGAGAACTGTGAATAAGACAACAGGCATCATTATGCTACCGTGCAAACAAATAACACCTGAAACCCCATGAAGTTATCCGGGGGCAGGTTTAGAGGATCTGAAGTACAAATTCATACAGCGCGCACACTGCTGCACGTGTGCTGAAAGGAACCTGAAAGAATGAAGAGGCTTCAAAAGGGGTTTACACAAATTTGTGGTGGATTGGTGTACTGATAGCTATTAAATATGGTAATGTGGATTCAACCTGTAATTTAGGAGTCGCTCGGTTGTTGACTGGTGGGGAACTGTAGTGGGGAAGGAAGAATACAAAGTTTCTTGCTAATCTCCTATCCTTGCAGATCTTACACAGAGGACAACCCACGGGCATCGCTCATGTAGCCACAAGCCAATCTGAGCTGGCATCCCCCGTTTTTTCAAACAGATCAGCACCTCAACAGAACTGGCTAAGTCCAGATTAATGCAGACAATAAGTTTTCACTGTTATTATATGCTGCAATTGATGCAGTAATCTCTCTCTCATCGTATTACGGTATCTGAGCAGGACATCAGTCACCTAAAAGCAAATGGATATACAGAATCCATACCAGAAACCTCCAAAAGAGCCCTTTGGTCAGTGGTACAGGATATGCATGTAAAGACTGCTCAATTGAAAGGCAGTTGTAAACTCTGACTGCAGATGAGCAAACATCTAATTAAGGTTGCAAGGCTTTTAAATGGGTATCCAATACATCACAACTGCAATTCTGCACCGTGGTTATATAAACAGGACGTTAAAGAAAGAGCTTAGAGCTCTGCAATGATGAGGACTTGGTATGGGAATTGTCAGAATTGTGAGCTCTGGAAAGGAATTAAAATAGGGAGTAAGACAGTGAAAAAGAAAAAAATAATCTATTTTCTTTTAGATTGAAGACTTCAGGGGAAGTCTAAGAATTCAAGGAGGGGAAGGCCTCCCGAACACCCACGTCCTGCTGTCGCAGGAGGGAATCAGAAATCATCGATTTGTACAGCCCAATGCATAACGCTTCCATAAGCACAAATCATGAGTCAGGATCTAATTAACATAACCTGATGCTAACACCCTTTCCAAATTGAATAAATGATTTGGAAGAACAGTTGACTTGTATGTTTCTGTCACTGCCTGATTGTGTACTAAGTGCATGAGCCATAAAAGCAACATATGGACAACTCCGCAGTGTAATATAAGCCCCAAGAAGCTACAACCCTCAACGACAGGTACCTCTCAAATGCTTTCTCGTTGCCTGCGTGTCTCTAAAATGCTCTGCAGCCTCAGCTGTGCAAGTCCTGTTAGTCTTGCTGGGCTGATAAAACATATTTCTGGAAAGTGGTTACGGATGAAATACAGATTTACTGATGACACAGTCCAAAAAGATGAGAAGCGTTTTAACCACAGGGGCAGAAGAGCGGGCATGCCTTTAGCATTATGCACTGAGTATCACAAGATAGACACATCTCTGCCAAGGGAAGCTGGAAATGCAACTCGCTCGACTTTCTCATGTGTAAGCTGCATACAAAATATTAGTGCCATGGTCAAATAAAACATTCTACCATTTTAGGCACATTGCCTAATTAGAGGCCATTGTTATCTGAGAACACTGTTTTTGCAGCTGTCAGGAAATTAAATAACCCAAGGGTAACTTGGAATTAAATGAAGCTGTACAAACACATAGCCCAGCTCTGAAATCCTGATGCTGACAAGTCGCTCCTCTGCTTTCCAAGGGACTGAACATCTAACTAGGGCATGCGACTATCCCTTTCTATCAAGCCATAGGATAAGCGATACAGGTCCTTCTTGAGCGGCTGATGTGGTTGTCCTTTAGAGCCTGGGAACTTGCAAATACACATGTATGCACAGGCACTGCCTTCTCTCCACTTAAATAATCAGCACCTCCTGAGGAAAGACCTTCAGTACAAGTGTCCGCTAAGAGAGCAATCAAGGACTGATAAAAGGAAATGCTTAGACAGAAACCCCTGCTTTCCTCTCATTTTCAATCAATTACTTCTCCTCTTGCAGTCCTCCTAACTTTAAACTTTGACAGCAATCTAAAAACTGAGCCGGTTATACTTTTACAGTGACTTTTTAAAAATTAAACAAAAAGGAGGAGCGCATTTCCAATGAGATTGGCGCAGTCATGCGAAATGCACAAAAAAGTCCATTTAGAAAATATGACTATGGTGGCCTCCTTTCTTAGCTTCCTACTTCTGACTTCTGTTGTGAGAAACAAAAAACTCAGACTAATAGCAATAGTCTCAGTCTAAGAGCAAGGAGGCGAATTCTTGCCAGGCAAGACACTGATTGAGCAAGAAATGGCGTTGCACAAGAAAGGCAAGTCGCAATGTAGAAGTTACTATAACGTGCTAGCACGCTGCCCACCTGGCTATGAGCGGAGAGGGATAAGTGACTCACTACAGACTATTGGGAGGATCACTAGAAAACTGTGGTTTTACAGTAGTGTCTTAGAACAGATACTCAGGTCTTTGGAATACAGTGGTAAATCAAGTCCGATTTTGAAGTGCAGACAAGTAGATGGCAATTTGGGCTTGTAATTAAGGCAAAAACTGATCCGTCCCACCGAGTGTGTATGTGACTTGCTTCAAGTCACTCAGTCTCCTTTTTATCAGTTTCCTCGTATGTGGGAGAAAAAACTTTCTTACCTCACAGGGGTATCATAGGACAGGAAGCACGAATACACTCCAAAAACAAAGCATCATTATTATCTTTGGCTAAAAATGTGGAACATGGTAAGGTAGATTCCAAAAATAATCATTATGTCCACTCTCACTGGAGAAGCGGGTTAGGAAGACAAATCCAGGTTAGGCTCCAGCCTGCTCTCAGGAAATCAGGCCGCTGTCTTCCTTCCTCTTCACGGGATAACACACCACTAATAATGAGCAAACCTGGAAAATCAAAGCCAGATCCAGACTCCACAAGCTGGTGTTTGCTCATGAGAAGGAAGAAGGGAGCAGAAGTTGGCTTTTTTCTTTTCTTTCTAAACAAAGGAAGATTAAAAGTTTGGCTCAAGATGTGTTCAGAGCATGGATATGGGTGCATCTGTCCTTCTGCACAGGATTGCCCCCTGAGTGCACTGGCTTTGATGCCCTCTCTGTGCCACGATCAAGAGCTGGGTCCTTCCCAACCTGTTGACCACGGCTTTTTGCTCCCAGCCAGGAAAGCATTGCTCACGGCCAGCCTCTCCTCACCCACTCACTGCTTCGTGAGCAAATGGGCTCCACAGCCCGAAAGAATTGAGCGTTTTGTCTCTGGTAATCAGGGGACGGGAATTGCAGAAATCAGCAGATTTCCCGCTTCCTGACAAAACTTTCCCTGTGTTTCAAAAACTCTTGGCAAAGGCTTTGCTCGCAGAATCTGCGAGGGGGTGGGGAGGACCTAGCCCAGCCGAGCAGTCGAAGGCAACGCTGACGGCTCAGGTTACTGTCAGCAAGGGGACACAGACAGCGTGTTGTTTCACTGAAAAACTAAAAACACAGAAATAAAAGAAGATCAAAAAATGAAAACCAATGCAGCTGGACTTGCATTTCCAATTCTTTCTGTATTTTCAAACAAAATAGCACAAGGAATCCTTTTTTTCTTCTTCTTTTTTTGAAAAATCACATTTCAGGCAATATTTCACTGGACTGACAGAGCAGAGCAAATAATTACATTTCAAACAAGACTTGAAGATGGAGCCACTGAATTCCTAACTGTTGTATGACTGTAACCTTGAGGTTGTGAGAATTAATCCTGTGCAAGATTAAATACTAAGATAGGAGATTTTAAAAAGATTATGCAACTTTTTTCATATAAGGGGTATTTTTTTTCCACCATAATCTCCAATCTGTTCCGCTGTAGAGATGATTTATTCAGTAGGTCTGCAAGTGTACCCATTGTAAAAGCGAATCCTGTGGGACAGAAGCTACCTCAATTATTATTTATCATGGCCATTGCCTGTTACATTATCGAAGCATTTCCACATGTTTACTAATTAATCTTTATAAGGCCTGTTATGAGGTGATTTAATAGGATTATCCCTGTTTTTCAGATGAGGAAACTGAGACACAATGAAAGACTTGTCCAAGGTCAAACAGAAAAGCCTGCAGCAGACCTGGGAACTTCATTGCTCTGCTCCGACTCCCTGTCCCTTCACCTTGCGACTGCAGCCGCAAACCCGCTCGCTCGAGAAAGGCTCATTTGCCCAACAGGCAGCCCTCCCACAAACCCAAAAGACACTTTCTGTGACTGAAGGTGATGGTTGGCCAGCGTGTCACCACCAGCTTAATACTGCACACAAAGGAAAGAACATCCCCTCTTTGTTTTAATTGCACCAGAATTAGCTGAAAGCACCAAGCCTCATTCCCCTCAAAAGAGAACTGTTAGTTTGGAGTCAAACACATGCATCACTCCGCATTTCCAGAGTTAGACACAAGGAATTCAACTGATTCTAATAAAACGCAAACCACTAGACACGTTGCACTGGGATTATGAGAGCTACCCTTGATCCATCGTTAACTCTAGAGACTTTGTACCAAGGCTGGCAGAAAGCTGGAAAACACTCATCACTGCACCAGGAAAAAATAAAGTCGGTGAAGTTTTAGGGCACAAAAACTTGCCACCTCTGCCCAAGAGCCTCTGTCTAGGTACGGACAAGATGGAAGTTTGTTTGGCTTTCCCTCCAGGTCACTTGACCAGGAGGATCCTCCAAGCCTGCCAGGGACAGAAATTTTCTCACCTTGACGAACGACTGCTGATCCTTGGGAAACCTGAGGCACTGGCACCTCCATCTCCTGCACTGAAGAGAAAATCTGGCAAATCTGCTTAGGGACCAGTGCTGGGGAGTGCCGCATGCTGGCATTTTGCAAGGGATTACCACGAAAAAAATGTTTTCTGTTTGCAGGTGATGACAGACTGTGTTTTGGGAAGGTTACTGTAGCCTCACCATTTCTAGACTAAGGTCACAGCATTTATCAGATGCGAAGGTGGAGGAAATCCACTTCCTTGTCAGGTCACGAACTGGAAAAAAGTATGGCTTGAAACTTAAAGCAGGTTCACAACTAGCAAAGTTTGGGAACTGAGGGTTGAATGCTCTCAGCCTTGGGAAAAGGGGTTCATTTCTCTGCTCTATCACGGATCCCTCAGCTCTCCCTGTGCTTCAGTTCTCGACCTGTGACCAGCGGGTAACAGCACTCCCTCATCTCTCACAGGTGCTCCATACAAAATTCACTTACAAAGCAGAGTAAGATCACAAATTACCATCCTACCAGCACTTACAATATATAAATGCTTCAAAAAGTCTTACAGAATATATTCAGCCTTGTCCCCTCCTCACCATGAGGTGCACCGCTTGCCACCCTGGCAGACAGTGGATAGCTCCAGGTATGGGCAAACAATGAAAGCCACCAAATCCCCCTCAGTTCTGCCTAAAAACCAACCAAACAAAAAAACCCACAAAAAAACAAAAACCAAAACCCCCAAAAAACCCAAACCAAACCCAAATCCACCAGTGGAACAGCATGCAGATGGTCAAATACTGTTAGTGAAACACACAAGCAGGGCTGCTACTTCTCTGTTGAGCTGCATCTTGCTTTTAGAGACCAACGTAAAATTTCAGTGAATCATTCCATCATTTCAGCCAGAAAAGCATTTTTAGGTCCTGCATTTATGAGAGTGGGTTGATAAGAGTAAGCCATAGTATCTATCTGCTCATCTATCTCAGACTTTGCAAAGTGCTAGGAAGCAGCCAAGACGTAATAAATTTAAAGGAGGAAATCATGGCCAGTCAAGTGGTTCAGGAAGAGATGTCTGGGCTTTCTCACCACAGGCTGTGAAACAAAAATAGATATCGATACACACCCATCTGCTGGAGGAAACAGTGAAAAATATGTATTATTTATGCAGTATTTCTTTAAATAGGAGCAAGCAGAGAAACTGGACCAAAAGACTTTATGTGGCAGGTTACAAACATAACGAATAGTATGTGCCATCAAGATTTGCAAACCCACTCACATGTGAGCTCTAAGGAGAAGCTGAAGTGCTCCTTTCCCCAGGTGACGCAAACCAGACCTTGGAATATTACATATTTTTCGTCCTTCCCTCCCTTCCCCAAGAGCTTTAACTACCAAACCCTACTGCCTCTCGGGAGAGGGCAGAAATCCCATGTAATCACAGCCCCCCAACGTGCTTATCGATCTATATCAGCATATATGCATTGCAGGAAAAACCTTCCCAACCAAGCACATATTTCTAATTAGCCAGTAGTCAAATCCCCATGTTTTTAATTTGAATTTAAGTCATTAATACACATTACTTAAAAAATCTGAGAACCACAGACACAGCGTAGTCTGGCCAATACAGAGATCCAAAGGAGAGCAATTGTGCACGTGTTTAATAGAGAAAAACATCTTCTGCCTAGCAACCAGCAGGCTCTCCTGGCAGGCCAGGGGAAGGAATTCAGCGCTATAAATGTCAGCAAGCAAATTAAGCCACCATGCCTGAGATACAAAGGCCTAGTCACTGGGCAATAAAAAATTAAAGGAGAAATAGTTATAGAAGAAATATTCAAAAAAACAGATGCATCTATCAGCTTGCTTCCCTCTGTATCTTTAAATGAAGTTGCAGATTGCTCCCAGCTAGATGGGTTCTGTGCTTGCACTTATTTATAAGATGATTTCTTGCCCATTTTATATACAGGATGAGAGAGAGGACACTGAAAGCAATTTACCATTTTGATGTTATTGAAAAAGGGACTCAACGTGGTACTAAAGCGTATGATGGTCCTGAATCCAAGGTCAGATGGGGAACAGGTTGTCTGAGGATGATGGCTATCAAAACAAAGCACTGCCAGCAGGAAGGCTTTTTTTCTTTTTATCCTTTCTTTTTATTAGAATGAGGTCAACATTTTATGAATTCTGACAAAGTCTCTCTGCCACTCTAACTAGTTGAGATTTTTCAAATAGTTCCATTATTCTGGATGTACTGGGCAATTTATTGTGAGGTATGAACTGAGATTAGGAGCCTCCTCATTCTGGAAACTGTGTAAATGCATGGATTTCTGGCCTTAGAGAAGTGACTGGCCAAACTGGGCAGCCAAAGAAGGTTAAAGGAAGGACTGTCACCTCCATCTTGCAGGTGAACCTCAGTGTGGGGAGACTCAGAGCCTTGCTCTATGTTCACACAAGGGATCTGCACCAAAGGAGGAGATGTTTCCCGCTGCTGCTTCAGTACTGAAATCAAATTGCCATTCCTCTCTACTTCCAACCCAGAAGAGATCAGTCAGGACCTAAGGTCTGCTGACTGCAGTGACCTATATGGAATGGGCTTGCCAGTGCTAGGAGAGAGAAGACCAGAGTACATGAAGGTGATGTGTTCCCCTTACTCACCCCCAATTCCCCTGGAACTAGAATATGCAGGTTTCCAACTTGGAAATCGCAAGGATTCACTCCTCCCTTGTCCCTAGCATTTGGTTTCTTTTCCCCTTCTCTGATACCTTTTAAGTTCACTGCCTACAGAGAAAGATTGAATGCAAGGGACACCAACCAGATGCCAAGGCTGGGAAGGCAGTGATCTCGCCTTGGAAATGGTAGCAACTTGTTGCTTCACAATCTTCCATCTTCAGGACAGCTTCACCTGGGTGACAGACTGTCACAGACCCCATGTATGCAGACGTTCATGGAACAACTCAACAGCTGCCAAGATCACCGAGGAGGCTAGGTCGGGGCAGCAACAGGCTAGGGGTTGTACCCTCAACAGATAAAGAAGTCTTCAAACTCCATCCACTGCCCCGTGAGAGGTCTCAAAAAAGGAGACTCCTCCTTCCATCATAAATAGGGCATAAACCCAAACGCTTGTTGCCTTCTAGGTGCAAAGAGACTGTCTTGCCATAGGAATGATAGTACAGAGGGGCTCCTTTTTCCTTAGCACATAGCCAGGCCCCAGCGGTGGTGATCCTGGGAAGGTCCTTATCAAAGAGTTCAGCTTCGTTTCAAGTGGATACAAGAGATACTGAAACAAAGAAATACCTGAGGGTAAACTGTAGCCACCTCTCACCTCCATGCAATTAGACCAACTTACATAGATGACACTGGATGGGCTCCTCCTTCATTAGGCTTGTAGAGAATAAAGGTGGTTGAGTGTTAGTTCTTCATTTCACACTGTGCTGTGCAATTAGAGAAGTGCTATAAAATGGGAGGCAAGATGGATATTGAAAGCTACCCAAGCAGAGCTATCACTAAACCTAGCAGTGCGCTTCCAAGAGAAAAAAGGATGGGTAAACCTGCAGACAATCCTGCTGGAGAAACCAGGACCAGAAAAGGGCCAATTAAAACAAACCAAACACCTGAACTGCCCCTTTCCCTCCAATAAAAGGCTCTCTGGATACATGGTACAGAAGCTGGATGTGACAGCTGTTGGGAGTGCTGCTGGAGGAACGTTGCTACCCCCAAAACCCATTATTTTCTTCAGATGGCATCTCCAGGACATGATTGCAATGTCAGCAACTGCTCCCCGGTGCACATAAACAGGGTTTCCGAGAACATGGCTTATCTCCAGGTGTGCTGGCATGTGCTTTTCTTTCATTGTGTGAAAGCTAAAACCTTTGATGAATGGAGACTGCCAGGACCAGTGAGACCACAAGCTAAAACCTCTGCTGGTGCAGCTGCCCAGAGATGGAGGGAGTCTGTCCTTGCTGCCCTTCGAAAAAGGGACAGACCACGCAGAGAGCATAGGGGCTGCCGCATATCTGCACCATGCACAGGCAGCTCCTGCTTTCAGCCCAACCTTGGGGAAAAAAGCAAATCGAACTCAAACAAATATTGCTATATTTCAGGGAGCAGCAGCCGCTCGACTTTGCTGCCACGCGCTGGCTGCACAGCAGGTGATAAATGCAAGGATTTTACATGGCTGTCCAAGCACCCCGGTAGCTGAGACACTTGTCTTCACGCAGAAGGGCCCATGGCCAAACTCCTTCTGCTAATTCATCTCAGTATCAGCCAGGAAAAGAGCTTTCTGTGTACTGTCCCCCTGTCTTATTTGCTGAATAAAATTCTTCCTCATTAACAGGCCAAAGCCCAAGAAACGGCCACTGGAACAAATAAGGTTCTGTGCAGATATAATCCCCACCTCACCGTCGGGGAATTAAAGCAAAGAATTAGGCTGCAGCCGTTCCCTTCCAGCACGATGAATGCTTAAGCAGGTTACGGCTTTGCACTGCAGACGTTTTCTGGGGAGAAGAAATAATGACTTCTTTACCAGCCCGACTCACTTGCTACTCTCAGGCAAACAAGCCTGAGGATTATTTTTTGACAAAACAGTTAAGAGTGATTACTGCATGTCAGTATGTTTGAAGTGTTAACCTCAAGGATTGCTGAAAGTGCCAGTATTTCTCCAGCCTATTCTCTTCCCTTCAGTGCTGTTTGTAATATGCAGGAGAAGGGGCCTGGCTAACTCGAGAGATGCCAGCTAACAGGACAATCTTCTCACTGCTGCTGCAGCAAAAATTTGTATAGGTGCTTAAGGAAGAAAGGTCCTAATTTTCCAGACAGAAAAGCCTGCCCTTCAGAGACTTACATCTAGTTTGTTAAGCACTGGAAGAACAAAAGTTACCTGGAGAGGAAAAAATAGTCACTTCTTGCTGCTGGACTTGCTACCTAAACTGCTCACCAAAGGTGAAAATTTACCCTGTAATTCTGGAGCTGAACCTGGCACTGGGCTAGTCAGGGCAAGGGGCAGCTGATCCACTTGAGGCAGACATGATTGGTGCTGTTTTGCAAGAAGGTGAGATGCTGCAATTCTTACAGATTTTGATCCTGTTCAAGTCCATGGGCTGATTATGCTCTGTGCAAAGGCCAAGTGAGATTCCTCATCCCGAGACATTTATAGCCAGACTGTGAGGAGCAGCAGGGAGTGAAGCAGAGCCCTTTCACTGTTACAAGGCATCCTAGATGGCAGATCCTGAATTCCTCCAGACCGTGAAAAACTTTACAGCATATGGAAATGAGGAACAGAGATGGAGCAACAGTGGAGACTGCTGTCAGGGCTAACCCCGAGGTGGTGACAATTCAGAACAAAGAGCATGGGCTGGACACAAACCCAAAGGGCATGGGGGTTGTGTTAGGAGAGTTAGCAAGATGCAGAGCATACAGGTCTTGCCAGCAGATCATCACTTACTAGCAAAGAAAAAGGGATGAAGCTGCCAGCTCCGTGACACTACTACCTATGCTGGGTTTTGCACCTGGTTTCCACGCCATGCCGTAGTAGAGGATGGCCTTAGCATGCTTCTTCCTTCTCCTGTGTTGCCTGGAAGGTGGTCTTTTCTCCTGCAAACCCTGCTTTAACACCCCAACTGCACGCAGTAGATTTGAAAACGAGGGATGTTACATGCTGCCAAAACTGTAGCCCAACGGAAGCTACATGGGTACTGTAACTATCAGCAGTAAATTCATGTGTGTATGACAGCCAAGGTAACAAAGTCAGAAGGGTCCAAGCGGAAAGGACTGCAGCTTTGAAGTGCAGCAGCACTGGCTGGTTCACAGCGATAACCCGGGGCACCAGTGGGGCACACAGCTCCTCGAGGACACTGGTCTGGCTAGAGCTGGGATTTGCTCCAAGTACAACCACTGGTGTACACAGTGCAACACAGCCCCCCACTACCGATGAGCAAAACCGCTGCTTGAGCTTACCTTTGTTTCAAGCTGGAATAACTTCCAGAGAGATAAATAGCAGCATGGCTGCTAGAAGCTGTACGGGAGTGGTTGCAATCCAAACTTGCCACCAGTGATTGAATTGAGGAATCTGCCTTGTGCCAGCTGGACAGAGAAATGAGTGCCATGGCTATCACAGACACAGATGTGATGCTGGAGATGAGCGTGCCCCTGGCACGGCACATCTGCAGGGACAGCACGGTTCAGTGACACAGACTCCCTCCTGAGAATGGGAATCTCCAGGTTTCTTGCTCTGCCACGTGCTGTGGCCCCTGGGAAAAAAAGAGAACTTTTCTCCTCTTTTGGTGACTTCTCTCTTACAATGGAGCTCTTAGAAGGCGGCTTTGCATCCTACTATTACGGTGAAACCAAATTTGAATCGATTTCCCCCAGCTACCACCAATAATAAAAAAAAGGTGATTACTACTACCGATAGTAGTAATAAAATTTTCGCACGTATGCTCCCTGAAAAAATGCAACAAGGGACATTCTGGCAGCAGAATCGTATGTCACCTCTTCTTTTGAGAGCAAAAGCGGAACATGTGACATACCGTTTCAATGAAACCCCACAACTCCCAAATTACAAACAGCAATAGCCGTAAAGATCCATTCACCTATTCTCAACCTAGTGATTATTTTATGAAAATGTTTAGCCACTATTGTAGTGTTCTAAAATGTAATAATTTATTCTACTATATGTTTATGAGTACTCCTGAAACAGAAAGGGAAATAATTCAGCAATGCTACTCATTATACAACTTTGACTCTCTACTAAATACAGATGGTATAGTTTCTAATTTTGTCCTTAGGGTTTGGATATTACAAACCCATTGAATATTACAGTGTCACAAGTAGCTACTCAACGGTTAATTCCTATTCAGGAATGAAATCCTCTTTTTTCATATTTTAATGAATTTTCTCCAAACCGGTAAAATGTGTAGACTTTTAATTCCAACCACAGAAAGCAGCAATTGAACAAAAATAATAATAGCTGCACAACACTTCCTCATTCCACCACCTCAATAACACTGCTACAAACAAAACCTCCCCACATGATAAATGTTATTACAAACTATTTCCATCCACAAAGCCAAACCATTCTCTCCATCCAACGCCAAGCGTCTGCAGCTCCCAAGCACATGCCAGCCACCTTCTCTGAGACACAGCCGATTCCACCTCTGGCACGGGCAGAGAGAGACCTTCAGCCACCACGGGCAGAGATGGCATATTTAGTACGGAGAGAGATGGGTCCAAGAAAGGGGGATAAATCACAGCTTTCAGTGATGAGCCAAAGGAGCTGATCTGCAACTCCACAGCATTGTGACGGTTGTGGGGATGATACGAACTACTCATCTTCAAGGGCTCCTTTTAAAGAGAGAGGTCGGATGAACAAGCTGGAGACGCAAGATGTGGTGTGCTTGTGGAAGTTTGGGGACAAAGGCCAGCTCATTTTAATACAACGATATGCAGATGGTTTTGCTTTTTCAAATATGCTTAAGCTGTCTTTAAGACTTGTGCGCGCTCTTCTCCCAGCATTAAAATACATTCATATTCCATGTGTGAAATGCTTTGTACAGCACAGCAGCAGCGACAGTATGCTTAAGTGATCAAAGCACCTTTCATAGCTGAACTACTAGCACTGACAAACAGACCTGTTTTACAAACGCTTTGGTTTATAATCTCAGCGAGAGATGACATGTTTTCCTCCTCCACCCCCACCCCCAGGTTGGATACTGAAGTGGCACACGCCAACACTTACCTAGGAAGCCCTCTTCATCCACAATGATGGTGTAGTCCTCTGGGGTTTCTGTGAGGCTGAAGAACTTGCACCTGGCAAAGGCAAACAGCAGGAGAATATGATTAGCTGCTGGACTGAGTGGAGCCTGGTCTTCCATCTAAAACAGAGGTCCTTTCCCACCCGAGCTGTGCCGGAGGAAAGAGTCGCAGTCTGGTGTGTATGGAGAGGCCTGAGGCATTAACAGACCTGGATTTTATTCCTGGCTCAGCCACTCACACTGCGTGACCCACATTCCCTGCTGCCTGCCTGTGCACAACGGAGCTGGTAAAACACTTATTATTTTTATGACTTAGTTCTTAGTTACTTTTCTTAATTACCATATCCCTTAAGGCTTCCCGTCACAGCCCAGGACCCGCTGTATTGCACTGACACAGAGCAAAAGGCTTTGCTCACTGACTGATTACTCCAACGCCCTTCAAAAGCCTTCCCATGGTTCACACGTGCACCCAACTTCCCCTGTTTACCCACTGAAGCTTCTTGCCTTGTCAAGGTTTGACATCTAATCTCCCAAACAAGCCCCCATATCTCTTCTTACTGCTTCAGAGGCTTTTCCCACCAGCAGACAGCATCCCAGTTCCCTTTGCTGGTCCTTGCCCCTTCCCTCAGTAGATGCCTCCCTTCCCTGGGGAGCTCCAGGTGAAGGGACAAGTGGTAGGGGCCATCGAGCACACGAACACAAGGTCAAGCTTCCCCCCTCAATCTCCTATTGCCTCTGTTCTGCTCCATGCTCATCTCTCGACACCGCAGGCCATGTGCAGCACAGCCTCTCCATCTCATTCAGCACTGAGCACAATGCCAGCTCTAACATGAGATACAAAATGAACGTGACATGCAATTCTTCCACTGCAGACACGCAAACAAAAAAAGCCTCAGCCTTAAGGTTTAATACCATGTACAGTGGAAAATTTTTTTTCCCTGACACACCAACATATGTACAGCAACATCCACTAAAAACACGCCAGACTTCCTCCAGCTTCCATCCAGTTGCACCCCAGCAATGGCAGGAAGGTTTGCACATTTTGCAAGCTCTTGTTCACCTTCAG
Organism: Platalea leucorodia; assembly: GCF_965183815.1. Lineage (NCBI taxonomy): Eukaryota > Metazoa > Chordata > Aves > Pelecaniformes > Threskiornithidae > Platalea > Platalea leucorodia. The sequence continues at coordinate 3,761,872 of NC_138838.1, read as the reverse complement.
CAGGGCACGCGCTTGTCGAGCATCAAACCACGCAGGGCTCCTGGCCCCTCCAGGAGCACGCCAGAGCACACCGACTGTGTGTGCTGCCCACGCTACAAGAGAAATTTTTCCCTCTAGGAAGCTAAATTGGGTGTGAGAGGAAGAGCCTGTGTCTATAAGGAATCAGGAGCAGGATTTTGCAGTTATGCTGTAATACTATCAGATTTATCTGACACAACCTACAGAAAATATTTTAAACACTGGAAAATGAAAGATTGTTCTTAAGGCTCACAAATTTCACAGTGTTCACAGTATAATTTCTACATGGAGCACAGTTCAGCAGGACTCCGCAACCAGGGACTACCAGGGCTTCTCAGCACCGCTAAGCATCTGTGTCCCAAAGCCTTCAGGACTTCTGAAAGCCAGGAACCCCACACTGGTGGCTCAAGACATCAGAAAATAGAAGCATTCACTTGATTAGATAATCGGACTAAAAAGTGGCTTGAGCATTCTTTTGACTGGCTGAAAAGAACAAAGATTGCAGCTATCCCCTCCAAAAACAACAGGGAGAAAAATGAGATGGCTGCTGCCCTCCCCCTCACCTCATCAGGAGACCCAGAAGAAACAACATGCAGCTCTGTTAGTGATCTGCCATGGAACCAACAGGGTTTCATGTAATTGGGAAGTATCAGACAACCTGCCTTTAGAGACTCGTCCTATTTTCCTAGAAGCATCCGTCACGACAATCAAGCATGACATTCTCCCTCCTAGCACAGACGTATCACTATAAAATCAGAAGTGGCCCCACCACAACAGAAACCACAACTTAATTATTTTATGTCATTGGTAATAGCTACTGTGACAGCCACATTTACTAACTCAACTCTCTCCAGGAATAGTGCCAAGAGAAGCAGAAAACAGTAGCAGCCCAAATTTCTTACTCTCACTTCTTAACTGCACAAGGATGCTGCCTGTGTGATGGGTGATCCAAGCTGGGTAAAAAGGACTTCTGGGATGCTGCTCCAGGTGTCTCCCAGGAGGTATAAGTATTTATTATTTAGTGGAGGAATTCCCTGAAGAAGTCAATGAATAAAATTTTTTGCTACTACTACCCCACCAAGCCACATGCATGCCGACTAGGGAGAAGCTAGTGGTCTTAAAGGAGGAACCATTAATATTAAAAAAAAAAAAAAAAAAAAGAAAAAAAATTCTTTCCTGATCTGTGATGACATTTATGGAGAAATTTTCTTCCAGAACAGTAATACACGTCTGTGTGTACACATGGACCCCAGCAGAGAAAGTATGATTGTGACAGATGCCATTTTCTTAGCACACATCTAAAAGTGATGATATTTAAGGGATACGTACAGATGAAATCCCATAATTGCTAGCTCAAAACTTCACATCTTCATATACCAGCTCAAAGCCCAATGCCCAGCTCACTGCAATTCCGTAAAAGGTCAGCAGCATAGAACCATCTGAATTCAAAAGCAAAGTCTTTTCACCAGCACAGAGAAGACCAGCGGTTCTTGTGGTATACATTCACTTTGTTCAAGCTGATGATGCATTCTTTTTCCCAGGGAAAAGCTATAAATGAAAAATTGGAATTGCAAACATTGTGTGATAAAATCAGGCATGGAAAATTTTCTTACCATCGCACGCTGTCAAAACTCAAGTCCTCACCCTAAAACCTGTGCCTCAGCATAGATATGTAAAGATCTACTTCCCCTGTGAGTGCAACTCAAAAATTGTCTTGAATCATCAATGACAGAAGGAACTCAATGTCATATTTCTCTCCCGCACTATACTACACATGCCTCTTCCACTCAAGTTATTCCAATCATTTCTCTTTCCTTTTACACCAGTTCTTGATAAGCTGAATGCCAAGAGCATCTTCTGTTATCACATCAAAGCCAAGAAAGGAAAATAATTGCCCTTTAATCATTTTGAGACATCAGGCGAACAGTACTTCTCTAAGTACGTGTGGAAAGCATATATTTAAGAAGACAGTATTTTTCGTTTCCTAATAGCCAAACCTCGGATAGATTCTTCTGGATTTCTGCCTTCTTCGTGTTTCAGCACATTTCCACTTCAGCACTGTTGCTGACTTCGACTGCCTGACAACATATGTCTTTTTCTGGCAACGCAGCAAATGTAGACCAATCTATTATTAGATTAAATCTTTGAAACTGCAAAGCTTACACTGTGTATGGAAGTAATACTCAAGCCTGCACAGAGCAGGAAAGCACGTGTAGGATGCAGCAACAGCATCATTTCAGTTTGCAAACAGCACTGAAGTCGCCACGGGAGAAGAAAGCAGGCTGGAAAGCGTACCGGTTGGCCTCACTTGCAGGTCCGCACCAGAAGTGTCTCCTCAAGACATTTGGTCCCCAGGCCTGCCTAGATCCCAAGGGCGATAATACTGGAATGAATGGGACTTCCACTGGTTCTGGGTCCCACCCAAAGCACACGTTTGTGGGAATACTGCTATGGGTCATTTGAAAGTTCAGCACAGACGACGGTCTTTAAGGAAGCCACAAGTCCTGTCTTCTCATTTGTAAGGAAAGTAGTTAGTTAATTTTTGCCTCGGCAGGGTGAAGTGTTGCAAAGCTGTTTGTTCTATGGAAAAGATCCTTCCCAGAAGCAGGTGGGCGGCTGGCCTCCCCACATGTCAGAAACTACGGCCAAATGCCATTCAAAAGCAACATAATGCCTGAAAGGCATTCAAATGCAAAGTCTGGAGGTAACCCAAAAGTTTGCAGAGAAGCAGTTGAACTGAATGGGAATTAAGAAGCAGCAGCAGAAAGTTGATCTGAGTGAATATGAAAAACATAATTTGTTGGGTTTTATTCCAGGCTGTCTTCTCATTTTAGATGAGAAGGGATTTGTATGCTTCACTCTGTACATTATCATGATAATATATATTCTTAGTACAGAAAGACAGTCTCATGCTAATCATCCAATTCTTGGTGATCTTAACTTCTTTGCAGTTTTATAAATAATGACAAGAGGTGGATTCTAGTACAACATATTGTGAAATGTATTTAGGAAAGCAGTAAAGAACACTTGTGCTGTTAATGCGTTTTGACATATTTGTGTAACATGTTAAGTACTTTACACCATCTAATTACAAGACTATACAGTCAAATGGCACTGAAAATTGCAAACAGTGAAATGGATGGTGTTTTCTAAACAGCATATTTGTTTGTTAGCCAAAACACTTTGCCATCTTTTTGGTGAGACTGATAAAACACAGCTCAGCTGAACTCCGAAGACAAAAAAAAGCCCCTTGCCATGGGTGTCAGTTGACTTTCCACTCAATGCTCCGATCAGAAAGTGGTGGGTTCACCTTTCTTTCAGTAACATAATTCCGCAGCCTGATATTAGAAGGCTGCCACCCTGTTAAAAGGAGCATTATTGTTCGTATGAGCTGTTTAAACAAACTCCGCACTACCGTCCCTACCAAGGGAAACACTGAAGATGTCACAGCACTGTCTGAAGTGGTCAAAGGACAGCGGCAACATTCCTTCCAGTCATTAGCTGTGCTCAGATCTGGGACGGAGACATTAGCAAATACAATCAGGGACCGCCTAAGAGTCACTGTGATAGCAGAGTTTGGTTCATTACAGAAAGTTAATCATTTTCAAAAACAACGCAGAACAAAACTAACAGATTTGTGGCCAAGAAAAGCAAGTATTCATGAACAGACGTAAATTCAGGGAAGTCCTACAGCCTGTGCTATGCCAAAACTTCCAACACGATAGTCACGATGGTCTTGTCTAATCCATAATAATAACGATGTCAGTTTAAGCTACAGATTACATTATGTAAAGCTAAAAGGGGGGACCTTCAGTCAACCCCTCTCCTTGCTACTTGTGTGTAGCTGGGGAAGTTATCTAAGCCTTTATTTAGACTTCGAGACAACTGGGGGCTGAATAACACAAAAATGATTGGCACCCCAAAGGAACAGAAATCAAGACAAAACACGAAAAAGGATGACTTGCAATACAGAAAATTAAATAAATAAATAAATAAATGTGGATGTGCTGAAGAAGATACTGATCTTAAGTACAGCTTATTGACAAAGCCAGGCCACATGGCAAAAATAAACAAGGATTATTCAAAAAAATGTCAGCTGGGTGTCTACCGTATTTACCTCACTAAACCAGTATCAAACCGTGGTTCAGGTCTTCATCAGAACAGTTCCATGTGGTCTGAACTACAAGAGCCCATGCAAATCAAATTACTGCTGTAAATGAAAGATTAGCAGTAGCTTGAAACAATACCAACTAGTAATTCTGATATGATTTCTGTTTTTCTGGAGTCAGACTTGGTCAGTCCAGACTTTCCAAGCTGCAGATTAAACAAAGCTACAATATTCAAGGGTTATTCTGCAACATAACCACAGGAGATATTTTTTTGGTTCCATAAACACACACTTGGAGTTTATTTTGTATGACTAGCAAAGCTCAAGTCACGATGCTTTCACTAGTCAAAGCACAGCGTTTGCAGTATTGCTTTCTAAAACTGTTACTTGGGATACTAAAACATATCTTTCCTTCATTTGTCACAACAGCATTTTTTTTAATACTCCCTAAAAAACCAATTAGAAAGCAACATGCAACTTAGCTGGTTTATTTTTCCCCCTTCAACAGACTTGAACCATCGTATTTAGGAAGATTCTGTAAGAATCTTTGTCTCGACTCATGTGTAGAAATAAATTCTTGCCATACTTGAAGAGAGAAGCCAAAACTACACTGAAGTAGTAGTAAGAAAATACACCACATGAAGAAACTAAGGCATGTTACATGCTGGAAGGGAGTGGAAAGCTCAGCTTACTGAAGGAAACTATGTAAGGGAGATGAAAAGGTCTGAGTCCACCAAAGTGCAGCTCCCTCATTAAGCCACTCCACCTGATGAATGTGAACGATGCTGGTTTCCCACCCCAGCACAAGTGCCAACAGGCAAAGAGTCTGTGGTGCTTAGCAGAGACGTACTGCAGGAAAAATAAATGCAGTTTAAGACCATGTAAGTGTTACTGCGCTCATTTGTTATTTGTCCATTGAAGGAGCTAAGTACAGAGATATTTTTTTTTTATGAACTCAATGAGAACAATACACAAACAAATGATTTTAGGTGTGGACATACTGAAGCTAACACATCTTCTACACCCAAGACTTGTCCTGGGCGTGAATCTGTAGAATAATTTACTGACCTGATGTAATTAAAAGTTATTCTTAGCACAGATTTTTCTTCCCCGGTCATAAATTATTTCAAGTGAGCTCTGCTGCACAATTTTTACTTGGAACGTCACCACTCACCACCTATATTAGTGAATGGGGTTGAATCAAAAACCCGGACCTGAACTTTATTGCTCTGGCCGGTGCCCAGATGATGCAAGTGCCAGGTGCTTGGCAGGAGTCCTTCCTTCCACACACTGAGAAAAGTCACCCGGTTACCTCCAAATGGGTCACTTACACTTTGAGACTCCAGTCTGCAAGGCACCATGTCAGCATCCTCAGTGAAAAGGGTGCTCACGGGCGCAAAGCACAAGGACAGGAACCTGCAGCAGATCTGCACCCATGCTGCACCTCACTTCACACAACCACAGGGTGTCATTCTTTAGGTTTTGGCATTCTTACTGGATATTTAGCAGTACTGGATACTGATGCTCATAAAGATTTGGTGGATACAATGCGCCTGAAAGCCTGTCTGGTGCTCAGGGAGGAAGCAGCTCTTGGTCTAAAAAACCATCAGTTATAGCAACATAATTTCAATTTACGTGAAGTAACCTAAAAAAAATTAAAAAAAAGGAAAATGGAATTACCTCACATCTGCTTCTCATTCATCATTTTGTTTTGTCTTCTCTGACATCTTACTTCCCAAAAAGGGGCAACAGAAGTTGAAGGAAGAAGTTCTTGATAAATCAAAACTAGGAAATCACTTCTTAAAGTTTCAAGTTGAAACACTTCCTTTTAGTTTGAACTGAAATAAAAAATTTCATGCCAGCAACAAATATTTCATGGAAGGCACTATTCCACTTTGGCATAACTGGGCCCCTCAAGACTTAATTCCATAAAGAATCTTCACTGGTTAATGCCTTCTGCTTGGGAAATATTTATCTTGGTGCAGCAAATGACAAGGGGGATGGAAGAAACCAGCAGTCATGGTTCAGAGTTGCAGACAGGAACAAGATCCTCCTACTAATCTTAAAGGTAAAAAAAAATATTAGAACAAAACTGCATTTAGATAGGTATTCACTCTCTTCTCAGGCCTTTGGAACTGTGTTTCACAGCATGTATGACTGCCACATACACCTTGCTTACGCTTTCCCTGGAACCAGGGGGTTTTCTTTCTGGCTTCCACATGTCGCATGCACTATAAACGCTGCCGTTGGAGCAGGTTTAACAATCCCATCGCATTAAATGAGCCATGACAGACCCCACCTCCCTCCTCTGCAGCCACATACGAGTTGCATGGCATAGTGCTGGCCTTTTCCTATCTTGGAAAACTCATTTTTATCATCTGCTTAAGTAGGGAACACGGTAAGGCAGGAGAGGGAGCTGGAGGAGGGGCGAAATGAGAGGAAAGAAATGCATTTGGTCAGGTTTCACTTTCCCAAATGCTATTTGAACTTTCTAGATTCATTATGGGCAAAAAAACCAGGCGTCAGACTGTTGATGGAACTAGCTGCTTTTCTGCTTGAAAGCAGACATCTCTCCACACTCTAACCACTGGAGACAAAAAACAGAGAATTACTAGGTCGTTCATCTATTATTCTCACATACTTTGAGAGCTGTTGCTTAATAATGCCTGCGAGGTACCAGTTTTCTTTCCTGTCATCACACAGTAATTCTGACCCCAGATTCATCAGCATACGGGCAAACATGAACGGAGTGAACTATATATCCTTGTCCCTTGACTGTATGGAAAACATCAGCACACTTGTTTGCAGGGAAACAGCCATCAAGTCAGTAACAGGTGCTCCTTCTCACTCAAAACGATTTCCTATTTTTCTCACAACACAAATTTGGCAACTTCAGGTTCTGTGAGAATAATAATTATTAGCTGATTTTGCCTACCTGTCTGGAAGTCAAGATCACTAGGCTGCTCTGATAAAGGCAGGCAGCAGGCAAAGTTAAAGCCACAGCTTCCCTCGCACCTTGGGATTTCTTGGTGCGTGGCACAAGGCAGCGGCAACTGGGTGTTTGGCTACAACTATAGTCAGTAACTTTGCAAGGTCTTTGGTGGGACACCTGCTATTCACCCCAGGAACATCCTGGTGTGCATTCAGAGCTGTCTGGCATCTGGGTGATGAGCACTGGGCACCTGCCTGGGGTCAGCATGGGTTATTATGGCAAAAGCCTTTTTGCAGTTCTGGTTCTACAGAGCTCAAGGCAAACTGAGCACAGTTCTATTTCTTGACGTTAAAACCAGCTTTAAAAGGCTTGCTGTCAAGCCTCTGAGGAGTATTTAAGAAAGTAGCCTTGCAGAGTCGTTGGAGTTGACGTACGCAGGGAGCCCCCCCGGCTGAGGAGCCCCACGCCACGGGCCAGGCGCGGAGCAACGCCGTGCACACCGAGCGCGCGTTGTGAGAGTCACAAGGTGTGAGACAAGCTCAAACACTCAACTCTTCCCAAGTCAGCACTCATCCTGTGCTCCCCCTTTTTACCAAATGGTGCATACGTTTCTACTGATTTAGATGGTCTTACATAGCTCTAAGTAAACACCGATCGGGTGCCAGTCTGTTTGCATTGCAGGAGAAGCACTGAAGCATGTTTGCAACAGAGGCAGGCACAACGCGGTAGCGCTATCCCTGATCTAGCAGGCCATCCTGCCGGCTCACAAGCGCTCCCAGGATCTGCTTTTTTCTCTCCAGCTGTTAACGCAAGTCAAGGCTGATGTTGAGCTTTCACTAGAAGGAGCCTCCCTTGGCTTGACTACAGCCCTGCTTGCAACTTAAGGAGTTCTATTTGCAACGTAAGAAGAAATTAAGTGAACTTAAGTCAAGAAGTTTAGTGAATCCTGTCTTCATGAATTCATGGCTTTCTGGTTATTGGGATATACAAGCAAAATGCAGTTGTAGGAACGGGTCTTGCATAGAGTTGGTTTTGAGTCACTAAAGACTCTACGTTCCCCCAGAGGCAAAGTGCGTAAAGAAAGCAGAGTTTTGTTCTGAACACTGAAAATATGGATGAGTAAATCATCTTCCTCCAGCCGTCAGTGTTGATTGACCGTTATCATATTATAGAAACTCAATTTGAAAACGTGAACTTTCAAGGAAAGCCATCTACTGCAAATTTGAATTTGGGAGGAAAACAAAACAAAAAACCAACAACAAACTTGCAACGTTCACAGAAATATAACCAAAAAGAGCCCAGGATTTATTAGCATGGTTTTCTGAGTTAAAAAGAAGCCATAGAAACATGTTTTTTGTCCATGCAATTCACTGAACACAACCCAGTTCATCATTTGCACTGACTCTCTTCCCAGCTCTTCTGACTTTCATCAAACCCAACACTAGCTTCACTCAATACAAAATGGGCAAAGGGCAAAAGCAGAGGATATTCTCCTTTATAGAAATTTGCCTTTAACACTATTATCTGAAAGAACAGCAGTAGCGTGTCTCTATCGTACACAGGACTCCCAATTAGGATTGTCTCACCCTGTCTGTATTCAGCTTTTCACTGTGGGCTCTGGGCACGTTTCTGTAGCTCCTGCCAGGGCGGTGCAGAGCCGCAGAGAACTACCAAGGAGTTGTGCAGTCCCACAAAGCCAGGAGACCGGTAAAAAAAAAAATTACTTGCCACTCATCACGGCAAAGTGAAATACTTGGAGGCTTAGCACTGGATAAAATGAACGAGAAGTCAAGCTAAGGCAGAAGGTGAGCCTCAGCACCAGTGAAAATCCCCACATCCCTGCCCGCAGCAGGAAGCAGCTCTCTCCAGGAGCCAAAGCAGCACGACGCTGCCAGCATCAGTCGTATCAAGAGCCTTGAATGTGGACCGGCCATGGCCGTGCTAAGCACTGTCAAGGTGCCGGCTATGCTACGCTGCCCTGCTATAACCATTAGCAGGAACCATAACCACCATTAACATGCAGGAGGAACAATGATGCCTCCTCTCAGCCCAGAGCACTCTAGGGATAACAGAATACTGCCCGCAGGGCCTCTGTGCACATTCTCCTCTGTTAACTGAAAACGTGTACGTAAACAGATTCTCCCCCCTTCTGCCCCTCCCAAAAAAAATTATTAGGAACAACCGTGAGAAGGGAGTAAGACCCTAGCAGCATGAACGGTGTCACAGCCCTCAGGCCCAAAAGACGTGAGAGCAGCCAATTAATAGAAATATTCAAAAGATAAAGCAGCCTTAGATAATGCGTTCCTCCAGTCATTACAGCCAACTACGTGAGGACAGTCACAAAACAGGCTGTAATCACTAAGCCAGATCCTGCGTTAGAAGTGAAAGCACCCCGGGACGGGTTACATTTCCAGCCTCCATGCCTGGTGGGACAGGAGCAGCTCTCGCCCAGTGCGAGGACAGGCAGTAACACAGCTCCTGGCTTACAGGATCCAGTCCCCAAGGCTGCAGGCGCATCTCCATAGGCGAGCAGGGGAGGCTGTGACCACTGCTACTGACCTAAGCAAGGAAAGCTCTCTTCCTTTTGGGCAAACCCATAAATGACATCAGGTATTATTTTAGTCCACTAATTTATACTGCAATGTCTTTGGATTTACAAACAGGAAAATGAGACAAGACTCTTATCCACTTAAAAAAACCAACCAAACAAACCAACCAACCAACCAACCCAAACCCCCCAAAAACAACCCACACCAAAACTGCCAGAGTTATGTTACTAACTCCAGAGACACCAATCTAACACCTTGCTCCATACTGGTCCTATGGGCCAGCTATGACTCAGTTTCCATTTATGATACGGGTCTAAAACCATCCCTGTTGAGAAATATGGGGATATAAAACCAAACCAAACCTCATCATATTCTAATTTGTTGTGCTAACGGGAACTAAATGAGCATCTCAGGCATCACTTTGCTCATGTTTTATTGCTGTTCTTCCTCCAGCTTTTTTTTTTTTGAACCAACATATCAGAAACAAAGCAATAGAGCAATAGCAAAAATGTCTGAATCCCCAAACTTGCAAAAAAATCATAAAATTATTTGCAAAGATGAAACTAGTATCTGATGCATAGTGCAGTGCTGTCTGTACTAATTTCCTTCTCCAAGGACAACGGTAAAAGTGCATATCACTTCTTATCCAAGTCCTTTAATTTGTTCGTTTTGGTTTGATGCCCCCCCAAAGCATCTTTAACAATACTGTTTACAGTTTTATCATTGTTAATGGCAGGAAAGTAATTTTTCAAATCTCCATAGAGGGTCAATGAATGTTTACATCAAAATGGCAAGAGCTCTTTGCTTTGGGAGAGAATGCTGTAATCAAATCTCTGAAGGGAAAGTTGGAGCAGTAAATGAAAAGGAAGCTTAGTTTGTGTACACTGGAAAAGGATTCATTTATTATCTAGCAATTAACTAATTGATCCAGACACACCTTTTCCTCTCCTCTCTTTGCTATCCCAGCCTGCCAGCACTCTTAAAAGCGCATCTATTGCAAGCCAACTTACCCACACAGAAGATGCAAAAGCAATTTTTTCCATTTGAAATAACCCACCATTTATCTAAGCAGAAGGTAACTGTGCTTTAAAAACTTTTTCTTTACAGCAGTAACAGTATCCACTGATATCTGTCAGAGCTGAACTTACTTTCGGCATAAGAAAGAGGAGTACACCACAGATGTCCTGGTTGTGGCTGGGGTAGAGTTAATTTTCTTCACAGTAGCTGGTATGGGGCTATGGTTTGGATTTGTGCTGAAGACAGTGTTGATAATTCAGGGATGCTTTCGTTACTGCTGAGCAGTGCTGACACAGAGTCAAGGCCTTTTCTGCCTCCCACCCCACCAGCGAGTGGGCTGGGGGTGCACATGGGGGGGGACACGGCCGGGACAGCTGACCCCAGCTGGCCCAAGGGATATCCCACACCGTATGGCATCGTGCTCAGCGTATAAAGCTGGGGGAAGGAGGAGGAAGGGGGGGAACGTTCGCAGTGATGGCGTTTGTCTTCCCAAGTCACCGTTACGTGTGATGGAGCCCTGCTTTCCTGGAGGTGGCTGCACACCTGCCTGCTGATGGGGAGTGAATTAATTCCTTGTCTTGCTTTGCTTGTGTGCACAGCTTTTGCTTTACCTATTAAACTTTCTTTATATCAACCCACGAGTTGTCTCACTTTTACCCTTCCAATTCTCTCCCCATCCCACCGTGGGGGGGACTGAGCGAGCGGCTGTGTGGGGCTTAGCTGCTGGCTGGGGTTAAACCATGACAACAGAATTTTCCTTAACCACAAAATTATCTTCTACAAATCAGAAACTGAACTGAGAAACATGTTACAGATGTGGGTGTGGGACCTAAGGTTTACAGTTGAAAACAAAGCATGATTTAATGTACAACAAAGGCTTGTGAATACATTTTACCAACTGGATCCAGAAGGATTATCCTACGAGGACAATGCAAAGGCTGAGGAAAAAGAGCAAGCCCTGTTTCCTTTCCCCTTCCAAATCAAGCACTATACATCAGTACTGGCAAGTTTGATTCTCTTTTATATTACTCCTTTAATGCCCTCTGCTGCAGAATATTGACTTTTAAATCCTACCAACAATAAAATACAATTGAGTTTTCTTAAGTGCAGTGCTGCTGCACATCCAAACCCAAATATTTGGGGTACATAGTAGCTATTATTGTGTTCAGCCAAAAACCAGTGATTATTTTGTGGACAGCACTGAAAAACACAGACTGCAGAGCATATGCTTTTTATTTCAAAGATGGGAGAAACCCAGGCTCAACCCAACGGGGGCAAGAGGTTCTTACGATATTGCTCCAAGATACAAAAGAAAGAGGAAGAAACAGCAAAACTGTTGTGGACTGGAATTGATGAACTTGTTTCCCTGCAGGAACCATAAACACAATTTTCCCAGCATGGGACATAATAGTTCTCCCACAAATTACTAAAATATATTTCCAGCGCTCAATATAGAAAGCTAGATGCACAAGAAATGTTTGCAGCTTCAATGCAGGCAGTAATTGAGAACATGTGTGGCAGGGGGATTGAAGGGGGAGGAGGAGGAGAGCGAGCAAGCCATACTCCATCAAAACGGAGAGGCAGGAGAAACACATTTCAGTCCTCATCATTTTCAAAGAGCTTCCATTTGCAAGCAGGTCCAAAACCCCATGTTATAACTGCATCTGCAGGGGAACACTGTCTGTGAGTCTGCATGTCAAACCCAAGGGTAACGCACATTAACAATTTAAGAGCCATTGTTGAGCCCGAATTAAAAAAAAAAAAAAAAAAAAAAAAAAGACATTTCAGCAACTTTCCCTTAAGCACAGAGAGTGGGTTTAGTTTCTTGTATGAATTAAGGACACATTTACAGGAAAAGCTACCTTTGACTCTCATTCTCCCAGGCTTTCCTTTTGGGTCCTACATAATATGGGTATTAACTAGTCCAGCGATGAACAAGAAAAACAGTATTTTTGTATATTCTAGCTGACATTACGTGCAAAATAGCATTGTAGATGTGCCTGTGGCCAGCTTTCCATGAACCTGTAGTTTAGGTGTTTACCAAATCTACCACACTCAGAGGGACTGAAAGGAAGCTTCATTTGCTTCCTTTGCTAATGAAGCAAAAGGAAGCTGCTCTCATGCCAATTCTCTTTTTTTCTTTTTTCTTTTTTTTTTGGATGAAGTTCCCTATACACATAAGAAAAGGGGAAAATGCATTTCAAGAATTTTTTTTTTTTTTTTTTTTTAAGTCAATACTGACAACCCACAAAGTTTCAGCCTTGGAAATGCCAGCCAGTATTATTTTTAACAATGCTCTTCCAAAACACTCTTTCTAAATCAGTCTCTTCAGACTGCGAAGGAAGAGCCCACAGTAAAGGTAGCAGCATCAATCTTCTTCCCAGGCCTACCAGACCCAAGAAAAACATGACAAATTATTCAGCAGGTGAGCATTACATGGCTCAGATTGAATTCTGTAGTTTCTGAATATTGCCCCTGAAATCCAGCTGGCAGATCAACACCCAAAACAAAAGCCAGAGCTCCTGGAGAAGTGAAGTCCACTGATAATGCAGAGTGGGTCACTGTTTGGGTCAGAAACAGGGTCACGGCCAGTTTTCCACAATCCCATAGACATTTCTTGTTACTTGGTCAATCTGGAGGAACATTACAGCCACTCCACAGGGCTTAGGCTCGCTGGCTCTGTCTCAGATCCCTGCAGGGCCACCAGTGTGAAAGGTGTCAAATAAGCACAAAGGCAGCTCAAATCAGGGCCTCAAATCTATGCTCCAAAAGTGTCCAGAAATTAACGGAGTTACTAATTTCCTCGCTGTGTTCTGGGGCTTTGGATACGTTTGTTGGCTACATTACCTGGCTGCACTGTACCTGAAGTGCCTTCGTATTTGGCTTTTGATCCTTTCAAAGTTTCAGCACAAGAACTCTCTCGTGCTCTCCGCGCAGTACCTAGCACAATGAGACTCAGACATTTGTAGGAAGCATGTGACACAAAAGTGTGCATTAAGAATACTGTTTTGTAAGGCTGCTAAGTTTGCTGGGTGATGAGAAAACAGCTGCTTAGAGCCAAGGATTCATAAACTAATTTCCACCTAAAGATCTTACAATGCCTGGTGACTGAGTAATAAAATGGCAGGTGAAATACAAAGTCAATAAATGGAAATTAATGCATACTGGGGGAAAATAATTTAAATTCTGAATGAAGAATGACAGGGTCTAAATGAGGTATTACCACTCAGGAAAGAGATTTTGGAGTCGCCACAGGCTGTTCTCTGGAAGGGTCAAGGCTTTCAAAGAAGCTGAGAACAGGAGTAACTGGGCAGGGAGGTGAGAACATCTCATTACCCCAAAGCACAAATCCAGCATACACCCAGCTGCCAAGTACTTCATGATGAAACCATCCCAAGGCTACCAAATAGCTTGGAATTCAGTTGGAAGAAACACAGAGAAGGGGCCAAGGGTGATCCAAGGTGTGGAAAACAGAACAGATGAGAACCGTCTAACTGCAAGAAGCAACGGTTCAGTGTGGGACTATGGGAGAAGTTATTATGGCCACGGTGATTAAAGAAGAATAATTCACTATCTCACAATGTGTGAAAGCAAGGCATGCAAGGAAGTGATTTGAGGGCACAAAGTCTTCCATTTAAAAACCTGCATGAGAGAGGGTTGGCCAGATAATAACACAAAAGCCAGTATATGCAGGGAAGAGATGGGTTCAAGGAAGAAGAGTTCACTGGTGAGCATGGTGCCCCTGATAAAATCTTCCCTTTGGAACATCTCTTACACTTCTGTCTGGGAGGACGCTCCCGGGTACATACACAGGCCCCGTTTTGCTCCCCTGCGCAGCACAACCAGTGCTATGGGAGACACAGCGCTGGGCGAGATGGCTCTTTGCTTTGACCAACCTTGCATTCCAAAGGATAGCACGGCTCAAAGCAAGGGTAAGGCAGGAAGATACTGCGTGAAATACAAACCTGCGGGTCTCAATCCCCCCCACCCTTTTTTTTTTTCTTTTTTTCTTTTTTGCTTCAGGAAGTACTTGTGCAATTCTGGCAGTCTCTGACACCTACCCCCCTTCCGGTAACTGGCCTGAGGGTCAAATGGCTCCCAACACACCCAGTCACAGAGCAAAGCCCTCTGTGGTACTGCACCCTCTCGGTCCTTCTAGGCACGTATCCTAGAGGGACTCTTCATGCTGAGTGGCCACCTTGGGAGAGATTTGTCAGCCCTTTCCCTAGCTGGGAAGAGAGAAAATTACCAGCCCTAAGCCGAGTTGGTTGTCTGGCTAAGGTAAATCAGAGCCCACTGCCTCAGACACAATCACAGACAAACCCATGTTTCAAATCCCGATTCTCAAATTCATACTTCCGAGCCCGTCTGTCAGGATGGGTAAAAGGGAAGCGTGAGCCAAAAGCCAGGTAAAGCCTGTTATCAAGACATATCCTCTTCTGGCATAGCTCTCACGGTTACTAAATTTGTAAAGCTTTTTTAGGCAAGATGAACTGTGCTGGGGAAGGGGGATAGGACAGAACCATATCAGGAAAAAAGTCAGCATTTTAGTAATGGTTTAGAGGTTTCAGCTACCAGACATCACTATTAGCTGTCATCTTAGTCAAATTAAAAAGCATCTAAATGGCAGTAGTCTGCCTATGTTTTAAAGAGGCATTTAAAGTCTATGGGAACAAATACAATGCATTTAACATGCTGGGAAAACCCTTCCACAAGCAGAAGTTAAGGTAGTTCTAAGTGAGAGCCTGAGGGCACAGACAACATCTTTCCATTTCCAGTTGTCTCAGACTGGACAGGCATTTTGGAAGTGAAAGGAAATGCTGTGCCCCAGGCAAGTTCTAATACTTTAACTAACAGATTTTCCCCTGCCCTACCCTCTTTGCTTTAAAACGTGGATGAATCAAGCACAGAACCATTTTAAATACCACTTCGCATGAAATTCTAATCACCATTTCAGTTTATGTTTTACTGCATTGTTCATTCCCTGCTTCCCCACGGAGAGGGAGAAGAGGAGAAAAGGGAAGCGGAGATGTTTCAGTAACTGACAGAGTCCATAAACATGTTCTCTGGAAACAGCCAAAGATTGCAAAATGGCCAGGCCTTCCTTATGAAGGCCCAACAGGCGGTAATCATCTATTTGTGTCCTGTCCTCACCAAGTGCTGTGCAGGATAAGTATTAAAATAGATTGAAAAAATTAAAGCAACAAAATAATAG